>NC_066583.1:195990759-197348259 GCF_024323335.1 Lathyrus oleraceus
GTATAAGATTTTTTAAGTAATATAAATTAATTGAAAATTTTAATAAAAAAGAAATTTTTAAACATGTTTCTAGACCATACTAGACTTTTAAAAAGATTTAGATAAAAAAAACTATAATAAACTATAAATTAGACTCAAATCTTAAAAACTTAGAAATTTATCGTAGTCAAAGCTCGGACCTTTTAATGCCTTAAACTTGACTCGGACCTTTAAAGCCTTAAACTTGACTTTGTTTTGCCTATATTTTTTCTTAAATTTATTAATTCATTAATTATAAATTTATCTTTTTGATTTATTTTAAACCAAATATAAATCCCGGTTTCAATTCAGTTCGGGTACAAACCGGTCCATAGACACTACCCGCCTTGTTTCCTTTCCCCTCTCGTGTTTTCTCGGGAAAGAAAAACCAGGAAATTTTTACAAGCTAGCTCGAATTTCAGTTAAAACCACCAGAGAGAGACAGTGTCAAAAAATTTCAATTTTATTTTATTTATTTTCCAATTTCTATTATTTTCGTTAATTAATTTCGCAATCCCGCGCAATTTTTCTCTCCTTCTCCATCTAGGGCTTATACTCAACTTTCTCCCAATTTTCAATTTCGTCTTTCTCTATGTCACCCTAATTCTCGAAATAGCGGTTTCAGAATATTCGGTTACGATGAACGATGAGAAGAAGCCTTCATCGTCGTTCGTGAAAATAGGCGACCGGCAATTGTTTACGGTGGAGCTCCGGCCGGGAGAGACCACCATAGTATCATGGAAGAAGCTGTTGAAAGACGCCGCCAAGTCGAACGGATCCGCTTCCACATCTCAACACTCCCGGCCGGAGGCTTTTCCGGTGAGGTTTTTACGGTTTCACTGTGCTTCCTTCTGGATTTGATTTCCGCGTGCATTGTTGATTTGTATCTGTAGCTGAAGTATTTTCAGTTTTTTCTGTTGAGATGTTTTGCATTGGAGTGGAGTGTGGTTTTTGGATCGAAATTTGGGTTTCTAAGGGTTTTGACCTAAATTTTGTTGTTTTGATCGGTGTTTGTTTTGAATTATCTGTTTAATTTAAAATATGTTATTATTTTTGTGTTATTTTCGTTGCATAGATGCAAAATGATCTAGTTAGAGTACTAAAATATGAGCATTGGGATGTTGACGATTATAAATTTTCTGAGATTAGAAGTATATGTAGATTTGGTGATACAACTTAACTTGACGATCCGTGAGTGTGATTTTGTAGAGTCTTCAATATTTGGGAAAGATGTCATGTAAGGTTTAGCCGTTAGTGCATCCTTGTAAACATGCTATGCCGTACCTTGCCAGTATCTCATGTGAGCTCTATGTGCGGTGTAATGTTTCACTATTTTGACAAGTCTATGTGCATCTTTCTTAGGGGCAACCTGTTGAGGTTGAGGAAAATGATGAAGCTCAGCCACACCGTTTCAGTGCTGTGATAGAGAAGATTGAACGCCTTTACATGGTATGTGTATATTGTTTGCTGAGATTATTATTATATGCTTTAAATAAGCATGAATTTGTTCTTTAGACCACTGTTTTAAATGAATTAGATTTGTTCTTGAGATTGTTTATTAACTTTTAGCTTCTTGAATGGTAATGAATTAGATTTGAAATCATTTTCAGGGTAAGGATAGCAGTGATGATGAGGATCTGCCTGATGTTCCTGATGATGATCAGTATGATACTGAAGATTCTTTTATAGACGACGCTGAGCTGGTCGGTATTTATGCTCCTTGACCTGGATGTATAGGAATAGCATTTTTCCTTAGGGCATTTTATTTCTGCTTATATTTTATTTTTATATGTTATTTAACTGTTCATTCTGCAGGATGAATATTTTCAGGTTGATCATTCCAAAGTCAAACATGACGGATTCTTTGTAAATAGGGGGAAATTGGAACGCACGTAAGTATAATGTTTCAAAAATCTGTTTTGAATATTCCTTTTTCTTTTACTCATAGAAAGGTTTCTTTTCAAATTAATTAATTGTTGATATTGTTTAATTGCCGAGGTTGGTCTATTGTCATCATATTGTAATACTTGCTATTCTCTCTTTTTAGTAGTCTCAGTTTTTATAACTTGTAACATTTTGCAGTTTTCAGATTCTTATAAAAAATTTTATTAGATAATTAACTAATTGGTTAGATATATTTTCTGGTCCCTATATTTTTTCATATATGTTTTTAATCCTAAAAATACATAATTCTTTGCTTTTAGTCACTGATAAATAAGAGGGTGCGGCTAAACACACTACTTTTTTTAAATGTAGAGACTGAAAACAAATAAAATTTTCATAAGCACCACAGTCAAATCAAAATATATTTATTTTAACCCTTAAATACTAATAGTATTTCATGTTCTTTGTGTTCTTGAATTTTCTTGGCTCATAGCTAAATACTCTTTCCTCGACACTTGTCTACAAATTGTATACATATTTAATGAATTATTTAGTTGAAGATTTTAGTAAAAAAATCGAGTCTTACAATTATGAATTATTATTATTGATTTTCTGTTGTTTCTTTCTATATTACAAGTGATGAACCTCCTGTAATACCCAACCAACAACCAAAGAAAAGGCGCAGAAAAGATATAGTGAAGAATCCAGGTGAAAATATTAATGACCATGGATCAAATAAACATATAAAAGTGGGCAAGGCAGCATCTGGGAAAACAACTTCCCTACAGGCAAGGAATGTGTGTAATTCCTCACAGAATTTGGCTGTACCCAATGAAGACTATGAAGACTTGAAAATTCATAATCAATCAGATATCTATGGAGTTAGTTCCAAAAAGAAAATTGCTGATACTAAACCCATATTAGTCTCTGCTGTCTCTTTGAAAACATCGAGTGATGATGTCCCTGCTGCCATGTCAGAAGTCAAAGATGCTGATAAGAAGATAGGAACTTTTCAATCTAAGAACACAAGTGAATCATTTGACATATCTCATCAAAAGTACCATGAGAAAGGTGCTTATGTACAATCCAAATCCCAACCTGGAAGACCCTCGAAGAGTATTGATAATTTAGAAAATAGCGGTCGGTTGAAAGAAAGAAATGGTATGCGTCAACTTCCGGATCTTAACCTGTCTGTGGGAAAGTCTGCTACTAAAGCAGTCGTAAGTTTTTATTTCTTTTGCTTTTTGTGTTTCTTTTTTCAAATTTGATTTGATAAATACTTAAAAATAAATACCAATAAAAGAGGTCCTCTGCATTGTGGTTCTTTTATCAATTCCTTTTGGTATTAAACAAAAGGGTTCTCCTACTCTTAGTCTCAGACCATAAGGGCCCCATCATGCTTCCAGGAACTGTCTTCCAAATACTATTTTGTCTTTTGCCGAACCATTTTGTGTTGCCATTGAGATATAGTTCTACTCTGACACTGAAGGGTTTTCATGCCGTGTGCTAGATGAAATGAACCCGATTCCCCAACAATCAGCCAATTAATTAAGAAAAAGAATATGCATTGCTGACTTCATTTCCTTTTTGCATTTGCATGAATGACAACAATCACATGGTGTTTCATTTAAAATGATAGCCACTTAATATTAAGGATACTGAACTGAGTGACACTATAGAGACACTATAGCAGGCAAGGTTGTCAAGATTGAGATCTTACCTAAGATCAGGAGAAAAGATCGTAAAATATAAAATCGTAGCTAAGATCGGAAGATCCTGCCCAATTTTTTTTGTAAGATCAAGAGGGGGTAACAAGATCTTAAAACATAAGATCGCAACAAAAACCGTAAGATCCTACTAAAATGAAAAAATAATAGTATATATTTAAAGTATTTTTACATGATAAATGTTAGTAGGCAAGTGTTTTCGTGAGAAAATGACTCATATTCTTTAGACATGTTTGATTGAGCTTTTATAATTTATTACTACCACATGGAACATTTGTTAGACATTAGGAACATATTTGGTCAATTACTAGGATTATCATAAATCAATTAGTTAAAACAAACCCTACAGATGAGATGTTTATCATCTAAACGTTAAATCTAAAACTTCATTTCAAAAGGCAGACATTTGTATCCGCCGAACCGTAATTGTTGTGCCTCTGCATCTTGTCATCCTTCTCACTTCTAATGGTGGTGGCCGAAAAACGGCCAATCATGGCCGGAACTAGCAAAGATCGCACAAAATCAATGAATTTATGATTTTTTTTTCAAAATTTGGCTACAACACAAGATTCTACTTAAGATTGGGATTGTTGGGGTGAGTGAGATCGTAAAATCTTAAGATTTTAAGATCTAGATCGAGATCTTGACAACCATGGTAGCAGGTGTGTTATATTTAAAAGTAATGGAAAGGGCTAAGTAAACTATCCTCGTGTTGTGCTCTTGGTAAACTATATATTTACCTGTTCCATCTAATTTGAGCAATGATGATGAAAGTTGTGCATTAAACTATATTTGTAGTATTAGTTCCTGTCTGAGTAATGGGTTTATTTTAATATTATGCAGAAATCTGAATACATGCACAGGAAAGATGGGTCTAGTGCTAGGCCAAAATCTTCAATGCTTGAGAAGACTCTGTGCGAGTTAGAGAAAATGGTTGCGGAGTGTAAGTTTCAAATTTGATATTTCACACAGATAAATGTAGGAAGTCTGTTGCTAACACTATAATTTTTGCCTTTCTTTTCATCTTTTTGTGCATTTTGAATAATATTACAGCAAGGCCCCCTGCAGCGGACCAGGAGGCCGATAATACATCCCAGGCAGTCAAAAGGAGGTTGCCTAGGGAAATAAAGCTAAAGCTTGCTAAAGTGGCTAGACTAGCGGTACTGGCAAATGATGCATTCTAAATTTCATGTTTCCAAGGATATATTCACACACATAATTTTTCTCAAGGGATTTGAACTTTATAAGATAATTGGATGTTTTTTGTTGCAACAGGCCAGCCATGGGAAAGTATCAAAAGAGTTGATTAACCGCCTTATGAGTATTCTTGGGCACTTAATGCAACTCAGAACATTAAAGGTATTGCATATGCTAAATATAAACAGATAACCCTTCAGTCTCAGTTGTGCCCAATTCCAACTTCTGTCTCCCCCTGCCCCTCTTCCAGCTGATATATACTATTACAGTCCAAAAATTATTGGTGTTAAGATTTGAGCATGCCTGTTTTTCTCTGAAATCCCCTGTCCAGAGTTGCTGCATTATATCCAACTTTTTTAGTTTAATTGTTGGAATGTGATTTTAGAATAATGGAAATAGACTTTGATTAGAACATTCTTGACCTAACCACATCCATTCTTAATTTTGATTATGGACTGAGTGACTTTATTGCTAGAATGTGACTTGAAAATAATAGAGATATGCTTTCAGTTTCAGTAATACATTCTTGCCATACTCAAATGCATGCTTAGTTTAGGTTGTGGATTGAGTGACTTTTTGGTAAGAATGCTTAAATTTTCCTTCTGTTTTGAATACTTCAATATGATGTGGCTATGAGGCTATGACTATGGCATTATTATCAGACAGTAAGTTGTAATATTTTTTGCAAATTTTCATGCTACTAAAAATGGTCTTTTTTAAGGAATAAAATCCTACCTCTAATTTACCTTGGATATTTTGGATGTTACTGTTATCTTAAGTAGTTTCTCTAGCAGTTATTCATTGTTTCTATTGATTGTATGTTTGATATATTTAGGTTCTCTTAATTCTTAAAACTACAAATCTTCTCATACAATGTTTTCCTATGGCAGAGAAACTTAAAAATAATGATCAATATGGGCCTGTCAGCAAAGCAGGATGATGATGATAGGTTTCAACGGATAAAAAAGGAAGTTGTTGATATGATTAAGATGCAGGCCCCAGCTTTGGAGTCCAAGGTTTATTTTAGTTGCCCTTGTTATAACATTTCCTATTAAAGATTGGTAGACAGACTTCAACGTGCTTTCTTTTAATTCATGTTCAATTTTGATGAGCTCATAATACCTCCAAAATTACTGCACGAGATAGCACATATAAATTGGTTGTTGTATCACTATCAAGGGAAAGAAAGTGATTATTTCCTCAAGATAAGCTAGTAAAATTACACTCTGTTTTCTGCCATTCTTTCTATTGGGCGCTTCTGTTAATGGGTCCAATGCGATTTTGTTTTTGCAGTGCAAACACTAAATATGGAGAGCTTAGCAATGAATTATTTCCATTGCTTCTTGTAATTTGAAACCCGATCACATTTCCTTTCTTTATCTTTTAATGTTTCCACTATTTGATAGCCTTTTTTCAGAAATATTTTTGCTTAGTGAATGTTTTGGTTATTTAACCTGGGATGTATGGTGTTTTATTTGAAGCGTCAGCAACAGCAGAAAGCTGGAGCATCGGGTGATGTTCAAGAATTTGGTCCTGATGGAAAAGCAATAACTAAAAGGAGTGTTAGTATGGACGCCGCTTTGGAGGACAAGATTTGTGATCTCTATGATATTTTTGTTGATGTACGTTTTGAGTTACAGATACTTACTGTGAAATTTCTGTTCTGTGATAAAACTTAATTGAACCATGCTTGCAATGGCTGTAGGGCTTGGATGAAAATGCAGGTCCGCAGATCAGAAAGTTATATGCTGAGGTAGGTCAAATTTTTAAAACATATTTGCAATTTTGGTCTAGCAGTTCTACTGGGTTGCCTTGTCTTGGGTTTTCTGGCTGATGAAAGCAACTTAAACATGGTTTTTTGAATTCTTCACTTGCTTTCATTAAATTTGTTTTCTTAACGCCTTCTCAAAAATGGCTCCCAATTTATTTTAAGAATTTATTGGTGTAGAAGTACTCACCGCTGGAATTTCCCCTTGAGTGTCAATTCTATTCCTTCCAATAGACAACTCTCTTGTTCAAGGAGCATTCATGCTACTTATCACTTGATAGTATGCATGTGCAGGTGTACTAAATGTGTAGTTTATGTTATGTCTAAGTTAAACTGTTTGCATTCTATAAACAGATATATTTATTCTTTTTAACCTTTTTGAATTCTGTCTTTATCAGCTTGCAGAATTATGGCCAACTGGTTGCATGGACAACCATGGGATCAAACGTGGAATTTGCAGGGCAAAAGAGAGGCGCAGAGCATCGTACACAAAAAATAAGGTATGTCTTTTGCAGTGAATAAGGATTTTTAATATTAATAAACAATTGTTCGAAGCTTACATTCTATCTTCTGAAGAAAAAAAACCTTCCCCTGTTCTAAATTTTTTTTAAAAAGTTGAAAGAAGAGTTTTTCCCGACAATTGTCTTAGCTCTTGAGTATGCTTATCTATACGGCAGGTATTCAAAATAGCAGGGCTTACCCAAGATATGATGGTCCAAGTAGTGAGTGGATTGATACTTGGATCATAAGATCATACCTATTGGGAATGTTTGGAAAATAAGGTTTTAGCCAGACCTTCCCCTCTGTTTGGAAAATTGTATAGACCTTCCCCCATGGCGCCACCATTGTTTGTTTCAATTTTAGTCTTGCTTCATAAACTCTACTTTGTGCAAGGCAACATATATCGTTACAAAGGAGTTAAATTATCTTGGTTTTTGAAAATATAAAATTTATTTTAATATTATGTTTTGTCGATAAGATAGCAAAAAACATTGTAAACCTAATTAACAATGGAAGAATAACATTTGACTCTTTTTATGCCAAGATGATAACCAGGTTCTGGTATTTGTAAGGGCAAATTTTTTAAAGTTGATCTCATTGGTTTACTTGTGTTACTAGGATCAGGAAAAAATGAAGAGGAAGAAGTTGCTGGCATCAAGGCAGGAGGATAGCGTTCAACTTGATACTGGCTCAATTACATCACAGCAGACCCAACAAGAGAAATTAGCTCCAGAATCAACCAGTTATGCTTTTGCTACAACAAACAAGCCCGTATCTAATACGAGCACAGCTGTCCATGTCCCCAGTCCTATGAATGGTGTAAAGCCAGAAAAAACAAAGGGAAGTTCAAGCAGTTCCCTGGACGATGTCCGTGTTGCTGATGGCGTAATGACAAAGAAGCTGAAGAGAAAGCCAGAACTTGAGTTGGAAGGAGCAAATTGTGGGCCTGAGAAGCAGGTTCCTTTGCAGGGAGAAGAAAGACCCAGGGCCCAGAAGCAGTCTTCCGGTCTTCCCACCAAATCAAATCTTCAGCCAACATCCATCCCAGGTCTTGAACTGTCAAGCTAACAAATATGAGTGGGATGTCCACAACAGAATGTCTGTCAAGATTTTTTTTTATCAGTAATTTCCCCATCCTCTCTTTTGTCTATGGATTTGTTTCCTGCTTACTGTTACTGTTTTTGTAAGTAAATGTCCTTCAAGTGTTAGTAGTTAGTCAAGAGTTAGGCAGGCAAGTAGATTTGTTAGTTGTTATTAGTCAAGTTTAATGGTCTTTACGCTGCTTCTCTATGGATGATAGCACCATCCATCTATCACAACCACTAGATATAATGTTACTTAATTGAACGAGTATGTTTTATTTATTTATTTACTGGAACGAGTATGGTTATTCACTTGTAAGCTGTGACCTGAAATGTAGTTTCAAAATTAAACATTGTCATATTTCCTAATAACTAATAAAAATTATGCATTAGATCTCCATCTCAACCCACCTTGATGCTTCCTTTATACGTTTTCTATCATCTGTGGTTTGTGTTTGAGTTGTCACACGGTGACTAAAGTTTTTGTTATGATTTCCTTGGTGGATGAATCAACTAAATCTCTAGCCATTAGAAGCCTAACTCGAATTGACGACATTAATATGCATATCTATGCTGTTGTATGACACTCGAGCATTGGTGAGTGTACGAAAAACGTCTATTCCAAATGTTCAATCCATGGTGGGGTCAGACCATGTTGTCAAGTATTGAGCATGTGAGATTTTGGAACAAGTTTATCAATATGGTGTAGCACATTAGTAACATTTGGTAAATGGTTGAATCCCTAAGATGCACATTAAACACGGGAGAGGAGGTAGAAGAGAATGTGTTTCTATTTAAAATTTCTACTTGATAGAGGTGAGATTAACTCAGATTGATTAATAATAGCCTATGATTTATCTTACATTAGGCTCAAGTTAGATCTTACTTTTTTTCTCCAAAAAAATTTAATCTTTTCTTTTTAGATCTATTTATCTAAATATGTCAGGTCAGGTCTTACAAAATTTTGTAAAGTCTACTAAATTAATCTATTTAAATAAATATGAGTAATATTTAAATTTTATATTTTTGAATAATTTATAAATTTGTTAACTTTTTAATGATTTATACTTATTAATCTACGTTATTTTTTTGCATGTTTAAATTTATTATTATAATTAGAATTGAAATACGTATTATATATAACTTGATTTTATAAAAGTTTGTGTTAAATATTAAAATGAAGATTAATCTCTTTCAATTTATCTGTTCGTTTGTCACCATAAATCAAATAATTTATTTAAATAATATGAAATAAGCTTTTAAATAAATTAACATGTATTTGAAAATATTAGGCTAAAATCTAATCTAAGTTTATAATATGCCATATATCAGACTTAGACTTTAAATTTTGGGAATTTTTTAATGTATTTTATATATTACTTAGACACCACATGAAAATATTTAAGTTTTCTCAGATTTTAGAGATACATCTTCGGACACATGTTAAATATTAAATGAATTGGAGATGCATCTGCGTAATAATTTAAAATATATACAATGCATCACACTTTAAGTCATTTTACAAGTTTATTATACCGGAGATGCATATCCGTTTAATTTACGAAGATGTATCTCTGTAACCTATCAGAACATAATACTGCATGTTACATTTTGTTTATGTGTATTCAAATGAAGATTTAAACCATGCAATCCATATAAACCATACAATCCATATGCAAAAAATAACGTATATAAATTCAGATGATCCAAATGTCATGTATAAATAAAATTGAATACAATGATAACGTAGCATGAGATGAAAATAAAATACAACCCATAGTACAACTACTATATATATATATATATATTGTACTACTGTCTATGTCAGACTACATCTCCTCTGCCTCCTCAAACTCCTCGACCATTAATCCCCCGGTCCTCTGGCACTGTGGTACATCAATGCCCCCCAATAAATATTAAAAGATAAAATGAAAATGACACGGTAAGATTAAAAGATCTATAAATATTACCGTCAGTAGTGTGATGTTGCTTGTGACTTGCTTCGTCTTTCACCTATAACCCTCTAATAACTTCGAGTACAGGTAGATCAAACAAGCAACCCCTAGTTCTACTCATGATTCACTCGAAATTCTTGAAGTATCGTAGGTAGATGACATTTGTATAAGTGACACTCGTCCATAAAAATCACAGTGCCAACCAAATATAGTAGTTATGCTCTCATAACATGCGCTCTGTGGAGTCCCACCTGCTCGTCATCACTTATAACTTATTGTGCTCTCTAGAGCTCATTTGTGTGTGTGTGTGTATATATATATATATATATATATATATATATATATATTATATATATATATATATATATATATATATATATATATATATATATATATATATATATATATATATATATATATATATATATATATCTTTTTCAGGTATTCAAACCTAGCATGGCCCCCCTGGTTCTATCCAACTCCTCCTTCGTCTTCACTGGGTTAGCCCTTAGATAGTCTACCACCATCTCGAATGCCTCGTCTTTGGTAATTCTTCAATGATCTAGAAGTTTCCCCCTGATCGGAAGATGTAGCAAACATGACACATTGTCGAGTGTGATAGCTATCTCACCAAGCTGGAGACGAAATGACGAGGTCTCGGAGTGCCATCTCTCCACGAATGTATTAAGCATCCCGTGGTTGACCGTAATATAGTCGGTTATGCACAAGTCTTTCATCCTAGATAGGGACAAAATTGTCAAAAATAAATCCTCATTCGGATGAGGAAAGCCAATAATCTCCCGCTTGTGGTTAATAAACTTCAGCAGATCACGGTCCTACAGAAAATAAAAATCAATGTTAAAACCTTATCAATTAAAATAAACTTAAATTAAAAAGAATGAATCCAACTAATGCTACCTCTCAGTCCTAGATATGTTTGACAGTATGGTCTGGATACAAAGGCAGTAGTGACAACTCTATAGGTCCTTCTCCATATGCCTTTGGCTCAACATCTTTAGCAGCCTCACCATCTGAAGGCGACACTAGCTCAATAATATCAACAGTAAGAGGTGGCACTGGCTCAGAAGCATCAACAATATCTGCAGTAGGAGTACCACCGGTGACTCGGGTACCTCTGGCGTATGAATAGGTGAAACCTGATGCCCGCGGGAGGATGGAGGGGGTGATGCGTCGGTAGGTGAAACTCGTCTCTTACGAGAAGAAGAAGATGGAGAAGCATGAGCCATAGAAGTAGATGCCTTTGCATGTCCAGAGGGATCAGGAGCCTCCGAAACCCGACTCTTCTCCCGCCGCACTGATGTATGTTGTGTAACTCACCCGTGCCTTAGCCTATTGTGTCTATCAACCATAATGTTTGTAAGTTAAAGTAAATCAGACAATTAGTGCAAGCAAGCAACACTATAAGCAAGAAAATAATTTTAAAAAAAAACAAAGAAAATTCTGGAGATGCATATTTGGTTAATGGAAAACTTAAACATTGAAAAATTCTGGAGATGCATCTCCGAAATATTCTGCAAGACAACATGTGCGTCAATAGCGACAATGCTTACATGCAAACACAAAAAATAATAGTTTGATCATCATTTTCAGCCAACAAATATGTTTTACACTATGTATAAACTATCATTCATGCAATTTCGACTAATTTCTTATCTTAGTCATCAATTTTTAATCATTTACACAAAAACTCAAACTTTTCAAAACATAAAAAAACATACCAAATTTCACTTTGCTTCAGTGTTGGATGATGTTTCTGATGTTGATTGAAGACCCTTTGAGCTTGATTGTTTGATTTTGGACTTGATGATGAAATATTTTTGAGAGAGTTTGAAGAGGTTTTGAGATTTTTTAGAAATGAGGAAGAAGAAGGGTTTTGGCGTGATTTAAGCTCAAAAACATTCTGGAGATGCTTCTCCGAAATAAGTTCGAAGATGCATCTCTAGAATATTTTAACGTTAACTGAGAATTGGATGCATTCGGAGATGCATCTCCGAAATCTGGGGACATTTAAGTATTTTCACGTGGTGTCTAAGTAATATATATTTATGATGCATTAAGATATTCCCTAAAATTTTTTTGGCAAACCATACTTAGATTTTGGAAAGCATATCTAGACCAAACTTATTTCAAGAGGTATTTAAAGTGTTTAGCCATGATCTGAGTTTGAATTTTTTTTGGAGGTGCAGATGCTTTAAGAGGTTTTCATAATTGTCACTGATTTTAATTTGATGTCGTTGGTGGGTTGTTCGCTGACTATACTATACAGTCATTATCTCTATTTTTGTGGAAATGTGTCATTAGTATACATTTTATTTCCACCTACCATTTAATACATGAATGTCATGTTGGAAATGTCTTGAGTTTAACCATTTATTCACCGAACTTAGATTTTATAAATATGCATGATGATGAGCTTCAATAAAGGTGCTCTATCACTATTTGGGATAGGCTATTATCTTTGATACAAGGTAGTTGGTAGGGTATATGAGCGTGTTACATGTATAAATCTATATTTTTTTATTGTTATATAATTTAGGTAAAGTAATGTAGTATTAAATATCATTTGGTAATGCAATGTTGGACTTACGAGCATTTTACGACCTTATATGTATGAGAAAAAGGATTAGAGACTTATTAGAGTTGGCTTCCCTTAGGCAGGTGAATGGATAATTAGACATTTTATGTTTGGGTGAATTGATGAGTACAAACGTAGGATAAACAAACTTACCCTTGATGATGCCATATGGACATCATATACTAACCACAAGGTGCATCGAGAATTCGATGACACCATATTATTCTATGATTATCCATGTTGGGGCATCATTTGATTGAACCAAATTACAACTCCAATTTTATGTTGATAACATCCCAACTTTTACAGAGATGTCCTATACTATTCAGCAATATGTTTTTCTTCTCTAATTTACATACAAAATTAAAAATGTAACAAAATCATTTACCTCTTTGTTGTTGATCTTTCAAGATACAAGATCATATGATATGGTAGTTCTAAAAATTTTATTGATTGAAAGATATTTTAAAGAAACATCAACTTTGATATCTTAACTTCACATGCTAGTATTGTGAAGAAGATAATCATCTTTATACCTTTATATCATTTCTCTTATATTATTATACTTCTTTGAATTTTAATATTTTTTTTTTATAATGTCAAAAGGGGGAGCAGAGATGATTGTTTTTTTTTGTTTTTCAAGATATCAAAGATATCATAGCATAAATTTCAAAAAAAATTGAAGATATGCAAGATTGAGGGAGATATACAAGATAAGGAGAAAAATTAATAGTCAAGCAAAAACTTCTCATTAAAAGATTTTATCATCATTAAAAAGGGAAGATTGTGAAGAAGATATGCTCATCCTTCTTAGCTTGATTTTGATAAAGACAAAAGGATATCTTAAGAAGAAATATCAAAGAAGAAAAAGATTGAATCAAGTTTCAAGTGTGTCAAAATTTGGATTTCAATGTTATTAGAACACAGGCAAATGTACAATGTTTAATTCAATGGTTATAGACCTTAAATGCTCAAAGGAAAGGTTTAAAAATCACTTTATGCATTGTTTTCAAAATGACAAAAATTGACATTTTTAACTTATAATTTTTTCTAGTATAAGACAGGTTAAACCATTAACCAATATGGGTTAATCCGTAAACCATGTTTATGTTCAGGCAAAAAGTAAATTAATCGATTAACCTTTTAGGTTAACCAATTAACCATTCGAAATCCTTCATATTTTTGCACGTTAAATGAAAGGTAGTCGATTACCCCATATAGGTCACTCGATTAACCTCTGTTTCAAATTGAAAAATATTGAACCATTGTATCACCTCTTCACCTCTAATGATCATAGAAAATTTGCATACCATTGCATTTGATCATAAACATTTTTCAAATTTCATTTCTTAAAAATTAAGAGGTGCATGGTTCATTATAAATAGAAAGATTTTTCAAATTCAAAATCACATTCTTCATGAACAATTTTGTATGTTCAAGTATCAGTAAATATTTTGAAAGAAAAACTTTTTCTACATAATCTTCAAATCATATGAGAAAAAGTTTTAAGCATTTAAATGTTTATATTATATTTATTTGTTCATTGATGGAGAAGATTTAAATTGTCAATATCTCATAAAAGCATTAAAGTTATCAAATTATCAAAGTTGTTGCAAAGTCTACTTAATAGAAATTATTGGTTATTTGTAACTTTTCACCAAGTGTGTGGTGACTCTTTATATATATAAAATGTGTTGTACTTATTACAAGTTATTGAAAATAGCAAATATTGTCTTTTTATTTCTTGGAAAAGTCCTTTGAATCAGGGTGATTCAAAGTGCACCATTGTTGTTGGTGTTTTTGGAAATCAAGGAAGTGATGTGCTTCTTTGTTGTTGTTAGGAGAATTATTGGTGTGAGGCTTGTACAAAGATCTAACAATAGTGAAAATATCTCACAAGAGTGTGAGAGGACTATAAGTATCATTGATTGAAAAAGAGAAGTAGTATAATTCCTTGTGGTCATTTATTTTATTGCACTTTACTTTTTAGTTTCTTATTCACTCAGTTGTTCATAATTATGGAAAATTATAACACTAATGATGCATTCATAGTCAATAAATTTGATGATGAAGTATAATTCTGTTCATAATTCTGAACTTGGGGTTTCTCTATCCAAAGATATCCCTATAGTGATTTTGATGATGATAACACTAATGATGTGAAGTCTTCATCAATTAAGATCAAGAGGATCATGATATTTTGTTTGTACTTTCAAGATGTCAAATTCAATCTCTCTTAAGGACAAAACCCAATGTCAAACGATGTTCATTGGAATCCCTAATGATCTATAGTCAATAAATTTGTGATGATGGTACCTATCTAGAAGTCTTATCAAAACCCAATGTCAATTGATGTTTACTAAATTACCTTAGTGCTTTAAGAGTGAAAAATATCAATGAGTGTTTTTTTCTTTGTTATGGTGTTGAGGGTATTATTGTCATTTACCCCAAAAAAATTATCTCTTGTGTAATATCTCTTGTGATAAGTTGTTTTTTGGTTTGTGAGCTTAGACAATAAAATTTCTTGTTTGGTTTGTGATATTGTCTTCTAAACTTTGTTTGACTCATGAGCTTAGCCTAGTGTAAAAGCTCTCTTTTGGTTCGTGAGACTTTTTCGTCAAGTTCTTTATTTGGTATGTGAGTTTAGATTGGTTCAATTGGTTATGAGATTATCCTGGTGTAAAATATCATGTTTGGTTTGGAGGATAGTTAGTGTAAAACTCCAGTTTGATTGTAAGAAGGTTTGTGGGCATTAACTTGTGAAAAAACTCACATTTATAATGGAAACTCTCAAGAAGACATTCTCGGGGTGAGGAGTATGTTAAGTTGTTAGGTTAAACCTCTATAAATTTCTAACACAATTCTATCAACCCTTATCTCTTTATATTTCCACTATTTATTTGTTTTCGATGTGCTTACATCTTTCCTTTACTCTAATTTATTTGTTTATTTATATTGCTACCTATTATTTATTTGGTTTAATAATTTGTTTTAAACAACCACTTTTATAAAAGAATTTTTAATTGGATATTGTTTTTCAAACCCACACAATTCACCATCTATTGTGTTTAAAGTCACCTGTCTAATAACATAAGTCATTCCCGTTAGAACAAGATTTGGTTCTGCATCTATACCTTGAGTTTTGATGATAAGAATGTTGTATTTGTGTGAGAACAATTATGGCACTCTAATGGTTTGCTATTATGTAGCTTTAATAGACAATTATGATTCTGAGTTTATCATGTGCAACGTCATCAACTTCTGAATATTGTGTTCCAAATTCCGCTTATGCGCTAATCATGAGAAGTTCATAAAGATGTCAAGTTGTTGCTGCAATGTTCTTTCTGCTTCTATGTTGATTCACTTCCGAGAAGGTTTTGAAGAGACACTATGTTGCTGCTGCAACATTCTCTCCACTTCTGCTTCTAGACATGACTCTGATCGTCAAGCTTCTGAAGAATATCAAGCTTTTGAAGTTTTGTTACCTAGCTGAAGATTCTGAAGATCATAAGCCAGACGTTCAGCTTATTAAGGTTCTGACTGAATATTCTAAAGACTCTGAAGATACTGAAGATCTCAAGCCAAACTGTTGATGCTTTCAAGGTTCTGACTGAAGATTATGAAGTTTCTGAATCCAATTGTGTGTTTCTTCATTCCATGCTTTATCAACTTTCATTAGAAGCCAGTGAACTTGAAGATAAGATCAAATTGATATTTGATCAAATAGTACATAATACAAATCAAATATTCTTTCAACTACATGATACCATAGGCAATGACAGTACTATATATCACACCTGTCACTGAATTTATGGGTGAACGACAGTATACAATATCACTTCTTTCACCATCCAACAGTGAACAACTGCTCTATTTGGTTTCCCCATTTTCCCCTCCAACGGTCTTTTCTTATGCTATATAAGTAGGATTTGGAGACTTGAAGAGATAGCTGGAGCACTATAATATTTGACAAGTCTTTTTCTTTGTGAAAAACTATTATTTGTATACATACTTTTCTTTAAGTATTTTCTTATCATTTGTGTAAAATCTGCTTGTGTAGAAGTAACTTGTAACACACAAAATATTATTCAAACTGTTTATTTGATTTTCCTTGAGGAGACTAGGGTATAGTCAGATCCTTGAGAAGACAAAGAAAGTTGTTCTTTGTGACTCCTTAAGGAGACTAGGGAATATTCAGATCCTTGAGAAGACATAGAAGGCTTTCTCTGTGATTACCGAAATCAGTTGATTATAGTGGATTAAGTCCTTATTTATAAGGAAAAATCACCTTGGCGGGTGGACTAGAGTAACTTTAAGTTTTAAGCGAACCAGGATAAAAATACATGTGTTTTTATCTCTTTGTTTTTAACATTTAGGTTGTGTTCTTGAGTTGAAAAAAAAGATTTTGTTTTTTAAAAACCAATTCAAACCCCAATTTCTTGTGTTTTTCACACCTTCAATTGGTATCAGAGCTCCGATTCTGATTATGATAAAAGATTTATCAACACTTCACCGTGTTCAGTACCGATCTAATTTGTGTGAGAAACATGATCACTGCTAGCATTGTTAACAACAATGAGAGAGATCAATATAATGCTAAACCACCCATCTTTGATGGTGAGAAATTTGATTACTGGAAAGATAGAACTGAAAGCTTCTTTCTTTGATACGATGTTGATCTCTGGGATCTTGTAGTCGATGACTATGTTCACCCAATTAATGCTGAAGGAAATAATATAGAAAGAAGTACTATGACAGGTCAACAAAAGAAAGATTTCAAAAATCATCATAAGGCCATAACTATATTGCTAAATGCTATATATTATACTGAGTATGAGAAGATAACAAACAGAGGATGACTCATGAGGGGAATGCTCAAGTAAAGGAGACAAAGGCTTTGGCCTTAATCCAGAAGTATGAAGCATTCAGAATGAAAGATAATGAAACCGTTGAGACTATGTTCTCAAGATTTCAGATGCATGTTGCAGGACTGAAAGTTCTGGACAAAGGATACTCTACAGTTGATCATGTCAATAAGATAATCATAAGTCTCCCTAAAAAATTGAGACATATGGTAACTTATTTGAAGATGGAAAGGGATCTTAACAATATTAGTCTTGAAGAACTTGTTAGTTCTCTGAGAAGTCACGATATTGAACTCGAGGAAGATAAACCTCAAAAGCAAGGTAAATATGTTGCTTTAAAGTTCAAGCCTGAGAAGACAAGAGCTTATCAAACCGAGGAAAAATCAGATGTTTATGATGAAGACTCGGAAGATGATGATGAGTTTTCTTTGATTTCTAAGATGGTCAACATAATCTAGAAATACAGGCATAGTGGGCAAGGGAAGTTCAGAGGAGCTAGAATGACCGTTGGTCGTTCTGATTCTTCGTCTGGACAAAAGAAGTGAGGTTCTGGAAAAGAAGTTATTTCCTTTGAGTGCAAGGAGTCAGGCCACTATAAAAAGGAATGTCCTAAGCTGAAAAAGGACAGAATGCCTAAGAAGAATTTTTCTAAAGGAAAGAAGGGGATGATGGGTACATGGGATGACTTAGAATCCGAAAAAGAAGATTTTGATGAAGAACAGGCCACCGTTGCATTGATGGCAACTACAACTGATCCAAAAGGTTCTAAAGAATCAAAAGACAGGGTGTTGTCAGAATCATAATCAAACTCCGAGTCTGAAGATGTATTTTATGAACTATCTCGTTTTGATTTAGAATCATGTCTATCTGAAATACTGGAAAAGTACCAGAGTCTTTATAGTAGGTACAATGACCTTAAACAAGTCAAAGTAGTTATGTCTGAAACTCGCAGTGATCTTGAGAAAGATATATCTTCTCTGAATGAAAAAGTATTTTCTTTGGAGAGTAACAACTCTGCTTTGAAAGGTAAAATTTCCAAACTAGAGGAAGAAATGGTCTCAGAAGCTTCTGGTACTAATTGCGTCATTGGATATGACAAAGCATTCTAGTACTTTCTGGTTAAAAGCAAAATATAAGAAAAATGGATTCTTTGATCTAGAGTTATCATAAATTACAATAAAGGTTTAGGTTTTACATAAACTATAAAACCTGACAAAGTTAGAAGGTAAAACCAAAACCTCTCTATGAGCATTTCGTGTCTGCTGGCACTGAGCTTGATGTTTATGCATAGACACAAAAACATACAATCGAGAAGAACTCAGTTCTGAAACCTAAGTATCATGCTCAATTTCCTTCTGCACAAAGATCCAAAGTTGTAAGAAACTCTAGGAAAACTAACAAAAGAGGACCCATAAAGTGGGTACCTAAGTATAAAATAATTTATGTTGCATACATCATTAGCAGCTCAACTGAAACACCAGTCACGGTACCTGGACAATGGAGGCTCGCGACATATGACGGGTGTAAGACCCCGATTTTGACCCTAAGATCCCTCATGTTATCTCATCATATGCATTGGCTTTGAGGACCATACCTTGAGATTCTCCTTACCCCTCATTCATTGGGTTTACATTGGGAGAGGTCACCAAACACATTTGATTGTATCATACTTTTTTTTTCATTATTTACTAACCAAAATGCCAAAAATATGTCAATGTATAGTTTGTTGCTTTTGTAAGTAGTGTGCCATCATATCTAGGGTTTAAGACCCTCAATGAAAGGAGACAATCAAGATATAGTTCACATTTACTCTATACATCATATATGGATCTCCATGGTCTTCACTGTTGGTGTAAGCCCTAGAGGCCAATACTTTTGGTACTTGTATCGAATTATTTATTAATAATAAAATGCATTTTCTTTATTATGGTTGATTAATAAAGTCCCTAGAATAGATAGTCCGTTTAATGTATTAAGTGTGACTTAATCATGAGAACACATTAAACATAAAGGCACTGTTCTTAAAGTATCCGTAGTCGAGCTTTAATGTGAAGTGGGATAACATTAAAGCATTAAGACTATTATGTTTGTAGACTGATGATCACATCTCATGGATCATGGATAAAGAGTTATCAAGTCTTAAACATAGGTATGAATATTAGGAGTAATATTTATACCGGATTGACCCGCTATGAGAATACTATATAGAAAGTTATGCAAAGTGTCATAAGTTATTCTCATGGTGATAATAGTGTATACCACTCTTCGACCTGAAACCACTATGGATCCTAGATGTAGAGTCGAGTGCTTTGTTGCTGATCCAACGTTGTCCGTAACTGGATAACCATAAAGACAGTTGATGGGTACTCCACGAAGCATGCTGAGGGACATGAGTGTCCTAGATGGAATTTGCCAATCCTGCGTAACAGGATAAATGTCTATGGGCCCAATATTGAACTGGACAAGGGTGACACGGTCTATACCTTGTGTTCAATATAGACATAAGGGCAAAGGGGTAATTATACACATAATTATTATCACAGGAGGTTTTGTCAGATCACATGACATTTTCGTGACTTGGGTAGCAGTGATGTGTTGCTAGATACCGCTCACTGTTTATTATGTTAAATGCGTGATTTAATATAATTGTCAACGCCGCAAAAACCTATAGGGTCACACACAAAGGACGGATTGATGAGAGATAGAATAATTAAGGAACATCGTAAGGTACGGTGTACTTAAGTAGAATACGAAATATGGTAAGGTACCAAATACTTAAGTGATTTTGGCATTTTATGAGATATGGGCCAAAATGCACTTAAGTGGGCTTTTTGGCTTGAAGCCCACACAAGTGGTTCTATAAATAGAACCCCTTGGGTAAAAGCATTGTCACTCTCATTGAGACAGAAAACACAACTGAAGAGTTGGAATTTCGTATCTCTCTCTCATTCAAAGCCTTCATTTATAACAGCTAGCACTGCGATTGAAGGAATCCGTTCGTGTGGACTGCGTAGAGACGTTGTCATCGTTCAACGTTCGTGATCGCCCCGTGGATCTGTATCAAAGGTTTTGATCATTATCAGAAATCTGCACCAAAGGTTTGAATCGCCACAAGAGGTAACGATTCTATCACTGATCATGCCCATTCGTAAGGATCACTAAATGGAGAAATTTTAAATTCCGCTGCGCCTTGGATGGCAATTCTCCAACAGTGGTATCAGAGCCACTTACGAAACCATGAATCTGATATTTGTTTTTGTTTTGTAATAATATGATTAAAGACAGAATGAATCAAAGGTTAAATTGAGATCAATCAAGTTACATATATGTGATATATGTAATCCTAATGCAAAATACATTATATATGATATAGTGTTCTCGTTTCATTCATTCAAACCCTCAATGACTGTTTTCCTTTGAGCGATCAATGGTTGTTTGCTTCTTGATCCGACATTAGTATGGTGAAGCAATAACGTGTTGATCAATCATACTGAATTAACAATCGAGATGTGTTTGACGGTCTGAAATTGGTGCATTAGGGTTAGTGACGACACAAGGGTTGTGTTGTCAGAGAGTTATGCGATCGGGGTTTGAACGAACAAGAGTTGTGCTTCCTAAACACTTTTTGGAACAGTGTTAACCGGTTAACGCGTATGGTTAACCGGTTAACGCAATACGAAATAAATTTTTTTAATTTTCAAACAGTGTTAACCGGTTAACGTATTTGGTTAACCGGTTAACGCAAGGCGGAAAACAGTTTTCCAAGAAATTTTTCAACAGTGTTAACCGGTTAACGCATATGGTTAACCGGTTAACGCAAGGCAGAAAAGAATTTTCTAAAAGTTTTCAAACAGTGTTAACCGGTTAACGCATATGGTTAACCGGTTAACGCAAGAAAAAATTCACCCGTTCGGCTAGAAAAAGTGCTTTGAAGTATCAAGTGTTGATACGAAAAACGACGTCAATTTTAAATGAATTGTTCATTAAAATTTTCGAGCAGGGGCGCTGCCCCCTTGACCCCTGTCCGCTGACCGGGCAGCGGACCCCCGGCTAACTCTGCGTAGTGTGATCGGTCGTCGAAATTTTATTTGATTTTAATTAATTAAAGGAATTAATAATAATAATAATAATAATAAAGTGTTTATTATTGTCTTGTGGTGATCGATTATGGCCTTAGTTTTCCTTTGTTTTGTTTTGGGTTTTTAAAATACGACCTGCGTGTCGTGCCTCTCTCTTAATATCCCAAATGTAACTTCTTTTCTCATCTCACTCCCTCGTATGTAAAACGAGTTTCTTTTGTAATGTAATGATATAAAGAAAGCAAAGAAGTCAGTGCCAAAGGAGGACAACCTTGAAGATCTTAATTGGAGAAGCTTAGATCGTTGTAGGTTAGCTTAGGTTCTCTCATTGGCTTGGGAGAACAATTGCGCTAGGGGCCATAACTGTTTCATTATGTATGTATGTATGTTGATGCATGTGAATGTATGTTGATGCATGTGAGAGACGGTTTATATGATAAACAAGCCGGTGAGATCATAAAAATTGCAATTCCCTCAAAATAAATATTAAGTTTTAAGCTTTCCAAGTTTTAACACTCATCAAGACTAGTATCGAATAATGTAGGTTTCGCCTACGTGAGGTGCATGTTCTATATTAGTAAGGTGCGATGGGATAATTGTAATATCCAACTGTTAAAACAATGGGTCAAACTTAACTAAACAAATTATAATAAGATTATATATATGTTTAGAAGGAAGAGTTGGGAATGATCCATATGATGGATTGGAATAAGGAGTTATTCACCAAACTGAAATTTTCGAGAGTTGTATGAGATACAATTGGAAGGAGTTCCTACCTAAATAACCTAGTTTTGTGTAATCCGCCTACGCGGACTTAGAACAAAGTGAAATATGGATCTCGACCCACTAGAAAATCTTCCAACGGGAGTTTCCGAATCAGATGATGAGGGTCATTTGTTTTGAGTAAAATAGTGGGAGCATATTTAATTAAAGGCCTAATTGAATATGTCAATGATACTTATATTTTCATTAATCCTTATGTAGATTACCATGACAGCAAACACCTCTAACAACATCCTGCGATCAATCCTTGATAAGGAAAAATTATCTGGGACAAATTTTTTGGATTGGCACCGAAACCTGAGGATTGTCCTCAAACATGATAAAAAGCTGTATGTCTTGGAGACACCTGTTCCTGAAGAGGAACCTCCTAGTTCTGCACCTAAGGCAGAAAGAGATGCTTATAAGAAGCATGTCGATGATGCCAATGAAACTGCTTGTCTCATGCTGGCTACCATGAACTCAGAATTGCAAAAGCAACATGAGAACATGTCAGCGTTTGATATGATCGAACACCTGAAGTTGCTCTATCAAGAGCAAGCAAGGCATGAGAGGTTTGAAGTTTCAAAAGCCCTTTTTCAAAGCAAGTTAGCCGAGGGAGCCCCTGTAGGTCCCCATGTACTCAAGATGATTGGGTATGTGGAAAACCTTGAGAGATTGGGTTTTCCCCTCGAAAAGGAACTTGCAATTGATTTGATCTTGCAATCGTTGCCAGATAGTTTCAGTCAATTTATCCTAAATTTCAATATGATTGATATGGACAAATCTCTTCCTGAACTGCTCGCCATGTTAAGAACTGCCGAGCAGAATCTGAAGTCAAAAGGGAAGTCCATTCTGATGATCGGAAATGGAAAGAGACAGAACAAAAGGCCCACTAAGCAGAGCGATAAGGGGAAGGGCAAGGAAGTTGCCAATCCCAGACCCACTGCTGCTTTGAAGCCTAGTGGAGGCATAGAAAAAGAAGGCACCTGCTTCCATTGCGGTAAGACCGGACACTGGAAGAGGAACTACCCAAAGTACCTGGAAGATAAGAAGAATGGAGTAGAGACTTCAACTTCAGGTATTTTTGTTATTAATTTATCTACTTCTGCATCATGGGTATTAGATACTGGATGAAGTTCTCACATTTGTACAAATGTGCAGGAACTAAAAAGGAGTAGAGATTTGGCAAAAGGTGAAGTCGACCTACGAGTTGGCTATGGAGCAAAGGTTGCTGCTTTAGCCGTAGGAACTTTTGTATTGACTTTACCTAGTGGTTTAATAATTCAGTTAGAGAATTGTTATTATGTACCTGCAATTAGCAGGAATATTATTTCCATTACTTGTTTGGACAAGTTTGGTTTTTCATTTATAATAAAGAACAATTGTTGCTCAATTTATTTGAATGATATATTCTATGCTACTGCACAAATGAACAATGGACTACATGTCCTTGATCTTGAAATGCCTATTAATAACATTAATACAAAAGGGTGAAACCTAACGAGTTAAAACCAACTAGGTAAGAATATTAAAACTCTTCGATCAGATCGAAGTGATGAGTATTTAATCCTAGAGTTTGACGACCATCTGAAAGAGTGTGGGATCCTATCCCAACTTACTCCTCCTGGAACATACCAATGTAAGGGTGTATCTGAGAGAAGAAATCGAACCCTGTTGAACATGGTCCGATCCATGATGAGTCACACCAATCTTCCAAACTCCTTTTGAGGACATACACCATTGACATCAGCTTACACACTTAACCGTGTTCCATCCAAAAGGTTGAAAAGACACCATATGAGATATGGAGTGGTAAGAGACCACATATGTCTTACATGAAGATTTGGGGTTGCGAAGTTTATGTGAAACGACAAATTTCAACTAAGCTTGAGCCCAAATCTGACAAATGCTTATTTGTGGGGTATCCTAAAGAAACAAAAGGATATTATTTCTACAATCCTTCTGAGGGAAAAGTGTTTGTCGCTCGAACTTGAGTTTTCCTAGAAAGGGATTTTATTTCCAAAGGAACCAGTGGGAGGAAAGTAGAGCTTGAAGAAATTCAAGAATCACAAAGCATCGATACACCTATGGAGGAATTAGAGCAGGAAACACAAGTAGTTGTGTAAGAGCAACCTGCTCAAGTAGAACAAGACCAGCGTAGGTCAGGCAGGATACGTCACCTACCTGAGATATATGGATATCTGATCAAGGTGATGTATTACTTATGGATCAAGATGAGCCTGTGACCTACTCATGGAATCTTCGCCTTGATGAAACAGTAAAACTGTATGGATTCATCAAGAACGAAGATGAGCCTTGTGTCTACAAGAAGGTTACTGGGAGCATGATCGTATTCCTGGTATTATATGTAGATGACATATTACTCATTGGAATCGATATCCCTACCCTGCAACAAGTAAAGTCTTGGTTGGGGAAATGCTTTTCTATGAAGGACCTGGGTGAAGCAACCTATCAGAATCTATAGAGATAAATCATGAAATGCTTGGCCTAAGTCAGAGTACATAGACAAAGTGCTGAGACACTTTAATATGAATGATTCCAATCTGGTTATGTGTTTTCCTTAAATGGTAGCACTGTGAGCTTGAAAAGTTCAACGCAAGATGCAGTTGCTGATTCTACAACTGAGGCCGAGTATATTGCTGCCTTAAGTGCAGCAAAGGAAGCTATTTGGATCAATAAACTTGGCATAGTCCCTAGCATTATGGATCCCATTGGTCTCTATTATGATAACAATGGTGTTATCGCACAAGCTAAGGAGCCTAGATCTCACCAACGATCCAAACACATACTTAGGCGTTGTGCGAAAATATGTAAAGTACCTACACTTGACAATATAGTTGACCCACTGACAAAGCCTCTTGCGCAGCAGAAGCATGATGGCCATACTAGATCAATGGGCATACAGGGTATGCCTGATTGGCTCTAGTGCTAGTGGGAGATTGTTGGTGTAAGCCCTAGAGGCCAATACTTTTGGTACTTGTATCGAATTATTTATTAATAATAAAAGGCATTTTCTTTATTATGGTTGATTAATAAAGTCCCTAGAATAGATAGTCCGTTTAATGTATTAAGTGTGACTTAATCATGAGAACACATTAAACATAAGGGCACTGTTCTTAAAGTATTCGTAGTCGAGCTTTAATGTGAAGTGGGATAACATTAAAGCATTAAGACTATTATGTTTGTAGACTGATGATCACATCTCATGGATCATGGATAAAGAGTTATCAAGTCTTAAACATAGGTATGAATATTAGGAGTAATATTTATACCGGATTGACCCGCTATGAGAATACTATATAGAAAGTTATGCAAAGTGTCATAAGTTATTCTCATGGTGATAATAGTGTATACCACTCTTCGACCTGAAACCACTATGGATCCTAGATGTAGAGTCGAGTGCTTTGTTGCTGATCCAACGTTGTCCGTAACTGGATAACCATAAAGACAGTTGATGGGTACTCCACGAAGCATGCTGAGGGACATGAGTGTCCTAGATGGAATTTGCCAATCCTGCGTAACAGGATAAATGTCTATGGGCCCAATATTGAACTGGACAAGGGTGACACGGTCTATACCTTGTGTTCAATATAGACATAAGGGCAAAGGGGTAATTATACACATAATTATTATCACAGGAGGTTTTGTCAGATCACATGACATTTTCGTGACTTGGGTAGCAGTGATGTGTTGCTAGATACCGCTCACTGTTTATTATGTTAAATGCGTGATTTAATATAATTGCCAACGCCGCGAAAACCTATAGGGTCACACACAAAGGACGGATTGATGAGAGATAGAATAATTAAGGAACATCGTAAGGTACAGTGTACTTAAGTAGAATACGAAATATGGTAAGGTACCAAATACTTAAGTGATTTTGGCATTTTATGAGATATGGGCCAAAATGCACTTAAGTGGGCTTTTTGGCTTGAAGTCCACACAAGTGGTTCTATAAATAGAACCCCTTGGGTAGAAGCATTGCCACTCTCACTGAGACAGAAAACACAACTGAAGAGTTGGAATTTCGTATCTCTCTCTCACTCAAAGCCTTCATTTATAACAGCTAGCACTGCGATTGAAGGAATCCGTTCGTGTGGACTGAGTAGAGACGTTGTCATCGTTCAACGTTCGTGATCGCCCCGTGGATCTGTATCAAAGGTTTTGATCATTATCAGAAATCTGCACCAAAGGTTTGAATCGCCACAAGAGGTAACGATTCTATCACTGATCATGCCCATTCGTAAGGATCACTAAATGGAGAAATTTTAAATTCCGCTGCGCCTTGGATGGCAATTCTCCAACATTCACATATCATTTTGATCAAGAATTCATCAAGAGTTTGAAGCTTGTTTGCCTTGGAAGCCCTAATTTATCTAGGTATCTTATGTGACTTCCTCAACAAGTTTCTTCAACATTTGATCAAATATTTCAAGGGATACTTCATATTACATCATCGTATACATATATGATCCTCCATGAGTCCCAAATATCAATAGAATGTCAAGTTTACAAGATGGTTCATGGTGGTTGACCAGAGAAAGTCAACTAGTCAAAACTGGGGTTCCCTAGACCCTATCTCCTACATTTTTTATCATATGAAAATGATTCCAAGAGCAATGTTACTCCTTATGACATTCCAAAAAACTTTCATGTTTAATTTAAGAGCTATATTTTCTTGGAAAGTCATTTTTTATGGTGAAAGATTATAGGTCATTTTGTCTGAACTCTAGTTAGGAGGTCAACTTCCAAGGACCATAACTTGCTCAATTTTTATGAGATGAAAGCCCTTCAAATTCCATGATTAAATTATAGATGTCCCTTTAAAATTTTATTTTTGGAAGAAGTTCAAATTCAACTTGAAAATGCATGTTCTAAGAAGAAACATTGTAGGTCACTTTGGGCCATTACCATTGAACAAGTGATTTTCCTCAACTTCTAAAATACATGACGCCTTCATGCCAATACAAATGAGGTCAAATTTGTGACTAAGTTGAAGAGGTTTGAAAGAGATACAACTTTGATGAAGGAACTTTTTCCATTTGAAGTCTATAGCAAAAGTTATTCAAAGTGGAAGAAGTGAACATTTGACTTAGTACTTAGAAAATTTTCAAATATGTTCGATTTTCCAAACTTCCACCTCAAAATTCATCATGATCTAAGCTTCAAATAGAAAAGTGTTCAACATGAAAGTTGTTCCCCTTAACGTCACCTTTCCAAAAAGTCCAAGATACCTCATTTTAACCAAAATTGAGTGACTTGTGTAACACCCTTCTAAAATACCCCCAAATATTTAATTAAAATAATAAATATCTCAATCAGAGTAAATATGCAATTAAGGGTGTCACACAATATTTCACACCATTCAACAATATAATTGTCATGCTCTTTTGTTAATTCAAAACATAAGCATTTTTGCATAAAACGCAGCGGATATAAATCTCATCAATCATGTAAAACATGTAACATGTTGCATGTAAAATTATTCAATAAGGTAAAACATCCCATCCCGATGTTACATCTATCAGAGCACGACCCACTAAGGAGACTACACTAGACTCCAAGCACTAGCTTCTACTCAATCACTGCTCGTTACCTGAAAAATAGTTGTAAGGGTGAGTTTCTCAATCGATATAATAAGCATTATAAATTAACATGTAATGCCAAGTAATTTCACACATTCATCACCCTAATCAGATCATACATTCAGCAGCGGCAACATCAACTAAAATCATACTCAACTCAACCACAAAACACACGTATAATATTGGAATACATCCATTCATATTATACGCCATACAATACAAATGCAATGAGACTCCATGCATGCGGTACCGACTATTCGTGAACATATAGTTCAACTTCACCGACCAAATCCAGGTACGGCTACCAAGCTCACTAGTCCCACTCATTTGAGACCTAGTGACTCACATCACTAATTCCTCACCATGGGAATTAGCTACCACCCCCAAGGGCCATGCTATGCACGCTAAATCACCTAGCATGCAAACATCAACAACAATTCACACTAACTCATCACTAATTCCTCACCATGGGAATTAGCTACCACCATAAAGGCCACAACATGCATGCTAATCACCTAGCAATGCTACATCATCAACAATAATTCAAGAATAGATATATGCTCACACTCTAAGCCATAAAACAGTCTATTCACCAATGCACACATAACTGATACATTCACAGCATCACGCATACTATCACACATCAGCAGTATTTTATCACATAAGCATATCATATCATGCCAAATAACAACCACAGTATTAGCACACTCTACTAATACCTATACTACTCAAAACAACGGGAAATGACCCCTAACATATCATACATCATCTGCATTACGTTACTCAGCTGAACAGTTAAAACTGCACAACAACAGCTCAGGAAAATCACAATCCTGCCCATACGCGTATTGCCTAACCCCATACGCGTATGGCCCATTCCTCAGCCAAATCCCATACGCGTAACACCATCTCATACGCGTATGCTACGCGTACCACTTCCCATACGCGTACCAACAGAGACCAAACTACGTTCAAAACATCATCTTCCTCATCCATACGCGTATTGCCTAGTGCCATACGCGTACCATGCCATCTCATACGCGTATTGCCTAGTGCCATACGCGTATGACCAGAAACCAGATTTCCAGATCTGCTATGGCTTTCTCTGCTACGAGATCTATCCAATTCAACCTTCCACAGTCCAATTTTTACACATTATTCGTTCATATCCTCTAACACAATTCATACCCTATTCGATTTCACAAAATCTAACATTATTACATCTAATTCCTACGAATTTCCTCCATTTATAACCCAATTTCGTTCATCCAAAGGTTCACAATTTCATCATGCATCATTCAATTCAGAGGTAAATCAATGGTTTATCACTACCCATTACATATTATCCCATAATACCCATTAAACGATGATAAACCCCCCTTACCTGAATTAATCCGGCAAATCCTGCAGCTTCAAGCTCTTCCTCTCTTCAACCCTTGTTCTCTGGTTCTCTTTTGCCCTTTTTCCACTTTTCTGCCCCTTTTTCCTTTTCACGTGAAAATAACTCTTTTTACCAAATGGAACCTTTTTACTGATTTCTACTTTTATTCCAATAATAACAAAATAATCCAATAATAATAATCCCAATAATATTCCAATAATTATTATTCCAATAATAATAAAAATTCCAATTATTTAATTAAATTAATAAATATATTATTAACTCAATTTAAATAATTATCTTATTTTATCGGGGTGTTACAACTCTCCCCCACTAAAAGAGTTTTCGTCCTCGAAAACATGCCTCAAGTGAATAACTCTGGATAAGACTCCTTCATCTGACTCTCTAGTTCCCAAGTCACATTGCCACCTGCTGGTCCGCCCCAAGCTACCTTTACCAAAGCAATCTCTTTACCCCGCAACTGCTTCAACTCTCGATCCTCGATCCTCATAGGTGATGTTTCAACAGTCAGGTTATCTCTCACCTGTACATCATCTACTTGGACCACATGCGACGGATCAGGAATGTACCTCCTCAACTGAGACACATGAAAAACCTCATGTAAATTTGCAAGTGACGACGGTAAAGCGATACGATAGGCTACCTCTCCTATCCTCTCCAAAATCTGATAAGGACCAATAAATCGAGGTGTCAACTTCCTCGACTTCAAAGCTCGACCAACCCCAGTTATCGGAGTAACACGAAGAAACACATGATCTCCCTCTTGGAACTCAAGTGACTTCCTCCTCTTGTCGTGATAACTCTTCTGACGACTCTGAGCAATTCTCATCTTCTCCTGAATCATCTTAATCTTTTCCATAGTTTGTTGAACAATCTCCGGTCCAACCACAGCACTCTCACCGGATTCATACCAACATAAAGGTGTCCGACATCTCCTACCATACAAAGCTTCAAACGGTGCCATACCAATGCTCGAATGAAAACTATTGTTGTAGGTAAACTCAATCAAAGGTAAGTAACAATCCCAAGTACCTCCTTTTTCCAAAACACAAGCTCTCAAAAGATCCTCTAGTGACTGAATCGTCCTCTCAGTCTGACCATCAGTCTGCGGATGATATGCAGAACTCAATCTCAGCTTAGTTCCCAAAGCCCTCTGCAAACCTTCCCAGAATTTCAATGTAAATCTAGGATCTCTATCCGAAACAATACTCGACGGAATACCATGCAAACTTACAATCTTCTCAATATACAACTCAGCTAATCTCTCTAACGGATAATCCATTCTGATCGGAATGAAATGAGCCGATTTCGTCAATCTATCAACAATCACCCAAATGGCTTCAAAATTCTTATTTGTCCTTGGTAACCCAGAAACAAAATCCATACTGATACTATCCCACTTCCACTCTGGAATAGCCAACGGTTGCATTAGCCCAGACGGCTTCTGATGCTCAATCTTTGACTTCTGACAAGTCAAACAAGAATAAACAAAACTCGCAATTTCTCTTTTCATTCCCGGCCACCAAAATAACTTTTTCAAATCATGATACATCTTCGTAGCCCCAGGATGAATACTCAGGCCACTACGATGTCCTTCCTCAAGAATACTCTTCTTCAGTTCGGTAACATCCGGAATACACACCCGATTACCAAATTTCAAAACACCATTCTCATCAACTCTGAATTCACCACCTTGACCTTGATTCACTAAAGTCAACTTATCAACCAAAAGCACATCGGATTTCTGACTCTCTCTAATCTCATTCAGAATACCACTCGTTAACTTCAACATTCCCAACTTAACACTATTGTGGGTACTCTCACACACCAAACTCAAGTCTCTAAACTGCTCAATTAAATCCAATTCCTTAACCATTAACATAGACATATGCAATGATTTCCGACTCAATGCATCAGCCACTACGTTTGCTTTACCCGGATGGTAATTCAAACCAAAGTCATAATCCTTCAAAAACTCTAACCATCTCCTCTATCTCATATTCAGCTCTTTCTGATCAAACAAATACTTTAAACTCTTATGGTCGCTGAAAACCTCAAATCTTGACCCGTACAAGTAATGTCTCCATAACTTCAGAACAAATACCACGGCTGCCAACTCTAAATCGTGCGTCGGATAGTTCCTCTCATGAACCCTCAGTTGTCTCGAAGCATAAGCTATAACCTGCTTATTCTGCATCAACACACCACCCAAACCCAACAATGAAGCATCACAGAAAACCTCAAATAGTTCTGACGGACTTGGTAATATCAAAATAGGAGCAGTAGTTAACCTTCTCTTTAACTCTTGGAAACCTTCTTCACATTTCGAGTCCCAAACAAACGCTTGCCCCTTTCTAGTCAACATCGTCAACGGTAACACCAACTTAGAAAATCCTTCAATGAACTTCCTATAATAACCTGCAAGTCCAAGAAAACTTCTTATCTCAGAAACCGACTTCGGAGCTTCCCACTTAGATACCGCTTCTATCTTAGAAGGATCAACAGCAACACCACCTCTGGAAATCACATGTCCAAGAAAACTAACCTCTTCTAACCAAAATTCACACTTGGATAGTTTAGCAAATAACTTCTTTTCTCGTAGAACTCCTAACACCACTCTCAAATGCTCAGCATGCTCTTCTTCAGATTTCGAATACACCAAAATGTCATCAATAAACACCACAACAAACTTGTCTAGGTACGGATGGAAAATCCTATTCATATACTCCATAAATACTCCAAGCGCATTAGTCACACCAAAAGGCATTACAGAATACTCATAATGTCCATACCTTGTTCTGAAAGCAGTCTTCTGAATATCCTCAGCTTTCACACGTATCTGATGGTACCCAGATCTCAAATCTATTTTGCTGAACACACTCGCACCAACCAACTGATCCATCAAATCATCAATCCTCGGCAAAGGATACCGATTCTTGATCGTCACTTTATTCAGTTGCCTGTAGTCCACACACAACCTCATAGTACCTTCTTTCTTCTTAACCAATAACACTGGTGCACCCCACGGTGACACACTCGGACGAATAAATTTCTTATCCAACAGATCTTCTAACTGACTCTTCAATTCAGTTAACTCAACAGCAGACATACGGTACGGAGCCATCGATATCGGCCTAGTACCAGGTACCAAATCAATCGAGAACTCAACTTCACGCTCTGGTGGTAATTCATTCACTTCTTCAGGAAACACATCAGGAAAATCACACACCACAGCTAGATCGCAAATCACCAGTTTATCTTTAGCCTCCAAAGTCGCTAACAGCATAAACAACTCTGCCCCATCTGCTACTGCCTCATTCACCTGCCTTGCTGATAGAAACAAACTCTTTCCTTCCTCAATCTCAGGAAAGATCACAGTCTTATCAAAACAGTTGATAGAAACTCGGTTAAACACCAACCAGTTCATACCCAAGATAACATCGATCTGCACTAGTGGAAGACACACTAGGTCCATCCCAAAGTCTCTACCAAAAATACTCAAAGGGCAATTTAAACAAACTGAAGTAGTAGTCACTGAACCCTTCGCAGGAGTATCAATCACCATACTTCCAAGCATCTCAGATATTTCTAACTTAAGTTTCACAGCACAATCCAAAGATATAAAGCAATGAGTCGCACCTGTGTCAATAATAGCTACAAGAGGAAAGCCATTAATATAACACGTACCTCAGATCAAACGATCATCTGCAGAAGTCTTAGAACCCGATAAAGCAAAGACCTTGCCTCCCGACTGGTTCTCCTTCTTCGGCTTAGGACACTGTGGACTGATATGACCCACTTCTCCACAGTTGAAACAAGTCATAGTCTTCAACCGGCACTCTGCAGCCAAGTGACCACCTTTTCCACACTTGAAACACTTCTTCTCAGCACTGGTACACTCATGGAAACGATGTCCAGCCTGACCACATCTGTAACACTTAGCAGGGGCACTGGAGTCTCCCCCACTAGGCCTCTTGATCCCACTCTGTCTCTGGAAACCTTTGCCAGCTGCATACGGTTTCCCACGATCATTCTGATTCTTGCCTTTCCTATTAACCCTTTGCTGATAGCTCTCTGCTCTAGCCTTGGAATCCTGTTCAAAAATCCTGCAACAGTCAACCAAATCAGAAAACACTCTAATCCGCTGATACCCAATAGCCTGCTTAATCTCGGGATGCAACCCGTTCTCAAACTTCACACATTTTGAAAATTCCCCAGTAGCCTCGTTATAGGGAGTATAATACTTTGACAGCTCTGTGAACTTAGCAGCATACTCAGTAACAGACCTGTTACCCTGTTTCAATTCCAAGAATTCTATCTCTTTCTTTCCTCTGACATCCTCTGGAAAGTACTTCCTCAGAAATCTCTCTCTGAATACAGCCCAAGTGATCTCAGCATTCCCAGCAGATTCCAACTCAGTACGGGTAGCAACCCACCAGTCATCTGCTTCTTCTGACAGCATATGCGTACCGAACCTGACCTTCTGGTTATCGGCACACTCAGTCACTCGGAAGATCCTCTCGATTTCCTTCAACCACTTCTGAGCACCATCTGGATCGTATGCTCCCTTAAACATTGGAGGATTGTTCTTCTGGAACTCACTCAGTTGACGAGCAGCTCCCATTCCCACAACATTCGGATTTCCCCCAAGTACTCCAGCTAGCATACCCAGAGCCTCGGCAATTGCAGCATCATCTCTACCTCTTCCAGCCATCTCTATTCTGAAAACCCAACAAGCTAAAACAATAAGTACTGATAGGGTTACACAACGCCTATCCCGTACAGGGGAAACAGAATAATTACGACTTGACTCGACCGACTATGCTCTGATACCACTAATGTAACACCCTTCTAAAATACCCCCAAATATTTAATTAAAATAATAAATATCTCAATCAGAGTAAATATGCAATTAAGGGTGTCACACAATATTTCACACCATTCAACAATATAACTGTCATGCTCTTTTGTTAATTCAAAACATAAGCATTTTTGCATAAAACGCAGCGGATATAAATCTCATCAATCATGTAAAACATGTAACATGTTGCATGTAAAATTATTCAATAAGGTAAAACATCCCATCCCGATGTTACATCTATCAGAGCACGACCCACTAAGGAGACTACACTAGACTCCAAGCACTAGCTTCTACTCAATCACTGCTCGTTACCTGAAAAATAGTTGTAAGGGTGAGTTTCTCAATCGATATAATAAGCATTATAAATTAACATGTAATGCCAAGTAATTTCACACATTCATCACCCTAATCAGATCATACATTCAGCAGCGGCAACATCAACTAAAATCATACTCAACTCAACCACAAAACACACGTATAATATTGGAATACATCCATTCATATTATACGCCATACAATACAAATGCAATGAGACTCCATGCATGCGGTACCGACTATTCGTGAACATATAGTTCAACTTCACCGACCAAATCCAGGTACGGCTACCAAGCTCACTAGTCCCACTCATTTGAGACCTAGTGACTCACATCACTAATTCCTCACCATGGGAATTAGCTACCACCCCAAGGGCCATGCTATGCACGCTAAATCACCTAGCATGCAAACATCAACAACAATTCACACTAACTCATCACTAATTCCTCACCATGGGAATTAGCTACCACCATAAAGGCCATAACATGCATGCTAATCACCTAGCAATGCTACATCATCAACAACAATTCAAGAATAGATATATGCTCACACTCTAAGCCATAAAACAGTCTATTCACCAATGCACACATAACTGATACATTCACAGCATCACGCATACTATCACACATCTGTAGTATTTTATCACATAAGCATATCATATCATGCCAAATAACAACCACAGTATTAGCACACTCTACTAATACCTATACTACTCAAAACAACGGGAAATGACCCCTAACATATCATACATCATCTGCATTACGTTACTCAGCTGAACAGTTAAAACTGCACAACAACAGCTCAGGAAAATCACAATCCTGTCCATACGCGTATTGCCTAACCCCATACGCGTATGGCCCATTCCTCAGCCAAATCCCATACGCGTAACACCATCTCATACGCGTATGCTACGCGTACCACTTCCCATACGCGTACCAACAGAGACCAAACTACGTTCAAAACATCATCTTCCTCATCCATACGCGTATTGCCTAGTGCCATACGCGTACCATGCCATCTCATACGCGTATTGCCTAGTGCCATACGCGTATGACCAGAAACCAGATTTCCAAATCTGCTATGGCTTTCTCTGCTACGAGATCTATCCAATTCAACCTTCCACAGTCCAATTTTTACACATTATTCGTTCATATCCTCTAACACAATTCATACCCTATTCGATTTCACAAAATCTAACATTATTACATCTAATTCCTACGAATTTCCTCCATTTATAACCCAATTTCGTTCATCCAAAGGTTCACAATTTCATCATGCATCATTCAATTCAGAGGTAAATCAATGGTTTATCACTACCCATTACATATTATCCCATAATACCCATTAAACGATGATAAACCCCCCTTACCTGAATTAATCCGGCAAATCCTGCAACTTCAAGCTCTTCCTCTCTTCAACCCTTGTTCTCTGGTTCTCTTTTGCCCTTTTTCCACTTTTCTGCCCCTTTTTCCTTTTCACGTGAAAATAACTCTTTTTACCAAATGGAACCTTTTTACTGATTTCTACTTTTATTCCAATAATAACAAAATAATCCAATAATAATAATCCCAATAATATTCCAATAATTATTATTCCAATAATAATAAAAATTCCAATTATTTAATTAAATTAATAAATATATTATTAACTCAATTTAAATAATTATCTTATTTTATCGGGGTGTTACAACTTGCACATGGCTCCTTCATGGGATTTGTTTTGGCAAGTTTTGGATTCAAATGATCATTCCTCTTTGCATGCTTCCATGTGATAACCTCAGTACTCTTTGTGCATGAATTGAAGTTGTATTACATTATTACTTAGGCCCAAATCATTCCCCATGCATACATGCACTATAGTTTCCAATTTTAGCAAATTTTTAAGTGGTGCAAAAATCAATTCCCTTGCCTATTTAAACAAGCTCATGGCCTCAGAAATGACACACACACCTTGCCCAAGCTTTGCCAAGAGAACTCAGGACCTCACACCATAGAATTCCTTGAAGATTCCTTTGAAATCGAGTTTGAATTTCACCTTCTGTTTTGAAGTTCAAACTCCAAGGATTCATTGCCTTTTTCATCTCAATTGATTACTGCAAGCAAGAGGAGGAAGAATCAAGCAAATCCAGATCAAGATCAAGCTGAATTGAAGCTACTCGAAGGTGAAATTTCAGAAACTTCTCTTCTTCGATTTCCCCTCATTTCTTAATTATTTTGATTTATTTTTGGTTGGCTGAAGTCCTACCAATGTAGGCAACAAGATTGAGTTGCTTTGAAGTCAAATCGAAGTAACTCAATTCATGATCCTCAAAATTTAAATCCCCGTATCTCTTGATATACTTGAAATTGGAGAAAATTGAGGCCAGATTCGAGCTCCTGAGCATTTTTTTCTTTAAATCCATGTCCTTGTTTTTCATTTCCATGGTGGTTGGTGGTGGACCAGTCCGATGAGGTCCACCGAATAAGACAACCGGAGCTAGGGCTCTGGTGGCGTGGTGGCTTACTCCTATCCATCAGATCTTCCTTCCACGTTTTAATCCTAATAATTCATTGTGATTATCACTTATGCCACGCGGTTGACTTGAGCGCATCATACACCTTAACATGTGGCCATCAGATCTGTCACCTCAATTAATGAGGGAGATTTGATGGCCCTCGATTTTTTGAATTTCTTTTTATTTTCTGATTTTATGTTTAATCCTTTTATTTTGTTTAATTCATATTAATTTCATTTTTAATCCAAAAAATATGGGATTTTCACCAAAAATCTTTAAATATTTTTATCTTTCATTCTTTTAAAACTATTTTTTTGATTAATTTTGATATTTTTCATGAATTAAATGTTTTTGTGTATATTTCTAATTGTTTAAAAATACTTCTGACTTTTCAAAAATCATGAAATTTTTTGTCTAAGGTCCTTTGACCTTGTTTGACCTAGAATAAATCTCTTGGCCATTTATTTGGTGTTTTGAAGAGATTTTAGGTTTTGACCAAATTAAATTGTATTTTAATGCATTTTTAAATTGATTTTTTAATTGATTAAATGTGTAAAAATTATGTTGAGCCATTTTTATGGTCTTGTGATGTTTGACTATTTGTTTGGGCCTTGGTCAAGGTTGATTTGACTTTTGTTGGATTAAAATCATTGGATTTAGGGGATTGATGAAATGTACATTTCATATCCCAAAATGAATGAATGATTTTAATTTGATAAAATTCCTCCCATGAACAATTTGTGTTTCTCTCATTCCCATCCCCCTTCATTTCCATCCCTATTCTTTCTCATTCCTTTCATTGACCAATGAAATCTCAAATATCCTAAGGCTAATTGGTTCATCAATGACCTTGTGTCAGGTGAACCAATACAAGTAGGGATGAGATAGGTTCATCCCTCTTGATCTTTTCTTTTAGTGTGTGGTATGTTTTAGGAGTTTGGTTCATTATACCAAATCCCTAACATGCATTAACACCTAAGTTTTTATTGCCCGATCTCAGATAGTTGTGACTTCTACATAAGTCCAATTACGATTGCTTAACATAGAGCTAAATTTGACCCTAAAGGCATAACATTCTAGTAAGTGAGATTGTAAGTCTCTCATCCTTCACGGTATTATGTGGAAACTTGACCTTTTTTCCTTCCTATGGAAGATGTCTTGGTTTAAGGATCCATGCTTGTGAATGGATGGTTGAGTGTTCTCCAAAGAATGACTTAATCAATTAAAAAGCAAAACACCACTAACACTTAACTAACATTTGACTAACTCTTATTAATATTGTTTTACTTTCAAGTTATTTACTTTATGCAATTTAATTTTCAGTCATTTATCATTCATTGCTATTTACATTTCATTTAACTTGTTTATGTTTATGTCATTTTTACTTTGCTCATTTGAGCCATATCTTGTGATTGTATATATTTGTTTGTACATTTTGATTTTGATTGTGGTCTTAGGACCTTAAAACACTCAATAAACAAAAAAAACCCTAAAAAATATTTGGTGGACTTTTGATCTTGATTTGAACTTTTGGACTTAGGATTAGGCAACATTCCCTGTGCAAAAAGGACTTGGCCAATGCCAACATTTAGAAACCAAGTGATTGTGAACTGAGCCTTCATCTGATGCCAGCCTTGGGACCCTGTATTCATCTATTGCTCTGTCTTGGTGCTAATTGTTATTTTGACCTTGTGTCTGATGCTTTCTTCTGAGTTAATCAAGGAATATTTCATCTGATACATGAGAAGACATAGAAGACTGCTAGCTATGGGATTTGCTTGCTTGGATATGGCTATATTTATTTTATGCCTTGATCTTCTTGATGTATGATATTGTTATTTTCTTGTTGATTATTGTTGATTCAAAGTCCAAAGAGAAAATTGGTTTTCTATATGACATTCTTGTCTGTTGGATTGCATCCCACTGATCAGATCTTTTCAACTCTTAACTTTTAATTTTATGCTTAGGATAACCTCTTCATCTCCTCTCACTTCTTAAATTTCAAAATGTATCCCCCTTTTTCAAAAACTTTCTTTGCTTGTGATTTCAAACTTTGACCTTATTTCAAGTAGAAACTTTGGCCTTAGGCCATTGAATTTTTGAACTTCTTTTTCTTAAATCAAACTTGTAAATAAATCTAATCATATTGCTTAAAATTTCAAAAGACAAAAAGAACTAACAACTTCTTTCAAACCTTTGGTCCTTTGTGCCCTTCTCAATTAAATTTTTGTTAAAAGCAATTCACCAACTTTGAAACTTTTACCACGAACTACGAGGTTTTGATCCCTCATTTTTATGTTGGTACGTAGGCACAAGCCCGAAGAGCTTGTCAAACACAAAGATATAATCAATGAATTCTTTTCTCATCCCCACACTCTATTTTTCTCAAACATCTTTTATGCTAAACATATATGCACACATAAAAAAGGGATCCCTAGGAGTACCTAGGACACTTTGGGTGCTAACACCTTTCCTTTATGTAACCAACCCCCTTACCTGTAATCTCTGGCATTTGATTAGGTTTGATTTGAAAACTTCTTATCTTTGGGTTTTGTTCGTACTTTTCCCTTTTCCTTTGGAAACATTAAAAGCGCGGTGCCGACTCTGGTTTTATTGACGTCAAGTTTATCCATAGCTTGATGGTTATGAATTTACCGCTACAACGGGAAGAAGGTCTATGTTCCAAGATTTGGAACTTAAGCCTGGAAGCCTCGTTGGTTTCGGAGGAAACCAGAAAGGAAAGATCATTGGCTCTGGAACTATTGGTAACAGTAAACTTCCTTCTATTACTAATATTCTCTTAGTTGATGGTCTGATGCCTAACCTATTGTCTATTAGTTAACTTAGTGACAATGATTATTGTAACACCCCGATAAAAATAAGATAATTATTTAATTTAAGTTAATATTATATTTATTAATTTAATTAAATAATTGGAATTTTTGGATTATTATTATTATTATTGGAATAAAAGTTGGAATTAGAAAAGGTCCCATTTGGTAAAAGAGAGTTTTCACGTAAATACAGAAAAACGACTCTAAAGTGGAGAAAGGGAAAAAGAGCCAGAGAACAAGGGTTGAAGAGAGGAAGAACTTGAAGCTGAAGGATTGCCGGATTAACTCAGGTAAGGGGGGTTTATCATCGTTTAATGGGTATTATGGGATAACATGTAATGGGTAGTGATAAACCATTGATTTGACTCTAATTGGAATGATGCATGATGAAATTGTGAACTTTTGGATGAACGAAATTTGGATTATAATTGAAGGAAATTCGTAGGAATTAGATGTAATAATGTTAGAATTGGTGAAATCGAATAGGGTGTGATTCGTGTTAGATGATATGAACGAATACTGTGTAAAATTGGACTGTGGGAGGTTGGATCTGAGGAACCTCGTGGTAGAGAAAACCATAGCAGATCTGGAAATCTGGTTTCTGGTCATACGCGTATGGCACTAGGCAATACGCGTATGAGATGGTCTGGTACGCGTATGGCACTAGGCAATACGCGTATGGATGAGGAAGATGATGTTTTGAACGTGGTTTGGCCTCTGTTGGTACGCGTATGGGGAAGTGGTACGCGTAGCATACGCGTATGAGATAGGTGGTACGCGTATGGGATTGGCTGAGAATTGGGCCATACGCGTATGGGACTAGGCAATACGCGTATGGGCAGGATTGTGATTTTTCTGTGCTGTTGTTGTGCAGTTCTTTGGTTGTTCAGCTGAGTAATGTAATTTAGCTGATGTATGATAGAGTAGGGATCATTTCCCGTTGTTTTGAGTAGTATAGGTATTAGTAGAGTGTGCTAATGCTGTGATTGACTATGTGGTAAGACATGATATGATTATGTGGTGAATATGTTGATGATGTATGATGATATGCATAATGTTGTGAATGTATCTATCATGTATGAAATTATGAATGGACTGTTTATGGCTTAGAGTGTGAGCATATGTCCATTGTGGATGATTGTTGATGTTTGCATGACTAAGTGATTTAGCTTGCATATTGTGGCCTTTATGGTGGTAGCTAATTCCCATGGTGAGGAATTAGTGAGTTAGTATTGTGGATTGTTGTTGATGTTTTCATGCTAGGTGATTAGCGTGCATATCATAGCCCTTGGGGTGGTAGCTAATTCCCATGGTGAGGAATTAGTGAGTGAGTCACTAGGTCTCAAATGAGTGGGACTAGTGAGCTTGGTAGCCGTACCTGGATTTGGTCGGTGAGGTTGAACTATATGTTCACGAATAGTCGGTACCGCATGCATGGAGTCTCATTGCATAATGTATGTATGGCGTATAATATGAATGGATGTATTCCAATATTATACGTGTGTTTTGTGTTTGTGTTGAATATGATTTTGAGTTGATGTTACCATTACTGAATGTGTAATCTGATTTGGGTGATGAATGCGTTAAGTTACTTAGCATTACATGATATTTTATAATGCTTATTATATCGATTGAGGAACTCACCCTTACAACTATGTTTCAGGTAACGGGCAGTGATTGAGTAGAAGCTAGTCCTTGGAGTCTAGTGTAGTTCCTTAGTGGGTCATGCTCTGGTAGATGTAACATCGGGATGGGATGTTTTACTATATTTTCATTTGGTTGTTGAACAACTTTACATGTAATGTATTACATGGTTTGAATGTTGTTAGTTTGTATCCGCTGCGTATTATGCAAATGTTTTATTTGATTAAATAAATGAGCATGACAGGATAATTTGGAAAATGGTGTGAAGTGTCAAGTGTGACACCCTTGAACTGCATATTTACTCTGATTTGTGTTTTGTTATTTTAATTAATTGTTGGGGTATTTTAGAAGGGTGTTACAATTATGATATCAGTTTTAATCAAAAGTCATGTAAGGTTGTTAGTCAGAAAGATGATACATTCATTTTTAACGAAAAGAGAAAGAACAACATTTATAAAATCAAACTTTCTGATCTTAAGGATCAAAATCTAAAATGTTTAATGTCTGTTAATGAGGAGTTATGAGTATGGCATAAACGTTTGGGCCATGTTAGCATGCGAAGGATTTCTCAGATAAATAAGCGTGGATTAGTCAGAGGCTCACCCGACCTGAAGTTTTCTTTAGATGCTTTTTGTGAAGCATGTCAGAAAGGCAAGTATTCTAAAACATCTTTCAAAGCGAAAACTGTTGTTTCTACCTCTAGACCGTTAGAACTTCTATATATTTATTTGTTTGGACCAATGAAAATTGTCTCTATCAATGGTAAGAAGTATGGATTGGTCATTGTTGATGACTATAGTAGATGCGCATGGGTAAAGTTCTTGAAAACACAAGGATGAGTCACATTCTGTGTTCTCCTACCTTCTGCTCACTAATGCAAACATAAATGAATTGCAAAATAGTCAGAGTCAGAAGTGATCGTGGTGGCGAATTTGAAAATAAACATTTTAAAAATATTTTTGATGCAAATGGTATTTCCCATGATTTCTCTTATCCTAGAACTCCACAACAAAATGGAGTTGTAGAAAGGAAGAATATGACTTTGCAAGAAATGGTCAACACCATGATCCAAGAAACTGATATGGCTAAGCATTTCTGGACAGAAGCAATTAACACAGCTTGTTATATTCAGAACATGATTTCTATTAGACCTATTATGGGTAAGACTCCATATGAATTATGGAAGAACAGAAAGCCCAACATTTCTTACTTCCATCCTTTTTGCTGTGAGTGTTTCATGTTGAAAACTAAAGATAATCTTGGCAAGTTTGACTCTAAGGCACAAAAGTGCTTATTGTTAGGTTTATCTGAACGCTCTAAAGACTATAGAGTTTTCAACACTGAGACACAAATTATCGAAGAATTAATTCATGTTAGATTCAATGATAAGCTTGACCTTGAAAAGTCAAACCTAGTTGAGAAATTTGCAGATTTGAAGATCAATCTTTCAGAATCCAATGATAATGATTCTGGAGAAAAAGACTCAGAAGGAAAAAATAAAGAATCTGAAGTAAAAGACTCAGAAGCGACTCAACCGAAAGTTGTCGTTGGTCCAACTCATCAGAAGAAGAGTATACCAAGAACTTATCATTTTGAAGAATTGATTATAGGAGATAAATATGTGTCGCATCCGCGAAAAACAACCGGCGGGACTCAAATAAAAACACAACACAGAGCCGCCACTGTGCGTTATTTATCCCAAAATAGGGAAAGGAAACGCTCAGAGAAACTTGGAAAGGAAATGGTCTCGCGACCAAAGAGAAAGGGTAAGGGAGTCGGTTACGCAAGGGGAAGGTATTAGCACCCCTCACGTCCGTCGTACTCGACGGGATCCACGTTCTAAAATAAAGAATAGGTTGCTAAAACATCACACACACACACAGGGAACGCAGGTGGGGTTAAGAGAAGGGAGCTCGATAGGACGTCGCATCCTATGCCTACATATCTCGTCTGGAACGAGAATCAGAGCCACTGTAGTTCGGCTCACGCACGCCAAACAACACAAAACACGCAAACAGATGGCAAACATGGAGCCCAACAGCCAATCATTGGACCTACGTCAGCATCCGAACCAAAACACGCACAAAACGGCAAACGGGGAGCCCGACCGCCAATTACTGGACTTACGTCAGCATCCGAACCAAACATACACAAGAAGATAACAAGCAAACACACACAAAAAGGAAAAAAGTGCCCGGAGAGACCTCGCACGGTCTCCTGCCTACATACCTCGTCTGGAACGAGGATCAGGGCGATGTAGTTCCCCCGAAAGGGAAAGAAAATCTAGCCAGAAACCAAGGGGAGACACACTACCAGGGAGCTGTACTCGAGCCTAGTGTTGTCATGCATCATTGCCCTAAGTTCAGGTTTCTACCTACTTGCACAACTGCAAGCTAATCCTATCCAGGAAAACAAGCATACAAGCAAACAGGCATCAACAGATCAAAACAAGCATTTCAAGCAAGTATTCACATAGCACACACTATAACCAATCAAGTGAGGCTCAAACAATGGGTTTGACTGCCGAAGCAAGTCATCTGTACATGGGTAGTATTCGCTCTTAACCTTGCCATTACGAGGCTAAGGTGAAGCAGATGAAAGGTGAAGTGAGGATGAGACCTCACAGCTCTTATCCCTGACCAGGGAGAGCTTCAGACAAAGGAGCGTGGGTCCAGAATGGAGGGACCCTTCTACGCTCAAAGACTCTGACTCGATTGTGCAACAACACAAGATCTTGGGTTTGTGTCCCAATGCATCAACACACAGCCGTGTGAGCAGAGGGACGACTCACAGAATAGTGGGGGATAGATTGCATATCCCTTTGATCCACCAATTGCCTCATAGAGGTCTTTACCTGCTTGGGCACAAATGTAAACAACCACAAACATTGCCTTTTAAGGAGGACTTCAGACAATTGCCCGGCCAGGTAACAGGCCGGGTCTCCCAGACTACATGAAGAATAGAAGTCCTACCTCAAGTGGTTTAAAAACCAAGCAGCAGCAAGCAAGTTCTTAAAGAACTGTAAGCGACTAAATGTACCTGAAATCAATCAAGTATCATCAGTACTCAGACAAACAACAATAAACAGCAAATGTTAATCAGTCAGACTATACAGATTAAGCAACACAGATTAATGCACACAAGTGCAAGCTATAAGCTCAAGCTCAAGCTTCACAACCTACAAAACAAAGTCAAATTAGTTCAAAACATCCAACAATCTCAATTTAATCGACTTGAAGCATTATCCTTGAGCATCATGCATTTCATCCTGAAAATCCACACCAAATGTGAGAAACTAGACCACTAGGCCAAGCCTAGGGTCCAAAAGGGAGAAAAAATTCTAAACAGCAAACAATTCTCAACCAAAACCAAATTAATGCAAATAGAAAGCAAATGCAATTGATCCCATACTCATATCATTCACCATATTTATTTCATGACCAAAACAAGTCAAACTAGGTCAAATGCAACATCCAATGTCCAAACAGAATAACTTCAATCAAAAGCATACCAAAACAATTCCAAAAATCCTCAAATAATTCACACCTAAACAGGACACAATCAACAAGTAGCATGTCAATTTTCAGCTCAATTGGACAAAAGGAACTAGGCCAATGAAAATCAAGAAATCCAGACAAGATTATGTAAGCCAATTCAAGGTATCAACACATACATTCACTTCAAAAATTCATAACAGAATGAGAACAATTAAGAAACGAATGGGACCAAAACAGTGATGTCCTACAATGTGTCAACAATCAGCATACCAAATTTCATCTTCATCCAAAACCATATGAGAATTTCACACAAGATATACAAACATGTGTCACACAAGCTTGCACAATGAGCCAACAGAGAAGAAAAATATCAATCAAATTGAAAATGCCATAGAAAAATCCAGAAAAATTCATATAACATTTCAACATATCCACAATCATCCATGCAAAATTTCAATCCAATCCAACATCTCTAGGTCATGCAAATAAATCCAGAAAGTTGACCTAGCTAGGTGTGACACAAATTGTCACACCTAGATTCAAAAAATCATATCTCACTCCTCAGGTATCCAAAAATCACAAACTTTATATGTAAACCACCATCAACATGTCCAGAATGAGCACAAAAAATTTCAGGAATTTCTTTTAATGTATGAGTATTTCACAATGAAAATGGCAAAACATGCACAAAAATGACATAAGTCAAAGATCCATAGGCCAAGTCAATATTTCACCATGCACAACTTCTAAAACCATGCCTATAAAATTCTAGGGGAAAAATAGGATCCAACAAAAAAGCTCTCATAATTTTCTGATTAGCCAATATTTTTTTGTGATTTTTCTAAGTTTTAAATGAATTATGTAATATTTATTTAAGTGTTTTATTAAATTAAAATGAATTTAATTGAGTCCAGTGGCACGATGGTAATTAAGCCTGGCCGGTCCAAAACGACACAGCATCACTAATTGAGGTGGAGGTGCGTGATTGGTCCAGGCGCGGCGGGAAACAAGAAATTCAAAACAGAAACGCATGGCACGGATCAAACTAGCAAATTTCCAGAAATCTCATCACCTTCATCAACGCGTTTTCCAGAATTTGCAAGAACATGAAGAACACTGAATCTCCACAAAAATCATCATGCGTATAGTCATTGGAAAGGTCTTATCACGTAGAGTCCAAATATACACACGATTTTGCCTAATTGTTCCTAAATTTCCTGGATCGAGCATTTTAGGTTTTGCTCTCAAATCTTTGAATCAACATAACTTATCCTATGGTTCACCATTTCAAGAACTAATTATATCATGATAATCTACATGAAACACTCTACAAAACGCATATAGCAACTCATCAAATCATGAGATTCGAAATCTCACCTTAATTCGAAGGCAGTAGTGATTCTTGAGGTTTTGATGCGCAATTCCTTGAAACAGGTGGAGCTTGATGATAGAGAAGGTGAATGTAGCCTCTAGATCAATCCAACACGACTCCAATTGCAAGAAAAATCAAATCACCATTATTAACCAACACTTGAACAGTCACGAATTCGGAGGTTTTAGGTGATGAAATGATGAAACAGTCCAAGAAGAAGATCCAAGGAAGAGGCAGCAAAAAGAATTTTCGGATTTGATGAAGAATTGAAAGAGTTTTGTGGATTTTTGCTCTTGAATGTTCTTGAGAATTTTGGAGAATTTGGAGAGAAAAATGGTTGAATCTTTGTGAATTGTGATTTTTTTTCAGAAGTTAGTTAGGATTAGGAATATATACTTCCACTTAATCAGCTCTTAATCATCCAATTAGCAAAAGTGCAAGTGATTAGCATAAATGTCATTTTCAAAGCAAGGGCAAAAATGTCATTTCACCACAGGCCCTGTGACAGCTCATTGACAGCTCACACACTCTCAAAATGACATGTGTGATCTGTTGCAACTTGTCCCATGGCCATTGGATGTGTAATTTGCATTTTCACTATGTCATGGTAAATTGTATACTTTTCAAGTGCATTTCATAAATGGCTTAACCAAATAATGGACCTCAACATGTTATGACCATTCCAACAATTTTCAAATTGCATTTGTGAGGTGTTGCAAAAATCCCCATGCCAAAATTCTCATTATTTCTCAAGTTGGACCATTTTGCCCTTGGATTTTTAACTGTACACTTGAAAATTGACTTTTTGCATTGACCATTTTTGATGAATTCCAATTATGCACCATGAAAGTACATGTCAAATGGAGTTTGTACATAAAAAGATCACTCAATTTGGACACTCCATGTGGAAGTTATGCCCCTCTGATTATGGGTCATTTTTGAAATTGAATGGACCATAACTTGCCAACCATACATGGGATTTTCAAGTTCTTGGACTTTTTGGAAAGGTTAGAACAAGATCTACAACTTTCATGTTGAACAAATTTTCATTTGAAGCTTCCTTGGACATGTAATTTTGAGGTAAAAAACTTTCCATTTTTGGAAACTTCCATTACAAGTCACTTTCTATTTTTGGCAATTTTTTGTCTGACTTGATTTTCTCCATTCTTGAGCTTTGATATGTCAAATAACACTTGTTCCAACATGAATGAAGTTATCCAACTCATTTCCACCTCCAAATCCATTAAATCATGCACAGTTGACCACAGTTGACTTTTTCAATTGATAGATGAATTTGGCATAGCACTGATCAAACTGAGCTCCAATCTTCTAATGAAATGGCCCAAGGATGAAATCCTAGCCTCAATTAGCTCAATAAAACCATGGGATGATCCCCATATACATCACAGACTTCATCTCCTTGCCAGGCCCTGATTGGCCCAATGCAACTGATTAGGGTTGACCAGTGGTCAAAACCCTAATCTCAAGGAATATGCTTCAACACTTGAATCCTCTGATGATAAACCATGATGATGATGTATCCTTTCAAACAAGATGAAGACCAATCTCCTTGAGAACCACAAAACCCTAATTTGGACCTCCATCCTCAGATGATTAATGACCAGTCCATAAAACCCTAGGCCTGCATCTCCACCTCTTATCTCCTGATCAAGACTTGAGAAGATGGCTTGCACAATGTAACCACATGATATGCAATATGTTATGCTAGTCCCAAGAGAGGAGGGCAAATTTTGAGGTGTTACAATATGCACCAATCAGAACTAGATCTTCATTCAAACCTTCTGAAGAGGCTCCTCTGGGTTTGGTATCTCTGGTAGAGCCCACATCTATTGATGAAGCTCTTATGGATAATGAGTGGATTCTGGATATGCAAAAAGAACTTAATCAATTCACCAAGAATGATGTCTCAAACCCTAATTGTGAGCATGATGAGGCATTGATGGAAGCACACACTACCTACAAAAGAAACAAAGCTATACATAGACATATTTTTGGCATTTTGGTTAGTAAATAATGAAAAACAAAGTATGATACAATCAAATATGCTTGGTGAACTCTCCCAATAAAAACCCAATGAATGAGGGGTAAGGAGGATGCCAAGGTGTGATCCCAAAGCCAATGCACATGATGTGATAGCATGAGGGATCTTAGGGTCAAAATTGGGGTCTTATAGTATGAAACCCTACAACTTCAATAACATGTAAAACAGAGCTACAAAAAAAGTAGATAATAATAGAAGACATGTGATAGTAGAAATTACTCTTACCACAATAGTCAGGAAGATAACAATAACTCCAAACACGACAACAAGATACATCTTAGAGAATGCATGTAAAATAGTTCAAACAATAATCATAAGAAGTAAATCACAAAGAATAATGTTAACAAATGGGAATCAACAAATTACTAGAACTCCTAGAAGAATCATTACCTCCAAGTAGACATGCAAGACATGGAATATAGGAATCCCCAGAAAGATGAAGATACAATAACTAATGAGAATGGTCGCCAAATGAGCAATGATAGTCACGAGAGAAAGATCAATAATCAGAAATTATTAGAAACCAAATATACTATGAGATTATGAGCAAATGTACTTATAAGAACATAAATTACGTACCCAGTAATAACAAGAACAAAGATGAAAACGAGCGCAACACGAACAACAACTGGACTATCATCAACCAACATGATAACTCGCACATAAAAAGGAATGATATGATAAGAAATAATAAGAGTAATGATTTCAACATAATAGATAAAGGAAAAGCTCAGATTATAGAGATACTTGAGATCTATGAGAACTTGCAAAGAGATCGAACCAAGAAGGAATAGAAGCTCAATTGGATGGAAAACAACGAAAACAACTCGCATGCAAAATGGAAGCTTTCTTATTGTAGATGGATCAAGGGTAATATTGATGCTTGCATGGATATGAAAGTCAAATGAGGCCTTGGCGTGATCTTCAAAAATGATAAAGGAGAAACTATGGCAACAAATACTTAGTTCATAAATAGTGATGAAAACCCATGTTTGGAGAAACCATGGCTTTAAAGAAAGCTTAAGAAGATTAGAAGTGCTAGAATTTCATATTCTTGTTGTGATACTAACCAAATCGTAACCAAAAATCAAAAACTAAAAAAATCCATTTAAATTAAAGCGAATCCTTATCACATACAATCTAAAATGGATACGAGTCTCAATTAGTAAATTTTCTTTTGATTTTAAAAAATAAAATAACTACCGAGAAATTCAATTTTTTTTACTCAAATAACCCATTTTTTCAAAAAAATCCCAAAATAATTCACTTTTCAAATTAATTTCCAAACTATCCCATTTAAAAAAAACGTTAACACGTAGGTGCCAGATGAATGGGCGCCTACCCTTAATTTTAAAGAGGAGACGCCAATTGAATTGGCTATAACACATGGTGTTGCCAATCCAATTGGCACTTGTTTGTAGAAAATGAGAGGAGATGCCAATTGGTCTGACTCCTTTGTGTATTTTGTAATTTTTTTTGTATAAATAAAGGTGTTGTGTGAATCATTTTTCCACATCTCTTTTTATTATATTGCAAATATGGTTCGTCTTCATCGCCGCTATGAAAAAATGATTTATTCCAGAGACAAGCCTCCGATGGAGATGCTCTTCTGGAACATCTGCCGTTTCGAGCATTACAAAGGGAGTTAGTTCGTTGGTTAGACGGAAACATACCTGAAGGCAAAAAAATTAGAAGTATTGAGAGACTCGGTGCCGTACGTGGATGGGTACGAGTTAAAAATGATAAGGATGTTAGGGAAGTGATGTTTGGACCAAATGATATCAGTTTGATTGTTGTAATCAGTTAGAAATATTGTTTTTCAATGTTGTGGTTGAGTATTTTTTATCTATTTTGATATCTATTTTTTGTGTTTTTTATTCATACCTGTTCGATTTTAAGTGTGTTTAAGTGAGAGTGATGTTTGTTGTTAACCTTGTTGTAACAAAAAATTATTAATATATTAAAATTAAAGGTTACAAAAATATAAAGGAGGTACTAAATTATGATGAAATGGTTGCTCCGAGATTGAGACATTTTTTCTTATTGTGTCTGAGTTGACGACATATACTACATAATCTTATCATTTTATCAACTGTATCCATTTTTGTTCTAATACGCGTGCTGTTAGACCGTCCTTTTTTCTTTCTTCGCATCTCATCGTTGTGCCAAACTATGTCCCCTTGATATGGAGGCCAATATTCTTCCATTGCTAGCACTAAGAAGCTTTCGTTATAGACATTCATGACAGTAATGGCCTTGTAAACATCATATAGATGGTTGTAAGCGTCTTGGCGAGTATGTATGCATGCCACAATGACATGGGAGGAAGGAATACAGAAGACCTAGAACTTGCCACAGTCACACCAACTTCTGTTTAATCTGACAACATAAGATCATAAGATTCTCCATTGTGGAGATGCACCGTAGTGACCGTGTTAGATTGCAGTTCGGTATGCTTCAACACATCCCAGATCCCCCGACAAACCTCGGAGAATGGAATCTACGAAAAGTTAACAACCAATAGAACTTTAACCCTGGGCAAAGCTCTGCTAGATCTGAGTGTCAAAAATGGAAGCACCGACAAGACCATGTCTTAACTGACGTTGTGATGCCAACCGAAGAAAAACCAACTCGTAATTATATGGATTAGTACAGAAATCCGACTGGTACGGATAAAGCTCGGCCTGAACACCGAAACAACAACGTCGACCTGGATACCAAAATAAATGGTAACGCAGGGATAACCATGGCCTGAACACCACTCATCCGCTCGGGATTATTATTCTTTTCCTTTTTTTCTGTTTCTTGAACCCCGAAATTTTTCTGATAATCTTTTTTATTTTCTTGAACCCCAAAATTTTCTTTATTTTTCATTTTCTTGAACCCCGAAACTTTTCTTTCGCGCAAATGATCCCTGATCACTGCATTTGAACCCCGTTCTCCTGTTTGCCACATGATGAACCCCATTCTCCAGTTTAAACCCCAGTCGCCTGACGATTACTCGCGATCGCCAATGTGAACCCCATCTCCAGAAAATGCCGCAACATCTCCCTTTCTCCATTTGAACCCCGTCTCCAAAAAATGCCTCAACATCTCCCTTTCTCCGATTGAACCCCGTTCTCCAACTTCTTGTGATAATTCCGCTGGCAACGCCGGAAATAACACCAAACACCACTCTGAGGGCGACATGTCAGAGGGTATACCTTTTCAAAAGGAAGGTAGCATGTGTATCTCTTCCTCAGAAGACACCTATAACGACCTCCATTGGCATCCGCCAAAGTCTAAGGTGACACATGAACAGAAGATAATCCTAAGGACCTCATCCCGGATACATTCTTCAACTCCAATCTTCATTTGAACCCCAGAAAATGCCTCAGCATATACTCTTCTCTGATTGAACCCCGATCTCCAGAAAATGTCGCAACACTTCCCTTTCTTCATTTGAACCCCATCTCCAGAAAATGCCTCAACATCTCCTTTTCTCCATTTGAACCCCGGAATTGCGCTGATCGCGTAACGTCTTCTGATATTATTTCCATCTCTGTCTGACGGAAACATTTCCTCCAGTATCGCACTACTGGGGAATATTGCTTTGATCAAATCATGAGGCCAAACTCCTCGGAGTAACACCTCTACTTCTGGTAAAACCACCTCTCAAACGGTAACCACGGCTTGAGACTAGCTTGTGCTTGCAATGATGCATGATCTTTTTCTGCGTAATGCTCCATACTTATGGAAATGCTACGCGATTTATTATTTTTCTATGCAATATGCTATGCTTATTTACATGATGAATGTATAAAAAAGTATCCCCCTCAAGGGACTCTTCTGGGGAGCACGAGACACTCCGTTGAGGAACTCGGCAATACTCCGATCTCCACTCTGCTGGGGAATAACACTGCTGTTGGGAAAAGGTAACCCTTGCTGGGGGAAGAACTTCCTTTGCACCCAATCCGTTCGAGAAACTGCTGGGGAAGACACCACCAACGCTCTGTGGGGATACAAAAGTTTTTGACTTGCTGGGGATATCAATCCCGACTCTGCTTCGGGGAACCCTCACAGACCCCTGACGACTTCACTGGGGAAATACTCACAGATACTCTGCTGGGAAAACAGCAACCTCCAGGACTGTCGACTGGGGAAGCATCAATCTGACACCTGCTGGGGATAACCATCCTGACCCTGCTAGGGAAACGAATACTACTCCGCTGGGGACAACCCATGCAATCCATAGGTAGAATCAACTCAGCTGGGGATGCAAAAATCCGTCTGCTACGGGAACTTGTCCAATCCACTGGTAGGATGAACACTGCTGGAGATATATTTCATTGAAACCCGCTCCACTCGGGGATACCAACCTTCGGTCCTGGTTGCTGAGGAAACATCGTTTACCTGCCGAGGATAACCATCCTGACCCGGCTGGGGAAGTCACAGACCTCGGATCTGCTGGTGATTTGGTCCTCTAATTCTGCTTGGGGACCTAGCTGGGAAATGAGAAAAGTTGGTACAGAACACCCGTCGACTCATCGAACCATGGTATCTACCTCCCAATCTCGTATCAGCTTTCCACTTTTGAGAATTCCCAGACTCGTCTGGACCTTTTCTGCTCCATCATCTTGTATTCCCAATCGCTCTACGCTCGACGAGACGTACTCCTGGGAATTATATAGAAATTTCAATTTTCCGACTTTGAAGAGTCTTCTTGGTTATCATCAAGAATCATCGTACGTCTCAACGTCACTTCGCCGTTCTTTCATTCATTCGTTCCTGAGCGAACTCTCTGGGGATCTGTTACAAAGCTTCCACATCACAACCTGCAAGTGAGTGAAGAATAACTAACAGCACCTGCAAACAGATCGTTAGATAAAACCGTGCCCCAGGCGTGTCAAGATTTCAACACTTGGGTCACTCAACCTTCCGAATGAGATTTCAAGCTTTCAATCTTATAAACATGCATTGGAAGGAACCTGTATGTGTTAAAATGCAAGATCCTTTATCAAAATAATCGGATGTTTTTGCAATCAAAGCGGTAATGAAAAACAAAAACAAAATTCTTTTTGACTGAATATGCATTTTATTGATTGAAAAAGTGTGGCTCAAATTGAGCAATACAAAGGAAGCAATTCCTGAAAAGAGGTAATTGCACAAAAGGAAAAATCTATCCTAATGGCAACGTGAAACCCGTGATCTCATCGAGTTCCAACTCGGTTACACCCCATATGTCCTCAGACTCTCCGTGCTTTTCTGCCTTCTGAACAAGACGATTCCGATTGATCCCCACCGGGTATTATCCATGATGCTTTAACCAAAGTGCAAACGATCATGCCAGACGCAGTTGTTCGTTTCAATCCCTCTTTTTCCTGGACCGCTCTTTCGGGTTTTCAGTCCACCGGGATACCCATTTTTGCCCAAGTCGCCTTTTCAGGTTTTCGACTTGCCGGGTGTACATTTTTCATTTTATCCCTAATTTTTGCCCGAACCTTTCTTTATGTTTTTGGTTCGCCGGGATGCCCATTTTTGCCTGGACTATTTTATTCTTTTCGTCCAGCGGGTCTCTTTACACGAAGTATTTTTTAACTGCGTCCGCATTCACAGGGGATGGAAAATCCTCGCCATCCATGGTCGTTAGCAACAAGGCTCCGCCAGAGAAAACCTTCTTGACCACGAACGGACCTTCATAATTCGGTGTCCATTTGCCCCTTCGATCGTTTTGAGGAGGAAGGATCCTTTTCAGCACCATATCACCTACGTGATATACCCGAGGTCGCACCTTCTTGTCAAAAGCACGCTTCATCCTTTGCTGGTATAACTGCCCATGACAGATGGCTGCCAGCCTCTTTTCTTCAATCAGGCTCAACTCCTCGTACCGGGTCCTTACCCATTCAGCCTCTTGCAACTTTACGTCCATCAGGACTCTCAAAGAGGGAATCTGAACCTCAACCGGCAACACAGCCTCCATTCCATATACCAATGAGAAAGGAGTTGCCCTAGTAGATGTACGCACCGACGTTCGATACCCATGCAATGCAAACGGCAACATCTCATGCCAATCCTTATAGGTTACCACCATTTTCTGCACAATCTTCTTTATATTCTTATTGGCTGCCTCAACCGCCCCATTCATCTTCGGACGATAGGGAGAAGAACTGTGATGTTCAATCTTGAATTCCCGGCACAGCTCTGCCATCATCTTATTGTTCAAATTAGAACCATTATCAGTAATGATTCTCTCGGGAACCCCATACCGGCAAATGATGTCTCTCTTGAGAAATCTGGCAACGACCTGCTTCGTCACGTTCGTATAAGAGGCTGCTTCAACCCACTTGGTGAAGTAATCAATAGCCACTAATATGAACCTGTGCCCATTCGAAGCTGTAGGCTCAATCTTCCCAATCATATCAATGCCCCACATAGCAAACGGCCATGGAGACGACATTAAGCTCAACGGATTTGGAGGCACGTGCACCTTGTCAGCATAAATCTGGCATTTATGACACGTGCACCTTGTCAGCATAAATCTGGCATTTATGACACTCCCATCATCAGACGCTGTATCAACAGCGAACACATAAGCCGGTCTATCCAGACGACCTACTTCAACACTGGGGAACTGATTCCACCTCTGCACCTTAATCAAGGCAGCCAGAGTAGCCAAAGCATCTGCCAAAGGATTCTCCTCTCTGGGCACATGATGCATCTTCACTTTGGTGAAAAATGTCAACAATCTCCTCGTATAATCTCGATACGGCACTAAATGAGACTGATGCGTATACCATTTTTCGTTAACCTGATTTATCACCAGAGCTGAATCTCCATATATGACAAGGTTCTTGATCCTCAAATCAATCGCCTCCTCAATCCCCAATATACAAGCTTCGTATTCAGCTACGTTGTTGGTGCACTCAAATGTTAGCCGGGCAGCAAAAGGAATGTGAGATCCTTTCGGCGTAACCAAAACAGCACCAACACCGCTTCCATTCACGTTAACGGCCCCATCAAACATCAGAATCCATTCGGTTTCAGGGTCAGGCCCCTCCTCCGGGATTGGTTCCTCGCAATCTTTCGATTTGAGAAACATGATGTCCTCATCAGGGAATTCAAACTTCATCGGTTGATAATCATCAATAGGTTGCTGAGCGAGGTAATCAGACAATACACTCCCTTTTATCGCCTTCTGAGAGGTATACTGTATATCATATTCTGTCAAAATCATTTGCCACCTCGCAACCCGTCCGGTCAATGCTGGCTTCTCAAAAATGTACTTGATTGGATCCATCTTGGAAATCAACAAAGTGGTATGAACCAGCATGTACTGCCTTAGTCGGCGAGCAGCCCAGACCAAAGCACAGCAAGTTTTCTCGAGCAGTGAATATCTGGTTTCACAGTCGGTAAACTTTTTGCTAAGGTAGTATATGGCATGCTCTTTTCGACCAGACTCGTCATGCTGCCCCAATACACACCCCATAGACCCCTCGAGGACTGTCAGGTACAGAATTAACGGTCTTCCCTCCACAGGAGGCATTAGAATCGGAGGCTCCTGCAAATACTCTTTTATCTTTTCAAATGCCGCTTGGCAATCATTATTCCACCTGACCGTTTGATCTTTTCTTAACAATTTGAATATTGGTTCACACGTGGCTGTTAGATGAGATATGAACCGTGAAATGTAGTTCAACCTACCTAAGAAACCACGAACCTCCTTCTCTGTTCTCGGTTCAGGCATTTCTTTTATTGCTTTTACTTTTGCAGGATCAACCTCGATTCCTTTCTCGCTTACAATGAACCCCAGCAATTTACCGGACCGCACTCCGAATGTGCACTTATTCGGATTCAACCTCAGTCTGAACTGTCTCAACCGGTCAAACAACTTGGCCAGATCTACCAAATGCCCCTCTTCTGTTTGGGACTTTGCTATCATGTCATCCACATAGCATTCAATTTCATGATGAATCATATCATGAAACAAAGTCACCATGGCCCTCTGATAAGTAGCACCGGCATTCTTGAGACCAAATGGCATCACCTTGTAACAAAAAGTGCCCCATGGTGTAATGAACGTTGTTTTCTCCATATCATCTGGCGACATTTTGATTTGATTATAGCCAGAAAAGCCATCCATGAAGGAAAACACCGAGAATTGAGCTGTATTATCTACCAACACATCAATGTGAGGTAATGGAAAATCATCTTTTGGACTAGCTCTATTCAGATCTCGGTAGTCCACACACATTCTCACCTTCCCATCCTTCTTCGGGACTGGCACGATATTCGTAACCCATGGCGGATAATTAGTGACAGCAAGGAAACCAGCATCCCACTGCTTCTGCACCTCTTCTTTAATTTTCATCGCCATATCAGGTCGAGTTCTGCGCAACTTCTGCTTCACTGGAGGACACTCAGATCTCAACGGTAGCTTGTGCACAACGATATCGGTATCCAACCCTGGCATATCTTGATAAGACCAGGCAAAGATGTCGACATACTCTTTCAACAACACTACCATTCTGCTCTTGACACTTTCCTCCAAAGCAGCCCCGATTTTCACCTCTTTCTTAACCTCGTCGGTACCCAGATTCACGACCTCAACCGGCTCTTCATGCGGCTGAATCACCTTCTCCTCTTGTTTCAACAACCTGGCTAATTCCCCTGGCAGTTCACAATCTTCTTCGTCTTCTTCTTCAGCAAGATAGATTGGATTGTCGAAGTCATACAAGGGTGTAACAGGATTGTTATCAATGAGATCCGGAGAAGAATCGCATCTGCATGAATGTTGATTCATGCATTGCTTTAGAACCGGTGTGAGAAATTGAAAAAGAAAAAGAAAACATTGCCATTTTTATTTTGTTTTTTTTATTTTTAAACTGCAAAAATAAATGAAAAACAGGGAACACCGCTTTTTGATTGAAAAACATCCTTTTATTAATGATGCAAATTTGCAAATTTAAACATGAGGTGGCCCTTACAATGGACCATTACGTGTCGGGCAACACGTAAGGCTTTCATGCATATAAAATGAAAACAAGAAAAATATTACTCTTCGAGGAGAGTGACCCGGATGATCTTTTCAGCCTTCCAGTTCTGGATTCCCATCCCTGGTGCACACGGCTTTATCCATTGGTCCATGTCGCAGTCGTTATCAGTATCTTCACCCATCATGCAGATGTGATCTGGATCCAGTATTCCGGCGCTCGTGAACGTTACCGACATACGACGTCCTCTTCCTTGTCCAGACGAGCCTCTGCCAGGCTAATATCCCACCCCGAATCGGTCCTTCTTTGCAGGGACCTCCATCATTCTGCCCCAACCAGGAGCCTCTCCGCTCTTGACCACCTCAGCAGCCTGCTTGTATGAAGCAATGGACGATTTCTCCTCTTCTTTAGCAAACAGAGCATTCTCCACCTTAACGGTTTCGAATGCCTGACTGGGTGTCTCCCAAATCTCACCATCCATCTCCACATATTTGAAAGAAGACAGGTGGCTGACAAATATGTCCTCCTCTCCACAAACAGTGACAACTTGACCTTCCCAGATGTATTTCAGCTTCTGGTGCAAAGTCGACGTTACTGCCCCAGCAGCATGAATCCATGGCCTACCCAACAAGCAACTGTATGCCGGCTGAATATCCATGACATAGAATGTCGACTTGAACACCTCAGGCCCAATCTTCACTGGCAGCTCAACTTCCCCGAACACGGCCCGCTTTGACCCATCGAAAGCCCGCACTATTAAATCCGTCGGAGTGAGAATCAGCCCATCACAATTCAGCTTAGCCAGAGCCTTCTTCGGCAACACATTCAATGAGGAGCCGGTATCAACCAGCACATGCGAAAGCACGGCTCCTTTACATTCCATAGCTCTGTGTAATGCCCTGTTATGATTTCTCCCATCCACTGTTAAATCCATATCTGTGAAACCCAGCCCATGGCTAGCATGAACATTGGACACCACCGTCTCCAACTGATTTATAGTTATCTCTTGAGGAACATAAGCTTTCTTCAGAATTTTCAACAAAGCTTCCCTATGCCCCTCAGAGCTCAACAGCAATGACAGAATGGATATTTTTGAAGGAGTCTGCTGCAAGTGATCTACCAATTTATACTCTGACTTCTTGATGATTCTCAGAAATTCTTCAGCATCATCATCAAGTTTGCCTTCCGACCCTGCAGGCGCCGGCGTCACCACAGGAGTACCATTATCAACCACAGCCTTTCCTTTCGCCCTGGCTAAAGCCTCGGCCTTTTCTTTTTTATCTTTTTCTTCTTCTCCTCTCCTCAACGCATCAGGAGCAAATAACCTTCCACTGCGAGTGAAACCGTTGGGACCGGCATTATCTACCTTTAACACGGTGGTTTCACTGGCAGATTGTTCCTCCAACTTCTCGCCATTACAGTAAACCTCCCCACCATAATGCCACGGCACGACATCATCTTTGTCGTAGGGAATTGGTCCAGGTACCGTGATGGTAATTGGAGCCGCTTCAGCAAGATCCGACAAATCCACCGGATCAAAATAGATTGTTATGGTGGAGATCTCCTTTTTTCCTTCATCAACCTTCTTCTCAACCACAACACTCCCCTCGTCCATCAGACCCTGGACAGTCTTCCTCAGAAATGAGCACCCATTAACAGAAACCATGCACTCAGCACACTCATGGCCACAGCCCGGATAAACCCCATTTTTCAACAACAGACCCTTGACCTCAGCCAACGGAGTCTTCAACTGGCCAATAGACAACAACCCAACTCGACTCTCCTCGGAGATAACATTCACCCCCCTTTGACCATGCGCAGGCATGGGATTAGCATTGACATTGGGAGATGGTGCGAAATTGATTGCCTTAGAATCCACTAAATCCTGAACTGTGTGCTTAAAAGCTTTACAGTTCTCAATGTTATGTCCGGGCGCACCGGAGTGGAATTCACATTTGGCGTTTTCATCATAACTGGCTGGCCTTTGATCAGGTCTCAAAGGTGCCAGAGTCCTTGTTTGTACTAGCCCTAAATCCTGCAACTTTTTAAACAGGAAAGCATAGGTCACTGGAGGCCTATCAAACTGCCTATCCGCAGCTCTCCCCCTGACTTGATACCTAGCCCTCTGCGGCCTCTGCTGGAAGGGTTGTCTTTGTTGCTGTTGCTGCTGCTGTTGCGGTTGCTGTTCAGCAGGAATAGTTACCGCAGCGGTGTGCTGAAAGTAACGATCCCTACTGGGTCCTCGTTGAGCATACACGGCACTGGTATCTCCTTCCTTCTTTCTCTGACCGTTATTACCAAACGGCTTCTTCGAACCAGACGAAGAAGCAGAAGCAGTACCCTGAATCTTACCAAGCTTCAACCAGCTCTCTATTCTCTCCCCTGCCACGACAATATCAGAAACGTTGGTCACCGGACAACCAACCATTCTCTCAGCAAACGGCCCATGCAGGGTTCCCATAAACAGATCTGACATCTCACGATCAACCAGAGGAGGTTGCACTCTTGCAGCCAGAGTTCTCCACCGCTGAGCATACTCTTTAAATCCTTCATTGTTTTTCTGAGACATACCCTGCAACTGGGTACGGCTCGGAGCCATGTCAACATTAAACTGATATTGCTTGAAGAACGCGTCCCCAAGATCCTGCCAATTTTTAATGTCAGAAGACTTCAGCTTGGTATACCATTCCAGGGAACCTCCGGACAGGCTGTCCTGGAAAAAGTACATCCACAACTTCTGATCCATGGTGTAAGCAGAAATTTTACGGACAAAGGCCTGAAGGTGAGTCTCAGGACAAGAACTCCCATTATATCTGTCGAATGTGGGCGCCTTGAACTTCTGTGGGATCACAATCCCCTCAACCAACCCCATATTTGACATGTTCACCACCCCCGGAGTGGCATAGCTTTCCAGCACTTTAATCTTTTCAGCCAGCAGCTGAATCTCCTTGTTCTGAGGCGGAGCACTGTAGGGAACGAACGGTTCATTCTGCATTGAAAACTGGTCAGCCTCCCTATCTTCCTCTCCGTTTTCATCAAACCCATAGAATGGAGGCACCAGACCATCCTTCATATTCTGACCCGGTCCAGGTTGACCACCAACACCAAAACCAGCAGCATTGTTTACAACACCCACAGTCGTCCTCTTTCCGCCATCACGAGACCCCAACCCCTGGTTGGAGACACCATCCAGGTTTACACCGCTGTTTGCTGCAGAAGCCCGCTCGAGCTTTTCAACTTTGTCTGCCAGAGCCTTCTGACCAACTGCAAAGCCTTGCATGATGTTGATCAGCTCGTTCATTTTATCCTTCAGCTCGAGGAGATCTGTACTGGGAAGATCCATGAGTCTAGGAGTATTGCGCCTGGTATAATATCTGTGAGGGCGTGTTGAGTGCAAAGGTACAGTTCTTCGAGCACGAGCAATGATTCCTGTAACAATCAAGCACGTTAGCAACAGATACCTGCAAAACAAAACACAAGTTATTATGATCAATGCATGAATGCAGTGCTTATCCACATGAAGGACACTTTGTCTCTCGATCCTGGCATCATTGAGACAAATAATAATCCGACATCAATACTCTGATGTTCAGCATTTGGTTTTATCGTGCAGATCGGAGATATGTGATTTAGCATGATACCCCCAACCATGTGTGTGCTTGTGTGAGTGCATACGGTAAAACAAATAAAGCTTGAAGATCAATCATTGACTGAAAATAACCATCACATAGCAAATAGTGCACAAACAGTGCCATAGTCATACATCAAACCAGATACAATTCAAATACAATCCTCCAGAATCAGGAAAGAAATACAAGCAAGTAGATTCCGTCAACAAGCCTGACGGTAATCCACAACAAATGAAAGATCTAGCCGGATGAGGGTCCCACAGATGGCCCTATCTCATCTTCCATCCTCGCGAACTCTGCGGCGAACCTGAGCTCGGTGTTCTCCTGCTGCAATCTCCCCACTTCCTTCTGATGAATCTTCATCTGTCTGAAGTAGTGATCTCTCTCTGCCATATAATGATCTCTCTCGGCGATGATCTTTAGATTCTCTGCTTCCCACTCTGCAGCAAGGCTTCGGGCTCTAGCATCTCTCTGATCCTTCACGAGAATCTGCCTCCTCTTCTCATCTTCGATGACCTTTGAAGCTCTAGTCAATCTCTCTTTGGTGATGTCATGCTCCTTTGCTGAAGATGCCAAAGCCTGACTGACCTTCCCATAATAGGCAGTATCCATCTCAAAGCGCTTTGCTTCCAGGGCATGCCGCTTGTCTTGATCTTCCATCTTCCCCTTGAGCTCCTGATTAACCCTCTGAACCCGAGCAACACTCATCTCCAATTCCGTCCTCTCTGCAAGTAACTAATCTCTAGCCCTTTTCATCTCGAGGAATTCTTCCATGCTAACAGTAGAAGGAGTCTCCTCAACCAACGGATACCAAGGATCAACCATAGGAAACGGTAGACAAGTAAGCTCCACTCTCTTACTGAGCCAGTCATCGAACGGAGGAAAAGATCTATTATTAGCTCTACCCCAAGAAACCTTGCCTTTCCTCTGAATGCTGTGCCATGCCTCAGCTACCTGCTTCACCCGGGCCTGATTACCCTCAACTGGGAAGTACACAGATTCCTGAACCTCACTTTTGTACGGAGGAAGCTCCATAGCAAATCCCATCTGCCTCTTAAGAAGTGTCGGGTTATAATTGATGCAACCCTGAACTTCTATAAGCGGCACATTGGGAAAACCCCTACAGCTGCAAATGAAATCTTGTCCAACCCCACTACTGTGAGTCCAATCTATATCCTTGGCCCTCAAACCCATCAGTTTGGTCGCCCAATTAACATTCTGACCAAGAAGAACAAAAGCACCCTTAGACGGCAAATAACCCATAAACCACTTGAATAGTAACTGAGCGCAGCATCGAATCAATCCCCCACGCCTCTTCTCGTTCCGGTTATGGACCGAGTAATAGACATCTCCAATCAAGGTGGGAATAGGATTTCCTCGAACCAACAAGCGAATGGCGTTAATATCCACAAAATTCTTCTGGTTGGGAAACAGAATGATCCCATAAATGCCCGCAGCAATCAAAGCACAGACAGCTTCCCAATTACCCAACTCCGACTGCTCCTTAGCCTTAGCTTCCAGGAAACTCAAATGAAAACCAGGCAACTTCCCCTTCTCTTTCAGATTACCCTTCACTATCTCTGGACTCAGATAAAAAGCACGGGAAATCCCACTAATATCAGGCTCTTCCTTAGTAGCATAGAAAGGAACCTGATCTCTGATCTGAAGGCCCAAAATATCAGCATAATCCTCCATCAACGGCCCGAGTAAATAATCTGGGAAGACAAAACACCTCAGCTCAGAATCATAAAACTGGAGAAGAGTATGAATGGCACTCCGGTCTCTGTCAATGAGTCTGAAAACCATCTTCAGAATACCCCCATACATCTCACGAAACAACCCCACATGGTCGGGTGCGATCAATGCTATCATATCCTTCAGCACGCTGATATCTGGGTCGAAGAAACTGTATGCAACATCATCCTTCAAGCCGGGTCTTCTCATATCTGAACAGGAAGTCTCTCAACCAGGATCTCGATCAAAAGGGTCCCTGCATATGGGTAAACATGTGTTAGATGCAATTAATGCAAGATGTAATGATGCTGATGAATGAATGCAATGCGTTGCCATCCTCCGAGCCATCTGATCATCTGCACTGAAACCTGGTTTCTGAACTGATCATAACCATATGAGGAAACTGTAACCACAAATCTGACCCTCGGGTTCCGAAATAAACGGAAGAAAGATACCTCATCACCATCATTAGTCTCTGAGCAGATACCCATAATCATCTCTGAATCGGCCCGGGGAATCCCGAAATAAACGGATCCCCACTGATAAATACCACGGCCCGGGGAATCCTGAAATAAACGGATTCCCACTGATAAATAACTCGGACAACACTCCGGCGTCTCGGCAATAAACGACCATAAATCCGACTCTTAAATATGACTCTGATCCACGGAACAAAAAGTCACCATCTGAGTCACCAACAGAACATGCATCTGTAAGAATCACCCTCCCCTCACAGGTAAATTCTAATCAGGTCATCCTAAGGCGGATAATAGTCTCGACAATCGGGCAGAGATACTCAATGGGTTTGCCCTTTCGGGTGTGCCATTGTAGCTCCCTTAAGACCATCTAAACCAAAGATCCGGGAAATGATCGGTCACCAGAGTCAACGACTCAAAAGAGATAACCCAACCAAAGTGGAAAACCCCACTGGAAGAGCACTTCTCAGATGAACCTCGTCCGGCTTGTGGTATGTCACATCGCAACATCATGCCCAACCGACATGTGAGCGACACGAGACCACGCTAATCCTAGGTGTATACTCGGGCCTGGGTTTTAGCCCCACCCAGAACACCCACCCCAAACAAGGAACCACCTGCACAGAGGACGACAACATGATAATGTGATGCATGCAGACATTTATGCAAATATATACACAGGTTAGAATAATAAATGCAATAAATCAAGCAAAACAAGCAACCTAAACTATCCTAGAACGCTAGGAAGGACTCGCTTAGGGAAGATGGACCAGCACAGGTCTACATCCGTGGTGCTCCCCAGCAGAGTCGCCAGCTGTCGCATCCGCGAAAAACAACCGGCGGGACTCAAATAAAAACACAACACAGAGCCGCCACTGTGCGTTATTTATCCCAAAATAGGGAAAGGAAACACTCAGAGAAACCTGGAAAGGAAATGGTCTCGCGACCAAAGAGAAAGGGTAAGGGAGTCGGTTACGCAAGGGGAAGGTATTAGCACCCCTCACGTCCGTCGTACTCGACGGGATCCACGTTCTAAAATAAAGAATAGGTTGCTAAAACATCACACACACACACAGGGAACGCAGGTGGGGTTAAGAGAAGGGAGCTCGATAGGACGTCGCATCCTATGCCTACATATCTCGTCTGGAACGAGAATCAGAGCCACTGTAGTTCGGCTCACGCACGCCAAACAACACAAAACACGCAAACAGATGGCAAACATGGAGCCCAACAGCCAATCATTGGACTTACGTCAGCATCCGAACCAAAACACGCACAAAACGGCAAACGGGGAGCCCGACCGCCAATTACTGGACTTACGTCAGCATCCGAACCAAACATACACAAGAAGATAACAAGCAAACACACACAAAAAGGAAAAAAGTGCCCGAAGAGACCTCGCACGGTCTCCTGCCTACATACCTCGTCTGGAACGAGGATCAGGGCGATGTAGTTCCCCCGAAAGGGAAAGAAAATCTAGCCAGAAACCAAGGGGAGACACACTACCAGGGAGCTGTACTCGAGCCTAGTGTTGTCATGCATCATTGCCCTAAGTTCAGGTTTCTACCTACTTGCACAACTGCAAGCTAATCCTATCCAGGAAAACAAGCATACAAGCATACAAGCAAACAGGCATCAACAGATCAAAACAAGCATTTCAAGCAAGTATTCACATAGCACACACTATAACCAATCAAGTGAGGCTCAAACAATGGGTTTGACTGCCGAAGCAAGTCATCTGTACATGGGTAGTATTCGCTCTTAACCTTGCCATTACGAGGCTAAGGTGAAGCAGATGAAAGGTGAAGTGAGGATGAGACCTCACAGCTCTTATCCCTGACCAGGGAGAGCTTCAGACAAAGGAGCGTGGGTCCAGAATGGAGGGACCCTTCTACGCTCAAAGACTCTGACTCGATTGTGCAACAACACAAGATCTTGGGTTTGTGTCCCAATGCATCAACACACAGCCGTGTGAGCAGAGGGACGACTCACAGAATAGTGGGGGATAGATTGCATATCCCTTTGATCCACCAATTGCCTCATAGAGGTCTTTACCTGCTTGGGCACAAATGTAAACAACCACAAACATTGCCTTTTAAGGAGGACTTCAGACAATTGCCCGGCCAGGTAACAGGCCGGGTCTCCCAGACTACATGAAGAATAGAAGTCCTACCTCAAGTGGTTTAAAAACAAGCAGCAGCAAGCAAGTTCTTAAAGAACTGTAAGCGACTAAATGTACCTGAAATCAATCAAGTATCATCAGTACTCAGACAAACAACAATAAACAGCAAATGTTAATCAGTCAGACTATACAGATTAAGCAACACAGATTAATGCACACAAGTGCAAGCTATAAGCTCAAGCTCAAGCTTCACAACCTACAAAACAAAGTCAAATTAGTTCAAAACATCCAACAATCTCAATTTAATCGACTTGAAGCATTCTCCTTGAGCATCATGCATTTCATCCTGAAAATCCACACCAAATGTGAGAAACTAGACCACTAGGCCAAGCCTAGGGTCCAAAAGGGAGAAAAAATTCTAAACAGCAAACAATTCTCAACCAAAACCAAATTAATGCAAATAGAAAGCAAATGCAATTGATCCCATACTCATATCATTCACCATATTTATTTCATGACCAAAACAAGTCAAACTAGGTCAAATGCAACATCCAATGTCCAAACAGAATAACTTCAATCAAAAGCATACCAAAACAATTCCAAAAATCCTCAAATAATTCACACCTAAACAGGACACAATCAACAAGTAGCATGTCAATTTTCAGCTCAATTGGACAAAAGGAACTAGGCCAATGAAAATCAAGAAATCCAGACAAGATTATGTAAGCCAATTCAAGGTATCAACACATACATTCACTTCAAAAATTCATAACAGAATGAGAACAATTAAGAAATGAATGGGACCAAAACAGTGATGTCCTACAATGTGTCAACAATCAGCATACCAAATTTCATCTTCATCCAAAACCATATGAGAATTTCACACAAGATATACAAACATGTGTCACACAAGCTTGCACAATGAGCCAACAGAGAAGAAAAATATCAATCAAATTGAAAATGCCATAGAAAAATCCAGAAAAATTCATATAACATTTCAACATATCCACAATCATCCATGCAAAATTTCAATCCAATCCAACATCTCTAGGTCATGCAAATAAATCCAGAAAGTTGACCTAGCTAGGTGTGACACAAATTGTCACACCTAGATTCAAAAAATCATATCTCACTCCTCAGGTATCCAAAAATCACAAACTTTATATGTAAATCACCATCAACATGTCCAGAATGAGCACAAACAATTTCAGGAATTTCTTTTAATGTATGAGTATTTCACAATGAAAATGGCAAAACATGCACAAAAATGACATAAGTCAAAGATCCATAGGCCAAGTCAATATTTCACCATGCACAACTTCTAAAACCATGCCTATAAAATTCTAGGGGAAAAATAGGATCCAACAAAAAAGCTCTCATAATTTTCTGATTAGCCAATATTTTTTTGTGATTTTTCTAAGTTTTAAATGAATTATGTAATATTTATTTAAGTGTTTTATTAAATTAAAATGAATTTAATTGAGTCCAGTGGCACGATGGTAATTAAGCCTGGCCGGTCCAAAACGACACAGCATCACTAATTGAGGTGGAGGTGCGTGATTGGTCCAGGCGCGGCGGGAAACAAGAAATTCAAAACAGAAACGCATGGCACGGATCAAACTAGCAAATTTCCAGAAATCTCATCACCTTCATCAACGCGTTTTCCAGAATTTGCAAGAACATGAAGAACACTGAATCTCCACAAAAATCATCATGCGTATAGTCATTGGAAAGGTCTTATCACGTAGAGTCCAAATATACACACGATTTTGCCTAATTGTTCCTAAATTTCCTGGATCGAGCATTTCAGGTTTTGCTCTCAAATCTTTGAATCAACATAACTTATCCTATGGTTCACCATTTCAAGAACTAATTATATCATGATAATCTACATGAAACACTCTACAAAACGCATATAGCAACTCATCAAATCATGAGATTCGAAATCTCACCTTAATTCGAAGGCAGTAGTGATTCTTGAGGTTTTGATGCGCAATTCCTTGAAACAGGTGGAGCTTGATGATAGAGAAGGTGAATGTAGCCTCTAGATCAATCCAACACGACTCCAATTGCAAGAAAAATCAAATCACCATTATTAAACAACACTTGAACAGTCACGAATTCGGAGGTTTTAGGTGATGAAATGATGAAACAGTCCAAGAAGAAGATCCAAGGAAGAGGCAGCAAAAAGAATTTTCGGATTTGATGAAGAATTGAAAGAGTTTTGTGGATTTTTGCTCTTGAATGTTCTTGAGAATTTTGGAGAATTTGGAGGGAAAAATGGTTGAATCTTTGTGAATTGTGATTTTTTTTCAGAAGTTAGTTAGGATTAGGAATATATACTTCCACTTAATCAGCTCTTAATCATCCAATTAGCAAAAGTGCAAGTGATTAGCATAAATGTCATTTTCAAAGCAAGGGCAAAAATGCCATTTCACCACAGGCCCTGTGACAGCTCATTGACAGCTCACACACTCTCAAAATGACATGTGTGATCTGTTGCAACTTGTCCCATGGCCATTGGATGTGTAATTTACATTTTCACTATGTCATGGTAAATTGTATACTTTTCAAGTGCATTTCATAAATGGCTTAACCAAATAATGGACCTCAACATGTTATGACCATTCCAATAATTTTCAAATTGCATTTGTGAGGTGTTGCAAAAATCCCCATGCCAAAATTCTCATTATTTCTCAAGTTGGACCATTTTGCCCTTGGATTTTTAACTATACACTTGAAAATTGACTTTTTGCATTGACCATTTTTGATGAATTCCAATTATGCACCATGAAAGTACATGTCAAATGGAGTTTGTACATAAAAAGATCACTCAATTTGGACACTCCATGTGGAAGTTATGCCCCTCTGATTATGGGTCATTTTTGAAATTGAATGGACCATAACTTGCCAACCATACATGGGATTTTCAAGTTCTTGGACTTTTTGGAAAGGTTAGAACAAGATCTACAACTTTCATGTTGAACAAATTTTCATTTGAAGCTTACTTGGACATGTAATTTTGAGGTAAAAAACTTTCCATTTTTGGAAACTTCCATTACAAGTCACTTTCTATTTTTGGCAATTTTTTGTCTGACTTGATTTTCTCCATTCTTGAGCTTTGACATGTCAAATAACACTTGTTCCAACATGAATGAAGTGTATCCAACTCATTTCCACCTCCAAATCCATTAAATCATGCACAGTTGACCACAGTTGACTTTTTCAACTGATAGATGAATTTGGCATAGCACTGATCAAACTGAGCTCCAATCTTCTAATGAAATGGCCCAAGGATGAAATCCTAGCCTCAATTAGCTCAATAAAACCATGGGATGATCCCCATATACATCACAGACTTCATCTCCTTGCCAGGCCCTGATTGGCCCAATGCAACTGATTAGGGTTGACCAGTGGTCAAAACCCTAATCTCAAGGAATATGCTTCAACACTTGAATCCTCTGATGATAAACCATGATGATGATGTATCCTTTCAAACAAGATGAAGACCAATCTCCTTGAGAACCACAAAACCCTAATTTGGACCTCCATCCTCAGATGATTAATGACCAGTCCATAAAACCCTAGGCCTGCATCTCCACCTCTTATCTCCTGATCAAGACTTGAGAAGATGGCTTGCACAATGTAACCACATGATATGCAATATGTTATGCTAGTCCCAAGAGAGGAGGGCAAATTTTGAGGTGTTACAATATGCACCAATCAGAACTAGATCTTCATTCAAACCTTCTGAAGAGGCTCCTCTGGGTTTGGTATCTCTGGTAGAGCCCACATCTATTGATGAAGCTCTTATGGATAATGAGTGGATTCTGGATATGCAAAAAGAACTTAATCAATTCACCAAGAATGATGTCTCAAACCCTAATTGTGAGCATGATGAGGCATTGATGGAAGCACACACTACCTACAAAAGAAACAAAGCTATACATAGACATATTTTTGGCATTTTGGTTAGTAAATAATGAAAAACAAAGTATGATACAATCAAATATGCTTGGTGAACTCTCCCAATAAAAACCTAATGAATGAGGGGTAAGGAGGATGCCAAGGTGTGATCCCAAAGCCAATGCACATGATGTGATAACATGAGGGATCTTAGGGTCAAAATTGGGGTCTTATAGTATGAAACCCTACAACTTCAATAACATGTAAAACAGAGCTACAAAAAAAGTAGATAATAATAGAAGACATGTGATAGTAGAAATTACTCTTACCACAATAGTCAGGAAGATAACAATAACTCCAAACACGACAACAAGATACATCTTAGAGAATGCATGTAAAATAGTTCAAACAATAATCATAAGAAGTAAATCACAAAGAATAATGTTAACAAATGGGAATCAACAAATTACTAGAACTCCTAGAAGAATCATTACCTCCAAGTAGACATGCAAGACATGGAATATAGGAATCCCCAGAAAGATGAAGATACAATAACTAATGAGAATGGTCGCCAAATGAGCAATGATAGTCACGAGAGAAAGATCAATAATCAGAAATTATTAGAAACCAAATATACTATGAGATTATGAGCAAATGTACTTATAAGAACATAAATTACGTACCCAGTAATAACAAGAACAAAGATGAAAACGAGCGCAACACGAACAACAACTGGACTATCATCAACCAACATGATAACTCGCACATAAAAAGGAATGATATGATAAGAAATAATAAGAGTAATGATTTCAACATAATAGATAAAGGAAAAGCTCAGATTACAGAGATACTTGAGATCTATGAGAACTTGCAAAGAGATCGAACCAAGAAGGAATAGAAGCTCAATTGGATGGAAAACAACGAAAACAACTCGCATGCAAAATGGAAGCTTTCTTATTGTAGATGGATCAAGGGTAATATTGATGCTTGCATGGATATGAAAGTCAAATGAGGCCTTGGCGTGATCTTCAAAAATGATAAAGGAGAAACTATGGCAACAAATACTTAGTTCATAAATAGTGATGAAAACCCATGTTTGGAGAAACCATGGCTTTAAAGAAAGCTTAAGAAGATTAGAAGTGCTAGAATTTCATATTCTTGTTGTGATACTAACCAAATCGTAACCAAAAATCAAAAACTAAAAAAATCCATTTAAATTAAAGCGAATCCTTATCACATACAATCTAAAATGGATACGAGTCTCAATTAGTAAATTTTCTTTTGATTTTAAAAAATAAAATAACTACCGAGAAATTCAATTTTTTTTACTCAAATAACCCATTTTTTCAAAAAAAATCCCAAAATAATTCACTTTTCAAATTAATTTCCAAACTATCCCATTTAAAAAAAAACGTTAACACGTAGGTGCCAGATGAATGGGCGCCTACCCTTAATTTTAAAGAGGAGACGCCAATTGAATTGGCTATAACACATGGTGTTGCCAATCCAATTGGCACTTGTTTGTAGAAAATGAGAGGAGATGCCAATTGGTCTGACTCCTTTGTGTATTTTGTAATTTTTTTTGTATAAATAAAGGTGTTGTGTGAATCATTTTTCCACATCTCTTTTTATTATATTGCAAATATGGTTCGTCTTCATCGCCGCTATGAAAAAATGATTTATTCCAGAGACAAGCCTCCGATGGAGATGCTCTTCTGGAACATCTGCCGTTTCGAGCATTACAAAGAGAGTTAGTTCGTTGGTTAGACGGAAACATACCTGAAGGCAAAAAAATTAGAAGTATTGAGAGACTCGGTGCCGTACGTGGATGGGTGCGAGTTAAAAATGATAAGGATGTTAGGGAAGTGATGTTTGGACCAAATGATATCAGTTTGATTGTTGTAATCAGTTAGAAATATTGTTTTTCAATGTTGTGGTTGAGTATTTTTTATCTATTTTGATATCTATTTTTTGTGTTTTTTATTCATACCTGTTCGATTTTAAGTGTGTTTAAGTGAGAGTGATGTTTGTTGTTAACCTTGTTGTAACAAAAAATTATTAATATATTAAAATTAAAGGTTACAAAAATATAAAGGAGGTACTAAATTATGATGAAATGGTTGCTCCGAGATTGAGACATTTTTTCTTATTGTGTCTGAGTTGACGACATATACTACATAATCTTATCATTTTATCAACTGTATCCATTTTTGTTCTAATACGCGTGCTGTTAGACCGTCCTTTTTTCTTTCTTCGCATCTCATCGTTGTGCCAAACTATGTCCCCTTGATATGGAGGCCAATATTCTTCCATTGCTAGCACTAAGAAGCTTTCGTTATAGACATTCATGACAGTAATGGCCTTGTAAACATCATATAGATGGTTGTAAGCGTCTTGGCGAGTATGTATGCATGCCACAATGACATGGGAGGAAGGAATACAGAAGACCTAGAACTTGCCACAGTCACACCAACTTCTGTTTAATCTGACAACATAAGATCATAAGATTCTCCATTGTGGAGATGCACCGTAGTGACCGTGTTAGATTGCAGTTCGGTATGCTTCAACACATCCCAGATCCCCCGACAAACCTCGGAGAATGGAATCTACGAAAAGTTAACAACCAATAGAACTTTAACCCTGGGCAAAGCTCTGCTAGATCTGAGTGTCAAAAATGGAAGCACCGACAAGACCATGTCTTAACTGACGTTGTGATGCCAACCGAAGAAAAACCAACTCGTAATTATATGGCTTAGTACAGATCAGTTGGATTTGAGTTCCTCGCCGACGATATATACTTATACGACCCACACCAAGTAACTTACACACAAGAAAGTTCAACATCTAACCCCCGACAACATTGCCAGACTGGTTACTCACAATTTCTTACCCATCAAAATTTTCGGCCCACAAACAAACAAACCTACGATCTTAACATGCTAAACACCCAACCACAATACCAAGAGCATACCCCATACCACCACCAACAAGAAGATCATCATCAAGACACCCAGCATAGCTATGCACCAAACACATCACTCTACCATAGCTGCCTTAGCCAAATCACTTAACGATCATTTAACACCAATCATCCCTCTTTCTACTATAGCCAAGAAACCCAGACATCACAAAATCAAAACATGTAACAACCATATGACTACCAAACATCACAACAATCATTTCAACCTTTCCTCGACGCATCATTCACACCAATTCCGCCTTCAATCATCCTGGTCACCCTCCAATAACTCAAACATAATCCAACAACTCTGACATGGGTCACGAAATCAACTATGGCGGTAGCGCCTCTTTTCATACACAATTACGCGAATTTGTCTGAATATCTTAGGCAATCTCCTACAGATGGTGGTGATGTTTCTGAGTCCTCAAATCCTCAAACACTTGGGGTGAATCATCAACGTGGATTAATGCCACACGTTTGGGTAGCTAGGGGATGTGGTACCGGAGGTCGATTAGGTCATCTCGGTCAACGACATTAGTCTTTTTGGTATTCGTATGTAAACATATATTAATATTAATAACAATTGGTTTGATTTCAATTTTTATATAAAATATACATTGTTTAAAAAAAATACACAACACACATAAGTGTCAAATCAATTGGTGTCAGATCAATTGGTGTCTCCTCTTAAACCTAACACACACGCGCCAATTGGATTGACAGTACTAGATGTATAAGCCAATCCAATTGGCGTCACCTCTTTAACTTAGAGAGGAAACGTCAATTCATCTGACATCAGTTCTTCAAAGTGAGGTAATTTGAGAATTAATGTGAAAAATGAGTTATTTTGAAAAAATGGATTATTTGAATAAAAATTTCGAAAAATTCGGTCTTAAATATAAATAAGAATTAAAATATGTTATGTAAAAGTTTAATTCAAAATATTTTAATTTAATTTTAATTTATACTATAAATATTTATGATTCAATAGTCTCCCAAATAAGAGAAGAAAATGGAAGAAAGAACATAAAAATACTTCACTAACAACAAGTACATCAAATCACAACAATAGCAACGTGCATCAAAATCAAATCAAAGAAACCAACAAAATTTCCTTCCTATACAGTGAACTCCCATCCACCAAACCCCATGCTGGCATGTAGTCTTTGCGCCTGCCACCACATGGCATTCTCCGCCACCTCCAACAATGCCGCAATCTTTCCGTTCCGGTTGGAATTTCACACCAAGCATACTCCACGAACAACACACCTCGTCACCGCTCAACTTTCCAACTCCTTTTCCATTCATTCCGATTTCGATTCTCAGGTCAGCTTTCCCCTTCACACTACACTCTTTCCAATACCGCACTTCCGGTTTTTATCGTTAATCTCTAAATCCCTATTTTCATCGTCCAATTTAATGGGATTTTTTTTGAAATTTTTTTAATTTTATGTTTTGTTTGTAGAACTTGAAGTCCATTGAATCCCATGATGCATCAAGGTTGCCTTGGATTGGTCCACTTCCAGGTGATATTGCTGAAGTGGAAGCATATTGTAGAATTTTTAGAAATTCTGAAAGGCTTCATTCTGCATTAATGGATGCTCTGTGTAACCCTTTCACCGGTGAATGTAGTGTTTCAGATGATGTTCCTTCCCATGAGAAACCTCTCCTAGAAGATAAAATAGTTTCTGTACTTGGATGTATGGTTGCGCTTGTCAAGGGCGGGAGAGAGGATGTTCTTTCTGGAAGATTTTCTGTGATGTCTCGCTTTCGTGCTTCTGAGGTTAGCAGCATCGTGGGGGAAACCCTCCCCCCACTTGCTTCTTTCAGGAGCGAGATGAAAAGGTGCTGTGAGAGCTTGCATGTTGCTCTCGAGAACTATTTTGTTGCTGGTGATGATCGAAGTTTGGAGGTGTGGAGGAAACTTCAGAGATTGAAGAATGTATGTTACGATTCTGGTTTTTCTCGCGGAGAGGATTATCCGGGTTCTGAACTATTTGCAAACTGGTGTCCTGTATATTTGTCCAGTTCCGAAGAGGACTTGGAAGGTAAAGAATCTGAAGCTGCTTTTTGGATAGGTAGCCAGGTAACAGAAGAAGGCCTTAAGTGGCTACTGGATAGAGGATATAAAACTATTGTGGATCTCAGAGAAGAGACAGTAAAAGATAATTTTTACCAAGCTGCTGTGCATGATGCTGTTTCATCTGGAAGTATTGAATTGGTGAAAATCCCGGTTGAAGTTGGGGCTGCGCCAAAAATGGAACAGGTTATGAGGTTTGCATCTCTTGTTTCTGATATTAGCAAACGGCCAATCTATCTGCACAGTAAAGAAGGAGTTCGGAGAACGTCTGCGATGGTTTCCAGGTGGAGGGAGTACATGGCTCATTCTGCGTCACAGTGTGTTTCTAATCAAGCAGTTATTTCCAATGACATGGTATCAGATTTTACAAATGAAGCTGGGAAACTGCAGGATTCAGAGCCTGCTGAGAGATCCTCCCTGGAAAAAGATACTGATTTGTTGCAAGAGGGTTTAGGTGCAACTCATAGTTCTGTTGACTCATTTGACCTGAGTACATCTCCAAATAAGATTAATGAAGAAACAAAAAGTAATGGGACCTTAGGTGGAATTTTTCCCAATGATAGGACTTCATCACAAGCCATGACTGCTGATGGGGACAGTTATTTTCCAACTTTCTCCAGCAAAACTAACCCTTTGGAAGCTCAAGTTCCTCCTCATGACATCTTTTCCAAAAAAGAGATGTCCAGATATTGGGAAAGTAAGAAGATTTCAAAACTCTCTTGTTCTAGTAATCAAGTCAAAAGGTTGGAATGCTTGCCAGATTCAAGGAACATGCATAATAGAAGACTGCAGGGGCAAGTGATTACCAACCGTGGTCATAATCCTGAACCTAAAATTGTGGGTCCAGCAGGAAGTTCCAATGGGTCAGCTCAGATTGCAGTTGGTAACAAGTTGAAGTTAGTGAATATGAATACATCCAGTTCTGTAAGGACAACAGTAAATGCTTTTAGTGAAAGAGAAATGTATTGCATGCCTGATGCCAACGATATTGATAATACAACTAACTCTCAAAGGATTTTAGCCGATGAGGATAAGGTGGGGGAAGGCTCTGGATTCACTGAAGGGGACATGTGCGCATCTTCAACAGGAGTTGTAAGGCTGCAATCAAGAAAAAAAGCAGAGATGTTCCTAGTACGAACAGATGGATTTTCTTGTGTGAGAGAGAAGGTGACCGAGTCTTCTTTGGCCTTCACGCATCCAAGCATTCAGCAACAAATGCTAATGTGGAAATCTACCCCAAAGACTGTTTTATTGTTGAAAAAGCCTGGGAAGCATCTCATGGAAGAAGCTAAAGAGGTAATATTTTTACGACGCCTATAAGCACCCAAGTTATTAAAAGTTTCTAACATTAATGTTTAGGAGAAAAATTATATTTTAGTACACATGATGGGGTATGTTCTGTTGTGGTGGCGAGGGGAGAGGCATTTGAGGTCAGGTTCAGGGTGGGATATGTTCTGTTATGGTAGCGAGGAGAGGCATTGAGGTCAGGCTCAGGGTGGGTGCTAGTTGCTCTATAAAGACGCTTAATAGAAAAACTGGAAATGGATTTAGCATCAAATTCGTGAGCTTTGGCACTATCCATATAGTTTTGTTTCTGCTCTTGTAGTTATATTTACATTATATATTTGTTGCTCCATTTAGATGAAGAACTATATAGCTGTAGGGTGGGCCTCATTTACGCCCAAGCTCGTTTATATGGGCTTAGTACAGTAGACGTGGGAAGGTTGAATAAATTGTACTTCACATGATCCAAGCTTGCACTGGCTGTTGTTTTGCTCCGCTTAGCGTAATTGCACTTCTTCATGCAGAAATATTAAATGTTGATCGTTTTACTTTGCTCATCTTAGTGTTATTGCACTTTTTCATGTAGAAATATTAAATTTTTTGAACTGAGCTCTAATTACACTGGTGGTTTTAAATTTCATATCTTTTTTAGTTTAATGATTAAATATCTGGTTTATCCTTTATTTATTTTTTATTTTAGAAAACTTTCTAATTAAAATATTTCAAATAGAACTTTTTATTTGACTGAAAATATGTTACGGAATGTGAGAACTTGGAAATGCAGTTCTGAACTATAACCGGTATTCGAACAGCACCTTTGGTACTTTGGTAGTTCTTACTGAAAATGAGTATTTATTCAGAATTTTGCAATTAATTTGGCTAAATTCATTTTCAGCAGTTTCTTTATCTAATATATGCAGGTTGCTTCTTTTTTATATTACCAAGAGAAAATGAACGTATTTGTGGAACCGGATGTGCATGATATCTTTGCTAGAATTACAGGATTTGGATTCGTTCAGACCTTCTATATACAAGATACTTGGTATTGGAGTTTATGAATTATGTGCAATGACTTCATTTCCCCCCTTTATATAGAAACTTTGCTTCATTAAATGATTTGATTACTTATATAATGCCTTTGATTCAGTGATCTTCACGAGAAAGTAGATTTTGTGGCATGTTTGGGGGGAGATGGCGTTATATTGCATGCTTCAAATCTATTTAGAGGCGCTGTTCCCCCTGTTGTGTCATTTAACCTTGGCTCCCTTGGTTTTCTGACTTCTCATAGTGTATGTTTATCAAACCCATAATTTATTTCACTATATAGAAATACAGGTATCTTTTTGTCCATTTGTTTGATTTTAATTCTGTTTTCTATTTTCAGTTTGAAGACTACAAGCAGGACCTACGACAAATCATCCATGGAAATAATAAACGAGATGGTGTATACATCACTCTCAGAATGCGTCTTCGATGTGAAATTTTTCGTAAGGGCAAAGCTATGCCAGGGAAAGTATTTGATATTCTGAATGAAGTTGTTGTTGATCGGGGTTCTAATCCGTACCTTTCAAAGATTGAATGCTATGAACATGATAGGCTTATAACAAAAGTGAGCTTGACCATGTATTTGTTGTCTTCACAACAAATCTGTATACATCTGTATTCTATGGAGAGCCGTCACCATTCTAAATTTAAACACCTTTTTGAAGTAGTGTTGTGTCTTATATACTATCGTTGTCTTTCAGGTACAAGGTGATGGAGTGATCATAGCCACCCCCACCGGAAGCACTGCTTATTCTACAGCTGCTGGAGGTTCCATGGTAAGTTTGTCCCAGAGTTGTATTTGTCCGGAGCCTGGTTTGAGCTTATACTGATTATTGAATTAGATAGATGGATTGGCTATTTGGCTTATATGTGCCTTGGAATACTTTGATAAACAATGATTACAAGGTTTTACTATTATGGTTTATCCAAGCCTTCCTCAAGGTTTCACTATTATGGTTTATCCAAGCCTTCCTCACCTGCACTTTCTGAAAGAGCCGTTGAACATTTTCCTATACTCATTCTTCATTGCAATACACATGGCAGCTAAAGATAACTTGATAAGATTCTTTATTATATTCTGAAGAGGCTTAAACTAGAGATTTGATCTAAGTTGTAGACTAGCCAGCAATCATTTTTCTACTACTTTGCAAATGTCAGTGGTCAACAATGCTGAATGAATTCCAGATAACTTCCCCGGAACATAGTTCTCTGCCACCCTCTTTTTTGTTTGCCCATTTTGTGAAATAAAGAACCCAAAGTGCTCTTTTCCTTCCTTTCTTCCTTCTCTTAAAAGAGATTTCATATAACTCATACTCACATTATGTCATCCCTTAAAAAAATTAAGTTTTTCTTCTTTTTATTCTAACTGTAGAATAAAATCCAAATATTTATTATTAGGATTAAAATTAGCAACTAATAATAGCAATTAATATTTGTTGTATTTATTCTATATGCTATTATAAATAGAGGTGAGTGTAGTTCGATTTAGACACAAACAAATTCAACACTAACATCCCTTCTATCATGTGAAAAGTGAAATAACAAACATCTGTAGAATAGTCAGTCACTCAGAATATGTCATACTACAAACTCTTATTCCACTTATGGATTACCGAACAACCAGCTTTCGAGGATTTTCCATGCAAACTACAAAGTTGTAGCTACTTTGTACAAGTCACCTTGCATAATTAGTAATTTCTTTATTATGATTTCTTAAGTTCTACGAGATATACATCTTCCATTGTCATGATAATTGCAGGTCCATCCAAATGTTCCATGCATGCTGTTTACCCCAATCTGTCCACATTCACTTTCATTTCGACCAGTTATACTTCCAGATTCTGCTCAACTTGAACTAAAGGTGAAGTTATCATTCTTTATGCGGTAAACATACCATGCTTGATGTTCTTGTTTCCACAATTACATGTTTCATTGTTTATTCTGCATTTTCTATGCCAGCAAATGTTTCCATTGGTTAGCTATATTTTGTTGTCTCTCAAACATGTATTGGTAAAGGCTACATGGTTAAAATCACAGTTATAAAAACCACTCAATTTAGGGAGTCATTTGTTTCATATGATTTGGAATTTACAGGTTAAATAATGATTTAATGATTTAGGGTTTTATAATTATGATATCAGTATTGAGTAATGTACGATTTATTGTTTGCAGATTCCAGAGGATGCTAGAAGCAATGCCTGGGTTTCATTTGACGGGAAGAAAAGGCAGCAGCTTTCAAGAGGAGATTCTGTACGAATATCTATGAGTCAGCATCCTCTTCCAACAGTTAATAAGTTTGACCAAACAGGTGATTGGTTTCATAGCTTGATTCGCTGCCTAAATTGGAATGAAAGACTTGACCAAAAGGCCCTATAAAGCACGCGAGGATGACAATCAGATATGCGTTATTCTGTTGTATAGACTTAATTGTGTAGTTATGGTACAGATTATAGTTATACATTAAGATAGCAGAACTTTAATATAGTATACTGGTTACTACAAATTTCTCACATTGGCTTCCCACGACAATATAGGGTTTGCTAATGGTTTCTCCACATTATTGTAGCGGATTCGGTTGTACACTGACATTGAAAGCTATAAATAGTTGATCTTAAAAGCAGGCAGCTCATTGTCTCATCTCAAAGTTTATCAGTCTGCCTGACTGCAAACTTCCTTATCTCATATACTAGTAGTAGTTATAGTTTGTAATTGTACTACCATTGCTATTTGGAATCTGGATCTTTTCTCTCTATTTCAACAGTGTAATAACTATGCACCATTAATGCAAAAGAAATTTATGCACCATTAATGCGTGTCCAATCATATTTGTGTTGTATCTATGTACAACAACAACCAAGCCTTATCCTATTAAGGGGGGCTGGCTACATGAATCAACTTTCGCCATAATGTTCTAAACAAAATTATTCCCAACTTCACTGGGGATCGAACCCAGAATCTCTGGTTCCGTAGACCAGCGCCTTATCCATTGGGCCATGAAGTCGTGTTGCTGTGTTGCATTTATGTAGTGAGATATAATTGTCTATAAAACTCTTTTATGTTCTCAGTGCATAGTAATTCACTTTAAAAGAGAAAGGTAAAATATCTCAACTATTAATGAGAGGAACAATGATTAGATTTTAATAAATCTATCATCTATTGTTTTTTGTCAATAAGTGATTTGAAGGAGTCAAATTTTCATTTTCATGCATCATTGTGTCCTGGTTTGAAGAAAGTCCACCTTACAGATTGTGTCAATGGACTTGAATCTTAAAACTGCTATCTAAATTTATCATCTTTTTCCAAGAATTTTAAGACTTTATTAAGTGTTTGGCTATTTGAAGAGATCTGTATTTTCTAGAATGCTTAAGAGAGTGCTCAGAAACTGTACAAAATGCTTTAAATTGACTAAATCTACCGTAATGGGCAGCATAGTGCACGATACTGCCAACTAAGCGGGGTCTACGGCAGGGAGGGTACTGCAAATTTATCATCTATGCAACTTTGCCCATGCAATGAGAGAGGCAGTTTCAGGATTGGAACCCATGACTTCTGGATGACAAGGGAGCAACTTTACAGATGTGTCAACTGTCAAGGTTCGTCCTCTAGTAAATCTACTATAATAAAAATACTGACATATTAGTGTGCAGCAGTACCAATGCGGTATTAAAGACAGTTCCCTCCGTTTTTAAATATTAACTAAATATATCATATTTAATGATATCATTTCTAAATTACCCTTCCTGTGAAATATCACTGAAATAGAACAGGTAAGCAGTACTCAAGGGGAAGAGAGAAACTCGCGAAGGATAACTTTAGAGTAGAATTTATGTAACAGTAGTATTATACAAAGCAAGCCCAGGTGAATGCATACATTCTCCCACCATGACAGTTAAAGATAAAGCCAAACGTTCTAGAAAACGAAAATACTAATACCCACAATGGCTCCCATTATAGACAGAATGGTAACCATGTGGTATTCTTTGCTATTGTCAACCATGTCTTATAAAACAAAGACCCATAAATAAAATAAAGATAAAAGACGATTTTTGTTTTTCCATATTTCTATACGAAAGCAAGTGTTTTTTTTCTTTCAAATGGCTTTAACAGCTCTAAACCTCGGTTCCTTGGGGAGGAACTTCTGCTCAGCATAGATAGACATGTAGTCGCCGAAAACAAATTTAGGATAAGTATCATCGACTTGTTGGTTTTCTTTTTCAGTCAATTGTGGTGCAGGACTTATGGTGGCTTTGAGTGGCGGGTTATAGAAGGATGCAATTGACCTCCTGTTCCCATCTGTAGCGCTCAGAACCCTATGCCAACAACTCTTGTATCTGCCATTGCTCAGCACCTCAATCTGATCACCAGTGTTGATCACAATGGCATTTGGCAAAGGTTGGACATCAAGCCATTCCCCATCTTTGAGCATTTGAAGACCTCCTGCCTTATCATCTTGGAACAGTAGGATGACACCTCCTGCATCAGTGTGAGCTCGTAGTCCGTTCACGAGTTCTGGATAGGGACAAGGTGGGTAGTGGCTGACCTTAGTGCCAAAGAAAGCATTGTCTCCTTCTCCACCATTCAGCGCTTTCTTAATGTATCCTTTTGGTAAGCCCAGATTCTCATCCATAACTTCCGTGAGTTTCTCCGCCAGTTTCTTTAACTCAGACCGATATTCTGACATGGTTTCCCTGTCATTTATATGAGAAGTCAGTTATACCTATTATGCCAAATCACCTATTGTAGTGAGCAAGAGTAGCAAAGCTTAATCTTTTACCTGAAACTTTGTGTATTTTCTGGCCACTCATTATCATCAAGTAGAGTGATAACATCCTCCCAGTCCACATTCTCCAACTTTTCACTGCTTTTCTTTTCAGCTATATCATGCAGAAGCTTAACTGTTGCAGAGTTCTTGAAATTCTCCTCTCTTTCCAGCTTATAGAACTCAGAGGTAACCTTCTTCACCCTTTCAAGAAGTTCCTCAGAAATGCCATGATTGATCAACTGTAAAACAAACTATAACCATTAACATACATATACAGTATACTTAACACCGGAAAAAAAAACTGAGAAAGAAAGAAGCTAAATCCATTATATTAAAGTACCTGGAAGAATCCCCATTCTTCACAGCCATTAGCAATCAGTGCCATAGTTTTGGCTCTTTCTTCACCATTCAGGTTTGAGAAATCAATGACTGGAACTGCCATTGGATCAGAAAAGGAGAGTATATAATAAGTGTGTGAATATGAAAGGTTGTTTGAGATTTGTGTTTGGTGTGATTTGTTAGAGGTGGAGGTTTGGGTATTTATAAGAAAACATATCCTACCATATTGGATGTCAACCAATAAATAGTTATAATAAGTTACCTTTTAAAGAAAGCAGCCGTTAGAGTTAGGTAACGGACGGTAACAGATTTGATTATTTAAATTAAGTTATCCAATGTCAATGCTTGTTTTTGAGAGTAACTGCTTGTTTGTAGCATACATGTCCACAACACAAAACCTCACTTTTCAGGAGAGGTTACATCTCATTAGTTTTCCCACCATTAATTAATATCTCTCTCTCACACACAAGTTGCTTTGCTTCTCTCTTACTAACAGATCTTGAATCAGTCCCTCCCTGTCAACCATTGCCCTTGACTTCATTTTGTTTTTGAGACTATTTTTGGATATCTTGAAATGAAAGGAGCGGAATGGAATTGAATGAAATAAAAAGATTTCGTCTTCTTATTTGAATATTTTATATTGAAGTATGACACTTATTCTATCCCAAAGACAAGAAAAACGGTGATAAGATGTTTATTCGAGAGCGTCAATGAGCTAAACGTATAGGATTCAAGAGATATTGACATCACATATCCACCCTAAACTTTACCACTAGTCGATAAGAGACTTAACCACTAACACACTTTTGCTTTTCCATTGAGACTAACGATGACTTTGATATCACTTGCTGGAGAGTGCCGAAGGTGTTAGTCGACTAAATGTTCAGGATCCAAAAGACTTTGACACTACATGTTCACCAAAAACCTTAAGACATCATGTATGAGTCATTTTTTTTATAAATTCAACATTTCTACCATTTCTATTCGATGTAAGACTTAATCATTAACATTTGAATTCAACAATCTCTCCTACAAGTGTGAGTCACCTACATTATTAGCGTTGATTCATCTAGGATCCCACTTCCGCTCCCCTACCAAGTCTAATCATGTCTCTGATAACACTTGTTGGGAAGTCCGGAGAGTGCTGAAAGTGACAATGACTTAAACGTCCACATATCTACATAAAACCTTAAGGCATTATATCTATCTATCTATCATTACTCTTATAAATCTAACCTTTCTTTCATTTCTAATCGATGTAACCTCTTAAACTTGAATTCAATATGGCTAGTTTACTTATTCTATTAGTATTCATTTACATAAAGAATTATGAAGGAAATGCAACATTACTATCAAATTTTTTTTCTTTCTTTTTTTAAGCAAATCACTATGTTTCTTAATGATACTGTTATTAGTTGAAGTATCATTTTTGTACAGTTTGAAAATGATAATTTAGCGTATAGTTAAAATCTCTGCCGACTATTATCTAATCATAAGTTGACTGTCCTACATTGCTTTGTAACCACTACAAAAAACTTTCACACATGACATGCCCTTTCTTTAAACTCACAAATTCCAATACTATATACCGTTAATACACAGATTTCCACCCATAGTTATAGGGTCAAAGTTTCAATATAATAACACAATAATTTACCTCTAATTTAATACTAACATTGTCAACATCTCATTTGACATTCTAATATTTTTATATATTTCTTATTTCTATGCATAAGTAACATGGCAACATTTTAATTAACTAGCATTATTGCTTAATTAAATGAATTATTGAGTTTTGCTTTGATTCCAAATGTCTGAATGTTAGGACACATTACTGAGAAAACATATGATTAAGGACTTGAGTTTTACAATCTTAACTCATAAATTGCTGTACTTTTAGTACTTGAATTCAAAGATATGTCTAAATATCAAAAATTGGTTGAGATTGAGATTGCATTACTGGCATGGCTTTTGTACATAAAACATATGGGGCCATTCTTAAGGCCGTATCGCATGTATTATGCCACAGTCCACATATGGCATTATTGTATGAAGACAAATGCCTTATTTTGTGCCAGCTTTGAAGTTATGGTCCCAAACATCAATCATTCAAGTTACTTTTAATGTGAAATTCAGTTGGATTTCTTTTTTATCTCTTTATTTAGAAGTATATAGGGATGATATAATGGAAAGCAAACCCTAATTTTGCATTCAAGGTGAAAACGGATGAATCCATGATGATTCATTTCAAAAAATAAAACATATATAGAGATGGAGATACCCCATATTATCGTAATTTTTCAACATCGAATAACATATGATGATACTGTGAGATATTTCGTATTTTTCCAACTAGGGATCACCATGTTGAATAGGATATTTCGTATTTTTCCAACTAGGGATCACCATGTTGAATAGGATCTCGCCTTGGAGAGCAATATTCTCGAGACTCATTTTATATTGATAAGAATAATCAAAAACTTAATGAGGTTGTTCAATATGATATTGACATCATTACACACTGGGCTACTCTACCGGGGGACAACATGGACATGAAGTCTCCTTTTACTCTTTATCTATAAGGGGATTGCTTATTGCACCCTAAGCATTGCTTTTCCACCTTAGTGAAAAGACAAAACTACCTATAGAATTCGGAAATACACCTCCGGACGTACTGCAATGACATTCATTTTTGAACCAGATCCCATGGTTATGTAAAAAAATACAGAAATGCTTCTCCGTGTACCTTACGAAGATGCATCTTCGGACACTATTTTAATCAAATAGGTGTCAGTCTATTCCCCTTTATCATTTCTCAAAACTCTCAGACTCTCCAAACTCTTAAAACTTCTCAACTATCAAACTCTCGCAACTCACAATCTTTCAAACTCATTCAACACAAGTCCAAGTTTATACAATCAACATCCAATCGATCAAAGAGCTCAACATCAAACTCACATTTGACAAGTTTTTGATTTCTCTATACTTTTATGATTTCAATATACATTTTGTAGAAATTGAGTATTAGGTTATGTTATAGGTAGTTTGACACGTCCATTTCTGTGGACAAGAGTGTCACTTATGTGGATGCGGTTTATCTGAGATACTTTGCTGACTTGGAGCGGGTCCATGAGTACAATTGGGGCCCCGCTTGTTTGGTATACCTGTACTCCAAGTTAGCCGAAAGTTGTATGTGGAAGACCAAAAAGATGACATGCATCTGCACACTGTTGACGGTAATATATTTGCATATTTTAGTGTTTGTGTCATTTTCATAACACTTGTGGTACGCCATTACTAATGATTCACGTGTGCCATTTTTAGGCTTGGATCCCCCAACACTTCCCACAAATATTCGACTGGTCACGTGTTCCGACCTACATTGAGGATATGCCACGTGCTTCTACATTCTTCGTGCTCAAAAAGAGCCATTCATAGTGTATCTTAACCGCTTGGTAGAAAAGGATATACACTTTCAGACATATATAGATTATCGTGAGACGCGTCCCTTGGACAACATAACCTTATACTCTGAATGGTTGGCTTGCGGTCATGTATGATGTACCCACATCTGCCTAAGCGCATCACGCGATCGTTTGGATTCATGCAATTTGTTCCCAGATATCCTTTTGAGTTTACTCCTCCCACTATGACACACAAAGATGTGGGTGCCATATCAATTTATGTCAAAATGACTGTATTTTAGTTAAGAATGCACGTGGTATGATGAGAAAAGTGTGTGTTCAGAAAGATATTTATGAAATTTAAGGGACACTTTCAGATTTTTTTAAGGTGTTTTTCCACCACTTAGGATGAAAAGATGCAAAGTAAACAAACAAGTGTAATTACTATTTACGACATTTGATCTAATAGTCATTCTATTTTCAAATCCCTCTAATTATATTTATTTTATTTTATGTTATTTTTATTTATTTATTTTCTTTTTTCTTTGGTTTCGTTTGCTATTGGTCCCCTATTTTATATTTATATTTATTTTCTTTTATTAATACAGTTGAGTTAGAGGATTAGGATGAATGTGCCTCGGAGATGTAACCTAGTTGAGCCATCTACATTGCAGGTTTTGATGCTCTTGATTTATCAATTTAAAAAGAAAATTAATATTGCACAATAAGAATAAGAAAGAAGAGAAAAAGAAATTAGAAGGTGATTGAAAATTCTCTAATTTTATTAAAATTCAGGTTTGAATAACAATTGAGAAAGAGAGAAAGTGTACCATTCTTAAATAGTAGAGGTAATAAGTTAAATTAAAAAAAAATTCTAACTAACTTTTAAAATATAAAAGACGAGAAAAGAAGGAATAAGTTAAGAAGTGCAATTCTAGTCATTTAACGCCATGGAATGTATGTCAAATAGGTTAAGTCACAATATCAATAGATTGAAAGGGCTGTGTTGTAAAGGATTAGTGAAGAGGTCAATAACCCGGTTTTTTTTTAAGGATCAGTGAATTTCTATGTATTTTTCTATGTATTTTGTGTGCTCATAACAAAAATAGAGTTGATTGTTATGAATATGGTTTAGATGCTGTCACATTAAAGTGTAATTGCTTGTGTGTGAGACATTACAATTATGTAAGCCTCACATGTTGCATTTTCAAGGGACATATACCAAATCTAAGAAGAGGATACAGAGACAATAGTTTGTTTGTTTCTATGATACAATGGATATTCTCTTCATTCTCTTTTATAAGAAAGTTTTATTTTTTAAATTCATTTGAACTATAATATAGATTAGATATATCAATTATTTAATGAATATAAAAGATAAAAATTGCTTATAAAAGAGAACAAAAAAAATACCTAAGAAGAAATAAAAAAATAATATGGATTTCCTAGGATCTGAGCAGGAACCCTAATCTAAATCATAATATCATATTAGAATCATATTGGATGATTCCGGAACATAAAGATCTTTACCTACTTGAAGCTTGAGATAATGAATAATCATGAGAGCCGTGTTTGATAGTGAAGGTTAGTGGAGCAGATAAAAATTGGCTTAATCTATGAATAGCAAAAGATATAGTCACACATATTAGTTAGGGCTAAATATATTATACTCTCTGCAATATTAGTGAATTTCAGTTTAACTCTTTAATATATATATATATATATATATATATATATTTTGATTTCCCCTTATAATTTTTAACTTTAGTTAATATGACCCCTTTGTTGATAAGTCAACACAAAATCTTTGTATTTGGCAAGTCATATGTTATTTTATTTTTTAATTTCTCGTGGATTTAAATTTTTATTTTAAAGTTTTGTTTAAAAAAAATTTAAAAAATTTATAATACTTTAAAAAAATTTTAAAAATAAATAAAATAAAATAAAAAATTAAAATCCACGTGAAATCAAAAATAAATATAAATAAAATGTCACCTGACTTACCACATTACCAAATACAAAGATTCTATTGACTGGTCAACAAAAGATCTATATAAATAAAATTTAAATATTATAATGAGGAATCTAAAAAAAAATATTACAAGGAAGTAAATCAAAACTTACTAATATTGTAGGAAATATAGTATATTTAACCCTGTTAATTAAATATAAAAGTTGATCAATTAATCTTTTAAAAATAGTAGGATTAGATAGGAAAGCACCTATATCCATTTTTAATTTAATTATGTTTAGTAGGAGTTGAACATGATTTGCAGACTAATAATTTGACATTTTTCAGAAGATCAAAGGTGTATTTTTTTTGATTCTGGAATTAACACTCTTTTATTTGGCCAAATCAAATCCTAAAAAGTATTTAAGAACTTTTATGTTATTGATTCTAAATTGTTGATCAAAAATATTTTCTTCATTTAAATTAGTGTCAACAAGAATCAACAACATATGTTAAAATGCAAGTAAAACCAATAAAATATCTTTTGTAAATATAAAATAGTCTGACTTGGATTGAATGTAATTTAAATCTTGTGATAAAATTTAAGAATTTCTTATGACATTCTAGATGTTTCTAATGCACCATGTAAAATTTCACAAATGCTCCCTTATTTTGGAGATGCATTTTCGGATGCATCTCAGCACACACTCAACAAAGGTCATTCTGAGTTATGCATTTTTTTAGTTTACTTTATTCCGAAGATGAACTTTCAGAATGATTCCATAGTTACATCCTCGGAGAGACACACCAGTATCAGAATCAACATAAAAGTAATTTTCTAAAATAAAATTGACATTCATAACATAAAATAAGCATTAGAATGATTATTTCAACATAAACTACAATATTACATTTCAATATCCCGGTGAATGTTTGCACATCTTCAGAATATCTTCGATCGATCTTTGTAGCATCGCTTCCAACTCGAGTGGAATTTTTGTTTCGAAACGGAAATACGTATTCCATATAGCCATAACATCCATTTGCGTCTTGAGCTCAAATTTGCTGAACTCAATCTTCCATCTGTTGTCAATCGACGGTGTAAGGTAGCAGGAGATAATGAATTTCGTCTTTGATATCTTCGAGGGAGGTGAAATCAGTGAGCTTAAACGTTCGCCCGGGTGTAGAGCCAAAGAAGGAGACATTTGCGACATACCAATGAATGTTTATTTGTGAGATTTAAGACATTTTCATTTTGTGTGAAATATAACATAAAAGCACCTAAATTTATAGAAAGACAAAGATCAATATGGACCACTCATTAACCGACATATTGATTCCTGAGATATATCTCCAAAACTTATCCTGAACCAGTTTCAAAACAGAACACTAAAACATAATCTATTTTTCATTGACAAAAACACAAATGTTGTCATGTGGAAGATAAAAAATGCATAATGACAAAATATGAACAAAAGGTGAATATATAACACTTCATTTATATTGAGACACAATTATATACAATAATTTGTCCGGTTACATAAGAAATTAAAACAAATCAAAACATCTGCCGCCGACTAAGTCTATAGGTGGTACACCCTTGGAATTTTGTGCATTTGATTGTTTTTCAATGTTGTTCAATCTCTCGAATTCTTGCATCCTTTCCATAAAATGATCCGGCCAAGTGTCGACTTTTGTGGTTGAATGAGCCGCCCATTTTAGTGATGTAACTGGTACAGGGCATCCCAGTTTCAAGTAAACTTGAACAAAATGATTTGCTTTTGAAAGCCACCCAATACACATGATACAATCATTTGGATTTTGGGGTGGGGCGGTGCACAGTGGGAAAAAGGTTTCCGAAAAACCGTAGCGTGTTAGGTCAACACACACTCTATCATATGGACATGCTATTAGCTGACCCATTTCAGGGAGGCGCGTCCATTTTGCCTCCAGTACCGGTCTGCTCAAGTAAGGAATAAGAGATTCAGAAACCGCATCAAATTTTTCTTTCTTTCCGTACAACCGTGTGTATGATTCTTTATGTGTCTTCAACTCTTGTATAAGTTGATGTCAGACAAATGTATGACTATCTTCTCTTTTATCGAGTAAAATCGAAACGGCTTGGTAACTGCAATTACCGTTCCCCAGATCGGTAATGCATAAGAAGAAGGAAATACCTTTGCAACCGAATTCATCAATGAAGTATTATGGTCGCCTAATTTTAAACACAAATCATAGTTATGCAAACAACATATCACATTAAATCTCCAATTTTTGTTTGCCAACATGTAACCACGAATCTTAAACGGACAATCACATTTTCTTGTACCGAAGTCGTCTCTTTTAAAATTCCGGAGAGTAGTTCTATATTTCCCACTTCTTTTGCAAATCATTGTCACAAAGTGTCATACCCCAATTTTGTCCGGCCATTTGTGGTTTACCCATGAGATTTTTTTGTTTCAAAGGCCCATTTGCATAAGTGTGTTCATAATCTAAAATGTGGTTTGAATCTTTTTACATTACTAATCCAAAACCTATTTTTTATTAGTAAGTATTAAGATCCATGTTATTATTTCTATGATCACTATTTACTAGTCCATTTACACATCCCAAATATTTATGCCAAGTTCTAAGTTCTTCATAGGTGCCCAAATTAAATTTGCATTTTTTTTGAGGCATGTATGTGTTTGTTTTTAAATTAAAGTACCATATTTAGATTTATGTGTTGAAATTAGAATATGTGTTGTTTTTTAAAATTAAAAGTTCCATATTTAGATTTTTGTGTTTAAATTAGAATATATGTTGTTTTTTTTTTTAAATTAAAAGTCCCGTATTTAGATTTTTGTGTTTAAATTAGAACATGTGTTGTTTTTTTAAAATTAAAAGTCCCGTATTTAGATTTTTGTGTTTAAATTAGAATATGTGTTGTTTTTAAATTAAATCACTATATTTAGTTTCTTTGTACCTAAGTTAGAATTATGTTGTTTTTAGATTAAGTCATTATACTTAAGTTAAAAATGTGTTGTTTTTAAAAGTTGAAATTGATTAGCATAAATAAATATTGAGTAATTACAGTGAAGAAAATTGCTACAGATGGAAACAGGTTCCTAATAATCAAAAACCAAGTAGCTAGGTTGAAAACTCCCAAGACCAGCGCGCCTCCAAGTGTGCTTTCGTACAGCCACTTTTCCATTCCATCAAAGTCTCTTCAGAGAACAAAAACAACTTGTTTAAAAAGCACTTTTCAAAAGCACTTAGAGAACTGAAAAACAACTAAAAAATTACTCAGATTAAAACTTTATCCATAAGGTTAACCTAAACATCCGAAAAGCACTTTTGACATTAGCTTAAAACAGAACAAACCAAATCCCACATAATCTGGGATGAGAAAATCGAAAAAAGGGAAGTTTTTCAAGACTTAACAACTTCTTCATAAACAGATAAAAAGGAAGTTAAAAAAAAGACGAATACTGGCAAGAAAAACAGCAAACACAACAATAACAGAGCAAAAGATATTTTTCTAAAAAAACCCTAATCAAGAACAACACGGCAAGACCTTGTTTCTCAGAACAACATAAACACAACACAGAGATTTTTCGCAAAACCTTAAAGAACAGCAGACGACAACAACAAGAACAAACATAGCATTTTTCTAAAAAAACCTGAATTAAATTCTGAAAGTTCCTAAGCACCGCATACAAAAAGCTCTTGATTGAAACACTCAGATTCATCATCAAAATCTGGGTGTGCTTCGAGTTGTACCACGACACCGCAAGTTTGATAAGTCCTAGCATACAGGAAACCACCATAAAGAAAAAGAAAGAGCTCAGAGAAGAAAAGAGAGGACTCGCAAGGAAAAGAAGGAGAGAAAGCGTATACCAGGATCCGATTCCGATATTCACGCTTGCTGGAAACGTGCTTTTTCGCTCAGGTTCGGTTCACTCTTTTCTTCTTCAAGCTTTGCTCATATGCTTCATATTATCCTAACAACCATGATTGCTTAGATATGAGATTTCTCTGTTAGTCGTTTTGATCTGATGTTTATCTTGTTTGTTCCATTCTGCTTGCATTTATTTGAGATCCGGAACAAATATGTCGTAGATTTGGTATGTTGATTTTGGATAGTTAAAATAGAATTGTTCCAAGGTTCGGTTTAGATTTTCTTTGGTAGTGAGCTTCGGTTTGTTTTGGTTTTATGCAAGGAAACTTTAAGTGTGGAGAAATAGAAAGTAACGTTTGGAGACATAGGGGAAGGATACGAATTTTGTTTGCTTTATCCCCATTCCCAGATTTGTGTCGGTTCCTCTTTAAAGTATGTTTAATGGCCATGAATCCGTGAGAACGAGAGAGAGAGAGGAGGTTTGGAACTTGGTTTTGATTTTTGAAAGGTTTGTGCATTTACTATGATTAGGAGTAAGTTAATGGTCATTGATGGTGGCCACCCTCACTCTGTCCAAAACCGATGCAAGTTCCCATGTTTCACTTAATCAACTTCCTTTTTTTTCACGTGACCATTGGGAATGGGAAGAGACTGCCTCTTCTGTTCTCAACGAATTCCCCTAAGTGGGAAAGATTTGGTTGAAATCCAACTTAGGGTCTCAGCTGGACCGAGTTGGACGGCGCCCACTTGGGCCTTTAGGGTTTCGGCCCACCCTGTTTTCCTTTCTCCTTTATTGCTGTCTTGCGCCCTAATGGGCTTCAGATGTCTTCATGGCCCATCTGTTTTTGATATAGTTCTCTTATTTCCTTTTATTAGCATATGATTAATTATTGGATATTTGATTTAAACATGATTTTATTTATTAATTAAAACTTTGTTATTATAATCATCTAATATCAATTATATAATTTACTACTATTTAATTAATTAATTAAGTTTACTATTATTATCACCATTTATTAGTTAAATATAAGTAATTATTTTTTTATGAGAATTGTGTGCCACCACTTTGGTTTATTTATTTTATTCTTTTTTGTAAAAAATTATAATTATACTATTGCTAATATTATTTATTTTATTTTTGAAATTAATTATACTATTGTTAATATATATATATATATATATATATATATATATATATATATATATATATAAATATGTCATTATTACTATTATTATTATTATTTCTTTTTTTAAAGTAAATACACAATTATATGGTTGTTATCATTATTAATATTTAATTATTTGGTTATATTCATTTTTTTTGTTACTACTTATCATTTAATTAAAATAAAATAATTAGTTAAGCATCCAATTAATTAATTGACTATAAAATCACAAATGACCTTCATAATTTAGATGTTTATTTATCTTAAGGAGTGTATGTGCATGATTATTCTTTATCTATTTGTTTATATTGAACCTTGAGTGTACACGAAATGATATGTTATAATTGTGACAAAATCACGTTGCTTTCATCGATTTTAAAATAATCCGAGCCGATTTCAAATCACATGCTTCTCGATTCAAAGTCGAGCCCATTTTCAAAACACCTCTGTAAGTCGATCGCTTGTAAAAGTATCGCCATCAACCTCACATGGCTTACTCTTGGGCCTTCTTACAATGAGACCTATTCGGTTTTAATTAATCGATTAGATGGATTATTCACCGAATAAATTCAATTCATTCACAAGAATGCAAATTTTAAAACCTCGATCCGACATCAAAAGTTAAATTAAAATACTTAATCACATCTAAACAACACTTCATTTGAAAATGAAAAGGGGGATGGTTTTGAGTTTTCAACTCCTCTCCTCGATTATTTGAATACGAGTTTTCTTACTCGGTTAGTCAAATGGTCGTCATTTCTAATTCGTTTAAGTAGAAACAAATCAGATCCTTTTATAAAACGAAAAGGGAGATGACTTTGAGTCTTCAATTTTTCTCCTCGATTATTTGAATACAAGTTCTCTTATTTGGTTAGTCAAATAATTGTCGTTCCTATATCAACTTCCAAACTCCGATTAAATCAAAATATTTTCACAATAAGCTAAATGAAAAGGGAGTTGACTTTGAGTTTTCAATTTCGCTCCTCAATTGTTTGAATACGAGTTCTCTTACTCGGTCAGTCGAACAATTGTCATTTTTTACAAACATACAACTTAATCAAATCATTTCCATAACAAACTATACGAAAAGGGAGATGGTCTTGAGTCTTCAATTCCTCTTCTCAAATGCTTGGATATGAGTTGTCTTACTCAGTCATTCAAATATTTGTCGTTCATGCTAAAATACATCAACCATATACAAACTTATTTTCGTAATCACTCAAATGAAAAAGAAAGCGGTCTAGAGTCTTCTATTCCTTTTCCCGATTATTAGGATACGAGTTCTCTTACTCGATTATCCGAGTATTCGTCATCCGTTCAAAATACATTAATTATTATCAAATCCTTTCTATAATTAAGGATGAAATAGAAAGCGGTCTAGAGTCTTCTATTCCCTTTTCCGACTGTTAGGATAACGAGTTGTCTTATTCGACTATCCGAGTAATCGTCATCCAACCAAAAACATCTAATCAAACAAAACACCCAACATATTAATTCAACTTGTCACCCTCGTGTGATCAAAACTCTTTTAAAAAAGAACACTATTAATCCTTTCTAATGCGCACAATAAACTAATGCTTAAGCCTCCACCGAGAGTAGACAAGCTAGCGTTTAGCCTTTAGAATGCGATCTACACAGTTGTTCATTAAAAACACCAACAAACTGTAGTTCCCCGAACTACGAATGCTCTGATTTCCTTATTACCATAAGGATACGTAGGCAGGAGATTGTTGTATCTTCGCGAGCACACTAATAAAAAAAACCTCCCCTTTCCCTTTCTGAGGTTCTCATCCATTTCTATTTTTAATAATTTTATAACCCAAAGATAACAAACAAACATAAATTAACACTCGAAACGCACATTAGAACTAAAAGGTTCCCGTTGAGTACAACGAACGTAAGGGGTGCTAATACCTTCCCCTTACGTAATCCACTCCCGAACCCGAATATGGTTGCGACGCCCATTATTCCGATTCCTAAAGGTTTTATCGATATTTTCCTATCCCTTTATTGGGATAAATAAAGTTCGGTGGCGACTCTGTTCGAACTAATTTTTCCGCGACCATCGCGATAAATCGTATTTTTCGAGATGCGACAGATGGCGACTCTGCTGGGGACTAGCTCCAAGCAAAAGAGAGTGAAGCCTAATTTAGTTCAGTTTCTGTATTGTGTGTTAATCTTGTTTGTTTATCTGTTATTTTTTTATTTTACTATTATTATTCTGTCATAATTATTTATTGACTGTGGGTGCTCTGGTCGATGATACTTGGTGAGATAGGCTCTTCACCCGAGTCTGAGGAAAACCATAAGATTAAGTTGGTGGTTGCGTAGTGGGCGCCCACAAGGAGTCTTCCTTGTTGGGAATAAACGAAGACCCCACCTAGAGGAGATTCTCTTGAAATATTATTGCCCGACGAGTTTTCGTCACGACGATAGTATTCTCAAGTTGGATCAATGACTCTAGGGACCTTTTAACCCATTATATCCGGTGGTTATGTAGTATTTACCTGAAAAGTCTCAGACTTATTAGGTAATGCGAAAGCCCCAATCAGATGAGATCCCTTGGGCGTATTACTACCTTACAGTGGTATTCCCAACCTCGATCTATGACTCTGAGAACCTTATTAGAACCTTGGACTCGAGAGTTGTGTAGTATGGGCCCACTAGGAGTTTTCCTCTTTGGGACCATACGAAGGCCTCACCCAGACGAAACTTTGTTTGGGGATGTTATTTGCAGATGAGTTTTCATCATGACAATAACTTTCCTAGATATTGATTGATGACTTTGGGAACTTCTTACCTTTAGCATTCTACCAAAAGGGTTTTGTTTAGTAACCAAGAGTACCCACTCGCATGACCTGTATATCAACCTACATGTGACACGCATAATATCATTCATAGCATATCATTCATATTATTTTATTTCCAAGGAATCTGAGTATCATGAGTTGCAGGAATTCAAGAAACATGGAATCAAGCAAAAGAAACATTTACTCCTTCAAGTTCAAGGATCCCGATCTGAAGAATTTACGTAACTTGGTCTCTCATATGCACCCTGTATACAGAATCAACTTTGGAAAGAATTATGGCAATTTGCTCAGCATCCTCAATCAACAAGTGGACCATACAACCTTGATCACTTTAGCCCAATTTTATGACTTACCTTTAAGATGCTTCACATTCCAAGACTTCCAGCTAGCACCAACGTTGGAAGAATTCGAGCGTCTTGTTAGGATTCCTATGAAGGACAAGTCACTATTTGAAGGGACAAATGAATCTTTGCCCCTCGAGGTCATTGCTAGTGCGCTTCACATGGATGAAAAGGAAGCAAAAGACAACTTAGAGACCAAAGGGAATACCAAAGGGTTTTCACTAAGTTTTCTTTTGGAAAGAGCTCATACCCTATTGAAGGCAGAAAGTTGGGATGCTTGTTACTCTGCTATTGCATTGGCCATCTATGGCGTCGTCCTGTTCCCGAATATGGATGGTTTCGTAGACATGACTGCCATTTATGTCTTCCTTACTGGGAACCCAGTGCCCACTTTGTTAGCCGATGTCTGTTATCACATAAGTCATAGGTATACTAAGAAGAAGGGATTGATTGCTTGTTGTGCTCCTTTATTGTATCAGTGGTTTCTAGAACATCTTCCGAAAACAGGTGCTTGGGTTGAACAGTCAGATGTTAGTTGGCCTCAGAGATTGGGATCACTCCGATCTGAAGATCTCTCTTGGTACTCCAAAGAATACATCAACGCAGACATCATATTCAGTTGTGGAGATTTCCCAAATCTACCGCTCATTGGAAAGGATGTATAAATGCTAATCCAGTTCTATCTCTCAGACAACTTGGCTACCCAATGGAAGGCCCTCCAGAGGCAAATTCTTTGGAAGCTTTCCTGTTACTTGACTTTGGGGTTGAGAATCCTAGCTCATTCCAGCGAATCAAAGAAGCTTGGAAGAATATCAATCGAAAAGGGAAAGCTGAGTTAGGGAGAGCAAATGGGATTACAAAAGAACCATATTTTCAGTGGGTAAAGGAAAAGGTGCAGATAATTAAAATGCCATTTGTCATTCGGACACCTATACCTCTTCCTGAACCTAAGCTCACCCATGTCCCTATTGAAGAAATGGAGGAACTCAAGATCACCATGGCAAAGCTAGAAAAAGAGAATGAAGACTTGCAAACAAAGCTCCAACAAACCATCAATGAGAAAAATAATATGAAATGGGAGATTGAGAGAAAAGAGGCACAACTTCAAGCCCACGTGGGAAAGTTCAACAAGGAGGAGCATAAGAGAAAGAAGATCAAAGTGGTATTAGAACAAGATGATCATTGTTTGGATACTCTTAAGGGTCAACTACGACAAGCTCAGAAAGAATGTCAAGACAATGAGCGTTGGTGGCATCTAGCCACAAAGGAGAACAAGACAATAAGGGATACACTTGGGGCTCAGATAAAAGAACTCACCAATTCTGTTCGTCGTGCAAAAGCTGAAGTAGATCAGGAGCGTCGACTCAAGAAAATAGCCACTGAAGCTTCTGGGGTATCACCCATGGTATGGGAGGAGAAGTGTCGAGAAGTAAGAGATGCCAGGGAGTCTGTAAGCTATTGAAAGAACCAACTAGAGTCATTACGCCAAGACAGCTCCATATGGTTGAAAGAGCGAGACTATGTGATTGAAGATTATGAATCCTTTAAGAAGACCAAAGACTTCTTACAAGGGGACAGGGATAAGTTTCGTGCAAAACTCGATGGGCTAGTAGGATTCTGTAATTGGGCAGCTAAAGAATTGCCATGGAGGTTGAGAGACGCGGTCGAAGAGTTGAAAGAAGATATCACTCCTCTAGCCATAATCAATTTCGTTCTACTCTGCAAAGGGTTGTTGAAGAGATTCAATGAGGAACTATAAGAGCTTCAGGCCAGAAAGCCAGTTGTTTAATTTGTCTATGTCTTGTATTTTGTTCCTTTAACAAATGTACTTTTGAACTATGACCTTTTTGGATCTCTATGTTATGTATTGGAATGAATGACGTTTAAAAATTACTCCATTATTGCTATTCTAAGTATTTTTTTGTTTCTTCGAATTACTAACAACTAATGAAACTCGAATGACTCCCTGGAAATAAATATGCATAACATTTGCATCTTCATTATGCATCACACTTCATGAAAATCAAAAAAACTTACCCAACCTTTTTACCCTTTATCCAACCACACTGACTAATCAACACCGGTACGAGACGCAAAGCAAATACAAGATGACATTAGAACAAGTTGAGGCCAACCAGGTTACCATGAGGATAGACATCAATACGATCCAGGAGAAGATGGATCAATTGTTGGAGACAATGCTGGCGATTGCTCAGAGAGAGAGGAGCGAGGAGGAAGAAGCTAGGGCAAAAAGGAATGATGGCACGCCAGGTCCGAATCCCCAAGACGAAAGTTACGTCCCCACCAAGAAGAGATTGGTTCAGATACCAGTAGGAGGCAAGGGAGATAGAGACCGTGCAGAACCTTCTGATACGTCTACTCATAATGGATCCGAGATTGGAGATGACCAATATGACGCATTCTATATGCCTGATCAACCAAAGCCTAAGATACTTTCAGATCCTGCTGCAGATAGGCTCCGTGCCCTGGAAAAGAAAATCAAAGCCATAGAAAGAAACAACATCTTTGGTGCTTCTGCCATGAACATGCGTTTGGTATCGAATTTAGTCATCCTGGCTAAATTTAAAACCCCTGATTTCGAGAAATACAAAGGACAGACTTGTCCAAGGAGTCACTTGGTGATGTACTTCAGGAAAATGGCTGCTTATACCGAAAATGACAAACTACTTGTACACTGTTTCCAAGACAGTTTGAGTGGAGCATCTCTGAGATGGCATATGAGTTTAGAACAGGGGTGAATTCAAAGTTGGGAGGATTTGGCTGACGCATTTCTCCGTCAGTACAAATACAACTTAGATATGGCACCCGACCGAATGCAGTTGCAAGGGATGGCTATGAAGGAGAATGAGTCATTCAAAGAATACGCCCAGCGGTGGAAAGAGTTGGCTGCTCAGGTAGAGCCACCATTGTCTGAGAAGGAAATGACCGGGATATTTGTGGACACCTTGAAGGACCCATTCTTTGATCGATTAGTAAGTAGTGCAGCATCTGACTTCGCACATCTCGTCACGATTGGAGACCGCATAGAGAAGGGGTTGAGGGATGGAAAGATTCCTGGAGCAGTGACATCATCTAGCGCACCAAAGAAATATTCTGGAGGCTTCCCAAATAAAAGAGAAGGCGAAACAAACGCCATATCCAGAAACTATAAAGGGAAGCAACAGGCTTCATATGGTCAAGTCGCCGTCGTGGTACCTATACCCTATCAACAGCCAATGCAGCAATAACAAATGTATCAACCACAACATCAACAACATCATCATCAACAAAATACCGCACCACCAAGACAGTTCAAGCCAAGACCTCCAAGAAGACAACTTGATCCTCTACCAGTACCTTATAGTCAGATATTCCCATATCTGCAGAAGGAGGGCCTTCTAACATTGAGGGAGTTAAAACCAGCTGTTTTTCCATATCCACCTGGATACGACGCTAATACCCATTGCGAATTTCACATGGGAGCACCTGGTCATACCCTGGAAAACTGTTTTGCATTTCAGAATCGGGTACAAGACTTGATCGAAGCCAAGGCCATTTCTTTCACTCCAAGACGCCCGAACGTGAACACCAACCCTATGCCGACGCATAAGGATGCTTCCGTCAGTGCCATTGAGGAGAGTGATCAAGGCAAATTGATCCGTAAGGTTGAAGAGATTCAAACCCCTATCACCATGATATGAGCATAATTGCTGAAGAGTGGTCTAATCCCGGAAGAGCTGATTGAGGAAGAGAATAATGAAGAGTTGAGGAGTTTTATACAACAAATGCTGGATCGAGGCGAGTTACAGATAACTTACCGTGTCAAGAGCAAGCGCCAAGAAGAGATAGCCATGGTAGATATCCCCTATGATGAGGTCAAAGTAGAAATACCTATAAGCCCGTTGGTGATAGAGTTTCCGGCACCATTCGAATATAAAGATGAGAAGGCAGTCCCATGGATATATCAGCCTAGAGCTTTTAAGCAGGGGCAGGAAGATAAACCTTTAATGATTAACGAACCAAATGTCACTTCAATTGTGGGCCCAGCAGGAATGACACGCAGCGGTCGGGTGTTCACACCAAGAACTGTTGATACTTCTGAGAGAGCTAAAGGGAAGGAGGCTGCTGTCCAGATCCCTATCCCTAATCAGGGGATGCAAGACTTGCACCTATCTTCTAAAGCTGCTGTCACTCGTGAGGAGGCTGAGGAGTTTTTAAGAATAATCAAGAAGAGCGATTATAAGGTGGTGGACCAGCTAAACCAAACACCTTCCAAAATTTCCATGTTATCTCTCCTACTTAACTCAGAAGCACACAGGAATTCGCTATTGAAGGTATTGAGCGCCGCTCATATCACCAAGGACATAACAATAGAACAGTTTGATGACGTGATAGCTTGCGTGACTACTGGAAATTTCTTGGGTTTTAATGATGACGAACTACCGATTGAAGGAAAGAACCATAATAAGGCTCTCCACATCTCTTTGAAGTGCATGGATACTATACTGTCAAGGGTGTTGGTAGACACAGGTTCCTCCTTGAACGTCATGCCAAAAAATGACTTTGATAAAGCTTCCAATAGAAGGGATAAGTATGAAGCCCAGCACCCTAATCGTAAAAGCATTTGATGGCTCAAGGCGAGCAGTGATAGGAGAGGTTGACTTACCAACCAAGATAGGTCCAACTATTTTTAATATCACATTCCAGGTCATGGATATACATCCTGGTTACAGTTGCTTACTCGGGAGACCCTGGATTCACTCCGCAGGTGTTGTCACCTCCACTATGCACCAAAAACTAAAATTCATTACAAATGACAAAATGATTGTGGTTGGAGGAGAAGAAGATATCTTGGTCAGTCACTTAACATCTTTTCGATATATCGAGGTGGATGGCGAAATCACTAAGACACCATTCCAATCCCTGGAAGTGGTAAACATGATGGTCGTTCAACAGACCGTGGAGGTCCCGAAATCCGGACCATCCATGGCCTCATGGCAAGGAGCTAAAGCTGTTATGGAAAGTGAAGATGCATAAGATTGGGGCAAAGTGGTGGAATTGAAAGAGAAACGAGACAAGTTTGGCTTAGGGTATGACCCATCATCACACAAAGTTGGTAACCGATCTGACAAAGAGAAGATTCCTTATGTGGAGAAAACATTCACCAGCACCAGCCACATCTTTGGCAAGCAGGTGGCAATGATCAGTGAAGAAGACCGCAAGGAGGGGGTGTTCAGCTGGATGCGTCCAGCCGCACCTAATGAAGAACTAACAAACTGGAAGGCTGTGGAAGTTCCCCAAATATTTCAAAAGTAATTTTATCATTTTTAGACAAAACCCTGTGCTCTGCCCAAGGCACAGTGGCATGTTGTAGGGCCTCCTTTATCTTTTTCAAGAGTTTTTATCATTAATGAAATGACGTTTTGCATTCAAATTTTTGTTCCTTGTCTTTCGTTTTGATCTATTTACGAAAAATGGCAATCAATTTTTATGCACGCACTTTCTAAATAAACTACATAAATCATAACATGCAGAAACACCACCGAGATCATTGATAACGACACTGCTATGGTCCAATATGACTTTGATTGTCCAATCTACCAAGCTGAAGACGAAGTGGGGGAAGATTGCGAACTCCCTGAAGAGTTGGCCAGATTACTCAGACAAGAAGAAAAGGTTATTCAACCACACCAGGAAGACGTTGAAGTTATCAATCTGGGGACAGAAGAAGATAAGAGAGAAGTAAGGGTAGGCGCAACGCTTCAAGATACAGTGAAGACAAGACTGATAGAGCTCCTCCACGAATATGATGACGTGTTTGCTTGGTCATACCGAGACATGCCCGGATTAGACACTGACATCGTGACCCACAAGCTTCCCCTTAAAGAAGAATACCCTGCTGTCAAACAAAAGCTAAGAAGGACTCGGCCATATATGGCTCTCAAGATCAGAGAAGAGGTGAGAAAGCAGTTTGACGCTGGTTTCCTGGAAGTCGCTAAATACCCACAATGGGTTGCCAACATTGTACCGGTGTAACACCTCAAAATTTGCCCTCCTCTTCTTGGGACTAATTTGACACATTGCATTTCATGTTTTAGGACATTAGGCATTGCATTTTTTCATATCATATGAAATAAGAAAGTCATCCTCCAAAGTCTTTTCAGAAGATGGAGATGTTACATGATTCAAGCCTGAGGGTTTCTATGACTCGATGATCAACCATCTGAGGGGTTTGTACTTCAGTTAGGGTTTTCCTGATCGTTCAAAGGTCTTGAGAATTATATTGTTTGCAAGGATATATTATCATCATCATAGTTATGTCATCATCCAGGGTTTCATGGTTCATGCTTAGGTTCCTTTGGATTAGGGTTCTGACCTCTGGTCAACCCTGATCAGTGGCATTCTTCCAGCTAGGGCTTCTCAAGGAGATGAAGTATTTTTATGGGATGAGGATCACATGGTTATATTGAGAAGCTTACATAAGCTAAGGTTTCATTTCTGAGCAAATTCCTCAAGTGTTGGAGGCTCAAACTGATCAAGGCATTGCAAAGTCATCTGAGGACCAAGAAGTCAACTGTGCAGTCAACTGAGGGCTATGAGGTGGGGAAATGAGTTGAGATACCTCAATCATGTTCAAAAGAGGTCCACTTGTCATTTTAAATCTCTATCTTGAAGATTTTGAAGTCATGGCAAAAGTTTCCCAAAATGGAAAGTGACCTGTAATTGAAAGTTTCCAAAAATGGCATGTTTTTGGTACACATTCAACTTGACTTTTCAACATCAAAGAAGCTTCAAATGTATTTTTGGTGAACATGAAAGTTGAAGATCTTTATTTCCCCTTTTCAAAAAGTCCTATATCATGTCCATCTGATGATTGGTTGAGAAGTTATGGCCAAATGATCACAAAGTATGCATGGAAGTTCAACATGGCATAACTTTTGCTTCAAAACTCCAAATTGGTCCACTCTTTTTGCAAAATACTTCTTGTGACCAATACTTTCCAAATCAATCATTGCCTTGCATGGAAAAAGTTCATATGATCATGTGTTCATACATGTGCATTTTGGAGGGAAAATTCATAATTTGAAATTGGTTGATCATACAAGCAAATTAGCACTTCCATGTTGATTGTGGGATGATTTTAAGTGAATTTGTGCCTCAGCATGGCACTGTTCACGTGCACATTGGCCATGCTAGGTGTATTTGGCAATTTTGCATTACACCTTATATTTCCCTAATCATGTTTAGCCTTTGCAAATTGTGATTAACAACATCATTACCAAGCCATATATAAGCCTAATCATAACTGTTTTTGCTCATAACAACAATTATAGATCTGAAAATTCATTTTTCCCTCCAAATTTCTCTCTCTTCAATTTTCAAATTTCTTCATCCAATTCCACAAAACTCTTGCATAATCGTGTTCAGCATGCATCATTGATGAGGAATCAAGGCTTGGATTGAAGAATTTGGTCAAGAATCGCGTATATCCAAAGCTTGAAGATGAACATGGAAGCTTCAAGTTAAGCTAGATCTGGTGGATTTCAATTGCTATTTCGTGCATAAAGCTTCAAATCAAGATTACTGGAGTGGATCTGGAAGTTACGGAGCCTTGAACACGCGTATTTGATCACTGCAAGTTCAAGTAAGCTGAAATTCGAATCTCTTGTTTTGCCTTTTCATGTATAGGATCTTGTAGATCTTGCTTTGCTGATGATGCTGATATCTTTAGAATTTGATTTGGTTAAGTATTGCTCAAGATATGTGGAATTAAAGTTTGTATGCTCAAAATGTTTCTCTTCGATCCGGTTGATTCGTTAGGAATTAGGCTAAATAATTGTGAGATTCGTGTTCTACGTAGAAAGACGGTTCCAACCATATATAATATGTTAAATTCTGGAAAATTTGTTCATGGAGGTCGCCAGAGAGCCACCGGAGAAGACGACCGAAATCACTATTCTGGCCGTCTGGTTCATATGCCTAGGGTTTGCTTCAGCCGCGCCTTTGACCTTCAAGTCCTCAGTTTGAACCCTGGCGCGAGCATTTTATTTTCCACTTGTTTTCCTTTTCCATTTGGAACGTTGCGTTTTGCTTCGTGCGCTCTTGAACCTCACTCACCTTAGTTCGATACTTGGCATGGTGCTTTGAGAATTCCATTTTTAGTTGAGCGCTCCTGTGACCTAGCACACCTCAGTTTGATACCTCGCCATGCATTTCTTCAAATTTCATTTGATTTTCTCCTTGACTGTGCTTACGCGTGTTCAATAGTTGCCTATGCATTTTTCTGAATTACATTCACATTTTGCTTTTCATGATTTTCACATTTACTTCATTTTGTTCAATCAACTTCTAAAAATCATAAAAAATAGTATACATGTCCAAATTGATCCAAACTTTTTTTCACATTCTTGTTTTGATGTCTATTATTTTTTGATATTAATTTCCTGATTTTTGTGCTTCTGGATTTTTAATTGTGATTGATTGTTTGAACATGATGCCAATATGATAAGCTACATTCATTTGCTTGTGGAATGCTCATGTTTAATCCAATTGCCTTGAAATTTGACATGCCTGATCATAACATGTGACATGATTTTTTGGCTTTTGTTTGGCATTTTTATCATTTGATACCACTGTTTTGGACACATAGACATGTGGTGTGACATTTGGTGTAACATTTTGTGCTTTGTACTTGTGCATTTTCATTCATACACAAATTGTTGTCTTTTGGATTTAATTTTTGGTATGATACTTGTTCATAACATGTTAAACTCACATAAAAAATTTCATGATCATTGGATACATTTCTGTTTTAATGTGGATTTTCTATTCTTGATGTCCAATTTTGATCACATTGTTTGCCTTTGCTTTATCTTGATTATGTGTTGGCTTTGCCTATTGAATTGGCTTTGGTCCTTTTGAGGACTCTTTCTTGTTTGTTTGAATGTGCTTCATGTGAAATATTGACTTCTGTTTTGACTATTTGATTTGCCTTTGACCCTAGTCTTTGTACTAGTGGTTTGTACTTACCAATTGTGTTTTGTGTTTCAGGCTTGAGCATTTAACACTAATGGTTTATGTGATCTCATTACAGGAGAGGCCATTTGCTTTGATCACTAACTCTTGTTGTGTTGTAGGTCCATTGATGTGATGAACTCACTTGAGTGCTTGCATTTGTGACTTGCATTGTGTAGATATTGGAAAGTTCCATTGTTGTTGTCTGTTGGTTTTTTCTGTCTGAGATATTAACTGTTTGGCTTTTGTACAGGTACATTAGTCGCTTTTAGCTCTTTCTTGAGCTTTGATTTGGAGTGTGGTTGATACACCACTGAGGTAGTTTAGCCTTCTCACTCCATGTAGTATGGAAGCCCTGTCGCTTTTTTTGGCAGGCATTTGGCTGAAGTCCTCCTTAAGAGGCAATGTCTGTGATTGTTTACATTTGTGCATGTTACTTGTTAAGTCCTCCTAAGTGAAGATGCAATTGACAGATAGAAGGGATTAGCAATCAATCCCCTGTTATTCTGTGAGTTGTTCATTATGCTCGCACTACGTGCTGATGCTCTTGAACAATGTACCCAAGATCTTGTATAGAGTCAGTCAAGTGGAATAGGGTCCCTCTTTCTGGACCCCCACGCTTTCTTTGATTTGAGCTCACCCAAGCCAGGGTTAAGAGCATGAGGTCTAACCCTCATTACCACCTTTCATCAGCTTCACCCTAACTCTCAATGTTAGTGGTTAAGAGCTTCAGCATATCCATACAGTTTTGGCTTGTTTGTCGAGGTTGATATGACCCCTCTTGACTAAAGCCCAACCATTTGTCTGAGCCTCTTGTTTGTATATAGAGTGTGATGATTGCTTTTGATGTGGTTATCTGCTTTCCACTTCTCCTCTCCTTTTCTGTAGGAGTCGTACGATCAACTTTCGAGGAAGTTGAACGTATGTAGAGATAGACTGGAGTTGACTCGCTTCCTGTGTGAGTCAAACTCTTGTTAGAAGCCTCAACCTAGGGTTATTATTTGCATGACAACTATTAGGCTCGAGTCAGTCTCCCTTTTAGTTTGTTATGTCCCTGGTCTCTGGTTAGGAGAGTTTATCCCCCGTTAAAGGGAACTACGTCGCCCTGATTCTCATACCAGATGAGATACGTAGGCAGGAGATCGAGCGAGATCTCTCCGGGCAACCTTTTGCTTTTTTGAGTGTGTTCAACCTCTTTGTTTCTTTTGACTTCTCAGCGTCTCTTTTCAAACTTTTTGTTTCTTTTGGCGTCTCAGGGCCCTTCTTTCTTTTTAAACCTTTTGTCTCTTTTTACGTCTCAGCGTCTCTTTCTCTTTTTGTTTGTGTGACAACTATTAGGTTCGAGTTCCAGACTCCCTATTGGTTTGTTGTCTCCTTTCCCCTGTTAAGGGGAACTACGTCGCCCTGATTCTCATACCAGATGAGATACGTAGGCAGGAGATCGAGCGAGATCTCTCTGGGCACCCTTTTTCTTTTTCAACCTTTTATTTTTGAGTGTGTTCAACCTTGTTGTTGCTTTTGACGTCTCAGCGTCTCTTTGTGTTTGTGTGACAACTACTAGGCTCGAGTTCCAGACTCCCTTTTAGTTTGTCAATCTGATAACCTTTTTCTTTGGTATTCGCTGGTTAGCGTGTGCTATTGTTTGGAGTCGGATGTAAGTCCATGTATTGGCATTCTGTTTCCTTGTTTGTGTTGTTTGTTTGGAGTCGGATGTAAGTCCATGTATTGGCATTCTGTTTCCTTGTGTTTGTTGTTTGGAGTCGGATGTAAGTCCATTGATTGGCATTCTGTTTCCTGTTGAGTGCTTCTTTTGACGTCTCAGCGTCTCCTTTCGGTGTTTTGTTTCGGCGTGCGTTAGCCGAACTACGACAGCTCTGATTCTCATTCCAGATGAGATACGTAGGCATAGGATGCGATATCCTAGCGAGCATGCCTCCCTTTCCCCGAACTACGTCGACTCTGATGTTTGTTTCTGACAAACTACGTAGGCCCAGGATGCGACATCCTGCCGAGTCTCCTTCCTCCATCTTCTTTCACCTGTTTTATTATTCCAGTGTGTGCATTCTCTTTGAGTAGTTATTTAGCAACCTTTTCCTATTCTTTTGAGCGTGGATCCCGTCGAGTACGACGAACGTGAGGGGTGCTAATACCTTCCCCTTGCGTAACCGACTCCCGTACCTTGCAATCTCTGGTCGTAAGACCGTTCTTTTTCCCTTTCTTAGGTTAGTCCTGCGCTTCCTTTCCGTCAGAGGATGAATAACGTCGGTGGCGGCTCTGTAAACTTGTTTTTTTTTTCCGCCGGTTGTTTTTCGCGTTGCGACAACCGGTACCAAAGAAAAATGGAAAAGTCCGCATGTGCGTGGACTACCGAGACTTAAACAGAGCTAGTCCCAAAGACGATTTCCCATTACCTCACATTGATGTACTAGTGGATAACACAACTCAGTTCTCCGTGTTTTCCTTCATGGATGGTTTCTCAGGATACAACCAAATTAAAATGGATCCCGAAGACATGGAGAAGACCACGTTCATTACTCCTTGGGGCACCTTTTGTTACAAAGTAATGCCGTTTGGTTTAAAAACGCTGGGGCAACATATCAACGTGCCATGGTGACTCTCTTTCACGACATGATTCATGAAGAGATTGAGGTGTATGTCGATGACATGATTGCCAAATCCCAGACAGAAGAAGAGCACATCACCAACCTGGAGAAACTATTCACACGTTTGAGGAAGTTTAGGTTGAGACTTAATCCTAATAAATGCACATTTGGGGTTCGATCTGGAAAGCTTTTAGGCTTTATTGTAAGCCAAAAGGGAATTGAAGTAGACCCTGACAAGGTTCGAGCCATTCAGAACATGCCTACACCAAAGACTGAGAAGGAGGTTCGTGGTTTCTTGGGGAGACTAAATTACATCGCCAGGTTTATCTCTCACCTTACTGCAACATGCAAACCAATATTCAAGCTTCTGAGAAAGAATCAAGGCGTGGAGTGGAATGAGGATTGTCAGATAGCCTTTGACAAAATCAAAGAATACTTGCAAGAGCCACCGATTCTAATGCCCCCTGTCGAAGGAAGACCTCTCATCATGTATCTAATCGTGCTCGACGAATCCATGGGTTGTGTATTAGGACAACAAGATGAGACTGGTAGAAAATAGCATGCCATCTATTATCTGAGCAAGAAATTTAATGATTGTGAGACCAGATACTCATTACTCGAGAAGACTTGTTGTGCACTCACATGGGCTGCTAAGCGTCTCAGGCAGTACATGCCAACTCACACAACTTGGCTGGTATCTAAAATGGATCCCATCAAGTACATATTCGAGAAACCAGCTCTCACTGGTAGGATTGCTCGATGGCAGATGTTGTTGTCAGAATATGATATCCAATATGTTGCACAAAAAGCGATCAGGGGAAGCATACTAGCAGACCATCTTGCTTACCAACCACTAGAGGATTACCAATCTTTGAAATTTGACTTTCCAGACGAGGACATCATGGCTGTTAGGGATGTTGAAAACTCTGAACTAAAGGAAAGCCTCGAGCCAAGAGCAGGCTGGACGCTCATGTTTGATGGTGCCTCAAATGCAATAGGCCATGGAATCGGGGCAGTGTTGATGTCTCCCAAGAATTTCCATCTACCATTCACCGCAAAGCTCTGTTTTACCTGCACAAATAACATGGTCGAGTATGAAGCTTGCATACTAGGGTTGGAAGAAGCTATTGAGTTGAAGATCAAGATACTAGAAGTATTCGGGGACTCCGCTCTAGTCATACATCAGATCAGTGGCGATTGGGAAACCAGACATGCTAACTTAATTCCATATCGGGATTATATGCTGAAACTACTCCCAAAGTTCGACGAAATCACTTTCTCTCATATTCCTCGAGAATAAAATAAGATGGCAAATGCCTTAGCAACTTTGGCTTCCATGTACAAATTAATATGGCCCAACCATCAGCCTCATATTGAGATTAGGAGTTTTGACGAACCTGCTCATTGCCTGAGAACAACAAAAGAGCCAGACGGTAAACCCTGGTTCTTTGATATCAAACAGTATCTGGAGAAGAGGGAGTATCCGACAGAGGCTTCCAGCCTTGACAAAAGGACCCTCCGGAGATTGGCATCAAAATTCCTCTTGAATGGAGAGGTATTGTACAAACAAAACTACGACATGGTTTTGTTAAGGTGTGTGGACAAACACGAAGCAGATCAGCTTATGAGGGACATACACGAAGATTCTTTCGGTACGCACGCCAATGGGCATGCCATGGCCAAGAAAATTCTAAGGGCAGGTTACTACTGGTTGACAATGGAAACCGACTGTTATCATTACACCAGAACATGCCACAAGTGCCAAATCTATGCTGACAAAATACATGTACCGCCTACCCCGCTGAATGTCATAGCATCACCTTGGCCTTTCTCTATGTGGGGCATTGACATGATTGGAATGATAGAACCCAAAGCATCAAATGGACACAGATTTATCTTGGTGGCCATAGATTATTTTACCAAATGGGTGGAGGCCGCGTCTTATGCGAATGTCACAAAGCATGTAGTCCCCCGTTTCTTGAAAAGTAACATCATATGTCGATATGGTATTCCCAACAAAATCATCACGGATAATGGATCCAATCTTAATAACAAGACCATGGATGAGTTATGCGCAACATTCAAGATCAAGCACCACAATTCATCACCCTATCGACCTAAGATGAATGGGGCTGTTGAGGCTGCAAATAAAAATATCAAGAAAATCTTCCAAAAGATGGTTGTTACGTACAAGGATTGGCACGAGATCTTACCTTTTGCGTTACATGGCTATCACACGTCGATACGAACTTCAACAGGGGTAACTCCTTATTCCTTGGTATACGGTATGGAAGCAGTTCTCCCTATAGAGGTGGAGATCCCCTCGATGAGAGTCCTGATGGAGGCTAAGCTAGACGAGGCGGAATGGGTTCAATCAAGGTATGACGAGCTCAACCTTATTGAGAAGAAACGCTTAAAAGCGTTAGGTCACGGTCATCTCTATCAGAGGCGTCTTAAAAAGGCATTCGACAAGAAAGTTCGTCCCAGGGTGTTTCAAGAAGGAGATTTAGTGCTGAAGAAAATCTTGCCTATTCACAAAGACTCTAGAGGGAAATGGACACCAAATTATGAGGGTCAATTTATGGTGGCTAGAGCCTTCTCCGGAGGCGCTCTGATTCTAGCTACTATGGATGGTGATGAGTTGCCGCTTCCTACCAACACTGATGCTGTTAAAAAGTACTTTGCCTAAAAAAGGTGGAATAATAAAAGCTGCTAAATCGAAAACCTGAAAGGGCGATTTAGGCGGAAAAAAAAGGCTATCTCGGTGGATCGAAAACCCGAAAGGGCGATCCAGGCAAAAATTAGGGATAAAAATAAAAGAATTTGACCCGCTGAGTTGAAAACCCGAAAGGGCGACTCAGGCAAAAATGGGTATCCCGGTGGATCGAAAACCCGAAAGGGCGGTCCAGGCAAAAGTTAGGGATTAATTCCAAGGAAAAGAGTTGTACTTACAGACATCTGACATACCCTCAAAGAAAAAGAATCGATCTACCTCACTTTTCAAAAGCAAAGTGCTCGGGCTATCAAAGACATAAGGATCATAGCAGTGTGGAAATTCAATAAGAACTCAATTCTCATTGCCATTTCGTTTCTATGCACATCAATTACCTCATTAAGGAATTGCGTCTTTATGTACAATCACCCATTTAAGGGTCAAATCAATAAAAGAGATTTTTTCTCAACAAAGTGTGCTCAAATCATTTTTTATTTTATCTGTTTGTTTACAAAGAACCTTTTATTTTTGATAAACATCACTTTTAAAAACTATTGGAGAAAATAAAACGCATGTTTGAATAAAGTGGTAAAATCGCTTTTGAAACAGTAAGCGGACGAATCCTTTAGTCCCCAAGATTCACTCTTATCTTTCATAAAGGTGCGAGACTGATTGCAGACGACTATTTTCCTTTCAACTACTGATTCATACCTCTCATAAGTGTACTCATGGTATAGCCAGACCGGGGCAAGGCTCCATCACATTTCCAACAGAAATATTGATAAATCATGGACGGAGTATCGCGTGTTGAAAAGCCTGAACCTTTCAATGACTCGGAACAACCCAAATATATTCCCAAAACCACCTAGCAAGGGCACTAAAATTTGATCTCCATTGATCGCCCCAATGATAAAAAGTCCATACTGTTGGCATCATACCTCAAAGCAAAATGTCTTAACCGGGGCATATCCAATTACCCAGTTGCATTCTTACATGCATCATAGGCATCATTTCATGCATAATTTCCTGTCAAACAAGAAGATTCATCAAACACAGTCACATCAATCATCAACATACTCATGCATAACACTCCCACAAAATGGGAATTTCAACAAAATAAAAATCATTCGTATTCCTACATGCACAACCAAATATCCCCAGCGAAATTGCATACTTGCATACATCCCATGCATGGAATTCCCACCTCAAGTGGGACATTATACAAAAATCAAATATAAAATAACAGGATCCAAGGTCATTCGTATATGTCTCGGACACTCCTCATTTCCAAATGAAGTCATTACCCTACATAAGCTCGTAAGGTTATTTCTCAGCAAATCACTTTTCAACTTTTTTTTAATAATGATATTCCCAGCAATTTTCTTTACAATCATCGCTCTCCAAGCAGAGGTTACCCTAAAAAGTCTCTTATGAGCTTTTTCCCCTGCAGAGCATTTCCAGTATGTCTCCCTCAAAAGGAGTCTTTTCTTAAAGTTCCCCCAACAGACGAATATTCGAGATACTGCTTCATTTATCTGAAGAATCTCATCTCTCTGTTCGAGATGCTGCTTCATCAATATGAAGAGTCTCATTTCAGATTTTTTAGAGGTACCGCTTTAAGTATCCTCAGAGAGTCTTAGATTCAATTAAGGTATCTTTCCCTTGTTGGAATATCTTAATTCTATCATATAAGATGCTGCTTCGACTCGATACAGAGAATCTCATTTTTACTGTTTGAGATACTGCTTCATCAATATGAAGAGTCTCATTTCAGATTTTTTTAGAGATACTGCTCTAAGTATCCTCGGAAAGTCTTAGATTCAATTAAGGTATCATTCCCTTGCTGGAATATTTTAATTCTATCATATAAGATGCTGTTTCGACTCGATACAAAGAATCTCACTTTTACTGTTTGAGATGCTGCTTCATCAATATGAAGAGTCTCATTTCAGATTTCTTTTAGAGATACTGCTCTAATATCCTCGGAGAGTCTTAGATTCAATTAAAGTATTTTTCCCTTGCTGGAATATTTTAATTATATCATATAAGATGCTGTTTCGACTCGATATAGAGAATCTCACTTTTACTGTTGAGATGCTGCTTCATCGATATGAAGAGTCTCATGCCAGATTTTCTTATATACCGCTCTAGCATCTTGAAAAATCTTGAGTTTTAGCTAGGGATGTCATTCCATTGCTAACATATCTCGATTGTGACGTCCAAGATATTATTCTGACGACTCCTAGAAAGTCTTGATTGTTCCATTTTACTGTGGGATGATGTCTTTTGCCATTTCTCACCGCATTTTCTTCCTGTATTTTCTTCCTTTCATTGCCTAGGACAAAATTTGGGTCTTCTTGTATTTAATTATCTCCCACTGTGAATGCGTAAGACTACTGTCATTATCACTTACCGGTTGGAGGTAATTAAATAGGGGCATCTGTCATACCCCAATTTTGTCCGGCCATTTGTGGTTTACCCATGAGATCTTTTTGTTTCAAAGGCCCATTTGCATAAGTGTGTTCATAATCTAAAATGTGGTTTGAATCTTTTTACATTACTAATCCAAAACCTATTTTTTATTAGTAAGTATTAAGAGCCATGTTATTATTTCTATGATCACTATTTACTAGTCCATTTACACATCCCAAATATTTATGCCAAGTTCTAAGTTCTTCATAGGTGTCAAAATTAAATTTGCATTTTTTTTGAGGCATGTATGTGTTTTTTTAAAATTAAAGTACCATATTTAGATTTATGTGTTGAAATTAGAATATGTGTTGTTTTTTAAAATTAAAAGTTCCATATTTAAATTTTTGTGTTTAAATTAGAATATATGTTGTTTTTTTTAAATTAAAAGTCCCGTATTTAGATTTTTGTGTTTAAATTAGAACATGTGTTGTTTTTTTAAAATTAAAAGTCCCGTATTTAGATTTTTGTGTTTAAATTAGAATATGTGTTGTTTTTAAATTAAATCACTATATTTAGTTTCTTTGTACCTAAGTTAGAATTATGTTGTTTTTAGATTAAGTCATTATACTTAAGTTTAAAATGTGTTGTTTTTAAAAGTTGAAATTGATTAGCATAAATAAATATTGAGTAATTACAGTGAAAAAAATTGCTACAAATGGAAACAGGTTCCTAATAATCAAAAACCAAGTAGCTAGGTTGAAAACTCCCAAGACTAGCGCGCCTCCAAGTGTGCTTTCGTACAACCACTTTTCCATTCCATCAAAGTCTCTTCAGAGTTGTAATCTGCAGAGAACAAAAACAGCTTATTTAAAAAACACTTTTCAAAAGCACTTAGAAAACTGAAAAACAACTAAAAAATTACTCAGATTAAAACTTTATCCATAAGGTTAACCTAAACATCCAAAAAGCACTTTTGACATTAGCTTAAAACAGAACAAACCAAATCCCACATAATCTGGGATGAGAAAATCGAAAAAAGGGAAGTTTTTCAAGACTTAATAGCTTCTTCATAAACAGATAAAAAGGAAGTTAAAAAAAAGACGAATACTGGCAAGAAAAACAGCAAACACAACAATAACAGAGCAAAAGATATTTTTCTAAAAAAACCCTAATCAAGAACAACACGGCAAGACCTTATTTCTCAAAACAACATAAACACAACACAGAGATTTTTCGCAAAACCTTAAAGAACAGCAGACGACAACAGCAAGAACAAACATAGCATTTTTCTAAAAAAACCTGAATTAAATTCTGAAAGTTCCTAAGCACCGCATACAAAAAGCTCTTGACTGAAACACTCAGATTCATCATCAGAATCTGGGTGTGCTTCGAGCTGTACCGCGACACCACAAGTTTGATAAGTCCTAGCATACAGGAAACCACCATAAAGAAAAAGAAAGAGCTCAGAGAAGAAAAGAGAGGACTCGCAAGGAAAAGAAGGAGAGAAAGTGTATACCACGATCCGATTCCGATATTCACGCTTGCCGGAAACATGCTTTTTCGCTCAGGTTCGGTTCACTCTTTTCTTCTTCAAGCTTTTCTCATATGCTTCATATTATCCTAACAACCATGATTGCTTAGATCCGAGATTTCTCTATTAGTCGTTTTGATCTGATGTTTATCTTGTTTGTTCCATTTTGCTTGCATTTATTTGAGATCCGGAACAAATATGTCGTAGATTTGGTATGTTGATTTTGGATAGTTAAAATAGAATTGTTCCAAGGTTCGGTTTAGATTTTCTTTGGTAGTGAGCTTCGGTTTGTTTTGGTTTTATGCAAGGAAACTTTAAGTGTGGAGAAATAGAAAGTAACGTTTGGAGACATAGGGGAAGGATACGGATTTTGTTTGCTTTATCCCCATTCCCAGATTTGTGTCGGTTCCTCTTTAAAGTATGTTTAATGGCCATGAATCCGTGAGAACGAGAGAGAGAGAGAGAGAGAGAGAGAGAGAGAGAGAGGAGGTTTGGAACTTGGTTTTGATTTTTGAAAGGTTTGTGCATTTACTCTGATTAGGAGTAAGTTAATGGTCATTGATGGTGGCCACCCTCACTCTGTCCAAAACCGATGCAAGTTCCCATGTTTCACTTAATCAACTTCCTTTTTTTTCACGTGACCATTGGGAATGGGAAGAGACTGCCGCTTCTGTTCTCAACGAATTCCCCTAAGTGGGAAAGATTTGGTTGAAATCCAACTTAGGGTCTCAGTTGGACCGAGTTGGACGGCGCCCACTTGGGCTTTTAGGGTTCCGGCCCACCCTGTTTTCCTTTCTCCTTTATTGCTGTCTTGCGCCCTAATGGGCTTCAGATGTCTTCATGGCCCATCTGTTTTTGATATAGTTCTCTTATTTCCTTTTATTAGCATATGATTAATTGTTGGATATTTGATTTAAACATGATTTTATTTATTAATTAAAACTTTGTTATTATAATCATCTAATATCAATTATATAATTTACTACTATTTAATTAATTAATTAAGTTTACTATCATTATCACCATTTATTAGTTAAATATAAGTAATTATTTTTTTATGAGAATTGTGTGCCACAACTTTGGTTTATTTATTTTATTCTTTTTTTGTAAAAAATTATAATTATACTATTGTTAATATTATTTATTTTATTTTCGAAATTATTATACTATTGCTAATATATATATATATATATATATATATAATATATATATATATATATATATATATTATAATATATATATATATATTAATATTATATATATTATATATATATTATATAGATATATAATTATATATATATATATATATATATATATATATTAATTATATATAGTAAATATGTAATTATTACTATATTATTTTATTTCTTTTTTTAAAGTAAATACACAATTATATGGTTGTTATCATTATTAATATTTAATTATTTGGTTATATTCTTTTTTTTGTTACTACTTATCATTTAATTAAAATAAAATAATTAGTTAAGCATCCAATTAATTAATTGACTATAAAATCACAAATGACTTTCATAATTTAGATGTTTATTTATCTTAAGGAGTGTATGTGCATGATTATTCTTTATCTATTTGTTTATATTGAACCTTGAGTGTACACAAAATGATATGTTATAATTGTGACAAAATCACGCTGCTTTCATCGATTTTAAAATAATCCGAGCCGATTTCAAATCACATGCTTCTCGATTCAAAGTCGAGCCCATTTTCAAAACACCTCTGTAAGTCGATCGCTTGTAAAAGTATCGCCATCAACCTCACATGGCTTACTCTTAGGCCTTCTTACAATGAGACCTATTCGGTTTTAATTAATCGATTAGATGGATTATTCACCAAATAAATTCAATTCATTCACAAGAATGCAAATTTTAAAACCTCGATCCGACATCAAAAGTTAAATTAAAATACTTAATCACATCTAAACAACACTTCATTTGAAAATGAAAAGGGGGATGGTTTTGAGTTTTCAACTCCTCTCCTCGATTATTTGAATACGAGTTTTCTTACTCGGTTAGTCAAATGGTCGTCATTTCTAATTCGTTTAAGTACAAACAAATCAGATCCTTTTATAAAACGAAAAGGGAGATGACTTTGAGTCTTCAATTTTTCTCCTCGATTATTTGAATACAAGTTCTCTTACTTGGTTAGTCAAATAATTGTCGTTCCTATATCAACTTCCAAACTCCGATTAAATCAAAATATTTTCACAATAAGCTAAATGAAAAGGGAGTTGACTTTGAGTTTTCAATTTCGCTCCTCAATTGTTTGAATACGAGTTCTCTTACTCGGCCAGTCGAACAATTGTCATTTTTTACAAACATACAACTTAATCAAATCATTTCCATAACAAACTATACGAAAAGGGAGATGGTCTTGAGTCTTCAATTCCTCTTCTCAAATGCTTGGATATGATTTGTCTTACTCAGTCATTCAAATATTTGTCGTTCATGCTAAAACACATCAACCATACGCAAATTTATTTTCGTAATCACTCAGATGAAAAAGAAAGCGATCTAGAGTCTTCTATTCCTTTTCCCGATTATTAGGATACGAGTTCTCTTACTCGATTATCCGAGTATTCGTCATCCATTCAAAATACATTAATTATTATTGAAGGTGAGAAAAACCAGAAAGGGGGGTTTGAATTGTTTGGAAAATAAGCGCTTTTTCAATATGAAAATCACACAAGGATTTTTATACTGGTTCGCTTATAACACAAAGCTACTCCAGTCCACCCGGCCAAGGTGATTTCGCCTTCAACAAGGACTTAATCCACTAATCTTGAAAGATTGATTACAAACAACGTCTAAGAGAAAGATCTCTTAGTCCTCTCAAGTATTACAGACTGCACAGAGTCACTTGAGGAAATACAACCAAGATAAAAACTTATGTAATCTAGAGTGCTTCTAAGATAAGCAAATATTACAATAGTAAGAACAAAGTGTTTTACGTTTCAAGCCAAAGCTTTGTGAAATATTGAGAGAGATGAAGAATGTTTTTGTGTATACTTGCTTTTTCTGACCTCTTAAAGTTGATTGCTGTCCTTTATATAGGAGAGAAAGAGCCGTTGAAAAATCATAGCAGATAATAACTCTTGAATAATAATTAGTGCCATAACTTATGTTGTTTGTTGCCAAAACAACTTTTTCTCCTTGAAAGACTACTTTCCAAATATAGTTCCTATTCATTTGAATTTGGAGTTTAACGTCTCTTTCTGTATTAGGAAGTCCATTTCCATAACTTTATTTGAAGTTAACGTTACTCTTCCTTATTTAGCAATTCCATAATCAGAGTCTTCGTGTTTCTGGAGATCTTGGAATCTTGCTATCTAACTTCTGATGTTGATCTCTTTTGAGTTCTGATGGTTTATTCAGATAGCGCTGAGAACTTCTGGAGTTTGACATACCGTTGTTCAGAGTCAGAACTTCTACAGCGTACTTCTTGTTCAGATGCTTTTGATATTTTGCTGTTTTGCTCAGAGTTAGACTTTCTTGAACGTGTTTCTACTTCAGATGCTTCTGGTCTTCTGATAATTTGTATCTGATATGATTCTGTATCTGATGATTTCTTCCTTCTTTCCTTAGAACCCTGCACACTTAGAAACTTTTCGTTAGGGTGCCATTTTTGGTTTCATCCTTTGTTATCATCAAAATCATGGAATCTGTTGTAGAACAATTTTTGTTCTTACAATCTCCCCCTTTTTGATGATGACAAAACAAACTTAATTAGCAGATGAAACATAAACAATATCAGATCAGATAGACAAGAGCTCCCCCTGAGATAGGCTAGGGAGTTCAGAAGTTCTTACCAGAGCTTCCAAGCAATGAGGTTTCTTGATACCTTCTGCAATTTCTTAAGTCTAGTGTTAGATAAATTTATTTTAAAGAAAAATATGTTGCAGAGTGCTTAAGGTATTTAGACAGTCTTTTCATCAGAGCTATTAATGACTTCTCCCCCTTTTTGTCAGAACCAAAAAGACATAGCAAAAAAAATAATAATTCAAGAGAAAAACATTGTATTCAGATAAAAAACAACAGAGGAAAAAGGAACAAGTAAATATCAGAAACTAAGAAAGCAAAGCAACAAAATCCTAAGTGCCTAAGGGTTGGGAGGCGGAGGCATTCTCTGAAGCAATTGAGCCAGCATGTTCTGAATGTTGTCGTTGACAGAGTCTTGTTTATCCATTCTGGCACGGAGTTCCTTCTGGTCGTTCTTGAGTTCTTCAAGCGTCTGGAGAACCATAGGGATAACAGAAGAGGACTCCCCCTGAGTCAGAGCCTGCTGTGCTTCAGCAGCGGCCTTTGCTTCAGCTTCAGCAACAGTTTGTGCTTCAGCTTCGGCAGCAGCAGCAGCATCGGCCAAAGCTTTAGCTTCAGCTTCCTTTGCCCTTTCTTCCTCTAGCCTTCTGGCTTCTTCTTCAGCCTCTCTTGCTAGTCTCTCTTCCTCAAGCCTTCTGGCTTCAGCTTCTCTTGCAAGTCTCTCCTGGAGTCTTGCCTCAGCATCTCTGATGTAGCAATTTCTGACTTTCTCAGAGATGTTCTTCAGCTTAAAAGCCTCAGAGGTCATCCAGCCAATGACTCTGTTCCAGTGTGTCCTTACAGAGTCAGGATCATCACTGACTTCAGAGTTAATGGTCAGAGACTTGACCTTTTGTACTGAAGCCCCTGCGACCAGCATTATGGCTTCCTCAAGGGTAGGTACGAAAAGGTTAGGTTCAGAGGTTTGAGGTGAAAAGGTTGGAGGGCTGAGATTTAATGTTAGAGGTTCAGGTTCAGCTTCAGGTTCAGCTTCAGGTTCAGCGGAGGTGTTTGGAGGGGTGATATCAGAGGTGTGGAGGTCAGAGGGTTGAGATTCAGAAGGTTGGTCTTCAGAAGTAATGTTGGTTGTTTGTTCTGGTGGAGGTGAAGTTGCTTCAGATTGTGTTGGTTGTTGTGAAGCAAGGTTTTGAGCCTGAATTTGGGCTAAGGTTGGAGAGTTAGGGTCAGAGTATTCTTGGTCAGAGGAGAGGTCAAGGTATGGAGGTGATTCTGGGGCTGAAGATGATGAAGAGGAAGTGGTAGTGTGAGCAAGATTAAAATTGGGTAGAGGTTGTGAGGTTCTGGTTGTAGAGGGTGGGGTTTCAGAGGATGTGTATATAGGTGGTGTTGGGAGAGGATTAGAAGAAGCCATAAGTTGTTCGGAGGGAATAGAGGGAGCAGACGTACCAGTAGATATTTGCAGAGGTGTTGGAGATCTTATTTCAGAGGTTTCTCCTATCCTTGCTCTCTTTGCCTTTGAAGACTTATTCTTAGAGGGACCTCTTTTGAATCTGACAAAGTCTTCTTCTGAATCTAGACACTCATCCAGTCTGAAGTCAGAGATGTCTACTCCTTCATCCTTCAGACGCTGCATATAGTGGAGGATTGCATCTACGGGTTCATTCTTGAAGAACCTTGCAAGACCATGGGGTAGCTTCCTCTGATATTTCAAGGCATCCCAGGAGGTGTCCATAGTGGGTCTGACTTGAATTTTCTTCAGAATTCCCATGCTTTTCAGATTTCTGGCGTTCAGAGGCTTTCCAGTATCTATCGCCAGATCTTCCATCAGTCTGTTCTTCTCCAGATGATCTACCAGCCCATTCTCAATGAAAACATCAGACAGAAGCCTTCCCAGAGGAATGTAGGATCTGGGTTTCATGTTGTTTCTTGTCTCCCTTACAGAGTCTCTGAGATATCTGAAGAGAAGTGCAGGAAGGCAGAGCTTCACACCCTTGTGAATGCAATACAGAATGTACTTCTGATCTGCATTGATGTAGTCAGAGGAGTTTGATGCTGGGCGATGATGAATGGTTCCCAGAATGATCTTGAGCCATACTCTGAGGTTCTGATGAAGTTCTTTGTTCTTTGAAGGATTTCCTTCAGTGTTGAGTTTGAAGATGGTTGGATTGATTACTTCAGCAATGCGCCTTGACCTAGGGTTGATGTTGTAAATCCTTTTTCCTCCAGTTTTCTCCATGTTCAGTAAAGAAGCAATTGACTTTTCAGTAATCACTATCTTTACCCCCAATACGAAGGAGACGATGAAATGGTCATCAGCATCAGCAAATCTCCAGAATTCTTTGATGAGATTTGGGTAAACAGGGCCATAAAGCCTTTGGAAGTAGTTTTCCCATCCTTGTAGACGGAGTTCTTCAGTAAGATCTACTCCATTTCTCCTCATGTTGTCGAAGTCCACCAGTGTTTCACATAACACATCCAGTCCCTCAAAGGGAGTTGCTAGGTTTATATGTGGTTAACGATCAAGAATATGGGGTTCCTTGTACACTGGAGTAATGGAGACTCCTGTAACAGTTGGAGTTGGAATGCTTGAACTTTGGGCAGTGGTGTTGGATTCCATTTGCTGAGAAAAGTTGAAAACTTGTTGTTGTTGAGCATCCATAGTTGATGAAGAAGAAGGTGAAGATGAAGTGTTTGCAAAAATGCTTCAGAGAGGGTTTGAGAGTGAGTGAGAGTGATAAGTGTGTGAAATGTGAGAAAAGTGTTTAAATACCCTAAACGGAAACACATGCAAAACGACACACTATTCAGCGTTAGCACAAAGCACAAGTTAGCACGCTTGGGGGAAAATGATTAAGGCTCATTAATGAATGTCTAATCCCAACAGTATGCACACTGCTCGAGGAGATTTTAAACGTTTGCCCTTTGATTTTTCTTCTGGACAGCTGTCTAGAAGTTCTAGGGTTAGACGCTAAGTGCTCCACGTGTTTTGATGTATCTGATCTTCAGGAATACCAAAGGATTGGTTCTTGGAGATTTCTAACTCAGATATCTTCTTAACTGGTAGAAGTATCAGAGTCAGAGGCAGAAACACATTTGTTTATGTCAGAGTCTCATTTTACATTTTCAGAGCCACACTTCATTCAGGGCAATCTTGAATGTTCAGATTTTCTAAGATAAAAAGAAATCTATCTTCAGCTAGAGGCTTAGTAAAGATATCTGCCCATTGATGATCTGTATCAATGAACTTCAATGTTACTATCCCTTTCTGAACATAGTCTCTGATAAAATGATGTTTTATTTCAATGTGTTTAGCTCTGGAATGTAGAATGGGATTCTTACTTAGACAAATGGCAGCAGTATTATCACAGAAGATAGGAATGTTACTCTCGAAGATTTGCAGATCTTCTAACTGATGCTTCATCCAGAGCATCTGAGTTGTGCACAGTGATGCTGAGATATATTCTGCTTCTGCAGTTGATAGAGCGATAGTTGACTGTCTTTTGCTAGCCCAGGATATCAGATTGTTTCCCAGAAGCTGGCAATTTCCAGATGTGCTTTTTCGTTCTAGTCTATCTTCTGCATAATCTGCATCACAGTAACCCGAAAGTCTATACTCTGATGTTTTCTTATACATCAGGCCCAGGTTAGGAGTTCCTTTCAGATACTTGAGAATTCTCTTAACTGCTGTTAAATGAGATTCTCTAGGATCTGATTGGAATCTGGCACAGAGACAGATACTAAAGAGAATATCAGGACGAGTAGCAGTCAGATAGAGAAGAGAGCCTATCATACCTCGATAGAGCTTCTGACAAACCTTTGCGCTTACTTCTTCTTTTTCAAGAATGCATGTCGGATGCATTGGAGTTTTTGCAGAGTTGCAGTCAGCCATGTCAAATTTCTTCAGAACATCTTTAATATATTTGCTTTGATGAACATATGTAACTTCTGAAGTTTGGTTAATTTGAATTCCCAGAAAGAACTTTAGTTCTTGCATTAAGCTCATTTCAAATTCTGCCTGCATTAACTTAGAGAATTCTTGACAAACAGAGGCGTTAACTGAACCAAAAATAATATCATCAACGTATATCTGGCATATCATGAGATCATTGTTAAGGTTCTTACAGAAAAGTGTGGATTCAACTTTCCCTCTGATAAAATTGTGTTCCAGAAGAAAATTGCTTAAACGTTCATACCAAGCTCTGGGAGCTTGTTTAAGTCCATATAAAGATTTTTTAAGTTTAAAAACATGTTCTGGAAAATTTGGATTTTCAAAACCTGGAGGTTGATTGACATACACTTCTTCTGATATATAACCATTAAGGAATGCAGTCTTGACATCCATTTGATATAATTTAATAGAATGGTTAATAGCAAAAGATACAAGAAGACGAATAGATTCTAACCTTGCGACTGGAGCAAAAGTTTCATTATAATCAATACCTTCTTGATGACTATAACCTTGAGCTACCAGTCGAGCTTTGTTTCTGACGACTTCTCCTTTCTCATTCAGCTTGTTTCTGAATACCCATCTGGTTCCAATAACGTGAGTGCCTCTGGGCTTTGGAACAAGATCCCAGACATCATTCTTTGTGAATTGATCTAATTCTTCTTGCATGGCTGAAACCCAGTTGTTATCTTGAAGTGCTTCATCACAGGACGTAGGCTCAATCAGAGACACTAGTCCCAGAGGAGTATCTTCAGAGGTCCTGAAGGTAGATCTGGTTCTAACAGGTTCGTCTTTGTTTTCCAGAATCAAATCTTCAGATACATTGATACGACTTTTAACTTTCTTTGGGATTTCTGGGGATTTAATTTCTTCAGAGTTCTGAGTGACAGTTGCTTCTGGAGTTTTATCAGATCCTGCAAGAGTGATTTCTAAATCTGCAAAATTTTCAACTAGCTTTGACTTTTCAGGGTCAAGCTTATCATCAAATCTGACATGAATTGATTCTTCCACAATTTTGGTTTCTGTGTTGTATACTCTGTAGCCTTTAGAGCATCAAATAATTCCTCAAAATCTTTGTTTTCAAATTCTCCACCATGATCACTTCTGACTCTAATAATTTTAGAGTCAAATTCTTTTTGCACTTTGGAGCAGAAACTAGTGAATACAGAGTGAGACTCACTCTTGTGCTTTAGGAATTTCACCCATGTCCAGCGACTGTAATCATCAACAATGACTAGTCCATACTTCTTTCCATTGACTGATGCTGTTTTCACAGGACCAAATAAAGCAATGTGGAGAAGTTCCAGAGGCTTAGAGGTAGAAACAACATTTTTCTTTTTAAAAGATGTTTTTGAAAATTTTCCTTTCTGACATGCTTCACACAGAGCATCTGAAGAAAACTTCAGTTTAGGTAGGCCTCTGACTAACTCGAGTTTATTTAGCTGAGAAAGTTTCCTCATGCTAATGTGGCCCAAGCGTCTATGCCACACCCATTGCTCTTCGTGAACAGTCATCAGACATTTAACATTTTGTTCTTTTAAATCAGAAAGATTGATTTTATAAATGTTGTTTTTCCTCTTGCCTGTGAATAGGACTGAACCATTGTTTTGATTTATGGCTTTACATGTTTTTTGATTAAAGATTACATCATAACCGTTATCACTTAATTGACTTATGGATAACAAGTTATGCATTAATCCTTCTACGTAAAGGACATCAGATATAGAGGGAAGAGTACCATTACCAATAGTTCCGGAGCCTCTGATCCTTCCTTTCTGATCTCCTCCGAAACCTAGAAATCCAGCGTCTTTAAGTTCCAGACTTTGGAACATAGACTTTCTTCCCGTCATGTGTCGCGAGCATCCAGAGTCCAGGTACCATGACTGGTGTCTGAACTTTGCTGCATAGGATATCTGCAACATAAACAATCTTATCTTTCGGTACCCAGAATCTCTTGGGTCCTTTCTGATTAGTCTTCCCAGAGTTTCTTATAACTTTGGATTTTCTAGCATTTTCAAATTTTTGTTCTTGTGTGTGTGTGTAGTGATATGAAAATGGAGATTTAAGTTGGTCACTAGAAGAAGTTTTAACTTCCTTAGGATCATATACCCAATTCCCTTTTTATTGTTCTGACTGACTCCATAAATCATGGATGCCATAATACTCCTACCTATTCCATTTTTCAGAAATTCTTGAAAGGCTTCTTCGTATTCATAAATTAATTTATTTGAAGTTTGTGGTGCTTGAGACAACGCTTCTTCTAATTCTAAGCTTTGTCTTTTGGCTCCATCTCTTTCTAATGTTAAAGATCTGATTGTATCTTCCCGCTCTAGAATTGTCATCTCAAGCTTGCCACATTCTTCAAATTTTGCTTTAAAGCAGCCTTTTATGTTTTTAAGCTTTTGTTTTAATTTCTGATATGAGCTAAGAGTTTCTGACAAGCATGATTCTAGATCAGATCGAGAGAGTTCAGAAAATACCTCTTCAGATTCTTCATCTGAGCTGCTCCTGGATGTGGTAGCCATAAGTGCCACGTTGGCCTTTTCATCAGAGTCAGATTCTGATGACTCAGATTCACTATCATCCCAGGTAGCCATCAATCCTTTCTTTGTCCTGAAGGTATTTTTCTTGAAGCTTTCTTTTCTAGAATTGTCTTTCTTTAGCTTGGGGCATTCATTCCTGTAGTGACCTGTTTCTTTACATTCATAACAAGTAATATCTTTGTTAGTTTTACCTTTTGAGGTTGATTCTGATCGATCCCCTCTAGGTCTTGGTCTTCTGAAGTTGTTGTTCCTCTTTTTCCAGAGTTGTTTAACTCTTCTGGTCAGGAGGGACAATTCTTCTTCATCATCAGAATCTTCTAGTTCAGAGTCATCAGTATCTTCAGTTTCTGCCTGGAGAGCTTTGGTTTTGTCAGGTTTGCGTCTTTCATATCTGGACTTTAATGCTACGGACTTGTTCCTTTTCTGAGGCTCATCTTCCTCTAGTTCTATCTCATGGCTTCTGAGGGAACTGACAAGTTCTTCAAGACTGATATTGTTCAGATCCTTTGACAGCTTCAGAGCAGTAACCATGGGTCTCCATTTCTTTGGCAGACTTCCGACTATCTTTTTGACGTGGTCTGCAGTTGTGTATCCTTTGTCTAGAACTTTGAGACCTGCAATCAGAGTTTGGAATCTAGAGAACATTGCCTCTATGGCTTCATCATCTTCCATTTTGAAGGCTTCATATTTCTGGATAAGCGCCAGAGCCTTTGTCTCTTTGACCTGAGAGTTTCCTTCATGAGTCATCCTCAGAGAGTCAAGTATGTCTTTGGCTGTTTCTCTGTTGGTGATCTTTTCATACTCGTTGTAAGATATAGCATTGAGGAGTATGGTTCTGGCCTTGTGATGATTTTTGAAAACTCGCTTCTGATCATCTGACATCTTACTTCTGGGAACTTCAGCTCCATCCTCTGTGACAGGAGGTTTGTATCCATCTGTGACAATGTCCCAGAGATCAACATCATAGCCTAGAAAGAAACTTTCGATTCTATCTTTCCAGTAATCGAATTTCTCTCCATCAAAGACAGGAGGCTTAGCATTGTAACTATCCTTTTCATTTGTGTGGGCCATAGTTTTTCTCGTTCTGGATCTCTCTACACTGTTAAGTGTTTGATTAGAAAATCAATAACAGAGCCGGAGCTCTGATACCAATTGAAGGTGAGAAAAACAAGAAAGGGGGGTTTGAATTGTTTGGAAAATAAGCGCTTTTTCAAAATGAAAATCACACAAGGATTTTTATACTGGTTCGCTTATAACACAAAGCTACTCCAGTCCACCCGGCCAAGGTGATTTCGCCTTCAACAAGGACTTAATCCACTAATCTTGAAAGATTGATTACAAACAACGTCTAAGAGAAAGATCTCTTAGTCCTCTCAAGTATTACAGACTGCACAGAGTCACTTGAGGAAATACAACCAAGATAAAAACTTATGTAATCTAGAGTGCTTCTAAGATAAGCAAATATTACAATAGTAAGAACAAAGTGTTTTACGTTTCAAGCCAAAGCTTTGTGAAATATTGAGAGAGATGAAGAATGTTTTTGTGTATACTTGCTTTTTCTGACCTCTTAAAGTTGATTGCTGTCCTTTATATAGGAGAGAAAGAGCCGTTGAAAAATCATAGCAGATAATAACTCTTGAATAATAATTAGTGCCATAACTTATGTTGTTTGTTGCCAAAACAACTTTTTCTCCTTGAAAGACTACTTTCCAAATATAGTTCCTATTCATTTGAATTTGGAGTTTAACGTCTCTTTCTGTATTAGGAAGTCCATTTCCATAACTTTATTTGAAGTTAACGTTACTCTTCCTTATTTAGCAATTCCATAATCAGAGTCTTCGTGTTTCTGGAGATCTTGGAATCTTGCTATCTAACTTCTGATGTTGATCTCTTTTGAGTTCTGATGGTTTCTTCAGATAGCGCTGAGAACTTCTGGAGTTTGACATACCATTGTTCAGAGTCAGAACTTCTACAGCGTACTTCTTGTTCAGATGCTTCTGATATTTTGCTGTTTTGCTCAGAGTTAGACTTTCTTGAACGTGTTTCTACTTCAGATGCTTCTGGTCTTCTGATAATTTGTATCTGATATGATTCTGTATCTGATGATTTCTTCCTTCTTTCCTTAGAACCCTGCACACTTAGAAACTTTTCGTTAGGGTGCCATTTTTGGTTTCATCCTTTGTTATCATCAAAATCATGGAATCTGTTGTAGAACAATTTTTGTTCTTACAATTATCAAATCCTTTCTATAATTAAGAATGAAAAAGAAAGCGGTCTAGAGTCTTCTATTCCCTTTCCCGACTGTTAGGATAACGAGTTGTCTTATTCGACTATCCGAGTAATCGTCATCCAACCAAAAACATCTAATCAAATAAAACACCCAACATATTAATTCAACTTGTCACCCTCGTATGATCAAAACTCTTTTCAAAAAGAACACTATTAATCCTTTCTAATACGCACAACAAACTAATGCTTAAGCCTCCGCCGAGAGTAGACAAGCTAGCGTTTAGCCTTTAGAACGCGATCTACACAGTTGTTCATTAAAAACACCAACAAATCGTAGTTCCCCGAACTACGAATGCTCCGATTTCCTTATTACCATAAGGATACGTAGGCAGGAGATTGTTGTATCTTCGCGAGCACACTAATAAGAAAAACCTCCCCTTTCCCTTTCTGAGGTTCTCATCCATTTCTATTTTTAATAATTTTATAACCCAAAGATAACAAACAAACATAAATTAACACTCGAAACGCACATTAGAACTAAAAGGTTCCCGTTGAGTACAACGGACGTAAAGGGTGCTAATACCTTCCCCTTACGTAATCCACTCCCGAACCCGAATATGGTTGCGACGACCATTATTCTGTTTCCTAAAGGTTTTATCGATATTTTCCTATCCCTTTATTGGGATAAATAAAGTTTGGTGGCGACTCTGTTCGAACTAATTTTTCTGCGACCATCGCGAGGAATCGTATATTTCGAGATGCGACACAAAGACACATCTTCTATCTGAACCATTATCGGATCTTCCGCTAACCACACCAAATCCAAGTTTAGAGGTCTCCATATAAATCCATTGAAGCATTTGATCACGAGATTCAAACTCTTTCTTGTTTTTAAAGTCGTTGCCAACATCTACCGCCTTCACAACAACACCTTGAACATTTCAAAAAACAATTTGTTTTGAGAAAACATCGGGGTGCACCATATCTAATGAAAACAATTAAAATAATAACAGTGTGAAGATAAGCACTTCTCAAAGGATTATTTTGATGAAGACAAATCTACAAGCAAATGTGTATGACAAAAAGCAACGGTTCAAGACTAACAAAGAAGTTCAAGTCAACTTTCATATGATAAAGATCAAGTATAAGATTGCATAGTTGGATTGATCATGAAATATTAAGGTATAAGCTCTCAACCTCACTATGATATTGTCAAGTGCTCAAGTCATACATTTCATTCATGCCATAAGTCATTAAACATTTTTGGTGCATCAAACAATGGTTGTCATACTATTTACTTAAGTAATTTTTCAACTTCCAGCTGAGGTAATCGATTACCTATTTTTCAAGTAACCGGTTACATACTTGTAATGCTACATTCAATGGCAATTTTTGGCTGTGGTAACTGGTTACACTGGTTTAATTTTCAATTTTTTTAGCTTCGCTTTAGGTGTAACCAATTACACCCTTTTAGGTAACTGGTTACCACAGAAGCAGTGACAATATTTCATTCAATTTTTTTGTAGAAAACAAATTCTTTAAAGATGTAACTATTCATGACATCCATTCATATAATTATACTCTTTTAGAAAGGTGTTAAGGCACTATTTAAACCTTATATTTTATATTTTTAAATTCACCTCTTTCACAAACAATTCAAACACTTTGTCTCTTCATTTTTCAAATTTCTCAAGTGTTCTTGAACAGAAATTTTGGTGAAACTCTTGCACATAATTTTCAGTGTATATTCATATAGTTTCATCCATATACATACTTGAGTACTTGTGTTTAATAAAGAGTATTATTTTCTTAAAAGATAAGATAAATCCAAGTGATTGATATATTATTCTTTACTTCAAAATCTTGTAAGAATTAAGAATAATTTGTTTTGGTTATCCTTGTTGTCCAGGATTGTTGGAAGCAAGAGAGTGATTAAGGAAGGATTGTTCTCTTTATGAACTTTGTGAAAATCACAAGAGAATTATTCTTGTTGATTGTGTTAGGATTGTCTTGTCCTTAAAATCTAACATTAGTGAAAAATCTCTTAATGCAGAAGGGGACTAGAGTACTATCGGATTGTGAGGGGAACCAAAATATATCGTTGTGTCTTTTATCTTTCTGCATTTTACCGCTTTCATCACTTAGAATTTAACCGGAAAAATAATCCTAGCAACGTCTAAAAACCAGAAAAATTTCAAAATACCTAATCCCCCCCCCCCCCCCCCCCCCCATATGTGTAAACTCTACTTACAAACAGAAAATAAGCGCCACTACTGCTGCAAAATGACTTCAAAAATGAACACAGGCAAATTCCGGAAATGCATCTCCAGACAAGTTCATAGACGTTTTAGAGATATATTTCTCGACACGACGTAACCTTTTTCAGTAAAAAATGGAAGATTAATGTGAGGAGCGCAGAGGGAAAAAGAAGAATTTTTACCTGAAATTCTATCTTCTTTTACTCCCTATGATGTGATGAACCAAAAGGATGAAGATTTGGAGTGAAAAAATGGATTGAGAATGAAGGGATTGGTTGAAAACCAACTATGTCAACAATGACTATGTGATTATGCAACTGGTTCTTTTATCAGATATTTCCGGAGATGCATCTCCAAAAATATCTGACATGCAAATGTGAGGTAAATTTTAAGATGTCGTCCATAATTCCAGAGACGCATCTCCAGAATATTTACTGAACAGTTAAATAATTAAGGTCTTTCTTAAAATATTTCGGAGATACATCTTTGGAATAAAAATCACTCAACATATAGGGCGCCTCTCAGGATAGTCTTACTTGAGTGTGCAAGAGATGCGTCAGGAGATGCATCTCCGGAAACTGGGGGTATTTGTAGAAATTGACATAGTGCAATAGAAAGATCTAGGGTAATTTAAGAAATTTTGTAAAATTTCTTTTCCACTTGATAGTTTACATACACTATTCTTGCATGAGGAATCAAGACCAAGGGAAAGTTTCATATAAACTTCCTCGTTTAGATCATCATGCAAGAAGGCAGTGTTTACATCAACTTTGTAAGTATTAGATGATCAAGCATAAGAAAGAATGATGTGATTAATGGCCATCTTAACTACATGACTAAATGTTTTAAAATAGTCAAAACTAGTTGTTTGGGTGTAATCCTTGGCAACTAAAAAAGCCTTGCATCTACCAACCATATATCAACCAAACCATATACTTTATATTTAAGTTTAATGAGTCATTTGCAACCATTTGGAATAAGATAGAGAGTACATGAGTTAGTGGTTAAATCATTACATTTACCTCTACTTCTAAGTAGTTCATAGTGATAATTATCAAGGTATAAAGAATAATTGTAACTTTTAATGGATTTCTTGATGGAGGGTTGCTAAAGGGAAGTCAAAGCAAGGATAGTAATGGTTTCATTGGACACAAGGACATTATTGGTTTCAAGGGACTCGAGATTTATTGTATTTGTAGGAGGTGTGGATAATGCATTTGGAGAAAATTCAAAATAAGGATCATTGGTGGTGGGATTTATGGAAGATAATTAAATAGGATTATATGGTATAGTTGTAAAAGGAAAGATGTGTTCAAAGAAGGTAATGTCTTTAGAGACAAATATTTCTCTATTTTTTTCAAATAAAAAAGAATGTGTCCCCTTAGTCATCGAGTGTTGTTTAAGATAAGTGTATTATTTTCTAAAATGAGAGTCAATTTTTTTCTATGAATATACTAGTTAGAAGAAAAACACAAACAACCAAAGACTTTTAGAAGTTGTAAATTATGATTATATTTGAAAATAATACTGTAAAGAGTGTTGAAATTCAAAAACATTATAGGTGGTCTATTTTTCAAATTAAGAACATGGTTAATGGCATAGTCAACTGTTGTGGTACAACCCAAGTTGTAGCCCAAACCCAAATTAGTTAGGGTTAGGGTTTGTTATGTTAGTTACTTAGTATACAAGTAACATAGTTGTATATATACACATAATTATAATTCAGTTTAATATAACTTTCAATAATAGCAATTCATCAGTTACTTTTCATTCTCTCTCTCATTCCTTCTCTCACTCAAAGTGTCTCACGCACTAAAAAATTTGTATCTAGAGCTTTTGGTTCGTGTTTTTGATAGTGTTTTCAAGAACTTCACGTTGGTGGTTGTGTTTTCAGGAACCGTGAATCGCAATTGCTGCAGAGATGAATGTACCAATAACATTCCGAATTATCTTTCAATTTTTGACGAAAAAAATTGGAACCGATGGTGTAAGCAAATGAAGTCTTTGTTCGATTTTCACAAAACCCTAGAAGTGGTCAACAATGGAATCCCTGATATTGCTAACAATGAAACTGATGCTCAGAGAATCACTCACAAGGATGCAAAGAAGAAAGATTGAAAGGTTGTGTATTGTATTCAATCTGCAGTAGATGCAACGAACTTTGATTGGATTTCTCATGCTGAATCGGAGAAGGATGCATGGGATATTGATCGGGAAAATAGCACGTGTATTATTTTGCCGATGTAGTAATAAGAGAGATGTTTCCCAAATATCGATCTCGAGGATTGCACAACAATATATGTGTAAACAATCACTCAATTGAACAAAAGTAATAGTTTGTGTTTTGTAAAATTTACTGTAAGGGAAAATAAAACAAAATAAATATTTTCACAGATTATAATAATATGCCAAGGGTGGTGTGTGAAAATATCCTGTAATGGCCCTTGAGTGTATATCTCCTTAAGAATGAGAATTGTTTCAATTACCGGATCTTAAGATTGTTTCCCCCTAATACCTCGGACGGAAACCTTTGGTATTCAATCTAACCTCTAAGTCCTTAGGTGAGTATAATGAACCCAAGTCATATTAGTTTAACAAGAATAACCCGGTAACCATAGGGTATCCCTAGTCCTATGTGATATCTACTAAGGTTTCACTATTTAAAAACCTTAACAATTGCAATCCTGCTAATCGTTAACCATACATCAATCTTAATTTTTCTGATAAAGAAAGCATTACGCAAATTACACAGTGAAATTGGAAACAAATAACATATATTAAGGAAATTATAACATCAGAGTCATTACATGATCAATTCAGGGACACCCCCTGGCATTGAGGGGTTTAGCCTCTCATATTATTCAAATAAGATACAAGATGAAATTAAGACATTACAAAAAGTTCGGAATTCCGTTGATCTTCAATCGCGTCCGCTCTTGAAAGATCTCTGTTTTTCGTTGCTTTCTAATGCTTCAATCTTTATCGTCTCTAATTTCTGATCGTGAAAAAGTCCCCCTCTCCATATTGAAATCTCCCCTAAATAGTTCCTGATGACAATTTTTATCTAGCAAAAGTCCAAAATGCCCTCCGGGATAAGTCGTGCCAAAAAAAGCACAAAACTGGAAAATCAAGTGTCCAAGCCAACACTGGCCGTGTCAGGAAACACGACAGGCCATGTTGGGCTTCTGGAGTAAAAGGCTTGACATGCCCCTTTAGGGAGGTTGACGCGGGCCGTGTCAGCTGACATGGGCACCCGTGTCAGCTCCCTGTTTTCCTCTTCCAAGTGTCTTCTCCTGACATGACTCGTGTTGGGCAACATGGGTGTCCGTGTCAGGACTACTGTACTGTCCAATTTTCTTCTTCCGACGGGCCCAAAATGTCATATTTGCTTGTCTATCCCTCTGGTACTCTTGCTTACACCTGAAACCAATAGAACTACCACAAAGGGACATAAAATGGAGTATAATGATGCATATAACATGTAATCACCAACTGTAAACAACAATGCAAAACACCTAAATTACTAAACAAAACAATAAAATAAGTGGACTAATATGTTACCGACTTCGTACAAAGGTGTCGAATGAGTGTCAGAAAACAAGTAGAATTGGAGACTGATCACAACCCCAAACTTATCTCATTGCTTGTCCTCAAGTGATGCTCGAGACATCAGGATGGTCACCCCCAAATTTCGCACCCACAATGCTACTGCGATCTTTCGCGATCTCCTGTTCATTTTTCAATCACAGTTTTACTCTTTCCTGATTTCCGAATTCAGTCACACTTTCACCTGGATGTATCTTTTGGCTCGTAGCTTTTCACACTCTCACCAAATCTCTCGGGATCAAAGTGTTTACACTTAAGAAAAACATAGCATGCAAAGTCAACTCTTATGTTTGAAATACATATACCTTCATAACAAGAAACACACAACACACACTATTCGAGGACTTTTTGGATTGTAGCGGGGCTAAGGTGTAAGGTGGGGAGTCAAAACAAAAAAAATGGAAACACTAGGGGTTCAGGCTCAGAGTTCGTGTTGTTACCCTCTGTCATACGGTGAACTGACTTGGGGTATTTTGCTTTTTTTCGCAATGTCGCGGATAGCAAGAGTCGCCACCGACTTTTCTTTTATCCAATAAGGAAAGGTGGAAAAGAACAGGAAAGACCTCAATAGATTTTGGGTTCGGGAGGTACATTATACAAAGGGAAGGTATTAGCACCCTTTGTATCCATGGTTATCCATGGGCTCTTAATTGCTGGATCACTTATATTTTTGTCTGAAAAGTGTTCGTGAATTGTTTAAAAAATGTTTCGAAAAGAGAGTTTAACTTTGTGATGATTCTCGTATGAATGTATACAAAGTATTTATCTCGTTTGATTTTGAAAACGGTTTAGAAAAATGTAACTTGGTAATGATTCTAGTGTGAATGTATACCAAGTGGTGATTTTCTAGGATTTGCAAAGTGTGAGGGGTGGGAAATGTTTTAGGTTATGATCCAGCAATTGAGAGTTATACCTTCCTAAGGTCGTTATGAACGTTTCCTATCCTTATGAGGGTAAAACTGTCCTTACTATTGAGAAGTAAGTAATTTTACCCTTTGGATGTTTAAGGGTCATCGTAGGGTCATCGATAGGTCATTGAAGGCAACAGTTGTAAGGATACCTTAGCATTCGAAGGGACGATCATCATTTAACCGTAGGCTACACCGAAGGGTCATCGAGGGACAAAATCGTATTTTCGAAGGCAACATCCGAGGGACCATGATTTATTTTATGATGATTTAACCGAAGGGCCGTTGCTAAGTGTATCCCTACATTCGCGGGACATGACCGTTATACCGTAATACCGTAGGGCAAAAGAGAGGTCCAAGATCCCATATTTAGAGGCCATGTTTTAAAGTTAATTAGGTAATTAGGGTGAATCTCCACATTAAAATCAATACATTAAAAATAATACATTAAAATTAATTAAGCAATTTAGGGCAGCTCTTCACAAGGGTATCCCACAAATAAAGTGGAAGACCTAAACAACAATCTTTTCCTGGGGTGTGTGAACCTTTGCAACATTCAGCAAACGGGTTAGAATACCAAATCAGGGTGCAATCGAGGATTACACCGCAAAAGAAATCACAACAGTAATATGATCAAATAAACAATGCCTGGCTATGATAAAACATGAGTGAAAAATCAGAATAGAAAAGTCGGCTACTGTCAGGTTCGCGCCTGCCTCGCCTAGCGAAGGCTTAGCGAATACTCGCTTCATGCTCGCTTAGCGACGTGCTAGCGAGCGACTGCGGATTCTGGTTTTGATATCAGTACAATTTCAACCAATTTTATGCCTTATGGCTTTCATTACAGCAATTATATGGTTAATCATTTAAGGTATTCAAGTGCACACTACAATTCACATGACAAACTTAAGATATTTTCATAAATTTAATCATAATGCCATATGCAAATTAAGAACATAAGGTAGTAATAGCAATTGTAACCTTGAATTGGCCGACCGGATCGAATTGAGCGGAAGTGACCTTGCTGCCGCCGGCTTTTCCTTCAGGGTTTCTCGGAATTCTCAGGGTTAGCCTCCAGGGTTTTCCGTCTGTGAGCGCGAGGGTTTGCTTGCTAGGGTTCTCCTTTCGTCCTTTTTCGTTCCCTTTTCATTACTGAAGTGCTGGTATTTATAATGCTCTTTTTCATGACCTAATGGGCTCAGAATGAAGCCCGAAATTTTCTGTTGTCTGTCAGCTTCGCTAGGCGAGCGTGTAGCGAACGTGTAGCGAACGTTCGCTAGGCGAGCGTGTAGCGAACGCGTAGCGAACAGGCCAGTTTGTGCCATTTTCTGGATTGGGCCATTCGTGAGCTGGGCCTTTGTTCCTTTAAGATCAGTGTCATAGAAATGAGTCGGAGTGCCCTGAAAAATGTCTTGAAATATTAATGGGCAAATTTTGGGGTATGACAGCTGCCCCTGTTCAATATTCTTGAACCGAGAGAGACAGAATGGTATGTACGCCATTCGTGGTCTGGAGGTGGAAGATTATTGAACACTTAGAATGCCCCAAAAATTTGCACTTGTCAATTAGTTAGTCTTGATGGAGATGGGCTTAAAGATGCCATCTAGGAAGTTTGATGATGAGAGCTTCAGAGTACGTCGTACGTTAGAAGATATCTGAAGTCATAGGTGTCACTGGGTCATACGCTAGACCGTATAGTGGGTCATTCATTAGGCCGTCGACTTCCCTGGGGATTTAGAATGGGCCGTCCGTTAGGCTGCATCTGACGAAAAGTAGTCGTACGCTAGACTACACCTCGGAATGTACCGTATGCTAGGTAGTATCTGAGGACAGAACATCCAAATGGGTCGTATGCTAGACCGTATCGGACTTGTTGGAGGAGTCGTATGCTGTGCCGAATCAGGATGAGATAAGAATCCGAATGAGTCATACACTGCTGGGGATAAAGGATCAGAATGGATCGTACGCTAGATCGTATCTGAGTTGCGGAACGAGCCGTCCGTTAGGCTGTATCGTTACTGGGGGTGAAGGATCAGAATGGATCGTATGCTAGATCGTATCTGAGTTGTAGACTGAGCCGTCCGTTAGGCTGTACCTGGTGATGAAGGGGGTAGTCATACGCCAGACTACACTTCAGAATGTACCGTACGCTAGGTAGCTTTTGAGGGGATGAACATCCAAGCGGGTCGTAAGCTAGACCGTCTCTGAGTAGCAGAATGAGCCGTCCGTTAGGCTGCATCTGATAATAAAGGGGTAGTCATACGCCAGACTACACTTCAGAATGTACCGTACGCTAGGTAGCATCCGAGGCCTTGAAGGTCCAAATGGGTCGTATGCTGGACCGTATTGGAGTTGTTGAAGGTCGGAATGGATCGTACGTTAGATCGCATCTGAGTTGAAAGAGTCATATGTTGAGCTGAATCAGAATGAACCGTACGCTAGACTATATCTGATAGTATTTGTATACGTTGTATTTGCAATAAACGTCTGGGATGAGCTTATAGATGCCATCGTTAGGAGGATGTCAGAATGAATGTTGACATGGAGTGTATCTGAATCTGAACGTAATCGATGAAGATGTCCGTCTGAATGGCTCTCTATTTTGACTGTATCAGGAAGATAATTAACCTGAAAAATAAAGTTAGCTTCATGCCATGTCATGATGCATGAGATGTTTTATGCTTTCGAAAATAACTGCAAACGATGTATGCATGCGTATGCTGTGAAATGATGTAATGAATGAATTATGCATCTGAAAAGTTCTTCCAGAGGACTCTACTGGGGAAAACAAATCTCAATCTTCTGGTTGGAGATACTGGTATCGGTGATCCTTTCTTAGCTGGGGATACTTGATTCTGTCTGAGGGTAGAAATATTTAACAGAAGCCTGGCTGGGGGTGGAAGAGATGACCAATTTGTCTAGTAATGCCAATTGCTTTTGGGGAATAACTGGCTTTGCTGGGGAATAGAATTAGCAACGGATTCATTGGAAAGCATGGTTAGACCTTCTCCTCGATCCTGAAGCCTAGTAGTAATCGCTATTTCTATTTTATGCACGCATTTTTGGTAAACATCGATCATATCCAAATGCATATATTAATTCGAATTAAATCAATGGACGTTTATGCAAACAAAACAGAGAAAGTAAAACAAGAGCATTTTTTTTGAAACTAAAATTATATTGATTTCGAAAGAGGGCCTATAAACAGGCAATTTGTGTACAAGGAGACAAAAATCCTAGTAAGAGGAAATTGTCAAGAAAACAAAGAGAAAGCTATGCCGAAAACGTCCTATTGACTTTAATTCCACTACTGCCGTTATGTCTTCAAGCCTCTCATCTCCTGCTGTCGGATAGAAGTGATTAGCTTGTTCAGTCCTTTGAACTTGGATGAAGCTGTCTGAGAACGGGACATAGTCATACGCTTTAATCCCTAATTTTTGCCTGGACCGCCTTTTCAGGTTTTCAATCCACCAGGATACCCCTTTTTGCCCAAGCCGCCTTTTCAGGTTTTCGACTTGTCGGGTGCACATTTTTTATGTTTATCCCTAATTTTTGCCCGAACCTTTTGGTTCGCCGGGATGCCCTTACTTTTGCCTAGGTACGTCGACCTAGCAGGTCTCTTTTATGCGTAGTATTTTTTGACTATGTCTGCGTTCACGGGATGTGGGAAGTCTTCGCCGTCCATTGTGGCTAGTATCATGGCCCCACTAGAGAATACCTTCTTAACTACAAACGGCCCTTCGTACGTGGGAATCCATTTGCCTCTGGGATCACCTTGTGGTAGAGTGATGCGCTTTACCACCAAGTCGCCAATTTGATACACCTGTCTCTTGACTCTTTTGTTAAATGCCTGGGTCATGCGCTTCTGATATATCTGTCCATGACAAACAGCCGCAAGTCTCTTCTCATCAATCAAGTTTATCTGATCGAGTCGAGTCTGAATCCATTCATCTTCATCTAAGCCCGCCTCTTTCATGATTCTTAGAGAGGGAATCTGGACTTCCACTGGTAAAACGGCTTCCATTCCGTAGACTAAAGAGAAAGGAGTTGCTCCTGTCGAAGTGCGTACTGAAGTGCGATAACCGTGAAGAGCAAACGGTAACATCTCATGCCAGTCTTTGTACGTCACCGTCATCTTTTGTATGATCTTCTTGATATTCTTATTAGCAGCCTCTACGGCACCGTTCATCTTTGGCCGGTACGGAGAAGAGTTATGGTGTTTTATTTTGAACTGCGTGCAGAGTTCAGTAATCATCTTATTGTTCAAATTAGTACCATTGTCAGTGATAATTCTTTCAGGGATGCCATACCGACAAATGAGATTATTCCTGATGAATCGTGCCACCACATTCTTGGTGACAGAAGAAAATGAGGCGGCCTCTACCCACTTTGTAAAGTAATCAATAGCGACAAGGATGAAGCGATGTCCATTAGAAGCAGTAGGTTTAATCTCCCCAATCATATCAATGCCCCACATTGCAAAGGGCCAAGGTGCGGTCAACACGTTCAATGGAGCAGGAGGTGCATGTACTTTATCCGCATGTATCTGGCACTTGTGACAGGTTCTGGAGTGATGATGGCAATCAGCTTCCATGGTAGACCAATAATACCCTGATCTCAGAATCTTCTTGGCCATCGTATGTCCACTAGAATGAGTCCCGAAAATACCGTCGTGCATATCTTCCATAATCTCTTCTGCTTCCTTTTTATCCACACAGCGAAGCAAAGTTGAGTCATGATTACGTTTGTATAATACTCCATTACTCAAAAAGAATTTAGCAGAGAACTTCCTCAGGAATTTTCTATCATTGATAGATGCCCCCTCAGGGTACTCCTGAGTTTCTAAATATCTTTTTACTTCGTGGAACCAAGGTTTTTCCCGTACTCCCTCGGTGTTAAGTTCATAACAGTATGCCGGTTCATCTATTCGCTCAATGGTGATCCTGGGAGCTTCATTGTCCCATCTGACTCTGAACATAGATGACATGGTAGCTAATGCGTCTGCCAACTGATTCTCTTCTCGTGGGATATGTTCGAATGTTATCTCTTCAAAGTATGGGATTAATGTCATCACCCGTTCTCGGTAAGGGATGAGATTCGGATGCTTAGTGTCCCATTCTCCTTTGATCTGACTGATTACTAATGCTGAGTCTCCGTACACACTCAAAAACTTGACCCGCCGGTCTATAGCAGCCTTGAGTCCCAAAATACATGCTTCATACTCAGCCATATTATTGGTACAATGAAAACATAGTCTAGCAGTGAAAGGCGTATGGTAACCCTCGGGAGAAATGATTACCACACCAACACCATTGCCCAATGCATTAGAAGACCCATCGAAAACCATAGTCCATCGGGATCCTAGTTCGGGTCCTTCCTCCGGTCCAGGTTCTTCATAATCAGTAACAAGCATGACATCCTCATCTGGGAACTCAAAGTTCATAGATTGGTAATCATCCATTGCTTGATGAGCCAAATGATCGGCTAGCACACTTCCTTTGATTGCTTTCTGGGTAGTATACTGGATATCGTACTCTGTTAAGATCATCTGCCATCTTGCTATTCTTCCGGAGAGAGCGGGTTTCTCAAATATGTATTTGATAGGATCCATCTTAGAAATCAATAAAGTGGTATGATTCAACATGTATTGTCTTAGTCGGCGAGCAGCCCAGGCCAAAGCACAGCAAGTTTTCTCGAGCAGTGAGTATCTTGTTTCACAGTCGGTAAACTTTTGCTAAGGTAGTATATGGCATGCTCTTTTCGGCCAGACTCGTCATGTTGTCCCAACACACACCCCATTGAATTTTCTAACACGGTCAAGTACATGATTAAAGGTCTTCCTTCAACTGGTGGCATCAGAATGGGAGGTTTTTGAAGATACTCCTTGATTTTGTCAAAAGCTTCTTGACATTCCTCATTCCATATCATCTCTTGATTTTTCCTCAGTAGCTTGAAGAGGGGTTTGCAGGTGGCGGTCAAATGGGAGATAAATCGGGCAATGTAATTCAAGCGTCCCAAGAAACCTCTGACTTCTTTATCTGTACTGGGAACTGGCATTTCTTGAATAGCCTTCACCTTAGCCGGGTCAACCTCAATCCCTTTACCACTGACAATAAATCCCAGGAGTTTACCGGATCTTACTCCAAAGGTGCATTTGTTCGGGTTCAATCTTAGCTTGTATTTCTTCAACCTCTCAAACAATTTGTACAAATGATCGAGATGTTCCTCCTCAGTATGAGATCTGGCTATCATGTCATCCACATATACTTCTATTTCATGATGGATCATATCATGGAACAAAACCACCATAGCACGCTGGTACGTTGCCCCTGCATTCTTTAAACCAAATGGCATTACTTTATAACAGAACGTGCCCCATTGCGTCACAAACGTAGTTTTCTCCATGTCCTCAGGCGCCATCTTAATCTGGTTGTAACCTGAGAATCCATCCATGAATGAGAACACCTTGTGTTGAGCGGTGTTATCTACCAGAACATCAATGTGCGGAAGTGGAAAGTCGTCTTTGGGACTCGCTTTATTCAAATCTCTGTAGTCTACACACATTCGCACCTTGCCATCCTTCTTCGGCACTGGTACCACATTAGCAACCCATTGAGGATAAGAAGTAACAGCCAGAAAACCTGCATCAAATTGTTTCATCACCTCGGCTTTGATTTTCTCAGACATTTCAGGACGCATGCGACGAACCTTTTGCTTAACAGGACGATATTCTTCCCTCGTTGGCAGTCGATGCACTACTATATCGGTATCCAGTCCTGGCATGTCTTCATAAGACCAAGCAAAAATCTCTACATAGTCATGCAACATCTGAATCAACCTTCTCTTGACACTGTTTTCCAAGCCTGCTCCTATTTTGACTTCTTTCTTGTTTACTTCAGTGCCCAGATTTACAGTCTCAACTGACTCCTCGTGTGGCTGTATAGTCCTTTCTTCCTGCAGTAACAGTCTGGCAAGTTCTCCAGGTACTTCACAATCTTCCTCACTTCCATCCTCGGCTTGGTAGATCGGATTTTCAAAGTCATAATGAACAGTAGTAGAACTATTGTCAACAGGATCCAGAGTGGGTATGGATCTGCAATTCGTTACGTGAGTGTGTGTAAGAAAACATAGCTCGTTTGGAAGATGACAGAAAAGATAAAGAGCGCAATATTTGAATGCAAAAAGTCCATTGATTTATTGAATATGAATATGCTTATGAAGATGACAAAACCCTTAACAAATTAGCTATTGTGCCCCGGGCATAGACACAACGCTTGGAGAAGTTCAATTGTAAAAAAAACAAAAATTTGCAACACTAAAATAGACAATAACAATTACTCCTGACTAAAGGAAATCGGGATAGTGTATTCAGCCTTCCAATTATTGAGTCTGTCACCAATTGTTGGGAAAATCCAGCTATCCAGGTCGCAATCGCTGTCAGCATCTTCTACAACATTAATTTGACTCTTGTCAGAGCTGAACCCCAGGCCAAATTTGTCAGACTTGTACGGTACGTCGATCAATTGACCCCAGCCAGTACGACCACCATCTTCAACCACGGCTTGAGCGTCCTTCAGAGAAATCATAGCAGGAGGAGCACGAATAACCTTGGGTACACAGGAAGTTGGCTTAAGGACAGGATTGGTCGGAGGAACTACTTCAAATGACTGACAAGGAGTCTCAATGAATTCACCATCCATCTCGACGTATCTGAAGGTATGCACACTACTGACAATGTACTCTTCTTCTCCACACACGGTGACAATTTTGCCCTTTGTGGGATACCTCAACTTTTGATGGAGAGACGAGGCTACAGCGCCTGCCCCATGAATCCAAGGGCGTCCCAGTAAGCAGGAATAGGCAGGACGAATGTTCATTACATGGAAGGTAGTGTTGAAGACTTGAGGTCCTATCTTGATAGGAAGGACTACTTCTCCATGGACAACACTCTTCGCACCATCGTAAGCACGTACCACAATGTCACTAGGTTTTAGTTCAATGCTTTTACAATCCAGCTTATCCAGCACAGCTGTCGGCAGCACATTCAAGGAAGAGCCATTATCGATCAACACATGAGACAAAGTGATTCCCCTACACTCAATGGAGATATGCAGGGCTTTATTGTGATTCTTTCCTGCTGGTGTCAGATCAGCATCGGAAAAGCCTAGGCCATTGTCAACAGCCAAGTGAGCAACATAATTTTCGAACTGATCAACAGATGTTTCCTGAGGCACGTGAGCAGTCTTCAAGAATTTTACCAATGCATTGGCATGAGATTCAGAAGATAACAGCAAGGATAACATTGAGATCTTAGACGGGGTATGCCCCAACTGTTCTACAACATCAAAATCACTCTTGCGAATGATTTTCAGCACTTCTTCCATTTCTTGTTTGGCAACATCTTCGGGAGTAACTTCGACCGGTGTCTCTGACTGAGAAGGATTGACTGGTTCCTTTCCTCGAGTTTCAAGGACAGGAGGTGAGATTTCTGGAGAGAAGATCCTTCCGCTTCGAGTAATTTTACTAGTCCCAACAATGCCACTAGTATTAGCAGCATTATCCACTTGCTTCACGCCATGGACGTAAACATCACCGCCATAATTCCACGGAATGGCTTTGCTTGAGGAATACGGGATCGGGCCAGGTGCAGTGATGATTAGGGGAGCAACCCTGGGCTCAGCAGTAATCTTCACAAGCGCCCTGGTAGCGGTAATCTTCACTGGAACTTTGGACCTAGCAATCACAGATATTTCTTCAATAGGGTTTTCCGCCTTAGGAATCCTTTCGAAGAGAACTGTACGATCGTCCATCAGCCGTTGAATACCATTCTTCAATTTCAAACAGTCCTCGGGCCGGAGTATGCAGAGATTGCAATCTTCAGCACAACCCGGAAATAAACCAGCTTGCAATAAATTCCTCTTTATGATCGGGAGAGGAGATGTTAAGTCCGCCACATTGGAAACGTGATCGTCATCATCCACGGCATTAACCGTCTTGTCATGATTAGGCATAGGGGCAGTGATGACATTAGGGGTGTCCGGAGGCTCAAACTCAATTTCTCCAGCTTCGATCATATCCTGAATCTTATTCTTCAATGACCAGCAATCGTTTGTATCATGCCCGGGGCTATCGGAGTGATATGCACACCTGGCATTAGGGTTATAACGAGAAGAGGTAGTGTTGGGATTCGTAGGAGGATCTCTGAGGGTGATCAAATTTGCCTTTAGCATTCCCTGCAGTGCCTGTGCCAAGGTCATATTGATCCTGGTAAACTGCCTTCTTGGCCTGTCTTGTTTGGGCTGGAAGTTTTGAGATGGTGGTGCTGCAATCGTAACTGCTCCAATGTCGTGGTCACGGTTTTTCTTGTTACGACCCTTTTGACCGTACACAGCATTTGATTCGTTCCTCCCCAGATAGGACCTTTTGGTGCTTGCAGAGGTAGCCGCCTGTATCTTTCCACTTCGGATGCCGCTTTCAACACGTTCACCTGTTAATATAAGTTCAGTGAAACCTGATGAAGAACTTCCCAGTAGATGGCTGTAGAATGGGCCGGTCAGTGTGCCCATGAACATGTCCACCAATTCTCTGTCAGTCATAGGGGGTTTGACTCTGCCAGCCAAATCTCTCCACTTTTGAGCATATTCTTTAAAGCTTTCTTTAGATCCCATAGTCATATTCTGCAACTGTAGCCGGGTAGGTGCTAGTTCAGAGTTATACTGGTACTGTTTATAGAAAGTTGTTGCTAAATCAGTCCAGGTGCGGATGTCAGAGCTCTCGAGCTGATAATACCATTCCAACTGTGTGCCAGCTAGGCTCTCTTGGAAGAAATGGATCCATAGCTTCCTGTCAGTGGTATGCGGCTGAATCTTTCTCACATAAGCTCTCAGATGCATCTGAGGACAAGACGCACCATCGTACTTAGTGAAAGTGGGGATTTTGAATTTGCGAGGAATGGTCACATCGGAGACCAGACCCAAACTTTCGAAATCCAGACCGGGCGCCTTCTGACCCTCCATAGCTAGCATACGTTCTTCCAACAACTTGTACTTATCATCTCTTGGAGAGTACTGTTCATTTTCATAATCTTCATCGTCATCCTCAGGGTTGGAGAAATCAGCATTCTCTTCCTCTGAATCATTCTCCGCCCCCTCTTCTGGACCATTCGGGATTCCAAACTTGACTCCTGCGGCCTGTCCTTTACGCCTTCTTCCCGGGTTAATGAAACTCACTTGTCTTTCTTCTTTTCGAGCAAAAGAGCCTTCAGTTCCTCCTGCCCCTTGGATAAGCTTAGCATCATCTCCTTGAATTGAGCATTCTGAGTCTGGAGATCTTTGACAGTTTGTTCGAGATCCATTTTTCTTGAATTGAGGACACCAACAGATGTCTGGGTGGGAGAGCGACATTATCCTTTGAGACCATTTCAAATTCTGCTCGTTCTTCAAGACTGATTGAGGAAGGTGCGAAATAAACCACCTAGACAACAAAGGTATGCAGCACATGAGAGTCCCTTGCTTCTTCATGGTACGAGTGTGGAGGGAATGCAAAATGTCTCCCAGCAAGGTAGGTACAGGGTTATGAGTGAGAAATATCTTAATAGCATTCATGTCTATGAATTGGTCTGGATTAGGGAATAACACCAAGCCATAGATTAGCAATGCCAGGATGTCTTCGAAAGCACGGACATTCATAACTTTTAAGAATTCTCGGGCCTTATTTGTCAGGAATTTGGCAAGTAAACCCTTAACTCCACTCCTTGTTACCCAATTAGCTTCAATGTCGGACTTCGTCATGTGTAAAGCTGCGGCAACTTCTTCAGCCTTCGGAACCTTTTCTAAACCACTGAAAGGTATTTGATCAAGGATAGGTATCCCAAGCAGTCTGGAGAATTCTTCCAGTGTAGGTACCAACTGATAATCTGGGAATGTGAAGCAATGATGTTTAGGGTCGAAGAACTGGAATAAAACTCTCATCATATCTTCTTTGAAACCAGTGGTAACCAAATTGAGGAGAGAACCGTGTTTCTTGATGAACTGGGCATGATCGGAAAGTTCTGACACTAAGTTCTTGAGTTGAGGAGAGATTGCTACAAGATTAATCCGGATGGTCTTCCTGGGAGCCATAGCTTTACAAAACAGAGCAAAGTTAAATCCCTAAGTCCTTGAAATGGTTAGTACAATGTTATGATGTCATGATGTTATGATGTTATGATGTTATGAGGTTAAATAAATAACAAGCGCAAGCAAGTCACACAACCATCATTCCTAGGTTTTAAGGCTTGCATGAGTTCCATAGGTAAGTACCCTCCCCACTGAAGTTTAGTTGGTTCAGCCTGTCCTAGAATAGTAACCGGGTTCTAAAAGGATCTCCAATCATTGACCTTCCCTCAAGTCCACTTCAGTGCAACACCAAGTGGTTGACCGAAGCTTCCCTAAAGTCCAATCTCAAGGAGTGTAGTATCGAGTCTCAACCAACCCCAGTCGGAACCGAAGTCAGTTATCTCACTACTTTCTAATGGCCAGGATGAGTCAATTAGGGTTCTAAAAGTCTGGTTAATGCTTTAATGACACCACGCAGATGCCAAATTTTTCCTCAAGTAAACATGAGGAACATCAGGACATCCAAAGTGTCACATTAACCGTAGCCATCATTTTAACCATTCCAGTATACGCCGGATAATCGCGATGATCTATTGCTACTTACCTAAGGTACACTAGATCCGGGTGTAGGATCTTTCACTCAAGAATACCCAAGCAATCCCTTAAAAGTAAATCAGACAATTTTAAATAAGTGATCTTGTTTTTTAAGGTAACCTCTCTTGTAACAGTCCCCAGCAGAGTCGCCAGTTCTGTCATACGGTGAACTGACTTGGGGTATTTTGCTTTTTTTCGCAATGTCGCGGATAGCAAGAGTCGCCACCGACTTTTCTTTTATCCAATAAGGAAAGGTGGAAAAGAACAGGAAAGACCTCAATAGATTTTGGGTTCGGGAGGTACATTATACAAAGGGAAGGTATTAGCACCCTTTGTATCCATGGTTATCCATGGGCTCTTAATTGCTGGATCACTTATATTTTTGTCTGAAAAGTGTTCGTGAATTGTTTAAAAAATGTTTCGAAAAGAGAGTTTAACTTTGTGATGATTCTCGTATGAATGTATACAAAGTATTTATCTCGTTTGATTTTGAAAACGGTTTAGAAAAATGTAACTTGGTAATGATTCTAGTGTGAATGTATACCAAGTGGTGATTTTCTAGGATTTGCAAAGTGTGAGGGGTGGGAAATGTTTTAGGTTATGATCCAGCAATTGAGAGTTATACCTTCCTAAGGTCGTTATGAACGTTTCCTATCCTTATGAGGGTAAAACTGTCCTTACTATTGAGAAGTAAGTAATTTTACCCTTTGGATGTTTAAGGGTCATCGTAGGGTCATCGATAGGTCATTGAAGGCAACAGTTGTAAGGATACCTTAGCATTCGAAGGGACGATCATCATTTAACCGTAGGCTACACCGAAGGGTCATCGAGGGACAAAATCGTATTTTCGAAGGCAACATCCGAGGGACCATGATTTATTTTATGATGATTTAACCGAAGGGTCGTTGCTAAGTGTATCCCTACATTCGCGGGACATGACCGTTATACCGTAATACCGTAGGGCAAAAGAGAGGTCCAAGATCCCATATTTAGAGGCCATGTTTTAAAGTTAATTAGGTAATTAGGGTGAATCTCCACATTAAAATCAATACATTAAAAATAATACATTAAAATTAATTAAGCAATTTAGGGCAGCTCTTCACAAGGGTATCCCACAAATAAAGTGGAAGACCTAAACAACAATCTTTTCCTGGGGTGTGTGAACCTTTGCAACATTCAGCAAACGGGTTAGAATACCAAATCAGGGTGCAATCGAGGATTACACCGCAAAAGAAATCACAACAGTAATATGATCAAATAAACAATGCCTGGCTATGATAAAACATGAGTGAAAAATCAGAATAGAAAAGTCGGCTACTGTCAGGTTCGCGCCTGCCTCGCCTAGCGAAGGCTTAGCGAATACTCGCTTCATGCTCGCTTAGCGACGTGCTAGCGAGCGACTGCGGATTCTGGTTTTGATATCAGTACAATTTCAACCAATTTTATGCCTTATGGCTTTCATTACAGCAATTATATGGTTAATCATTTAAGGTATTCAAGTGCACACTACAATTCACATGACAAACTTAAGATATTTTCATAAATTTAATCATAATGCCATATGCAAATTAAGAACATAAGGTAGTAATAGCAATTGTAACCTTGAATTGGCCGACCGGATCGAATTGAGCGGAAGTGACCTTGCTGCCGCCGGCTTTTCCTTCAGGGTTTCTCGGAATTCTCAGGGTTAGCCTCCAGGGTTTTCCGTCTGTGAGCGCGAGGGTTTGCTTGCTAGGGTTCTCCTTTCGTCCTTTTTCGTTCCCTTTTCATTACTGAAGTGCTGGTATTTATAATGCTCTTTTTCATGACCTAATGGGCTCAGAATGAAGCCCGAAATTTTCTGTTGTCTGTCAGCTTCGCTAGGCGAGCGTGTAGCGAACGTGTAGCGAACGTTCGCTAGGCGAGCGTGTAGCGAACGCGTAGCGAACAGGCCAGTTTGTGTCATTTTCTGGATTGGGCCATTCGTGAGCTGGGCCTTTGTTCCTTTAAGATCAGTGTCATAGAAATGAGTCGGAGTGCCCTGAAAAATGTCTTGAAATATTAATGGGCAAATTTTGGGGTATGACACCCTCGTAACTGTTGTTCAATCTAAAAATCAGGGGTATTTCTTTTGGACACCGTTCTTGTCGAGATTCACTGACTCATATATTTTCTTTTATTGCTCTTTAAGCATGCTTTTTACCAACCTTAATACTTCTACATAAGTGCTTCATGATACTTCTCATGATATACATTTTTTTTCATTTCTTTGAATTTTTTTCTTTTTGCACTTATCTACCTTTCATCGGTGTCTCAACATTTTGATAAAACCCCAAACTTAGGCTTTTCCATAGATCCGGAGTAAGCAACACTTATCTAAGCAAGGTGTGGTAGTGTATGGGCTTATTGTTATATACAGTGGTTAAATAGCAAACAAAAGGAAATATGGCTCAAATTTGGTGAACGAAGGGTAATAGTGGCGGGTTGGCTGGAAAGGCTTAGGGTTAAAATAAAAATAATGCCTTAGTGTGTACAGTGTGTTATGAAATTTTAGTATCTCTAATGCAAACCCAGAGAGACAGACACATACCTGGACAACTCTCATGATCACAAGTGTTTGGCTTTTTGTAGTCCTCACCATGTTTTGTCTAGCTTACAGGCTTCCAAGATACCTCTCAGTGTGATGTAGCTTCGTCTTTGCTTCGGTTACAGAGTATCCCTAAGAAGTCCAGTGATAGAGAGTCACGTCCGATTGTTCGGGTCAGTAGCATCAACTTTCGGGGGTTTCTAAGAGAGCAAGTAGAGGGGTGTGTCTTCCATCCAATCGCTCCAAGCTTCATCATTCATCCGACACGAATGTCCTTTATCTGTAACACATAGAAAACCACACAACTAATTAAAACAAAAATACTAAGAACAAAACAAATACCAAAAGCAACAAATAATAAACCCCCACTTGAACTAAACATTGTCCGCAATGTTTAATCCAAGATAGAGAGGGACTCACACCGGTTCATTGTGGTGGTGGAAATTGCAACATCAGACGTTGCATCATCGCGTGCATCTCGTCCATAAGAGTCCCTTGACGGGCTTGCTCTACGCCTTGGCGTGTTTGCTCCGCTCGGAGATCACCAATTTCTGTTTGCATCCACGACCATTGATCTGGCGTCACATATGATGACCCGACACCTGGGTGCATGGTGTCCTCTAGTGGAGCAACAAACTGCTCTTGTTCCTGTATCTCTTCCTATACTTCTTCCTCTGGTGGGTCACCTGCAGCAAATGTGTCAGCATTGTGCTCGTCCATATCATCTTGGACGACACTCTTATATAACCAATTGGCTGTGTTAGAAATGTTAATTCATGCAGGGTCAGGAAGAGCCATAATAAACTAACCAGAACTCATTAAGGCATAATAATCAGAAATTTGTGAAATCATACCTTGCTGGACCAATGCGTTCATGTCCAGTTTGTGCTTACCTGCCACCGGCGTCTCATTTAGTATAGTAGGGTCATATCCAATATGGTGGGCAATCTGTGTGATGATGCCCCCTATGGAAATTCCCCCTTGGGCTGCTCTCCCCACTCGACCCAGGTAATCCGTTGCAAATGCTGCAATGCTCACAACTACCCGATTTGCCATGGCAAACAAAAAGAAGAGTTCCCTTTGGGTGGCTACACTTGTGCTATCACCCCTACCAAAAAGTGTGAAAGCCAGCACCTTTTGGGCCTACCTGAAACAGGGGTTCTGAATTCCAGATGCCTTCGCCCCTTTTGCCACATAATCATATCGTCCTGTAATGGCCAACCAGAAAGTCTTAGCATCAAAACTATATGGTATGACTCCGTGGCCATAAAGGGGTAGGCGGAGAATTTCACCTAGTTACTTCACTGTCAACTCGTGGTCGACATTGTATAACCTGAAAGACATCGTTCCTCCAAAGTACATCGTTGTACCCGTCCAACCTTTTTTCAGCTTGAATTCAATTGTGCTCAAGAATTCTAAGGTGATGCGCTCATAGGTTGGCGCTTCACAATGCACAAATTCAAGAATTCTGAGGACATGGAACATCCTATCCAATTCTTCCAACAAACCTAATTGAAATAAAGTATCAGAGAAAAGGTACCTTGTCGGAGTGATTTTCCATTTGACATGAGATGCGTACCTCCGTTCATGCACCGGGTTGTCAAAGATGATATCATATGAATTTGGATGACGATGGTCCGTTTCCGTGGACGGGATGATTCTGCATCTGTTTGCCTCCCTTTGGAAATTCGCTTTGGCGGCATTATTGATTCCTGCAACAAAATTTATCACCCAAAAAAAAGTATGGAAAACAGAAAAACAATTATCGTAGCCTTGTAGAGAATGGAGTGTAGAGCAACTTTTGTGAAGGGTGCCGACAATTTGGACAAAGTAAGGGGCTAAAGTTGAGAGCTTTAAGGTGGTGTGGTTATGGAGGAAGGTGAAGAACAAATGAGGAAGGAGAGAGATTATGTAAAAATGAGAGAGAGTGTGAAAGAAAATCAGATTTTATTGGTAGATTAAGGGTAAAATGTGTTTAAGTGGTGGAAAATCCGGGTGGGGTCCACAAAGTCACAAAAAGACAAATTTTGAAAAATATGACCGTTGGGTCTGACACGGGTGGCCGTGTCAGGCCATTGTTTTTTTTGCTTCTTCCAGTAGAGCTGACACGGGCCGTGTCAAATGACATGGGCGGCCGTGTCAGCTTACTGTAAAATTTTGGTCTCTCAGCTGCTTGCCTGACACGGGCACCCATGTCAGGGCCCTGTTTTTCCAAAAATTTCTGATTTTTCCACTATTTTTGGTTATTACCCTGTTCTCTGGTATCCAACAATCTTTTATGAGTTTAACTCAAGCCTTCTCTTCTGCACTATGCGATGTACTTGTGAACCTACGAATAAGCCTGTAAACACACCAAACATGGAAATAGTTAGAATAAAACCGCGTGGGTTGCCTCCCACGAAGCGATGCGTTTAACGTCACATGGCTCGACGGTCGTCTCCCTCATCCTTGGAGACAATCATTATCGATTAGACCACTTTCCCGTCCCTTATAGTAGCATTTCAACCTTTGTTCGTTTACCTTGAAGGTATCCCCATTATTTGGATTTTTCAGTTCGATAGCTCCATAGGGAAACACTTTGTGAACCACAAATGGACCCGACCACCTGGATTTCAACTTTCCTGGAAAAAGCTTTAATCTAGAGTTGAACAAGAGCACCAGTTGTCCCTCGATAAACTCCTTTCTCTACAACTTCTGATCGTGCCATTTCTTTGTTTTTTCTTTGTAGAGCTTGGCATTCTCGTATGCTTGATTCTGAAACTCCTCTAACTCGTGGAGATGAAGGATTCGAGACTCACCTGCTTTAGCTAGATCATAATTCAAGAACTTGGATGCACAAAATGCTTTGTGCTCCAACTCTAGTGGCAAGTGACAAGCTTTACCATAAACCAACTGATACGGAGACATACCTATGGGCGTTTTGAAATCCGTTATGTACGCCCATAGTGCATCTTTTAATTTTAATGGCCGGTCTTTCCTAGATGTGCAAATAGTCTTTTCCAATATTTGCTTTATCTTCCTGTTGGACACTTCGACCTGACTACTCGTTTGAGGGTGATACGAAGTGGCGATCTTGTGTTTAACATTATACTTCTTTAGCATATTCATCATCAGTTTGTTCAAAAAGTGAGTGCCTTCATCCCTAATAAGTGCTCTTGGCACCCCGAATCTCGAAAAGATATTGTTCTTTAGAAATTTCACAACCACTTTAGAGTCATTGGTGGGCAATGCCACAACTCCCACCCACTTTGATACATAGTCAACTGCTACCAAGATGTAATTTTTCCCACAGGAGGGTGGAAATGGCCTCATGAAGTCTATTCCCCAGACATCAAACAATTCAACCTCCAGCATAGCATTTTGCGGCATTTGATTTCTCTTAGAAATATTCCTCGTTCTTTGACATTTGTCGCATTCTTTGATGATGTCCTAGGCATCTTTGAACAATGTGGGCCAATATAGACCTGATTGAAGAACTTTGGCCGCTGTTCGGTCACCACTAAAGTGTCCTCCATAGTCCGAATCATGACAAGCTCTAAGTACATCCCTTTTCTCCTCCTCCTGGACACATCTTCTGACCAACCCACCCACTCCTCTTTTGTATAGGAATGGTTCATCCCACAAGTAAAACCTGCAATCATGAACAAACTTTTTCTTTTTGTTAGAATCAAAATCGTTGGGGATGACACCCCCACCAAATAATTTGCGTAGTCTGTGAACCACGGGATACCGATAACAGCGAGGATGTGTTCATCAGCGAACTCATCCTTTATCGGTCTCTTTTCTTCTGTTTCTTTAATAGGTGACATGCGAGATATATGATCTGCCATTGTGTTTTCACACCCTCTTTTGTCTCGGATCTCTACATCAAATTCTTAGAGGAGTAAGATCCACCTGAGAAGTCTCGGTTTAGAGTCTTGTTTAGCAAACAAATATTTCAAAGCAGCATGGTCCGTATACACTACAACCTTCGATCCTAAAAAATATTTCCTGAAATTGTCAAAAGCGTAAACCACGACCAACAACTCTTTTTCAGTGGTTGCGTAGTTCATATGTGTCGGGTTCAACACATGACTAGCATAGTAAGTGACATGTAATAACTTCTCTCTTCGCTGTCCTAAGACTGCCCCTACAACAATATCACTAGCATCACACATGATCTTAAATGGAAGAGATCAATCGGGGGCAATAACAATGGGTGTTGAAATCAATTTGCTCTTCAATGTCTCAAAGGTCATGGTGCATTCTTTGTTGAACAGAAAAGTCGTATCTTTAACCAATAGAATGGTCAGCGGTTTTGTAATTTTTGAGAAATCTCTGATGAACCTGCGGTGAAAACCTGCGCTTCCTAAGAAACTCCTGATACCCTTCTCATTAACCGGGGGTGGGAGTTTAGATATCACTTCCACTTTTGCTTGGTCAACTTCAATTCCCTTGTAGGAAATTTTGTGACCCAACATTATCCCCTCACACACCATGAAGTGACATTTCTCCCAGTTCAGAGTTTAATTCGTTTTCTGGCACCTGTCTAAAACAAGAGAGAGATTAGTTAAACAATTATCAAATGAGGATCCAAAAACCGAGAAGTCAACCATGAAGACTTTCATATGCTTTTCGAGCATGTCGGCAAAAATGGAAGTCATGCATCGTTGGAAGGTGGCTGGAGCATTACACAACCCGAATGACATTCTTCTGTAAGCAAAAACACCATACGGGCATGTGAATGCTGTCTTTTCTTGGTCTTCCGGAGCTACAACAATCTGATTATACCCGGAGTATCCATCTAGAAAACAATAGTAATCATGCCCGACTAACCTCTCCAACATCTGGTCAATAAATGGCAAAGGGAAATGGTCCTTCCTAGTTGTTGTGTTCAACCTTCTGTAGTCAATGCAAACATGCCACCCGGTTATTGTCTGAGTAGGAATTAACTCATTTTTTCATTCTTTATTACGGTGGTCCCCCCTTTCTTAGGGACAACATGAACCGGGCTCACCCACGGGCTATCAGAAATAGGATATATAAGACTTGCGTCTAACAATTTCACCACCTCTTTCCGAACTACTTCCTTCATTGTAGGATTGAGTCTTCTTTATGGTTGGACTACCGGTTTGTGTTCATCTTCCATGAGAATTTTATGCATGCAAACAGTAGGGCTAATACCCTTCAAATCTTCAATTGCCCATCCAATATCATTTTTTTACTTTTTCAAGACTTGGATGAGCTTTTCTTCTTAGATATTTTGAAGGCTCGAGTTTATGATAGCAGGACATTTTACTTTAGGTTCGAGAAAGATATATTTAAGATTGTCAGGAAGTTGTTTCAACTCAGTTTCCTTCTTTGATTCTTCATTCTCCTCACTAGATTGAGGTAGGCGTAAATCCTCCCACCGGCGTGGTCGAGATCCTTTCCACAGGGGTTGTGCGTCCAACAAGGCTAGCACTTCAGATTCCCCATTGTCTACCTCTTTATCCGAATCGAAAATGGACAAACTCAACACTCTTTCCAATGGTGACTGTGGTGTATGCAAAGGATTATCATATGTTGTCACCTGATCTAGAACCTCTATAGTATGATTGGTACAAATATCATCCTTGTACCTCATTGTGTTTCGAACATCGATTTTCAATTCCTCATCATAAACCTTCAACGTCATTGTTCCTTCTTCTATGTTTATCAAACACCGTACCGTCTCCAAAAATGGTCTCCCCAGAATGAGAGGGATCTCTTCATCTTCCGGCATTTCAAGAATTACAAAATCCACCGGAAATACAAACTTATCAATTTTCACCAGAACATCTTCGACAATGCCATACGGTTTCTTGACCGAATGATCGGCGAATTGGAGTGGCATCCTGGTATCTTGCACAACCCCTACTAAGGTTTCACTGTTTAAAAACCTTAACAATTGCAATCCTGCTAATCGTTAACCATACATCAATCTTAATTTTTCTGATAAAGAAAGCATTACGCAAATTACATAGTGAAATTGGAAACAAATAACATATATTAAGGAAATTATAATATCAGAGTCATTACATGATAAATTCAGGGACACCCCCTGGCATTGGGGGGTTTAGCCTCTCATATTATTCAAATAAGATACAAGATGAAATTGAGACATTACAAAAAGATCGGAATTTCGTTGATCTTCAATCGCGTCCGCTCTTGAAAGATCTTCGTTCTTCGTTGCTTTCCACTGCTTCAATCTTTATCGTCTCTAATTTCTGATCGTGAAAAAGTCCCTCTCTCCATATTCAAATCTCCCCTAAATAGTTCCTGATGACAATATTTATCTAGCAAAAGTCCAGAATGCCCTCTAGGATAAGCCGTGCCAAAAACAACAAAAAACTGGAAAGTCAAGTGTCCAAGCTAACATTGGTCGTGTCAGGCAACACGACAGGCCGTGTTGGGCTTCTGGAGTAAAAGACTTGACACAACCCCTTCAGGGAGGCTGACACGGGCCATGTCAGCTGACACGGGCACCCGTGTCAGCTCCACGTTTTCCTCTTCCAATTGTCTTCTCCTGACACGGCCCGTGTTGGGCAACACGAGTGGCCGTTCAGGACTACTGTATTGTCCAATTTTCTTCTTCCGACGGGCCCGGAACGTCTGATTTGCTTCTCTATCATGTTTTCTTCCAATTTTATCTGCAATTACTGAAGTTCATTAAAAGTTAAGTGGTTTATAATCTCTATCAGACAATTGGATTGTTTTCTTATGACATATGTGGTTGTTTATAGTTGAATATTTTCCGATTAGAATTTCCAAGTATATTTTTTATTTGAAAGAGTATAATAATCGACTTTTTTTTAATTAATAAGGATGTGTATTTAGTATAATGAGATACTAGAATCAATTTTAGGTGATTTAGAAACTATATCACACCATTGAGTTGTTTTCTATAACGTGTGTGGTTGTATTCTCATATCAAAATTACCAACATAAAATTACTAATGCATATTATGTCAATAAATAAATTAACAACACATATGTAATAATTTAAATTAATTAAAAATAACTAGTAATACATCTAAAATTGAAATATCAATAAAAATAGTGTAATAATATATTTGTACATACCTATCAAGGCTGAGGATGTCGTATTTGCACGTAAGAGACAATACCTTTCTACCGCCCATGATTGGGGGCGACCTCACCTTTAACGCCCCCTATCGCCCCATTGTAGGAAAATGGGGAAATGACACATTTCGAGCAGGGAGAAGTCAGAGTCAACAGACTAAAGTGAGTCTCCATAGAAAATATGGATTCAACGGTCCACTACTATGACTAAGTGGACGATCATCATTCCCGAGATCCTAACTCCAAGTCTATGAGCCCCTATAAATACTTTATCCCTAACATGATGAAAGACAACCAATAACAACTAAAATATATACCTAAAATACCTTAAGAATACAAAATTTCTCCTAACACGAGGTTGCTCTATCCATAGTAAAAAAACACCATCAAACACAACTTCTCACTACCACGAACGAGCCATAATCCATAAAAAATTATTAAGGCATATGGTCACCCCTATTAACATATGCGTGTCATGCAATCTGTATTTTTTGACAAGTACAAATAGAAAAAAAATATTGAAAAGAAAATATGCCATAAAATAATGAAAATGATGTCTTTTTTATGTTTTGAAGACAATTTTCTAAAAAAAATCTTAGAAAATTTCTTGGAAATCACAACCTGCAAATTAGCGCTTTTGAGAAAATTTGATCAGAAAATACAATGTTTCTTATAATGGATTTTTTTTTAAATAACCATGTTTTTCAAAAAAAATACGAAAATAACTAACTTTTCAATTTTTTTCTTCCAAAATAACCATGTTTGGGGGAGGATGCGCCGGGGGAGTTGGCGCACCCCAAAAAAAATAAGAGGAGGCGCCAGATGCATTGGGCCTCATGAAGAGGCGCCAATAAAGCTAGCGCCTATGTGTTTCTTTTGAAAAGAAAATTTAATTTTGTAGCCAACAAAAATCAAACACACAACCTTTGGATCAATAGTGAAACACGTTACCATTACACCATAGACACTTCATGTTAATTTGTTTCATCATATATTTAATGAGCCATTGTTCTTAGATCATAAGAGAAAGACACTAAATTTTTATTTTAAATTTTAATATCTTAAATATATGAATTATATTCTTCTATATTTATATAATTTATTTATAATCAATATAAAACTATTCAACACCTTTCGACCGAGTATGTATAGCTGATAAAACGGGTTATTCGATATTAAATACACCAAAAATGGATTATTCAATATTAAATACATCAAAAATAAATTATTCGATATTAAATACACCAATTCAAACTATCTTGGATTTTATAGGGTTGTTTACATTGTATTATGTGTTTAAAAATTATTACCCCTCTTTAAATTTTTTGAATTATTCAACCTTAAACATATTATTTTTTATATTAATTTTTACACAAAAATTCAAATAAAACTTCATAATATTTATTATAAATACAATTGAAAAATTATATTATTTTAAATATAATATATTTTTAAATATTATATTACTTTTTATGAATAATATAATATATTAATACATGTCTAAGTTATATAAAATAATACTTAAATATTTAATATATAAAAAATTAATAAAATATAAATACATTATAAAATAAAACACAAAATAATTGAATATTAATTTGAATATATTAATATATAATATTTTTAAAAATTAAAGAATAGATATAAAATTTAATAAAATGAAAAAAGAACAATATATTTTTTAAAAATAAAATATTATAATAAATCAGATTTATTTTAATAATAAAATAAATACTATCAATTAGTTTTTAAAAATTGTGCATAACTTAAATGAGATACTTTCTTCGTCCTAAATAATAATTTCTTTATGATATTTCACACAAATTTAGATTATAATTAATTTTATAAATAAATAAATTATATATCATTTATTAATGATATGAAAAGATGATGAAATAAAAGAGTAATATAAATAGTAGATAGTATGATAAGAAAAACTTATTAATATTTAATTTATATTGCAAAACAACTTAAAATATAAAACAAAATGTTTTACAAAATAGGAGTAACATATAATTTAAAATGGAAATAGCAATTTGTATGAGATAGTATTGGAATATTGGAAGTTAATAAAAATAATTACTTCTTGTTTGTGTTGTTTCAGAATTTCATGCACGTGGTCCAACTAAGTTTAATTAATTTATTAATCTATTGTAATTATACACGGTATATTAAATATATGATGAAACACATTAACATGAAGGGCTTGTGGTGCAATGACAATGTGTTTCACTATTGATTCAAAGGTTGTGTGTTTGATTCTTGTTGGCTGCAAAATTAAATTTTTTTTTCAAAAAAAACACATATGCGCCAGTTGTATTGGCGTCTCCTCTTGGAGGGTCATGCAGGCGCCACAAGCATTGGCGCCTCTTCATGAGACCCAATACATCTGGCGTCTCCTCTTATTTTTTGGGGGATGCGCATCCTCCCCCAAACATGGTTATTTTGATTTATTTTTTTTAAAAAATCGGTTATTTTCGTACTTTTTTTTGAAAAATATGATTATTTTAAAAAAAAAATTCTTATAATGCTTAGTTGAATGAAATATCACAAAAATATCACTTTATAAAATGTGTCACCGTAAGTCATTTTGGTGATGAAAAAACTTGTTGACTTATCTCTTTTATATAATCTCCATTTTGTTTTAAAATTATGACCCCTTTTTAATCCTTATTTTTCTCATAAAATTTTAGATGTTGATCGTTAATCTTCATATTTATTTATTCATATTCTTTAAGTAAATATTTTTCTCATTTATTTATTTATTTTTATTGTTTAGCACTATGATTAATTCAAAAAAAAAAATTTGCCATATCCAAAAAAATAAAGTTGCGAGAAAATGATAAAGGAGCTACAAAATCAAAATGAAATAACGTGAACATACAAATTGTTCAATAAAAAAACAAGAGTTTGATAACTTCATTTATATGAGTTACTTTCAGTCTTAAATAATTGTATTCTAGATGATCAATAGTATTTTACTTAATCTAAATTAATTTGTTATGTAGTATAGCTGAGCACAATATGCCCTCTATCTTTTGGGCTTCACTTGTATTTTTGCGTGCAAAATTAGTTTTACATCATGATAGGATATGATTGCTTATTATCAGCAAACTTATTATGAGCTAATTCAATTTTCGTTGGATAATTTGAAGTTCCATGTACAACTAATCTTTTGAATGTGATGAGGTGCGATTTCTTGTCATATTTAATTCCCATATGTTTATGCTATATATTTAACCCTTAGATCTGATTATCTTAGATTTAAATATCAATTTGTTAAGCTACAATGGTGCTTAATATATAGTTTTGAAGAACTAATATGTTAAATAGAGAATATACATACACTGCTTACTTAATCAAGCAAAGAAACATACATTGCTTATTTAATCATTTTAGCCATAAAGAATTAGGGTTGTAGTGGTAAACAAGACCAATTTTACTTGAAATATAATGGTGCTAATGATGATTTAGACATAAGACAATATTAGTGAACTATTGCATACATCTTTGATTACTATTATAAACAATAATTTTTATTTTTTTAGGTTTATTGAATAATTGATATGTCTGATATATAATAATGACCAGATACTGTTAATTGAAAATTAAAATTCTATTTTTTTCTCTCCCAAAATTAACCGATTTTATTTCTTTAGAGTCACTTTAGTTGTAGCTTTTATTCCCAATGTATAAATACATTTGTATCATTCCAATTCAAGGTTAATGCAAAAATACATACTCATCCAAATATTACTCTATTCTCTCTATTTTTCTCTCTCAACTTCATCTTCCCCAATCTTCCTTTCTTCCACCATTGTTGAACCTTCAATTTTCAGTTTATGTTTTATGTTCCAACATTTGGCATCAAGAGCCTTGGTTATCGATCCTAATCCGCTGCAACAATGGCAACCGTTTCCAATGATCGAATTCTCACCAATCTCCCGATTCTTGATTCGAAGAACTATGATAAATGGGCAAAACAAATGAGGGTTTTGTTTGGTTATCAAGAGGTGCTTAAGACCGTCGTCAATGGAGTTACACAATTAGGGGCAGAGGCTACCGACATTCAAAGAGCTACACACAAAGAAGAGAAGAAGAAGGATTACAAAGCCTTATTCTTGATTCATTCTTGTGTTGATAACGACAATTTCGAGAAGGTTGGCGATTGTGAATCGGCGAAGCAAGCATGAGAAATCTTGGAGAAAGCATATGCCGGTGTCGTCAAAGCGAAGGTTGTAAGGTTACAAACTTACAAGCGACAATTCGAGTTAACACAAATGGAAGATAAAGAAACGATCAACGGCTACATTACGCGCATTACCCGGTTAGTTAATCAAATCAAATTTTGTGGGGAAACGATTCTTGAGCAGAATGTTGTATCGAAAGTATTGCTTTCGTTAACGCCGCGTTTCGACAACATAGTTGTGGCTATTGAAGAATCAAAGGATCTAACAACTTTGAGCAAGGATGAATTACAAAGTTCGTTAGAGGCACATGAACAAAGGATGGATGAGAGAGGCGCCGACAAAGCCAAGGCAGAGATTGCTTTGCAAGCGCGTTTCAATGAGAAGAATAAGAGGTCGAAAGGAAAATTTGCGGCAAGAGGTAAATCAAATTTTCAGATTTTTGGTTCAAATGATTCGTAAAATTCAAAGCATTCGACGAGTGAAAAGGGTGAATGTAGCTCCAAGGATAGTGGTCATAACAATGGTTTCAAGAAGCGTGATGTGAGTAAGGTGCAATGCTACAAGTGCAGAAAGTTTGGACACTTTGCAAATTCGTGTCGTGGTAAATCGAACGAGAATCACAATAATGAAGCCAAGGTTGCTAGGGAAGAGGTAGATGATGAGGACACACTTCTAGTAATGATCACAGAGGGGAGTTATGGCATTACGGATGTTCCGGGAAGCAGCTACAATAGTGAAAGTTTGCGGGACAGCAGCTGTACTGTTCCGGAAAATAGCGAGAAAATGCATTCGGATCGAAATGCGTTGGTTACCGTTCGTGATGGAGTCCAAGGGAGAGATGAGTGGTACTTGGATTCCGGTTGTTCAACACATATGACGGGTCGAAAAGATTGGTTTGTGAAAATCAATTAAGCGGCAAAAAGTAAAGTCAAATTTGCCGACGACACCACTTTAAGCGCCGAAGGGGTAGGAGATGTTTTGATCGGAAAAAGGAATGGTGGACATTCAAGGATCAAAGATGTATTGTATATACCGGGAATTAAGTGTAATCTTTTAAGTATTGGCCAATTACTTGAAAGAGGATACAAAATTCGGTTGGAGGACAAGATTTTACGCGTTTTGGATTCAAATGGTGTGTTGATTCTAAAAGCGCCGATGGCGGCCAACATAACTTTTAAGGTTGAGTTAAAGGTTATGGAGCATCGTTGTCTATCTACCGCGGCAAGTAGAGAAGAGTGGTTATGGCATTACCGTCTTGGTCACCTTAATTTTAGGGATCTAAGAAAGTTGCAACAAAGTGAAATGGTAACGGGGCTGCCACACATTAGTATTCCAACTTAATTGTGTGAGGAATGTGTGAAGGCTAAACAACACAAGAATGTGTTTAGCAAAGATGCGAGTCGAAGAACCAAAGGCTTACTTGAGGTGGTATGTTCCGACGTTTGCGGACCGATGCAAGTAGAGACTTATGGTGGCAATCGATATTTTGTTACGTTCATTGACGATTTTAGTAGGAAGCTTTGGACATATCTTATCAAGAGAAAAGATGAGGTATTTGGAGTTTTCAAGAATTTCAAATCCATGGTGGAGCGCCAAAGTGGTCGGAAGCTCAAAATTCTCAAAACGGACGGTGGAGGTGAGTATGCCTCTAGTGAGTTTGGGAAGTTCTGTGATCTTGAGGGAATTGTACGTGAGGTGGTGCCTCCGTATATGCCTCAACAAAACGGGGCTGCCGAGAGGAAAAATCGTACAATAATGAACATGGTGCGTAGTATGCTTTGTGGGAAGAATTTGCCTAAGGAATTGTGGGGTGAGGCCGTGTCTACAACCACCTACTTGTTGAATAGGTGTCCCACTAAGAAGATGGAGAAACTCACACCGGAAGAGGCTTGGAGTGGCTTCAAACCAAATTTGAATCATTTGCGCATTTTTGGATCGATTGCATATCGTCATGTACCAGATCAACTTCGGAAGAAATTGGATGATAAGGGTGAGAAGCTGATATTTGTAGGACATCACTCTACTGGAGGGTACAAGTTGTTCGATGGAAGAAATCGGAAGGTCGTCATAACTTGGGATGTGACTTTTGATGAAGTAAAAAATGCAGAAAATGCTGCAGTACCGGTTACCCAAATAGCAGTAACCGGTTACTCACAGAAAATACAGCAGTAACCCGTTACTCAAATAGCAGTAACCAGTTACACAGAGAAGATTTGCAGCAGCAACAGTTTTTTGAATTCTCTGATCCTGAGGCTAATGACACAGTTGTACCAGCACCTACAGTAGCGCAAAATGATGTTGTTAATGATGGTAGACCAGTGAGGCAAAGAACCTTGCCTCATAGACTCCGAGATTATGAAAGATTCCAAGATAACGAAGTGAACAACGATGGTGACTTTGTTCATTTCGCGCTTATGACCGAATCCGAACCGGTAAATGAGGAAGAAGCCTTAAGTGATCCTAAGTGGATATGTGCAATGAAAGAGGAGCTGGAATCTATTGAGAAGAACGGTACTTGTGAGTTGGTCGACTTACCACTTGGAAAGAAAACGATAGGTGTGCGATGGGTCTATAAGGTTAAAACAAATCCCAAAGGTAAAGTAATCAAGCACAAAACTCGATTAATGGCGAAGGGGTTCTTGCAACGAGAAGGTATAGACTATGAGGAGGTATTCTCACCGGTGGCTAGATTAGAGACTATTCGTTTGGTTGTTGGTATTGCGCATAGCAACAATTGGATGGTTTACCAAATGGATGTCAAATCTGTGTTTTTGAATGGTGCTCTTGTTGAGGAAGTCTATGTGGGGCAGCCACCCGGTTTCGTGATAAAAGATCAAGAGATGAAGTATTACAAGCTACACAAGGCGTTGTATGGTTTGAAACAAGCTCCAAGAGCTTGGAACAAACATATTGACGGCTTTCTTATTGACATTGATTTCAAACGATGTGTATCTGAACATGGAGTTTATGTGAGATCGGATATGAATGATGGTGTGATTATACTTTGCTTGTATGTTGACGATCTCTTGATTACGGGAAGCCATGACAAGAGTGTTTCAAGGTTCAAAGGTGAGCTCATGAGAGAGTTTGAGATGACGAACCTTGGTGTCATGAATTACTTCCTTGGCATAGAGTTTCACAAGTCAAAAGTGGGGTTGCTTATGCACCAAAGGAGGTATGCTCTAGATATTTTGAAAAGGTGTGATATGGAGCATTGTAATGCTTGTATTACTCCTTGTGAGGCTAGACTGCAGCTGTCCAAAAGTGATGAGGAGGATGATGTCGATCCAACGCTTTACCGGAACTTGATTGGATTGTTACGGTATTTGTGCAATATGCGACCGAATTTGACTTTTAGTGTCGGTATTGCGAGTAGATTCATGGAGAGATCGAAGGTGTCTCACTTGGCGGCGGTCAAGAGGATCCTTAGATATGTGAAAGGTACTCTTGGTTGCGGAATTCTCTTTCCCGCATCGGACACGGGGCGTAAGTGCAATTTACTTGGCTACACCAATTCCAATTGGTGCGGAGATAAAGATGACCGAAAATCAACGACGGGGTACATCTTTATGTTTGGTAGTACACCAATCTCTTGGTGTTCGAAAAAGGAACCGGTTGTAGCACTCTCTTCTTGTGAGGCCGAGTACATTGCGGCGTCGTTAGGTGCGTGTCAAGCTATGTGGCTTATGAATCTATTGAAGGAATTGGGATGTGGTGATGATGCTGCCACCACACTGTTTGTAGACAATGTTTCCGGAATAAATCTTGCGAAGAACCCGATTGCACACGGAAGGAGCAAGCATATTGAGATGCGGTTTCATTATTTGAGAGAATTGGTTGGTGATGGAAAGCTTAGATTGAGCTATTGCCGAAGCGAAGACCAAGTCGCGGATTTGTTGACAAAGGGTGTGACAAATGATGTGTTCAAGAGGCTAAAGAAGTGCTTGAGCATGGTGGACTTGGAGCAACTAAAGTGAGGTGGTGTGTTAATTAAAAATTAAAATTCTGTTTTTTTCTCTCTCAACTTCATCTTCCTCAATCTTCTTTTCTTCCACCATTGTTGAACCTTCAATTTTCAGTTTTATGTTTTATGTTCCAACCGATACATCATTTATTTAATGAATCTATTTTTTTTATTATTTATAATAATGATCACAATTCTTATGTTGTTGAAAAATTCTATAAGATACACCATCACAAACTCAGAAGAAATCATTGTCCAACAATTTTGTAAAACCTTATTCAAATTCATTTCTTATTACTATTACTTTCTACTATATGCAAGGTTGTGACATTATTCAATTTTATTACCTTTTTAGCTCATTGTGATATTATTCAGTTTTATTACCTTTTTAGCTCATGAGCTATTTTATTATTTTGAATGATTAATAAAATATTTAAAACATAATTATTAAATGTTAATATTTTTTTTAAGATAATATTAAATTATTTTCTAGATACACTAAAATTAAAAAATTTATATTGAAAAAAAGTAATGAAAAGAATAATTATCCACTTTTAATAAAAATAATGCATACTTTTCAAAAAAAAATCTTTTACATTTAACTTTTAACTTATGTCCCTAAAACATTTAATATTACTCCCACTTGATATTAAATTGTCTACATATATTTGCACATGTTTTGTCTACCATATTGGTCTAAAATAGTCAACTTAAAAAGTAGGAGGACAAAATGCAATTATATTTTGTTTATAAAAGGAATAAAATTAAATATGTCTAGAAAAGAGGGAGTACTATACCATTAGTGGCAAGAAAGAAAAAAAAATAGGGATGATCTAAAGGAGTCAAGAGTTTGCCATTAATGTTTTTTAAGTGAATCATTTATTGCTTTAAATGATCCATCCTTTCCATTGATTATAGGCATAACTAACATATCAACTTGCAATAATTTATTAATGATAAAATCTAGGAGCTAGCTTCTTTGTTAGAACTTGAGACAAAGATTGGAAATCTTCAACCATTAAGAGCCAAAACTGAACTTTCTACTTTATTCTATTCTATCACAAAATTAAAGTAACAACACTCTTCTCATCCAAATGTCCCAAATGGATGCATCTTGATTATAAATATATTGAAGGTCAACTCAACTAAGCAAAAACTCATGTGTAAGGAATGAGAAAGACTAAATGAAACGCATAAATTCAAGTATAAAATAGTTTAATTTCTTAAATATATACTATCTTTTTTTAATAAAAATAATCATGGTCATAATCAACTTATTTTTCTATAAAATGAAAGTGATTTGCTGGCCGGCCTTCAATTCAGTGAGTCAGTATATATGACTAAGACTTAATATGTGAAATAATTTTATTGGAGTATTAATTGTTTTATAAATGTATATGACTTAAAATGCTGCATGCAATAATTCATAGCTAAAATGACAGGTAATTTAAAGGTAGCGTGTGTGCATATTTTATCAAAGATTTTAAGTAATAGAATGCATGTGTGATGGAGACAAACAATGCTAAAGTGTAAAAGAAAATAACTCTTTCATTCCATATTTCTAATTTTGGTTATTTTTTAATATGATGGATAATTTTATGGAATCTTTGGAAGCATAAAAATGATATTCTCTTGGATGACTAGCTATGTAATGTTAATAAATGTTGTTTGACTATTAAATTTTATAGATATAGATGGTCTTTAATAAGAAATATGTCAAATTCTAACTTTAATCTCTACTCCTTTGATTTGTTATAAGTAGTTGATTTGATATCTCATTCAATGGAATCTCTTGCTTATAAAAAAATCAATTTTTAAATTTGTCTTTTTTTTTTTAAATTACTATCACTATTCAGATTTTAGTCTCTCTAATTCCATTTTTTTTTTGTCCTCTATTTTTACAATTTCTAAAATCAAACTCTATATTTTAAACCTTTGATGGACAAATCGCACGTCATTTATTAAATATGGTGTCATTTTTTAATTTACTAAATTATTGTCAAGTCAAATTATATATATATATATATATATATATATATATATATATATATATATATATATATATATATATATATATATATATATAAAATAAGTAAAATTTATTAAAAAGTTAAAATTGTATAAAAAAATAGGAAAAGTTTTTATTGCATTTTTTTTACTTTTTTACAAGGAATTTTTGTCACGGATGTTTTGATTGCTACTAAATTTTTCGTTTTATTTTATTTTTTTAGTTTTTACTAGTAATTTTATGGTGTTTTAGTGAGTTTTTTCTTCTGATATTTTAAAAGTTTTTATTGTATTTTCTGATTTTTGTTAGAATGAATTTTCTTATATTTTCGTTATTTTTAATTTGTTATGACATTAATTTATTAGATTAATAAATTTCAGATCAACCTTTATTAAAATGTAGATTTTAATTTCAAAATTTAATAAAATACAAAGATAAAAATCATATATTTAAAATAGTGAGACTAAAACTGCATATAAACATAAATTTACTCTCCTTTATTTTGTGACTTCTATAAAAAAATAATGATAGATAATATTAATTTCAAAATTTAATAAAATAGAAAGATCAAATCATATATTTAAAAATAATAAGACTAAAACTGTATATAAACATAAATTAATTCTCCATTTTTCTCTATTTAATTTGCAACTTTTATAAAAAATAATAATAACATGACACATTTTTGAATTAATAATAATATATCTGTTTGATAATGATATTTTCATCACTAACTTATAATTTTATTAGTTTATAATTTATTTTTTAGATACCATTTTAAATAGTATTTTAATTTATAATTTATAGTTTATTATTTTTTCTTTCACTTTTATTTTTATTATTCTAATTAAAACTCATTTTTACTTTTTATAATTTATTAAAACAATTATATATTAAATATAAATAGTACCAAATAATTATATCATTTTATATTTATCAACTATTTAAATAATTAATTTTATCAAATAATTCAATTAATTCATCAATTATCCGTCATAAATCATGAATTATAAACTATAAATTATAATTTATATAGTAAAAATAAAAGATTTTTCAAAACTCGGATTTGTTTTACCTTAAAGAAAAATATGAGTTTGATATTGTTATTTGTCCAAACTTACATGTTGGCGACTTCAAATTCTCTTTTTATGGTTGAATTATGTTTTGGTGGGCTTTGTAATGGTTTTGAATATTGGCTCTCTTTTGCAAGTTGAAGCGAAGAGGATAATTTTACCCTGCACCCATTTCTTTATATCTAACATTCTTTATTAGTAACGCTTTTACGATAATAACTTTGTATTTAAAAATTACAGCTTTTACTATTTATATTCTTATTTTTCAAGAGATTTTGGAAAATCTTTGATTTCTACCAATTTTTTTAAGCTTCTATTGAATATTTACAAATTAGTAATTTTCCATTAAATTTATGTATTTATACCCACAATTAAGTGTTTGTACTGGATTTTTTAAAGAAAATTTTATATTTTTTTCTGTGCATATATTTATTGATAATTTTGAAAAGTGTGGTGATTTCGCTTTATACACAACTCAAAAACACTACTCGAAAGTTAATAACAAAGAGATAAAAACACAAGTATTTTTATCCTAGTTTGCTTGAAACTCAAAGTTACTCCAGTCCATCCGCCAAGGTGATTTAGTCTTATACACAAGGACTTAATCCACTATAATCAACTGATATAATAATCTTAAAGAATAACCTACTTTCTTCAAGTCTCCAAGTCTCACTTATATAGCATAAGAAAAGAGATCGTTGGAGGGTAAAATGGGGATACCAAATAGAGCGGTTGTTCACTGTTGAAATGGTGAAAGGAGTGACACATAGTACTGTCATTCGCCCACAATTTCAGTGACAGGTATGATGTATAGTACGTCATTTTCCCACGATATCAGGTAGTGGAAGGAATATTTGATTTGTACCATGTACTATTTGATCATGTCTCCATTTTGATCTTATCTTCAAATTCATTGACTTCTGATGGAAGTTGATGAAGCATGAAATGAAGAACCATACTACTGGACTCAGAAACTTCAGAATCTTTAGTCAGAACCTTGACAGCATCATCAGTCTGGCTTGAGATCTTCAGAATCTTTAGACTCTTCAGTCAGAACCTTGATAACCTCAACACGTGGCTTGAGATCTTCAGAATCTTCAGCTAAGTAACAAAATTTTAAAAACTTTCCATTCTTCAGAAGCTTGATGATCAGAGTCACGTCCAGAAGCACAAACTGAGAGAATGTTACAGCAACAACATAGCGTCTCCTTAGAAGCTTCTTAGGAGTGAATCAACACAGAAGCAGAAAGATCATTGCAACAACAACTTGGACATCTTTAAGAACTTCAAATGATTAGTGCAGAAGCGAAATTGAAACATAATATTCAGAAACTGATGACGTTGCATGTCATAAACTCAGAATCAGAACTGGTTGTTAAAGCTACATAATAACAAACCATTAGGGTACCAAAATTGTTCTCACACAAATACAACATTGTTATCATAAAAACTCAAGGTATAATTGCAGAACCAAATCTTGTTCTAACAATCTCCCCCTTTAAGAACTTCTTAGGAGTGAATCAGCACAGAAGCAAAAATATCATTGCAGCAACAACTTGGACATCTTTAAAAACTTCAAATGATTAGCGCAGAAGCGAATTGAAACATAATATTCAGAAACTGATGACGTTGCATGTCATAAACTCAGAATCAGAACTGGTTGTTAAAGCTACACAGTAACAAACCATTAGGGTACCAAAATTGTTCTCACACAAATACAACATTGTTATCATAAAAACTCAAGGTATAATTGCAGAACCAAATCTTGTTCTAACAATCTCCCCCTTTTTGATGATGACGAAAACATGTATTTTGATGAACGGTTTTGTACAGAGTAATCACAGAAGGATACATCTTACAGAAGCACAAAGCTTCCCTTGAGATGTATAATCCTAAAAAGATAAAACCAGAATGATAGAGCACTTTCTTGATTAATCTTTTTAAAATACCAGAATGATCTTCCATCAGAATCTGGTTTGTCTTCAGAAGTTGCTTGATGTTGTCTGTAACGCCCCAAATTGCTTTCAGGATTATCGACTGACCCCATAAACCAACACAAGTCTTTTCAGCATGTTTTGTCCTCACTCACACACTTTCCGGGAAACTTCCCAGAAGGTCACCCATCCAAATACTACTCCAAGTCAAACACGCTTAACTATGAAGTTCTTATCTGTTAGGCTACCGAAAAGAAGATGCATCTTGTTGGTATAAGTAGTATAATTAATCCTTATAAGCCTTCCTTCAACCATGCAGTCTCATACCTGCACAGCCTCACGATCCCTCTCATTCCGATGTGAATTCGATTTTTCCTTAGAAGCTGCTAGGAGTGTCTCATTTCCATGCCTCGTGCACGGATAACCACTCCCTCGCCCACGGGTGTAACATGTAACCACTCTCTGTCCTCTCTAGCCTTGGGTGTTACATTGTCCAGAGCAGTAGTTGTTAACATCAACATTCTGATGAACTTCACTTCAGAAGCTTGATCGAACTCTTTTGAAGAAGCTTTAGAGTCTGGTTCTCTTTGAAATTCTTTCTGAATCTTTGAAAGAGCTTTCATAGCCTGGTTACAAATTCTTCTTAAAGAGCTTGAAAGTGAATTTTGATGACCATGGAATTAATAATTCCTCAGAACATGATGCAAAATTTTTCATTTCTTAAAAACTTGATGCCAAGTTTTGATTCCTAGTTGAGATATTTCTCAAATAGCAGTGTTAAAACATCAGACTTAGAAAGTAGACCATTTCTTCATAAACTGGTAACTTCAGTTCTGATTTGAAAAACTTCAAGAGCTTCTATTGTTTGAACTTATCCCTACAAAACAATTAACAAACTATTCTTTGAAGTATTTGTTATCAGAAACATTAAACAATGTTTGGGTTCTAATTCATGCATATAGGTATATCAAAATCAATTACGACTCTCCCCCTCAATATGTTTCTCCCCATTTATCATCAATCAAAAAGACATAGACAAATAAAAGAAATGTGATGGAAAGCAACAAACATGATTTCATTAAATAGTGTTAGAAGGCAGAAAAGAGTACAATCATGTTACAGAAACACAAAACACTTAAGCAAAGCAAAAAACACAACAAGTGAAAAACTATTTTGAAGAAGGCTAAGGGTTTTGTGGCGGAGGAGGCGGCGAAAGTCTGGATAGTATCAACTAAAACATCATTTCCTACCTATCCAAACATTCTTTGACCAGGGAATTTTCAACTTTCATATCCTCGATGGTCTTCAGAAGCACTTCAGGAATACCCCCACAAGAGGTTCCTGATCGGAAAAATAACAAGTATTCTATTTTTCGTGTTGCAGTAATAAAGGGGAAATTCCCCGATATCGATCTCAAGGACTGTGTGTTAATATCGAGTTCAAATAATTGTTCAATTAAGCAAAAACTAGTGTTGGGGTTTTAGATTCAAACTTATAAAAATAAGGGCAAATAAAATAAATAATACTGTAAAACAAGGTTTTCAAGGAAAAATGAACATGACAGGGAAGGTGTATAATTTGTCCTTGTAACAACTCTGAGTCACTATTGCATCAACAAATACCAATTAATTACTATCAGTTCTCAAGGGTATTTTCTCCCAAGGCCTTGGTGAGAAAACCTTTAATCATTCAACCATAATCTCTATGTCCATAGAAAATTATCGGTGAAATTAGACCTTACTATATTGAGAATCATCTGGTTCATACAGGGTATCCCTAGTCCTAGGTGATATCTACTATAGATTAATCTTATAGAAACTTCATCAATGGTGATCAAGCCTAATCTATAATCATACATCAATCTCAATTATTCAGAAAGAGAAAGCTTTACACACATCAAAAGATTACGGTAATTATGAAAAACAATATTGTCATTGCAATCGCAAACTCAAAGTCATTACAGATATAAATTAGGAACACCCCCTAGCATTGGGGGGGGGGGGGGGGTTAGCTATTCATATTGTTCAAAACAAATTCAATATAAAAATTAGACATTACAAGTAATTGGATGACTTGGATCTTCAATTGCGTCCCTGCTCTCTGAATTCCTTGATCTCTCCAATTCTTGATCTCTCCAATTCTTGATCGTGTGACAATTCTCCATGCTCTCTTCAGTCCTCGCACAAAAAGTCCCCAAATTCCTCGTAAAAACTCTTCTAAATAGTGAAAATCCCTTAGCATTGGTTGGAAATCCCCAGAATGTCCTTTCTGCTCAAGTCTTGAGAAAAAAACACAAAAGCCAAAAGAATCAGCGTCTGGGCCAACACGACCCGTGTCAGCTGATACGGGTGGCCGTGTTGCGCCACTAGTTGTCCCCTTCTCCTGCTTCCAGCTCATGTAAGCTGACACGACCCGTGTCAGCTAACATGGGTGGCCATGTTGCTCCATTGTCTTCCCTTATCCTGAAGCCATCATCCTGCCACGCCTCGTGTCAGGTGACACTGGTGGCTGTGACATGCCTCATATAACTTAGCAATTTCCTACCCGAAATGCCATATTTCTCTACTTTCTCGCGTTGAGTCATTTGGGTCTTCTACTTGAACCTGAAGAAAATAAAAACAAACAACCAAAGCATAAAATGCAAAAAACACGAAATAAAACTCAAAAATGATAAAACGTGCAAATGACTTACAAAAACTAAAATTGACTCGAAAGGTAGCATAATACGAACAAACTACTCCAGATTCCTTGGCTTCTTGTCGAATAAGTGATGAAAATACAGTGAAAATGATGACCGATCACAACCTCGAACTTAGCTCATTGCTTGTCCTCAACTAAGGTTCTGAACGACAGAATGCGTCACCCCCAAAATACATGAAATTTTCTTACCACAATACTGCTGAGATCTTTCACCACTAGCCCTCACTCTTTCTTTCATAGTCCATGCTTTCCACATTTGATTTTCGGCCATACTTCCACATAGATTTACTACTTCACCTGTCAGCTTATTTCATACTCTCACCAATTGTCTATGGGTTAAAGTGTTTACACTCAAATTTCAGAATATGCAATATCGACTCATAAATTTGAATAGTTTCTCATTTCATATCACCTACACACAACACGCACTTTTTGAGGTCTTTTTGGGTTGTAACAGGGTTTGGGTTACGGTGGGGTAAACACACAAAAAAGTGAAAAACAAATGATTTTGGGCTCAGATTTAATGTCATTATTCTTTTCATTGTGTTTGTTCTAACATATCATTTACATTTCTTTTTCTTTTTCAATTCCGTTACTCAGTTCTTTTTGTCTTTGATTTTTATACCTACTAAGTGTTTCTCATTCGTTGAGTGCTTTTCTTTGTTCCATCAAATTTCTCTTTTCTTTTGTTTCCTTTTTTTCGATGATCATTTTTCTTTTCTTTTTTCGCACTCTCGTTTCTTATGGGGCTACCCCAAACTTAGAACTGAACACAACTTAAAGAATATAACATTATCTCTGAACAGGGTAAGGAAGTGTTTGTGCCGCAGGTTACATTCATGTGGTGATATATACAAACAAAGGATATAGGCTCAACGGGGTTAACAATTGATATTATTAATAGGTATGTCTAGAAAGGCTTAAGGCTTATAACACAAACAAAGTGCCCCAGTGTGTGTATACATGTAATGATATTCCAAGAGAACTTACGCAAACTCAAAGTGATAAAGACATACCTGAACTATCGCTCATGATGAAAAATGTGTTTGGCCTTTTTGCGCTCACCATGTTAGGTAAAGCTTGACGGAATCCAAAGTAGTCCTCTTATGGTGTGGCTTCTTACTCAGCTCAGGATTCACATGGATCCTATGTCAGTCAAGCTTGAGACAATTACGTCTGATCCTTTTCTTCAGCAGTATCATCTTTTGGGAGGATCATTCAACAACAAGCAACAGTAAGTGGAGTGATCATTTCATCCACTACCACTAATGGTCATCACCTAACCAACAACAACACCAAGAACCTAAAATGCATGCAACAAATGACACCCAACAGTAACAGACAAATCAATGTATAATAGTAAACAAAAAGGGAAATAACAAAAAAAACATAAAAACCAAAAGCATAATTAAACCTCCCCCACACTTGAACTAAACATTGAGCTAAATGTTTTAGAACAAAATAGAGAAGGGTGACTCATAGTTCCCTACTGTCTCATCATCATGTTCATCTCATCCAACACAGCCCCTTGTTGAGTCTGCTATATTCCTTGTCTCGATTGCTCAGTTTTAAGGTCACCGAGCTCAGTTTGTACCCATGCCCACTGGTCTTGATTCATGGACGATGACCCGGCACCCCGTTGGGTTGGATCTTAGTGAGGGGGTACAAAATGCTCCTAATGATGATCGTCTTCATTCATAGGTTCACGTGCAACCACGTTATCAACATCGTAGTCTTCCTCTTCATCAGGGTCAACACTCGCATATAACCAGTTAGCACAATCAAAAATACTTACTCTGTCAGGATTAGGTAATGCAATGATAAACCTTTTATGGATCACCTCAGAGTAATAATCACGAGAAATAGAAATCATACCTTGTTGACTAAGAGCTGACATATCAATTTTAGTCTTACCTACCACAGGGGTCTCCTCAAGCAAAACTGCATGATAACTAAAATGTTCAGCAATTTGGGTAATCATACCCCCAACAGAAATACCACTGGAGTCTGCCCAACCAACTCTCCCCAAATAATAAGCTACAAAGGCAACGACATTAATGGATTGATTTTGTGCCATAGAGTACAGGAAAAATAACTCCCTTTGAGTTGCCATGTCATACTATCACCTTGTCCAAATAGAGTATATTCCAGACCTTTTTGGGCATATCGGAAACAAGGGTTCTAGATGCCCGAGGCCTTTGCACCTTTTGAGGTGTAATCAGTCCTCCCTATAATAGCTGTCCAAAAATCGTGCAGAACAAACCCTTTAGGGACCGCTCCAGGTCTGTAAAGTGGGAGTCAGAGAATACCAGCCAACTCCTTGATAGATAACTCATGACCAGTATTAGAAACATGGAATTTGAGAGTACCATAGTAGTACCTCTTAGTGTCAATCCACCTTTTCTCCAGTTGGAACTCAGTTGTGCTTAAAAACTCAAGTGTGATACGCTCATAAGTTGGCGCCTCGAGACACATGAATTCCAACATTCCCAACACGTGGAACATCTGATCAATTTTAATTTTTAATCCTAAGTCATTAAGGGTTTGTTCACACATGTAACTTATAGGAGTCAACTTACGCTTTCTATGAGTGGAGTATCGTCGCTCTTGCTCCGGATTATCGAAGACAATGTTATGCAGGCTCGGTGTACGACTACTTCTCTTCCGTGGCCTTGAAGTCTCAGCCATTTATTGCTTACCCTAAACAATCCTCTTCGGGGGCATTTTCGTACCTGCACAAAAAGTAAGAGAAATACGAAAATGAAATTAGGAGAAACAGACACCGAAATAATGACGAGGACAAAAAATGGTGAAGGTTTTCTGAAGGAAGTTGTTGATTTGGGGTGGATATGATGGTAAAGGTGGACGCTTTTGTGGTGGTTTTAATGGAGGTTTTAGGATTATGAGAGAGAATAGTGATGAGGAAGATGAGGTTAGTGAGAGATAATGAGAGAAAATCAGATTCCAAAAAAATTCACTTTTTCAAATTCGGAGGCCTGGCACGGGCCGTGTTAGGCACCATGGCCGACCATGTCAGGCTGCTGTAAGTTCAAATTCTAGACAGATTGCTTTAGTGTTCCTAAAACGAGTTGTGTCAAGCACCACGGTCGGTTGTGTCAGGGTTTTATAATTTCAATTTTTTGACAACTTCCTTCAGTGCTCCTAACACGGGCCGTGTCAAGAACCACGATCGACCGTGTCAGGCTTTTATAAGTCCTATTTTCAGGCCTCCTGACACGGGCCGTGTCAAGCACCACGGGTGGCCGTGTCAGGTGGGTGATTCCTCTTCAAATAAATTTCCTATTTTTTTCTTTCAAATTTTGTCTTTCCTCCCGGTACAACTTCCTTCCCGGATGCTTGTACAAATTTTGCGTTCACTTGAGTGCCTCTGCCCTTTTCTGCAAGGCACTGTGCAAACCTGAACAAACCTAAAATACCAAACAAAAACAACGACAATAATTATAAATAAAACACGTGGGTTGCCTCCCACGAAGCGCTTTGTTTAACATCGCATGGCTCGACGGTCGTCCATCTTATCCGGTAAGACAAACATCATCTACCAGACCACTCTCTTGTTCTTTGTAGTATGTTTTTATCTTTGTCCATTCACCTTAAAAGTGTCCCCGTTGGCTGAATTTTCGAGCTCGATTGCTCCATGCAGGAATACTTTGTGAATCACAAAAGGTCCGGACCATCTTGACCTCAACTTTCCAGGAAACAGATTCAAGTTGGAATTAAACAACAAAACCAACCATCCCTTCCAAAATTATTTCTTCTGAATTCTTTGGTCATGCCATTTTTTTGTTTGCTCTTTGTATATTTTGGCTTTTTCATAAGCCTGATTGCTAAACTCTTCTAACATATGCAGTTGAAGAATTCAGGATTCATATGCTTTTGAAAGATCACAGTTCAAGAATTTGGAGGCCCAAAATGCTTTGTGCTATAGTTCGAGTGGTAAATGACAAGCTTTACCGTAAACCAATTGATAAGGGGACATACCTATTGGGGTTTTGAATTTTGTTTTATACGCCCACAGTGCATCCTCCAACTTTATTGGCTAATCTTTTCGAGAAGCACTAACAGTCTTTTCCAAAATTTGCTTTATATGTCTGCTAGATACTTAAACCTGTTTACTCGTCTGAGGATGATAAGGTGTGGAAATATTGTGCTTCATGTTATATTTCCTCAACAAATTCTCCATCAACTTGTTTAGAAAATGAGTACCTTATTCATCGATTAATTCTCTTGCTACCTCAAACCTATAGAAAATGTAGTTTTGAGGAAATTGACCACCACTTTAGCATCATTTATGGGTAATGCTACAACTTCTACCCACTTTGACACATAATCAAAAACGACCAAAATGTAATGCTTTCCAAATGAAGGTGGAAATGGTCCCATGAAATATATTCCCCATACATCAAACAACTTTACTTCCAACATAGAATTTTGAGGCATATGATTTCTCTTCAAAATATTACCTGTCCTATGACATCTGCCACATTCCTTCACTATGCTTTGAGCATCCTTGAACATTATAGGCCAGTACAACCCAGACTGGAGGACTTTTGCTGCCGTTCTATCGCCACTAAAGTGTCCTCCATATTCTGAGTCATGACATGCTTTGAGGCTGTCCCTTTGTTCTTCCTCCGGAACACACCTTCGAACCAACCTGTATATTCCCTTTTTGTACAAGAACGCATCGTCCCACAACTAAAACCTGCAATCGTGCAAAAAAAATTTCTTTTTGTTAGAATCAAAGTCATCAGGTATTATTCCACCTACTAAATAATTCACATAGTCTGCGAACCATGGAACACCAGTAACAACTAGGATTCATTCGTCGATGAACTCATCCTTGATTGGGTGTTTCTCCTCTGTTTCTTCTATCAGGGACATCCGGGACAAGTGATCAACAACAATATTTTCACATCCCTTTTCGTCTCTGATTTACAGATCAACCTCTTGCAGAAGTAGAATCCATCTCAGCAACCTTGGTTTAGATTCCTGTTTAGCTAACAGATATTTCAAAGCAGTATGGTCAGTATAAAAAATTACCTTCGACCCTAACAGGTAAGACCTGAATTTGTCAAAAGAATACACAATCACGAGCAACTCTTTTTCAGTGGTTGAAGCATTCATTTTTCCAGGATTCAACACATGACTTGCATAATAAATCACATGCAAGAGCTTTTCCTTTCTTTGTCCTAGCACTGCCCCACTGCAATACCACTTGCATCACACATGATCTCAAAAGGGAGAGACCAATCAGGGGAAATCACTATAGGAGCATACACCAACTCACTCTTCAGGATTTCAAAAGCTTCACTGCATTTTTTGTCAAAAGAAAAGGTGTGTCTTTCACAATCAAGCTCGTCAACGGTTTGGCGATCTTTAAAAAGTCTCCGATGAACCTGCGGTAAAAACCCGCATGTCCCAAGAAGCTTCTTATACCTTTTTCATTCACTAGTAGTGGTAAATTATCTATTACCTCCACTTTTGCTTTGCCTACTTCTATGCCTTTGTTGAAAATTTTGTGTCCTAACGTTATGCCTTCACGTACCATAAAGTGGCATTTCTCCCAATTTAGGATCAAATTTGTTTGCTGGCATCTTTCTAGCACAAGAGACAAGCTAGTCAAACACTTATCAACAGAAGAACCGAAAACAAAAAAGTCATCCAGAAACACTTCCATATGTTTTTCAAGCATGTCAGCGAATATGGATGTCATACACCTCTGAAATGTGGCAGGTGCGCTGCACAACCCAAATGGAATTCTCCTGTACGCGAAAATACCATAAGGACATGTTAAAGGGGTCTTCTCTTAATCTTCAGGGGCCACTGCAGTCTGATTGTACCCCGAGTATCCGTCAAGGAAACAATAGTAATCATGATCGACCAATATTTCCAAAATTTGATCAATAAATGGCAAGGGGAAGTGGTCCTTTCTTGTTGCAATATTCAACCTTCTGTAATCAATGCACACTCTTCAACCTATAGTAGTTATTGTTGGAATCAACTCATTTTTCTCATTTTTTATCACAGTAGTTCCCCCCTTTTTCGGCACTACATGCACTGGACTAACCCATGAGATATCGAATATGGGGTAAATCATCTTCCATCAAAATATTGTGCATGCAAATTGTCGGGCTAATACCTTTCAAATCCTCAATCGGCCATCCAATAACACTCTTGTATTTCTTGATTACTTGGATGAGTTCTTCTTCTTGAAAACTTTTTAAACCGAAATTGATAATGACAGGGCACTTATTTTCAGCATCAAGAAACACATACTTCAGATTCTCAGGCAGTTGTTTCAATTCTGCCCCCTTTTTAGGCTCTTGGTTATTTTCTGATGATTGGGGTGGTCTTAAATCTTCCCATCGGTGTGGTTTAGATCTAGTACACTGAGGTTGTGCTTCCATCATGGATATCACTTATGACTCTCTCTCATCTTCATCACTTTCAAAAATTGGCAAGCTCAAAACATGTTCTAAAGGTAAATAAGGTGTTTTCATTTAAATTCCTTGAGCAATCACTTGATCTATTACCTCTATAGTGTGACTCATGCCAACATCATCTTTGTATTTCATAGTATTTTGAACATCAATTTTTAATTCTTCATTATAGACTTTGAGGGTCATTGTTCCTTCCTCTATGTCTATCATACATCGTTCTGTTTCTAAAAATGGTCTACCCAATATGAGAGAGATCTCCTTATCTTTAGGCATCTCAAGAATGACAAAGTCAACCGGAAACGCAAATTTATCTATCTTTACCAGAACATCTTCCACAATTTCATAAGGTCGCCTAACTGAGCGATCAACAAACTGAAGAGTCATCCTAGTGTCTTGAACGGTGCCAAGGCCCATTTTTTTTATAAATGGACAGCGACATCAAACTCACACTAAATCCCAAATCAATCAGATCCTTCTTGAATTTTCTATCACCAAAAGTGCAAGGAATAGTAACAGAACCCCTATCTTTCTTTTTCAAAGGAATTTTCATACCTTGGAGAATAACACTGCAAGTTTCAATGAGGATGATTGGATGTACATTTGTGGAGTGATTTTTGGAGATGATGTCTTTCATGAATTTGGAATATATTGGCATCTTCTCTAGAGCTTCAGAAAATGGAATATTTATCTCAAGTTTCTTAAACATCTCTAAAAACTTCTCAAAATTCTTCTCATGTTGGTCTTTTTTCTTTTGTCTCGGAGGATAAGAAAGTTTAATGATTGGCTTGACAACTTTTTCCTTCTCCTTTATAGGCATTATCACAACATCCTCCTCCGTTTTATTCAGTTCTTTGATTTCTAACTCGACTTCCAATAATCCATCTTCTTCTGCAATGTTTTCTTTCGGTTTTTCAGTAGACTTACCTCTTCTGGTCACCACAACGTTAACATTATTATGCTCACGAGGATTTGTCACTTTACCACTAGGCAAGTAGCTTGAGAATTTGAGGCCAATTATTGTGTTATCTGACCCATCTGAACTTCAAGATTTTTTATAGAGACGGTGGTGTTTTTCTAATTGTTTCTAGTCTCTTCTTGGAACTGAATATTATGAGCGACCATTTTTTCAATGGCAATCTCCCAATCTGCTTTCTTTGGAGCTTGTTGTTGCTGTTGCTGTTGATACTGAGACTGATATTGACCTTGACCCTGTTCTGGAACATCCCCTCTCTGATCTTTCCAGGAGAAGTTTAGATGATTCTTCCAAGCTGGATTGTAAGTGTTGGAGTAGGGATTATTCTGCTTAAAAAATTTATCTCTTCAATTTGTTGAGGGGTTGCAAAGCAATACACTGGGTGGTGAGGTCCATTACAAATTTCACAAGTGATGGTCCGAGCAGATTGAACTTGAGCGACTTGTTGAGTTCCTATATTCATAGCTTTCAACTTATTTTCCACTTCAACAGCTACTGTATCTTCCTACCAGATTTTATTAGTTTCTAGCTTCATATTAATAACTCCCCCAGGTTTGATCGTACACCTATCATACAACTCCAGATGCTCATTTGCAGCTATCACTTTAATGATCTTTTTCATACCGGTGGCTATTGAGAAATTGGTTGAGCCACCGACTGCTGTATCAATCAACTATTTTGTCTTTATTTTGAGACCATTGAGAAACATCTGCATCTGTTCAGTCTGATGCATATTATGAGTTGGGAAAGATACCAGGAACCTTTTGAATCTTTTGTAGGCATCTCCCAAAGACTCACCCTTCTTATGTTTGAAGTTCAAGATTTCATACATTTTTCTCAGAAATACCAATGTTGGAAAATACTCATTTAAGAAAGCCGTTTCCATATCTTCCCATGATGTAATATTGCTGGTTGGGAGAGAATAGAACCATTCTTCCGCCTTTTTAGCTAAAGTGAACGAGAACATTCTTAACTCTTTCCTTCATCAGTATGACCATCAATTTTCAAAGTAGTACTCACAGTCAGAAATCTCTGCAAGTGCTTGTTTGCATCTTCATTCACCTTTCTGGTGAAAGGTTTTCTTTCAAGTTGATTGATTGTGCTAGGATGCAGTTGAAAATTAGTCACATTCACCGGTTGATTGACAATTGATAATCTACCACCCAATGCATTTGCACCTCTATAGTCACCAAGGAGTCTTTCTGGAGGTGGAGGTGGAGGAACTTGAACCATAGTTTATGTTTCTGAATCTGAATCTGAGTGAGCTGAGGGAACTTCTTCTTTGGAATTTAGTCTAGCCAATCTAGTGTGTCTTTGTCTCTGGTGAAGGGTTCTCTCGATTTCTGTGTCAAAAAGAAATTCAGCTGAGGGATCTCCTTGCATAAATAGATTAGACAGATTAGTGAATAAAATTATATAAATGACAGAAAAATAATTTTATTGTAGAGTAAAAAAAATTTAATTGAACTAAAATCAAAGTCTATATTTTGACAGCCCCCGACAACGACGCCAAAAACGTGATCGAAAAAATAACAAGTGTATTATTTTACCTTTTGCAGTAATAAAGGGGAAATTCCCCAAATGTCAATCTCAAGGACTGCGTGTTAATATCGAGTTCAAATAATTGTTCAATTAAACAAAAACTAGTGTTGGGGTTTTAGATTCAAACTTATAAAAATAAGGGCAATAAAATAAATAATACTATAAAACAAGGTTTTCAAGGAAAAAGGAACATGCCAAAGAAGGTGTGTAATTTGTCCCTGTAATAACTCTGAGTCACTATTGCATCAACAAATATTAATTAATTACTACCAGTTGTCAAAGATATTTTCTCCCAAGGCCTTGGTGAGAAAACCTTTAATCATTCAACCCTTATTATATCGAGAATCATCTGGTTCATACAGGGTATCCCTAGTCCTAGGTGATATCTACTTCAGAGTAATCTTATTAAAACCTCATCAATGACGATCAAGCCTAATCGATAGTCATACATCAATCTCAATTGTTTAGAAATAGAAAACTTTACACACATTAAAAGATTACAGTAATTATGAAAAACAATATTGTCATTGCAATCTAAAACTCAAAGTTATTACAGATATAAATTTGGGACACCCCCATAGAATTAAGGGGTTTAGCTACTCATATTGTTCAAAGCAAATTCAAGATAAAAATTAGAAATTACAAGTAATTGGATGACTTGGATCTTCAATTACGCTCGCTCATGAAAATATTCTGCTCTTCGAATTCCTTGATCTCTTCAGTCCTCGCCCAAAAAGTCCCAAAATTCCTTGTAAAAACTCTTATAAATAGTGAAATCCCTTAGCATTGTTTTGTAAATCCCCATAATGCCCTTTCTGCTCAAGTCTTGAGAAAAAAACACAAAAGCCAAAAGAATCAGCGCTTGGGCCAACACGGCCCATGTCAGCTGACACGGGTGGCCGTGTTATGCCACTTATTGTCCCCCTCTTCTGCTTCTATCTAAGGTAAAATGACACGGCCCATGTCAGGTGACACGGGTGGCTGTGTTGCTCCACTATCTTCCCTTCTCCTAAAGCCATCATCCTGCCACGAACCGTGTTAGGTGACATTGATGGTCGTGGCAGGCCTTCTGTAACTTAGCAATTTCCTGCCCGAAACTCCAGATTTCTCTACTTTCTCGTGCTAAGTTATTTGGGTCTTCTACTTAGTCCTAAAGCAAATCAAAACAGACAACCAAAGCATAAAATGCAGAAAACACGAAATAAAACTCAAAAGTGATAAAATGCACAAATAACTTACAGAAACTAAAATTGACTCGAAAGGTAGCATAATATGAACAAAGTACTCCAGAGTCCTTGGCTTCTTGTCGAATAAGTGATGAAAATATAGTGAAAATGGTGGCCGATCACTTCCAACAAGCTGTTGATTATTAGAAACCTCAATTTGTTATTCTTTAGAAGTAACCAACTGAGTAACAGCTTCTTCCATGACACATTCTGGATGACCAAAATCTTCCTCATCTTCTTGAATAACTTCCTTAACCTCTGGAGCAGGAAGACACAGTGGAGTATTTTGTAACTTCCAGAGTTCCATAAGGGGTACGAACCCATAACAAAAGTTTCTTTTCGAAACTTTATACCAAAATTTCTTTAGCTTGGAGATCTTGGAGTTTATCCAACTTCTATAAGCTTCCAAAGCCACGTCAGTTTCTGCAAGATTAGATGATAAACAACTAGTCCTCATAGCAGCATGAAGACAACTTCTTGATTCAGACTCGAAATTCTTTAGAATCTTACCAACATTTGGATTTGGTTTTGGTTGGATAGGGATTTTGATAGAAAGATCTGTTATGGTTAAATGAGTATATGGACCATAAACAGTTGGAAGAGGAGTGGGAATGGCCTATTGTCTCTCTCCGATTCAGATACTTCTGGTCCAGGTTCAAAATTTAACATTCCTTCAGGAGTACCTTCATGCACTTGGTTACCAGAATCTCTCGAAGGAGATCTTCTGGGTGTTATCATATTTGGATTTTCAATATGGGGAACAATAACAATCAAAGATGGAGGTGGAATGGGTGATGAAGGTAATTGTGAAGGAGGTGGTGTTTGTGGTATCTGTTGTTGTGGTTGATGTAACTGAATTTTAGAAACTTTAGGAGTTTTTGTAACAGGTTTTATAACAGATGTGTTTGTGGGAGGTGGTTGTGAAATGAGAATGTTTTGAGAAGGATATGGAGAAGGGTGTGTTGGTAAGGCACATTCAGAAATTCCAGAGTCAGAAACAAAAGATTTATGACCTTAGGAAGCTTACCAAGAGTTGGAGTGTTAGAAGCTTTGGAAGACTATTGAACAACACCAGATGTGTCCTTCAGAAGCATTACTTTTTGGTGCTCACTGAGAGGCACCTCATCTTCATCCAGAAATGTAGCAGCCTTCTTCTTCTTCTTCTTCTTCTTCTAAGGTCTTGAAAATCCTTCTTCACGAGACTCTTTCTTCCTCTTCCCATGCACATCTGGGTAAGTCTATGGAAGGTTGAATGGGTCAACCATTGGATATATGCCATCTTTAAGACAATACTCAAGGTAATACTCCAGAACTTCGGAAGGATCAATCTTGGTGAAGATTAGGAAGTTTTTAACTAGAATCCTCAATCCACAGATATCATCCTTTGAAGGAATGATATCTGGCTTGACTACCTTTAAGATAAGACCCATGCTCTTGAGATTCTTCCCCAATAAGATCTTTCCAGCATCCTTCACTTGCTCCCCAGTTAAACCATTGACCATAAGGTCATCCACAAGACCATTTTAAACAAGAAGGTCAAAAAGTAACCTTCCATTTGGAATGAACCTTCCCTTCTTGGATGTACTTTTAGTTCTAGTTTCTCTAATAGAATCCCTGAGAAATTTGAACAAAAGCGTTGGAAGTGCCAATTTGTACCCTTTTCCAAGAAGAACATCACATACTTATGGATAATGTTGATGTAATCAGAGGAGTTTGTATTGGGTCGATGGTGAATACATCCTAGAATTATCTTGAACCAAACCTTTAACTTATTAGATAGGTCTTTAGCACTTATACATTTGCCTTCATCCAACTTTGTTCCTTCCTTGAAAATAACATATGCTACCTTAACTTCTCTTATTGCATCAATTTTAACATTGTAAACCCTTTTTCCACAGTCATTGTGAGAAATTAAGTCATCAATTGATTTCTCAGTGACAACAATCTTCTTATTCATAACAAATGAAGAGATTGTGTCCTTGGTAGCAATAACATGTATCCAAAACTGCTTTACAAGCACTGGATATATTGGACCAGTTAACCTTTCGAAGAATTCCTTCCACCCTTGAAAGTATAAAGTCTCATAGAAATCGAATCCATTATCCTTCAGATTTTTGAAATCCACAATGGTTTTGTAAAGAACCTTAAGCTCATCAACAAGAATGTTGAGAGTTAATTCAGGAGTCCCTTCCATAACAGGATGATTCTTGTCAGCAATGGAGCGGATATGAGATTGTTGTTGTTATTGAAGTTGTTGTTGTTGAGGAGCATCCATTGTTGAATGTTGAAGATAAGGATGTACAATTACAGATGAGGTGTTTGAAGGTTTGAAATATTGAAAGTGTGGGAGTAAAGTGCGCGTAGTATGAAAATATGAGTGAAATGGGTTTATATAAAAAAATTAGTAATGATGATAATAAATGAAATACGCCATCATAGGGAAACATAAACGATTTAACCTAATCCCAAGATATAGAAACCCAAAGTGTCACTCTAACATCACACATGCTCAGAAAGTAGGAGAACTGTCACCACTAAGAACCACATGATATCAAATGACAAGACAATCATTTAATGCAACAACTATTCAAAATCAAGAATGCAAATCAATAAGATTGCTTCTGATCAGAACCTTTTTGATTCATGAAACTTCTTCACTTTAAAAAGCTCATGTCTCATAATCAACAAATAAATTCTCAGAACCTAATTTGGAGTTTTGAAGACTTAACATTATTAAATTCATCTTTTCATTCTAGACAAAAATCTATAAATAAGTTTTTTAGAATGAAAACGAATCTATCTTCAGCAAGGGGTTTTGTAAAGATATCAACCTATTGATGGCCTGTATCAACAAATTTTAAGTGAAAAATACCCTTCTGAACATATCTGCGTAAAAAATGATGTTTAATTTTAATATGCTTAACCCTAGAATACAAGATAGGATTCTTAGACAAACAAATAACATAAGTATTATATCAGAGAATAGGAATGTTACTCTCGAATATTTGATAATCTTCCAGCTGACTCTTCATCTAAAGTATCTGAGTACTGCATCCAGAAGATGCAATATACTCGGCTTCGCCTGTTGAAAGAGAAATTGTTGACTGTCTCTTGCTGCACCATGAGATTAGATTGTCTCCCAGAAATTGACAACTTCCAGAAGTACTTTTCCTTTCTATTATGTCTCCAGCATAGTCAGTATCACAATAGCCTACTAATTTATATTCACTTGATTTTCTATAAAATAAACCAAGGTTAGTAGTACCTTTCAAATACCTAAAGATTCTCTTAACAACAGTTAAGTGAGTCTCCCTAGGATCTAATTAGAAGTGAGCACATAAGCAGACACTAAATAATATATCAGGTCTAAAAGTGGTTACATAAAGGAGAGAGCCTATCACACCTCTGAAAAGCTTCTGATTTTCCTTACTTCTTACCTCTTCTTTCTCTGGAATGCATGTAAGATGCATTGAAGTCTTTGCTGGCTTGCATTCTGACAAGTTAAACTTATTCAGAAGTTCCCCTGTATACTTGCTCTGATGAATGTACATTCCTTCTGAATATTGATCAATATGAATTCCCAGAAAGAACTTGAGTTCTCCCATCAGACTCATTTCAAGCTTTGCCTGCATTGACATAGCAAAATCCTTGCACAACGAAGCATTATCAGAACAAAAAATAATTTCATCAACATAAATTTAAACAACCAGAATATCATTCTTCAAGATTTTGCAAAAAAGAGTTGTGTCCACTTTCCCTCTAGTAAAATCATTTTCCAAAAGGAAGTTACTTAGTCCATCATACCAAGCTCTAGGAGCTTATTTCAAACCATATAATGACTTTTTCAGTTTAAAAATAAAATCTTGATTTTGAGAACTTTCAAAACTAAAAGGTTGGTTCACATACACTTTTGCAAAAATATATCCATTTAAGAATGCACTATTAACATCCATCTAATAAAGAATGATGTTATGATTCTATGCAAATGAAACTAAAAGGCAAATAAACGTTAACCTGACATTTGGAGCAAAGGTTTGTGTATAGTCTATTCCTTCTTGCTGACTATAACCTTGTGCTACTAGTCGATTCTTGTTTCTAACGACTTCACCCTTCTCATTAAGCTTGTTTCTGAAGACCCATTTTATTCCAATAACATGGAAACCCTTTGGTTTCTGAATAAGATACCAAACTTCATGTCTGGTGAATTAGTTCAACTCCTCTTGCATAGCCATAATCCATTAATTATCTAGAAGAGATTCATCAATAGAAGTGGGCTCTATCAGAGATACCAAACCCATAAGAGATTCTTCAGAAGGTTTAAATGAAGATCTAGTTTTGTCTGGTGCGTCTTTATCTCCCATAATCAATTCTTCAGAATGAAAATTTCTTGGTCTACACTTCTTCTGATGAGTTGGACCAACAACAACTTCTGGTTGAGTCACTTTTGAGTCTTTTGCTTCAGCATTTTTAGCTTTTCATTCTGAGTCTTTTTCTCCAGAATCATTATCCTTGGATTCTGAAACATTGATCTTAAAATCTACAAATTTCTCAACTAGCTTTGACTTTTCAGGGTCAAGCTCATCATTGAATATAACATGAATTAATTCTTCAAAAATTCATGTGTCAGTGTTAAAAACTTTGTAGCCTTCATAGCATTTAGAAAATCTTAACAATAAGCACTTTTGTGCTTAGAATCAAACTTGCCATGATTCTCTTTAGTGTTCAACATAAAACACTCACAGCCAAAAGGATGAAAGTAAGAAATGTTGGGCTTTCTGTTCTTCCATAATTCATAGGGAGTCTTATCCAGAATAGGTCTAATAGGAATCCTGTTCTGAATATAACAAGTTGTGTTAACTGCTTCTGCCCAGGAATACTTAGCCATATCAGTTTCTTGGATCATGGTGTAGGCCATTTCTTGCAAAGTCTTATTCTTCCTTTCTACAACCCTATTTTGCTATGGAGTTCTAGGACAAGAGAAATCATGTGAAATTCCATTTTCATCAAAAAGATTTTCAAAATATTTATTTTCAAATTCGTCACCATGATCACTTCTAACTCTGACTAATTTGCAATTCATTTCTGTTTGCACTAGTGAGCAGAAGGTAGAGAATAAAAAATGTGACTCATTCTTGTGTTTAAAGAACTTTACCCATGTCCAATGACTATAGTCATCAACGATGACCAATCCATACTTCTTACCACTGATAGAGGCATTTTTCATTGGCCCAAACAAATCAATGTGCAGAAATTCTAACGGTCTAGAGGTAGACACAACAATTTTTGCTTTGAAAGATGTTTTAGAAATTTTGTCTTTCTGACATGCTTCACAAAGAGCATATGAAGTGAACTTCAGGTTGGGTAAGCCTCTGACTAATCCAAGCTTTTTTAGCTGAGAAATCCTACTCATGCTAACCTGGCTCAAACGTCTGTGCCATACCCATTGCTCCTCATTAACAAACATTAAGCATTTTACATTTTGATCCTCAAGATCATAAAGTCTGATTTTATAAATGTTATTCTTTCTCTTTCCGTTAAAAAAGATTGTACTATCTTTTTTACTAACAAACTTACAAGAATTTTGAATAAAAATGATATCATAACCATTATTACTAAGTTGACTAATAGACAATAGGTTATGCATCAGACCATCGATCAAAAGAACATTAGTAATAGAAGGAAGTTTATTGTTACCAATAGTTCTGGAGCCAATGATCTTCTCTTTCTAGTTTCCTCCCAAACCAATGAAGCCTCGAGGCTTAAGTTCCAAATCTTGGAACATAGACCTTATGCCTATCATATGTCGCGAGCATCCACCATCCAGGCACCATGGTTGGTGTTTCAGATGAGCTGCTAAGGATGTCTGCAACATAAATTATTTTATCCTTAGGTACCCATTTTCTGGGTCCTCTTTTGTTACTTTTCCCAGAGTTTTTTTTTACAACTTTGGGTCTTTGTGGAGAAGGATAGTCATAGGGAATTTATGCATGATACTTAGGTTTCAGAACTGAGTTCTTATTGTATGTTTCTGTGTCTGTGCAGATAAATCAAGCTCAACGCCAACATGCACGAAATGCTCATAGAGAGGTTTCAATTTAACCTTCTGACTTTCGTCAGGTTTTATAGTTTCTGGAAAACCTAAACCTTTCTTTCCATTTATTCTAACTTCATAGATAAAAAAATCCATTTTACTTTTATATATGCTTTTAGCCATAAAGTACTGGAATGCTCTGTCATATCTAATGACGCAATCAGTACCATAAGCTTCTGAGACTATTTCTTCCTCTAGTTTTGAAATTTTACTTTTCAAAGCAGATTTATTACTTTCTAATGAAAATGATTTTTTCATTTAGAGAAGAAACATCTTTCTCAAGCTCATTGTGAGTTTCAGAAGCAACTACTTAGACTTGTTTAAGTTCCTTGTACCTACTCTGAAGACTCTGGTACTTTTCTAGTATATCAGAGAGACATGATTCTAAATCAAAATAAGATAGTTCAGAAAACACCTCTTTAGAATCGGAGTGTGATTTTGATTCTGACAAAACCTTGTCTTCTGGTTCTTCAAAACCTTCTGGATCACCTGTTGTTGCCATCAATGCAACATTGGCTTGTTCCTCATCAGAATCTTCTTCTTCTAATTCTGAGTCGTCCCATGTAGCTATCATCCCCTTCTTTCCTTTAGAGAAACTCTTCTTAGGCCTTCTGTTCTTTTTAAGCTTAGGACATTCATTTTTATAGTGTCCTGATTCCTTGCACTCAAAGTAGATAACCTCTTTACCATAATCTTGCTTCATCTGTTCAGACAAAGAATCAGAACGACCAACAGTCCTTCTAGCTCCTCTGAACTTCCCTTTACCATTCTTCCTATGCTTCATGAGTCTGTTAACCCTCTTAGAAAATCAAAGACAACTCATCACTATCTTCTAAGTCTTCATCAGAAATTTCAGAGTCTTCCTCAACTTGATAAGCTTTTGTCTTCTCAAGCTTGGAACTTAAAGCAACATATTTACCTCACTTTTAAGGTTTATCTTCCTCGAGTTCAATCCCGTGGCTTCTCAAAGAACTGGCAAGTTCTTCAAGACTAATACTATTAAAATCCTTTGCCAGCTTCAAAGTAGTTACCATAAGTCTCCATTTTTAGGGAGACTTCTGATTATCTTCTTGACATGGTTTGTTGTAGAGTATCCTTCATCCAGAACTTTCAGTCCTGCAACAAGCATCTAAAATCTTGAGAATATAGTCTCAATGATTTAACCATCTTCCATTATGAATGCTTCGTACTTCTGGATTAAGGCCAAAGCCTTTGTCTCCTTTACTTGAGAATTCCCCTTATGAGTCATCCTCAGAGAGTCAAATATGGATTAGGCAGAATCTATGTTTATTATCTTCTCATACTAAGTATAACAGATAACATTTAACACTATCGTTCTAGCCTTATGATGATTTTTTAAATATTTCTTATGTTGATTTTTCATAGCACTTCTTGCTATATTATTTCCTTCAGCATTAACTGGGTGAACGTAACCATCGACTACAAGATCCCAGAGATCAACATCGTATCTAAGAAAGAAACTTTTAATTCTATATTTCCAGTAATCAAGTTTCTCACCATCAAAGATTGGTGGTTTAGAGCTGTAGTGATCTCTCTCATTATTGTTAACAATGTTAGCAACATTAATAACAATCATTGTTTCTCACACAAACTGGATCGCTACTGAACATGATGAAGTGTTGATAAATCATTTATCACAATCAGAACCGGAGCTCTGATGCCAATTGAAGGTGTGAAAAACACAAGAAGGAGGGGGGTGGGGTTGAATTGGGTGTTAAAACAAAAGCTTTTTACCAACTCAAAAACACCACTCGAATGTTAATAATAAAGAGATAAAAACACAAGTATTTTTATCCTGGTTTGCTTAAAACTCAAAGCTACTTCAGTTCACTCGCCAAGGTGATTTCTCCTTATACACAAGGAATTAATCCACTATAATCAACTGATTATAATAATCACAAAGAATAACCTTCTTTGTCTTCTCAAGGATTCGACTATACCCTAGTCTCCTTAAGGAATCACAAAGAACAACTTTCTTTGTCTTCTTAAGGATTCGACTATACCCTAGTCTCCTTAAGGAAAATCAAACAAAGAGTTTGAATAATATTTTGTATGTTATAAGTTGCTTTTACACAAGCAGATTTTACACAAATGAAAAATAAACACTTAAAGAAAAACTGTGTACAAAATTGATAGCTTTTCACAAAGAAATAAACTTGTCAAATTGTTGTAGCGTTGTTCGCACATGGTTTTTGCTCGAACAATCTCTAGCCTCCTATGTGTTAAGTTTATGGGATATTTTGTTTAAATGTTTGGGTTAATAAAATGGTAGACAGGAAATGCTTGTAAAATGCGCAATTAAAATAGATGAACGAAAGATAAGATAAACCGTAAATGGAAAAGAAAATAAAAAAGACTTGGTAATTTAAATTGTTTGAAGGTAAATGTGGACGCAAGTATACATTTTTATAGGAATGAACTCTTTTCTCCGAACGCTTGATACTTTGAGTATTTTCCCTCTACAATGTTACAAGTGCGACCCCTTAAAACTAACAATGAGCTTTTCTTAAATAGGAAATAAAATTAACTACTATTTTTCTCTTGATGATTAATAGCTTGAGACATGTCTGGCCACTTCCTTTGTAACTTCCCACGTTCTTGCTATTTTCAAATCTTACCCGTGTAAACTGTCTTATGCTTCAACTTCAACCTGCACTTTTTCTATTTGTTGGACCCATTTCGACTTGGCTTGTGTTCCCTGTCTGTCTTGTCTGTCGAACTCCTTCGACCATGTTCATTATTCTCGATTCTTCTTATTATGATTCCATACTCCTTGCTTCGATTTTCCTCTTTGGCATAGTCAAAATTTGTTGGCTAACAAATTTCCCCCTTAAAAGGCCAGTTTCGACTAAGAAACGTTTCGATCGAGAAACTTGGCGTTTTTCCTTACCCAATTTTGACTGGGTGTTTAATCATTGATGATGTCATGTGCAATGATGACATCTTTCTACACCATGATTTCCAAGGTGAAATGCCATCACTTGCAGCTAGTTCCTAGGTCGTGGGTTTTCAACCATCTTTGCTAACTTTCCCACTACCACTGAATCGGAACAACTATCATCGATATCGACTGACTCTTGGTTGTCGTTGTATTTACTTATAAATATCACTCCTCCATATTTTTTGTTTTCCTTCCTTCTTCTGTTTGTGTATATTTTTCTGCAACTCTCAGAACAGTAATATTTTCAACCTTACTGAAGAATAAAGTCTAAAACCCATTCCTCGACCAACATCTATGAACGGGGATGTATTAAAGATTTGGCAACATCAAATGCTCATTCCCTTTGTTGTTGCTGATAAACTCATCGTTTTCCATGGGGCATATATGGATACAAAAATACAATCGAAAAACGTTCAGTCGTACTTTCCTTGCTTTACTCCAGCTGTTCCACCGGCCTTTGAGAAGAATGGTTCCATTGACCTGAAGTTCATGGACCCAAAGGTCAAGGTTTTTAGGTCGATGCCCACTCCTGGTAAGAAAGAGTATATGGTCTGGCTCAACAAAGTCCAAAAAAAACGTCAGGAATAATGGAAAAGGAATGACATCTTCGATGCCATCCAAATTTTGAGGAACGCCCATCGAATCAACCCCTGTATGCTGCGTGCTTTGATGTACTTCTGGGAAGGTTCGACTAACACCTTCCAACTCCCTTGTGGCATGTTAATGTTTACCTTTTTCGACGTGGCAGCCATCACTGATCTCTCATCTCTGGGCGAAACCTTCGACCCAACTCTTCCGAAGAAAAACACTTTTACTGTCAATCATGCAAGTTTTCAGAATTACATTGAATACCACTATGATCAGGACTCCACTGAAGTGTCTGACGAGGAATAAATTGCTTTCCTAACTCTCTGGCTCTCATATTATTTGTTTTGTCCTAGCTCTCTGTAGATAGCTAAGAGATATATAAGCTCAGTGATACAAATTCATGAAGGTCGACATGTTTCTTTTGGATGGCTTCTGCTACACTGGCTAAATGCCACATTCGAGTATCAATTGGGTTATCCTGTGTTGGAGAATATGATGCGTTTGAACCAGGATCGACCTATAGAAGGCGGAACACTTGCCTTGATGACCTGTCAGGAGACCCCTGATAACGAGAAATCGTATCGTGTTTTTTAGGCTTATTGCGCAGGTTATTCCTCTTTATTTCAATATGTTTTATCATTTTTTAGTTCAATTATTTGTTTTGCAGTTGTAAGCTAGATTCGGTGCGGATTCGAAAGCAAATCGGAAAAGGAGCAAAAGAGAAGCAAAATAGCAAGTTTCTGCCCATTCTGCTGATATGACGTTCACTGTATGCTTATGGCGTTCACCATTACCTTAGACTGCCACGTCATTTAATGATCAAAGAAATGGCGTTCGCCATTGCCCTAATGGTGTTCTCCATTCTCACACAGACATTAGTTTTGCGATAGTGGGCAGCTTTTAGCAGTTTTCACCGACTTCTTTTCCCTCCATTATGTTTTCACGACCAAGGGAAGTTACAAGGGTGCAAAGCTCTATAAATAGGACTCCTCTGGGTGTTTCAATGATATCCAAGTTGTGCGGAAGCTCTGCGGAATTTGCTTCATAGTCTTAGGCATGTATTTACCTGTAAAAGTAACAATAACTCACATCGAGGGATTATCACACTAGTTTAATTTCTGTTTTCATTGTACTCTTGGACCAAGAACAAGCGTGCCAACATTTTCATTTTAATTCAAGTTTCCGTTTTGTTTAATTTCAGGTTTTTACTGCTTTATTGTTTATACTTGTTATTGCCTTTACTGCATTACATGCCATGTTGTTTTTAAGTTTAGTTGCTTTAATCATGTTGTTTTTAATTAAAATAATGTCTTGCTAAATATCCTTGAGTCCGACGTATGAGGACCGTCGTTGCCGACGGGACTCGGTAGAAACAATAGGCGCATAATTGTTATTAAATTCTGTTTTGGTTTTAGTTTCCAATTGTATGTTTCATTTTTTGACACGAGAGTGAAGAACAAACTAAGGTTCTAGTCGATAGCGCGAGAGTGTGAGGAAGGAATCAAATAGTGGAAACTAGGCATCTATCCTAAAAATAATGAGAGAGCTTTAGGTATCATTTAGGATCTCAATGGTTTTCAAAATATGCTTTATAATTAAAACGGGCGAGCGAGAGCAAAATCCAGTGGTTAGGAGATGTGGTTTTAGTCAATAGCGCAATAGTGTGAGACGGGGCCTTTAAATCAATATTTTCTACAGAACTTAATAAAATCGTAATTAGTACCCGAATTCTACCTAATCCCTTAGGAACACGGAATCCATATTTCGGGCTCATTTTATCATCATTTTCAAACCTCTAGAAATTAGCGTTTATATTTTCATTTGTATCATTTTAACCTTTAGCCTTAGCTTTACATAACAATGATAAATAACATTAGTTTGATTATTAGTCTCTGTAGGTTCGACAATCTTTTAAAACTACGCGATAAACTGTATACTTGTAGTTAATATCCGACAGACACGTTAGTCCCAATCAAGTTTTTGGCGCCGTTGTCGGGGAATATCTTAGTCAATATTGTGATTCTGTTGTTGCGTAATATAGAATAAGGTAACAATTTTCCTTTTTAGTATCATCGATTGTATGTTAAACACTCGCTCTCAGAGCAAAGAGTTGGAGAAACCAATTGACGATATCGAGCGTTATATTAATCTAAGATGCCGAATTATAGATTTCCATATTAAATACAATCTTCCAGATCCTATTGTTTTAGTTCCAAAACCAGAACCAATTATGGCTCAAGGACCACAAAACTGTCCTCTGAAGTATTATGTTGTTCCATCACAAGAAGAACCACATACCAACATTGCTTCCCCGACCATCAACCGAAACAATTTTGAGTTGAAACCTTCGTTGTTATCAGCCGTTCAACAAAACCAATTTTCAGGTAGTCCCACAAACGATCCAAACTTACATTTGCTAGTGTGTGTGTGTGCAGTACGCAGACATAATGAAAGCAAATGGTGTTAGTCCTGAAGCAATTAGACTACGTGTTTTCCCTTTTTCCTTAAGAGATAGAGCTAGAGCTTGACTTCAGTCTCTACCTTCTAACTCTATAACCATATATGATGAGTTGAAGAAGTCTTCTTAGCCCGATATTTCCGACAAAGCAAGACGACTATCCTAAGAGCTCAAATCAATGGATTTAAGAAAAAAGACAACGAATCTCTTTTCGATGCTTGGGAAAGATACAAGGACATGATGAGACTTTGTCCACACCATGGACTTAAGCAATGGATGATTATTCATGCTTTTTACAATGGTCTGTTGTACAAAACTAAGATGAATTTAAGCGTTGCAGTTGGCGATTCTCTAATGGAAAAATTGTATGGCGAAGCTTATGAACTCATATTGAACATGGCTCAAAATCATTTCCAATGGGGAGGTGAACGTTCTGCTATAAAAAACCAACTACGAATGGCGGAATGTATGAAGTTAATGGCATAAACTGCATCAATGTTAAAGTGGATGCACTTACTCAAAAGAGTGAAAGCGTAGCCATAACACTAACAACTACCGCATCTGTTGTAACACCAAATTGTGAATTGTGTGGAACCCCTGGGCACACTAATGCTGATTGTCAGTTATTGGTCGATATTCCTACCAACCAAGTAAACTATGCTCAAGGAAACCCATATTCCAACACTTACAATCCTGGCTGGAGAAATCATTCGAACTTTTCCTATAAAAACAATAATGCTTTGTTTCCTCCAAACCCAACACCTGTTATTCCATGTGGTTATTAGAAAGGAGTTGTTGTTGCTCCACAAGCACCTAGAAAGTCAAATCTAGATATCATGATGGAAGACTTTATGAATGCTTAAGCTAAACAAAACAAAGATTTTGCAAATCAAAATGCTCATACGAGTGAACTGATGTAACAATTGTCAAGTAAACTTGATGCTATGGCTACCCATAACAAAATGTTAGAAACCCAAATTTCCCAACTAGCTCAACAATAATCAACAATAGCATCCATAGCTGGAACATTTCATGGTCAACCACAACCTAACCCAAAAGGCCATGCTAATGCTATTACACTACGAAGTGGGACATAATTAGATGAACCAGGTGACCCAAGACTCCAAAATCTAGCCATGTATCAAAACTCTGGTAAAGGAACTGAAAAGGTAAATGAACCAACCAATGATGGAAAGGAAGACAAAAGCGGAGAGACAGAAGATAAAGAAACACCTTATGTGACTCCGCCACTATACAAACCACCTATACCTTATCCTCAGAAACTTGCAAAGTGCAAAAATGAAGGACAATTTAAGAAATTCGTAGGACTTCTGAAGCAACTTAATATAACTATACCATTCATATAAGCCATTTCACAAATGCCTTCATATGCTAAGTTCCTTAAAGAGATCCTATCCAACAAGAAAAAGTTTGAGGATGATAAAACTGTTATGCTTACTGCTGAGTGTAGCGCTACTATTCAAAACAACATGCCTCATAAGCTGAAAGACCCAAGTAGTTTTTCCATACCATGTATAATCGGAAAGTTTATCATATACAAAGCTCTGTACGACTTAGGAGCCAATGTTAGTTTAATGCCTTTATCCACATACAAGAAACTCAATTTAGGAGAACTAAGACTGATGAAGATGTCTCTACACTAGTTGACCATTCTGTTAAATTTCCAATAGGTCAATTTTATATTCCCACCGACTTTGTAATAATGGATATAAAGGAGGTTTACCACATCCCTATTATTTTAGGAAGACCCTTTTTATCCACAGTTGGAGCCATCATAGATGTGAAGAAAGGAAGGCTAACATTTGAAGTTGGTGAAGAAAAAGTCTAATTTATTTTAGCTCAATTCTTACAGGCGCCAACAAAGATTCATGTTGTCTCTTAGACGTCATCGACAAATGTGTGAAAAACGTCATCTAAGTATACTAAAGTACTAAAGGTTACAGGGCCTCCTATATTCAAAGATGATAATTGGCGTGAGCCATACATAGACGACAGTCTAAGGGAATGTCTAGCACTAACACCCAATCCAATGTCATGCCCAAGGAAACCTTATGTAGAACTTAAAACACTACCCAAATACCTAAGGTATGAATTCCTAGACATCGAGCTTGAACGACCAGTAATAGTCAATGCTGACTTAGGACAGATAGAAACTGAAAAATTACTTCATGTCTTAAGAAAATATCCAACATCTCTAGGCTATAACATCTCTAAACTAAAATGAATAAGTCCCTCTACATGTATGCATCACATTATGCTAGAGGAGGACTATAAAACCTCTAGATAATATCAAAGAAGAATAAATCCTATCTTGAGTGATGTAGTAAAAAAGGAGGTACAAAAGCTATTAAAAGCAAGAATTATATACCCGATATCCGACAATAATTGGGCCAGCCCAGTACATGGCGTATCAAAGAATGGAGGTGTGACATTTGTCAGTAACGAAAAGGGAGAATCCATAGCAAAACAAATTCAAATCGGATGGAGGATGTGCATATACTATAGAAAACTGAATAAAGCCACTCGTAAAGATCATTTTCCATTACCTTTCATCGATCAAATGCTTGAACAATCGGCTAAGCATTCTCATTTATGTTATTTAGACGGATACTCAGGATTTTTCTAAATTCCTATTCATCCTGATGACCAAGAAAAGACTACTTTCACTTGTCCTTATGGTACATTTGCATATCGGCGAATGTCGTTTGGACTATGTAATGCTACTAGAACATTTTAGAGATGCATGATATCGATCTTTGTTGATTTTATAGACGACATAATGGAAGTATTTATGGACGACTTCTCTATTTATGAGAACTTTTTTGAAGGATATCTATCAAACCTAGAAATGGTACTTGAGAGATGCGTTAAAGTCAATCTCGTACTGAATTGGGAAAAATGCCATTTCATGGTTCGACAAGGAATCGTACTTGGACACGTAGTATCCAACAATGAAATTAAAGTGGATAAAGCAAAAAGAGAGATTATAGAAAACCTTCAACCTCCGAAAATCGTTAGAGAAATTCGTAGTTTCTTAGGACACGCAGGTTTCTACCGACGATTCATTAAAGATTTCTCTAAAATAACCAAACCACTAACGAGCTTACTAATGAAAGATGCTGAATTCATATTTGATGAAGACTGCTTAAAAGCATTTGAAAATCTGAAAAAAGCTCTTATTACGTCACCTATTATGCAACCACCTAATTAGAGTAAACCATTTGAAATAATTTGAGATGCTAGTGATTATACCGTTGGCGCTATCTTAGGACAAAGAAAGGATAAAAAGCTTCACGCAATTTACTATGCAAGTAAAACCTTAGACAACACGCAGATGAACTAAGCCACCACACAAAAGGAACTCCTAGGCGTTGTGTTCGCTTTGGATGAATTTCATTCCTACTTAGTGGGAGAAAAGGTAATTGTCTATACCGACCACGTCGTAATTAGGTATTTCTTAAGTAAGAAGGATGCTAAACCAAGACTTTTAATATGGATTCTACTTTTACAGGAATTCGATACAGAAATCAAAGATAAGAAGGACATCAAAAATGTAGTGGCGGATCATCTCTCTAGGATTGGAGACCTAGAACCTGAATGAGTGCCCATCGATGATGATTTCCCTTACGGTCAAATTGTAGCCCAGTTATAAAGTGAAAGTGAAACAGTCGAATGTTCTTTGATGTATAATGATGCAGAAACTAATGAAGTTGTAGAATCAATTCGCCCAAAAACCACATTGCCATGGTACACTGACTTTGTCAACTACTTAGTAGTCGGAGTACTTCCTCCAAACTTAACTTACCAACAAAAGAAGAAATTATTCCACGATCTTAATAATTACTACTGGGATGAGCCCCTACTCTTCAAGAGAGGCACCAGTGGTATTTTTTTATTGACGTGTCCCTGAATCGGAAGTAAATGATATCATATCTCATTGCCACTTTGCATTCTATGGAGGGCATGAAATCACTTCAAAGACTTGTGAGAAGATCTTACAATTTGATATCTTTTGGCCTAATCTTTGGAAAAATGTCCACACCACGGTTATAAATTGCGACCGGTGTCAATGCACTGGCAATATATCTAGACGTGATGAGATGCCACTGAAAGGTAACTTGGAAGTAGAAGTCTTTGATGTTTGGGGAATAGATTTCATGGGCCATTTCCCATCTTCTTTTGGTAATAAGTACATACTCGTTGTAGTTGACTACATATTGAAATGGATCGAGGCAGTAACCTCTCCTACTAATGATGCACAAGTAGTCATAAATTTTTTCAAGAATGTGATTTTTCCTAGATTCGGTGTACCGAGGATTGTCATTAGAGACAGTGGCTCCCATTTCATTTCAAACATCTTTGAAAGACTGTTGCTCAAATATGGAGTCCGACACCGAGTAGCAACGCCTTGCCACCCTCAAACAAGTGGGCAAGTGGAGATTTCCAATAGGGAAATTAAGCAAATACTAGAAAAAACCGTTTTAACTTCTAGGAAGGATTGGTATGCAAAACTTCATGAAGCTCTGTGGGCTTACAGGACAACTTACAAAACTCCAATAGGAACCACTCCATTTAAAATAGTCTATGGTAAATCATGTCACCTGCCTGTAGAATTAGAGCATAAGGCTTATTGGGCCATTAAGATCCTAAACATGAATTACATAGCCGCAGGAGAGAAAATAATCTTAGATATCCATGAACTAGAAGAACTTAGATTAAATGCCTATGACAATGCCCAAATTTACAAGGAAAGAACCAAACAGTGGCATGATAAACGAATAACAAGGCGAGAATTTAATGAGGGTGACATGGTCCTTCTCTTTTATTCTTGACTTAAATTATTTCCAGGAAAACTTCGTTCTAGACGGTTTGGCCCTTTTGAGGTCATAAGAATTTTTCGAAGTGGAGCTGTAGAAATAAGAGGTAAATTCAATGAGACATTCTTTGTAAACGGGCAGCGACTTAAGCATTACCATAGCATAGAAAACAAGGATTTCTGCATGAGTCACAAATTAGAAGATCTGCTCGTTCTTTCAAAAGAATAGGCCCATTCTGAATTAATATCGAGCTTTCGACATTAAATGAAGCGCTACGTGGGAGGCAACCTACGATCTTAAGTTTTTATTCTTTCTGTTATTTTTTATTTTTACTTATTATAACTATTACTTCTATATTTTATTTTTATTTTTTAATTTTATTCTTCTTCTTCTTCTTCTTCTTCTTCTTCTTCTTCTTATTATTATTATTATTATTATTATTATTATTATTATTATTATTATCTCTTTTAGCACTACATGCGGTTCAATTAACTAATAACATAATCTTCATCTACTTTCAGGCTAACGTAGCTTAGGATAACTCGATACTAACTTAGGAGAATGCAACTTGTTGATGACATTGAGGCTGTCTTTAGGAACGAAGCTCAGAGGAGACGTTTCGAATTTTTATATTAGAGAGAAGTGACATTATCTATTTATCTTGATGGACTCACCATGACCACCTTAGGAATCCGAGACTGTGTGATGTATCTTCTTAATGAGATAGGTTGGGATAACTTTGCTGTGAGAAAAAGGTTTAACCCTTATCATAGGCTTACCCTTGAGTTTATGAGTTCCCTTTACTATGATCATACTAGAGGATTTGGATTTGGCAGAGGTCTGGCTACCTTTAGGCTTTTTGGGAACAAATACCATTTCAACCACCACGAGATGACTAACCTTTTAGGATTACCTAATGGCCCATATGCTTTTACTATTGCTCCAGAAGATGCCTTTACCGATCTTGACCTTAACTATTTATGGAGAACCATAACCGGAAACTACCATCCCGAGCCTCACACTATGTTTTCCGAGAACATCCACAACCCTGCTATTCACTACTTCCACAAAATCGTAGCCCACACTCTGTTTGGTAAGGAAGAAAACATTACCTTTATTTCTAGAAACGATATTTTTATCATGCACTATGCCTCCCAAGGCAGACCCGTGAATGCTGCTACTTTTATGTTAGTGAACTTAGATAATATTGCCTGAGAGACCCAAGGTACTATTCTCATTGGAGGGTTAGCCACTATGATTACTGATGCCATTGGCCTAAGATACCCACTTAACCGCATACATGCCTTTGGAGGTATCTGTCCCATGCACTTGAACTTTTTCTTTAACCGTGACATCATTGCTAATTTAGGACCGATAAAATTTGAGCAATTAATTGATAACCAAGTGGTCCATAACTTTACACTACCTAACCATGAGAAGACACATGTTCACAATCGTAATAATTGGCTTTATGAGTTGGAGGTCAAAGTGAGTCTCCCACACCACCTGACAATCCTCAGCCTTATGAAAATCAAAATGCCAATCTCCCTGATGTTGCTTCACACTTCTCTAGTGCTCATCGTATTAATCCTCCCATTAATTTCGACACTGCTATCCATGTTCTTATAGTCTGAAGTTGATTTTCTTAGAGGAGGACTCACTTCTCTTCGAATTGATCTCCTCGGATTTATGGACGTTGCTAATGAGTAGTTTGACCAAATGTTCCAGCAAGTTTATTCCTTGCGATGTTCTTTTGAGCCTAATATTAAATGCCGTGATGGCTAGTATTGTTGGTTGTACCGTTGTTTCCCTGCTTTCTAGTTTAGAATGTTTATTTTTCATCAGTATTTTCCCTTGGTTGTTGTTTTTCAGTTTATGTTTACTTTATCATCGAAATATTGACGAGAACATATGTTACTGCTATTTTAATTAATGTAATTTCCCTTTCATTTGTTTATTTTTATTTTATATAGTAAATTCCTTTAGTTTCGTGCATTTTTGTGTTTCCAATTAAGGCCTTATGTAACAATTATTTCAACTAGCAGTAGTATGACCTTAAGAGCATATAACTTTATTATTTAAAAGCCAAAATTCCAAAATTGTGCACTTTATGCTAATGGCGTTCACCATTAGCTTCTATTTGAAATCCCAACATTCCGGGAAAATGGCGTTCGCCATATCAGGAAATAGAAGGTTTTCCATTTTTCATTTCCCTCTTGTGTGTTTTCCAAAAATCCTTCTTTCAAATCTCTTAACTTCCTACTCTAACCACCATTTATTCCTATTCTTCTACCCCCGACCATCCAACTTCCTTCCCATCATTATAAAACCAATAATCACCCATTTTCTCATTTTGAAATCCATCTTTCTCATTCATCCCTCTTTGCAATCTCCATAACCCTTTCTTTCCAACTTTCTCATTCTCATCATTCACCATGCCTCCTAGGGTAGCAAGGCAAAAAAGAGAGATCGATTACATGTGTATCACATTCGCAGAGGGTATCGTAGGTGAAAATCAAAGGAGCAGTTATCACAAGCTTTTCAAGAGGAATGTCTTGGCAATTTACTTCGAGTCATACATGTGATGTTGAGTCACATTACATGATACTCTTTTCTCTTGTTATAAAATTCCCTTAGATTTGACCCCTAATAATTTTTTTTTGTTCTGACTCAATGGCATGACACCCCGAGAATATAAGTTGTTTCATTCTTAAGCTATATTAGAGAGACTTGGGAAAGTTTCGATAATATCGGTACCGTCCGAACACCCCAAACTCCCTAAGTATGTGACATCGATTTGAATAACCATTATGCCGAGACCTTAAATTCTATGTTTTTGAAGTAGCCTCCTAAGTAGTTTATTTAAGCAGTCAACACCATCTTAAGCACACATTGAGTAAGGAAGCCGATGCAAATAAGAGTATGATCTCAGGCTTAAAACGAAAAGAAAAAAAATATGTGATAAGATATGTCCCTTCTAAGTTAGGTGATCCTTACTCGATCATTTATCCCAATGATACAAACTCTTAAAAATTCAGTTGATGCTTAAGAAAATTTGCTAAATAAGTGCAAAAAAATTAAAAACGATACCATAACCACTAACAGGTTCACCTGCCATGAATGTGTATGGATAACGAGCTTAATGTGATTGCGCTAGAATGAAAAAAGAGGTGAAAAAGAACAAAGCGTGTAGGTCGAGTTATAATGGCATAATACATATTGGTTTTGCATAGGGTGAGTCTTTGTCCGTGTAATGCGAATATATGTCATTATGGTATCCTTGTTATCGATATCTAGTACCTATCTATTTAGCACTAGCCTAGCAGCCTCGTACTACTTAGAGTTTCATCGCGCCTATGTTTCAGATGCTATACTTAATTGTTTTTAATTTGCGTTTGTCATACCCTAATTTTCAACTCTAAGATGCCACCATCAGTTGTATCATTTGCATGACATCTAGCATCTTTGCACTACTAACCTATTGAAAATACAAAAAGATTTTCTACTTTGTTTGTCTTAAGCTAAGGTTTTACACCAAGAGCTTTCAAAGATTGATCAATCAAGACTTGACATGAGTTTTAACATTGCAAACTCCTCATCCTTCCCAAGTAATCAATTTACTTCCATCAATAAGAGTCAATTTCAAGATAATTCGATCTCAAATTTATCAAGGTCAGAGTTCATCTGATACCCTTAGCTAGGGTTTTGACCCAAAGTCAACTAGTTGACTTTTTAGCCAAGGCATGATCCCAAAGCTTGAAGTATGGTTCAAATACTTTAAATACATCATAAGTTATCCATTCACATCATCCAATATGCCTAAGAGATCCCATTCATTAAAGATTGCAAGAATTGGATGCATCCGATACAAAGTCAACTAAGGCAAAGTCAAAGTTTGACTTTTGACATTTTTGGTCAACCATGGACTTCTCAACTAAAGGATCATGAAAATAAGGTTGATGGATACATTTGATCAAGAGTAAACAAGAAATTTGAGGTTACTTGCAAAAAGGGCAAGATTTGATTTTGTAAATTTTTCAAGTTATGAAAAAATACATGTTCAAGTACCCATCTTTCCAAGACCATAACTTGTGATCCAGGCCACCATTTTCTTTGCTCCAATGATCATACTAAAGGTCTTACTTTATACTTCAACTTTGTCCTTTATGATTAATTCCCCAAAAATGTAAGGATTTCAAGTTATGAAGCCATGAAGTTGGTACCATGAACTTAAAACAGTTAGAAAAATTTTCAACCAAATTTGCCTTCAAAAAGTGGCTTACTTGATCATCACTTTTCACCATGATCCATATTGATTCACGGAAAACACCTAACATGAAAGTTGTAGAGTATGGTCTTATCTTCCCAAAATCTCCAATATTGTTAAATTATCATATTTGAGCTAGGATTTTCGAAGAGTTGAAGTTGGCTCTCCAAATCTAAGTTTTGGGTCATTTTCATGACAAATTCATCATGTAACCTTGAACTAAAGCTACATGATCTTGCTTTACAGGCTATCTTGCTTCTAAATCTCACCTTAATCAGAAGATTACACAAACCCTTGATGCATTACACAAGGGATTGAGTCATTGACCAAGTCTTGATGCCATATTTAGAAGGTTTGGCAAAAAACTTCATATCCATTTTGATAAAGGCCAACTTTTCCAACCACTCTTGCATTGAGCTTCTAACTTGTTTCTTCTGATCATACTTAACCTCTAAACCAGAAGCAACATCCTAAAAGTACCTCTAAACTCCTCCTTTCACTCCACCTTTTCATCATGATTCATTATGATTTTTTGTGCAAAATGAGACCAAGTCACCAAACTAGCATTCCAATTGAACCAAGATTGATTTCTGCAAGTTACATCAACCATGTGGAGCCTATATAAATAGAGAGACAAGCATCATAACTCAACACACCAAGCTTTCCAAGAAAAACTCTATTATTGAGAGCTTTTCAACTTTAACCTCCGTTCTCTCATTTGGCTCATGCATTTTGCAAACTAAAGTTTCCAATCATCTTCTGGGAACTCATAAGCATTAGGAGAGGCATCAAACAGTAGCTGAAAGTAGTGTTGAAGAGGCATTGGACCTTGCTCCAATAGGTATATTCTTGCACTTTGAAAGTCATCATACATACATCATTTCATTTTGTTTTCTGAAGCAAATATGTAGCATTTATTGTGTTAAGAAGGATCATTAGCTTACATGTCATTTATATTGTTGTTTATGTAACATTATGTTGCATGAAACCTAAAGTTTCAGTTTTGGTTTTTGCCTTCGTGCATCTCCATCTTTGAGTATTAGCCAAAACCTATGGTACCATTGTGTTCCTTGCATTTTTCTATGCGATTTTGAACTTTATTTCATGAAAAATGGTTGAGAAATGAGAGAGATATAATTGATGGAAGATTGGAAAAATAGTGGGAAAAAGAAAATGAAAATGAGAGAGAGATGTTGAAGATGATGTTGAGTTGGAATTGGAAAAAATTTCATGGAACCCCAAGGTTGTGGGTTCGAACCTGGCCAGCGTAATGTTTATTTTTTCTCACTTGTTAAATGTTCATTTTTCTTCGTAACTTCAAATAACCATAACTTCATGATCCCTTAACCTTTTTGACCCATTCTTTTTACCATGTGTTCATAAGAATGTCTATTGTATGATGATACCAAAGAATCCAAAAAAATATTATCTATTTCACCACTTTTTATTGGATATAAACACATGTGCTTTTTAGGTGTTTTTAAGGATCCTAATCAATCTCTTTGGTTCATCTCTTGTTTTACCGTGTTGTTTAATGTTTGTATGATCATAACACACTCTTTCAAGTGTTGTTTATTGTACTTAACATGTTTAAACTTGATTATTTTCATATCATGTCTAAATTGATTCACCTTGAAAACATGTTTGAATGAATGGTTAGGAGATGATTAGGGTTTCAACTTGCTTGTTTCTTATTCATGCCATGATTGGGGTTTAGGTCTATACTTGTCCCTAATGTGCTCTTGCCTCTTGTTTAACTTGTATGCATAGTGATCCACTTAAGATTTTTACTTTGTCCATACCATGTTCATATGATCCATGTTTTGAATATCCTTCTCTCGTCACAACTTGACTTGACAACCAATATCTTGATCATGATACTTGTCTTATGTGGTTTGATACCCTTGTGTTGAGTAATGTACACTTGTTTAAATCATGTCTTGTAATTCTATCCCAATTTGTGGTGTTATATCCATATCTTGTAATTGTTTATCACTTCATCAAAGTATTTCCTTTATAAACTCCCATGATGATTGAATACATATCTCATACATGTTCATGTGCTATCTCTTGTTGTGTTATGTAAACCTTTATCATGTCTTGTTTATGATCATCATACTTCAAAAACATGTAAGTATCTTTTTCATGGTTTACCAATTTATGTATCTTTATTTACCAAAATCCAAGGGAAAAGAATCATGACATTATTGTCATTTTACATGTGTGTGTTCATCTGCATTCTATACAACTTTGCTTCCCCTTAATCCAAGAACTTCTAGATACAATCTTAGGTTCCCCTCAATCTAAACCTTAGGATTCTATCTCTCCCTCCTTCTTATAACCACCTTTCGTAATAAACTTTGACTTAGGTCATTGTTTTCCCTTTTATTTCTTAATCAAATGCTTCAAAACACTTAAGCATATTCAAAGATCTTTTCATAAGACCTAAAAAACACAAACTTAACTCAAACCCTTTTGCCACTTTGGCTTTTCCATGTTTAAAAACTTTTAATAAAAGGATTAGACATGAGTCATCCCTAGTTGAGATTTTAAATCTCCTACCCCATAACATTATTGAGATTGATATTGATTCTTTTCCATTTGGAAGAGGTGTGTGACATACTTGTTGATTCTATATCCAAGTGAGAGCCCTTCTTTCATTTTGATGCAAAGATCTATCTTCCACATGTTTTGTGGTGGTTTAAAAGTGAGTTTTCTCCTTAATATGACAATTTGTCTCTTTCTCATAAAATCAACCCCAACAAATCCCTTCTTACTTTTGAACCCAAACTATGAGGTTTTGATCCCTTCCGGGTACGTAGACATAAGACTCAACGTCTTTCCAAATCATCAAACAATAAAAATATGTTCTTTTTTCTCATCTCCCCAATCAAATAGCAAACAATTTTAAACCAAACACATATATCTAAAAGGTTTCTGCAGAGTACTACAGATGATTAGGATGCTGATACCTTCCCTTTTCATAACACACCCCCGTACCTTTAGAATCTCCCCCCTTTTTTCTGAGCTTAAGTTTAATATTCTAGCTTTGCATATACATATTGGGTTTATTTTTGGATCTTTTCCCCTTCCCCTGGATAAATTAAAGTTCGGCGGTGATATTTTGATTCATGAGTTAAGTCTAATCAATAGCTTGGTCTTCGGTTCTTCACCGCGATAGAAATGGCGACTTCACTGGGGACATAATATTAAGTGGGTGATACCTAACTTGTTTATATGTGTTTATTATTGTTTGTTGCTATGTTTTCTTGGGTTTCATTATGGAGATCAATAAGTGGTGACGAAATCCTAACGCGGATTAGAGAATATAAATAAGATAGGATGGTGGTATAATCAAAGTTACATGTCTGGAGTAATCCTAAGCATGATTAACATATGATATAAACCCGCTCAGTGGAGACCCCTTTGATGGTAATATTTGTTGTTACGAGTAAATCATAGTGGCATTATTATCTTCGATCTGGGAGTCTAAGAAACTGAGGACCTTTAGAACCCTTTCAACCCCTGTAAGCCTTTTTAGGATGTAGTGCGGAGATCATCCAAGTGTAAGATCTGAGTTAATTGTTACGCAATGCTACATTTAGACGAGTTTCTCTTGAGAATATTATTGGTCTGCGAGCAAGTCGTTAAACCGATAATATCCGAAAGATGGATCTATGACTTTGGGGACCACTTTAGAACCTTATTCTACAGGTACAAAATAAATCTATTAGTTCATACATTGTGGGATGGTTAGACCCTTGGCTTCATGCTTAATGTCAAAACCTTAAACCCGTATTTGTGAAACATTCATTCATGCATTCATGCATCCAACAAAAACCTTTTTGCATACAAACCAAGAAACTCAATAGTTTTCTTTTGCAAATATCGATAGGTAAAATGGAACTTGGAAGGAGGAATACCAAGAAATACACTTTCAAATGTCCTGACTTAACAGAGTTGAAGAAGCTTGGTTCTATGGTAGTTAGTCCAGAGGATTTCAGAGCTCAGTATGGAAGACTTATGGGTATCTTGAAGACCAAGGTTGAAGATGGAGTTCTTAACACACTGGTACAGTTTTATGATCCACTATACCATTGCTTCACATTTCCACACTACCAGCTTATGCCTACTCTAGAAGAATACTCTTATTGGTTTGGCTTGCCAGTCTCTGACAAATTACCATTCAGTGGTTCAGAGAAGACCCCTACATCAACAGCTATTGCAGAAGCACTTCACCTAGAAACGTCTGTTGTGAAGGACAACTTCACTAAAAAAGGAGGGATTCTAGGTCTAACCTCTAGATTCCTGTTGGAGAAAGCCTTTATCTTTGCAGAAGCAAATAGTAGAGATGCCTTTGAAGCCATTTTTTCTCTACTCATTTATGGAATTGTACTCTTCCCAAACATTGATGACTTTGTGGATGTTAATGCTGTACGAATCTTCTTAATTGGTAACCCAATACCCACATTACTTGGAGATACCTACCATTCTATCCATCACAGGACTAAGAAAGGTGGTGGAACCATTCTTTGTTGTGTGCCTCTCCTATATAAGTGGTTTATTTCTCACTTTCCCAGATCCAGGCTCTTCAGGGAGAATCCACAGAAGCTCAGATGGTCTCAGAGGTTCATGTCCATTGATCAAGGGAGTATACATTGGTATAACCCCTCCTATGATATTGGAGTAATTATTGACAGCTATGGTGAATTTCCTAACGTACCTCTCATTGGTGTACATGGAAATTAACTGCAACCCTATCCTTGCTAGACGCTAGTTAGGATATCCTATGGCAAATAAACCCTATAACCTTTTGTTGTCAGGTTTCTTTTACCTCAATGACAAAGAGAGTTCCGGTTTGAAGGATAAAATCATACATTCTTGGTGCAACATTCACAGAAAAGGAAAAGACCGATTAGGAAGAAAGAATTGTGTTGCTTTTGAGCCCTACACCCAATGGGTTTGTGCTAGAGCCAGTGAACTTAAGATGCCATATGCTCTTGAGAAGCCCTCATTCCCTTACGTTATAACATCATCATCCACCATTCCTATTTGGAATAGGGAAGAGTTTGAATAAGTTTTAGATAGGTTGAAATTGGAAAGAGACACTTGAAGAAGGCAAGTACCATGTCTTGAATGATAAGAAGATGAAGATGGAGCAACAACTAAACGAGAAGGATAATTTGATTGAGATTTTGGATGAACAAGCTGTGAAGAAACAAGAGGAACAAGAAAGTTTACTTTTCTCTAAAGTCCACCCGTTTCATGAGTACTCCAGCATACCTCCCGCCTCAGGTGCTTGGAAGGGAATCGTCGACAAGCTTATGATCGAGAATGCTCAGCTAAAGAGACAGAAAAGGAAGCATCAGCCAGCAGCAGGACCTTCTACATTTGAGATTCCTTAGGACTCATAGACTTAGCTGTTTTCCTCTTGTATTGTTTAGGATCGTTGAAATTGTATTTCACCCTTTGTAATCCTTCAATTGTTTAATAAAAAGAGGTTTTTGTTTAGCTTATACCAAATTTTGTCTCTATAATATTTGCAATAAATTATTGAGTTTCTTAAAAATTAAAACTCATCTTTTGCATATGCATATCATGCATCATTCAAGCACAAGTTCCTGCATTTCAAGAAACTTACACATGTCTTCTCCCTCCAATAGTCAAACTGAATCACCAGTACAATACTCGAGCCAGTCGCCGGAGAAGGATGAGTCAGCTTGAACAAGAAAACCAAGAGCTCGGGGAGGAAGTAATCACCTTGAAAGAAAGTTTGGAAAGGCTTACTGCTATGATGGACACTTTGGTGGCTGCTCAGAATCAGTCATCGAACAATTCTCAAGATCCATTGCAACGAACAACAATCTCTGAAAACGTCTCGACGCCCATTCCAGTGGCGGCCGTCAATGATAAAAAATATCACATGCCACTTGGTTTCCCTTGGGGCATTCCTCACGGTTATATGCCAATAGGATACCGCCCTCAAAACGTTGAAGCTCCAGTAGTGACTGTTGTGATGCCTGTACCTCCTCCGGTGGTGCATACAACTCCTTATAATAAAGAAAACATTTTTCACGCTACTCCAAGTGAAGTTGTGGGAGTATATGAAAGGTTAGAGGGATTTCAATACCAGTTCTTAGAAATGCAAAGGGAAATCAATGCTCTTCGAGGTAAGGATCTTTTTGGCAAGACCGCTTTCGAACTCTGTTTGGTTCCTAATGTTCAAATTCCACATAAACTCAAAGTACCAGACTTCGAGAAATACAAAGGAAATTCATGTCCTCAAAGTCATTCGGTGATGTATGCTAGGAAGATGTCCACTCAAACTGACAACCATCAGCTTTTGATCCATTACTTTCAAGACAATTTAACTGGTGCCGCTCTTAAGTGGTACATGGGCTTTGAGGGCGTGAAGATTCGTACTTTCAACGACCTTGGTGAAGCTTTTGTTCGTCAATACAAATATAATGTAGATATGGCTCCAAACAGAGATCAACTCTGGGCCATGTCTCAGAAAGACAAAGAGAGTTTCAAGGAATATGCTCAAAGGTGGCGTGAAATTGCTGCATAAAATTTCCCTCCACTTGAATAGAAAGAGATGACTAAAATCTTTTTGACAACTCTGAGTTCATTCTACTATGACCGCATGATCGCCAGTGCACCCAGTGATTTCACCGAGATGGTAAACATGGGCATGCGACTTGAGGAAGCAGTCTGAGAGGGACGTTTGACTAAGGAAGCCGGCGCTTGTAGTCATGTTAAGAAATTTGCTAATAATTTCTCCAAAAATAAAGAATCAGATGTTAGTGTCGTTTCATATGGCAGACAAAGAAGAAAGTATCAACATGTTGCAACCGTTTCACCAATCATTAGTCCACCAATGGTAGCGCCAATTTATCATCCACAGTTCTCGCATCAACATCAACAACATTATCCTCAACAGCATCAGCAACAACAACATGGTCAGCAATAACCATCAAATCAACAGCATCAACAGCCTCCACAACAGGATCGCTCTCAATTCAACAATCAAAATCATATTCAAAAAAGGCCACAGTTTGATCCTATCCCACTGTCCTATGCAGAATTGTTTCTTGCACTGATAACTAAGTATCATGTCCAGACAAGGTCTCCACCACCTGTGCCAAAGGACCTTCCCTATTAGTACAAGGCAGATCAATTTTGTGCTTACCATCAAGGGGCACCAGGACATAGCATTGAAAACTGTTTTGGTCTAAATTCAGATGTTCATAGGCTCGTCAAGAGTGGCATCCTTTCATTTAAGGATGTAAACCCCAATGTTCAAGTTAATCCTCTACTGTAACATGGTTCAGCCTCGATTAACATGGTATATGGTTTCCCGGACAGTTTCCGGATCTATGATGTACGGTTGTTGAGAGAGAACTTAGTAAAGAAACACTCCGGATATAGAAAGAATGGTTTTGTGCCTCCACATAACTATGCCTCTTGTAGGGTTTGTTCTAGGAACTCTCAAGGATGCCTAACTGTTGTAGTGGATCTCCAGGATCAAATGGACCAAGGTTACATTGTAGCCTACCAAGCCAGAGATTATAATCAGGTCAATATGTTCAATAGTGACAACGAATTAAATGTCATAGTTCCTCAGTTCAACGACTCTGAGCCTATACAAATTACTTATGACAGTCGGAAGACTTCTATGACTCCTCTGGTCATTAACTTACCGGGCCCAGTTCCCTACCAATCTGATAAAGCCATGCCTTACAAGTACAATGCTACAATGACTGAGAATGGAAAGGATGTTCCTTTACCCTCAATTATTAACGTCGCTGATGTAAGCAGAGTCACAAGGAGTGGGCATATATTTGCAAAAAGGACCGAGGATGATGTAGCAGGAAAGTAGGCTCATGTTGAGGTCCCTTTTGAACTAGTTGACCAATATGATAACATGAATCCGGAAAGTGATGATGATGAGGTGTTAAAGCTCATCAGGAAAAGTGAATACAATGTGGTGGAATAATTACTGCATACACATTCCAATATATTTGTGTTACCTTTGTTGATGAACTCTAAGGCTCACCGTGAAGCTTTGCAGAAAGTCTTAGAACAAGCTTATGTAGACCATGATGTGACGGTTGGACAATTTGATGGTATCGTCGCTAACATCACGACCTGCAACAACTTAAGTTTCAGTAATGAAGAGCTCTCTGAAGAAGGAAGAAATCATAACATGGCACTAAATATCTCAATCAACTGTATGAATGACTCTTTGTCAAGTGTGTTAGTGGATATAGGCTCGTCTCTCAATGTCATGCCGAAGTCGACACTTTCCAGACTTTCTTTTCAAGGTTCTCCTATGAGGAGTAGCGGGATTATTGTCAAAGCTTTTGATGGTTCCAAAAAATAGTCATTGGAGAAGTTAACCTTCCTATGACCATCAAACCTCATACTTTCCAGATAATATTCCAGGTGATGGACATAGAAGCTGTGTATAGTTGTTTATTGGGTTAGCCTTGGATCCATGAAGTTGGGGCAGTCACGTCCACTCTGGATCAGAAGCTTAAATTTGTGAAGAACGGGAAGCTAGTGACAGTTTATGGGGAGAAAACACTGGTTGTGAGTCACTTGTCATCTTTCTCTTATCTTGAACCTGGAGAAGCTGTTTGAACTCAATTCTAAACCCTTTCTTTGATTGACAAAGATGTCAAGAGAGGAGTATCCATCTCTTCATTCAAGGATGCACAATGGCTAGTAAATGATGGTATAACTGATGGTTGGGGAACAATTTTGGATCTCCCAGAAAACAAACACCGAGAGGGTTTAGGCTTTTCTCCTACTTCCAAGAAGATTGCAGAAGGAAGTAGACCTGTTCATTCAATCAAAGAAACTTTTCATAGTGGAGGGTTCATCAATCCCACTTTGCTAGAAGTTAGTGTCGTCACTGAGGATAATTATTCAACATGGGAACCCTACTGCGACGATCCTGTAAGACCCTAATTTTGACCCTAAGATCCCTCATGGCATCATATCATTGCACATTGCATTTGCCTCAAGGATCATAGAATCTTGGCTCCTTAACCTTTGGGTTGGGACTTGTGTGAGTTGGTTTGAGACCACCAAGCATTCTTGAATTTTATATTATTGCTTTTCTTATTTTGACTACTAACCAAAAGCACAAAAATATGTCACTAACTTGTTTTGTTTTGAAGCTCAAGCAGTCATGTGATCCAATAAGGTGGCCAGATGAAGATGAAAATAAGCATGAAAATGGTTCCCAAAACTCTCAATCATCATATATGTCTCCCAAGTATCTCAATTTTCCAATTTGATCAAGATAAACCAAAGGGCTTAAAGGTTGTTTCCCAAGGAAACCCTAATTCAATTGTGCATTGACTGTGCCTTGCTCATGAAGCAACCTCAACCTATGATCAAATTCAATCAAGGTAAGTTCTTTCATTCATCATTTTATGCATATATGAGCTTATGTGAGTATCCTCAATCATTCATTCATCAAGATTTGAAGTTTGGACTTGAGAAGTTGACCAGTCAAGTCATCTGACCAAATTGAAATCCACTAAGACCTAAATTTTGATGTGTTTGTCAAATTAAGATGACCCCAAGAGAACTATGTTCTTAATAACCATATGAACAACTTTCATTTTCATCAAAAGTTCATTTGAGACTTGGAAGGTCATCATTCATTTCAAAACATTATAGGTCATTTTGACTGAAACCCTAATTTTGGGTCAACTTCCCAAGGACCTAACTCACTAATTTTTTATGACTTTTAGGTTAGACTAATTTAATTGGAAATCTTAAGATGTCTACTTAAATTTTTATGTTGGACAAAATTTCATAATCCTAAAATAAACACATGTGATAATACAAAACATTATAGGTCACTTTGGACCAAAGCCATTGAATCTTGAAAAAGTCCAACTTCAAGTGCCCATAACTTTCTCATAAGAAATCCAAATGATGAAAAATTTAAGTCCAAATTTACCATCTTAAAAATATCTACAACTTTTATGTTTAAGGTTTTTCCATTTGAGGCATTTATCATTTAAAAAGAAGGGCTTGAAGTTGGTCACTTTTGGCAAATTTTTCAAAGATATGTTTTGTACATCAAACTTCATGGCCAGTTTTCATAATTTTCCAAACTCCAAATGTATTTTTGTCCAACATAGCTTTTGTTCCTTATGTCAATACCTTTCCAACCATTGCTCATATGGCTATGTTTGTATTTTTTAAGAGTGACTTTCGAAGAGGAGAACATTTATGCCCAATTATGGAATTCATGATGAAACTTCATGCACAAGAAATTGCAATGCAAATCACACGTCCAAATCAATTCATTATGCTATCAGCTTGCAAAACCATCAGCTTTTGGGCCTCACATACGCCTGTACAGGCCCATGCATGGAGGACCCAAAGCTTCATGCACACGGATTCTTCACCTCTTGCCATCAACTTCAGCTATAAATACATGCCATACTTCATCCTTAAATCAACCTGAAGCTCTGCAAAAATTGAATCCCAACCACACTATAGGAATTTTGATTTCATTTTCTCAAATTCAAACTTGAATTTCAACTTCCCTGGTTGATCTTCAGTTTATAATTCCTAATCCTATCATCATCACCATCTCAAGAGCAAGCTACAAGCAAGAATTTGGTTGGATCGTGCTCATCAAAGCTGCACTTCAAAGGTTTAAATCTCAACTGTTTTGATTCGAATCTCACCATATATTGTGCTTTCCTTGTGTTTGTTTGGTTCTCTGAAGTCCTCATGTGAGAGGCAAGCCAATTGTGGCTTTAATTTTGTGAATTGATGCATTTCAGATTGAACACCTGGATTTTCCATCTCAGATTTCTCCTTCCATAGGGATCTTGAGAGAAATCCAAGGTTAGAGAGGTGATGTACACCACCCTAACTTTAATTTGGTATAAGGCACGTGTAGTTTGGTTGAGGTTGCAAAACCTACAACTGGTGGCCGGTTTCTGTTTGCTCACTGGAGAAGACGGTGGTTTCCACCACCGTCCCCACGTGGAACTCCCTTGGCCCTTGGATCTGACTCATATGATCTAATCTCAGCCTTTGTTATATTTGACTTTTTTAAATCCATTTTGTTTCGCGTTTGACTCATGTACATGATGCGCGTGCGCCTCTGATCCGTTGATGTTGTCCACGTCAATTAATGAGATGGATCGTGTGCTTCCTGATTTTTCCATTTTTCTAATTTCTGTTTTATTTTCCTTTTATTCCATTTATTTTTAAAAATCTATAACTCTTTTATTTGGAATCACAAAAATATGGGACCAATTGCAAAAATTTTCTTTCAAAATCTAGTTTCATAATCTGATTTTTAATTATTTTTATGTTGTCATTTAATATTTTTTGTGAATTATTTTGTTTTTAATTCATTTTAAATACTTTTAGATATTCAAAAATTCCAAAAGATATTTTCTTAACATCTTTGGATCATGATAAGTCTATGAAAATATTCTCATCAATTTCTTAATTGGTTTGAGATTTATTTGAGATTTTAATCCATTTTTTATATTTTAATGCTTTTAATTGATTTTAAAATAGTTTCTGTTTTCAAAAAATGTTGAATTTTTTTTTGTCAAACTTTGTTTGACCATGTTAGACTCATGATGATTCAATTGGACTTATCCAAGTTGATTTGAGTTGAATTTGAAGTTTGACCATGCTTTATTCATTTTATTTTATGTATTATTTTAATTCCAAAAAAATACCAAAAATATGTTTGACCTTTCTTGACTTCTAATCTTCATTTCACTTCTGTTTACCATCGATTGATGTTGATTCCGTTCACATTTGGACATTGTGTTTTGATTATGTCATTTGATTCTCCTTTTTGTTCATTTCATTTCATCTTCATCTTCTTCTTTTTCTTTTGGCCAATGAGTTAATGATTTGTGGTTAGCCTAGACATATGAGAGGCTTAACCTTCTTTGACCCAAATGAAATTCAACTTGATCAAAGATCAAGTGAATTGCTTTGTGTCCAAGATAGGTTGCTTCTTGGTCAAGCAAAAAACCTAAAATCCATACAAGGCCTTTCACTCTTTTCTTTTGGCATGGCAAGTTGTAGGAGCTTGTCTTACTAGTCATGATCTCTAACTTGTGTTTGTTTGCCTATAGTTTTATTAACTGGCCTCAGATAGGTGTGACTACTACATTAGTCCATTTACGATTGCTTAACATAACGCTAAATTGCCAAATGGCACACTAACACTAACTACTAATTACTAACTTTTAATTCAAGCATTTAACTCTTGCAATTTATCTTAATGCAATTTAATTTCTTGCTCATTTATTCATATTGTCTTTTCCCTTTGCTCACTTGAGCTTATGTTTATGTTATGCCATTTTCCTTTTGCTCATTTTAGCTTATTATTGTATATAAATATATTGTTGCTTTGTGTTTGTTTTGTGATTGTTTGTGTGAACCCAATGCAAAAAGGAGAAAGGACTTAGAATTAGGACCTTACCTATGCTTAATGAAGTTCAAGAGCAACTAGGCCTCATGCCTTTAGAATGCTAAACTTTTTGAAGAGCAACTAGGCCTCATGTCTTTAGAATGCTTAATCTTGAAGTTGTCTTTAAAGGACCCCTAATCCAAAACTCTTTCTTTGTCCATTCCTCTTATTGCATTGTGAACTTTTTGATTGTTTGTTCTTGTGTGATAGGGATTCCAAACTTGAGATAGTAAGAAGGACCATTGTCATGAATAGCCAAGTTAAGAAAGACAAGCCAATTGGAGATCCTATGAGCTTGAATGTTTAAATGTTTTGATTGCTTGTTGCTTGATAAGCCCAAAGGAAAGGAGCATCTTGAATCATCTTTATGATCTCAAGAAAGGAACTCCAAGGGTTTTATCTCTTCTCTCATCTTTGCATGTTTAGGACTAGCCCTTCTCTTCTTCTCTCCACTCTAACCCAAGCCAAAGTCATTTTGTGCAAACATTGACATTGTTTTCAAAATTAGAAACCTAGGCCATATGCCTTTGATTTTTCAAACTCTTTTCGTTAATACTTATTTTGAATGAACCTTAAGTCAACTTTGACTTCATTTTTGTGAATACTTTTAACTTGTAAATACAACTCACTTCAAATTATTTTTGTGGTTCCAATGGCCACCTTTGTTAAAACCTTTTTCATAAACATTAGTCATTAGGTTTGAGTTATCATAATGGTTGATATAAACCTCACCTTTTCCTTAGTGATTGGACTATAAGTCTTCCATACTTATTATAGGGTGGATCCCTCACTAGTATGTTGAAGCTCTCATCACATGGTGGATTGTTGGTTTGGGTTGAGTTTTCTCCCTTTGATAACAAAAGACCTTAAGGATTTTGACAAATCAATTCACCAACTTATTTTGAGATTTTTACCCCGAACTACGAGGTTTTGATCCTACCTTTGTGATGGTACGTAGGCAATGGGTTTATCCATTCAAACAACAAAATTGTAAATAATTTTTATATTCTTTTCTCATCCCCCCAATCATGTTTGCACAAATATTTTCACAAATACCAACCTACCATACAACTTTGCAAAAAGGGCTCCCTTAGAGTACTAAGGATGTTTTGGGTGCTTAAAACCTTGCCATTGCATAACCAACCCCCTTACCCAGATCTCTGACATTTTTAGTAGTAAGGATGTTTCGAATTGTATGATTTACTTTTGATTTAGTCAATAAATCTAAAGGTAACGAATATCCCGCTACAGATCCTGAATATGATCTTGAGGCGGAAGATGCATATGTGCCTTTCTAATTTCCTCATCATAGAGAACTTGAATACATCTCGGGGTCAGAAGACGAAGCAGCTGAAGCCAACGCCATTGTGGAAGACAATCCTAAAGATGCTACGGCCGACTTCACAGCTCGTGGAGTAATTCGCCAAAACTGGACCTCTGTTGATGTTCCTGTTGTTGTTCACATTCAAAATAATACTTTGTTGTTTGTTTTCTTTTCAAAAAAATCCTTTCGTTATGCCTAAGGCGGAAGTGACAATGTTTGGGCTTATGTTTCAAGAATTAAATCAATGAAAATGTTATTTTGTTTCCATATTGTCGTTTTATTTGTTTTGCTATTTTTTCTGGAAAAATGGTAATCTAAAAAAAACAAATAAACACTTCCAGATAGCTGCACATAACTTCACACTTTTATCTGTTTCTAAAACAAGCATAAAATCACATGTGCAAATTAATTCATGACATATCCATTAAAATCAATGACCCTATTCCCTCTTGCAACTTTGAATTCCCTGTGTACGAAGCGGAAGAAGAAGAAGAGGAAAACATTCCAGATGAAATCTCTAGACTGCTTGAAAATGAAGAAAAGACCATTCAGCCATTCAAAGAGCCTATGTAAGTAATCAACTTAGGGTCTGAAGAGGATACAAAAGAAGTCAAAGTTGGAGCACTGCTCACGCCAGAGGTCAAAGAGGGGATGATAGAGCTTCTCCGAGAATATACTGATGTGTTTGCTTGGTCATACCAAGACATGCCAGGGTTGGACACCAATATTGTGGAGCATTGTTTACCGTTGAGGCTAGAGTTTCCACCGATCAAGCAAAAGTTAAGAAGAACTCGGGCGAACATGGAGATCAAAATCAAAGAAGAATGAAAGCAGATTGATGCAGGTTTCCTTGTCACATCAGAATATCCATAGTGGTTGGCCAACATTGTGCCAGTTCCCAAGAAGGACGAAAAGGTTCGCATGTGCGTTGACTATAGAGATCTAAATAAAGCCAGTCCTAAGGATGAATTTCCTCTGCCACATATTGACATGTTGGTCGACACCACCGCCAAGTTCAAGGTCTTCTCTTTCATGGATGGATTTTCCGGTTATAATTAAATCAAAATGGTGCCCGAAGATATGGAAAAAACAGCTTTTATTACACCTTGGGGCACATTTTGCTACAAAGTAATGCCTTTCGGCTTGAAGAATGCTGGTGCCACCTATCAACGAGCTATGACTACTCTTTTTCATGACATGATGCATAAAGAGATTGAAGTCTATGTAGATGATATGATATCAAAATCAAAGACCGAAGAAGATCATGTTGAGTATCTTTCTAAACGGTTTCAGCGTATGAGGAAATACAAACTCCACTTGAACCCAAACAAATGCACCTTTGGGGTTTGATCATGAAAGCTCTTAGGCTTCATTGTCAGTCAAAAGGGTATTGAAGTTGACCCCGACAAGGTTAAAGCCATTCAGGAAATGCCAGCACCTCAAACAGAAAAGCAAGTGAGGGGATTCCTTAGACATTTGAACTACATTTCAAGGTTCATATCTCATATGACTGCTACTTATGCTCCCATTTTTAAGCTCCTCCAAAAGGATCAGGGTTGTGTTTGGACGGATGATTGTCAAAAAGCCTTCAACAGTAGCAAAGAGTATTTGCTAGAACCTCCTATCTTGTCCTTGTTAATTGAGGGAAGACCATTGATTATGCATCTGACTATACTAGAAGAATCTATGGGTTGTGTCTTAGGTCAACAGGATGAAACAGGAAGAAAAGAGTATGCATCTATTATTTGAGCAAGAAATTCACTGACTGCGAGTCCAGATATTCCATGCTAGAGAAAACTTGTTGTGCTCTGGCTTGGGCGCCAAGCGTCTTCGTCAATATATGATGAATCACACAACTTGGTTGATATCCAAGATGGATCCTATTAAGTATATCTTTGAAAAACCTTCATTGACCGGAAGAATTGCTCGTTGGCAGATGTTCTTGTCTGAATATGACATTGAGTATCACACCCTGAAAGCTATCAAAGGAAGTGTCTTGGCCGATCATTTAGCTCATCAGCCAATCGAAGATTATGAGTCTATAAATTTTGAATTTCTAGATGAAGATGTGATGTACTTAAAAGCCAAAGATTGCAATGAACCACTGCCAAATGAAGGGCCAGAGCCAGGTTCTCAATGGGGTTTAATATTTGATGGAGCAATTAATGCTTATGGTAATGGTATTGGGGAAGTAATCATCACTCCTCATGGCTCACATATCCCTTTTACTGCAAGATTAGCATTCAAGTGCACGAACAACACAGTGAAATACAAAGCCTGCATCATGGGTCTAGAAGAAGCCATTGATCTTAGAATAAAAAATCTTGATGTTTATGGAGACTCAGCTCTAGTTGTCAATCAAATTAAAGGAGAATGGGAAACTCGTCAACCCGGCCTAATCCCATACAAAGACCATGCAAGGAGGTTATCTACTTTCTTCAACAATATTGAATTTCATCACATCCCTCGTTAGGAAAATCAGATGGCAGGTGCCTTGGCAACTTTGGCTTCCATGATCATTGTAAACCATTGGAATGATGTGCCTAAGATCGATGTTATGCGTCTTGATAGACCTGCTCATGTATTTGCAATGGAAGAAGTCTCTGATGATAAGCCAAGGTACCATGACATCAAGTGTTATCTCCAGAGTCAAGAATACCCACCTGGGGCATCAAACAAAGATAAGAAGACCTTGAGAAAACTGGCTAATAACTTCTTTCTAAACAAAGATGTGCTATACAATAGAAACTTTGACATGGTTCTTCTCAGATGCATGGATAGACACGAAGCAGACCTGTTGATTGAAGAAGTTCATGAAGGTTCCTTTGGTACTCATTCCAACGAACATGCAATGGCTAAAAAATGTTAAGAGCGGCTTACTATTGGCTGACAATGGAAGCTGACTGTTGCAAGTATGTGAAGAAGTGTCACAAATGCCAGATTTATGCTGATAAGGCACGTGTACCTTTGACTCTGCTCAACGTTCTCTCTTCTCCATGGCCTTTCTCTATGTTGGGCCTCGACATGGTTGGTATGATTGAGCCCAAAGCTTCCAACGGACATTGTTTCATTCTGGTGGCTATTGATTATTTCACAAAGTGGGTTGAAGCGACCTCATACGCAAATGTGACCAAGCAGGTGGTAGTTAGTATTATCAAGAATCAACTTATTTGTCGTTATGGTGTGCCAAGTAGAATCATCACTGATAATGGTTCAAACTTGAACAATAATATGATGAAGGAAATGTGTGAAGAGTTCAAGATTGAACATCATAATTCCTCTCCCTACAGACCTAAGATGAACGTTGTTATTGAAGCTGCCAACAAGAACATCAAGAAGATCATTCAGAAGATGGTAGTGGCTTATAAGGACTGGCATGAGATGCTCCCTTTTGCTCTGCATGGATATCGTACGTCTGTCCGCACTTCAACAGGGGCAACCCCCTTTTCTCTTGTCTATGGCATAGAAGCAATGCTCCCAATAGAAGTAGAGATCCCGTCAATGCGTGTCTTGATGGAAGCTAAGTTATCCAAAGCTGAATGGTGTCAAAGTAGGTATGACCAGCTGAATCTGACTGAAGAAAAGAGGATGACGGCTTTATGCCATGGTCAGTTATATCAGCAGAGAATGAAGAAAGCATTCAACAAGAAGGTTCGACCTCGCGGTATTCAGAGAAGGTGACCTTGTGCTTAAAAAGATTCAATCTTTCATATCTGATTCTAGGGGCAAGTGGACTCCTAATTATGATGGCCCATATGTTGTCAAGAAAGCCTTCTCCAGGGGGCATTGATTCTTACAAATATGGATGGTGAGGAGCTCCCACGTCGTGTGAATACTGACGCAGTCAAGAAATACTTCGCCTAGAAAAATAAAAGAATGGCTCGCTAAGTCAAAAACCCAAAAAGGCGGCTTAGGCAAAAATGAGCATCTCGGTGGACTGAAAACCCGAAAGGGCGGTCCAGGCAAAAATTAGAGAGATAAACAGAAAATGATTATCCAGGTAGATTGAAAACCTGAAAAGGCAATCTAGACAAAACAAAGGATTATGGCAAGTAACTGCATCAGATCAGATTGGATCACTTGAAGCAATGCCTTCCTGTCAAAGCTCTCAACTGGCTCTTATCAGAAGCCCAAATACATCTGGAATTCAAATTTGTTAGGGAGAATAGTTTCATTGTATTTTAATGTAGCCTTTTCCCATATTACCATTTTTCTAACTTTGTAAATATCCATGGGATCACGCCATTTGCGGATCACCATTCTATCAATAAAATTCGAGACTTACCCATTTATTGGCAATCCTTATTTTATTCCTGCTCCCCAAATATATCATTTTTACTTTGATAAAAATTCTTGAAACGAATATTTGAAAATTTTGTTTTTTCAAAATAAGATTTTTTATTTATTTGTGAATGCAAAAAAAAATAGAAGAAAGAACGTCCATAGTTAAATCCCCAAGTGGCGAGTAAGTTGTGAAGTGTTGGAACTCAATGTTCCCCAACAAAGTGCTAAGCCTGGATTTTCTGTCAAGTTTTAAAATAAACAGTCAAGCTTTTTCAGTGATCTTCATTATCCCCGGTGGAAGCTACAAATTTTGATGATGCCCCCAGAAGAATCATTTTGAAGGTTTTCCTGACCAATCTAGACCCGTCCTTGGTAGAGTCTACATGTTTTATTTTATTTTCTAAGTGAAGTCTTCTTCTCTAGAGAAATTGGAACCCTACAAAAAGATCTTTGCTCCATCAAAGGTTCACATTTCATCCCCAGATAAAGCATTTTCCTCTCCCTAGAGAGAATTGGACCTCGCGACGAGACTTTTCTCCTTTGATGACCTTTAACTCATCTCCAATGATGTTTTCCACCTTAATGAGACTAGCCAAATGTTGAGCTATGAAACATATTATGTCCCCAACGTGTCTGTTTTGTCTGTTTTGGTCAGCATAAACATAACGTGCATACATGCATATATACATACATGCATATATATCATGAATAACCAAATTCACATCCATTTTTGCATTCCTTGATGACGTTTACCTCAATTTCTTTGAATATGTTCATCCTTGGGTGTTATGTTTCCTTCCCTATAGGAGTCGTCAACCTTAAGCAGAGAGTTTATATCCTTTCTAACTCCCCACTGAGTTCATTCCTCTTCTATCTTTGGATAGGATAAAATCCCAATTGAGCTTCATTCCCCATTGGTAGAGTCTTACTTTTTTTTTCTTTCTCTCAAGTTGTTCCTGGAGTGATCCAAATATTTAGAAATTAATGGTGAATCTCTCTAGGTTGTTAAATCTAGACCGAGAGTGCATTCATTTTGCACTGTCTCCCCAGGAGAAACATCTTCATTATAGCCAGTGAAGACATATCCTTTTCCCCAGTATGAACACAAGTTGTTATCTCTTTTGAGAAGCTTGTATATCTCGAAGGAATTATCAATATAGAATTTTTCTTCCATCAGATAGTTTTCTCTCCAGAGAAGTTTGATGAAGACTTCCAACAGGTACCTGTCTCTTTATTTGAGAAGCCTGTTTCATGATCTCTGATCCCCAATAAGTATCTATCTTTTTCCGAGAAGCTTATTGACGCCCATTTTGGATAACAAATGGCAGCCTCTTTTTGAGAAGTTTGTTTATCCCCAATGAAGTTATCAACATATCAATCGTTCTTTCCAACAAATGGCCATCTCCCTAGGAAATTTCGTCAAAGAAGTTTGTTGAAGACTACTACAAGCACCTTTCTTTTATCACATGACTTTATATCCCCGGTGAGGTCTTCCGTTACAAGGACTTATATCACCAGTGAGGTGTTAGTCATAGCCAGTGGTATTTTCCCCAGTAAATCACGGTGGAAGTCTATTGAAGACCCTTAATGTGATTTTCTCTTTATTTGAGAATTCCAAATTTTTATAAGATTAACTGACCCGCATCCTTCGAAGATACCCGGTGAAGTTACTTCTCTTTCCCCAACAAGTGGTCACCTTTTTAGGAGCTTGTTTATTGATCCTTTCCAAGAGAAAGACTTGGTTAAAGAAGAAACCAAGGCCCGTTCGCTGGCTTATGACCCGAATCATGGATAAGTTTATTTTTCCTTTTCTAAGTGGAATACTTAAGTAAAGAAGAAGCTGAATCATGTTTTGATCATGTAAGCTTATTCATACTCGTTATTTGAACAAGCGGTTATCTCTACCTTTGAGAAACCTGTTGCGAAAGCTAGAACTCGTTATTTGAACAGGCGGTCATCTCTACCTTTGAGAAACCTGTTGCGAAAGCTAGAACTCGTTATTTGAACAGATTGTCATCTTTACCTTTGAGAAACCTGTTGCGAAGATATTTCTTCAGTTGAAGTCATAATCATTTGGAATGATATATTCCCCATGGAGCTCGGGTTCATTGGAATTTGCAAACTGAAGTTGTAATATTTTCCTCGGTGGAATTTCCTTTTGTTTGTCCCCATAGTGGTGTTCCTTTATCCCTATGTGTTTTATCAACTAATATTACTCCCCTGTGACATTTTTCCTCACAGAATTCCTGAGTCCTTCATGGATATCATATCATAAGCATTTGGTGGCCTCTTAGGGCCAAAAAACGTGCATGTTTGTATTTAAATCTCTTCAATCACGTCGAGATGAAAATTCCAATATTCATATCTCCATATTGAAGAAACATAAATAGGGGCATCTGTCATACCCTAATTTTCAAACCTAAGATGCCACCATCATTTGTATCATTTGCATGACATATAACATCTTTGCACTACTAACCTATTGAAAATACAAAAAGATTTTCTACTTTGTTTGTCTTAAGCTAGGGTTTTACACCAAGAGCTTTCAAAGATTGATCAATCAAGACTTGAGATGAGTTTTAACATTTTAAACTACTCATCCTTCCCAAGTAATCAAGTTACATCCATTAATAAGAATCAATTTCAAGATCCTTCCATCTCAATTTTATCAAGGCCAGAGTTCATCTGATACCCTCAGCTAGGGTTTTGACCCAAAGTCAACTGGTTGACTTTTTAGCCAAGGCATGATCCCAAAGCTTGAAGTATGGTTCAAATACTTCAAATACATCATAAGGGATCCATTCACATCATCCAATATGCCTAAGAGATCCCATTGATTAAAGATTGCAAGAATTGGATTCATCCAATACAAAGTCAATTAAGGCAAAGTCAAAGTTTGACTTTTGACATTTTTGGTCAACCATGGACTTCTCAACTAAAGGATCATGAAAATATGGTTGATGGATGCATTTGATCAAGAGTAAACAATAAATTTGAGGTTACTTGCAAAAAGGGCAAGATTTGGTTTTGTAAAAATTTTTTAAGTTATGAAAAAATACATGTTCAAGTACCCATATTTCCAAGGCCATAACTTGTGATCCAGGCCACCATTTTATTTGATCCAATGATCATATTAAATGTCTTACTTTATACTTCAACTTTGTCCTTGATGATTAATTCCCAAAAAATGCAAGGATTTCAAGTTATGAAGCCATGAAGTTGGTACCATGAACTTAAAACACTTAGAATTTTTTTAAACCAAATTTGCCTTCAAAAAGCGGCTTAATTGATCATCCCTTTTCACCATGATCCACATTGATTCAAGGAAAACTACCAACATGAGTGTTGTAAAGGATGGTCTTAGCTTTCCAAAATGTCCAATATCGTTAAATTATCATATTTTAGCTAGGAGTTTCGAAGAGTTGAAGTTGGCTCTCCAAATCTGAATTTTGGGTCATTTTCATGACAAATTCATCATGTAACCTTGAGTCAAAGCTACATGATCTTGCTTTACAGGCTATCTTTCTTATAAATCTCACCTTAATCATAAGATTACACAAACCCTTGATGCATTACACAAGGGATTGAGTCATTGACCAAGTCTTGATGCCATATTTGGAAGGTTTTGCAAAAAGCTTCATATCCATTTTGATAAAGGCCAACTTTTCCAACCACTCTTGCATTGAGATTCTAACTTGTTTCTTATGATCACACTTAACCTCTAAACCATAAGCAACATCCTAAAAGTACCTATAAACTCATCTTTTCACTCCACCTTTTCATCATGATTCATTATGATTTTTTGTGCAAAATGAGACCAAGTCACCAAACTAGCATTCCAATTGAACCAAGATTGATTTTTGCAAGTTACATGAACCATATGGAGCCTCTATAAATAGAGAGACAAGTCTCATAACTCGACACACCAAGCTTTCCAAGAAAAACTCCATTCCTGAGAGCTGTTCAACCTTAACCTCCATTCTCTTATTTGGCTCATGCATTCTGCAAACCAAAGGTTCCAATCATCTTCTGGGAACTCATAAGCATTAGAAGAGGCATCAAACAGTAGCTGGAAGTAGTGTTGAAGAGGCATTGGATCTTGCTCTAATAGGTATATTCTTGCACTTTTAAACTCATCATACATACGTCATTTCATTTTGTTTTCTAAAGCAAATATGTAGCATTTATTGTGTTAAGAAGGATCATTAGCTTACATGTCATTTATATTGTTGTTTATGTGAAATTTTGTTGCATGAAACCTAAAGTTTCAGTTCTGGTTTTTGCCTTCGTGCATCTCCATCTTTGAGTATTATCCAAAACCTATGGTACCATTGTGTTCCTTGTCTTTTTCTATGCAATTTTGATCTTTATTTCATGAAAAATAGTTGATAAATGAGAGAGATATGATTGACGGAAGATTGGAAAAATAGTGGGAAAAAGAAAACGAAAATGAGAGAGAGAGAGAGGTTGAAGATGATGTTGAGTTCGCATTGGAAAAAAAGTCCATGAAACCCCAAGGACGTGGGTTCGAACCTGGCCAGCGTAATGTTTATTTTTTCTCACTTGTTAAATGTTCATTTTTCTTCATAACTTCAAAAAACCATAACTTCATGATCCCTTAACCTTTTTGACCTATTCTTTTTGCCATGTGTTCATAAGAATGTCTATTTTATGACGATACCAAAAAATCCAAAAAATATTATTTATTTCACCACTTTTTATTGGATATAAAACATGTGATTTTTAGGTGTTTTTAAGGATCCTAATCAATCTCTTTGGTTCATCTCTTGTTTTACCTTGTTGTTGAATGTTTGTATGATCATAGCACACTCTTTCAAGTGTTGATTGTTGTACTTAACATGTTTAAACTTGATTATTTTCATATCATGTCTAAATTGATTCACCTTGAAAACATGTTTGAATGAATGGTTAAGAGATGATTAGGTTTTCAACTTGCTTATTTCTTATTCATGCCATGATTAGGGTTTAGGTCTAAACTTGTCCCTAACATGCTCTTTCCTCTTGTTTAAATTGTATGCATAGTGATCCACTTAAGATTTTTACTTTGTCCATACCATGTTCATATGATCCATGTTTTGAATATCCTTCTCTGGTCACAACTTGACTTGACAACCAATATCTTGATCATGATACTTGTCTTATGTGGTTTGCTACCCGTGTGTTGAGTAATGTACACTTGTTTAAATCATGTCTTGTAATTCTATCCCAATTTGTGATGTTATACCCATATCTTGTAACTGTTTATCACTTCATCCAAGTATTTCCTTTATAAAGTCCCATGATGATTGAATACGTATCTCATACATGTTCATGTGCTATCTCTTGTGGTGTTATGTAAACCTTTATCATGTCTTTTTTACGATCATCATACTTCAAAAACATGTAAGTAGCTTTTTCATGGTTTACCATTTTGTGTATATTTATTTACCTAAATCCAAGGGAAAAGAATCATGACATTATTGTCATTTTGCATGTGTGTGTTCATCTTCATTCTATACAACTTTGCTTCCCCTTAATCCAAGAACTTCTAGATACAATCTTAGATTCCCCTCAGTCTAAACCTTAGGATTCCATCTCTCTCTCCTTCTTATAACCACTTTCGTAATAAACTTTGACTTAGGTCATTGTTTTCCCTTTTATTTCTTAATCAAATGCTTCAAAACACTTAAGCATATTCAAAGATCTTTTCATAAGACCTAAAAAACACAAACTTAACTCAAACCCTTTTGCCACTTTGGCTTTTCCATGTTTAAAACCTTTTAATAAAAGGATTAGATATGAGTCATCCCTAGTTGATATTTAAATCTCCTATCCCATAACATTGTTGAGATTGATATTGATTCTTTTCCATTTGGAAGGGGTATGTGGCATACTTGTTGATTCTATATCCAAGTGAGGGCCCTTCTTTCATTTTGATGAAAAGATCTATCTTCCACATGTTTTTTGGTGGTTTAAAAGTGAGTTTTCTCCTTAATATGACAATTTGTCTCTTTCTCACAAAATCAACCCCAACAAATCCCTTCTTACTTTTGAACCCGAACTACGAGGTTTTGATCTCTCACGGGTACGTAGGCATAAGACTCAACGTATTTCCAAATCATCAAACAATAAAAATATGTTCTTTTTTCGCATCTCCCCAATCAAATAGCAAACAATTTTAAACCAAACACATATATCTAAAAGGTTCCTGCAGAGTACTACAGATGATTAGGATGCTGATACCTTCCCTTTTCATAACACACCCCCGTACCTTTAGAATCTCCCCCCTTTTTGCTTAGCTTAAGTTTAATCTTCTAGGTTTGCATATACATATTGGGTTTGTTTTTGAATATTTTACCTTTCCCTTGGATAAATTAAAGTTCGGTGGTGATATTTTGATTCATGAGTCAAGTCTAATCAATAGCTTGGTCTTCGATTCTTCACTGCGACAACGTTGGCTGTTTGCTTGAGGATAATCAACAGTCTAAGCGTGGGGGAGTTTGATAAAGAGAAATTGTATCGCGTTTTTTAGGCTTATTGAACATGTTATTCCTCTTTATTTAAATATGTTTTATCACCTTTTAGTTCATTTTTATTTATTTTGTAGTTGTCAGCTAGATTCAGTGCGTATTTGAAAGCAAATAGGAAAATGAGCAAAAGAGCAAGTTTCTGCCCATTCTGCTGATATGGCGTTTACCGTGTCCTTATGGTGTTCTCCATTATCCTAGCCTGCAATGCCATTTAATGATTAAGGAAATGGTGTTCGCCATTTCCCTAATGGTGTTCTCCATTCTCATGCAGACAACAGTTTTGCAATAGTGGGCAGGTTTTAGTAGTTTTCACCGACTCCTTTTCCCTCCACTATGTTTGCACAATCAAGGGAAGTTACAAGGGTGCATATCTCTACAAATAGGACTCCTCTGGGTGTTTCAAAGATATTCAAGTTATGTAGAAGCTCTGTCGAATTTGCTTCATAGTCTGAGGCATATATTTTCCTGTAAAAGTGACAATAATCACATCGAGGGTTTATCACATTAGTTTAATTACTGTTTTCATTGTACTCTTGGATCAAGAACAAGCGTGCCAACATTTTCATTTTAATTCAAGTTTCTGTTTTCTTTAATTTCAGGTTTTTACTGCTTTATTGGTTATACTTGTTATTGCCTTTACTACATTACATGTCATGCTGTTTTGAAGTTTAGTTGCTTTGATCATGTTGTTTTTAATTAAAATAATGTCTTGCTAAATATCCTTGAGTCCAGCGTATGAGGATCGTCATTAGGGATGAGACTCGGTAGAAACAATAGGCGTGAAATTGTGATTAAATTCTATTTTGGTTTTAGTTTCCAATTGTATGTTTCATTGTTTTGACATGAGAGTGAAGAACAAACTAAGGTTCTAGCCGATAGTGTGAGAGTGTGAGGAAGGAACCAGATAATGGAAACTAGGCATCGATCCTAAAAATAGCGAGAGCGCTTTAGGTATCGTTTAGGATCTCACTAGTTTTCAAAATATGCTTTCTAATTAAAACGAGCGAGCGAGAGCAAAATCTTGTGGTTAGGAGGTGTGGTTTTAGTCAATAGCACGAGAGTGTGAGACGAGGCCTTTAAATCAATATTTTCTAGAGAACGTAATAAAATCATAATTAGTACTCAAATTCTACATAATTCCTTAGGAACACGGAATCCATATTTCGGGCTCGTTTTATCATCATTTTCAAACCTTTAACAATTAGCGTTTATATTTTAGTTCGTATCCTTTTAACCTTTAGCATTAGCTTTGCATTGTAAAGATAGATAACATTAGTTTGATTATTAGTCTCTGTGGGTTCGACAATCTTTTAAAACTACGCGATAAACTGTATATTTGTAGTTATTATCCGACAGACATGTTAGTTGCGATCAACCCCCAACAAACATCTTTTCATGAAGTACATTAATATGTTCATTGAAGCCACCTCTTTCGTTCCAGGCATGTCCCCTTTTGTGGATCGAAACTTTGGTATGCCATGGTTCAAAAACCCTTTTCCTAGTGACTCTCCATAAGATGCAGTGTTGTCGAGTGCTATGTCGAGGGAATTTATGACTCCCATGATGCTGTCCTTCAGGATATAGACTGGGTCGAAGGGGTATGGATGTATGAACTATCAGCCCAACTTTGTGGCTCGATAATTTGGCTTGAGCCACATGCTACGAAAATCTTTGGTGTATCATTCAACTTATATTGTGTAGGATGGTCGACAACTGAACTTTGAAGGTCACAAAGCTTGCCTCAAATTTCACAAATCAACTCAGCGCCTTGAGTTACTGGTTTCAAATTTCAACAATCCTTCCTAACTATCAAGGACTTCGAAAAGTGGTGGTCTAAATACCAATGCCAGTATTTCCCCAGTGCACTCTTTCTCCATGATCGATGTTTTTTCTGCCCTTGCTGGCAAAACACTGGCTTCACAACTGAATATTGACGCTCCTGTCAAGAACATCCAAACAATTGATGTCGATGAGGCCCAACCAAAAAAGGTAACTACTTCTCCCTTTCCTTTCCTTTATTTAAGAATAAAAACCCACTAACCTTCTCTGTATTTGTTTCTACGATCTAAAATGGGCTCTAGTTGTTGCACCAACCCCAAACAAACCCCCTAAAAAACAAAAAGCATTTGCAACTCTGAACCGCAGGTATTTCACGTCTTAGTGTTTCATGATGTTTTAATTCGATAAAACTCTTACGTCTCTCATAACTTAGGTTTTTGAAGAAGTGCCTTCTGTTGAAAATGAGGCTTCTGATGGCAACACTCATTCTCACATTTTCATACCGCGAAGGCTCCACTATCTACTCCGTCCACTCCAGCAAGAAAGAAAAAGAAAATTCCAACCAAGAAACCATTTATGAAAATTGTTTCTTCGACTGCAAAGATTTCTGTCCCTGACGATCTTATTGAGATCTTGGAACCCATTGGTCAAGAAGAACATACTTCAACTTCCCCAAAACATGTATCTCCTGAGGTATTTGAACATTCTTATTTTGTAACCTCGTGAATTATTCCTCGATATTGATCCTAACTTCCTTTAGTAGGGTAACAAGGTTGATTTGACTCTTGTCGAGGCTAAGAGCAACGTAAGGGTCAACATTGAGAGTCCAGCGGAGACTGCCACCTATTTGAGTCCCAAAAAAACTGATGAGTTTCATGGCACATCGACTGAAGACAATCAAAATCCCGACCTATATCAAATTCAGGATCCTTCAACCACTGCTGGCGAAGGTAATATAACTGCTACTGGTGGTGAAAACCTTTCGACTGCTGCCAGAAACCTGACTGGCGAAGGAAAATCGAATCCCATAGCCTCTGAAAAAAGTGCCCCTTGTGAAGACAAAACTTTTAATCACACTCTTACTCTAAAGGAGATTCTAAGCAACATAATCCAGTAGACCCTTTGAGAAAGCAGCAGAAACTTCGCCAAGTGTCGACTGATGTTCAACCCTCTAGCTCGACAGCCAAGCCTATTCTAGAAATGGATGCTTTCGTCACTCTCAAACTGCAACAACTAAAAACCTATTTGTTTGAACATGAGCTTTTGACCGTCATCAAAGAGGAAAAGGCCTTGGAGGTCGATGTCCTTAAGCTGCTTGACGAGATTTCTCGACACAAGCTTCCTGCTCCTATGGTCAAGTACCTTATTGAATTTGAAGCCTTCTTCACTCAACTTGTCAAAGACCTCACTATTTGTTGGCATGCTGACTTCCAAATTAAAATGAAAATCAATGAAATGAGACGAGAGTGGGACTTCAGTGAAATTTGGGAGAGGAAACTCAATGATTTTAAGGCCAAGAAGCAAGAACGTTCCAACAAGCAGCAAGCCTTCGACCAATAAATCTCATACTATCAGGCTCAAATAGCTAAACTTACCAAGAAAATTGTTGAAGTCGAGGAACAAGAAGCTTCCTTGGACTCAACTAAAACTCTTCCGGCTCAAGACATGATCGATCAGGAGATTCTCAAGGGAGTTGCACATGGTGAGAAGGCCCTTGAAATTAAAGAAATGATTGGCCAACTGCAGGAGAAAGGGGACCTCCTCAACAACATGATTGATCATGAGAAAACCCTTTTTGAAGACTTTAAATTTAGATTTCCTGCCTAATGCATTTCCCTGTCGAGACAATGTAATTCCGTTTGGGGATTTTGTATGCCATCTTGGCCTTTTCCATTTTGGCTTTAATAATTAATGACAAGTTTTATTACCTTTTGATTTGAATCTCTTGGATATAGGTTTATATTTTTTCAAATATTTCCCATTTACCCTTAAGATTCGTCGATCAATACCCAGCTCTTGAGTTTCATAGGCATTATTCATAAATATTTAGATTACTTGAAATGGTCCCTCCCAATTTGGTGACCATTTTCCTAAAGTTCGATCTCTCTGATTCATAGGTAAGATCACCTTCCAAACATGATCATTTATTGCAAAGGTTTTTATCTTAACCTTTTTATTGTAAGTTTTGGCCACACGTGCTTTTTATCGTAATAGCACATCTAATGCAACCAACCTTTCTTCGTCTAAGTTGATGGTTTCGTCAAACAATAGGTTCCAATATTGTTCTGATGGAATATCATTTTGCCATTGTACCCTAACTAATTGTAAACAGATTTTTGTTGGCAACAAGGCATCATGGCCAAATGTCAAATGAAAAGGCGTCGAATTGGTTGCCTCCTTTGGGGATGTTTGACAAGCCCACATAACTTGATCTAATGTTTTATGCCAATTCTTAGATTTTTTGGCAACATGGTTTTTGATCAAACCAATGATCAATTTATTGGCATCCTCGACTTGGCCATTTGCTTGGGCATAGTAAGGTGTGGAAGTAACTAACTTGAAACCCGTTTCAATAGCAAACTCTTGCATCTTTTGACCAACGAAAACTGAACCTTGATCTGTAGTAATGGTTTAAGGAATTCCAAACCTATACACAATGTGTTTTTGAATGAATTCGGTCACAACCTCTTGATCCACTTTTATCAAAGGGATAACTTCTATCCACTTTGTGAAATAGTCTATACCTACCACGATAAATTTTTGTTGTTTCGACGAGGATGGTCGAATCTCAGCGATGACATCTAACTCCCAACCTCGAAAGGGCCAGGGCTTTATGATTGCATGCAACTCGCTGGCTGGCACATGTTGAATGCTTGCATGTTTCTTACATTCTTGACACCCGTTGGCAAAGTCAATACAGTCTTTTTGAAGGTGAGAAAAACAAGAAAGGGGGGGTTTGAATTGTTTGAAAAATAAGCGCTTTTGCAAAATGAAATCACACAATGATTTTATACTGGTTCGCTTATAACACAAAGCTACTCCAGTCCACCCGGCCAAGGTGATTTCGCCTTCAACAAGGACTTAATCCACTAATCTTGAAAGATTACAAACAACCCCTAAGAGAGAAGAAAATCTCTTAGTCCTCTCAAGTCTTCAGACTACAAAGAGTCACTTGAGGAAATCAAATAAAAATTAGATACAAGATGTGTAATCTAGAGTGCTTCTAAGAAAGCAAATATTACAAACTTAAGAACAAATTTTTTCACTTGATAAGCAAAAGCTTAGTGAAAATCTTTGAAGAACAAAGATGTTTTTCTTGAGCGTGATATAATTTCAGTATAGTTTTGGCTAGTGATTTCTTGTTACTGAATGTTGATTTCTTCTCTTATTATAGGAGTTGAAGTAGAGTTGAAGTAGCGTTGAATCTGTTGGATATTGAGATGTAATTACGCCATTCCATTAATAGCTTCTGCAGTAGACTTTTTCATCTAGAAGTGACTACTTACCACAAGTAGTATCTTCTCTCTTGGAAGTGGAGATTAACGTCTCTTTCTACTTGAGGAAATCCATTTGCAGAACTTTAACTTGGCTTAAACGTTACTTCATCATGATTAACAATTCTGATTAGAGTCTTCGTGTATATGGAGAAACTAGCTTCTGATGTTATCTCTTGAAAGTTCAGATGGCGCTGATAACTTCAGAATTTACAGAGGCATTTGTTCAGAGTCAGAGCTTCTAGACTTTACTTCATGTTCAGATGCTTCTGATACTTTGTAGTTTTGTCCAGAGTCAGAGCTTCTTGAAACGAGATTCCACTTTAGATGCTTCTGATACTTGAGATTTTGCATCTGATCTTGTTGTGCATCTGATTACATCATCAGATTTATTTCTTCTTTCTTTAGAACCCTGCACACTTAGAAACTTTTCGTTAGGGTGCCATTTTTGGTTTCATCCTTTGTTATCATCAAAATCATGGAATCTGTTGTAGAACAATTTTTGTTCTTACAATCTCCCCCTTTTTGATGATGACAAAACAAATAAAATTATCAGATGAAACTTGAAAAATATTAGATCAGATAGACAAAAGCTCCCCCTGAGTTAGCGCTAGGGAGTTCAGAAGTTCTTACCAGAGCTTTCCAAGCAATGAGATTTCTGAAAACTTTCTGCAATTTCTTAATTTTAATGTTAGAGTTATTTAATCAGAGCTATTATTTAATCAGAGCTATTTATATCAGAACTATTTCTATAATTGTTTCAGAATGCTTAAGGTTTTAGACATAATTTTCATCAGAGCTATTTAATAATTTCTCCCCCTTTTTGGCATAATCAAAAAGGCATAAAAAAATGAAAAGAATAATAAAGAGAAAAACACTTCATTGAAAAGCACAAAGGCAAACAGCAGTCAAAACATTAGATTCAACAGAATATCAGAGCTAAAAAGAAAGACAGAAGCAAAAAACACTTAGGCAAACAAACAAAAATAAATCCTAAGTGCCTAAGGGTTTGGAGGTTGAGGAAGTCTCTGAAGCAACATGGCAAACATGTTCTGGATGTTTTCGTTCAGAGCATCTTGCTTGTCCATCCTGGCACGAAGCTCATTCTGATCTTTCTTGATCTCTTGCTGATCTTGCTTGATCTCCTTCAGAGTGTTAAGAATCAGAGGGATCGCAGAGGAAGACTCCCCCTGAATCAGAGCTTGCTGAGCTTCAGCTTCAGCAGCAGCTTGGGCTTCTGCATCTGCCTTAGCCTTGGCTTCAGCTTCCTGAATCCTTAGAAGTTCTGCTTCCTTTGCCAGGCGTTCTTCTTCCAACCTCTTAGCTTCTTCTTCAGCTTCCCTAGCCAATCTTTCTTCCTCTAATCTCTTGGCCTCAGCTTCTCTAGCCAGTCTCTCTTGGAGTCTTTCCTCAGAGTCTCTGATGTAGCCATTTCTGACTTGTTCAGAGATACTCTTCAGCCTATAAGACTCAGAGGTCATCCAACTAATGACTCTGTTCCAGTGTGTCCTAACAGATTTAGGATCATCACTTACTTCAGAGTTTTTAGCCAGAGACTTGATCTTCTGGACTGAGGCTTCTGCAACCTGTATAATGGCCTCCTCAAGGGTAGGTATGGTAAGTTCAGGTTCAGGTTCAGGTGAATGAGGTGGAGAGTTTTGAGGGCTGAGATTTAGAGGTTGAGGTTCAGTTTGTTGAGGTTCAGATGGTTGAGGTTCAGTTTGTTGAGGTTCAGATTGTTGAGGTTCAGTTTGTTGAGGTTCAGATTCTGCTTGAAGTTCAGAATCTGCGTCTGGTTGAAGACTAGGGGATGAAGCATATAGTGGATTTAGGTCTAAAGGGTCAGAGTCTGGTCCAGGTACAGCGGGAATAAATGGTGGAGTGATATTAGAGGTGAAGGGATCAGATGGTTGAGTTTCAGAGGGTAAGGTTGTTGTTTGTTGTGGTGGAAGTGAAGTTTGGAGGGGAGAGGTTACTTCAGATTGGGTTGAGGGTTGTGGAGCGAAATTTTTAGCATAGATTTCAGCTATTGTTGGGGAGTTTGGGTCAGAGTGTTCTTGATCAGAGGACTCATGATCAGATAACTCTTGGTCAGAAGAAGGGGAAAGGTAAGGGGGTGATTCATATTCAGAGGATGATGAAGAGCTGTGGTGATATAGTTGATTAGGGTCAGAGGTTGTTGTGAAATTACGAGCAATTTTTAGAACAGGTGGAGGTTGAGAGGTTCTGGTGATTGAGGGTGGTATTTCAGAGGTGGTATATATTGGTTGAGAGGAGAGAGGGTTAGAGGAAGCCATTATAGATTCAGAAGAGACAGGAGGAATAGAATTACCAGAAGAGACATCCAGAGGTGCTGAAGCTTTGGTGCCAGAGGTTTCTCCAAGTCTGGCTTTCTTTGCCTTCCTTGCTTCCTCAGCTATCTTCTTCTCAGAAAGACCTCTTTTGTATCTGACCAGATCTTCTACAGAGTCCAGACAGTCTTCAAGGCGGAAATCAGAGATATCAATGCCTTCATCCAGACGATCCTGAAGGTAGATAGCAATGGCATCTCTGGGTTCATTCTTGAAGAACCTTTCAAGGCCATGAGGCATCTTCCTCTGATCCTTCAGAGCTTCCCAGGTCACTTCCATAGTGGGCTTGACTCTGATGTCTTTGATGATTCCCATACTCCTCAGATTTTTGGCATTCAGAGGCTTTCCAACGTCAATTGCCAGATCATCCATACATCTGGTCTTCTCCAGAGCATCTACCAGCCCATGCTCAATGAAGATGTCAGAGAGCAATCTACCCAGAGGAATGTAGGATCTGGGCTTCATGTTATTCCTCGTTTCTCTGACTGAATCCCTCAGATATCTGAAGAGGAGAACAGGGAGGTTGATAGGGATACCCTTCTGAATACAGTAAAGGATGCATTTCTGGTCAGCATTTATGTAATCTGAAGAGTTGGAGGCTGGACGATGATGGATTGTTCCCAGAATAATCTTCAGCCAAACTCGGAGGTTCTGATGAAGCTCCTTGTTCTTAGATGGGTTTCCTTCAACATTTGCTTTGAAGATTGTAGGGTTAATGACTTCTGTGATGCGCTTGGACCTTGGAGGAATGTTGTAAATCCTTTTACCTCCAGCTTTCTCCATGTTTAGCAAGGAAGCAATAGATGCTTCAGTGATGACAATCTTCACACCCAGAACAAACGAGACAATGAACTGGTCATCAGCATCTGCACATCTCCAGAATTCTTTCACCAGAAGAGGATAATTGGGCCATAAAGCCTGTTGAAGTAGGTTTCCCAACCTTGCTTGTGAAGATCTTCAGTAAGATCAACACCGTTTCTTCTTAAGTTCTCAAAATCCACCAGCGATTCACACAGTACATCTAAACCTTCAAAGGGAGTTGAAAGGTTTATGTGTTGTTCGCGTTCCAAAATGTGAGGTTCTTTGTAGACTGGGGTTGTGGTAACGTCTACAACCATGGGTGTTTGAGTGTTTGAGGTTTGGGGATTAGAAGCGGCTTCCATTTGTTGGGAGAAGTTAAAAACTGCTTGCTCTTGAGGATTCATGAAGAAAATTGATGAAGAAGATGAAGAACTGAAGGAGTTGCAGAGAAAACTTCGAGAGAGGGTTTAGGGTTTTAGAGTGAGTGAGAGTGATAAGTGTGTGAAATGTGAGAAAAGTGTTTATATACCTAAGGGTAAAAACACATGCAAAACGACACATTTAATTGCGTTGGAACAGAACACAAGATTTGCACGCTAGGGGAAAGAAAAATGATTATAGCTAATAAATGAATGTCTAATCCCAACAGTAAGCACACTGCTCGAGGAGATTTCAAGCGTTCTGACCTTTGATTTCTTTTGACAGCTGTCTAGAAGTTCTAGGGTTAGACGCATGTTCCCCACGTGTTGATGTATCTGATCTTCAGGAATACCAAAGGATTTCTGAAGATTTCTAACTCAGATATCTTCTTAACTTGGTAGAAGTATCAGAGTCAGAGGCAGAAGTGTATTTGTTTTTATCAGAGTCTCATTTTACATGTTCAGAGCCAAATTTTACTCAGGACAATTTTTAATGTTCAGATTTTCTAAGATAAAAAGAAATCTATCTTCAGCTAGAGGCTTAGTAAAGATATCTGCCCATTGATGTTCTGTATCAATGAACTTCAGCGTTACTATTCCTTTCTGAACATAGTCTCTAATAAAATGATGTTTAATTTCTATGTGTTTGGCTCTGGAATGTAAAATAGGATTCTTACTCAAACAAATAGCAGCAGTATTATCACAAAGGATAGGAATGTTACTCTCAAAGATTTGAAGATCTTCTAGCTGATGTTTCATCCAGAGCATCTGAGTTGTGCACAGTGACGCTGAGATATATTCTGCTTCTGCAGTTGATAGAGCGATAGTTGACTGTCTTTTGCTAGCCCAGGAGATTAGATTGTTTCCCAGAAGCTGGCAATTTCCAGATGTGCTTTTTCGTTCTATTCTATCTCCTGCATAATCTGCATCACAATAACCAGAAAGCCTATACTCTGATGTTTTCTCATACATCAGGCCCAGGTTAGGAGTTCCTTTCAGATACTTAAGAATTCTTTTAACATCTGTTAAATGAGATTCTCTAGGATCTGATTGGAATCTGGCACAAAGACAGACGCTAAAGAGAATATCAGGACGAGTAGCAGTCAGATAGAGAAGAGAGCCTATCATACCTCGATAGAGCTTCTGACAAACCTTGTTGCTTACCTCTTCCTTCTCCAGAATGCAAGTTGGGTGCATAGGAGTTTTTGCAGAGTTGCATTCAGACATATCAAACTTCTTCAGAACATCTTTAATGTACTTGCTTTGATGAATGTACGTGACTTCTGGAGTTTGATTGATTTGAATTCCCAGAAAGAACTTTAGTTCTTGCATTAGACTCATTTCAAATTCTGCCTGCATTAACTTGGAAAATTCTTGGCAAACAGAGATATTAGCAGAACCAAAAATAATGTCATCAACATAAATTTGGCATATCATGAGATTATTTATGATTTTTACAGAAGAGTGTAGAATCAACTTTCCCTCTGATAAAATTTTGTTCCAGAAGAAAATTGCTCAGACGTTCATACCAAGCTCTGGGGGCTTGTTTTAGTCCATATAAAGATTTTTTAAGTTTGAAAACATGTTCTGGAAAGTTTGAATTTTCAAAACCAGGAGGTTGATTAACATACACTTCTTCTGAAATATAACCATTAAGAAATGCACTCTTGACATCCATTTGGTATAATTTGATAGAATGATTAATAGCAAAAGATACAAGAAGACGAATAGATTCTAACCTTGTGACTGGAGCAAAAGTTTCATTATAATCAATACCTTCTTGTTGACTATAACCTTGAGCTACCAGTCGAGCTTTGTTTCTGACAACTTCTCTTTTCTCGTTCAGTTTGTTTCTGAACACCCATCTGGTTCCAATGACATGAGTGCCTCTGGGTTTAGGAACGAGATCCCAGACATCATTCTTGGAGAATTGATCTAACTCTTCTTGCATAGCTGCCACCCAATCGTTATCTTGAAGAGCTTCATCACAGGACGTAGGCTCAATCAGAGACACTAGTCCCAGAGGAATATCTTCAGAAGTTCTGAAGGTAGATCTGGTTCTAACAGGTTCATCTTTGTTTCCCAAAATCAAATCTTCAGATACGTTGCTACGACTTTTGACTTTCCTTGGAATTTCTGGAGATTTAATTTCTTCAGAGTCTGGAGTGACAGTTGCTTCTGGAGTTTTCTCAGATTCTACCAGAGTGATCTCTAAATCTGCAAACTTTTCAACTAGCTTTGACTTTTCAGGGTCAAGCTTATCATCAAATCTAACATGAATTGATTCCTCCACAATTTTGGTTTCTGTGTTGTATACTCTGTAGCCTTTAGAGCGTTCTGAGTATCCTAACATAATACCTTTTGTGCTTTGGAATCAAACTTGTTTAGATGTTCTTTAGTATTTAATATAAAACAAATGCATCCAAAAGGATGAAAATAAGAAATGTTGGGTTTTCTTCCCTTACACAGTTCATAGGGAGTCTTATCCAGAATAGGTCTAATAGAGATTCTATTCTGAATGTAACACGCTGTATTTACAGCTTCTGCCCAAAAGTGCTTTGCTACATTTGTTTCATTGATCATGGTTCTGGCCATTTCTTGGAGTGTCCTATTCTTCCTCTCTACAACTCCATTTTGTTGTGGAGTTCTAGGGCAGGAGAAATCATGGGATATTCCATTAGAATCAAATAATTCTTCAAAATCTTTATTTTCAAATTCTCCACCATGATCACTTCTGACTCTAACAATTTTAGAGTCAAATTCTTTTTGCACTTTAGAACAGAAACTGGTGAATACAGAGTGAGACTCACTCTTGTGCCTTAGGAATTTTACCCATGTCCAGCGGCTGTAATCATCAACGATTACTAGTCCATACTTCTTTCCATTGACTGATGCTGTTTTCACAGGACCAAATAAGTCAATGTGAAGAAGCTCCAGAGGCTTGGAGGTAGAAACAACATTTTTCTTTTTAAAAGATGTTTTTGAAAACTTTCCTTTCTGGCAAGCTTCACACAGAGCATCTGAAGAAAACTTCAGTTTAGGTAAGCCTCTGACTAACTCAAGTTTAGTTAGCTGAGAAAGTTTTCTCATGCTAATGTGGCCTAAGCGTCTATGCCATACCCATTGCTCTTCGTGAACTGACATTAAACATTTAACATTTTGATCTTTTAAATCAGAAAGATTTATTTTATAAATGTTGTTTTTCCTCTTGCCTGTGAAAAGGACAGAGCCATCGTTCTGACTAATTGCTTTACACGTTTTTTGATTAAAGATTACATCATAACCGTTATCACTTAATTGACTTATGGATAACAAGTTATGCATTAATCCTTCTACATAAAGAACATCAGATATAGAGGGAAGAGTACCGTTACCAATAGTTCCGGAGCCTCTGATCCTTCCTTTCTGATCTCCTCCAAAGCCTACGAAGCCAGCGTCTTTAAGTTCCAGGCTTTGGAACATAGACTTTCTTCCCGTCATATGTCGCGAGCATCCAGAGTCCAGGTACCATGACTGGTGTCTGAACTTTGCTGCATAGGATATCTGCAACATAGATAATCTTATCTTTCGGTACCCAGAATCTCTTGGGTCCTTTCAGATTAGTTTTCCCAGAGTTTCTTACAACTTTGGGTCTTCTAGCATTTTTAAATTTGTGTTCTTGTGTGTGTGTGTAGTGGTATGAAAAAGGCGATTTAATTAGGTTACTGGTAGAAGTTTTATCAGAATCAGAATCATACCCAATTCCCCTTTTATTATTCTGACCTACTCCATAAATCATGGATGCCATAATACTCCTATTTATCCCATTCTTCAGAAATTGTTGAAAGGCTTCTTCATATTTATAAATAATTTCATTTGAAGTTTGTGGTGCTTGAGACAACACTTCTTCTAATTCTAAGCTTTTCGTTTTAGCTTCATCTCTTTCTAACGTTAAAGATGTGATTGTATCATCTCTTGCTAGAATTGTTGTCTCAAGTTTACTACACTCTTCAGATTTTGCTTTAAGAAGGCCTTTAATGTTTTTAACTTTTTGTTTTAATTTCTGAAGAGAGGTAAGAGTTTCTGATAAACATGATTCTAAGTCAGATCTAGAAAGTTCAGAAAATACCTCTTCAGATTCTTCATCTGAGCTGCTGGATGTGGTAGCCCATAAGAGCTACGTTGGCCTGTTCATCAGAGTCAGATTCTGATGATTCGGATTCACTATCGTCCCAGGTGGCCATTAATCCCTTCTTTGTTCTGAAGGCATTTTTCTTGAAGCTTTCTTTCTTAAAGTTATCTTTCTTCAGCTTGGGGCATTCATTTCTATAATGACCTGTTTCTTTACATTCAAAACAGGTAATATCTTTATTAGGTTTACCTTTTGAAGTTGACTCTGATCTATCCCCTCTGGGTCTTGATCTTCTGATGTTGTTGTTGTTCCTTCTTTTCCAGAGTTGCTTAACTCTTCTGGTTAGTAAGGACAGTTCTTCTTCATCATCAGAGTCTTCAGGTTCAGAGTCATCAGTGTCTGCAGTTTCTGCTTGAAGAGCCTTGGTTCTGTCTGACTTCCGTCTTTCAGGTCTGGACTTCAGCGCCACTGACTTGTTCCTTTTCTGAGGCTCATCCTCCTCTAGTTCTATCTCATGGCTTCTGAGAGAACTAACAAGTTCTTCAAGGCTGATATTGTTCAGATCCTTTGATAACTTCAGAGCAGTAACCATTGGTCTCCATTTCTTTGGCAGACTTCTGACTATCTTCTTAACATGATCTGCAGTCGTGTATCCTTTGTCTAGCACTTTAAGACCTGCAATAAGAGTTTGGAATCTGGAAAACATAGCTTCTATAGCTTCGTCATCTTCCATCTTGAAGGCTTCATATTTCTGGATCAACGCCAGAGCCTTCGTCTCCTTGACTTGGGAGTTTCCTTCATGGGTCATCTTCAGAGAGTCAAGTATATCTTTAGCCGTCTCTCTGTTGGTGATCTTTTCGTATTCGTTGTATGATATAGCATTTAGAAGTATTGTTCTGGCCTTGTGATGATTTTTGAACTCACGTTTCTGATCTTCTGACATTTTGCTTCTGGGAACTTCAGCTCCATTTAAGGTTGGAGGTTTGTATCCATCTGTGACAATGTCCCAGAGGTCAGCATCATAACCCAGAAAGAAACTTTCGATTCTATCTTTCCAGTAATCAAACTTTTCTCCATCAAAAACAGGAGGCTTGGCATTGTAAGAATCTTTCTCATTTGAGTGGGCCATTTGTTTTTCTCGCACTGGATCTCTCTACACGGTTAAGTGTTTGATTTGAAAATCAATAACAGAACCAGGCTCTGATACCAATTGAAGGTGAGAAAAACAAGAAAGGGGGGGTTTGAATTGTTTGAAAAATAAGCGCTTTTGCAAAATGAAATCACACAATGATTTTATACTGGTTCGCTTATAACACAAAGCTACTCCAGTCCACCCGGCCAAGGTGATTTCGCCTTCAACAAGGACTTAATCCACTAATCTTGAAAGATTACAAACAACCCCTAAGAGAGAAGAAAATCTCTTAGTCCTCTCAAGTCTTCAGACTACAAAGAGTCACTTGAGGAAATCAAATAAAAATTAGATACAAGATGTGTAATCTAGAGTGCTTCTAAGAAAGCAAATATTACAAACTTAAGAACAAATTTTTTCACTTGATAAGCAAAAGCTTAGTGAAAATCTTTGAAGAACAAAGATGTTTTTCTTGAGCGTGATATAATTTCAGTATAGTTTTGGCTAGTGATTTCTTGTTACTGAATGTTGATTTCTTCTCTTATTTATAGGAGTTGAAGTAGAGTTGAAGTAGCGTTGAATCTGTTGGATATTGAGATGTAATTACGCCATTCCATTAATAGCTTCTGCAGTAGACTTTTTCATCTAGAAGTGACTACTTACCACAAGTAGTATCTTCTCTCTTGGAAGTGGAGATTAACGTCTCTTTCTACTTGAGGAAATCCATTTGCAGAACTTTAACTTGGCTTAAACGTTACTTCATCATGATTAACAATTCTGATTAGAGTCTTCGTGTATATGGAGAAACTAGCTTCTGATGTTATCTCTTGAAAGTTCAGATGGCGCTGATAACTTCAGAATTTACAGAGGCATTTGTTCAGAGTCAGAGCTTCTAGACTTTACTTCATGTTCAGATGCTTCTGATACTTTGTAGTTTTGTCCAGAGTCAGAGCTTCTTGAAACGAGATTCCACTTTAGATGCTTCTGATACTTGAGATTTTGCATCTGATCTTGTTGTGCATCTGATTACATCATCAGATTTATTTCTTCTTTCTTTAGAACCCTGCACACTTAGAAACTTTTCGTTAGGGTGCCATTTTTGGTTTCATCCTTTGTTATCATCAAAATCATGGAATCTGTTGTAGAACAATTTTTGTTCTTACACTTTTAACACATTTGGCCAGTAAACACCTTGTCGAAATGATAACCATTTCATTTTATGGCCAGCTTGGTGAGCTCCACATATTCCACTTTGTACCTTAGACATTGCCAAGTATGCTTTCGTATCCTCAAGACACTTGAGCAACACTCATTCTGGAGTCTTTTTCAGTAACTCATTTCCCAAACATATATAACTTAACGCTCTATACTTGATTTTCCTGTCAGTGTTTCCGACTGGATTTTCTAAGTACTCCATGATTGGTTTTCTCCAATCTGACAACGACAAATTGTCAATGGCAAAAACTTCATGTTTTTAAATTTTTCAAAATTTTCAAAAAATTTACTTAAGACATTTGCCCCCCCCCCCAGTTTTTGGGATTTCCATTTTGGGTGACGGTGAGACGTTCAACACCATATTTTCTTTCATCTCAATAAAGTCCTTGAGTTTGTCTTTTGACACTTTATACCCATATGCAATTTGTGCTAAATCGTTAGCTTCTTGATTCTCTATTCTAGGCACATGTGTGATGCTGACAAGCTCGAAGCACTCTAATAGGAATTTTGCCATTGCAAAATATATCAACCGATTTTCTTTAATGCACTTATATTCTCGTGTGATTTGTTTAATCACTAACTCAGAATCACCCATTATCTCAACCTTCTTGGCTCCTAAATCCCTCAAGATTTTGAAGCCAGTGATTAGGGCTTCATATCCTTCTTCATTATTGGAACAGTTTTCGTCGAGTTTACATTTGAACTTCGTCGAAATGCCTTGTGGGGATGATATTAAGATCCCAACACTTGTTTCGTTTTTGTGACTTGACCCGTCGAAGTATAACCTCCATAGGTTCGTGTCGACCATGTTTAGTGATGGTTCGACTATTGCATGGTCTATAATAAAATCTGCCACTATTTGGCCTTTCATAGCCCTCAACGACATATATGTTAAAGAAAATTTTGTTAATGCTAGTTCCCATTTCCCAATTCGACTATGTAGATGAAGGAGAAGGGCGATCCAAAACGCAGCGGAATTTAAAATTTCTCCTTTAATGATCCTTACGAATGGGCATGATCAATGATAGAATCGTTACCTCTTGTGGTGGTTATAACCTTTGATGCAGATCTACGGAGCGATCATGAGCGTTGAACAATGACAACGCCTCTACTCAGTCCACACGAACGGATTCCTTCAATCTTAGTGTTAGCTGCTACGAATGAAGGCTTTGAGTGAGAGAGAGAGAGAGAGAGAGAAACGAAATTGCAACTGCTACAATTCTTCTACACAAGGGTTCTATTTATAGAACCACTTATGTGGGCTGCAAGCTAAAAAGCCCACTCAAGTGTATATGGCCCATATCTTTTAATATGCCAAAATCACTTAAGCGCGTGGTACCTTACCATATTTCGTATTCTACTTAAGTACACCGTACCTTACGATGTTCTATAATTCACTTAAGGGCACCGTACATTACGGTATTCCTTAATTACTCTATCTCTCATCAATCCGTCCTTTGTGTGTGACCCTATAGGTTTTCGCGGCATTGGCAATTATATTAAATCACGTATTTAACATAATAAACAGTGAGCGGTATCTAGCAACACATCACTGCTACCCAAGACACGAAAATGTCACGTGATCTGACAAATCCTTCTGTGATAATAATTATGTGTATAATTACCCTTTTACCCTTATGTCTATATTGAACACAAGGCATAGACCGTGTCATCCTTGTCCAGTTCAATATTGGGCCCATAGACATTTATCCTGTTACGCAGGATGGGCAAATTCCATCTAGGTCACTCATGTCCCTTAGCATGCTTCGTGGAGTACCCATTAACTGTCTTTATGGTCATCCAATTACGGACAACGTTTGATCAGTAATAAGGCACTCGACTCTACATCTAGGATCCATAGTGGTTTCAGGTCGAAGGGTGGTATACACCATTATCACCATGATAATAACTTATGACACTTTGCATAACATTCTATATAGTATTCTCATAGCGGGTCAATCCAGTATAAATATTACTCTTAATATTCATACCTATGTTTAAGACTTGATAACTCTTTATCCATGATCCATGAGATGTGATCATCAGTCTATAAACATAATAGTCTTCATGCTTTAATGTTATCCCACTTCACAATAAAGCTTGTCTACGGATACTTTAAGAATAGTGTCCTTATGTTTAATGTGATCTCATGATTAAGTCATACTTGATACATTAAACGGACTAGCTATTCTAGGGACTTTATTAAACAAACATAATAAAGAAAAAACCTTTTATTATTAATAAATAATTCGATACAAGTACCAAAAGTATTGGCCTCTAGGGCTTACACCAACAGTAGATAGGTTTAGACAACATATGTTTAATAACATCAAAATGAGGCGAAACATAAACATCAATTGGTTTTATATATTGCTTTAATTTCATACATGAGAAGTACAAATAGGCACAGTTTTTGAACCATATTGTACCTAGTTTCAGCATCAATTAGAATTTGTTTGAGATAATAGATGGGTCTTTCGACACCACTGTTATCCTCTTGTGCTAACATACTTCCTATGGTCGTATCCGCGCAGCAATATATAACCTCATATTCTTATTCATACTAGGTGGCAATAAAATGGGAGGCTTTGTAAAGTACTCTTTAATGGCGTTGAAAGCCTCATGTTTCTCATGTTCCTAGTGAAAATCACTTTCCTTCTTGATTTTAAGCAATGGCGAGAAAACCTTCGTCTTGCCACTTAGATTTGATAGAAATATTCTCAAGAAATTTATCTTCCCTAACAAAGATTGGAGCCGCTTCTTTGTCGAAGGAGGCTTGAGATCCAAAATTGTTTTTGTTTTGTTTTTCTTGATCTTGATGCCTTTTTTGTGCACCACGAAACCCAAGAAGTCTCATGCATGTACACCAAAAGAAAATTTTAATGGATTCATTTTTAATCCATATTTTCTCATCCTCTCAAATGAGCGTCGAAGATGGTCCAAATGACCATTTTCAGATGAAGACTTTATCACAATATCATCAATGTATACATGCATCAATTTTTCAATAAAATCATGGAATATGGAATTCATGGCTCTTTGATAGGTTGCTCTGGCGTTTTTTAAACCAAATAGCATCATAAGCCATTCTTATGTTCCCAAAGCTCCGGGGCATCGAAACACCGTCTTGGGAACATCATCTTCTTCTATGAGAATCTGATTATAGCCAGAATAACGATCAAGCATACTCAAGTATTCGAAACCTGCAGCTGAATCTACTAGCATTTCTGCCACTGGCATCGAATACTCATCTATACAGACTCTAAGTGTTCCATTTTTCTTGATAACATGTACTATGTTGGCTAAACATTCGACGTACCTTGCAGTTCTAATGAACCGACTTTTGAGCAGTCTCTCGATCTCCTGCTTAATCTTCAATGTGATTTCTAGAGCAAACCATCGAGGATGCTGCTTTACTGGCCATTTTACTGGATGAATAAACAATCAATGTTCTACTACTTCGATTTAGGCCAGGCATTTCGCCATAGTCCCAGGCAAAATAATCTTTGTACTCTTTCAATACTTCGATCAGTTTAGCCTTCATCTTCAACCCAACTTTAATGCTTATATAAGTTGGCCTTTTCATGACCTCATATCCTAGATCTATCTCCTCAATGGGTCTTACGCTTGCATTCTCTACAACTCATTTAATGGGACTTTCTCAAACCCAAAGGCTCATTGTCATAAATGTAATCTAGCCTCCAACTTTATGAAGTTGTTGTTTGGCCTTGTTGGCCATCTTCACATTCTTCGACTTTGACTTCGATAGCCAGATTTTGTAGTTTCTCAGCTTCAAGTGTCAATTTTCTTTTGTTCTTAGTCAAATAGGCCGAAATTCGAGCCAAACTTTCTGACTCAGTGGTCATTTTCATCGACTACAGGGCACCCGTAGGTGGATTTACCACTTTAGGCTCCATTGCCTCTTCAACATCCCAAATACATCCATGATCAGGATCTAGATTCAGGACACGGCCTATGTTCACAGAAGTGTAGGATCCTGACTCATCATCACAAGGTGCGATATTCTCCAAATGCTAGTGGAAGGATTTCTTCACGCCTTTGGCCTCGTCGATCTTGTAATAACTCTGATAAACTTTAATATTCTCAATAATGCCATATTTCCTCCAGATAATTAACCTTTGGTATAAGGTAGATGGCATTGCCCCTATTCCATGGATCCATTCTCGTCCTAAGAGTAAGTTAAAATCCGCTTTAGAGTTCATCACCATGAAAAACGTCGATCGTGTGGTTATACCAACGGATAGTTCAATTGGGATAATATGTTACTGGTTTTTCCTTCATAATTAGATTAAGTTGATAACTCCTCCTCCATCCATGAACACTTTATTCACTGATACTCCGCCGACCTTTGCCTTTATAAACAATGGTTTCAAATGATACATCTTTCATGGACTAGGATTTTCAAACATAGCCTTTTGTTCCTCCACCACGCCGCTGTTCATAACATAGTACCATAATGATTTGTCTTAGGCAATTTGATCTGGTACGAAATCCTCGTCTGCTTCAGAGACTTCTGACATCATATCATATTCGACATGCAATACCGACACGATGCCACAATTGACGATGAAATCTTCACCATAAGTATCACCGTTAGTATCATCATACATATCGTCATCTGGTGAAGGATTGTATTCTTCATCATAATGGGGGGGGGGATACTTAGTTTCTTCCTCATCCGACTTAGGAGAATATTCAGGTTCCTCCTAATTCAACTGAGGAGTGTATTTAGGTTCTTTCTTATCCTCGACTAGAGATGTGCATTTTATGCTTTGGGATGATAATATCCCTTTCTCCCCTGAAGAGTCCATGGTCATGGCCATTGTCTGGTTCACCATGATTTTCCCTTTTTCAACCCACATTCCATTTGATATTAAATTTTCTGTCTAGAGGTTTCAACATGTTTCAGCTGTGAAGTCGAAGCCTCTTTCCTAGCTTTCTTGTTTCTCTGATAACGCCTCCATTACATTCTTTTCATAGGGCTTTTTCCTTTGTAATTAGGGGAAACCACATAACCTCTAGGTTCGACCCTCTTCTCTGAAGTCTTTGCTTCACATGTTCACAGGTTCCACCCACTTCTCTTGTGGGATATCCGACGAAGGATGAAAGGTCTTGGGTCGAGGCTGCTGGAATTTCCTTTTGTGCTCTTCATTTCTACGAGGTGCCCCCCTTTTGTCGAACACAAACCTTGGGATGTTAGGCCTTTCCTCTTCCATTGCCTTCTTCTTGTCAGCTTCATGCTTTTCAGTGGATTTTTCATCGAAAACAACATTGCACCGTCTTTGACCCACTCACTTTGCATTTCTCCTGGAAATCAGTCAAGTCTTCTCTAGCTTGAGGATAAACTGCCTCTAATGCGTCTTCAGTCTTTTTATCAAAACCGTCAGTAGTTTCAACCATCATTCATTTAAAAGATTGAACAGCCAAATACTCGTTGAGACCATCAGTATTCTCAACCATCATGCATTCAAAAAGCTCAGAGTATAAGGCTTCTTCGACCTTTAAAAGATCTATGTCTACTTGCATCTTTGGCCTTTCACCAAATTGAAGCCTGCCCTCATTGAGATGTTTTATGACCAAGAAAATTATGAAACTTACAAAATCCCCTTTCTTTTTCTGCTATAATGGGGGATCTTTTAAACCTTGAGGAATAATAATCTGACCATCTTTAACTAACAAATCAAATATCTTGTCACATTTAGACACATAGAGAGTGTAAGTTTTAGCAACATATTTATCTATTTTCTCTGTTTCAACGGGACTTTTCCGTTTGATGGTTTCAATAATTTACATGTGTAAGAAGGTCCTAGCTTGAGCTCAGCCACGTTAGCCCCACTTTCACTGACAAGCTCTTCATCGTCAAAAGAGTATTTGTTAGCTGCTACATAAGAGACTTCCTCTTTCTTTTGGTATCTACCAGTTTTGGTTTTTTTTCAGCTTTCAAGCGTTCGATCTGTCGAACTCTATCAGCTAATTGTGCCATATCCCTAAGATATTATGTGTCTAACTTTTTTTTGATAGAATAGTCTAAACTGTCTGCAGCTATTTCGACTAACTTGTGCTCAGGGACTTGAATAAAGCATCTTGCCTGTAAAAGTCTAAACCTGTTGAGATATTGATCGACTGACTCAATGTTCTTTCGTTTGACGTTGTCCAGTTCTTTCAAACTTATTTTCAATTATCCCATGTAGAACTATTCATGGAACAATCTCTCTAATTCCATCCACATATGGACGGATTGTGGAAGTAGCGTCGTAAACCAAGTGAAGGCATTCTTTGTGAGGGAACTTGGGAAATATTTCAGTTTCAAGTCCTCATTGTTTGCTATGTCACCAACTTCAGTTTGATATCTGGAAACATGTTCGACGGTGGACTCTTTAGTGTCTCCGGTGAACTTGGTGAACTTTGGAACCTTCCACCCCTATGTAATTCTGTTTATAAAACAAAATCTAGTAATGGAGACAGATATGTTGGCCTTTCAAGGCCTGAGTTTACCCTATTTTGAACTATGATTTGTTCGACAATGGCCTCTAATATTTGTTCCCCAGCCATTGCATCTTGTCGAACCTGCCTGGCCATATGGTCAGGATCTTGATTTCTATTGATTAACACAATGGGAGGTCGTTGGGCCACCCTGGGTATTGGTTTAACCACCGGGTGTTCTTGGTCAATCGTTTCGTCGAACAACTCCTCATGTCGGGCTGGGGTTTCTGGTCGAGGTGAAGGTGGGGGAGTCTATCGAACTTGTGCTTTGGGAGCCCATAGGAAATCCTCTATTTGAGTAATTTAAGTTGCCAGTTGTTGGTAACTCAGAGTCAAATCTTGAATTAATGGTCTAAGTATGGTATCCATTTGCTGAGTCAGCATATGAACCATTTTGTGATTGCTTTCGTCTATCTACTGTCTCATGACTGCGACAGAGCTCGATGAGAAAGTTGGGATCAACTGATGTGAACAACCTAAACCTAGGGTTCGACTGAATTGGTTTGCCAAAGGTCCTAACCCATGGTAGGGTGGGAATGACGATGATGGATTTTCACCAAATGTCAAACTACTATTATGTATACTTACCATAAATTCAGTTGGCATTCTTAAGGTTCGATACATGGGCACTTTGAAACTGGGCATATATTTCCTTGAAGTTCCCATCATCGTCAGCCTTGGAGTCTCAGGCTGATGTGGTGTCAATATTGGTCCACTATGTGCAGTAGAAACCGCAGACATAGTGCCAGAACCAACATCAGTTGTTTGTGACATAACTATATTTCCCCCTAAAGACGGTTCTTCATTTGTATTTGGACGTGGTGTTACCATTTCACCACTACGTAATTTCATATACTTAACACACCAGGTCCCACCGGGTGTGCCAATTTGTTCGCATGTGTTTTTCACGCAAATAATCTCTAGCCTCCTATTGAGGTTTAATTACAGGATCAACTATAAAATCCTAGACTATGTGTTAAGTTTATGGGATGTTTTGTTTAAATGTTTGGATTAAGAAAAAGGTAGATATGAAATGCTTGTAAAAGGTTCAATTGAAATAGATGAGCGAAAGACAAGATAAACCGTAAATGGCAAAGCTGATAAAAAAGACTTGGTAGTTTAAATTGCTTGAAGTTAAATGTGGACGCAAGTATACATTTTTGTAGGAATGAACTCTTTTCTCCGAATGCTTGATACTTTGAGTGTTTTCCCTCTACAATGTTACAAATGCGACCCCTTAAAACTAACAATGAACTTTGTTTAAATAGGAAATAAAATTAACTGCTATTTTTCTCTTGATGATTAATAGCTTGACACATGTCTTACCATTTCCTTTGTAACTTCCCACATTCTTGCTATTTTCAAATCTTACCCGCGTAAACTGTCATGTGTTTCAACTTTGACCTGCACATTTTCTATCTGTCGGACCCATTTTGACTTGGTTTGTAATCCCTATCCGTCTTGTCTGTCGAACCCCTTCGACCATGTTCACTCTTCTCAACACTTCGTCTTATGATTCCTTACTCCTTGCTTTGATTTTCCTCTTTGGCATAGTCAAAATTTGATGGCTAACAAGCGCTGGTTACTTTCTTCAAGTCTCCAAGCTCACTTATATAACATAAGAAAAGAGACCGCTGGAGGGGAAAATAGGGATACCAAATAGAGAGACTTCCACTATTGGAATGGTGAAAGGAGTGACACATAGTACTGTCATTCGCCCACAATTTCAGTGACAGGTATGATGTATAGTACATCCTTTTCCCATGATATCAGGTAGTGGAAGAAATGTTTGATTTGTACCATGTACTATTTGATCACGTCTCAATTTTGATCTTATCTTCAAATTCGCTGGCTTCTAATGGAAGTTTATGAAGAATGAAATGAAAAACCATACAACTGGATTAAAAAATTTCTGAATCTTTAGTCAGAACCTTGACAACGTCAACAGTCTAGTTTGACATCTTTAGTATCTTCAAAATCTTCAGACTCTTCAGTCAGAACCTTGATAACCTCAATATCTGGCTTGAGATCTTCATAATCTTCAGCTAAGTAACAAAACTTCAGAAGCTTGTCATTCTTGAGAAGCTTGATGATCAGAGTCATGTCTAGAAGCATAAACTGAGATAATGTTGCAGCAATAGCATAACGTCTCATGAGAAGCTTCTCAGGAATTAATCTGCACAAAAGCATAAAGGTCATTACAGCAGAAAATTGAACATCTTTTAGAACTTCTCATGATTAGCTCAGAAGTGGAATTGGAACACAATGTTCAAAAATTGATGACGTTGCATGTCATAAACTCAAAATCAGAGCTGACTGTTAAAGCTACACAATAACAAACCATTAGGGTACCAAAATTGTTCTCACACAAATATAACATTGTTATCATTAAAACTCAGTGTATATATGCAGAACCAAATCTTGTTCTAACAAATACGTGGTCATTTTCGGATATTGAAAAAACTTTATACTTCATTTTTTTTGTTGATTTTTTAGTTGCAGTTAGGACTAGAGGAAGAGACAACAAGATTGTTTTTAGATTGATCGATAGAGAAGAGAGAGCTCATGCAAATTGCTTTGGTGGAGGCGACGAAGATGACAAAGAGAAGTTGCACCTTAGGGCGAGTATAGTAGCCCCCACCGCTTATCACCTCAAGAGGATAAAACAATCTCGATTATCCTGCACTCTGCATCGTAGAGGTGGTAGAGTTGAACGAGCCACATATCTTGATGTTGAGCCATATGTTGTCATTATTGATGATGTAGAGGTACCTATTTAGGACGATATTAAGGTTCCTCCTCAAGATGATATTGAGGTTCCTCCTTAGGTTGATAGGGAGATTCCTCTTCAAGCTATGAAGGTTTTTGTTACAGCTGATACTAAGGTGGTGACTCAGGCTGATGTCGTTTGTATACTTAGATGGATAGTACCCTATAAGCCCAAGTGACCCTACCTTGATTACTGGGTATGTCGATCATCTGTCATTTAGATTATGGAAGGGAGAGGTATAAATATTTTGTTTTAAGTTGTTTTTATTTATTACTGGTTAATTGAAAGTAACTGATGGTTTAAACTTTAACTGTTATAGGACCGTGCCCCGTTGAAGGTGCCGATACATGGGGCAAAGTTGAAAAAAATATCTGATGTGTAGATGCCATATGAAATCATGGAAATTGTCACTGATGTCGACATGCTTTCATTGGTGGATTATTCCCTCACCACGCTCTACACTCTAATGTCGTCCACTTTTGTTAAGCAATGGCATATGGAGATATCCTCCTTTCATCTTCCATTTGGTGAGATGAAGATTTCCTTGGATGATGTCTCTAACCTTTTCCATCTCTCCGTTGCAGGTAACTTATTCACGGCTACTGTAATTAACCAAAATATTGCACGTATGGCGGATGACTTATACCTAGGGTTACACCGGGGATGGTCCTGGAGGATTTCAGGGCTAACAGGGGTACTCATTTTCACCTTTCTTGGTTGTAGGATACATATCATACACTGGTGCAACACTCTATGTATGAGACGACAACTAGGATAAACATGTTTCATATTATATGATGTACTATCTTAGCAGATAAATCTAATGTATACGTTGATTCGAGATGCATATCCTTGTCTTTTTGAATTTGAGCATTTCAATTGGGCATGACGGTGTGTTTCTTTGACAATATTATATACTCCCCTTAGTGAGACGTCTTTCTTTAAGATGAGATGATTTTCCGATTATATGTGTCTATTTAAGGTATGGATATTGATTATTTTTTATATAGTTCTTACTTATTAGAGACATTTCGTATATGTAATTTCTTCTTCTTGTGCAGTGTTGGATATATAAGCATTTCTTTTCTATTTATGACAGGCGTGATCATGGTCCTATCACTAATGGATTGCCATGGGCCACCAGATAGAGGGCCAAATATTCTCATTCAGGCGGTCTTCAAGGTTACAAGTGAAGGATCGACACACTGACAGTGGATAATGTCATATGGTCACCTTACGTACATAGACCATAGAATGCATCAGGAGTTTGGTGACACGACCCTTTTTTGGGTTATCTGTGATGAGAGAGTTCTGTGATTAGATATTTACCTGATAGGTGTCTACGCCAATTTGGGTATGTTCATGACATCTCTAGACCAGTCCATACTATATGTCATATGAGGGTATTGATAGGTGGTTTATGTCTAACATTGTTAGCAGTTCCATTACTATTAGAGATAATGTAGTGGAGGTATCTTTTCTTGGGTAATGTCTAAATGGTTATTTAGAGTGGTGCTTTAGAGTATCTCACCCTTGATTCATCCCACCTATTTAGTCTATAGATGATGTTGGACCTTCCCATGATGGAGGACCTTCAAATGATGTGCCACTGCCTCAACCACCTCCACCTGGTATGAATGGCCAGTAGCGGCTGCAAAGGATATCACTTCTTTCAAATAAACTCATGGGCTTGAAAATCACAGATGGTGAGATCTATATCAAGTTGTGTGATATCACATATTGTTTGTGGTGGACATGAGTAGATTTATTAGTTATGTTTATTTTTTGCTGTCGCTAATATTATTTTTGTTTTGTAAAAAAATATTTGTATATTATTGGAATTTTAACTTAACATTTCAATAGATGAAAATTAACATTACATTAGTGCACGATGAATATAACTTAACACAAACATTGCTTAACATAACTTAACAAAAAAATAACATGAACACAATATAAACAATATTGGATGATTCAGGATGTTTCAACATCTTGATAATATCATCGATAAATCTCACAACTTTCGCATCCACCTCGATCGGACCCTTTCTTTCATATCAGTGATATGTGCTCTACATAACTTATAAACCTTCACTCGTCTTCAGTTCAAACTTACTGAACCCAATCTTCCCTTCATTATCAGTCGATGGTGGATGATACTCGATCTTAACCATCTTTCTATTATTCGTATGGCGGAAATGATTATTCAGTTTAGATTTTAGAACAACAAGAGGGGTGTCTTATATGAGTCTAAAATTAACAAGAGGTTTCACGCCATTGAAGTAAACAAATGTGAGATACCAAAACTGAGACATGGTGATGTATTTTTGTTACCAACATATGGTGCACATTTATACAAGTTTTAAACTATTATAGACCATACAAAATTTTCGATGCAATCACAATTTTATGAAAATATCGGGAAAAACTCAACTGTTGAAAATTAACACTATCAACTTTATCTAAAAAAAAGAGATATTTTTGGTATAAAAAAAAAAGAAATGTCAAGTATAACTTTAAAGATGGTAGGTTATCTTTTAAAAAAAGAACGGGCAAAGAGCATTTTATTTTACTTTTGTATCATGTAAAAACTGAAAATTGAAAACTGAAAGTATTATTTTTCTATAATATCTTTTAAAAAGGTTGTGTAGTTTGATTGAACACTATTAATGTTTTCTTATTACTCTAAGACTTTTATATTTCATTGCATATAAATTTATATGTACTTACTCTAAATTATTTGTTGTTCTTCTTTATTAAGTCTTATGTATTTTAATGGATTAATTCATTTTATCTCCATAATCAATGAAAATATTAAGTTAAAATAATGATTTCATTTCAATCTAAGAATTTTGTTGCAAGAAAGTGAATGTTCATCTAAGTTCTATATTAAATAGAAAGTGTCACTTTGAGTTTTTGTCATAAGAGAGTTTATTTGTTAAGAGGGTTGTAATTTTTTGTTGTAAAACTTATACTAGAGAATGTTTATAATTTCCTGTCCAAAAATTATATTTAAGAGGGTTTATAATTTTTTCATTAAAAAATTATAGTTGAAAGATTTTACATTTTCCTCTTTCTAAAAATTGCATGTTTTTTTTGTCGGTATTGATCTAGTAGCCAACACTACTATTCAATTACATTTGATGGGAGAGGGTGTGTGGAGACCACGGTTGGAGAACCTGACCACCATATAAAAATTACATTTGTATGAGAGAATTTTGTAATTTTATACTTGTAAAAATTAAGTAAAATATCATTTTTGAGATATTATGGTTGTAAGTATAAAGTACACAATCACAATAAATATGTGAGTTGTATTTCTAATTTTTTGTGTGATTGTTTTACTTTTTCTAGTGTTTTTTTTCCGTGCGTAGAGATTTATTTTCTTTGTTTTTTTAGAAGTAAAAGTTCTAATGAAGGATGGGAGAAAGTTAAATTAAAGGTTCAATCAAGTGATAAAGATAACCAATGACCATTCACTTGAAATGTCGTACCATAAGTTTGAAGAGACATTAACTATCATATTATTTGTATTTTTCTTTGAAAGTATTATGACTAAATTGAAGTTGGGCGTTCCTTTATTTGATTGGAGAATGAACTTATCATTATGAAAATGTACAAGTTCAGATTTAATGGATGATTTGAAGAGTCAAAGAGAATAATCTTTTACTTTTTTGAAAACAAAGTGAAGAACTCAGTGACTTTGGATGAAAAAAAAGGATATATTATGCTAAAATCATTATTCATTCAAGTTTCACATTAAATAGAGTGAGATATTAGATCGAACTCTAGTATGGTCCAAGGGTAGCTTCTAGGTTCGACAATTCGACAGGATCTTAGTATGCTTTCAAAGTTTGTTCACATGCTGTAGTCGAAATATGCTAGGATTGTTAGCATGTCGAATTTGGCCTGTTTGTTATGCCCAATTTCTTACGTTAGTTTATTCTCTAAGTTAACTTGTGTAATGAACCTGTATATAAAAACTCATTAGTTTAGTATGTTAGTTTTCTTTAAATAGCATACTAGTCTCTCATCATTCAATAAGGCAAATCCTAATTAGGGTGAGAGAGGTTATTTGCTATTTTGTAACACTTGTAATCTTATTTCAAAGAGAAAGTAAAGAATAACAGTTTACAATCAATTTCATTGTGTTCTTATTGTTTTCTCCTTTTCTACCCTTATGGGTTTCTTACCGATAAAGAAACCAAATGTACTTTGTAATTTCAGCATCGTTTTCACAACAAATTGGTGCGGCAAACATGGAGAAAATGTCGTCAACAAAGTATGAGATTGAAAAGTTCACCGGATTGAATGATTTCGATATGTGGCACTTGAAGATGAAAGTCATACTGGTTCAACAGGGTTGTTTAGAGGCTTTGAAGGGACAACAAAGTATGAGATTAAAAAGTTCACCGGATTGAATGATTTTGATCTGTGGCGCTTGAAGATGAAAGCCATACTGGTTCAACAGGGTTGTTTAGAGGCATTGAAGGGAGCCACAACTATGAACACTACGTTAAAGGATAACGAGAAATTGACTATGGAGTTGATAAAGCTACATGAAGAAAGCTAATTTGTTACCTTGATGTTATAGAGTTTGATCCAAGGTGCAGATTTGTGAGATATGGGATCGAACTCTAGTATGGTCAAAGGGTAGCTTCTTGGTTCGACAGTCCGACAAGACCTTAGCATGTTGTTGAAGTCTGCTCACATGTTATAGTCTAAATATGTTAGAATTTTTAGCATGTCGAATTGGGCATGTTTGTTATGCTCAATTGTTTAAGTTAATTTGTTCTCTAAGTTAACTTGTGTAGTGATCCTGTCTGTAAAAGTCCATTAGTTTAATATGTTAGTTTTCTATAAATAGCATACTAGTATTTCGTCATTGAATAAGGTCAATCCTAATTAGGGTGAGAGAGGTTATTTTCTATTCTGTAACACTTGTAATCTTGTTTCAAAGAGAAAGTAAAGAAATAATTTATAACCAATTTCATTGTATTCTTATTGTTTTCTCATTTTCTACCCTTGTGAGTTTCTTACCGATAAAGAAACCAATTATACTTGGTAATTTCGACATTGTTTTCACAACAAATAGGTAGAAGAAAAAAGAAATAAAGTATTAATATAGACATAAAGAGTTAATTTGAATTTTTTTCACTGCCACAACTCTAGCCTTGAAGGTGTAACGAGACTTGAGTAGTTACATGTCATTAGAGTGTCAGTGTAAATCTTAGAGGCCAATAGTTTTATTAGAACTTTTTACTTGTATTAAATTATTTATTAATAATAAAAGACATTGGTTTGTTATGTTTATTTTACCAATATAATAAAGCCTCAAGAATAGCTAGTCCGTTTAATGAAATATTAAGTGTGAGTTAATCATGAGATTCCATTAAACATAATGACAATATTCTTAAATTATTCATAGTCAAGATTTATTGTGAAGTGAGAAACATTAAAATATTGAGACTATTATATGGATAGGCTGATGATCATATTTCATGGTTCATGGATAAAATATTATCAAGTATTCACATATGTATGAATATTAAGAGTAATATTTATACTAGATTGACCACCATTAGAATACTAGATAGAATGTTATACAAGTGTCATAAATTATTCTGAAAGTGATATTGGTGTATACCAACCTTCGACCCGAAACCACAGCTAAGTAACACAATTTTAGAACTTTGTCATTCTTCAGAAGTTTAGTGATCAGAGTCACGTTCAGAAGCACATGCTGAGAGAACATTGCAACAATAACATAGTGTCTCCTTAGAAGCTTCTCATGAGTGAAACAACACAGAAGCAAAAAGATCATTGTAGCAACAACATTGAACATCTTTCAGAACTTCTTATGACTGGCGCAGAAGCGGAATTGGAACTCATTATTCAGAAACTGATGATGTTGCACGTCATATATTCAGAAGTATAACCGACTGTTAAAGTTATACAATAACAAACCATTAGGGTACCAAAATTGTTCTCACACAAATACAACATTGTTATCATCAAAACTCAAGGTATAAATGCATAACCAAATCTTGTTCTAACACACATAACTCTCATGTATGCATAATATTACTCAATTAATTATATAAATTAATTAATCAAATCATACTCATTATAAAACACCAAACAAAAACCAATCCCTAACCACCCAGTAAAACCACCCTCATATCCAAACTCAGAAAGTCAGTACACTCCTTCTGACTCGATGACGGGTAACTCGTCACCAGAATGACGCCCATCATCCATTCCAGAACCCAACATGTCACATTGTAACACCCTGGAAAGACTGTGTTTGCCTAGTGGCCATGATGACCTCCCCATCATTGGGTGACGCCCATTAGCATGCTCACAAAGCATGAAGGCCAAGGCGTCAAATGGGTGACGCCCGTCACCCTGAGAACAGGAGCAGAAAAACGTTCTGCTATGGAAGAACCTACAAAATCCACCCAAACTCACTCTAATTCTCTCCAAACATCTCAAAATAATGCATAAATATTATTCACATGATTCCCATACAAAAGCATATTAATTCTTATGAATCTAACATGTTATTTTAATGATTTTACCCCCATGATTCTAAAATGTGTTCATGCTTTAAAAGCCCTAGTTCCATAACAAAACTCGTGCTTATGAACACATAGCATATGAATAATCATACCAATTACAGTAGATAGACTTATAAGTAATTCATGGTATGAAACAAAATTTCAATCATGTTAGTCATCAAATAACACAAATCATCAAAAGGAGAAACTCCTATTGGAGGTTAGCGAAACTTTTATACCCTTTCATGAGTTAAACACCTATAGATAAAGAATCATACCTTACCTTGTAAATCCAGAAGAATTCGGCAAGGAAGTTCTCTAAGTTTTCTTCTACCAAGCCCTAACACTCTCCCTTTCAAGCTCTTTTCTCCAAAATATTGCTTTCACGTACTGATGAAAAATAGCTCTAAAAACCTAATGTTTGATCTAACTTAAAAATATATACTATTTTATTTTAATTCTCCAAATTGCACTTTTTACCCAATTAAAACTCCACCTTTCTCTTCTCACCACTTAACTCTCACAATTCCCCAAATTGGCCAAACTCTACAAATTCTCACCAATTCCTAATTAAATTATTAATTAATTTAGTTAATTTCCACTAACCCAATTAATTAACATAAAACACCACAAATACCGACATCGGCCAAACATGTCACATATTCACCAAAATAATTATTTAAATAAAATAAAATACTCAATCAAATAAATAATTAAAATAAACGAATATCTAAATTGGGGTGTTACAATCAACATAAGTCAACTTTGTGATCAAGGTCTGAATGTAAGCTTTAATACGTTTGAGTGTATTGTCTCCAGCGAAGATCCAGAAGAATTAATGAAGGGCTTAAGAACCATAGAAAATTACCACATGCGATACCTCAGGCACCACCATGTAAGATATCTATGGTTAATGAGAATAAGATCATACATGAAGAAGCCATAAGGAATTCTTCTAAACTAAAGACTAAAGTAAGCACAGTATGGGAAGAAAATTTCAAGATATCCCACAAGATGCTCCAACTTCTTGCCATCCTTGAACCAATTCAAATGGAAAGCTCATATGTAACAAGTAATTCTTCAGGAATAAAGAATGATTGTGAATAATGGGTTCAAGACTCTGAGGTGGATAAGAGGCCAAACAATATGTTGAAACATCATGTTCAACATCTAAAAAGTCACAATCACTTTCTTATTCAACAAGAAAAGTTACTAAGAGACATTTTTTCTAAAGTGTTAGTTACTGATGAGGTGGAAAGGCTATGGAGTTATATTAGTAAATACATGTGTGAAGTTGGTTGGTCTTTATCTCAAGATAAGCATGCAATTTCTCTCTCTCTCATGAGGTAATTGCAAGACATATAATAAGAGAAAACTTTTCAAATTCATTCTCAGTTGTCACGCTGAAACCGTGTCTCTCTCTTTGCAATTTAAACTTTTTTAGCTCATCTAAAACTTACCCAAGTTAATATAGCTAAACTAAAGAAGAGTCAAAGAATAAATGAATTCAATGTCTCTTGACCAAAATCTATTTCAAAGGTCCATGGGGTCAAGATGTTAGACGTAACAATGGGGGGAAAATCCTCTCCAAAGAAAACTTAGGGTTTCTACTTCTGGCAGCATACAATATAATCATAATGCTATACACAATGATGCTCCTCTCCAGATGATTATTCCTGGTGAAAAAAATACAAATGTTGTGTACAAAAGGAAGAAGAAACCACAAGTAAGTTCATCTGCTCTTAAAGTCATTCTCCGTGAAAACGTTATTGCTGCTATGAACAAAAAGGTTGAATCCCACTCTATTGAGAATATTAGTATGAATGTCAAAACACCCGGGGAACCTTTGGTAAAACATCATGTTAAACCAAATATTGAAGCTTCAGCTCCAACTTCTAGTAAAGCTCATACATAGTCCTCTGAACATATGAATGATTGATTGGTATAGAGGGATGAAGTGATGAGTAAGATACCTCTAAACCAATAAGATGAATAAAATAATGAGGATAATGACAATCCCCTTGTCAACCCTTTTAATAACATTATTAAATAAAAGGTTGCTCCTGAACCAACTCGTACGTTGTTGAAGAGCCTAGCTAAGTACCTTACTAACAAATCTAAAGGAAAAGAGAAAAAGGTTAATACTCCAAAGCCTACCATGAATATTGTGAAGCATAAAACTCCTAGGATGGGTCATTTGAAAGGAAAGGGATATAGTTCTTCCAAAATTTCTTTGCTAAAGAAGGATACTCCTCAGAAGGCATATGTGAGTAAGAGGAGAATAGTTGAAAGGATTCAACAGAAAACAACTGAAAATAATCCTTAAAAGAGGAAACTTGTATGATCTAGTGACTCGAAGACAGATGCTGAAGATGATATACTGGACATGTAACCACCTCTAGAAGAAAGATTGATGGAAAAAAAGTTCCTTTAAATGTTCCTGATGCTACTTTGGATATTGTCTCATTCCATTTTGCAGCAAATGTTTAGAAGTGGAAATTTGTGCATCAAAGAAGAATTAATGCTAAGAGAGAGCTTAGTGTCAAAGCTTTAAAATGTAAGCAAATAGTAGAATTACTAAAGGAATATGGGTTGATGAAGACTGTAACTGAGCTTGGGCTCTACAATAATGAATTAGTCCAAGAATTCATTGTGAATCTCTTTGTTGATGTGGAAATGAGGAGAGTTAAGAGTATATTAGAGTGTTTGTTAGAGGTAAATGTATTAAGTTGTCTCCAAAGGTTATAAGTGAATATGTGGGAAGGAGCAAGTTTGCATCTTCTTAGGAGATCCCTTCCATCAATCAGATTTCTAGGGAGATTACTGGTGGGCAAGTGAAGAAAATTCCCAAGAAAAGTAGTATTCCCACAGGAAACTTAAATGTGAAATGTGTTATGCTAAAAATAATTGGTGCAACAAACTGGCCACCTAAAAATCACAAATCAAGTATTACCTCAGCATTGGCCAAAATGATTTTTCGAATAGGAGCAAAAGCCAAAATAAATTTGGTGAATTTGTGTTTGAATAGACAATGAAGCATGCTGAATCATTTGCTATAAAAATTCCAATAGCCTTTCCTTGTATGCTATTTGGGATCATATTAAAACAACACCCTAATATTATGAATCAAGGAGATGTTAAGAAGAAAAAGGCTATGCCCTTAAATTTTGACAGGAAAATGTTTATTGGGATACATATCTCAGACATTATGGCGCCTCAAGTTCAGGATGGTGGTAAAAATTACCTTCCTATATCTAAAGCCACCAAAAACAATATGTTGATACAGTTAATGGAAGTGTCAAAAGCTCTACAAGACACAATAAATGCTACTACAGTCATGAAGGAAAAGATAGATGCCTTAATCAGCCTCATGAAAAAATGAGGAGAAGGCTACATAAGAGCATGGTACTGACAATGAGAATGATGACTTTTATCAACCATCAAACAATGACAAATCAGAATCCTCAAATGAAAAATAGGGATAGCTCTGAAGAATAAGGTGATTGTTGTTGTCAACTAGGATGTGCCACACATTTGGTCTGACATGTGGTACCTGATGTAGCTAAAGGATTATTATAATACATAATTTTCTTTTGTTGTTTCGCCCTTGCATGGTTATTTTCTTGTAATGGTGATGTAACCTTGAAATTTTTGAACCTGGTATCACCAATTGTTGAATGAAAAGGACCGATGTTCAATCATTAGTTTCAATATCTTGTTTGTTTACTCATATTCAGTCTCGTGTCTATTCTAACAAACTGATCTTTGGACTAAATGACCAATCTTTCGAAAGAAGACCTTTTCCAAATTATGATAAAAAGGGGGAGTAATGGTGTATGTAGTGGAATGGTGACTATTAACTTGACTACTGACTTTTGTGATGTATGCAGATCTTCTGTTGTCTTGATATATCCTGATATGTTTAGTACTGACTGATTTGTCTGGTACTAACTGACTTTCTATGTTTACACTTGCTAAAGCATCTAGCCTGGAATCTAGCCCTCATTTGTCTGTATGTGCTGAATTTTTATGTGTGTTACTAGTACCTTATGTTTTCTGGCTTCTGACTATTAACCTTGTATACATGCATGACTAACTTATCTTAAATGATTGCATGTTTGTTTTTATGGAGCATTGTGTGTAGAAAACTCATTATATTGTGTGTGTGGGTGTGTGGGTATGTATAACTACCTCATAATTTATGAATTATGCTCTGGTTTGTGCTGCTTACGCTGTTGCTACAGTCTTAGATGAATATTCTTCTGTTGTTGTTGTTGTTGGTCTAAGTATACCTGTGATACTTAGCTGTTTTATGCTTGAAGAGTTATTTTGCCAAAATTTTCCAAAGGGGAGATTGTTTGTTCTTTTGGAATTGGCTGCATTATACAAAAAATGGAGTTTGCTCAAGATGGTTCTAGTGCAGAAGGGACACATGTTGAACATGATGTTCCAACATGTGGGATGTAACATCTGGTCTCTGACAATAGACAAATGATATTATAGTTTTGTTTTAATATTTCTCTATCCAAGATTCACTCTACAACAGAAGATCTACAAGTTATGGAAATGAATTAATTTGGATATACTGGTGAAACATGTGGAACACGATGTTCCAGCATGTGCAGTACAACATATGGCCTTGTTCAACAAGCCTTAATGGATGTTGTTTGGTGCATAATTTATGATTGAGATTTAACCATATTTGTTGTAGTTATTTTAGCAATTATTGGTTGATTTGTTTGACAGTTGGAGATGTTCAAATCAAATTTAAATGGGATTTAAATTTGAATTTGAAATATAAAAAATATATATTTTGGAGAAATTTAAGGAGTAAATCATATCCAACTGATTCAACTATTTTCTGGACTAATTAAATGCAGTTACCCATTGGAAAAAAAAGTCCCATAAGGCATTATTATATAAGGAGACTCAATTTTTATTGTTTGACAAGAGTTTTGATGCGCTAAAACTAGGTTCATTATGCTGGGATTTGAGTATTTGTTACTTGTATTCCATACTAATGCAATAATTGGCTTTGTTTAATCTATTGTTGTACGCCTATATGTTTCAGTAACTTGACATAGATGGTTGTCTTAGTTGAGTTGTAATATTCAACACTGTTAATTGAGTTATAAACACCAATCATGGGTTGTATGATTGAGAAGAAAGTAATTAGGTTCTCATATTTATGGGGAGTCCTTAAATAGAAATACACTAGGATTAGGAAGAGGCTTTGAACAACATAGGGTTTGTTTGTTCTTATAAGACTAAGTGTACTAATTCAAAAGACTAAGATTCCTTTTGTCATACTCTAAAACTTTTCCCACCTAATTCATTTGCACCATTCATTTATGTTTCATTCATATGCACCATTCATTTATGTTCAATTCATCTGCATCTCATTTATTTGATTTGATTCCTTCTGACCATTTCGTTTTCTCATAAAGATTTCATTTTCCATGCATAAGTCAGGATTAATATTCAGTATGATTATTGATCGACATTGATGTTGAGATTCACTTAACCTTTGCTAGGTTGATGACTTAAGTTTTTTGTTTTTGATTTTTCATTAGGTTTTCTAGTTGATTTTAATCAAGTAGAACTACATTTTATTCATGCATACGCCTATCATACACTACATTGACATTTGTCTTGTATTACATTAAGTATGGATGCTTTGAAAATTAATTTACATTTTTTGCATTAGAAGTTTAGTTTTGATTATTTAGGGATTTCATTTATACATTTTTTAAATATATATATATATATATATATATATATATATATATATATATATATATATATATATATATATATATATATATATATATATATTAAGTGCTATTTTTTTTGTTGTCTTGGATTTTGTTCTTGATTATTAGGATGTAGGCAGAGTTTTTATTTAATTGGAATAAATAGGAAGTTCACATTTTATTACATTTAAATCCACATTTTGTTTTACATTTAATTTCACACTTTACTTTTTACATTTGAAATTCAAAGTTAATTATATTTTATACAACATTAGAGCAATTAAATAAATTAACAAAAAAAAATTATTTTTATAATCAAGTACAGTTCACATTTCTTTTGTTTCACTAACATGCATTTACATCAAAGAAAGAAAAAGGGAAATAAGAAAAATATTAATCATTACAGTTAACTAAGGAAGTTGTTTTCTTCTTCAATTATCTTACTTGTGTCATCCCATGCCTGCTCACAACATCTCTGACCTTGAGCAGAGAGATTTTTTCTTGGCCTTACACATCAAAAGGAATATCAATATTAATACAATTTTAAAATATAAACACAAATCCAGAACCAAGAACCATAAAGTGAAAAACAGAGTTACACACTTTGGAAACATGTCAGAAGACTTGTATCAGTTTGCAAAACACAAGTTTTATACTCATAGAAAGTAAATTTAGGATCATTATTTTGGGATTCATTTTGCATCAGGTACAACAACCTAAGATCTTAATCCCATAAATTAGAACATCAATATAAAGAAAGTTCTCCCAACAGTAAAGAAAACTGAGAGAGGCAGATCGAATTCAAAGAAGGGAGTCCCTTTAAACAACGACCACATACATACCCGAAAAAATAAAAATAAAAACAGAAAAACCATCCACCAATTATCACTCATTAAGCAGAACCGAAAATACTTTAGTCTAGGCAACAAAACTCGAATTTAAGTACCATATTAGACGGCGAGAAGGAAGGAGCAGAACATAATCTGAAATAGACAAAGGAAGAAGATTCAAGTTACCCGAGGTAGAATTTTTTCCCTTCCACTCGCTAATGAACCGTTATTTTCGATCCCATAAATTATTGAACCATTTGTTTTAATTCCGTTTTTTCAATTCCACCTGTTGTTAAACCATTTTTCCATTCCACTTGCTACTGAATTATTGTTGATTTACTCGCTTGAATCTGTTTCCCCATCGATGACTAAAGTTCGAACGAGTTCGGAATTGGGGTTTTAGGCTTTGCGTGGGGATTTGTTTTGTTTGTGTTCGAATCCTGGTATCTATTTATATTTGAGCTTTGATTAGGATTTTAAATTTTTGGTACCATGTTGTGTTTTGTTGTTTCCATTTTTGGATTTTAGAGGTTTGGATAAGGAGAATTCATTTTTGGAAGTTTTGAAATTTGTGTTAGAAGAAGAGTAGTTTGTTTTTCTCATGAGAAGGCCTAATTTTTTTTGTTTTTTTGGTTACTTTGTTTATTTCTTTTTTTCTCCTTTTTACCCTTTTTTTAAAGAAATTAAGGACGTTTTATTTATTCTTTAATTATTTAATTAAGTTTGAGTTTTAAAATATTTAAAATGAAAATATTTCCTTTTTCCATGATTTATGATTTATTGAATAACGATTTTTTTAGTGATAATACTAAATTTGTTTTATTATTTATTCCAGGATTTAATTAAATTATTACTCATTTATTATTTATTTCTAATAAAATAAATAGCTATATGATAATATTGATCCATTAAAAATAAATAAAATAAGAAATCGTGATCCAACACCAAGTTGGTTTGTAAGCCTGACTAAATCATTTTGTATCCCAATTTAAAACGTCTTATAATTTAAGTTAAAATATTAAAAAAAATCAAAACAAACACAAAAGAAGAGGACCATTAGAATCTAGCATACCGATGGGCACCCTCGAATGATCGATCCCGAGCCATGCGTCTTGGGTTAATCATTCATTCTTTTCTTTCGTTCTTAAAACACTTAATCAATTTGGACAAAATAAGGGTCGTTGGGATCTAACATTCTAGCATACCTCTTTGAACAATTGATTCTTATCAAACGTTCTTTTGTCCATCAAATATTTTTCTCAATTAATCTTGAATGAAACCGTTGGAATCTAGCATTCTGGTGGAACCCCGATTGATTGAGCCCAACACTTAGGTCTCGTTCTCATTAAACATTCGTCATTCACCTCTAAAATACATCCAACCAATCAAACTTTTTTTATCGCTGTCGTGCAATCATCAAAACTTTTTATAAATGAAAGACATCTTGTCCTAAGATGATGTAAAGCAGTGCTTCATCCACAATTGTTGAGTTGAGATAAGTGACGTATTCCCGAATGTTGATTTGTAAATCCATTCGATGTGATGCAAATGTCTGCTCCTCACCCGTTTTGGGCAAAACAATGTTTCTCGTCTATTAGTACAAGATAACTTTCACTAAAATCGACCAACAAAAAAATATTTTCTACCCAGAACTACGTAAGCCTTGAATTCTCTATTGCACCCGGAGATACATAGAAGCAGGATTACGAAATCTTGTCAGGCCCATTAATAAAAAATTTAGATTTCGTTCTTTTCTGCCCCCAAATAATAAAAATTTGTTTAGGTCCTTTCTCATTAACATTCAATTAAAAAACATTTCTATTATGTCTCTTTTTCTATCCAAAATAAGTAGAATGTTGTAAACTAACATACGCTAACATTCAATTCAAAACTAACTAAATGGTCCCCGTTAAGTACAACGGTTGTGAAGGGTGTCAATACCTTCCCTTTGCGTAACTGACTTCTGGACCTTGATATTGGTTGTGATGACCATATCTTATCCTTTATTTTAGGGGTTTTATCTATATTTTTCCTTTTCCTATTTGGGAATAAATAAACTTTTGTGATGACTCTGTTCAGTCCATCTCGCGAGCATGCGATGGCACTCTGCGAGTTCGTGTTCTCATTTTTTTGAGGTGAGACACCTTTCTTGGATAGAGTGATCCCTATACGTAAATATGGTTTCACCGAATTGGGTTACAAATCTCTTGTGGTATTTTATAGTTTTTTTGTTGTTTTATTGTTGTCATATTACTATCATTATGCTTCAAGAAGTTGGATTAGTTGTCACAATATCTGGTCCAACATTTATCCTCTATGGAGCAAAATTTAAATTGGCATTAGAGCCTCATTTCATATTTTATGTTTGGGTGAGCTATAGGGAGGATATTTTATGTTTAAATGTACCACTCTAGAGCATCATTTCATATCTTAAGACATAAAGTTTGGTTTCTTAAATGAGTTGTAAAGCTTGTTCCAAGATGTTAAGTATATAAGCTAGAGAACATAATGTTTCTTGTATTCCAGTCTAATGCTATAATCGGATTAGGGTTGAGTTTTTGTGTACACCTTTCTATGTTTCAGTAACTTGGCATAATTTTTTTTTTTGTTTTAGTTGAGTTATAAATTCAAAAATCATTGTGTTAATGGTTAAGTTGATCACATGGCATTAGTGATTGAGAGAAAGTGAAAGGGGTTCTTATATTTAGGGGGAGACCTAAACAAAAATTCACTAGGATTAGGGAGAGGCATCAAACTTCATAGGGTTTGAAGGTTCTTATAAGACTAATTGTTCTAATTCGAAGTAGTGAATTTCCTTTCTTGGGCAGATTTCCCCACCGACGTATGTGTGGTTTCACTGAACCAAATTACCAATCTTGTGTTATTTAATACTTCATCATCTTGTATAAGTTAATCTGTCATATATTATTTGCAAGTTGGCTTTTATTTCTGGTTTACAATGTCCCATCGTGTCTGAAATCTTTCCCCAGAAGCTATACTTTGTCATAAACAAGTTGCACATGATATCCTAGATATTTGGTCTAATATTTGTCCCTTGTGGAACATAATTTCAATTGGTATCAGAGCAGGAACCATGTTCTATTTGGGTGAGTTCCAGCGTTCGTATTTTATTCAATGATGGAAAATTTAAGTGAATGAGGAACAATTCATCAACCAAAGATTTGTTATGGTGCTAAGAATCCTCCGAAGATTATTGACAATTATGAAGATTGTGATATCCAAGCAAAATGTAATTCCGAAGAGAATCTCATGCTTGCTAAGATATTTAGTAAACCCATAAGACAACTTGACAAGAAACCTAGGAAGAATGTCCCTACCAATGTTAAGAACAGTCAACATAAAGGAAAAGATGGTGAAAGACAAAAGCTCAACTATTCCTACAGGTAGAAAGGGATCCAATGTCTTAATTGCAAAGACTTTTGACATATTCATGTTGAATGCTCAAGTGCTCAAAGGGAACAAATAATAATATCTAATGTCTCTATTGATGAAGACTAATATAATAAACAATGTTGTAACCTTGAAAGACATGAAAGAGGTTATGCATACTATGAAGGTGAGAAAAACACAAGAAATGGGGGGGGGGGTGTTGAATTGTGTTAGCTTGTTCTTTCTTTTCTTAAATTATCTTATCAAATTATGAACTCAAAGTTTAGAATTTGATACTTAGTTAAGTGATTGCAGCGGATAAAACAAGTTCACAGTTTAGAGAGAGAGAGAGAAAGAGAGACACAGGCAAACTTATCCTAGTTCCTCCTATAAATCGAGAGTAGTCCATTCCCGTTGCATTTCCAATGGATTTCACTATAATTACAAATGCTCAAGCACACAAGCAAGAGACTTCTAATGCTCAAACACACAAGTAAGAGACTTCTAATGCTCAAGCACACAATAAAAGACTTCTTAGAATCTAACTTACAAAGAAAAGATTGTTTGTTTCTTACACTTGATATACAATTAGAGGTGTAAACAAAATGCAACACAATAAGACTCTCTAAGACTTAAGAATTTCTAAGATATAATTTTTTTAATAAATTATAAGTTAAACTTGTGCTTTTTTTGATAGAGTAACATCTCTTTTATTGTCAATAGTTCTTTGTTATTTCTTTAAGTCTTCAACTTCTTATACAGAGAGATAGAAAAGAGTTGTTGAAGAGCAAACGTGAGTCTTGGAGAAGCTTGATCAGAGATGTTGGAATGTTCCTTGATATGGCTACTTCCTTTGAAAATATATTTGAAATGCCTTTTCTTAAAGAGGAATTATTCACCGCATTCCAATTGTCTGTGAAGATTTTTGTTTAAATCTTCACGTGATCAGAAGAAAACAAATTGCTCTCTGAGTCTGAAAGTGATCATCAGAGTCTCCTCGAATCTTGCATTGACTAAACTCAAAGTCTAATAGTTACCTATTAGAATCTTCTTAATCTTTGCATTGATTGACCTCAGAGTCTGAGTCTTCAGAGTCTCAGGTTCTGATCCTTCAAAAGTTGAGTCTTTAGAGGTTGACTTTCTTCAAAGTCTGGTCTTTAGAAGTTGACATTCTTTAGAGTCCGAGTCTTCAAATTCTAGTTCTAATCCGTCAGATTCTAGATCTTTTAGCTCTCTTTAAATGTTCATCTTTAGTATCACAACTGACTTTATATCATAATTTTTAGTCTTTGGATCTGCACACTTAAACATATGTTAGTATACTTAATTGTTCTTTAAATACTTTGTTATCATCAAAACGTTAGAGATATGGTACAAACTATCTTTTTCCAACATACTAGGGAGCAATTAAACTTAGAGAAAAGATGTATTACTCCTATTCATAAATCATAATGTAAAGTGTCAGGTAACATGTCTCAGCATCGGGTCAAACATGATTACCAGTACACGAATTGTGCCTCGTCCATTTCCTTGTACTATTGTTAGTTGTATGGAAGACAACCACATCATTAATATATGCATCATCAGTGGAATTAGAAGTCTCAAATGAATCATCAACAAGTTTGGCTGGGCAAGCCTAAGTTTGTTTTTTATAATGTGTGTTCCTCCCAGAAGATTGTCTTTCGTGAAGATTGTATCTATATAGTAACTGTGTTAGACAGTTGGCAGGAAAAAGAAACTTTGCTCCAATTTATGATAGCAATAATAGAAAGAAATTTGTAAATATGAAGATGGAGTCGCCACTTTATTTTCTCTAGCGGTAAATTCATGACTATTGAGCTATTGGTTAACTTAACGTCAATAAAACCTAAGTCGCCACCATGCTTTTATTGTTTCCAAAGGAAAATGGCAAAAATACAAACAAAACCCAAAGATAAGAAGTTTTCAAATCAAAACTAATAAAGTATCAGAGATTACAGGTAAGGCGGTTGGTTACACAGAGGGAAGGTATTAGCACCCAAAGTGTCCTAGGTACTTCTAGGGAGCCTTTTTTATGTGCAAGTGTTTTAGTTGAAAATAATATTTTCTAAAAAGAGTGAGGGGGTGAGAAAAGAATTCATTAATTATGTTTTTGTGTTTGACAAGACCTTCGGTCTTATACCTATGTACCAGCATAAAAATGAGGGATCAAAACCTCGTAGTTCATGGTAAAAATTTCAAAGAGATTGGTGGATTTATTTTAACAAAATCTTAAATATCTTTTGTTATCAAAGGGAGAATACTCAACCAAACATCCACCGATAATGAATTCTTTACAACATTTAAGAAGGAGGGCTCCAACTTGTATTAAATCAACAAGTATGCCACTAACCCCTAATAAATGGAAAGACTTATAATTAAATATCATGGAAATGGGAGAATTACATCTCAACCAAAGATAACTTAAATCTAAATGCTCTCTTTTGAAAAGGTTAAAAGAAAGAGTCACAAAATGGCCAAAAGGATTAGATGAAATTGTTAGTTCTTTTTGTCTTTTGAAATTAAAGTTAATATGATTAATTTTATTTACAAGTTTGATTTAAGAAAATATTTGAAAATTCAATTGCATAAGGACAAGGTTTCTAACCATTAAAACAAGTTTAAGTTGAAAACACAAGCAAATAAGGTTTTAAAAATAAGGGAGAGATCTTGAAATTAAAGAAGTGGGAGGATATGAAGAGACTATCCTAGACAAAAATTAAAAGTTTTGAGTTGAAAAGATCTGACCAATGGGATGTAATCCACAAGACAAGAATGTCAGATAGAAACTCATCTCCTTTGGAATTTTAAGCAAGCAATAAGCATAACCATCCAAGCAATAAATATGAAGATAAATGGCATCAAATAAATATATCCAAAGCATCCAAGCAAGCACTCCAAAAGCAAGCAGTCTTCAGTGTCTTTAAAACGTATCAGATGAAATATTCCTTGTGGCAAACTCGTAGAAACAATCATCAGATAAAAACAACAAGATCAAAGAGATTGGTGGATTGATTTTAACAAAAGCTTAAAGATATTTTGTTGTCAAAGGGAGAATACTCAACCAAACATCCACCGATAATGAATGCTTTACAACATTTAAGAAGGAGGGCTCCAACTTGGATTCAATCAACAAGTATGCCACTAACCCCTAATAAATGGAAAAACTTATAATCAAATATCATGGAAATGGGAGAATTACATATCAACCAAAGATAAGTCTAATCTAAATGCTCTCTTTTGAAAAGGTTAAAAGAAAAACGCACAAAATGGCCGAAAGGATTATATGAGGTTGTTGCTGATGTTGTTACTGAATGGGGACTGATTAATTTGCTGAATTGTTGCTAAAAACAGGAATAACTGACGATACTTGATGATGTTGCTGAAGAGATTGGGAATTCTGCCTCACGTGAGGCCTTCTCTTCCTCCCTACAGACACTGCATTGGTTTACCCTTCCTTCTTCCTAAAGAAACTACTGTATTTCTTGCTTGAAGACACTCCATCTTTAGACAACTAACTTTCTCTAACACCCTCTTCTAACTACATCCCCATGTTCACCATTTCGGTGAAGTCATTAGGAGCAATGGAAATCATGTGTTCATAATAAAATGAACTCAAAGTCTTCAAAAAGATCTTGGTTATTTCCTTCTCCTCTAAGGGTGGGCTAATTTGAGCAGTAAACTTTCTCCATCTTTGGGCATACTCCTTGAATGTCTCCTTATCTTTCTGGGATATTGACCGCAATTGATCCCGATCGGGATCCATATCAACATTATACTTATATTTCTTGATGAAGGCCTCGCTCAAGTCATTAAAAGTACGAACACTAGCATTGTCCAATCCCATATACCACTGAAGTGCAACACTAGTTAAATTGTCTTAGAAGTAGTGGATGAGTAGTTGATCATTGTTTGTCTGAGTAGACATCTTGCAGGCATACATTACAAGATGACTTAGAGGACAAATATTTCCCTTATACTTTTCAAATTCCAGGACCTTGAATTTGATAGAGATTTTGACGTTGGGCACCAAGCACAACTCAGCAACACTATTGCCAAACATATTTTTACCCCTCAGGGTCTTCAATTCCTTTCCCAGCTCAAGAAATTGGTATTTCATCTCGTCCATCTTCTCATAAACATCGGGGCCCTCAGACGACTCAGAATGATAAATGGTTCCCTCGACACGAGGCAAAGATGCATGATAGAAGGAGGAACAGACATGACCGGGCTAGATGCCGGCATAGAAGCAAACATTGGAGCATAACCCTCATGTACAAAGTTTGGTGGAATTCCCCATGGGAATACGGTAGGCATGGCTGGCACAGACTGGCTAGCAGCAACTATAGGCACTAACATTGAAGCAACTTCAGAGATAACAGTCCTTTGAGGATGAGGAGTTGTAGGAGGCGATGATGGTTGATTCTGAGCAGCAATAACATACTACATCAAAGCAAGGAGTCTGACAATCTCATCCTTGAGCTCTCGGTTCTCTTATTCTATATGCTCCATTCTTCTCTGGCGATTAGCTCGAGCATTATAGAGATGAGTCAGCGTGTCTGAGACAAGGAAGAAGAATCATAAGACATATGGCCGAAGGCTGGAACTCAAGAAACCTGTTGTGCAAATGATGCATGAAATGCAATGCTTTTTATTGTTTTTAATTCCAAGGAACATACAAAATCTTATTTGCAAATATTTCAAATAATAATCAATAATAATAACAATTTGACCATAAAAACTCCTTTTATTCATAATAATTTGGAAGGATTACACTAAGTACACTTTCAGAAACCAAAAAGTATAAATACAAGAGAAAAGGAAAATATCATCCTAAGGATCCCTAGTAACTGAACTAGCCAAGGGGGTATACTTCCTTCAGATGTGTCTAATCTCTGACTCAAAAGTTGTTTGTATCTGAGCCTTCTCGAGGAAGAGTTGATCAACAATCTCCTTCCAAGCACCGGAAGGCTGAGGAATACTAAAGGAAAATAAATCCTCTGGATCTCTCTGTCTCTTCACTGCACGCTCTTCAAGAACCTCAATGAGTGCATCCTTGTCTTTTGACTTAAGTTGCAACTTCACATGCTTTCGATTTAAAGCATGAAACCGCTCCTCTCAAAGGTCTCTCTCTTGCTTCATCTTGGCGAGTGCATCTTCCAACTCCTCTACATCTTGATTAGGGAGAGTTGATGGCTCAACCATAACCACAAACATAGGTCTCTCGCAAGCGTATGACATCTTAAGCTCCAAAGCTCTCTTCTTCACCCAAATAGTGTAAGCTTCCAAAGCTACACAATTGCACGGACCAAGCTCGGCTTTTCCCTTCCTATGGACATTGTGCCAAGCACACACCATTCTACTCTTCATATTTTGGGTATCTTTACCCTATTGATAGAACAAGCCTTCTAACTAAATGTTATTAGTTTTATCTCTCAAGGGGAGCCCAAGGTGGCGACGAGCCAAAGCAGGGTTGTAGCTGATTCCTCCTTGTGTACCAATGAGAGACACAATAGAGAACTCACCACAATTGTCAATAATATCCAAGCTATCAAATGCAGAATCATACCAAACAATATCATCGTTAATAAGAGACATAAGTCTTTGAGACCACTGTAGACATTGCTTGTTCTCCAAGAAAGCAGGTGTCTGAGGCAAGTGCGAAATAAACCACTTGTACAAAAGCGGAATGCAACACACAATGGTTCCACCACCTTTAGAATTCCTTAAATGCAAAGAGAAATACACGTCACCCAATAAAGTCGAAATAGGATTCCCAATCAAGAAAATTCTAATGGCGTTAACATCAACAAAATTGTCAATGTTACGGAACAATGTTAAACCATAGATAAGAAAGAGTAGTAGCGCTACCAATGAGAAACTCAGAAGTCAACCCTATAATCTCTCCTTTCTTTGTCATATTAGCATGAATCTCGGATTTCTTCAAATGAGGAGCCTCGGCTATGACTTGAGATCTCAGAATCTCCTCTAATCCACTAAAAGGTACCTTGTTAGATACAGGCATACACAAGAGATAGGCATACTCTTCTAACATGGGTACAAGCTGATAATCAGGAAAAGTGAAACACCGATAGACGGGGTCATAAAACTGCACCAAGACACTCAAAAGTCCTTCGACCACATCAGTAGACAATACGGCTAAAAGCTTCATATTACGTTACTTGAAATCTAAAGGATCTAATACAAAGGATGACAGATTCCTTAACTATTTCAAGTCTTGACATCTAAAAATGTACTTCTTAGTGTTCCTTCGTCCATAATCCTTGATATGAAAATATTTGCAAATACGACCTAAGTTTCCTTGAAATTTATTTTCTGTGATGAATGTTATGACGCGCATGTATGCATGAATGCAAAAATTACACACAAGGGATCATACACAAGGGTCAAGGGATGGATCAAGTCATCATCAATATCAACCATCCATTTTGGTAGATTATGGTTTTCACCTTTATCAACACCCAAGTTCCATTGATATTGACAAGACTGATCGGATCAACCAAGAATCAAAGGGTTTGTTATGAGTCACGAGCATGGAGTCGGGTTAAGAACCATCCCAAAGGAGTGTACTAAGTGTGGCGGTAAATTCATGATCATCAAGCTATCGACAAGCTAGAGATCAAATAACAAGAGTCGCCACCGCGCTTTTACTGTTTCCAAAGGAAAATGGAAAAAGTACGAACAAAACCCAAAAAGTAAGAAGTTTTCAAATCAAAACTAATAAAATGTCAGAGATTACAGGTAAGGGGGTTGGTTACACAGAGGGAAGGTGTTAGTACCCAAAGTGTCTTAGGTACTCCTAGGGATCCCTTTTTGTGTGCATATGTACTTGGTATAAAGTGATGTTTACAAACAAATAGAATGGGGGGATGAGAAAAGAATTCATTGATTATGTTTTTGTGTTTGACAAGACCTTCGGTCTTATGCCTACGTACCAACATAAAAATGAGGGATCAAAACCTCGTAGTTTGTAATACAAATTTCAAAGTGGATGCATTACTTTTAATAAAATTTAAGTTTGAAAGGCACAAAGGCCTAAAATGGTTTGAATGAGTTAGTTCATTTTGGCTTTTTGAAAGTTTAAGTCAAGTATAGTTAAGTTTATTACAAGTTTGATTTAAGAAAAGAAGTTTGAAAATGCAATGGCATAAGGCCAAAGTTTCTATCTTTTTGCAAAGTGGTCAAAGTTTAGAACAAAAGTAGTTCACACAAAGAAGATTTTGAAAAATGGAGAAAGATATTTTGAAATTAAAGAAATGGGGAGAAGATAAAGAGACTACCCTATGTACAAAATTTAAAAGTTTAGAGTTAAAAAGATCTAACCAAGTGGGTAGCAATCCAATAAACAAGAATGTCAATAGAAACCCAGAATTCCCTTGGACTTTTAGAATCAAACAACACAATGCACAATTATATTATCTTGAAGAGCAAGGCATCAAATAAAGATACCCACATCCAAGCTTATCCATTCCATGATCTTCTCCAAAATAGCCCATGTAACAGATGAATTCCACAAGTCACAGGTTCAAAATAACAACTTCACAATGATCATGTTGCAGATGAACTCAAAAGGATCTTGAATGATGTATCAGATGAAGTTTCAAATTTCAAGCACTTGGTTTCTCAATAAGTTGGCATTGGCCAAGTCCTTTAGCATAGGAATGTTGCCTAGATTCTAAGTCCATTTGTCCAAGATCAAACCAACAGTCCACACAAAAGTTTTTAGGTTTTTTGTTGTTGTTATTATGTACATTAATGGTCAAAGACCACACAAACAAACAAAGTATACACAAATAAAATATATCACACAATATGGTCCAAATGGACAAAGTGAAAATTGCATTAACATAAACAAATAGGATGATATGAACAATGGCAAATGAATAAAATCACAAATTAAATGGAATTAAAGTAAAGGGCTTGAAATTAAAAGTTAGTAGTTAATAGGTTAGAAGTTAGTATTGCTTTGCTTTTTCTTTTTTATTGAAGTCATTCTTTGGAGAACACTCAACCCACTTATCACAAGCATGGATCCTTGAACCAAGACATCTTCTAAAGGAAGGAAAAAAGGCCAAGTTTCCACACAATACCATGAAAGAGGGGAGACTTACAATCTCACTAACTAGAATGCTTATGCCTTTTATGTCACAAATTTAGCGCTATGTTAAGCAATCATAATTGGACTTATGTAGAAGTCACAACTATTTGAGGTCGGGCAATAAAATTTTGGTGTTAGTGCATGTTAGAGACATAGTATAGTAGACTATGCTCATAAAACATACCACACACAAAAAGAATATGCAAAAGGGGTGACCTAATCTCATCCATACTCATGTCAATTTTTCAATCAACTAGCCTTAGGATTTTGAGATATCATAGGCCAAATGGAATGAATGAATGAAGAAAGGGAATAAGATGAAGTGGGAAGGAAATGGATAAAAACACAAATTGGTCAAAGGAGGACTTTTACCAAATTAATATCATCCATTCATTTTGGGAGATGGAATGTACATTCCATCAATCCCCTAAATCCAATGATATTCATTTGACAAAGTCAAGTCAACCTTGACCAAGATCCAACAACAAGAGTCAAACATAAACAAGTCATCAAAATTGGTCAACAAATTTATTAGGCATTTATTCAAATTAAAAATACTAAAATAGTGCATTTAAATTAAATATGGTTTGTCCAATTCCTAAAATATCATCAAAATACCAAAGAAATGGCCATGAGATTTATCATAGGTCAAACAAGGTCAAAGGACCTTGGAGAAAAAATTTCATAATTTTTGGACATTTAAAAATATTTTTAACCAATTAAAAACAAATGTAAAATCAATTAATTCATAAAAAATATTAATAATGATCCAAAAAGTAATTTTAATTCAGAATATGAAAGAGGAAAATATTTGAAATTTTTGGGTGAAAGTCCCATATTTTTTGGATCAATATTAAATTTAATATGAATTATTCAAAACAAAGCAATTAAAATGAAAATGAAAATATCAGAAAAAACGTGGACCACTTAATCTCCCTCATTAATTGAGGTGGCAGATCAAGTGGATCAAAACACGTGCTCCACCGTGCACTTAAGTCAGCGCGCCACACAGTTGGTATTCAAAAGGAACGCTCATGATTAGATCATTTTTAAAGGATCATATGGCTCAAAACCATCCAGCACACCACCGGCGGCCAAGGACCGGTTGTCTTCTTCGGCGAACCTTGCCGGACTAGTTCAGTCATAACCATCACCAAAATTAAAAACAAGGACATGATTTCAAAGTAAAAATGACACTAAGTTCGAATCTAGCCTCAATTCACTCTAACTCCAAGTATATTGAGAGATACATGGAGTTGAAATTTGAGGTACATGAACTGAGTTGCTTCGATTTGACCTCTAAGCAACTCAACCTTCTTGCCTACATTGGTAAGACTTTAAACAACCAAAGAATCAATATAATTGAGCAAGAATTAGAGAGAATCGAAGAGATCAACTTTTTTGAAAAATACCTCCAATGGAGGTCTGGATTCAACTGATCTTGCTCTTGCTCGTGCTTGATCTCACTCCAAATGCTTGCAGAAGAAGGATTAAATGCTCAAAAGGTTGTGGATCCCTGGAGTTTTGAATTTCAAAATAGTGGAAATTCAAACTCAAATTCAAGTGAACTTTTCAGGATTATCCTTTGCAATGTGAGGGTTAGAGATTGGGGATCAAAGTTAACGCCAATGTGTGTCAAATGCTGAGCATATGAGGCTCTATTTATAGCTGAAACCATTGCTTTCTGCACACTTGAAGTCCACTTTCCAAATTTGGTATTGATGATGCATGGATGCATGGGCGTGCATAGGCCCATAAAATCATTGCCCTAAGTCCACAAATGAGTGTGAGATAGTCTGAATTCAACTTGGGTTGCAAGGCAAGTGTACATGAAGATTTTAAGTTTGATCCTTGCCAAGTGATGACACCATGTTCATGCCATGCGCAACCTATGCATTCCTTGTCCAAAATGGATGAATTTGAGCTCTTTGGAAAGGTGAGATTGAGAGGAATAATTTTCATGTTCAACACCTTTCCATTTAGAGTTTGTATCATGAAGAAATTTGAGGTGGAAGTTTGGAAAATTTTGACATATCAAAAATTTTCTAAGTGTCAAGCCATATGTCTCAATGTTCGACCTTGCTTAACTTTTCATATGAGCTTCAAATGAGAAAAGTGTATTCATCAAAGTTGTATCTATTTCAAAGACCTTAAAAATGGTCACAAATTTCATGTCATTTGGATTTGAAATGATAGAGTTATACATTTTTAAAGTTTGGAAAAATCAATTGATCAATGGTATAGGTCAAAATTGACCTATAATGTAACCTCATATCACATGCTCAAAAAGTTGAATTAGCTCCCACTCCAAACATAAAAGTTAAAGTAGACACATTTAATTTGATTGTGCAACTTGGAAACCTTTCATATCATAAAAATTGAGCAAGTTATGGCCTTGGGAAGTTGACTTCCAAATTAGGGTTTAGACAAAATGACCTATATGTTTCAACATAGAAAATGATTTTCCAAGAAAAACTAGATCTAGGTATCAACATGAAAGTTGTTTGTAATGTCATTTAGAGTAAGTTTTCTCTTGGAATCATTTCCATATGGTGAAGATTGTAGGAGATAGGGTCTAGGGAGACCCAGTTTTGATCAGATGAATTCATCTGGCCAGCCACCATCAACCAACTTGCTAACTTCTAATTATCTTGACTTTATAGGCTCTTGGTAGATAATATATGCATAAGATGATGAATTTTGAAGTTCCCCTTGAGAAATTTGATCAATTGGTGAGATAGCTTGTTGGAGAAGTTACTCAAGATACCTAGTAAAACTAGGGTTTCCAAGGCAAATCACCCTCAAACTCTTGAAGAAAACTTGATCAATATAACATGTAGATAACATTGGGACTTATATATGGTGCTCATAACCATTCTTGGATCAATTCTTAGTTGTGCTCTTTGTTCATGAGGGTCTCAAACCCTAGATATGAACTTGATGAATTAATGGGATCATGCCTTTCCTACAAAAGAGTTAGGCAAATACAAAAACATATTTTTGGTATTTTGGTTAGTAAAATGATAATATACAAGTATGATACAATCCGATAGTGCTTTGTGATCTCTCCCAAAACAAATCCAATGAAAAAGGGGGAAGGAGGATGCCAAGGTATGATCCCATGCTAATGCCTATGATGAAGTTACATGAGGGATCTTAGGGTCAAAATTGGGGTATTACACTAAGGATAAAAACCTGTATATCATGTTCTAAAAATTTCCCAGAGTCGTGATCCCATCTATCGGATACTATAGGTTAGTATGACTGACTCATCAACCCATAGTATTCTCAAGAGAAACTCATCTGAGTGTAGTATCGTGTAACAATTGTTATCAATTCTACACTTGAACAGTCTCCGTACTACATCCTAAAATAGGCCAAGTTGGATTAAATGTTCTATGGTCCTCAGCTTCTCGGACCCCAAATTAGAGAAAGTAATTCCTATCCATGACTTACTTGTGTGACATTAGTAACTCCAAAGAGGTCTCCACTTAGTGGGGGATCTCATGTCAACTCTTTCAAGACTACTCCTTCAAAGAGAACATGACTATACCACCCTCCTAGATTAAATTTCACTCAAGTTCAAGTTAGAACTTATCTCACCACTCAGAGATCACCAAGCACAGATAGAAAATATCACACAACAATATATACAAAAAAACATCAAATATACAAATATATATACACACAAAAAATTAGGCTAAACCCACTGAGGACTACTCCCCAGCAGAGTTGCCACTTTATTTCTGTATCGGTAAATTCATGACTATTGAGCTATTGGTTAACTCAACGTCAATAAAACCAGAGTCGTCACCGCACTCTTATTGATTCTAAAGGAAAATGGGAAAAGTACAAACAAAACCCAAAGATAAGAAGTTTTCAAATCAAAACTAATAAAATGTCAGAGATTACAGGTAAGGGGGTTGGTTACATAGAGGGAAGGTATTAACACCCAAAGTGTCCTAGGTACTCCTAGGGAGCCCTTTTTTGTGTGTAACTGTTTTAGTTGAAAATGATGTTCTCTAAAAAAGAGTGAGGGGATGAGAAAAGAATTCATTAATTATATTTTTGTGTTTGACAAGAGCTTCGGTCTTATACCTACGTACCAACATAAAAATGAGGGATCAAAACCTCGTAGTTCATGGTAAAAATTTCAAAGAGATTGGTGGATTGATTTTAACAAGAGCTTAAAGATCTTTTGTTATCAAAGGGAGAATACTCAACCAAACATCCACCGGTACTGAATGCTTTACAACATTTAAGAAGGAGGGCTCCAACTTGGACTCAATCAACAAGTATGCCACTAACCCCTAATAAATTAAGAGGCTTATAATCAAATATCACGGAAATGGGAGAATTACATCTCAACCAAAGATAGCTCAAATCTAAATGCTCTCTTTTGAAAAGGTTAAAAGAAAAAGGCACAAAATGGCCAAAAGGATTAGATGAAATTGTTAGTTCTTTTTGTCTTTTGAAAAAAGTTAATATGATTAAGTTCATTTACAAGTTTGATTTAAAAAAATATTTGAAAATTCAACGGCATAACGCCGAAGTTTCTAACCATTAAAACAAGTCTAAGTTGAAAACAAGTGAAAACAAGGTTTTAAAATGAGGGAGAAATTTTGAAATTAAAGAAGTGGGAGGATATGAAGAGACTATCCTAGACATAAATTAAAAGTTTAGAGTTGAAAAGATCTGACCAATGGGATGTAATCCACAAGACAAGAATGTCAGATAGAACCTCACTTCCTTTGGACTTTTATGCAAGCAATAAGCATAACCATCCAAGCAATCAATATAAATATAAAAGGCATCAAACAAAGATAGCCAAAGCATCCAAGCAAGCACTCCAAAAGAAAGCGGTTTTCAGTGTCTTCAAAATGTATCAAATGAAATATTCCTTGTGGCGAACTCATAGAAACAATCATCAGATAAAAACTTAAATATCCTTGCGTCGAACTCATAGAAACAATCATCAAAGAGATTGGTGGATTGATTTTAACAAAAGATTAAATATATTTTGTTATCAAAGGGAGAATACTCAACCAAACATACTTGTGATAAACTCATAGAAACAATCATCAGATAAAAACAACAAGATCAAAATAACAACTTAAGCATAGAGATAAAGTAACAGATAAACCAATGGAGGACTCAAGGCTTATATCAGATGAATGGAATTGGCCAAGATAACCCAGCCTCAGATAATGGCATTGGCCAAGTCCTCAAAGCATGAGGAAGTTGCCTATTCTAAGTCCAAAAGTTCAGATCCAGTCAAAGATAGGGGTCCAACAGTCCACTAACATGTTTTGTAGGGTTTTTGTTGTTATTAGGTATTTTCAGGTCCTAAGACCACAAATAGAACAAAATCACTAGCACACTATATATACAAGCACAAAGATATGGCTCAAGTGAGCAAAGTAAAAATGATTGAAACATAAACATCTTGCATGAAATGTAAATGGCAATGAATGATAAAGGTAGCAAATTTTAAACCGCATTAAGTAAATGACATTAAAGATAAAGCAATAATAAATAAATGTTAGTCAAATGTTAGAGAAGGAAACCATGGTTTAAGTCATTCTTTGGAGAACACTCAACCATCCACTCACAAGCATGAAGAAATAAACCAATACATCATCCATGAGAAGGGCATCAACTTGGATAAATCAACAAGTATGCCATTAGCTCCCACAAATAGAAAAAATGTTAAGTTTTCACACAATACCATGAGATATGGGAGACTTAAAATCTCACTTACAAAAATGATATGCCTTTGGGATAAATTTAGCTCTATGTTAAACAATCGTAATTGGACTTATGTAGAAGTCACAACTATCTGAGGTCGGGTAATAAAAATATCGGTGTTAATGCATGCTAGAGGCATGGTACAAAGAACCAAGCTCCTAAAGCATACTACACACATAAAAAAGGGTGGACCTATCTCAATCAAGTTCATGTTGATTCATCTGACACAAGGTCATTCATAAATCAACTAACCTTTGATTATCTGAGAAGTCATTGGCCAATGAAGGATTGGGGAAGAAGAGGGATGGAGATGAAGGGAAATGGAAATGGGAGCCCAAATTGATCATGGGAAGAATTTCATCTTATCAATATTATCCATTCATCTTAAGGGATGAAGTTCATACTTCATCAACCCCCTAAATCCAATAGTATTGATCAAATGGAAGTTCAAATCAACCATCATCAAGGCCAAACAAAATATGAAACAACATAATGTCAACCAAATGGCTCAGCAACATTTTAAAATAATTTATCAATTAAAAACAATTTTAAAATGAATAGAAATGCATTTTTAAATGGGAAAAACCTCAAATCCCTTCAAATCCCCAAATAAATGGCTAAGGGATTTATCCTAGGTGAAACAAGATCAAAGGACCTTAGACAAAAAAATTGGGAATTTTTAGAAAGTCAGAAGTATTTAAAAATAGTTAAAAATAAGTCAAAACTGTTAAATTCACAAAAAATATCAAATATAATCCAAAAACTGATTTAAATTCAAAATATGGAAGAGGAAATTATTTAAAGATTTCTGGTGAAAGTCCCATATTTTTTGCATCAAAATTGAAATTATTATGAATTTAACAAAAATGAGTTATTTAAAATATTAATCAGAAAATAAAATAAAATAGAAAATATAAGGGCCATCAGATCTTCCTCATTAATTGAGGTGGCAGATCTAATGGACATGCGCATCATGTCCATGGTGCTCCACAGTCAACACGTAGCATATGAGGTAATCAAAACCAAAGGCCAGGATTAGAAGCCGTGGACCAGATCAGATGGCCTGGATCTCTCCAGCGCATCACCGATGTCCTAGCTCTGGTCATCTTCTCTGGTGGCCTCCACCAGACTGGTCCAACTGAAAAGTTCATCAAAATGAAAGATCAACATATGGTTTTAAAGAGAAAATCAGGGGAAGCACGAATCTGACCTCCATTTCTTCCAATTCTCACTATACTAAGAGATATGTGGAATTGAAAAATTAGGTGGATGAATTGAGTTGCTTCGATTTGACCTCAAAGCAACTCAATCTTTTTGCCTACATTGGTAGGATTTCAGCCAACCAAAAATTAAGAGAAATGATGGAGAATTGATGGAGAATCGAATAAGGAAAGTTCAAGAAAATTCACCTTTTGTTTGTAGTGATGAAGCTCGATATTAATTCCAATTCACCTGGCCTTGCTTCTACTAGCTTGCAGGAGATGATTTGGATGCAAAAGGCTTTGAATCCTTGGAGTTTCAATTCCTGTAGATGTTTGATTGGCTGCATTGTATGGTAAAACACTAGCTGGATTCTAATGTCTTGACTGATGTCATGACATGCTGACTGCGTTGTATGTTAGAACATCTAACTGTACTCTGATGTCTTGACTGATGTCATGACATACTTGAGTTGTATGCTGCAGGTTTAGCTAATACAGGATCTACTGAATGTCAAACTATATGTTATGACATTCATCCCTGTCAGCAGTTACTGAGGAATAGAACAACTGGTGTTCTTTAATAACTCAGTATTTGTTTCCAGTCTGTTTATCAAGGGGATAACAGACCTGACACAAAGCCTACTGTCTGAATGTCAAACTGGAAGTTATGACATTCATCATTGACAACATATACTGAATAATAGACAGGTTAGTTGTCTGCTACAGTTCAATATATTTCTCAGTCTGCTTATCAAGAGGATAACAGACCTGACGTAAGGCTCGTTGTGTAAATGTCAAATTGGATGCTTTGACATTTATGAATGTACGCTGTTACTGAAGTATGGACAGATTGGTCCTGTACAGTACAACAAATTTGTACAGTCTGTTTTCAGGAAGATAACAGACTTAGCATATGGTCTATGCTTTGGATGTCAAACTAAATGTTGTGACATTCACTCCAGGCAACATATGCTAAATTGTAGGTTGTTTAGTTTTTCTGTTTTAGCATTTTTCTCAGGCTATTCTTCAGGAAGTCAACAGCTGAGCTAAAATCCAGGAAACCAACAACTAAGCTACAATAAATGAACCTAACAAATAGCCTATTTGTTAGTAACCTAGTTGTGGAATTTAGGTTAACTCGCTTGACCTTAAATTCAGGAAATACAAGTACAAGGCCCAAGTGCTGCAATATAAAAGGATGGCAATCCTTCTTTCAGAACTCGGGGATTTTAGGCGTGAAGATTTTGTGTCTCTATCATACTTCACTGCTGTATTTTTGTGTGTCTTGTATTAGGTGTATCTTGTGAGCCAAGCTATTATCACTGAGATGATTGCATTGGTATAGGGTGTTCATTGAGTTGTAAGTGTTGTATCACTCTAAGCTTTTAAGCGTGGGTGCTGTGTATCTTGATTAAAGCTGTTAAGCACAATCAAGAGTTGTTTGAAGTGTGACTTCACAATTGTCTTTAATCTTAATTAAAGGTTGTAATCACTGAGGTGATTGAGGGGGAGTGAGTAGGAACTCTGATCTTAGTGTAAGATTGAAATTGCATTGGGTAAGTATTAAGTGATAGGGTTAAACAGTTGGTTTAAGGTCTGAATTAATACTACTAATAGTGGATTTCCTCCCTGGCTTGGTAGCCCCCAGACGTAGGTCATGTTGGACCGAACTGGGTAAACAATTCCTTGTGTTATTTACTGCACTTACTTTTTAAGTTCTGCATAATTCTTGTCTGCGTAGAATTGGATGTCATAACAACCCGTGTGACATCGAAAGTCTGATAACTAGAATTTCAATTGGCATCAGAGCAGGCACCCTGCCTGTTAATTTCTGGGTGAGATCTAGGGAAGTTACTTTCTAGTACCATGGACAAGGATGTAGGACACTCAAATAGACCACCCATGCTGGATGGTTCTAACTATGATGACTGGAAGCCTTGTATGATAGCCTTCTTAAGGTCTCTAGATAGCGAAGTCTGGAGAGCTGTCAACAAAGGATGGGAACATCCAACAAAGACAGGTGAAGATGGAGTCAGTATGCAAATTCCTGAAGAAGAGTGGGACAAGGAGCAGGAGGCATTAGCCCTTGGAAATTCTAAGGCCTTGAATGCATTGTTCAATGGAATAAGTAAGAACATCTTCAGACTGGTGCACCACTGTGAGCTGGCCAAGGAAGTGTGGGATACCCTCAAGATAACTCATGAAGGTACCTCCAAGATGAAGATGTCTAAACTTCAGATGCTGACCACCAAGTTTGAAAATCTGAGGATGAAAGAGGATGAGACTATTCATGACTTTCACATGAATATTCTTGAAATTGCCAACACCTCTGGTGGCTTAGGTGAGAAAATGGCTGAAGAGAAACTTGTAAGAAAGATTCTCAGGTCTTTACCTAAGAGATTTGCCATGAAGGTCACCGCAATAGAAGAGGCTCAGGAGATCTACAATATGAAGGTGGATGAGCTCATTGGTTCTCTCCAAACTTTTGAAATGGGCTTGTGTGAGAATGTTGAAAAGAAGAACAAAAGTGTAGCTTTTGTATCAAATACTGAAAAGGAGTCAGAAGCAGGATATACTGGAGGTGATGAAAGCATATCAGAAGCCATAGCCATGCTTGGGAGATAGTTCAACAAGTTCGTGAAGAAGATTGATCAAAAAGGTAGACCAAATGTCAAGAACATCTCGTCTGACATCAGGAAAAGATCAACTTCTGAAGAAAAGTTCAACCAAGGCAAGGGAATCCAGTGTCATGGATGTGAAGGTTATGGACACATTAGAGCTGAATGTCCTACTTACCTCAAGATGCAAAAGAAGGGGCTATCTGTCACATGGTCTGAGGGAGATTCTGAGAGTGAATCTGAAGGAGAATCTGCTAAACATGTCACTGCACTAACTAGTGTTTGTGCCACTGATGATGACTCAAGTGCAGATGAACTGACCTTTGATGAACTTGCTGCATCATATAAGGAGTTATGTGTCACCAGTGTAGAAGTGCGTGTACAAGGAGAAAAGCAGAAGAAGCTCATCAAGGAGCTGGAGGATGAGAAACAGAAGCATCTGACAGTCATAGATGGTCTAAATGGTGAGATAATCTTGCTGACCTCCAAGCTGGATCAAATGACGAAATCCATCAGAATGCTAAATAAAGGAACAGATTCCTTAGAAGAGATCCTAAAGGTGGGACAGAAGTTTGGAACCATGTCCGGTTTAGGCTTTGTGAAAAAATCCTCAGCTGAACTCAAACGCTCAAAGGCTAAAGTTTAGAAATTCAAGCGGAGGTCACACCCGATGTCTCAACATCAGGGAACTAGGATGAGTAATCATCAGAAGAAGAAATTTCAGAGATGGAGATGTCATCACTGTGGTAGGTTTGGCCATATAAAAGTCTTCTGCTACATGCTGCATGGTTATCCTAACCAAGCCCCCCATGTCAGACCTAAGCAGAAGGCATATAGGCATAATTCCCCATCAAGAAACGACAAGGGTATGCTTGGTTAGCTCACACAGCTCTAAGGGCATCTACCAGAGAAGACTGGTACTTTGACAGTGGCTGCTCAAGACATATGACTGGTATGGAGAATATATTGGTGGATATACAATCTCACACTACCAGTTATGTGACCTTTGGTGATGGTGCTAAAGGAAAAATAAAAGGTATGGGTAAGCTGGACTGCTCTGGAGTTCCAGAACTGAATAATATGCTGTTAGTAAAGGACTAACTGCTAACCTCATCAGTATAAGCCAGCTGTGTGATCAAGGGTTCTATGTTCAGTTTACTAAGGAGCTATGTGTTGTGACAAATGGAGATAATCAAGAAGTTATGAGAGGATCCAGATCCAAAGATAACTGTTATCTGTGGGAACCTAAGCACTCAAACTTTTCCACAATGTGCTCCTCAGCCAATGAAGAACAGGAGGTGAAGCTGTGGCATAGACGCCTTGGTCATCTCCACTTAAGGGGAATGAAAAAGATCATATCCAAGGAAGCAGTTAGAGGAATCCCAAAGCTGCTTATTGATGAAGGAAGAGTCTGTGGAGAATGCCAGGTTGGCAAGCAAACCAAGATGTCACACCCTAAGCTGGGACATCCTACAACTTCCAGAATTCTGGAACTGTTGCACATGGACTTAGAGGGACCTATGCAGGTTGAAAGTCTGGGTGGAAAGAGGTATGCATATGTGGTGGTTGATGACCATTCCAGATACACTTGGATAAGCTTCATCAGAGAAAAGTCAGATGCATTTGATGTCTTCAAAGAACTGTGCATCAGACTTCAAAGGGAAAAAGACAGTTGTGTTGTCCGAATTAGGAGTGATCATGGTACGGAGTTCAAAAATTCCAAGTTTGATGAGTTTTGCTCGTCTGAAGGAATAAGTCATGAGTTCTCCTCTCCTATAAATCCTCAGCAGAATGGGATAGTTGAAAGGAAAAACAGAATTATTCAAGAATCTTCCAGAGCTATGATTCATGCAAAGAAGCTCCCTATGCACTTTTGGGCTGAAGCTATGAATACAACTTGCTATGTTCACAATAGAGTCACCTTAAGAAAAGGAACCTCCTCCACTCTGTATGAAATATAGAAAGGCAGAAAGCCCACTGTGAAGTACTTTCATATCTTTGGAAGTAAATGTTACATTCTCACAGATCGTGAACAGAGAAGGAAAATGGATCCCAAAAGTGATGAGGGTATATTCCTAGGATACTCAACTAACAACAGAGCTTACAAAGTGTTCAACTACAGGACCAATGTTCTGATGGAATCCATAAATGTTATTGTGGATGATAAAGAGGAAGGAATCGATGTCATAGAGGATGTTGGAACATTCCTTGACACTTCAACAGACATACCAATCAAGTCTGAAGAAGTACAGGAGACTCCTCCTGAATGTGAGGTAGATGCACCCACCAAAATGCCATCTATCAGAATTCAGAAAGACCACCCTAAGGATCTTATCATAGGGGATCCCAATAGTGGTGTGACTACCAGATCACAGGAAATTAGCTCAAATTCCTGTTTTGTATCCAAGGTTGAACCAAAAAATGTGAAAGAAGCCCTGACTGATGAATATTGGATCAATGCCATGCAAGATGAACTGGAGCAGTTTAAAAGGAATGGAGTATGGGAGCTAGTGCCACGACCTGAAGGGACTAACATCATTGGTACCAAGTGGATTTACAAGAACAAGTCTGATGAGAAAGGAGTAATCACTAGGAATAAAGCAAGACTAGTGGCTCAAGGATATACTCAATTTAAAGGGGTTGATTTTGATGAGACGTTTGCACCCGTTGCTAGACTTGAGTCAATCAGATTGCTGTTAGGTGTAGCCTGCATTCTGAAATTCAAATTGTTCCAAATGGATGTGAAGAGTGCATTTTTAAATCTCTACTTAAATGAAGAAGTCTATGTGGAACAACCTAAAGGGTTTTGTGATCCTAACCAACCTAAACATGTGTACAAGTTGAGGAAGGCCTTGTATGGGTTGAAGCAAGCACCTAGAGCTTGGTATGAAAGGTTGACTGAATTTCTGACCTCTCATGGGTACAAAAAGGGTGGGATAGATAAGACCTTGTTTGTGAAGGATACAGATGGCAAAATCATGATTGCCCAAATCTATATGGATGATATTGTTTTTGGTGGAATGTCAGAGCAAATGGTTAAACATTTTGTTCACCAGATGCAATCTGAGTTTGAAATGAGTCTGGTTGGGGAACTGACTTATTTTCTTGGAATGCAAGTCAACCAAATGGAGGATTCTATGTTTCTCTCCCAAAGCAAGTATGCCAAAAACATAGTTAAGAAGTTTGGTATGGATAATGCTAGGCACAAGAGAACTCCTGCACCTACTCATTTAAAGTTAACCAAAGATGATGGAGGTCCCAGTGTTGATCAATGCTTGTATAGAAGCATGATAGGTAGTCTACTATACCTAACTGCAAGTAGACCTGATATTTCCTATGCAGTTGGAGTGTGTGCTAGATACCAAGCAGAGCCCAAAGTGAGCCACTTGAATCAAGTCAAGAGGATTCTCAAGTATATCAATGGGACTTGTGACTATGGTATGTTGTACTCTCATGGCTCTGAGCCTGTCCTATCTGGGTATTGTGATGCTGATTGGGCTGGGAGTGCTGATGACAGAAAAAGCACATCAGGAGGATGTTTCTTCTTGGGAAACAATCTCATATCATGGTTCAGCAAGAAGCAGAATTATGTATCTCTGTCCACTGCAGAGGCTGAATACATAGCGGCTGGAAGCAGTTGTTCCCAACTGGTGTGGATGAAACAGATGCTTACTGAGTACAATGTCTCTCAAAATGCCATGACATTGTTCTGTGATAATCTCAGTGCCATCAATATTTCCAAGAATCCCATCCAACACAGCAGGACCAAACATATTGACATTAGACATCACTTCATCAGAGATCTGGTGGAAGACAAAGTGATTACCTTGGAACATGTAGCCACTGAACTACAACTGGCTGACATATTTACAAAGGCTCTGGATGCTACTCAGTTTGAAAATTTAAGGGGCAAACTGGGAATATGCCTTTCTGAAGACTTATAACAACCAATGATGTTTGGGATGTATTGTTTAATATCTCAACCTATTAAACAATTGAAAGTGTGCTATGACTGGACAACAATTCACAGCTATGTTACTTGCTGCAAGTGTAGTAACAAGATGTTAAGGGGATATTCGTACATGAGACATCTTGTGTGCCTGATGGACTTCAAGAAAGTGTTCATGCAGGAGTGGTTCAAGATGTCAGACTCAAAGTCATGGCATCTGATATGGGTGTACCTGCTGTAAAGCAAGAGTGTGTGACTACTTGATCAAAGTTGTGAAGCAAGGTCAAGTGGGTGATGTCTTGATCAAAGCTGTAAAGCAAGATCAAGAGGGGATATTCTTGATTGAAACTGTGAAGTAAAATCAAGTCTGTAATTCTGTCATTTGTGTGTAATTCTGTTTATGTTATGTTGGTTTGTATCTTAAAGTGTTGCTTTGGCAACATTTTTGGACAAAAAGGGGGAGTAACACCTGTGATGCCCCAGGACAACAGATTGTTTTGCTAAACAGATATTCAAGATCCTCTAATCCAGAGGTTGTGCTGCAGCTGATGTTCCACTTCCATGAGTGTGAGTGTGTTTATGTGTGCTGCAATTAGAAGTTTTTATTTAACTTCTGTATGTGTGCTGATATGTGAAGTTTTTATTTAACTTCCATGTGTGTGAGTGTGCTGCTACTCTGAGTGTATTAGCTAGTTTATTTCTTGCTAGATGTGTGTTTTTCGCTGTTGTGGACTCTGTTGTGAGGCCAAAGTGTTTTAGCCAAAAATTTGCCAAAGGGGAAGTTTGTAGATGTTTGATTGGCTGCATTGTATGGTAAAACACTAGCCGGATTCTAATGTCTTGACTGATGTCATGACATGCTGACTGCATTGTATGTTAGAACATCTAACTGTACTCTGATGTCTTGACTGATGTCATGACATACTTGAGTTGTATGCTGCTGTAACACCTCAAAATTTGCCCTCCTCTTCTTGGGACTAGTTTAGCATATTGCATTTCATGTTTTAGGATATTAGGCATTTGCATATTGCATGTCATGTGAATAATGAAGTCATCCTCCAAAGTCTTTTCAGAGATGGGGAAGTGATATGATTCAAGCCTGAGGGTCTTGATGGAGTGGGGTCAACCATCTGAGGGCTTGCAGTGCAATCAGGGTTTCTTGATTCTTCAAGGAGGTTGAGCATTATCTTGTGAGCAAGGATATATTACAATCATCATGGTTCTATCATCTTCCAGGGTTTTGTTGTTCATGCTCCAGTTCCTTGGATTAGGGTTTTGACCTCTGGTCAACCCTAATCAAGGACATTCTTTCAACCAGGGTTTCTCAAGGCAATGAGGTATTTGTTGATGATGAAGATCACATGGTTATGTGGAGGAGCTTATTTGAGCTAGGGTTTCATTTCTGAGCCATTTCCTCAGGTGGTAGAGGCTCAAAGTCCACAGTGCATTTTCAAGTCATCTGGGGCCCATAAAGTCAACAGAAAGTCAACTGAGGGTTATGAGATGGAGAAATGGTTTGAGACACTTCATTCATGTCCAAAAGAGGTTTATTCATCATGTCAAACACATACCTTGAAGAATTTGAAGCCGAATCAAAATTTTCCAAAAATGGAAAGTGACCTGTAATTTCAAGTTTCCAAAAATGGCAAGTTTTTGGACCATATTCAACTGGACTTTCCAACATCAAAGAAGCTTGAAATAAAATTTTGTCCAACATGAAAGTTGAAGATCTTTCTCTACCATTTCCAAAGAGTCCAAGATCATGAGCATCTGATGAATGGTTGAGAAGATATGGCCAAATGATTGCAATGTGCACATGGAGGTTCAACAAGCCATAACTTTTGATCCAAAGCTCCAACTTGAGTCATTCTTTTTGCAAAATGATCCTTGTGAACAATATTTCCCAAATCTATCATTGCATTGCATGAAATTTAATCACATGATCATTTATTCATGCATGAACATTTTGGAGGGAAAATGAAGAATTCAAATTTGGTGCATCATACATGATTAATTCCAATCCAATTATGTGCATGAGATGATTTTAAGTGAAAATACACTTCCACATGGTACTGTTCACGTTCAAATTCTCCATGCACCACACACTTTTCCATTTTTGGTCATACACCTCAGTTTTCTTAATCTCAATTAACCAATGCAAATATGGATTAGCAAAGTAATTAGGACAGAGTATAAATGCTAAATCCTAACAGAATTTTCATTTTTCACACATTCTAGATCTAGATTTTGGATTTCCCTCCATTTTTGCTCTCATCTCAAATTTCAATTTCTTTCACATAACACCTCAATTTTACTGCATAATCGTGTTCATTGATCATCATTAAATGCAAATCAAGTGCTGGATTGAAGGTTTTGGTGAAGAAACAAGCTGCATCAACACATGAACATGAACACGGAGTTTTGAATTTCAGCTAGATCCAGACCAATTCAAGTGTCAATTTCTATCCAAAGCTTCAAAGCAATCATAAAGGAGTGGATCTGGAGCTGGTGGAAGCTGTAGCACACGATTTTGGTCACTGCAAGTTCAGGTTGGTGAAATTTCGAATCTCATGTTTCTTCAATTCATTGCCATGATTAGATAGATCTTTTGATGCTGAGAATTCTGATATAAATAGTTTTGAAAATGGATGAATATTGATGAAGTTATGTTGATTTAAAGTTTGATTGTGGAAAATGTTTCTGTTCGATTCTCTTAATCTATGAAGCTTTAGGCCAAATTAATGTTAGATCTGTGTTGTGCTTACTGAGACCTTTCCATTGATGTATGATATGCGCGTTTCTGGAAATTTTTTGTTGATGATGCACTGTAGCGCCACCGTCTCAACGAAGAAGACGGTGGAAACAGCCACTGGCCGCCGCCTGCATTTAACCGCTAGGGTTTCTGCATTGCTGGCGCCACGCGTACACCTGTTGGCCATTCTATTGGCTACCGTTCCTTGACCAGTTCCACGCACGCCTTGGACTGCTGATGTGGCTTGCCACTTCAATTAGTGAAGTGCAGTGTTTTGGCTGAAACGCGTTCCGTCCTCCATTCGATTCCTGGCCACAACAAATTGTGATTTTATTTTTTCAGCGCTTGTTTTTTTGTGATACATGGTTCGATCCCTGGCTTTGACAACTTCTGATTATTGTTTTCTAGCGTCTCATGTGACCTCATGATCCTGTGTTCAACTCCCAGCTTTTGCATATTGCCTTAATTGGTTTCACATGTCATTTCCTTTGATTTTCATTATTTCCATTTTATTTTCTTCAAATTCAAAAAACTATAAAAAATAGGAAATTAATCCAAATTGCTTCCAATTTTTTTTCACTTGTTTGTATTGATGTCTTTTATTTTTAGATGTCATTTGTGTGAATTGAATGGTTCTGGATTTTTAATTGAGATTGTATGTTTGAACATGTATGCAAAACTACCATGCTTCATTCAATTGATTGTGGAATGCTCATTAATTGTCCATTTGCCATGAAATTTGGTATGCTGAATCCTAGAATGATGCATGATTTTTGAGCTTTTGTTTGGTATTTTTAGCCTTTTTCATCTCTGTTTTAGACGCATGAATGTATGGTGTGACAATGTGTGTCACACAATTTGATGTTGCTCTTGTTCATTTTCATATACATGTCAATTGAGCTTTTCTGATTCCAATTTTTTGCATGATGCTTGTGTTTAACATGTTATGTGCACATAAAAATTTCCATGGTTATTTGATTCATTTATGTTTTAATATGGAATTTCTACTCTTAATGTCCAATTGTGTGCTTTGTAATTGCCTTTGCCTTATTTTGTGCTTTAGATGACTTTGCTTATTGATTTGGATTTGATCCTTTTTAGGACATGTTCTCACTTGATTAAATGTGTTTCATGTTGAATATCACCTTCTCTTTTGACTTTTTGCTTTGCCTTTGACCCTAGTCTTGGACTAGTGGTTTGTACTCACCTTTTGAGCTTTGTATTTCAGGTTCAAGACTTTAACTCTAATGGTTGATGTGTTCTCAATTCATGAGATGCAAATTACTTTGTACACTAACCTTGGTTGTGTTGTAGGGTCATTGGTGATGAACTCACTTGAGTTGTTGACTTGTATTGTGTACATATTGAGGAACCACTATTGTGTCTGTTTGATTTGTCTGAATGTGAATATTGACTTGTTTGATTTTCTTACAGGTACTTTAGTCGCTTTTAGCTCATTGCTTGAGCTTTGCTTTGCTTGTGGTTGGTATACCACTTAGGTAACCTCTCTAACTCCATGTAGTCTGGAAGCCCTGTCGCTTTTTTGGCAGGCGTTTGGCTGAAGTCCTCCTTAAGAGGCAATGACTGTGTTTGTTTACATTTGTGCTGTTACTTGTTAAAGTCCTCCTAAGTGAAGAGGCAATTGACAGATAGAAGGGACTAGTAGCCAGTCCCCTGTTAATCGTTGAGTCATCCATTAAGCTCGCACTACGTGCTGATGCTCTTGGACACGTCCCCCAGATCTTGTACAAAGTCAGTCAAGTGGAATAAGGTCCCTCATTCTGGACCCCCACGCTTTCATTTGATTCAAGCTCACCCAGGCCAGGGTTAAGAGCTATGAGGTCTTATCCTCATTACCTTTCATCTGCTCACCTTGACGGTTAATGTCAGTGGTTAAGAGCTTCTGCACACCCCTTCCAGTGTTGGCTTGTTTGTCAAGGTTGATATGACCCCTTGACTAAAGCCCAGCCTTGTATGAGCCGCTTGTTTGCATATAGAGTGTGATGATTGCTTTTGATGTTTATCTGCTTTTGCTTCTCATCTCCTTTCTGTAGGAGTCATATGATCAACTTTCGAGGAAGTTGAACGTACGTAGAGATAGACTTGAGTTGACTCACTGCCTGTGTGAGTCAAACTCTTGTTAGAGACCTCAACCTAGGGTTATAATTTGCATGATGACTATTAGGCTCGAGTCAGTCTCCCTTTTAGTCTGTTATTCCCTTGGTCTCTGGTTAGGAGAAAGTTTCTCCCCTGTTAAGGGGAACTACGTCGCCCTGATCCTCATACCAGATGAGGTACGTAGGCAGGAGATCGTGCGAGATCTCTCCGGGCACCCTTTTCTTTTTTTGAGTGTGTTTTGCTTGACAACTATTAGGTCCGAGTTCCCGACTCCCTTCTAGTCTGTGTGTTCACCCTTTTTCTTTTTCAACCCTTCTGCTTTGTGTGTGTGTTTGGAGTCTGATGTAAGCCCAACGATTGGCATTCGGTTTCCCGTTTGTTGTTGTTTGTTTGGAGTCTGATGTAAGTCCAGCTATTGGCCTTCGGTTTCCTGTTTCGTTTGTGTGTTCATATCAGATGTAAGACCATTGATTGGCTATCTGTTTCCTGTTTCTTTTGTGGAGTTGGATGTAAGACCAGCGATTGGCATTCTGTTTCCAGTTGTGTGTTCGCTTTGACGTCTCAGCGTCTCCTTTCAGTGTTTTGTTTCGGCGTGCGTTAGCCGAACTACGAGTGTTCTGATTCTTTCTCTGGATAGGGAAAGATACGTAGGCATAAGATGCGATATCCTATCGAGCACGTTCCCCATTTCCCCGAACTACGTCGACTCTGATGTTTGTTTCTGACAAACTACGTAGGCCCAGGATGTGACATCCTGCCGAGTCCGCTTCCGTATTCTTCCACCCGTTTTGTTATTCCAGTGTGTGTGCATTCTTTGAGCAGTTTTTATCAGCAACCCTATTCTATTCTTTTGAGCGTGGATCCCGTCGAGTACGGCAGACGTGGGGGGTGCTAATACCTTCCCCTTGCGTAACCGACTCCCGTACCTTGCAATCTCTGGTCGTAAGACCGTTCCTTTCCCTTTTTCAGGTTTACTTCGAGAGTTTCCTTTCCCTCCTTTGGGATAAATAACGCACGGTGGCGACTCTGTGTCTTTTCCCGCCGGTTGTTTTTCGCATTGCGACAACTGCAGGTTTAGCTAATACAAGATCTACTGAATGTCAAACTATATGTTATGACATTCATCCCTGTCAGCAGTTACTGAGGAATAGAACAATTGGTCTTCTTTAATAACTCAGTATTTGTTTCCAGTCTGTTTATCAAGGGGATAACAGACCTGACACAAAGCCTACTGTCTGAATGTCAAACTAGAAGTTATGACATTCATCATTGACAGCATATACTGAATAATAGGCAGGTTAGTTGTCTGCTACAGTTCAGTATATTTCTCAGTCTGCTTACCAAGAGGATAACAGACCTGATGTAAGGCTCATTGTGTAAATGTCAAATTGGATGCTTTGACATTTATGAATGTACGCTGTTACTGAAGTATGGACAGATTGATCTTGTACAGTACATCAAATTTGTACAGTCTGTTTTCAGGAAGATAACAGACTTAGCATATGGTCTATGCTTTGGATGTCAAACTACATGTTGTGACATTCACTCCAGGCAACATATGCTAAATTGTAGGTTGTTTAGTTTTTCTGTTTCAGCATTTTTCTCAGGCTATTCTTCAGGAAGTCAACAGCTGAGCTAAAATCCAGGAAACCAACAACTAAGCTACAATAAATGAACCTAACAAATAGCCTATTTGTTAGTAACCTAGTTGTGGAATTTAGGTTAACTCGCTTGACCTTAAATTCAGGAAATACAAGTACAAGGCCCAAGTGCTGCAATATAAAAGGATGGCAATCCTTCTTTCAGAACTCGGGGATTTTAGGCGTGAAGATTTTGTGTGTCCATCATACTTCACTGCTGTATTTTTGTGTGTCTTGTATTAGGTGTATCTTGTGAGCCAAGCTATTATCACTGAGATGATTGCATTGGTATAGGGTGTTCATTGAGTTGTAAGTGTTGTGTCACTCTAAGCTTTTAAGCGTGGGTGCTGTGTATCTTGATTAAAGCTGTTAAGCACAATCAAGAGTTGTTTGAAGTGTGACTTCACAATTGTCTTTAATCTTAATTAAAGGTTGTAATCACTGAGGTGATTGAGGGGGAGTGAGTAGGAACTCTGATCTTAGTGTAAGATTGAAATTGCATTGGGTAGGTATTAAGTGATAGGGTTAAACAGTTGGTTTAAGGTCTGAATTAATACTACTAATAGTGGATTTCCTCCCTGGCTTGGTAGCCCCCAGACGTAGGTCATGTTGGACCGAACTGGGTAAACAATTCCTTGTGTTATTTACTGCACTTACTTTTTAAGTTCTGCATAATTCTTGTCTGCGCAGAATTGAATGTCATAACAACCCGTGTGACATCGAAAGTCTGATAACTAGAATTTCAATTCCAAAACAAAATGAGAATCAAAACTCGATTTTCAAAGAAACTTTCAAGGTATTCTATCAATGGAGGTTTAAAGAATTTGCAAATCAAAGCTTTTGGGCCAAGGGTCCTCAATTCTGAGGCAATAGACATGTATTTATAGCCTTGTGAATTCATTTCCACAAACTTTCAAAATGTTGGTCAAAAAGAGTAACTTGGTGTGCATGGTTGCATGGGAATGCATTAAGGCCCAAATGATGATTGCAAAAGGTCCAAATTCATGCACATTTGATGCTGAACTCACTTCATGAAGCCATGTAATTTTGGTTGATAATTGAGCACAAAAGTTTCCCATGTGCAAGTCCCTCAAAATTAATCCAAATGCCATAATCTTGGACTCTTTGGAAAGCTATCATAAAGGGGAACAACTTTGTTGTTAAGACTTTTTCCATTTGAAGCTTGGATCATGATGAAGTTTGGTGAGGAAGTTGGAAGAATCAAACAAAGTTGAAAGTTTTCTAAGTTAAAAGTCAAATATCCCCCCTTTCCACCTTGAATAACTTTTGCTACGAGCTTTAAATGACTTTGGTTCCTTTTTAAAAGTTGTAGCTATTTCAATACTATTAAATTTGGTAACAAATTTGACACCATTTGAATCTTGCATGAGGGAGTTATGGATTTTAGAAGTTGAGGAAAATTGTTTGTTCAATGATGATGACCCAAAATGACCTATAATGTTTCCTCTTGATGTATGCCCTTGCAAGTGAAATTTGACCTTTATCAAAGAACAAAAGTTGGAGAATATATTTTGAAATTGATCATGAAACTTGGATGGTATTAATATCATAAAAATTGTGCAAGTTATGGTCCTTGGAAGTTGGCCTTCTATCTAGGGCACAAACAAAATGACCTATAATCTTTCACCATAAAATATGATTTTCCAAGTAAAATTAGCTCTTGATGTCAACATGAAAGTTGTTTGGAATGTAATAAAGAGTAACGTTTCTCTTGGAATCATTTTCATATGACAAACATTGTAGGAGATAGGGTCTAGGAAACCCTAGATTTGACCAGTTGACTTTCTCTGGTCAACCTCTTTGAACCAACTAGAAAACTTGAAGTTACTTTGATATTTGGGGCTCATGGAGAACCATGTATGCTTGAGATGAAGTATAATGGAGTATCCCTTGATAATATTGACCAATTTGTTGAAGAAACTTGTTGAGGAAGGCACACAAGATACCCAGATGAATTAGGGCTTCCTTAACAAGCTTCAAACTCTTGATGAATTCTTGATCAAAATAAAAAAAAGAACATGGGGATACATATATTATGATTAGAACCATTATGAACCTTTGATAATTTTATCCCTTGCAATGATGGTCTCAAACCCTAGATATGAGCTTGATGAGGCACATGTGGATGCACACACTACCTACAAAAGAAATAAAACTATGCTAGACATATTTTTGGTATTTTAGTTAGTGAACAAAGAAAAGTAAAGTATGATACAATCAAATATGTTTGGTGATATCTCCTAATGCAAACCCAATGAATAAGGGGTGAGGAGGATACCAAGGTGTGATCCCAAAGCCAATGCAAATTATGGGATGACATGAGGGACCTTAGGGTCAAAATTGGGGTCTTATAGTGGCTGCCTCTATAGAGAAGAAGGTTGAAGACCATGTCTAAGACATAATAGAAGACATGTTAGAAACTAAAACTAGACAGTGGCACAAAAAGATTGAGGGGTGTTGCAGAGAGAGTTGTCATATATGTACTAATCTCAAAATTTAAGAAGGAAATATTTATGAAGTTCGTCATCTTGAGAAGAAAAACCAATATGTCATATAAGATATTTCAACATCTTACTCATACTTTTGATTTACCACATATGAACTTTATGAGACTCAAGCAAGAAGTTTCCATTAAAAGGATGGCTAATTGTCAGGCTCGAGATCCTCCCAACGTTGGACAGCCAACAGTGGTTCTGAAGAAAAAGATAAAGAAGAATGGTGATTATGGCATAATTTTTTCTATTGGAATTCCTTCTCATATCTATGGAGTTTTGATTCATTAAAAATATGATAATTTGTTTGGTGAAGCTGATATTATTGTTCATCTTAGCTAGTTAAATCTTAATAATAATATGTATGTACCAAATATTGTCATCTACAACATTCCACATGTTGATAAATCAGATATGGCTGCTAGTGGAATTGTGATTGATGTCCACTCATGTATGGGCCATTTAAATCACCATCTAATGTATTTTGGTGTAGAGACCTAGTAAATCAATCTAAGAATTCAATATGTTAATAAAAGTGTTCCAGACATCCTGTACGCCATGTTGACAAAATCTCAGTTGCTTAAGCAGAATGATGATCATGTCCATGAAGATGGTGAGGTGGGTACTGCTATAACTAATGACAGAGGTGTTATTAACATTAATCATGTAGTAGAAGATGTCGAAACTTTGTGTGATAATGTGATAAGTAAGGATGAAAGCTTACTTTTGGGTTGTGCTAACAAGATGTATGAAGTGTTTATCGAAGGCACGTAATCCATATATGATATAACTCACCATAATGATGAAAAGTTTGATCATATTGGAGTTGATTTAAAGCAAAATGTTATTGAAAAATCATGAATCACTATGTTATCTGGTGAAGAATATGGAAGTCCTTATAATGTTGAAACTTCTTATCCTACTGCCCATCTTAGAGCCATCATATTAATACCAAGATTGTTTTGGGGTTGAAATGTTCCTTGAACTTTGCATATCAAACTTCTTGAGAAGCTCCAACCAATACTTCATCTGGCTTATTAAATTTCCTTCTTCGACTTTCTTAATTTGTAATTCTAAAAAATATGTAAGCTCTCCGATGAGGTACATTTAAAATTCACCCTACATCAAACTTGCAAACTCTTGGCAAAGAGATTCGTTAGTAGAAATGAAAATAATATCATCGACATGTTTGAACTAAAATAATATGATTTGCATTGCGTATAGTAAACAAAATGGTGCCTACTTTACCACTATTAAATCCTTGTTTACTAAAAATCCACTAACACGCTCATACCATGCTCTTGGAGCTTGTTTGAGACCATACAAGGCTCTTTCAAGTTTAAAAATATAGCTAGGATTTCTGTGATCCTCAAAACTAGGAGGTTGAGAGGCAAGACTTATTCGTTTATGTAGCCTTTAAGAAAACCAGATTTAACATCCATTTGATCAAGCTTAAAATCCATGCAGCAAGTGAATGGAACAAGGATTCGAATAACTTTTAGACGAGCTACAAGAGCATAAGTCTCCTCATAGTCTATTCCTCCAGCTTGACTGTACCCTTTTTCCACTTGTATTGCTTTATTCTATTAATCACACCATTTCCATCCTTTGTTCCTAAATACCCATATAGTTCCAATGGCAGTTTTATCAACTAGACACAAAACAATGTCCCAAACATCATTGTGTTTAAATTGGGTAAGTTCTTCTTGCATAGAAAGTAACTATCCCTCGTCAAGTAAAGCATCAAATATCATTTTAGGTTCAATATGAGAAAATGAAATTAGAGTATTTACAAAAATTGTTAACATGAGATCTAGTATTTCACCTCTTTTGATATCTCATAGTATTTAATCCAACGAATGATCTTTTACAATCGGCTAATCTTGAGGAAACTGATTTTAGGTCTCTTATTTGTCTTCCTCATGTAAGCTTTTCTCTTCATCTTCATTAATGTCCTCATCCTTTGGTGAAGTAAGATCCTCTTTGGTACTTTCGTTGTTGATCTAATTCTCTATTATCACACCCGAAATATCATTACAATTACCTTTCCCAATCTTTTGGGGTGAGGATTCATCAAATGCAACATGTATAGTTTCTTCAACCGATTATGTGATATGATAAACTATATATTATCTACTCAAAGATGAGGACCGTAGGAATATTCCTTCATCCGACCTAGCATCAAATTTACCAAGATTGTCCTTTTCGTTATTTAAAATGAAACATTTGCAACCAAAAATGCAAAAGCAAGAAATTTTTAGTTTCCTACCCTTAAGTAACTCATAAGTTGTCTTCTCTGAGATTGGTCGAATGATCACCTTGTTTAAGATATATCATGCAATATTAATCGCATCCGACCAAAAGTACTTAGGCAAGCTCATTTCACTTATCATTATTTAAGCCAATTCTTAAAAAACTCGGATTTTATGCTCAACAAAACCATTTTGTTGTGGAGTTCTCGAACATAAAAAGTTATTAGCAATCCCGTTTTCGTTACAAAAAAATTTAATTGATGGTTTACAAATTCACCACCATGATCACTAAGAAGTGTGATAATTTTAAAATTGAAAAGATTTTGGGCAAGCTTCATATACTTAATGAAAGCCTTAAACGTTTCATCATTATGGGTTAGATATAACGTCCAAGTAAATCTAGAGTAGTCATCCATAATTACAAACCCGTAATAATTACCTCCTAAACTTCTTGTCCTTGAGGGGTCAAACAAGTTTAGATGGAGAAGCTCGAGAGGTTTTAATGTAGAATCAACATTTTTCTATTTAAACGTCACTCTCGCTTGCTTTCACATTTAGCAAGCATCACATAGTTTGTCTTTTGAAAATTTAATTTTTGGAAGACCAATCACTAGATTATTGGATGCTATTTTATTATTAAGTCAAAATGCACGTGGCTTAAACACCTATGTCATAACCAAGATATTCACTCTTGGTGACTAAACATTTAGCTTCATTCATTGATACATAATCCAAATCAAGCATTTAAATATTATCAATACTAGAACCCTTAAACACAAGGTCTTTACTTTCTTTATGCTCAAATAAGTAACTTAGGGTATCGAAAACCACAAAGTACCCTTTGCCGCATAATTGACTAACACTAAGTAATTGAGTACCCTTTGTATTTAAGCATTTTAACTAAAAGCACACCTTCTATAGTGATTATGGAGGGATTTTCCACAACACCTTCTCCTAAACTTTTACCTCTTCTGTTGTCCCCATACATGACGTGACCATTTTCTTTCTCATCAAACTTGATGAACATCGAAGCATCTCCCATCATGTGTCTTGAGCATCCGCTATCTAGGAACTTAGACATTCCTAATATGACAAATAGGCCTAATGTGACCTTTATCACCATAATAATGAAATACAACTTTAAATAAAATAGTTTTTCTATTTCTTCTAGTAACGTGAGGGTTCTCTAAAAAAAATGATCCCTCCATCACTTGAGGAAGTATAACTAGTAGTAGATAGAGAAATAAAATGTATTAAATGTCCTTTGAGATTTTCAATTTCAAACTTTAAAGTTGGACATTAAAACACTCATCAACTAGAGATGTATGTGCTTATTTTAAGGACTCCAAAACGCTATTAAGTTCATTAATCTCCTTTTCAAGTTTTAAAATGATTTTTTTAGAGAAATTTTCTTAAAAGCATTTAAAGAATCCGCATACATTTCATTAAATGCTTTATAAAATTCTCTATATGAAGGTTCATTTTCAGGATCAAAAGAATATATCTTTGAGTCTTAACTTTTCTTATGTGCCATTATATATAGGTTAACACATTCATCATCTGAGCTTGAGCAGGAATTTGATGAGCAACTATCATCCTCTTCTTCCCATATGATATAAGCTCTACGATCTTTGACATTTTTTTGCCTTTTGTCTTGTTGAACTCCTTATCCATTTTTCTTATGGTGCTTAGTGAGACTTGGACAAATAGTTCTATAATGTCCTAATTTTTCACACTCATAACATGTGATGTCTTCATCCTTTTTATTATGTTCTCTTTTAGATGGATGATACTTTTTGAAATTTATCAAACCTTTTTCGGAATGCTTGAGCTTATTTCTTTTCAAGTATCGATTATAGCGTCTAATGAATAGCCCCATCTCCTTTTCCTTAGGAGATTCTTCGAATGAATTTTCACTTTCTTCCTTTGTTTTCTTCGCCTGAGATGTTGAAACTTTCAAAGAAATATCCATTTTTCTTCTTTACCTTTCTCTTGTTTTTTGAATTCACTTTGCTATCTGTGAGTCATTTCATCTCATTCTCATGTTTAGTAAGTTTCCCAAACAACTTTGTGACATCCAATGTATTAAGATCATTAGATTCTTTTATGGCGGTAACCTTCAGTTACCATTCCCTACACATTGACCTTAGTATTTTGTTAGAAATGATCTTTCCTAGGTTGGTTAATTTGTTGATTAAGTGGAGGAACCGATTTTGCTTGGATTCCACAGATTCTCTGGGCTCCATACAAAAAATTTCAAACTCCTCCGTTAACATCTTAATCTTAGAATCCTTGACGTCTTCAGTTCCCTCATAAAGGGTTTGAAGAGTTTCTTATTTATCTTGTGCACTCTTATGATTTGAAATTGAGTAAAATACTTCTGCACTTAAAGTTGAGGTAAGTATATTCCTCGCTTTTTCAAATCATATGAAGCCTTTTTGGCTTCATCATCTGCCCAATTCTTTGGGTGTTTAATAGTGTCATCAACTTTTCTTTTAGCTATGAAAGAAAAAGTTCAAGAGAAGTAAATTTTGATAGAACATATAATGACAGACTTAATGCTAGCTGATCCACTACAAAATGTTTGATACCTAAGAATTTTCTTGGGCATGTTGGTCACATGGGTCTTGGTTTTGAGATTGCCTTAGATTAGTGGAAGTTTTTTCTTTAATTTTTTTTTATGTTTTATGCCTTGGTTTTGTTTTGATGTGAACTTTATGTTATGTTTGATTTTCTGAAGAAATAAAAAAAAACTTACGAGGTACTATTCTTATAATCAATATCAAGTTTTTTTTGCTATGTGCAAATATTTTAATTTTGAATTGCACCTAAAGAACTTCGTTTGATCTAACTAAAGACTTCAGTAGGACCGGTTGAAAATATGCATGATTTAGATATTACATTGCATGAAATTTTCATGTTATTCATCGATTTCGATTTATGTCATCAAGTACATTGATTTGGTGGTCGTCTGGATTCTATCACATTATACGTCAGTGACGACAACTGTAACACCCCGATAAAATATGATAATTATTTAATTTAAGTTAATAGTATATTTATTAATTTAATTAAATAATTGTAATATTATTGGATTATTATTATTGGAATAATAAAGTTGGAATATATATATAAAGAGTTCCATTTGGTAAAAAGGGTTTTTCACGTGAAAACCAGAGAAGCGACAGAAAGTGAGAAAAGGGCAAAGAGGAAGAGCAAGAGAGCAAGGGTTGAAGAAAGGAAAAGCTTGAAGCTAAAGGATTTGCCGGATTAACTCAGGTAAGGGGGGTTTATCGTCGTTTAATGGGTATTATGGGTTAACATGTAATGGGTAGTAATAAGCCATTGAATTGACCCTAATTGGGATGAGGAATGCTGTAAATGGTGATGAATAAGTTATGTTAAAACTGTAATTGAATCTATATGTGGGTGAGTCGTAAATTTCTGGACGTGTAGCTTTTTACGGAATTGAAATCGGAGGTCCGGAAGTCCTCCGACGGCGAGAAATGCGGGAAATCTGCATTCTGTTTTCGTGTTAGCGCAGGAACAGCTTTCTGTTCTGCGTTAACCGGTTAACCCAGGGTGTTAACCGGTTAACACTGTTATGATTTAGAAAAATTAATTTCTGTTCTGCGTTAACCGGTTAACCCAGGGTGTTAACCGGTTAACACTGTTAAAAATTGCCAGAAAGCGTGTTCTGTGTTGCGTTAACCGGTTAACCCAGGGCGTTAACCAGTTAACACTGTTTGGAAAGTGGAAAATTGATATTCAAATATTGTGTACATATTTGACGTTTGGCCTATATTGGTGTATGATATAGTAGGGATCATTTCCCGTTGTTTTGAGCAGTAGGGGTATTAGTAGAGTGTGCTAATACTGTAATTTATTATTTGGCATGACATGATATGATTTTGTGATAAATATGCTGATAATGTATGATGGTATGCATAATGCTGTGAATATATCTATTATGTATGCAATTGTGGATGGACTGTTTATGGCTTAGAGTGTGAGCATATGTCCATTGTGGATTGTTGTTGATGGTTGCATGCTAGGTGATTTAGCGTGCATAGTATGGCCTTTATGGTGGTAGCTAATTCCCATGGTGAGGAATTAGTGAGTGAGTTATTGTGGATTGTTGTTGATGTTTGCATGCTAGGTGATTTAGCGTGCATAGCATAGCCCTTGGGGTGGTAGCTAATTCCCATGGTGAGGAATTAGTGAGTGAGTCACTAGGTCTCAAATGAGTGGGACTAGTGAGCTTGGTAGCCGTATTTGGGTTTGATCGGTGAGGTTGAACTATGTGTTCACGAATAGTCGGTACCGCATGCATGGAGTCTCATTGCATAATGTATGTATGACGTATAATATGAATGGATGTATTCCAATATTACACGTGTGTGTTGTGTTGTGTTGAGTATGATTATGAGTTGATGTTGCCGTTGCTGAATGTGTGATATGATTAGGGTGATGAAATGTGTTAATTTACTTAGCATTACATGATATTTTATAATGCTTATTATATCGATTGAGGAACTCACCCTTACAACTATGTTTCAGGTAACGAGCAGTGATTGAGTAGAAGCTAGTGCTTGGAGTCTAGTGTAGTTCCTTAGTGGGTCATGCTCTGGTAGATGTAACATCGGGACGGGATGTTTTACCTTGTCTTCCTTTTGGTTGTTGAACAGTTTTACATGTAATGTGATTACATGGTTTGCATGATTGATTAGATCTCTATCCGCTGCGAATTATGCAATGTTTTATTTTGATTAATAAATGAGCATGACCAATTATTATGGTGAATGGTGTGAAGTGTCAAGTGTGACACCCTTAAATTGCATATCTAATCTGATTTATATTTTGTTGAATTAATTAATTATTGGGGTATTTTAGAATGGTGTTACATTAGTGGTATCAGAGCATAGTCGGTCGAGTCGAGTCGTAATTATTCTGTTTCCCTGTATGTGATAGGTGTTGTGTAACCCTATCAGTACTTATTGTTTTAGCTTGTTGGATTAACTCAGAATAGAGATGGCTGGAAGAGGTAGAGACGATGCTGCGATTGCTGAGGCTCTGGGTATGCTAGCTGGAGTACTTGGAGGGAATCCAAATGTTGTGGGATTGGGAACTGCTCGTCAACTGAGTGAGTTCCAGAAGAACAATCCTCTAATGTTCAAGGGAGCATACGATCCAGATGGTGCTCAGAAGTGGTTGAAGGAGGTCGAGAGGATCTTCCGAGTGACTGAGTGTGCCGATAACCAGAAGGTCAGGTTCGGTACGCATATGCTGTCAGAGGAAGCAGATGATTGGTGGGTTGCTGCCCGCACTGAGTTGGAAGCTGCTGGGAGTGCTGAGATCACTTGGGCGGTGTTCAGAGAGAGATTCCTGAGGAAGTACTTCCCAGAGGATGTCAGAGGAAAGAAAGAGATAGAGTTCTTAGAATTGAAGCAGGGCAACCGGTCTGTTACTGAGTATGCTGCTAAGTTCACAGAGCTGTCGAAGTATTACACTCCCTATGATGAGGCTACTGGGGAATTTTCAAAATGTGTGAAGTTTGAGAACGGGTTACGTCCCGAGATCAAGCAGGCTATCGGGTATCAGCGGATTAGAGTGTTTTCTGACTTGGTTGACTGTTGCAGGATTTTTGAACAGGATACCAAGGCCAGAGCGGAGAGCTATCAGCAGAGAGTTGATAGGAAAGGCAAGAATCAGAATGATCGTGGGAAACCGTATGCAGCTGGCAAAGGTTTCCAGAGACAGAGTGGGATGAGGAGACCTAGTGGGGGAGACTCTAGTGCCCCTGCTAAGTGTTACAGATGTGGTCAGGCCTGACATCGTATCCATGAGTGTACCAGTACTGAGAAGAAGTGTTTCAAGTGTGGCAAAGGTGGTCACTTGGCTGTAGAGTGCCGGTTGAAGACTATGACTTGTTTCAACTGTGGAGAGGTGGGTCATATCAGTCCACAGTGTCCTAAGCCGAAGAAAGAGAACCAGTCGGGAGGCAAGGTCTTTGCTTTATCGGGTTCTGAGACTTCTGCAGATGATCGTTTGATCCGAGGTACGTGTTATATTAATGGATTTCCTCTTGTAGCTATTATTGACACAGGTGCGACTCATTCCTTTATATCTTTGGATTGTGCTGTGAAACTTAAATTAGAGATATCTGAGATGCATGGGAGTATGGTGATTGATACTCCTGCGAAGGGTTCAGTGACTACTACTTCAGTTTGTTTAAATTTCCCTTTGAGTATTTTTGGTAGAGACTTTGGGATGGACCTCGTGTGTCTTCCACTAGTGCAGATTGATGTTATCCTGGGTATGAACTGGTTGGTGTTTAACCGAGTTTATATCAACTGTTTTGATAAGACTGTGATCTTTCCTGAGATTGAGGAAGGAAAGAGTTTGTTTCTATCAGCAAGGCAGGTGAATGAGGCAGTAGCAGATGGGGCAGAGTTGTTTATGCTGTTAGCGACTTTGGAGGCTAAAGATAAACTGGTGATTTGCGATCTAGCCGTGGTGTGTGATTTTCCGGATGTGTTTCCTGAAGAAGTGAATGAATTACCGCCAGAGCGTGAAGTTGAGTTCTCGATTGATTTGGTACCTGGTACTAGGCCGATGTCGATGGCTCCGTACCGTATGTCTGCTGTGGAGTTAACTGAATTGAAGAGTCAGCTGGAAGATTCGTTGGATAAGAAATTTATTCGTCCGAGTGTGTCGCCGTGGGGCGCACCAGTGTTATTGGTTAAGAAGAAAGAAGGTACTATGAGGTTGTGTGTGGACTACAGGCAACTGAATAAAGTGACGATCAAGAATCGGTATCCTTTGCCGAGGATTGATGATTTGATGGATCAGTTAGTTGGTGCGAGTGTGTTCAGCAAAATAGATTTGAGATCGGGGTATCATCAGATACGTGTGAAAACTGAGGATATTCAGAAGACTGCTTTCAGAACAAGGTATGGACATTATCAGTATTCTGTAATGCCTTTTGGTGTGACTAATGCGCCTGGGGTATTTATGGAGTATATGAATAGGATTTTCCATCCGTACCTAGACAAGTTTGTTGTGGTGTTTATTGACGATATTTTGGTGTATTCGAAATCTGAAGAAGAGCATGCTGAACATTTGAGAGTGGTTTTAGGAGTTCTACGAGAAAAGAAGTTATTTGCTAAACTGTCTAAGTGTGAATTTTGGTTAGAAGAGGTTAGTTTTCTTGGTCATGTGGTTTCAAGAGGTGGTGTTGCTGTTGATCCTTCTAAGATAGAAGCGGTATCTGAGTGGGAAGCTCCGAAGTCAGTTTCTGAGATAAGGAGTTTTCTTGGACTTGCAGGTTATTATAGGAAATTCATTGAGGGATTTTCTAAGTTGGCGTTACCGTTGACGATGTTGACTAGAAGGGGGCAAGCGTTTGTTTGAGACTCAAAATGTGAAGAAGGTTTCCAAGAGTTAAAGAGAAGGTTAACTACTGCTCCTATTCTGATATTACCAAGTCCATTGGAACCATTTGAGGTTTACTGTGATGCTTCATTGTTAGGTTTGGGTGGTGTTTTGATGCAGAATAAGCAGGTTGTAGCTTATGCTTCGAGACAACTGAAGGTTCATGAGAGGAACTATCCGACACACGATTTAGAGTTGGCAGCTGTGGTATTTGTTCTGAAGTTATGGAGGCATTACTTGTACGGGTCAAGATTTGAGGTTTTCAGTGACCATAAAAGTTTAAAGTATTTGTTTGATCAGAAAGAGCTGAATATGAGACAGAGGAGATGGTTAGAGTTTCTGAAGGATTATGACTTTGGTTTGAATTACCATCAGGGTAAAGCAAACGTAGTGGCTGATGCATTGAGTCGGAAATCATTGCATATGTCTATGTTAATGGTTAAGGAATTGGATTTAATTGAGCAGTTTAGAGACTTGAGTTTGGTGTGTGAGAGTACTCACAATAGTGTTAAATTGGGAATGTTGAAGTTAACGAGGGGTATTCTGGATGAGATTAGAGAGGGTCAGAAATCCGATGTGCTTTTGGTTGATAAGTTGACTCTAGTGAATCAAGGTCAAGGTGGTGAATTCAGAGTTGATGAGAATGGTGTTTTGAAATTTGGTAATCGGGTGTGTATTCCGGATGTTACCGAACTTAAGAAGAGTATTCTTGAGGAAGGACATCGTAGTGGCCTGAGTATTCATCCTGGGGCTACGAAGATGTATCATGATTTGAAAAAGTTATTTTGGTGGCCGGGAATGAAAAGAGAAATTGCGAGTTTTGTTTATTCTTGTTTGACTTGTCAGAAGTCAAAGATTGAGCATCAGAAGCCGTCTGGGCTAATGCAACCGTTGGCTATTCCAGAGTGGAAGTGGGATAGTATCAGTATGGATTTTGTTTCTGGTTTACCGAGGACAATTAAGAATTTTGAAGCTATTTGGGTGATTGTTGACAGATTGACAAAATCGGCTCATTTCATTCCGATCAGAATGGATTATCCGTTAGAGAGATTAGCTGAGTTGTATATTGAGAAAATTGTAAGTTTGCATGGTATTCCGTCGAGTATTGTTTCGGACAGAGATCCTAGATTTACATCGAAGTTCTGGGAAGGTTTGCAGAGGGCTTTGGGAACTAAGCTGAGATTGAGTTCTGCATATCATCCTCAGACTGATGGTCAGACTGAGAGGACGATTCAGTCACTGGAGGATCTTTTGAGGGCTTGTGTTTTGGAAAAGGGAGGTGCTTGGGATTGTTATTTACCTTTGATTGAGTTTACCTACAACAATAGTTTTCATTCGAGCATTGGTATGGCACCGTTTGAAGCTTTGTATGGTAGGAGATGTCGGACACCTTTATGTTGGTATGAGTCCGGTGAGAGTGTTGTGGTTGGACCGGAGATTGTTCAACAAACTACGGAAAAGATTAAGATGATTCAGGAGAAGATGAGGATTGCTCAGAGTCGTCAGAAGAGTTATCACGACAAGAGGAGGAAGTCACTTGAGTTTCAAGAGGGAGATCATGTGTTTCTTCGTGTTACTCCAATAACTGGGGTTGGTCGAGCTTAGAAGTCGAAGAAGTTGACACCTCGATTTATTGGTCCTTATCAGATTTTGGAGAGGATAGGGGAGGTAGCCTATTGTATCGCTTTACCGCCGTCACTTGCGAATTTGCATGAGGTTTTTCATGTGTCTCAGTTGAGGAGGTACATTCCTGATCCGTCGCATGTGGTCCAAGTAGATGATGTACAGGTGAGAGATAACCTGACTGTTGAAACATCACCTATGAGGATCGAGGATCGAGAGTTGAAGCAGTTGCGGGGTAAAGAGATTGCTTTGGTAAAGGTAGCTTGGGGAGGACCAGCAGGTGGCAATGTGACTTGGGAACTTGAGAGTCAGATGAAGGAGTCTTATCCAGAGTTATTCGCTTGAGGTATGTTTTCGAGGACGAAAACTCTTTTAGTGGGGGAGAGTTGTAACACCCCGATAAAATATGATAATTATTTAATTTAAGTTAATAGTATATTTATTAATTTAATTAAATAATTGGAATATTATTGGATTATTATTATTGGAATAATAAAGTTGGAATATATATATAAAGAGTTCCATTTGGTAAAAAGGGTTTTTCACGTGAAAACCAGAGAAGCGACAGAAAGTGAGAAAAGGGCAAAGAGGAAGAGCAAGAGAGCAAGGGTTGAAGAAAGGAAAAGCTTGAAGCTAAAGGATTTGCCGGATTAACTCAGGTAAGGGGGGTTTATCGTCGTTTAATGGGTATTATGGGTTAACATGTAATGGGTAGTAATAAGCCATTGAATTGACCCTAATTGGGATGAGGAATGCTGTAAATGGTGATGAATAAGTTATGTTAAAACTGTAATTGAATCTATATGTGGGTGAGTCGTAAATTTCTGGACGTGTAGCTTTTTACGGAATTGAAATCGGAGGTCCGGAAGTCCTCCGACGGCGAGAAATGCGGGAAATCTGCATTCTGTTTTCGTGTTAGCGCAGGAACAACTTTCTGTTCTGCGTTAACCGGTTAACCCAGGGTGTTAACCGGTTAACACTGTTATGATTTAGAAAAATTAATTTCTGTTCTGCGTTAACCGGTTAACCCAGGGTGTTAACCGGTTAACACTGTTAAAAATTGCCAGAAAGCGTGTTCTGTGTTGCGTTAACCGGTTAACCCAGGGTGTTAACCGGTTAACACTGTTTGGAAAGTGGAAAATTGATATTCAAATATTGTGTACATATTTGACGTTTGGCCTATATTGGTGTATGATATAGTAGGGATCATTTCCCGTTGTTTTGAGCAGTAGGGGTATTAGTAGAGTGTGCTAATACTGTAATTTATTATTTGGCATGACATGATATGATTCTGTGATAAATATGCTGATAATGTATGATGGTATGCATAATGCTGTGAATATATCTATTATGTATGCAATTGTGGATGGACTGTTTATGGCTTAGAGTGTGAGCATATGTCCATTGTGGATTGTTGTTGATGGTTGCATGCTAGGTGATTTAGCGTGCATAGTATGGCCTTTATGGTGGTAGCTAATTCCCATGGTGAGGAATTAGTGAGTGAGTTATTGTGGATTGTTGTTGATGTTTGCATGCTAGGTGATTTAGCGTGCATAGCATAGCCCTTGGGGTGGTAGCTAATTCCCATGGTGAGGAATTAGTGAGTGAGTCACTAGGTCTCAAATGAGTGGGACTAGTGAGCTTGGTAGCCGTATCTGGGTTTGATCGGTGAGGTTGAACTATGTGTTCACGAATAGTCGGTACCGCATGCATGAAGTCTCATTGCATAATGTATGTATGACGTATAATATGAATGGATGGATTCCAATATTACACGTGTGTGTTGTGTTGTGTTGAGTATGATTATGAGTTGATGTTGCCGTTGCTGAATGTGTGATATGATTAGGGTGATGAAATGTGTTAATTTACTTAGCATTACATGATATTTTATAATGCTTATTATATCGATTGAGGAACTCACCCTTACAACTATGTTTCAGGTAACGAGCAGTGATTGAGTAGAAGCTAGTGCTTGGAGTCTAGTGTAGTTCCTTAGTGGGTCATGCTCTGGTAGATGTAACATCGGGACGGGATGTTTTACCTTGTCTTCCTTTTGGTTGTTGAACAGTTTTACATGTAATGTGATTACATGGTTTGCATGATTGATTAGATCTCTATCCGCTGCGAATTGTGCAATGTTTTATTTTGATTAATAAATGAGCATGACCAATTATTATGGTGAATGGTGTGAAGTGTCAAGTGTGACACCCTTAAATTGCATATCTACTCTGATTTATATTTTGTTGAATTAATTAATTATTGGGGTATTTTAGAAGGGTGTTACAACAACCACGGTGGTCGCATTATTGATGTATCAGGTTGATCAAATTGTAAAGTTAAAATCTATGGATAAATAATATTCAAATGCGTGCCTAAATAATTATGATATAATTATTAAGATATATTGCTGAAGTGGGAGATTGTTGAAATATATTTTTTTTTATTCCAATAATTATTATATGGCAATCTATATTTTAATTATATCAGATGTTTTATCAAATTAAGTGTCTTAAATAATTAAGTGATCAAATAAAGTTAAAAGATTAATTAGATTTCATTTAAAAATTAATTAATTAATTAATTTTTGAACTTAAATATGAGTGGATGTCAGCCTGACCCATTTCTAAATAACAATAATCCTAAGGATATCACTTTATAAATAGGTTATGGTCTTCAATATACCGTACATAAATAGTTTACCTCGTCTCCTCATCTGAAGAGTATTCAAGCTATTAGGTGTAACGGTTGAAAAAGAAGCACACAAGTAATCAGATGTTCGTTGTTTGTGTGTTAACCTTCAGTATTACTGCAAATAGTAATTTTCTCAAGTATTTCTAAAATCAATTTGTAGATCCTTTAATTACATACGTGCATGTATTACTCCCTGATTTCTGGTTTCTGCATTAAATTATATAGGTGCATTTGATTTGTTAAAAAACCTGGACGAGACAACTTTTTTTATTCTTTGTTTGATGCATGCGACATGACAAAATATATGACAAAGGACAAGACAAAAACATGAAATTTGTCCCTCACTAAATCATATGCCAACTTTTTGTGCCTAACACAAATTATAAAAAAATAATATTAAAATATAATTTTTAATCTTTCTATTTAATATTTTAATTTATAAATATAATATTAATATTTTATTTATTAATAAAGAATATTATAATAAAATTCTATTATTTTTGTCCAATGCATAAATATATCAAATAAAGGATTGAACATTTTTTTCTCTCTTCAATACTTTTCTTCTGTTTCTCATTATTTAATATTTTGATTTATGAATATCAATATCTCATATATCAATAAAAATATTATACTAAAAAATTTATTATTTGGCGCATAGATGTATCAAACAAAATAGAAAAAAGTTGTTAAGTAAATCGACCATCAAACACACCGAACAATACAAATAGTTATTTTGTACTGTTAATACTATTTTATCAAATATTTCTTATTTTGAAAATCGACCATCAAACACAGTATAATACAAAAAATGCTTAAATAATCTTTTGGTTTATATAAGTTAACGAATTTCTGATTTTGATTCCTGCATTTTTTTTTGTCTGAATCCATATATCACTCTTTTGTGTTGATTTTAAATTATAAAGATAAAATCCACAAGAAACCTGTGAATTTTGACTTTAAGAATTAAAACTAACACAAAAAATATGATACAAGAACTCAGACAATTTTTTTTTTATAAATCTTAAACAAAAACCCGTTGATACTAACATACTATTTTAACCTAAAAAAGTTATTTTTGTTAGACATTAACGATTGTCAATTTAATTCTAACATCAAATTCTTTCAATTATTTTCGCTCTATCATTCGTCCTCCCGTCACTCTCCTTCCAAAATCTCTAAAACTACAAAATCCTAAAAAAAACAAAATCAGTCAATTCTCCCCCCTTATAGTTACCACCAAAACATATTATATACAGAAATGTAGTATGAGGCACTATTCATGGAATGAATTTGTCTAATACATTCCCCCTGGACAAATTAATCAGAGATTATTATGAGCAAAACGTGTTGTTGATGGTGTCTAGGGACAAGTGATTATTTGAGTTTTTGTTTATGATAGCATAAAACAAGTGAATATAATGAACACATGGTGCTGAGTAATGGTGTCTCTCACAAGCCACCAACGATGATTAGGATGACAAACAATAGGTCTAGGATGCCTGAATATACATATAGATTTGCTTTATGATATCTTAATCAATTTACTGTTCAATTCTTCCATCAAACATATAGAAAATATTATCTCATCTTCATAATATATATGTCTTACTTTTATTGGTGAGTGATGTCTTTCAATTTGTTTGTGATATTATGTACTAATGATAAGCAATATTACGTCATGTTAGCAAAGTTGTTGCCTGGTCGGTGTCACCTACCTTTATTGAAGGTGATGATGATATACATTAATCATTTGTGCTACTTGTCATTTAATTAGTTGATATCATAGTAACTTCTTAACTGAACATATGTTTAGGTATATTCTCATTGGCAACCCAAGTTGAATTCATCTTCATAGGTTCAACTTTCATAAAATATTGGTAGAGATCAGTCAAGTCAATTGCTTTTATATATATATATATATATATATATATATATATATATATATATATATATATATATATATTGTTCAAAACAGATAAAAATAATGTAAAGTCAAATATAAAAGTTCAATAGTAATACAAACAATTTGTTAAATAGTATTTACAACACATTGTAAGAACATAACTTACAAGCCTTGGTAAAGATTACTTAGAATTCGAGAGAGCCTACAACATGTTAACCCGAAGAATAATGTAACACAAGAAGTCACCTCCCAAAGAAATCAAGTCTTCATTCCATTACCGGCCTCAGTAAGGACGGTGACGTCGAGCATGTGGATGACTGATTGCACTAGTACCACACCAACAAGGTCGTAAAAGGCAAACTCTTCGCACTTACCCTAATTGGATCTGCAACAGCTTGGTGTACAAGTCTGATGAACGAAAGTATAGATTTGTGGAAAGACCTCAGTGAAACCTTTATCGCCTACTTCACTGTCTGGAAGCATCAACCCACGACTACGGTCGTCCTCAGGGGGATTACTCAAGGAAACAATGAGACTTTACGCGAGTACATTGACTTCTTTACTAAAGTGATATTGGTCGTGGGGAGCACATATGATTGTGGTCAAACTGCATGTTCCGAGAGAAGTCGGTGCTTAAGAAAGCCTTTAGTTTGGAAGATCGACTGAGTAGGGTACAATCTTACATTAACTATGAGGAAAACCTCTTGATCGTGGGGATCAACCGAAGATCAAAGAATAGCAGACCCCGTTGACCATCGGAGAAAGATGCTAGTTGGTATAAAGAAGAAGGATATTGTGGTCTCCGATCCAGATTTGATGCATATACTCTTCTGAACACTTCACAAGAGAAAATTTGGAAAGAATATGTTGACACCAAGTTCAAAAAATCCAGGATCACGAACATGTATCCAGTAAGAGAGTCTTCCCGGAAAGACAAGTCCAAGTACTTTTGTTTCCACAAAAGTCATGGCCTTAACACATATGGTTGTGTTTAGTTGAAGAATGAAATTGAAGGAATGATTATTAAGGGATGGTTAGTGGATTACACCAAGGATATCAAGAGAGGTTAGGAAGACTCCCCAAAGAATAAGATTTCACCTTATACGGGGAAATCCCCCCAAAAAATGATCGAAACTATTAATTGATCTGCAAGAAATAAGATCATTATTTTAAAGGATTAATTGGAACTTCCTGATCATTTCAATTTCAAGGTAGTGTACTACCTCATATATCAAGAAGCCTTAATATAACTTCCCTCTTTAAAGGGAACACCAACATATTATGGTATGTCCTTCTCTATGAATCCTTAGATAAGAGATTTGGTTTAAAACAAGATAGATATGTCCACCACAAACCTAGCCACTCAACCTACTATGAGATTAGTTGATCACTAAGGATCAATGTTATTGAGATCATCCTCAATGGGAAAGCTTTATTGATCACCATCATTGATATCCACCATCAGCAATCATTTTTGGATCAGAGGCTTCAAAAGCTCAAATCACATGTATACTTTAGAGCAAACTCTTTGCTTTTCACAACTTCATTTAATACGCGTTAAGGTTTTGAGCTGCAAAGCATTCCTGCAAAACATATTAAGGTTTCACCTTTGGTAACCAAATTGTCTTGGGTTCAGGTGCGTTAGTTCTTCTAAAAGCTCTAAGGTTGTTACTTTAGACCTTTTCAATTTATCAAAACAAAAGGGTTATAAGTGGCCAAATTTATTGCAATGTGAGCATTTATAAACATGTTAATTCTTTTTCTTCCTATTTAATCATTTACTAGGTGCTTTATCTAATTTAAATCCTAGTCCACTTTTATTTAAGGAAGGACTTTGACTTGATAAGATCAAATCAAGCTTTTATCTCCCCTTAGTAAATTTACTTAGGGTTTTATGCAGATCCGCCACTTCCTTTTTCAACAAGACACAAGCCTCACAATTTTCTGTTGAGTTTTTAATATTGGTCATTTCTAATTTAAGTGTTTTGTTGCTTTCTTCAAGAAACTCTAGATACTCCTTAAGGTCTAAGTTGTGTTGTTTAATTCTATTATTTTCTTCAATTAACTTAGAAATAACTTTAAACAATTTCTTGTAAGATTGCTTAGTTACCTCATAATCATCTTCTTCGTAAGATGTTTCCAAGCAAACGTATTCTTCTTCATTTGAAGAGGATTTTTCTATGATTCTCCCTGAGGTTGACTCTTCTTTATTTGTGGAGGCTTTGTCTCTTCTTTCGAAGATTTAACTAGATGATACTTCTTCTTCACATCCTCTCATAGATGAAGATCCTTCATTTGATATTGAATCCCCCAAAGATCGTTTAACTACTGAGTATGTATTTTCGAAGGAAACTATGAGAGTTGTTTGATATGAGTTTGATGAAGTTGAGGATTCCTTCGTTTTTTCTATGATTTTTCTATTATTTTTTTACTTTTTGATTTTTTTATGGAATTCATAAACACTCTCATCTGTTGATATAAGTTCTGGACTAAATTTTCAATTCTTAACTCTTAGATATTGGTTAGTAACAAACATTCCAATATACTTTATAACATTTCAAAATTTTGAAAAACATATGTTAATGAAACCTTCATCTTCTTCACCTCGTGTGTTCATTTCCTCTTGTTCAATAGTTAGAGAAATCTATATATCATTTCAAGAATGTCTCACATTTCCTTGGCGGTTTTACAATTATAAACAAAAGGGACTTTACTATCATCGAAAAACATTAATAGAAAGTTCTTGGTTTTGAAATCAATTTCAAATTTTCTCTTTTCTTCTACTGTCCAAAGGGAGTCGAAGTTCCCCACGAGTCAAAATCACTAATTTGAATAAAGATTCTAAATCTAGCTTTTAATCATTCAAACTAAGCACCATTAAATGGTGGAGATGTGTTAAAGAAATATCTCTTGTTAAAAAAAGGTTTTGGAAGTCATATTTCTACTGAGAAGATTAGTTCTTGAACGGGAGTTAGGCTCTGATACCACTTATTGGACACGTGACTCCACACAAGAGGGGGGGGGGGGGGGGGGGGGGGGGGGGGGGGGGTGGGGGGGGGGGTGGAATTGTGGGTTTTAGAAAATGTATAGTTTCAAAAACTTTCTTTATCATTATCATATTTTAAAAATATTTTGATAAAAAAACGTTTTAGAAATTAGTAGAGAAAAAATAAATATGCAAAAAATAAAGAGTTAATGGTAAGAGAAATGACACCAAAAACTATAGAAGTTCGGTCAAAATGAAATGACCTAATCCTCTCCCAGATATTTGGTCTTGAGAGTATCCAGTAATTCTTAAGATCTTTTAGTAGGTTGAACTCTCAAACCCCCTTATACATGAAAAAATGAAGTTTCAAGCTAACCAAACAACAAACACCAGAGAGAAACGGTTAGCCTTCCTTCCAAACAGCAGATTGAAGTAGTTAGTCTTCTTTCAAAATAGAGGATCGAAATAGTTAGTTTTCTTTCCAAACAACAACTTGAAGCGGTTAGTCCCCTATCTAAAATGAGGTTTTCTACATACTTGTTCAAACCATAGTGAGCTTTTGAACAGGTTGAACTCACGAACCAAACAAAGGTTTTGACTAGGATGACCACGAATAAGATGAGATTTTAACCAGGCTTATCTCGAACCACATTGAACTTTTAAATTAGGCTTAACTCACGAACAAATATGAGATTTTGAACCGGACTTATCTAAAACCAAATTGAGATTTTGGAATAGGCTGATCTCAAACCAAAGTAAACTTTTTAACGAGGCTCAACTTAGGAGTCGAAATTGTGACTTAGAACCTAAATCCTCAAACCAAAACTTTGAAAGGGTTTAACTTCAAACCCAAAAAAATACTCCCTTATGAATAAATTATTCAACAAAAATAAAATATTCCTTAGTGAAATTACAATAATACCCTTCCAGAATACAAGATTTCTCACTAAACAAAAAGGACTTTCTCGAAAGCACTACGACTAATTTTAAGTGAGAGAAAGTGAAAAAAATATTTTTAGAGAGAGTGAGGATTGAGATCGGAAGCTCCTGATTTTTGGATGTGAAAATGTGAAGGAAAGAACCTCTATTTATAGGCTAGAGGTTGACACAAAAAATAAAATTTTCATGGGCCAAATTTAATATCCTAATCAATTGACACCTTGCTCTAATCGATTGGAAGACCTAAAAATAAATGATTATGAAAGTTAAAAAGGAAAAAAAATATCCAGAGATATTTCCCTTCATTAAGATGTTGCCACAAATGTTTAAGCAAAACTTTTGCACTAACCCAATTGATTGGGCATGAGTGACAATCTATTGGACAATACAAACTTTTGTCCAAAACTATTCTAACAGTTCTCAATTCAACTCGCATGACTCCAAAACATTTTTAAGAATATTTTATTAAGAAATATTGGCTTAAAAAGTTTTTGTGTGTCGCTAAATATGAGGCTTATAAAGCGTTTAAAGATACAAGCAGAAAAGTTAGGATTTGATGATCACTACAAACATCCTCTGATAATTGTACTCAATGTGAATAAATCTCAAACCTTATCTCTTTAGAGATTCAACAAAATTTCTAAATGATTGGTTTACTTGACAAATCTAGAAGTTTCAAATTGTGAAAGAAAGGAAATGTGAAAGCTCGTTCTACCGTGTTTGTGTGTGTCTGTGTTTGTGTCTCTGTGTGATTTAGTTGTATAATTTTACTAAAAAAATCCCTTGCAAATTTACAAAACATTGTCTACTCAAACATGACAGGACGGATTTTCACATTTCCTCTCTTTCACACTTTGAAGATTTAAGATTTGTCAAAAAAAAAAAACCAATCATATAAAGACTTTCTTGAATCTTCTAAGAGATGAAATTTAAAATTTATTCACGCTGAGTATCATCAGAAGATGTTTGTATTGATAATCAAATTTTAACTTGTTTGCTGATATCTTTAACCGCTAATGATATTTGAATCCTTATGAGTTGTAGAAATAAATATAACAACAGAAGCAATTAAAATAAATTAAAATATATGTAAAGGGAACAATATGTGGTGTAAAATAAATATAACAGAAGAAGCAATTGAAATAAATTAAATAAAAAGAAGTGTGTTGTTAGTTAGTTAGTAAGTAGGGGAGATATGATAGTGGTAGCCAATGGAAGCAAAAAATGGGAACAGTACGTGACTTTTGAGCCCACAATTTCCTCCACTCTTTATTCAACTTCTTGACCTTTTAATGTAAAAAAGAGAAAAATAATAAGAATTTTCTTTAGCTCACAAGAGAGTAAATTCCTCACAAATAAAATAAAAATAAAACTCCACGCCATCAAACTTGTAATTTTGATTGGATTTTTTATTTTTTAGGTGTTATATGTTATTACATAATTTTGATTGGATTTATATTTTTTATTTGTTTGCTGCAATAGCATTTTAATCTAATCTTAATAATGATTGATTCCTAATGATTGATTTATTTTATTAGTGGCCTCTCAAACTTGTAAAGAAAATGATTATGAATGTTTGGTGAACAAGTAGTCGGTACTTATTGTGAGGTTGAAGATGTTGTTTCTAATATTTCATGATGGCTAATTTATACACAAATCTTTGGCTTGAATACAAACTTGATAAATATCAATTGAAGAAGTCCATACTATTCAATCATACTTACGGTAAGTATTATTAGAAACTGAGAAACTTAATTAGATATTGTGGATGACATTTAGAGTGCATGAACTCTAAATTTAAGTGAATATATTGTATGTCTTAAATCTATCTGAGGACGATGGGTTGCCTAAGTGGCGGAATGATATTTTTATTTTTTATCAGGTATGATATGTCATGTGTATTTTGTGGTTTGTCTTAATCGAGTGGTTGCATTTAATCATTGTGACATGTATATTTCTTTAGGGTGTTTTAGTGACGGATTATTTTTCTTATTTTTATGGGAGAAATTCTCTGTGGTATTTTAATGGCGAACTGAAATATCTGGATCATGTAGCTTTAGCTTTAAGTGCATACACATTTTTGCATATAATCGGTATAAAATTGATTGTTGATAATTTTTATTTGATTCTTTCTTGTGTATTATGTTTTAAGCTTAGAGTTCAATTATTAATAACTTTGGTGGATATTTTTTTTATTCACTTGGACGTGATATGATATATTGTATTTTTTTGATTTCTACTCTCATTTGCTTTATTTATGACATGGATTATGGTTAATGGAAATAGACATTTATAACAACATTATAAATATAAATGTTGAGTTTCAAAGTGATTGATGTTTTGCTTGATGCATGACCGTGATGAAAAATGAATTTTCAAAACAATACCATGTAGTAATAAATCGATTGCGTTACCTTTTGAGTTTAATTATTCATTTAATTTTCAATTAAATTAGAAACTCCACGATGCTTCCGCTACGGAACTTGGATTGGCATTGGATTTGAGTAAACTTTAAAACCTTTTATTTTTGTCTAAACAAGTATTTTGAAAATTCCTAAGTCATGTCTTGGATTACAATATGGTATCAAAGCAATAATCCTAGGACAAACATTTTAGGATTGGGTAGTGTTTGTATGGTGCATGCTTGAGTTGTATGTGAATTCGATTTATGTTGTTTTACCTGTTGTTGTTGTTTGTCGCTTTCTTGTATTATAAATATTTGTGAAATGACTTCTTATGAATGTTTAGATGCCCCATGACAGTAAATGTAGTACATTATACAAATCGAATTCACTGAGAGACATTTATGAATGTTTAGCTAACCCAAGAGTTTTTGACTTAGAATAATCCTAAGTCGAGAAATTTGTAGGAATTCAAGAATGACACCCGAAAGCCCCACCCTACCAATATTAGGAATGAAGCAAATGTCACGGAGATCATGCAGACAATGTGTGATATGGCAACTGCCATTATCCAACAGGATAATGCATCGTCTTTACAAGCTCAAACCCATGCCCAGAGAGATGAGAAAATGCAACAAATAGAAGAAGCATTAGTAATGGCTAGAGGACTAGAAGAATTCCAATGACACAATCTTCCGAGATTTGAGGGTGACCATGATCCTGACAAGGTTGATCTATGGCTGCAAGATATTGATAAGATCTTTGAAGTTTTTCACTGCAATGGGGATACCAAGTTGGAGTATGCCACCTTTTTGCTGACTGGGGAAGCCGAGAGTTGGTGGAGATGAGCTAAAAGCATACATAACAAAGGAGAAAAACTGACATGGGGAGCTTTCAGACAAAAGTTCCTAGACAAATACTTTCCAAGAAGTGTCAGGGCAGAAAAAGAAGCTTAATTCCTTAGGTTGCATTAGGGTAACATAATTGTCACTGAGTATGTTGCGAAGTTTGAATCCTTGGAAAAATATTTCTTCTTCTTCAACAACGTGGTTATGAAGATTATAAGTGTGAACAATTTGAGAGTGGCCTTTGCTATGACATCAAGGAGGTTGTTGCGCTACATGAGATTCGATAATATGAAGCTTTAGTGGAGAACTGTAAGAAAATGGAGAACCTTAAGCGAAGTCGTCCAAGCATGGATTTTGCAAGAGGACCTATAAGGCACCAAGTAAAGGAATATATATAAGCATGTGTATATAAATAATTGATACTTCATTCCCTATGCAAGTCTTGGGATTTTGTATTACTAAGTTTGTTTTGGCATGGAAATAACTACTCACAGACTAAGAGCGGACAACAAGGGCCTTATCCACGACCCTAAGGAAATGACAGAGATCAACCGTGGACCAATAAAAAAGGAAAGTCAGAGTGTGAAAAATTATTCATGGAACAACCTTTCTAAATGAGTCCAATCATTAATGGAATGCATGGGGAGGGTTTTAAACCAAGTAAAAGTATTCTTTATAAGAGAACTAGGAAAACATCTCATCCTTAAGTTCTCATTATTCATTGTGTCCCCCGCTTTAGTCAAATATCGAGCGATATGTTTGACTGTGGCTCATTAGTATCACCAGCAAGTTTGGTGAACTTAGGGACTTTCCATGCCCTTGGAAGTTTAATTTGTAACACATAATCCAACAAGGGAGATGTATAACTTGGCCTCTGCATACCCATGTTCACACCATTTTGCGCCATTATTCTTTCGACCATGACTGCAAGGTTATTCTCCCCTACCAGATGTCTTATCGGACTTGGTAGACCACTTGGTCAGCGTCCTGGTTTCGATTAACCACTAAAATGTGTGGGCGATTGGATTCTCTAAGCCTCTCTTGTTCGGCTACATGGGGCACAAATTATTGTCCCTAATTTACTGTGTTTTCTTCAACTTTTCCCTCATTTTGAATCGGCCTAACCACTTGGGGTTGTACAATTGGCCGAACTTGTGCCTGAGGGGCACCTAAAAAATCAGTGATTTGATTCATTTGAGTTTCCAATTATTGGTAACTCTGTTCGTATTTTGAACCAAAGGGTTTAATATAGTACCCATTTCTTGGGTAAGCGTATTAACCATATCATGCTTACTTTCGTCCATTTGTTGTCTTATCGCCACCACAGAATTCGTTGTGAATGTTGGCATCACTTGGGAATCGAATCCCATCCTAGTTAGGGTTGAATGGTTCAACCAGGGTTTACCTATATCCGATCCCGATGCCAATAGTGGTGAATACGTATTCGCGACATTGTCATCAAATGTCGAAGGGTTAGTATGTAAATTTGCCATCATTGATGTTGGCATACCATAAGGTTGTTCACTCCCAAGCATAGACATTGTGAAACTTGTGGCAAAAGGCCTAAAGCCGGTGCCATAGTCGGTCTAGGAGTCACTAGGTGACTCCGTGTTATTGAGGGGGGAAATAACACCCCTTCTTGTGCAATCAACGATATAGACGTGGTTGACGACATGAATGTGGTTGACAGTATGTTCATCGTGCTAGCCATAAAGGCAATTTGTTCAGTCGAACTTCCATTGACTGTGTCTGCCCCTGTGTTGTTGGATGGTTGTTCTCCATTGTTGTTTCTAGGAGTAATAATTTTCCTAATGTTTCTCCTTGTTGGGTTTCTAACTTCTTTTTTGGTTATCTTACCACGCATCAATCGCATGTACACTTACAATTTGAGAAGTTTATTAAATGAAGAAATTTGCAAATTACTTTTCAAAACAAAAAGTATAAATTTTCACACAAATGGGTCCCACTAGACTTGCCAATTTGTTTGTTGTGAAATTTGGTAAATAAAAAACAAGTTTGGTTATACTTAAGGGATTAAACTCGAAAGAGTCCCAGAACATATTATGTGAAAATTGACGGTTTAAAACATGTTTTGACATTGAAATTGAAATATAAAAGAAACAAACTAATTGAAATAAAGTTCAATGCAATATATGACTGAAGATAAAAGACTTTGATTTATAAAAAATGGAATGCATATACATACATTATTGATTCTTTTATCACAAACACACGTATACTTTGAGTTTTACAGAATTTGTGTGCAATTGTAGACACATAAAACATAAGTGAATTCTTACTTATATACTAGTCCTCAATTAACCGTTTACGACGGTCGACTAAGAAAAATATGCCACGTCTTCGTCTCCATGCATCCTTCGTCTTAGACAAGTTCCCACGTTTCCTTAAATAAGGTTTGATCTTATCCACTTACACCGCATTCGACTACTTGGAAATCAAACATTTTGGATACTCTTAACTTCATTAAGTCCCAAAACCAATAAACTCCCTAGTCTCTGATTGATTACAATTCGACCAAAATTAATACTACTTTCTTGACAACTCAAATTCGTCGAGATCTCTATGGTTGTAATTGACCACTTCGATTTTTTTGGCAACAAAACCTATCACATTTTTATAATTAATACTTGTGTCAAAAATATGAGAAAATAGGGTGATAGTGGACTAGTTGACAAAGTCAACTCACTTTATACCAGTGAGAACCAATTATAATGTGGCCAAGCTAGCAAAGTTTTATGTTAGAGAGATCGTCAAACTACATGGAGTATTGTCTATTATTGTTTCAGATAGAGATCCAAAGTTTATTTCTCACTTTTTGGGAGTTTTGCATGAAACTTTAGGTAGGAAGTTGAGATTAAGTTCTGCCTACCATCCACAAACTGATGGGCAAACCGAGAGAACCATTCAGACTTTGGAAGACATGTTGATAGCTTGCATCTTAGATGATCGGATAAGTTGGTATAATTTGCTACCACTTGTGGATTCACATACAATAATATCTATCATGCAATTGTTAGAATGGTGTCATATGAGCCTCTGTATGGATGCACATGTCATATGTTTTTATGATGGTACAAATACGGCGAAAGCTTGATTATGGGACTTTATTTGGTACAACATACGTCTGAGAAATTCAAGTTAATTCAAGAAAGAATTAAAATAGCTCATAGTAGATAGAAGAGTTATGTGGATCATCGGGGGTGAGCTTTATAATTTCAAGAAGGCGGTCATATGTTTTTGAGAGTGAAGCCTACAATTGGTGTGGGCTGAACACTGAGATCTAAGAAGCTAACCCCTAAATTTGGGTGTGTACTTTTTATTTAATTTTCTTGGACATGATGTGATACATTTTATTTTTTTGATTTGTACTCTCGTTTGGTTTACTTTTTACACTGATTGTGGTTAATGGAACCAACCCTTACAATAACGTTATAGGTACAAATGTGGAGTTTCAAAGTGATTGATGTTTTGCTTGATGCGTGATGTAGGGAATAAGGGATTTTCAAAACAAAAGTGTGTAGTAATAAATCGATTGTGTTACCTTTTGAGTTTAATTATTATTTATTTTTCAATTGAACTAGAAACGCATTGATACTTCCGCTTAGGAACTTAGATTGGCATTAGAGAGAGAGAGAGAGAGAGAGAGAGAGATTTATTCGTAAATAAACTTAAATTTATTGTGGTATTTTGGATTGAACTCTAGTCTCGACAGGGATAGCTTCATATTTGAAAGAGTTGTGAATGATGTAGTTGAAGTCTTTTCAAGCATGCATTTTTCTAAGTTAGCTTGTTGGTTAAGTTAGTTTAGTGTTTAAGTTAGTTTAGTAGTCTATAAATAGGTTGATATCTTCGATTGTTGATAGAAGGGGTCAAGCGTTGTTTGTTGCTATTTGTAACACCCTAAACCCCGAAAGTTATATGAAAATGTTTACACAACAATTTAAGGTGTCACCAACGACAACCCAATAAAAATACATCAAACAAATTGAATATTACACATCGGAAAAACATTTCATAGAAACTTCATAAATAAAGCGATAACTTCAAAACAACAAAATTAATATCAACATAAAACATAACAAACTCCCATCCCCGATGTTACACGATCAGAGCACTAAAACCATTAAGGAATGACAAAACAAATAAATAAAAGCAAAGAGTAGCTCCGACGATCCACCTTCCACACACTACAACAATGCTTACTTCTGAGTATCGGCAAGATGTCCATGATGGACAACATGAGCAAAGGGGGTGTGAAACAATATTCAAAATGTATAGTGTAGAGGATGCTAAGGTAGAGAACATACAATATCACAAACATTCAATACACAACCAACAACATGATAGTCTTGCACCCATTCATAACAACATGCAAATTCCTCATGTACACACACTATTCACAATAATTCATTAAATACGTCAAGTATTCTCAACCAATTACAACATCATGAATAATTAACTACATATGCAAACATGTATGCAATGTACTCCAGAACTGACTCATTATGCACGCGGTACCATTGATAGACAACACGGGTCCATAAGTAACACTCTAGTTATTCCCATCTGGAACCAACTACTCGCTCCTGAATCCCCACCATAGAACCATAGCACACCAAAACCGTTACGATCACCATAAGTAACACTTTACTGATTCTCATTTAGAACCAATTACTCTCTCCTGAATTCATACCACCTTACCAGAGCACACCAAAATTGAACTGAAGTCCGTACACCATGATGCATGACTATCAACAACATGCATTATCACCAAAATAATCACCATGCATTTATCACCATTATGCACAACATCATTCTCAATATACAAAAATTAATCAATGTTATGGCAATTAACAAACAACACCAAATAGCAATGCCTCATCAAATGCATGTTCACAAGCATTCAATCATCTTAATTCACTATAACATCAACTATCATTAAGTAAACTAAACGATTCGCTAATTGATCATACAAGTCATCATATACATACCTACAGTAGACACATGAATACAACTAGATTATTTCACCAAGCACTACCATAATATAGCTCAGTGTGTTAGCTTCCCAACGCTTCAAAAAGAATCTTATTTGTACCAACGAAACTAAAGTTACAACCAAAATCGTCGGACAATGCAACAAAAATCAAAACATAATTTTTCACAAATTGGCCTACAACAATCGATTGTCAAAGGATGACAATAGATTTTCATCAAGTTCCTTTTGATTCCGGCTTTTAAAAAAAAAGGAATTTAAAAGCCAAACAATCAATTAATTCCATGGTGCAATTGATTGTCATTTAATTTTTTTTCAAAAATACACAGCTGTAATCGATTGTCATCTAATGTCAATCGATTGTCATAGGGAAAACTTCCAAAACTAAAGGCTTACAACTGATTGTCATCTAATAATCAATTTCCATCATGAACTTTTTCCAGAAATCCTAGTTTTTAAAATACATTCATCATCCCCTTCATGCCTAAACCACCATACATGATTCCAACCAATTTTCCCAAAATCAATTAAACCAAAATATGAATTTAGCAGTGAATCGTGTTGTGACAACCATCAACATATTACAAGAGACAAATTCATCATGATTCATAGCAATTCATTATGCAAATCCATCAACAATTCACCAACAATCATATTCAAAATCCAAGCACTCAAACATTCATCAATGGAAGAATTTTATACATGTATATTCATGATGATTCAAACATAATTTCAGTCATAAATCACATGTATAATCACAACTAATTCATCAATTTTCCAGATTTCTAACATAAAAACAGTTCATCAAAACAAATTCATACAACCCTAATAAGAGCAAGGACCTCTCTTCTCTACCCTATCATGCAATACACCTATAGGAAAGCCCTTTCTCCCTCCTTACCTTAGATTTTCCAGCAACAACTGCAAGGTAAGAAGCTCTTATGGAATCTCTCTCTCAAACCCTAGCTTTCCCTTCCAATGTTCTTGTTTCTCTAAACCTTCTTATTTTCACGTACTGTCAAAAGTCTTCACCAAACCTAATTTTTCTAACTTTTAGAATTTATAATATTCTAATTACTTTTGCATAATTATTATTATTTCCCAACTAACTTTCAACTTCTCTCATGTTACCTCACATTTCCCTCAAATCACAAATTGGCCAAATTCCTCATATGTCTATTTCTCCTTTTATTTATAATATTAATTAAAATTATTAATATTTTATTTATTTTCTAATTATTCTACCAAGCTATTATTTCTCCCCACACCATACCAACACCATTACACCCCCATAACCACATAATTTATTTTAATTAAAACAATAAATAATTAAATAAAAATTTAAATAATTCGATTAAATTAATTAATAGAATTTGGGGTGTATCTCCTCAACTGAAACACATAAAACACATCATGAAGATTTGAAAATGGTGGTGGAAAGGCAATCATATAGGTCACCTCTCCTCTATCACATGTATATCATCTACTTGGATCACATGAGACGGATCCGGAATGTATCTCCTCAACTGAAACACATAAAACACATCATGAAGATTTGAAAATGGTGGTGGAAAGGTAATCATATAGGTCACCTCTCCTATCCTCTACAAGATCTGGTATGGACCAACAAAATGTGTTGTGAGCTTTTGAGACTCCAAAGCTCGACCAACACCATTTATCGGAGTAATTTTCAAAAACACATAATCCCCGTCTTAGAACTCAAGTGATTTCCTTCTCTTATCATAGTAAATCTTCTAGAGACTCTGCGAAGCTTTCATCTTCTCTTGGATCATCTTAATTTTCTCATAATTATATTGCACAATCTCAGGTCCAATCACCGCACTCTCACCTGATTCATACCAACATATAAGTATCATATATTTCCTGCCATACAACGCCTTAAACAGGGTCACTCCAATACTTGAATTGTTATTATAAGTGAACTCAATCAATGACAAGTAGCTATCCCAAGCACCTCTTTGTTCTAGAACACAAGCCTTTAACAGATCCTCCAAAGATTGAATAGTCCTCTTCGTCTGACCGTCCGTTTGCGGATGATAAGCAGAACTCAACTTCAGCTTAGTACCCAACGCCTCTTGCAAACTCTGCCAAAATCTCGAGTTAAATCTCATATCTCTATCTGATACAAAGCTAGACTAAATAACATGTAGGATAATAATCTTCTTAATATACAACTCATCTAATTTCTGCAAAGGATAATTGATCTTAATCGGTATGAAATGAGCCGATTAGGTCAGCCTATCAACAATATCCCAAATGGAATCACATATCTTCATTGTCTTCGGAAAACTTATCATAAAATCCATGGAAATATTATCCCATTTCCACTCGGGAATGCTCAACGGTTGCATCAGACCCAATGGCTTCTGATGTTCAATCTTCGACTTCTAACAAGTCAAACAAGCATAAACAAACTCGACTACTTCCTTCTTCATTCCTGACCATCAAAACATTTTCTTCAAGTCTTCATACATCTTAGTAGCACCAGGATTAATACTCAAATCACTTTTATGAACCTCCTCAAGACTTCTCTCCTTAAGTTCCGCCACATTATGTACACAAACCTTGTCTTTGAACCTCATCGCACCATTCTCGTCGATTCTAAAATCAACTCTTTTACCTTGATTAATCAACACAAGTTGGTCAATCAATCCCATGTTGATCTTCTAACCTTCTCTGATCTCTTCAAGAATACCCCTAGTCAGCTTCAACATTCCTAACTTCACACTATTATGAGTTTCTTCACATACCAAATTCATATCTCTGAATTTCTCAATCAATTCCAACTCTCGAACCATAAGCATCGACATATGTAATGACTTTCTACTCAATGCATCAGCCACAACATTGGCTTTACGTGGATAATAACTCAAGCCAAAATCATAATCCTTAAGAAATTTGAGCAATCTCCTCTGTCTCATATTCAAATCCTTCTAATCCAAAATACATTTCAAACTCTTGTGATCATCGAACACTTCAAATATGGAGCCAAACAGATAATGCCTCCAAATCTTTAACGTGAATACCAGTGATTCCAATTCTATATCATGCGTAGGATACTTCCTTTCATGAAACCCCAATTGTCTAGAAGCGTAAGCTATAACCTGGTCATTCTACACCAACTCACCACCTAGACCCATCTTTGAAGCATCAAAATACACAACAAAGGGCTTACTTAGATTCGGCAAAATCAAAATTGGAGCAGTCATCAACGTCTTCTTGACTCTTGAAAACCATTTTCGCAATGCACATCCCAAACATATGCTTGACCCTTTCGATTCAACTGAGTTAACGACAAAGCTAACTTCGAAAAGCCCTCAACAAACTTTTTATAGTACCCAGCCAAACCCAGACAACTTCTGATCTCGGAAACATACTTCGGAGTCTCCCACAGCAACACAACATCTATCTTCGAAGGATCAACAATAATACCACCACTAGAAATCATGTGACCAAGTAAAATCACTTCTCGTAACCAAAACACGCACTTGGACAACTTCACATACAGCTTCTTCTCTTTCAAGGTCTACAACACAAATCTCATATGCTTTACATGCTCCTCAACAGACTTGGAATATATCAAGATGTCATCGATGAATACCACTAGAAACTGATCTAAATATTGATGGAATATTCTATTAATGTACTCCATGATCATTCTGGGTGCATTAGACACATCAAATATCTTCATTGAATACTCATACTGACCATACCTCATTCAGAATGTAGTCTCTAGGAATATCTCCTGGTTCACGCGAATCTGGTGATAACCTAAATGTAAATCAACCTTGTTAAACACACAAGCACCTACCAACTGATCCATCAAATTATCAGTCCTTGGAAACGGATAATTTTTCTTGATTGTAACCTTATTCATATGTTGATAATCAACACACAACCTCAAACTACCATCTTTCTTCTTCATCAACAACACTGACACTCCCCATAGTGAAATACTCAGTCAAACAAACTTTTTCTCTAGCAACTCCTCTAACTGTTTCTTCAGCTCACTCAACTCTGAAGCTGACATTCTATAACGAGCCATCAACGCGGGACTAGTACCATGTACTAAGTCTATAGCAAACTCAACTTTGCATTCTGGGGTAAATCACTGATGTAATCTAAAAACACTTTTGGAAAATCACACACCACTGAAACTCACCAATCACAACTTTGCTTCAGGCCTTCATAAAATTTAATATCATAAACACCTCAGCCGCATCCTTCATAAACTTATCTACTTGCTTGGAAGGCACAAAAAACTCATCACTTGCATCAAACTCTGGAAATGACATCGCCTTGTCGATACAGTTGATATGAACATTGTTAAACACCAACTGATTCTTTCCGCTGACAACATCAAGTTCCATAAATAACACAACACCGACAACACCTGCACACTTGCAACCAACGTCATGTTGGACCAATCCTCCACACCTAAAACATCTCATAGAAGCAGAAGCTTTTCCCCCCACATGTTTCAATCTCGCCCCTACTAACAAGCGGTTAGAAAAACAAATGAGCACCGACAATGTTTCACACACATGTCACATACAAGAGAATAAACAACATTACAAAAACCTGGCCGGATGGACCGACCTTCTCTGATACCACTATGTAACACTCTAAACCTCGAAACTTATATGAAAAGATTTACACGATAATTTAAGGTATCACCAAGGACAACCCGATAAAAACACCTCAAAAGATTTGAATACTATGCAGTGCAAAAGCATTTTATAGCAACTTCATAAATGAATTGATAACTTCAAAACAACAAAATTAACATCAAAATAAAACATATATAACTCTCATACCCATTGTTACACAATCAGAGCACTAAAACCACTAAGAACAAAAAAAACTAATGAATAAAAGCGAAGAGTAGCTCCGGCGAGCGCTCTTCCATACACAACAACAATGCTTAATCTTGAGTATCTGCAAGATGTCTATGGTGGACAACATGAACAAAGGGGGTGATAAACAACATTAAAAAAGAACAGTGTAAAGGGTGCTAAGGTGGAGAACATACAATAGCACACATATTCAATAAAACAATCAATAACACCATAGTCTCACACCTATTCATAACAACATGCATAGTCCTCGGATATACACATTATTCAGAACAATATATTAACTACATCAAGTATTCTCAACCAATTGACAACATCATGAAGCATTAAATACATATGCAATAATGTATGAAATATACTCCACAACTGAGGCATTATGCATATGGTACCATTTATGGACAACACATGTTCATCTCTCTCCTGAATCCCTACCATAGGACCAGAACACACCAAATTATTATTATCACCATAAGTAATGCTTAACTGATTACCATCTGAAATCAGCTACTCACTTCTGAATCCCTAAAATAGAACCAGAGCATACCAAAATCGTTATTATCACCACAAGTAATGCTTCACTGATTCCCATGTGGAACTAGTTACTCGCTCCTGAATCCCTACCATAGAACCAGAGTACACCAAAACTAGACCGAAGCTCGTACACCATAATGCAGGACTCTTGATAACATGCATTATCACCAAAATAATCACCATGAATGTATCACCATTATTCACAACATCATTCTCAATACTCAACAATTAATCAATGCTACGACAATTACCAAATACCAGCACCTCATCAAATGCATACTCACAGGCATTCAATCATGTTAATTCACTATAACAATCACTCACCATTAAGTAAACGCAACGATTCACTAATTGATCATACATGTCATCACATACATTGCTACATTAGACACATGATTGCAACTCGATTATTTCACCAAGAACTACCATGAGGTATCTATGAGCATTAGCTTTCCAACACTTTAAACGACACCTTATTTGGACCTATGGAACTAAAGTTACGACCAAAATCGTCGGACAATGCAACAAAACTCAAAATAGAATTTTTAACAAATTAGCCTACAACAATTGATTGTCAAAGGATGACAATCGATTTGCATCAAGTTCCTTTTCATTCCGACTTTTCAAAAAATGCATTTAGAAGCGAACAATCGATTAATTCCAAGGTGCATTCAATTGTCATTTAATTTTTCTAAAAATACACAACTGCAATCGATTGTCATCTGATGTCAATCGATTGTCATGTGCAAAATTTCCAAAATTAAAGGCCTACAATTGATTTTCATCTAATGTCAATCGATTTTCATTATGATTTTTTCCAGAAATCCAAGCTTTTAACATACGTTCATCATCCCCTTCATCCATAAACTTTCATACATAATTCCAAGCAATTTTCCCATAATCAATTAACCCAAAATACGAATTTAATAGTGAATCATGTTATCACAACCATCAACATATTATAAGACACAAATTCATCATGACCCATAGAAATTCATTAAGCAATTCCAACAAAAGTTTACCAACAATCATATTCAAAATATAAGCTGTCATACCCCAAAATTTGCCTGTTAATTTTTATGATAAATTGATTCGTGCATGACATTCATTTCACATTTGCATTCATTCATTAGCATACATTCTCATATAAATTATAAATTTTAATTTATTTATTATGTGATACAGATATAAAAAAATAATAATAATTTTGGTTATCTGTTTGATATAAATAAATTATATATAATATATATATATATATATATATATATATATATAATATATATATATATATATATAATATTATATATTATATATATATATATATATATATATATATATATTATATATATATATAAAATAGTTTTAATTTAATGATAAATAAAAATAGATTTGAATTTTAATTGTATAATTAAAATTTAAATTAATTTTATTTGTTAAAGCTCATTAAATTATAATAACTATTTTTTATAATTTAGTGACTCATGTTCCATTTATTCATTATTTATAAATAGTATTTATTTAGTAATTCACGTTTTTTACTTAATAAAATTTATTTATAAGAGTAACATTTTTTAAAAGCCCATAAATTATAAAATAATTTTGGTTGATATAAGTAAGAATAATTTTGATTTTTTTAAATGATGAAAGTAAAAATAGAAATAGGTTTAGATTTTAATTCAATTATGTAACTAAAATTTAAATTAATTTTTATTTTGTTAAAAGTCATTTAAATTATTCATTATTTATAATAATATTGGTATTTAATAAATGATTAGCAAGCTTAAACCCTAACTCTCCTAAAGTATAGGAAAGGGATCCAAATATTTAGCAAGGTTAAACCCTAACTCTTTTCTAAAGTATAGGAAGGGATCCAAATATTTAGCAAGGTTAAACCCTAAAGTATAGGAAAGGATCCAAATATTTAGCAAGGTTAAACCCTAATCCACACCATTATAAATACTTCATATGGCTACAGCGAAAGGGGGAGGAGGGAGGAAAAAGAGGAGAGATAAGGCAGAAGAAGATACACAAGGCAAAGCAGAAGCAAGAAGATTCACGGGCAGGGAAAAGAGAAGCAACCATAAAGTACTCAAATCCCCAGTAAGTGTTCATTATGGAATTTGCATCCAGCATGATTACCTTGCAATACTCCTTAATTCATGCATGAATAATATTGGTTTAATAATTAATTTATCTAATTATTATTATATGAGTGTTGTTTCTAGCATGATTATGTTTATTTCACATGCAGTTATTACATAATAATGATGATAATGATATAATGGTGATAATTAAATCCTTGGTTGTCGTTAACATGTATGTGTAAGGTTTGTTTTATCATTATCACTTGCAGTAAAGAGAACTAATACATGAGTAAAATAATATAATCTTCTTGATTTGTGCATGGCTATTTTTATTATTGCATGATAATTACATATGATCTTATTTTATGTGTGTGGTTTGATATAAGATGAAGTTACAGGTTTGTTATATTCACATGAAAGAAATAGCATGAGAAAAAATAAAGTAGCTTGCCGTAAGAGAGAAAGTTGTAACATGCATGATGGTGTTGTGTCAAAATGGAAAAATCCATGTAGAATTAATATATATTTTAATGAAAGGCGAATAAATAACGAATGGACCAACATGGCTCGTTGGTAGCTCCCCCCTTACTACAATTACCTAATTTTTAACTTTTCAGTGTTTTTACTATGTCTACTCCCTTTCCACTATAATTAATTCACCACTATTTTCTAATTAATATATTATATTAGTTATTTAAACTAGGATATAATTTAATCTAGTTTATTAATTAAATTTTCATATATCACTTAATTAATTAAAATGGGCTATTTTGAATAATAAAAATCTAATTATATTTTTTTTTCTCTTTTCTTTTAAAATTTCTATCAATTTAGTCTAAGTTTTTCCATAAATTAATAAAAAAAAAGTTTCTATTATTATAGACTAAAAATATTCTTAATTCATTCTTAAATTTAGTTTATTTATTTCATTTGTCATGAACTTTCTATGTAATAGATTTAATTAGGATTTTTTTTTATTTCTTTCTTTTTAGTTTAATTAGGTTTTATTATTTTGTATGCCCTTTTAATTTTGTACTCGTTAATTAAGATTTAGATATTTTATATCCCCTTTTAAATTATGTACCCCCCATCCCGAAGCCATGTAATAGCGTAGTCTTATTTTTAGCACTTTAATTTTTCCATACTATGAATATAACTGTCTACATGTATGCTAATAGGATTGCATGGAAAGATAAATAATCGAACTTAGATAAATTAATTCAAGATAATATATCCGAATCCAATCATTTCCACACTTGCACCTCTAGGGTAACCCTCTCTTTGTTGCCTTACGATGTTACGGTCATGTCCCGCGAATGTGGGGATACCCTTAGCAAAGACCCTTTCGATTAAATCATCATCATCCCTAAACAGATAAGTCATAGTCCCTTCGATCAAAAGGTCAATGTCCCTACAAGATAAATCATAGTCCCTCGAACGTTGCCTTCGAATATATGACCTTGTCCCTCGAACGTTGCCTTCGAATATATGACTTTGTCCCTCGATGACCCTTCGTTGTAGCCTACGATTAAATGATGATCGTCCCTTCGAATGCTAAGGTATCCTTACAAATGTTGCCTTCAATGACCAATCGACGACCCCACGATGTCCCTTTACATCCAAAGGATAAGACTACTTACTTCTCAATAGTAAGGACAGTTTTACCCTCCTAAGGATAGGAAATACGTATAAAGACCTTGGTTAGGTATAACTCTTAAATGCTTGCTCACAGCTTAAAATACTTTTCACACCTCACACTTTTCAAAACATCTTTTAGAAAATCACCACTTGGTATACATTCGCACCAGAATCATCGTCGAGTTATATTTTTCTAAACATCTTTCAAAATCAAACGAGATAAACACTTTGTATACATTCGAACAAGAATCATTACAAAGTTAAACTCTCCTTTCAAAATATTTTCTAAACACACCACATTTCTCAAACACTTTCTCAAACAAGGAAAACATAAGTGAGTTAAGCAATTAAGAGCCCATGGATAACCATGGATACAAAGGGTGCTAACACCTTCCCTTTGTATAATGTACCTCCCGAACTCAAAATCTAATCAAGGTCTTTCTTGTTCTTTTCCGCCTTTCCTTATTGGATAAAAGAAAAGTCGGTGGCGACTCTTGCTATCCGCAATATTGCTTTTCAAAGCAAAAACACAAAGTCAGTTCACCGTATCACAGAACTGGCGACTCTGCTGGGGACTCTTAAAAAGAGAGGTTACCTTAAAGATAAGATCACTTATGTTTTCGAATTGTTTCTTTGTCTGATTTACTTTTAAGGGATTGTTTGGGTATTCTATGCTTGAGTGAAAGATCCTACACCCGGATCTAGTGTACCTTAGGTAAGTAACAAGAGATCATCGCGACTGTCCGGCGTATACTGGAATGGTTAAAATGATGGCTACGGTTAATGTGACACTTTGGATGTCCTGATGTTCCTCATGTTTACTTGAGGAAAAATTTGGCGTCTGCGTGGTGTCATCAAAGCATTAACCAGACCTTTAGAACCCTAATTGACTCATCCTAGCCATTAGAAAGTAGTGAGATAACTGACTTCGGTTCCGACTGGGGTTGGTTGATACTCGATACTACACTTTTTGAGATTGGACTTTAGGGAAATTTTGGTCAACCGCTTGGTGTTGCACTGAAGTGGACTTAAGGAAAGGTCAATGATTTGAGATCCTTCTAGAACCCGGTTACTATTCTAGGACAGGTTGAACCAACCAAACTTCAGTGGGAAGGGTACTTACCTATGGAATTCATGCAAGCCTTAAAACCTAGGAATGATTGTGGTGTGACTTGTTTGTGCTTGTTACTTACTTGACATCATAACATCATGACATCATGGCATTGTACTAACCATTTCGAGGACTTAGGGATTTAACTTTGCTCTATTTTGTAGGGCTATGGCTTCCAGGAAGACCATCCGGATCAATTTTGTAGCGACCTCTCCTCAACTCAAGGATTTAGTGTCAGAACTTCTCGATCATGCTCAGTTCATCACGAAACATGGTTATCTCCTCAATTTAGTTACCACCGGTTTCAAGGAAGATATGATGAGAGTTCTATTCCAGTTCTTCGATCCTAAACATCATTGCTTCACCTTCCCAGATTATCAGTTGGTACCCACATTAGAAGAATTTTCCAAGTTGCTTGGGATACCTATCCTTGATCAAACACCTTTCAGTGGTTTAGAAAAGATTCTGAGGTCTGAAGAGGTTGCCGCGGCTTTACACATGACAAAGTCCGACATTGAAACTAATTGGGTAACAAGAAGTGAAGTTAAGGGTTTACTTGCCAAATTTTTGATAAATAAGGCCCGAGAATTCCTAAAAGCTATGAGTGTCCACGCTTTCGAAGATGTTCTAGCATTACTAATCTATGGTTTGGTGTTATTTCCTAATCCGGATCAATTCATAGACATGAATGCTATTAAGATATTTCTCACTCATAACCCTGTGCCCACCTTGCTTGGAGACATTTTGCATCCCCTTCACACTCGTACTATGAAAAGGCAAGGGACTCTCATGTGATGCGTACCTTTATTATCTAGGTGGTTTATTTCGCACCTTCCTCAATCAGTCTTGAAGCATGAGCAAAATTCGAAATGGTTTCAAAGGATAATGTCGCTCTCCCATTCAGACATCCATTGGTGTCCCCAACCCAAAGAAAATGTTATCATCATTGACCGTTGTGGAGAATTCTCTGACGTACCACTCCTGGGGATAAGAGGAGGTATTACTTATAATCCTGCTTTAGCCCTACGTCAGTTTGGTTATGCTCGAAGAGATGGTCCACATGAAATAATTATCCAAGGCACTGTGTTTGACTATGACAATGATTCTCAAGGTCTCCGTCAAAGGTTTGTACGAGCTTGGGGCATGGTGAAAAGAAGTACTTTAGGACAGAAAAACTCTATTCCTATGGAACCTTATCTCAGATGGGTACGCGCCAGAGCTCGTGAGCTTATCATGCCATATCTTGCAATCGGACCTCTGATTGTTGAACCAAAAGTTGAAGGAGGTACCCCTCAGATCATTCCTTATCCAGATATGCCTACCAATGTTGAAGAATTGAAGAAATCTAGGATCCAGTTGAGAGAGGAAAGGGATACTTTTGAAGCTCAGTTTTGTGCTGAAAGGAAGAAAGTATTAGAGCTCACCAGCCAGCTTAATGAGGAACGAAGTCTCAATGCATATCTTCGCCCAAAAAGAAGTCGTCCCTGGGAGACTTTAGCTTTCATTTTTTCTTGTAATGAACATTGATTAAAGAAATTATTAATAAAAGTTCCCCTTTTTGGTGGTTTACGCAAAGTTAAATTCCAAAAGTCCTTGAAAACATTTCATACATTGCATAGCATAACATAACATTGCATAACAGGTACTCTAAAAGATCAATGTTCTCACGGTCTTCCTCTCAAACAGAAAAATGGCCCTCGAACAAACTGTCAAGGATCTCCAGGCTCAGAATGCTCAATTCCAGGAGATGATCTTGAACTTATCCAAGGGGAAGGAGGAACTGAAGACTCTATTGCTCGAGAAGAAGAAAGACAAGAAATCTGTGAGTTACATTAACCCGGGAAGAAGGCTTAAAGGACAAGCTCCAGGAGTCAAGATTGGAATTCTGAAGGATAAAGAAGATGAGACAGAAAACGATTCGGAAGATGAGAATGCTGATCCCTTCAACCCTGAGGACGACTATGAAAATTATGAAAATGAACAGTACTCTCCGAAGGGTGATAAGTATAAGTTGCTGGAAGAACATATGCTAGCTATGGAGGGTCAGAAGGCGCCCGGTCTGGATTTCGAAAGCTTAGGTCTGGTCTCTGATGTGGTCATTCCTCGCAAATTCAAGGTCCCTGCTTTCACTAAGTATGATGGTGCGTCTTGTCCTCAGATGCATCTGAGAGCTTATGTGAGAAAGATCCAGCCGTATACCACTGATAGGAAGTTATGGATCTATTTCTTCCAAGAGAGTCTGTCTGGCACACAATTAGAGTGGTATTATCAGCTCGAGAACTCTAACATCCGCACCTGGCCTGATTTTGCGATAACTTTCTACAAGCACTACCAGTATAATTCTGAATTAGCGCCTACTCGGCTACAGCTGTAGAATATGACTATGGGCTCTAAAGAAAGCTTCAAAGAATATGCTCAAAAATGGAGAGACTTGGCTGGCAGAGTCAAACCCCCTATGACTGATCGAGAATTAGTGGACATGTTCATGGGTACACTGACTGGCCCATTTTACAGCCATCTATTGGGAAGTTCCTCATCGGGTTTCACTGAACTTAAATTGACGGGTGAACGTGTTGAAAGCGGCATTCGAAGTGGAAAGATACAGGCGGCTACCTCTGCAAGCACCAAAAATTCCTATCAGGGGAAGAATGAATCAAATGTTGTGTACGGTCAAAGGGGTCATAACAAGAAAAATCGTGACCATACTGTTGGAGCAGTTACGATTGCAGCACCGCCATCTCAAAACTTCCAACACAGACAAGACAGGCCAAGAAGGCAGTTTACCAAGATCAATATGACTTTAGCAAAAGCACTGCAGGGTATGCTAAAAGCAAATTTAATTACCCTCAGAGATCCTCCTGCAAATCCCAACACTACTTCTCCTCGTTATAATCCCAATGCCAGGTGTGCATATCACTCCGATAGCCCCGGGCATGATACAAACGATTGTTGGTTGTTGAAGAATAAGATTCAGGATATGATCGACGCTGGAGAAATTGAATTTGATCCTCCGGAGACCCCTAATGTCATCACTGCTCCTATGCCTAATCATGACAAGATTGTTAATGCTGTGGATGACAATTCTCACATTACTAATGTAGCTGACTTAGCATCTCCTCTCTTGATCATCAAGAAGAATTTATTGCAAGCTAGTTTATTTCCAGGTTGTGCTGAAAATTGCGATCTCTGTATACTCCGACCCAATGATTGCTTGAAGTTGAGGAATGGTATTCAACGGCTGATGGATGATCGTACAATTCTCTTTGAAAAGATTCCTAAGGTAGAAAACCCTATTAAAGAAATATCTGTGATTGCTAGGTCCAAAGTTCCAGTGAAGATTACCGCTACTAGAGTGCTTGTGAAGATTACTGCTGAGCCCAAGGTAGCTCCCCTAATTATTACTGCACCTGGCCCAGTACCGTATTCCTCAAGCAAAGCCATTCCGTGGAATTATGGAGGTGATGTTTACATCCACGGCATAAAGCAAGATGATAATTCTGCTAATCCTAATGACGTTGACATTGTTGGGACTAGTAAAATTACTCGAAGTGGAAGGATCTTCTCTCCAGAAATCTCACCTCCCGCCCCTGAAACTCGAGGAAAGGGACCAGTAATCAATCCTTCTCAGTCAAAGACACCAATCGAAGTTACTACCGAAGATGTTGCCAAGCAGGAAATGGAAGAAATGTTGAAAATCATCCGTAAGAGTGATTTTGATGTGGTAGAACAGTTGGGGCATACTCCGTCTAAAATTTCGATATTATCCTTGTTGTTATCTTCTGAATCTTATGCCAGTGCGTTGATAAAATTCTTGAAGACCGCTCATGTACCTCAGGAGACATCTGTCGATCAGTTAGAAAATTATGTTGCTAACTTGGCTGTTGATAATGGCATATGCTTTTCTGATGCTGACCTGACACCAGCAGGAAAGAATCACAATAAAGCTCTACATATCTCCATTGAGTGTAAGGGGATCACCTTGTCTCATGTGTTGATCGACAATGGCTCTTCTTTGAATGTGCTACCGAAAGTTGTGCTCGATAAGCTTGATTGTAAAAGCATTGAACTGAAACCTAGTGACGTTGTGGTGCGTGCTTACGATGGTGCGAATAGTGTTGTCCATGGTGAAGTGGTTCTCCCTATCAAGATAGGACCTCAAGTCTTTAACACTACCTGTTACGTAATGAACATTCGTCCTGCCTATTCCTGCTTGCTGGGACGCCCTTGGATCCATGGGGCAAGTGTTGTAGCTTCGTCTCTCCATCAAAAGTTGAGGTATCCAATGGAGGACATGAAATTATATCACATTTTAGGACTTAATTCAATTAAATTATATTATTATTTACTTTAATTTATTTCATTTTATCAGATATTACGCGGTATTTCCTTTCTATTTATCTCAGGGATCTATTTGAAGCAAAAGTAAAAAAAAGGAAGAAAAGGAGGTGCAAAAAGAAGTTTTTGGAAACAAATAGCAAAAGCCAAGCCCAGCCCAAAGAAGGCACAGGCGTTGTGCCTGTGACGAACGTCACAGAGGTCGTGACGAGCGTCACGCTATATGCACTTGTGTGACGAGCGTCACACATGGTGTGACGGACGTCACACCATTCCCCTATATTTGAGGCACAAGGAACGCTTCAGAGACGTTGAGAGAGAGTTGAGCCCTATTTCCACGCCCAACTATTCTGCACGTTGAATTGAAGACTTTTGACGCGGAAGGCAGTTGCAGGAGGTAGCATATAAATAGTAGCTTTTTGGAAAGCTGAGGGTTCCACGCTTTTTCCAGATTTTTGCCGTTTTCGCATTTTTCTTCTTCCAGCAGCTTAGGCATATTTTACAGTATTACTTTTACAAATTTCTATATTGTTTTCTTTTGCAATTCTATTTTCTTTTCTAGCTCTCAATTAATTTTTCGCACAATAGTCTCTACATCGGAAACTATTGTGTACCTTTTACCGGATCTAACCTTACGTTAGAATCTAGTTTTTTTTATTCCTTCGTTTTATTTTTCTGCCTGATTGAAGAACTCAAGAACAAATCCAACCGGTCTGTGGTGGAGTGTTCAAGACTGCTATTTAATTATTCAGGTTCTTTATTTATTTGTTGAATTTATATATGCTTGTTTTTATTATTAATTTTTGTTGCTTGCCTGTGATGAATCTGTTTATGCATGTTATTTATTTAAGCCTGTTTAGCATGTCTGGCTGATTTATTTAGGTATCGGTATGTAAAGTAAGCGGAATGAAGGAATCAAAACTAAGTTGGTTTAATTAAGTTTAAAATTAAAATCACTCTTTTTACGGTCTCAATTTACAGGTTTAATAACAAAGTTTTTGTACGAAAGTAAAAGACATAAAGAAGTTAAAATCAACAGAGCGAGAGTTTGAGGTTTTGACTGGACAGTGTAAATTGGACATTAATTCTAGATCAGGGCGAGAGCAATTTTTAGAGTTAATTAAATTATAACCTTTTTCAAAAAGTATTTTTAAAGATTGAATGTGAGGGCGAGAGTTAAGCATTTGAATTTAATTATATAACCTAAGTCAACAGAGTGAGAGTTTGAGATAAGGGTGTTTAAACGATTAGTGTTTTCTTAAAAAGAGTTTCTACTGATTCTACTGTTTTCAAAAAGTGGTTTTTGACTTAACTATAAGTGACAGCTACGTTAATATAAAATCATAGTTTATTCAACAGAGCGAGAGTTTGAGATAAAACTTTTAACCAATAGCGTCAACTGAAAAGATTTACTTTAAAACCAAGAAACCAATAAAGAATTGATTCCCTAATTACGACGAATTACATACCGATATCCGCTTATTAGATATTTATTTTAGATCTTATTTTAGTTTTAACGTTTCCCCCAAACAATCAAAATATCATCTGCCTTAGCTTTACGAAGTAACCTTAGATAACGGTATATCGATTCATAAGTCCCTGTGGGATCGATATCTTTTAAAACTACGCGATAGAACTGTGCACTTGCAGTTTGTACCCCAATTCGACTCATAAAGTCGAGCGATCAGCAAGATTGTCACTGTGTATGGAGAAGAAGAGTATATTGTCAGTAGTGTGCATACCTTCAGATACGTCGAGATGAATGGTGAATTCTTTGAGACTCCTTCTCAGTCATTTGAAGTAGTTCCTCCGACCAGTCATGTCCTTAAGCCAACTTCCCGTGTGCCCAAGGTTATTCGTGCTCCTCCTGCTATGATTTCTCTGAAAGATGCTCAAGCCGTGGTTGAAGATGGTGGTCGTACTGGCTAGGGTCAACTGATCGATGTACCGTACAAGTCTGATAAATTTGGCCTGGGGTTTAGCTCTGAAAAGATAGTCAAAGATCAGATTAATGTTGTAGAAGATGCTGATAGCGATTGCGACTTGGATAGCTGGATTTTCCCAACAATTGGTGACGGACTCAATAATTGGAAGGCTGAAGACACTATCCCGATTTCCTTTAGTCAGGAGTAATTGTTATTGCTTATTTTAGTGTTTCAAATTTTGTAATTTTTATTATGAACAATTGAACTTCTTAAAGCATTGTGTCTATGCTCGGGGCACAATAGCTAATTTGTTAAGGGTTTTGCCATTTTCATAAGCATATTCACATTCAATAAATCAATGGACTTTTTGCATTCAAATATTGCGCTCTTTATCTTTCCTGTCATCTTTCAAATAAGCTATGTTTTCTTACACACACTCACGTAAAAAATTGCAGATCCATATCCACTCTGGATCCTGTTGATAATAATTCTGCTGCTGTTAATTATGGCTTTAAAAATTCGATCTACCAAGCCGAGGATGGAAGTGAGGAAGATTGCGAAGTGCCTGGAGAGCTTGCCAGACTGTTACTGCAAGAAGAAAAGACTATACAGACGCATGAGGAATCAATTGAAATTGTAAATCTGGGTACTGAAGTAGACAAGAAAGAAGTCAAAATAGGAGCAGGCTTGGAAAACAGTGTCAAAGAAAGATTGATTCAGATGTTACATGACTATGTAGAGATTTTTGCTTGGTCTTATGAAGACATGCCAGGACTGGATACTGATATAGTAGTACATCGTTTGCCGAAGAAGGAAGATTGTCATCCTGTTAAGCAAAAGGTTCGTCGCATGCGTCCTGAAATGTCTGAGAAAATCAAAGCCGAGGTTATGAAACAATTTAATGCAGGTTTTCTAGTTGTTACTTCTTATCCTCAATGGGTTGCTAATGTGGTACCAGTGCCAAAGAAGGATGGTAAGGTGCGAATGTGTGTAGATTACAGAGATTTGAATAAAGCAAGTCCCAAAGATGACTTTCCACTTCCGCACATTGATGTTCTGGTAGATAACACCGCTCAACATAAGGTATTCTCATTCATGGATGGATTCTCAGGTTATAACCAGATTAAGATGGCACCTGAAGACATGGAGAAAACTACGTTTGTGATGCAATGGGGCACTTTCTGTTACAAAGTAATGCCATTCGGTTTAAAGAATGCATGGGCAACATACCAGCGTGTTATGGTGGTTTTGTTCCATGATATGATCCATCATGAAATAGAGGTATATGTGGATGACATGATAGCCAGATCTCATACTGAAGAAGAACATCTGATCATTTATACAAACTGTTTGAGAGGTTGAAGAAATACAAGTTGAGATTGAACCCGAACAAATGCACCTTTGGAGTAAGATCCGGTAAACTCTTGGAATTTATTGTCAGTGGTAAAGGAATTGAGGTTGACCCGGCTAAGGTGAGAGCTATTCAAGAAATGCCAGTTCCCCGTACAGATAAAGAAGTCAGAGGTTTCTTGGGACGCTTGAATTACATTGCCCAATTTATCTCCCATTTGACTGCTACTTGCAAACCCATCTTCAAATTACTGAGGAAAAATCAAGAGATAATATGGAATGATGAATGTCAAGAAGCTTTTGACAAAATCAAGAAGTATCTCCAAGAACCTCAAATTCTGATGCCACCAGTTGAAGGAAGACCTCTAATCATGTATTTGACCGTGTTAGAAAATTCAATGGGGTGTGTGCTGGGGCAACATGACGAGTCTGGTCGAAAAGAGCATGCAATATACTACCTTAGCAAAAAGTTTACCGACTGTGAAACAAGATACTCACTGCTTGAGAAAACTTGTTGTGCTTTGGATTGGGCTGCTCGCCGACTAAGACAGTATATGTTGAATCATACCACTTTATTGATTTCTAAGATGGATCCTATCAAATATATATTTGAGAAACCTGCGCTCTCCGGAAGAATAGCAAGATGGCAGATGATTTTAATAGAGTATGATATCCAGTATACTACCCAGAAAGCAATCAAAGGAAGCGTGTTAGCTGATCATTTGGCTCATCAAGCAGTTGATGATTACCAATCTATGAATTTTGAGTTCCCTGATGAGGATGTTATGCTTGTTACTGATTATGAAGAACCTGGACCGGATGAAGGACCCGAACTGGGATCCCGATGTACTATGGTTTTTGATGGATCTTCTAATGCATTGGGCAATGGTGTTGGTGTTGTAATGATTTCTCCCAAGGGTTGCCATACGCCTTTCACTGCTAGACTATGTTTTGATTGTACCAATAATATGGCTGAGTATGAAGCATGTATTTTGGGACTCAGAGCTGCTATAGACCTGAGAATCAAGTTTTTGAGTGTGTACGAAGACTCAGCCTTAGTAATCAGTCAGATCAAAGGAGAATGGGACACTAAACATCTGAATCTCATCCCTTATCGAGAGCGGGTGTTGACATTAATCCCATACTTTGAAGAGATTACATTCGAACATATTCCACGAGAAGAGAATCAGTTGGCAGACGCATTGGCTACCATGTCATCTATGTTCAGAGTCAGATGGGACAATGAAGCTCCCATGATCACCATTGAACGATTAGATGAACCAGCATATTGTTATGAACTTAATGCTGATGAAGTAGAAGAGAAACCTTGGTTCCACGAAGTAAAAAGATATTTAGAAACTCAGGAATACCCTGAAGGGGCATCCATCAATGACAGAAAATTTCTAAGGAAGTTCTCCGCTAAATTCTTTTTGGGTAATGGAGTATTATACAAACGTAATCATGATTCAACTTTGCTTCACTGTGTGGATAAAAAGGAAGCAGAAAAGATTATGGAAGACATGCATGACGATATTTTTGGGACTCATTCTAGTGGACATACGATGGCCAAGAAGATTCTGAGATCAGGGTATTATTGGTCTATGATCGGTCACCATTTCCATTGAATTCCCTCCGTTAATGCGACATATTTTCATCACTTTGGTAAGGTTTATGTTTGTTTTCAGTTGCTTTGGAGTCATTTATCATGTTTTGTTGGTTTGGTATCGCATTGCATTCGATTACAAGTTTATGTCAAAAAGATCTCGTTTATGCTTTGTTTGGTAGTGTCATTGTTACAGGCCATTGCACAGGTTTAAAAGGAAGAATGGTGAAGTTATGGACACTCTGAAAGGCGAAAATATGAAGAAACAGCAGGTCAACACGGGCACCCGTGTGCCACAACACTGCCCGTGTTGTTGATCAGGCAGAGCAGAATGGGAGCAGAAAAACAGAGATCAACACGGGCACCCGTGTGCCACCACACGGCCGTGTTGATTAAAACAGTGCATTAACACGGGCACCTGTGTGGAGGAACACGGCCCGTGTTGTTGCCACTGTAGCTTGTGCTGAAAATAATTAATTATGAAGAACAACACGGCCACCCGTGTGCCACCACACGGCCGTGTTGATTGTACGCAGCTTGGAAAACCTAATTTTTGCGTTGTGAACCGATTCTGCTCATTAAGGGTAGTTTGGACCTTTTGCTTGGAGTAGATTCATATGAAGCTATAAGAAGGCTTGGAAGAGAAAGAAGAAGGCACCTTTTTACAGACGAAAGAAAACATTGCATTGGAGAAGATAGCGGATACGACGGATTTGAAGACGGCGAGATTCAAGGGCATCAACCATTGAAGATCAAACTCTCCTAATTCTTTGTAATGTCTAATCTTTACATTATGAGTTCTTTAAGTACTATGAGAGGCTAAACCCCCTGATGCTAGGGGGGTGGTCCTGATGTTATCGCATGTTATGAATTTGAACAAATGATTTCTTGATTACTATGTTACTTATTTCAATTCAATTGTGCGATGTTATTATGCTTTTGTATCGGACAAATACAAATTGATCTACGACTTTCAATAACAGGACTGTGATTGTTAGGGTTTTCACACAATTGGGTTTATGAATGCATCATCTAGGACTAGTAACTTTCGTAAATCACCGTAAACCTTGATATTATGTATGATTAAAACCAATGATTAATTGAATGGACATTTGAGTAAGAATTGGTAGTTTAATAGTTTCTTCCTTAAGGACTTAAGTAAGAACATTATGAGGTTAGGTGATTGAATGTTTCATATGTATTAAGGAAATCTTGACTGAATTCATAACCGGTTAACTCAACCACTCACCCTAGCATCTTTTATCTTAATCAATTATTTTTACTCTTTGTGTGTTTACCATTATAAATTCCAAAACAACCAAACCATTATCTTTTTGTTCTGATAGAATCAAATTAAAATAAGTATTTCCTACGCAATCCTTGAGATCGATACTTGGAAATAAAACTCCTTATTACTACATCGGTAAAAATAGTACACTTGCTATTTTTCCGATCAAGTTTTTGGCGCCGTTACCGGGGATTGCCAAAATACCTATTTTAATTTTTATTCTATTTTGTTGCTCGTCAACCAAAATTTTATCTGTGACAATCTTGTTAGTCAATTCTGATATTTGTCTAACTTGTGTATGCGAGGTAAGGCCTCAGCAGATTTTTCTTTTGACGCAGATCCAGAAAGAACTCTTCGAGCTAGACTGAGACAAGCCAAGCGAGAAAAACTGGAATTAGCAGAGAAAGCAGACGAGGAAGTTGTTTCAGTGCATTCAGAGAATTCAGATTCAGACGCGGAAACAGTTCCTGAAATCATGGCTGCAAACCCACCACCACCACCAGAGAGACTTCTCGGTGACTATGGTGGAACCAACACTCCGGGTGGTCGTATGACAATTGTAAACCAACCGGTTAATGTCGACCAATTTCAGCTGCATCCCAGCACAATTAATCAACTCGAAAGGCGGTCCTTTTCTGGAAGAGTGAATGAAGATGCCAAAAAGCATCTCCAAAGGTTTTTAACTATGAGCACAACACTGAAAATGCCTGGACATAACGAAGAAGCAATAAGGCTTCGTATGTTCCCATTCACTTTAGCAGATGAAGCCGAAGAGTGGTTCTATTCCTTACCTGCTGGTAGTATCACTACATGGGCGGAGATGGAAACAACATTCTTGCATGAATATTTTCCTGCATCAGTGTCACTGAGAAAAAGATACGAGATCCTAAACTTCAAGCAGAAGGAGGGTGAGTCACTAGGAGATGCCTATAAAAGATTCAAGAGAATTCTAGTGGGTTGTCCTACTCACAACATGGATGAAACTGAGCAGATGCAAATGTTTGTTAATGGTCTTTGAATTCAAACGAGGCAAATCCTTGATTCAGCAGCTGGTGGCTCAGCTAACTTTGCAACAGCCACCGGTATGAAGAAGATAATTGAAGCAATTGCCTCAAATGAGCATTTGGAGTTGTATGATAGGGTGTCAAGCAAATCTGCAGTAATTGATTTGAAGCTTGAAACAAACAAACAGGTAAAAATTGAAGAAGCAGTTGCTGCAGAGGTGGAAAAAAGGTTGAGAGCACTAAACATAGGTGCTCAGAAAGTGGCTCAAGTGCAACAGGCACCGAGTGAAGTGTGTGACGTTTGCAATGGACCATACAATACTGTTCATTGTTTTGCAACACCGCAACAGATCGAAGATATAAAAATTTTAAAGCAGAACAATCCCTACTCCAACACATATAATCCGGGGTGGAAAAATCATCCCAACTTTGCATGGAAAGATCAAAGAGGGAACGTGCAACAACAGGCACAGGGTCAATATCAAAATCAATATCAGCAGCAGCAACAACAGGTACCTAAGAAGGCAGATTGGGAGATTGCAATTGAAAAGATGGCAGCTCAAAATATGCAATTTGAAGAAGAGACTAGAAACAATCAGAAAAATACCATCGCCTCCCTAAGGAATCTCGAAGTTCAGCTGGGACAGATAGCACAACAACTGGCAAGTTCTCGAACGCCAGGTTCCCTACCAAGTGAAACAGTTCAAAATCCGAGAGGTCAGGAGAATGTTAATATTGTCACGACAACAGAGAAAAAGGCTACTGAAAAGAAAAAAATTATATCACCAAGCGAGCCGACTAAAGAAGAAACTATCAAAGGAACTAAACCAGTGATTAAGTTGCCCTACCCTCAGAGAATGACAAAGAAGGAACCTAGTGAGTCAGACTTGGAGAAATTCATGAAAATGTTTAAAAGGATTGAGGGTCATATGGCCTTGTTTGAAGCACTTGAAAGGATGCCCATGTACAAGAAATTCGTGGAAGAGGTAATGGCTGAAAAGAAACTAACCACTGAAGAACAGGTATCCGGTACGGAACAATATAATGCAAACTCCCTGGAGCAGAACATTCCTAACAAACAAAAGGATCCAGGAACCGTCACAGTACCATGCACAGTCAAAGAAAGAACCTTCAAAAAGGTACTAATAGATTCGGGAGCTAGTGTGAATCTGATGCCATTATCGGTCTATCACAGGCTGGGTATTAAAAACATCAGTGATATAAAGACCAATCTGAAGTTTGCGGATCACTCAAGAAAAGATGCATATGGTATAGCTGAAGATATGCTGGTAACAATAGCGGACTTGACTTTCCCAGTCGATTTTGTAATCCTAGACATACCTGAAGACAATGAGGCACCCATCATTCTGGGTCGACCTTTCATGAAGACGAGTCGATGCAAGCTCGACATGGATGAGTGCACGTTAACCTTGAAAGTTCACAACAAGGAAATAACATTGAATGCTATTGAAAACCAGGAGATGGAGGAAGATACAAAATCTCAGTATCAAGTAGGCTTAATCAGGACATTGAATACTATCAAAGGCTCACCACTGCCAGTAGCCACCCGAAATGGAAAGATTCCGAACACTGAAAGGATAGTTAAAAAGGAATCGTGGCACAAAGGAGTCCACACTGATAAAAGAGACAACGTCCGTGTTGTAGACAAGAGGTGCAACAAGGTTTTGAACCTGAAATACCCCCCATGATAAGGGAAATGAACTGTCGAGCCATGCGACGTTAAACGAAGTGCTTCGTGGGAGGCAACCCACGCGTTTGATTTCTAATTTATTGCGTTTTTATTTTTCTTTGTGTGTGCTAAAATTTTGTGTAGGGGAGGAGGAGAATTAAAAGGGCAAAGTCACAAACACCTCCAAATGGAAGGAAACCACACAAGTGCAGTAAACCAACAGTAGTCGCTGTGAGTCCCCTTTGTATCTGGATTTAAACATTGAGGTCAATGTTTAGTTCAGGTGTGTGGGGGGGGGGGGTTTCCTTTCATGTTTTATTTCCATCGCTTTTGTTTTGTTGTCGTCGTATTGTTTTTGTTTGTTTTCGTTGTTTACTTGTGTGTACAGAGTGATGAGAAATGGTTGGACGAATCCGGGATCAATGGTAGTGGATGAAAGACACCCCTCATACTTATTCTGATAAGGCACCCCGGAAGAGGATGCAACCTTGAGAAAAGAAGTCGGACACAATTTGGGGACACCGGACCAAGAAAGCGGTATGGAAAGACCGAGTCAGAAAAGAACCACATAACACGAGGAGACTTCGGAGCTTGCAAGCTAACCGACATGGTGAGATCACAAAAAGCCAAACACGAAATATCAACATGAGAGTTCAGCCAGGTATGACTTTATCACTCTGATTTTGCGTATGTCCTGTTGACACATCACAGCATGACAACACACACTGAGGCAAGTTGTTTGTTTAGCCAGGGCCTTTCTAGCCATCCCTATATGTATGTTTCCCTTCGTAAACCCATGTTAACGTTTAAGCATTATTCATCGTAAACCCCATGTTAACGTTTAAGCATTATTCATCATAGACCCCCTGTTAACTTTTAATCATTCATTTCCTTTTGTGTCATAACTTGGTATGATTGTGTGAATTGCAAGATGTGCAATAAAACTAAGTTTGGGGTGGAAATCTTGAAAGAGAAGGCAAGTGCATAATATGAGATCATACAAAAAGAAAAATAGTATGTATTTTCTTTAAAAGAAAAAAAAAGAAAAGAAAAACAAAAGAGAAAAATGCACTTGCCGAGACCTAAGACTCTAACAGATATAAAATGCTCGGAAAATTTGAGTAGAAAAAGAGTCAAAAGAGTGAAATTAACCCCCAGAGTATACGTGATGCACGAGAGAAAAAGAGAAAGAAAAATCACACAACATGACTACCGAGTTCAAAACCCTTTGTTATCCAATTTTTTTGTTTATCCCACCGTACCCAAGCCCCGTTACAACCTAAAAAGACCTCAAAAAGTGTGTGGAATCTGCTGTGGTAGTGACATTAGAATGTATTCAAAGTTAAGAGTTTGGTATTGCATACTGTGCTGTGAGTGTACGCACCTAACCCTGAGAGATATTGTGAGTGTGTGAAAAGCTTGCAGGTGAAGAGGTTTCTGATGTGGAAATGTGGTAAACTGCCTGAATCGGAGAGACCTGAAACTCGATTGGAAAGGAAGAACACAAATGGTGAAAGACTAGGTTGCATTGTGGAAAATGAAGTCGGGGGTGACCTTTGTTTGGACTCAATACATCACTTGAGGACAAGCAATGAGACAAGTTTGGGGTTGTGATCGGTCACCATTTCCATTGAATTCCCGCCGTTAATGCGACATATTTTCATCACTTTGGTAAGGTTTATGTTTGTTTTCAGTTGCTTTGGAGTCATTTATCATGTTTTGTTGGTTTGGTATCACATTGCATTCGATTACAAGTTTATGTCAAAAAGATCTCGTTTATGCTTCATTTGGTAGTGTCATTGTTACAAGCCATTGAACAGTGTAGCACCTCAAATTTGCACCTCCCATTTGTACATTCATTTCATTTTTAGGTCATTAACATTGCATTCACATTGCATAGCCCATTGCATATCATCAGTCAAGACTGATCAGGAGAATCCATCTGTGCAAGAGAGCAAGAGCATTTCCATGAGATAAGGGCCCTATGGTTGTTCTAGAGAGCTTACATGAATTGAGGATCATTTTGAAGCAATTTGGCCAAGTGTTGAAGGTTCAAAGTCCACAGTGCATGACCAAGTCATCTGAGGCCCATAAAAGTCAACTGCAAGTCAACTGAGGGCTAGGAGATGGAGAAATGGTTTGAGACACTTCATTCTTGTCCCAAAGAGGGTTATTCAACATGTCAAACATCTACCTTGAAGATTTTGAAGCCAGATCAAAAGTTTCCAAAAATGGAAAGTGACCTGTAATTTGCAAGTTTCCAAAAATGGCAAGTTTTTGGACCAACTTCAACTCAACTTTCCAACATCAAAGAAGGTTCAAATGAATTTTCTTCCAACATGAAAGTTGAAGATATTTCTCTCCCATTTCCAAAAAGTCCAAGATCATGAATTTCTAATGAATGGTTAAGGATTTATGATCAAATCATGGCAAAGTGTGCTTGGAACTTCAAATGACCATATCTTTTGAACCAAAACTCCAAATTTGGTGGTTCTTTTTGCAAAATGTTTCTCATGTCATGAAGTTTCTAAATCAACCATCACATTGCATGAAATGTTAACACATGAGCATTTGCATATCCAAGTCAATTTTGGAGGGAAAATTGGAAATTTAAAAATGGTGCATTGTATGGACTTTCTACCATTGCCATTGGGTTTGAAATGCAATTTTGAGTGAATTTGGGCCAACATGGTGTACTGTTCACGTGTGGTTTCCATGCATGAGGTGAAAATGCAAATTGGTGCATACACCTTATACTCCCTTAATCCCAATTAAACATGGCTTAGTGTTAATTTCATATTCATTAACAAGGCATATAAAAGGTTAATCACAACTGTTTCATTGACAACACACATTTTCAGATCTAGATCTTGAAATTGATCAAAATTTTCTCTCAAAAAGATTTTCCAAATTCTTCACATAAACCTCATTTCTCTTGGTGAATTCATGATCATGGAGTGGTTTTGAGTGAGATTGAACGTGCATCTTGTGGTTTTCTGCTCAATTTCGTGCATGCTCAAGCTTGAATGCATCAATGGAGTTTTCAAATTCAGTTGGATTCACACGTGTTTAAGCTTCCAATTCTTCATCAAACATCTCCACAAGACTTCTGGAATTGATCTGGACCATTACAAGCCTTGGAACGTGCAAAACAAGGTTCTGCTCTTCAAGAGGTATGATTTTCGATCTTCATAATTCTTCAATCCATGAGCATAATTGTGTAGATCTTTGATTGATGAGAATTCTGAGCCAAAAATTGTGTGAAATGGAGCATTATTGACTGAGTTATGTGCATTTGAAGTTTTGCATCCAAAAATGTTCATGCTCGATTCTTGTTGATCTTGATGTTTTACGCTTAAATGTTTGTTGATCCTTGCTCACCATTGAAAGATCTTGCTAGTGATATAAGTTTTGTTGATTTCTGGACATTTCTGGATTTTCTGGAAAATGGATGCATGAAGTTCATCATGTTCATCTTCTTCCTCATGAAGAAGATGAAGATTCATGCGTTCTGGGGATTTGCGTCAGTTTTCTGGAAATAGCGACGGTTTGAACCGTCCAAATTTATGCAGGCTAGGGTTTTTGCAAAACGCGTGTGTTTCATGTGGCGCGCTCATTTGAAATTTGACTGGCTTCGATCCTCAGCGAGGACAATTTTTCAATTGTTCATCATTTTCACATCTTCCCTCCATTTGCCATGCCATGTTCATATTTGAATTTCATTTTTTCTATCAACTTGGAAAATCCATATCAAATTGAAAAATGCATCAATTCATCTCCAATATTTTGCAAAATGTTCCTTAGAATGTCTAGTTTTTAATGATCATGAATTTGAAAGTTGTGCCTGGCTGGAATTTTATTTGCTCTAGGTTGATTGAACACATGTACATTTGTGACCTTGCCTTACTCTTTCTATCATGAAATGCTTGTTTTTAATCCAATGGACTTGAAATTTTACATGCTGATTCTAGACACGTTGATGGACCTTTGAGGCTTGATCTGGTATTTTTCTCATGTGCCAATTCTGTTTTATGCTTGTGTTTGCATGGTGTGACAATTTGTGTCACACACTTGGTTGTCTAACTTGTGCAATTTGATTTCCATGCCAAATGACCTCTAATGCTTCTGATTTTTTGTGTGATGGATGTTTTGGATGTGTTGAATGTTCATGAATTTTTCCAGAATTATTTGAATCATTTCTGTTTTGATTGGGAATTTTCATTCTTAATGTTCAAATGTGTGCCTTGAATTGGTCATTGACTTCTCTTGCCTATTACATGAACTTGCATGATGATTTTGGTTTGGTCCTTTTTAGGAAATGTTCTTGATTGATTAAATATGATCCATGTTGAATATCAAGTTCTGTTTTGGCTTTTTTAATCCTCTTTTGACCCTAGGCTTTGACCTAGTGGTTTGATACTTACATTTGAGTTGTGGATTTCAGGTTCAAGTGTGCATCTCCTTGGTTGATGTTGCTCCTTCATTTGAGCTTGATCATTTGTTATTGTTGGCTAACATTTGCTGTTTTGTAGGCTTTAAGGATAATTCACTTGTGTTTATGGCTTATGTGTTGCATATTGGGTTGTCTGTTTGATATTGACTGTTGACTATTGTTTGGATTTTGTACTGATTGGTTTAGCTGTTTCCACAGGTACTTAAGTTGCTTTAAGTTCATTTGAACTTTTCTTTGCTTGCTTGTGGTTGGCATACCATTGAGGTATAATCCCCTGATCTTCATGTAGTCTGGAAGACCTGTCATGTTATGTTGGCATGCACCTGTCTGAAGCCCTCCTTAAGAGGCAATGCTTGTGGATGTTTAATTTTGTACCAAGCAGGTAAAATCCTCTTAAGAGGAAATTGGCAGATAAAAGGGATGTGCAATCCATCCCCTGCTATTCAGTTGTGTCATTCACTTTGCTCACACATCATGTGTTGATGCATCTTGAATAAGAACCCAAGATCTTGTTGTGTCAGTCATGTGGAGAAGAGTTCCTACATTCTGAACTCCCACACTTTCTATTTGAGTCAAGCTCTCCCAGGCCAGGGATAAGAGCTGTGAGGCATAACCCTCATCTCCATTTCATCTGCTTCACCCTAACTCTCAATGTTAGGGTTAAGAGCTAACTACACCCCATTCCAGTTGGCTTGTTTGTCGAGGTTGACATTGTAACACCCCGATAAAAATAAGATAATTATTTAATTTAAGTTAATATTATATTTATTAATTTAATTAAATAATTGGAATTATTGGATTATTATTATTATTATTGGAATAATAATTATTGGAAAATATATATAAGTTGGAAATAAGAAAAAGAGTCCATTTGGTAAAGAAAGGGTTTTTACGTGAAAAACAGAGAAGCGGCTGAAAAGTGGAAAGTGGAGAAAGGGCAAAGAGGCAGGACAAGAGGAAGAAGGTTGAAGAAGGAAGAGCTCGAAGCTAAAAGATTCGCCGGATTAACTCAGGTAAGGGGGGTTTATCGTCGTTTAATGGGTATTATGGATTAGCATGTAATGGGTAGTGATAAACCGTTGAATTGACCCTAATTGGGATTGTGAATGCTGAAAATTATGTTGGATAAAACTGTGTTTAGGCTGTAATTGAATCTGTGTTTGGGTTAGTTGTGAATTTCCGAACGTATAGCTTTTTACGGAATTGGAATCGGAGGTCCGGAAGTCCTCCAACGGCGGAAAATGCGGAGAATTCTGCATTCTGCCTTGTGTTAGCGCAGGAACAGCTTCTGTCTTGCGTTAACCGGTTAACCCAGGGTGTTAACCGGTTAACACTGTTATGTATTCTGAATAATTGCTGTTTTGTCTGCGTTAACCGGTTAACCCAGGGTGTTAACCGGTTAACACTGTTAAGTTTTGGACAGAAAGCGTGTTTGTGCTGCGTTAACCGGTTAACCCAGGGCGTTAACCGGTTAACACTGTTGCAGAGTGGAAAAATTGTTAATTAAAATGTTGTGTGCCTAATTGATGGTTGCCTATATCGGTGTGTGATATAGTAGGGATTATTTCCCGCTGTTTTGAGCAGTATAGGTATTAGTAGAGTGTGCTAATACTGTGTTTAATTATTTGACATGATATGATGTGTTGATACATGTGTTGATACTGTATGATGGTATGCATAACGTTGTGAATGTGTATGTTATGCATGTGTTGTGAATGGACTGTTTTATGGCTTAGAGAGTGAGCATCGGTCCGTTGCGGATTATTGTTGTGATGTTGCATTGCTAGGTGATTAGCGTGCATAATGTGGCCTTTATGGTGGTAGCTAATTCCCATGGTGAGGAATTAGTGATGTTAGTCATTTGGACTGTTTTTGATGTTTGCATGCTAGGTGAATTAGCGTGCATAGCATGGCCCTTGGGGTGGTAGCTAATTCCCATGGTGAGGAATTAGTGATGTGAGTCACTAGGTCTCAAATGAGTGGGACTGGTGAGCTTGGTAGCCGTACCTGGATTTGGTCGGTGAAGTTGAACTATATGTTCAAGAATAGTCGGTACCGCATGTGTGGAGTCTCATTTCATAATGTATGTATGGCGTATAATATGAATGGATGTATTCCAATATTATACGTGTGGTTGTGTTGACATTGAGTATGAGTATGAATTGTGTAGTATTGAGTATGATAATTGGGTTGATGTGCCGTTACTGAATGTGTGATATGATTAGGGTGATTAATGTGTTAAATTACTTAACATGACATGATATTTTATAATGCTTACTATATCGATTGAGGAACTCACCCTTACAACTATTTTTCAGGTAACGAGCAATGAGTTGAGTAGAAGCTAATGCTTGGAGTCTAGTGTAGTCTCCTTAGTGGGTCATGCTCTGATAGATGTAACATCGGGAGGGAACATTTTAATTGTATTGTTGATGATTGTTGAACCAGTTTACATGTAGTATGTTGCATGTTTTGAATGATCGATTTGATCTCTATCCGTTGCGTATTATGCAATACTTTATGTTTTGAGATAAATAATGAGCATGACTAAATAGTATGACGAATGGTGCGAAATAAATGTGTGACACCCTTAATTGCATGATTACTCTGATTTATATGTTGTTATTTAATTAAATATTTGGGGTATTTTAGAAGGGTGTTACATTAGTGGTATCAGAGCATAGTCGGTCGAGTCGAGTCGTAATTATTCTGTTTCCCTGTACGGGATAGGTGTTGTGTAACCCTATCAGTACTTATTGTTTTAGCTTGTTGGGTTTTCAGAATAGAGATGGCTGGAAGAGGTAGAGACGATGCTGCGATTGCTGAGGCTCTGGGTATGCTAGCTGGAGTACTTGGAGGGAATCCGAATGTTGTGGGAATGGGAGCTGCTCGTCAATTGAGTGAGTTCCAGAAGAACAATCCTCCAATGTTCAAGGGAGCATACGATCCAGATGGCGCTCAGAAGTGGTTGAAGGAGATAGAGAGAATCTTCCGAGTGACTGAGTGTGCCGATAACCAGAAGGTCAGGTTCGGTACGCATATGCTGTCAGAAGAAGCAGATGATTGGTGGGTTGCTACCCGCACTGAGTTGGAATCTGCTGGGAATGCTGAGATCACTTGGGCTGTGTTCAGAGAGAGATTCCTGAGGAAGTACTTTCCAGAGGATGTCAGAGGAAAGAAAGAGATAGAGTTCTTGGAATTGAAGCAGGGTAACAGGTCTGTTACTGAGTATGCTGCTAAGTTCACAGAGCTGTCAAAGTATTATACTCCCTATAATGAGGCTACTGGAGAATTTTCGAAATGTGTGAAGTTTGAGAACGGGTTACATCCCGAGATCAAGCAGGCTATTGGGTATCAGCGGATTAGAGTGTTTTCTGACTTGGTTGACTGTTGCAGGATTTTTGAACAGGATTCCAAAGCCAGAGCAGAGAGCTATCAGCAAAGGGTTGATAGGAAAGGCAAGAATCAGAATGATCGTGGAAAACCGTATGCAGCTGGCAAAGGTTTTCAGAAGCAGAGTGGGATGAAGAGGCCTAGTGGGGGAGACTCTAGCGCCCCTGCTAAGTGTTATAGATGTGGTCGGGCTGGACATCGTGTCCATGAGTGTACCAGTGCTGAGATGAAGTGTTTCAAGTGTGGCAAAGGTGGTCATTTGGCTGCAGAGTGCCGGTTGAAGACTGTAACTTGTTTCAACTGTGGAGAGGTGGGTCATATCAGTCCACAGTGTCCTAAGCCGAAGAAAGAGAATCAGTCAGGAGGCAAGGTCTTTGCCTTATCGGGTTCTGAGACTTCTGCAGATGATCGTTTGATCAGAGGTACGTGTTATATTAATGGCTTTCCTCTTGTAGCTATTATCGACATAGGTGCTACTCATTCCTTTATATCTTTGGATTGTGCTGTGAAACTTAAATTAGAGATATCTGAGATGTTGGGTAGTATGGTGATTGATACTCCTGCGAAGGGTTCAGTGACTACTACTTCAGTTTGTTTAAATTGTCCTTTGAGTATTTTTGGTAGAGACTTTGGAATAGACCTAGTGTGTCTTCCACTAGTGCAGATTGATGTTATCTTGGGTATGAACTGGTTGGTGTTTAACCGAGTTTATATCAACTGTTTTGATAAGACTGTGATTTTTCCTGAGATTGAGGAAGGAAAGAGTTTGTTTCTATCAGCGAGGCAGGTGAATGAGGCAGTAGCAGATGGGGCAGAGTTGTTTATGCTGTTAGCGACTTTGGAGGCTAAAGATAAACTGGTGATTTGCGATCTAGCTGTGGTGTGTGATTTTCCTGATGTGTTTCCGGAAGAAGTGAATGAATTACCGCCAGAGCGTGAAGTTGAATTCTCGATTGATTTGGTACCTGGTACTAGACCGATATCGATGGCTCCGTACCGTATGTCTGCTGTTGAGTTAGCTGAATTGAAGAGTCAGCTGGAAGATCTGTTGGATAAGAAATTTATTCGTCCGAGTGTGTCACCGTGGGGTGCACCAGTGTTGTTGGTTAAGAAGAAAGAAGGTACTATGAGGTTGTGTGTGGACTACAGGCAACTGAATAAAGTGACGATCAAGAATCGGTATCCTTTGCCGAGGATTGATGATTTGATGGATCAATTGGTTGGTGCGAGTGTGTTCAGCAAGATAGATTTGAGATCTGGGTATCATCAGATACGTGTAAAAACTGAGGATATTCAGAAGACTGCTTTCAGAACAAGGTATGGACATTATGAGTATGTTGTAATGCCTTTTGGTGTGACTAATGCGCCTGGAGTATTTATGGAGTATATGAATAGGATTTTCCATCCGTACCTAGATAAGTTTGTTGTGGTGTTTATTGACGACATTTTGGTGTATTCGAAATCTGAAGAAGAGCATGCTGAACATTTGAAAGTGGTTTTAGAAGTTCTCCGAGAAAAGAAGTTATTTGCTAAACTGTCTAAGTGTGAATTTTGGTTAGAAGGGGTTAGTTTTCTTGGTCATGTAATTTCAAGAGGTGGTGTTGCTGTTGATCCTTCTAAGATAGAAGCGGTGTCTAAGTGGGAAGCTCCGAAGTCTGTTGCTGAGATTCGAAGTTTCCTTGGATTGGCTGGTTATTATAGGAAGTTCATTGAGGGATTTTCTAAGTTGGCGTTACCGTTGACGATGTTGACCAGAAAGGGGCAAGCGTTTGTTTGGGACTCAAAATGTGAAGAAGGTTTCCAAGAGTTAAAGAGAAGGTTAACTATTGCTCCTATTCTGATATTACCGAGTCCGTCGGAACCATTTGAGGTTTACTGTGATGCTTCATTGTTGGGTTTGGGTGGTGTGTTGATGCAGAATAAGCAGGTTATAGCTTATGCTTCGAGACAACTGAGGGTTCATGAGAGGAACTATCCGACACACGATTTAGAGTTGGCAGCCGTGGTATTTGTTCTGAAGTTATGGAGGCATTACTTGTATGGATCAAGATTTGAGGTTTTCAGTGACCATAAAAGTTTAAAGTATTTGTTTGATCAGAAAGAGCTGAATATGAGACAGAGGAGATGGTTAGAATTTCTGAAGGATTATGACTTTGGTTTGAATTACCATCCGGGTAAAGCAAACGTAGTGGCTGATGCATTGAGTCGGAAATCATTGCATATGTCTATGTTAATGGTTAGGGAATTGGATTTAATTGAGCAGTTTAGAGACTTGAGTTTGGTGTGTGAGAGTACTCACAATAGTGTTAAATTGGGAATGTTGAAATTAACGAGTGGTATTCTGGATGAGATTAGAGAGGGTCAGAAATCCGATGTGCTTTTGGTTGATAAGTTGACTCTAGTGAATCAAGGTCAAGGTGGTGAATTCAGAGTTGATGAGAATGGTGTTTTGAAATTTGGTAATCGGGTGTGTATTCCGGATGTTACCGAACTTAAGAAGAGTATTCTGGAGGAAGGACATCGTAGTGGCCTGAGTATTCATCCTGGAGCTACGAAGATGTATCATGATTTAAAAAAGTTATTTTGGTGGCCGGGAATGAAAAGAGAAATTGCGAGTTTTGTTTATTCCTGTTTGACTTGTCAGAAGTCAAAGATTGAGCATCAGAAGCCGTCTGGGCTAATGCAACCGTTGACTATTCCAGAGTGGAAGTGGGATAGTATCAGTATGGATTTTGTGTCTGGTTTGCCGAGGACAAATAAGAATTGTGAAGCTATTTGGGTGATTGTTGACAGATTGACAAAGTCGGCTCATTTCATTCCGATCAGAATGGATTATTCGTTAGAGAAATTAGCTGAGTTGTATATTGAGAAGATTGTAAGTTTGCATGGTATTCCGTCGAGTATTGTTTCGGACAGAGATCCCAGATTTACATCGAAGTTCTGGGAAGGTTTGCAGAAGGCTATGGGAACTAAGCTGAGATTGAGTTCTGCATATCATCCGCAGACTGATGGTCAGACTGAGAGGACGATTCAGTCACTAGAGGATCTTTTAAGGGCTTGTGTTTTGGAAAAGGGAGGTGCTTGGTGTAACACCCTTCTACCCAAATGACATATTTAAATTATTTATCAGAGTACAACATGTAGAAGAGTTTACATTTCATAACACATAACAATTATCATATCACAATATAAAATTTATTTTTCATTTTAATAAAACTTCGCAGCGGACAACACACAATTATTATAATTCATCATTTAACAATTCATAAAATGTTTCAACATTTATCTCAACAAAAGATCTCAACATGTTAACCATCATGAACAACGGAAATAATAACATAATATCTATCGAATCCCATAACCCCGGTGTCACATGACCAGAGCATTTGACTCGACTCTGTAGAATAACTCTACACTTATTCTTCAACCTCAACACTAGCTACTCCTCTTTATCTGCACATTGTTCATCATGGATGAACATAAACACATGCAGAAGGGGTGAGAATTACATTATTAAACAATAATATAACGACAGAATATAATATAATTATATTGCACACATGTCAACACAGTTCATCATAATCATCATTATAATCAACAAACTCATGAATATCAACAAAACAACACATCAATTGCAATGCACACACCCATGCATGACTCAACACGACTCGGTATACCCATTTTGTGACCACTACAGGATCACCACTCCCAGATTCATCCCATAGAATCCGAGTTCCCCGTAAGGAACCAAGCCTCTCAACAAGCCCGGAGTCAACAACATCATTGGAACTCAGTCCGTTCATCACTAGGCATCGGCCTTTCATGAATGCATGCACATCAAACATGCATAATAATCATCATAGCAACAACAACATCATATAGTCATGTTATCATCATCATTAATAACATGATATACAACTCAACAAAACAACAACAACATTTCATCGATTTCACATCATTACATAACACATTTACTATTAAACATGTACATTCAACATGTAATCATCATAAACACCTCATACACCATCATATAATCACTATTAATTGTTATAATACAATTACAGCGACCTACTAAGAGTCTCGCAACTCAACGTACTCCAAACTCATTAACATCAGATTCTGGATTTATCAGTTCGCGCCGCCAACATAGGTTCGCGTCGCGAATCATCAATTTCGCTTCAGTTCGCGCCGCGAACGAAGGATCGCGTCGCGAACAGTGAATTACAGAACTCCTCTGAATCCTGCTCAGTTCGCGCCGCGAACTGAGCTTCGCGCCGCGAACGCGCGCGAACAGAACTCCCCTGCTACGAAAACCAGCGCAGCTTTGCCTCTTTGCTCGCTATAACTCACACCACACGGCTAACAATCCAAAATCAACATTCAACAGTTATATATACACAACATACTTCGATTACAATACATATAACGTCACAAAACTCACAGATCGGACAATTTCCCTCAAAAACCCCAACTTTCCCAATCTCCCTAAAATTCCCAAAATCTATCAACGATCCAACAGATATCGCGAAATTGCTCGCATATTAACGTTTAATAAGATTCAGACCCCTTACCTCTTTGGATTGAAGGAAACTCTGAGCACTCTTTGGCCTTTTCCTCTTCCTTCCCTTTCTCTTCTGCAGTTCTTTCTCTTTTTCTGACTCTGAAGCAAAACACGTGAAAACCAACTGAGTTCTCCTTTTGGCCTCTTATATCCAATTCCACCTTTACCCTTCCACTCTTCATATTCCATTTATTTTATTTATTTAATTATTATTAAAATAAATAACATCTATAATAATAATAATAATTCCCAAAATTTCAACTTTATTTAATTAAATTAATAACATAATATTAACTTAATTAAATAATTCTCTTATTTTAAATCGGGGTGTTACAACTCTCCCCCACTTTAGAAGTTTTCGTCCTCGAAAACATACCTCAAGTAAATAGAGCCGGATACGACTCCTTCATCTGATCTTCACGCTCCCAAGTCAAGCTCTCACCAGCTGGACCTCCCCAAACAACTTTCACTAGAGCAATCTTCTTACCTCTCAGGGTCTTCTCTTCTCGGTCATCTATCCGAATTGGCAACACCTCAACGGTCAAATTATCCCTCACCTGGATATCATCCAACTGAACAACATGCGAAGGGTCCGCAATATATTTTCTCAACTGAGATACATGAAACACATCATGCAGATTAGAAAGCGACGGCGGTAAAGCTATCCGATACGCCACTTCCCCAACCCTCTTCAAAATCTGATACGGACCCACAAACCTCGGAGTAAGCTTTCTAGACTTTAAAGCTCTACCCACACCTGTCGTCGGAGTAACTCTCAAGAACACATGATCTCCCTCTTGGAATTCAAGTGCCTTTCTCCTCTTATCATGATAACTCTTCTGACGACTCTGAGAAATCTTCATCTTCTCCTGAATCATCTTAACCTTTTCAGTCGTCTGCTGCACAATCTCAGGTCCGAGTACAACACTCTCACCTGATTCATACCAACACAATGGAGTTCTACATCTCCTACCATACAATGCTTCGTATGGAGCCATACCGATACTAGCATGAAAACTGTTATTATAAGTAAACTCCACCAACGGCAAATAACTATCCCAAGAACCACTCTGCTCCAACACACAAGCTCTCAACAAATCCTCCAAGGATTGGATAGTTCTTTCAGTCTGACCGTCAGTCTGAGGATGATAAGCTGAACTCAACCTCAACTTAGTCCCCAACGCTTTCTGCAAACTTTCCCAAAATCTAGAAGTAAATCTGGGATCTCTATCAGACACAATACTGGATGGAATACCATGCAGCCTCACTATCTCCTCAATATACAACTCTGCCAACTTCTCTAAAGAGTGATTAATCTTCATCGGCAAGAAATGCGCCGACTTAGTCAATCGATCCACAATCACCCAAATAGAATCATTACCTTTCACCGTCCTCGGCAATCCCGTCACAAAATCCATGGAAATGCTATCCCACTTCCATTCAGGAATCTTCAAAGGTTGCATCATACCTGTCGGTTTCTGATGTTCAACCTTTGACTTCTGACAAGTCAAACATGCATACACAAACTTAGCAACATCTCTTTTCATACCAGCCCACCAAAACAACTTCTTCAAATCTTGATACATTTTAGTCGCACCTGGATGGATACTCAATCCACTCCTATGGCCTTCTTCAAGAATACTCTTTTTCAATTCAGACAACTCAGGAACACAAACTCTACCTTTAAATCGCAGGATGCCATTCCCATCAATCTCAAAATTACCACCATTACCCTGGTTAACCATAGTAATATGATCAACTAGAGCGACATCAACTTGCTGACCATTCCGAATATCCTCCAGAATTCCACTAGTCAACTTCAGCATACCCAACTTTACACTATCAGCGGAAACTTCACAACCCAAACTCATATCACGGAACTGTTCAATTAACTCAAGCTCCCGAACCATCATCATAGACATATGTAGAGACTTTCTACTCAGCGCATCTGCAACTACATTAGCCTTACCGGAATGATAACTCAATTCAAAGTCAAAATCCTTCAGTAATTCTAACCACCTTCTCTGCCTCATATTTAACTCTTTCTGATCAAACAGATACTTCAGACTCTTGTGATCACTGAACACTTCGAATCTGGAACCATACAGATAATGCCTCCACATTTTCAACACAAATACAACAGCTGCAAGTTCTAGATCATGCGTAGGATAATTCCTCTCATGAACTTTCAACTGTCTAGAAGCATAAGCTACAACCTTACCATCCTGCATCAAAACACCACCAAGACCCATCAAAGAAGCATCACAATAAACAACGAAGGACTCACCAGGATTAGGTAAGATCAACACTGGAGCACTGGTCAACCGCCTCTTCAACTCAACAAAACTCGCTTCACAAGCTGCATCCCACACATACACTTGACCCTTCTTAGTCAACTGCGTCAACGGCAATGCCAACTTAGAGAAGCCCTCAATAAATCTGCGATAATAACCAGCTAACCCCAGAAAACTGCGTATCTCAGTAGCAGACTTCGGAGTCTCCCACTGTAATACAGCATCAACTTTAGCAGGATCAACAGAAATCCCACCACTCGAAATCACATGGCCAAGGAAACTCACTTCTTTCAACCAGAACTCGCATTTAGATAACTTTGCATATAATTTCTTCTCTCTTAACACCTGCAAAACAATCCTCAGGTGTCCTGCATGCTCTTCTTCCGTCTTAGAATATATCAATATATCATCTATGAACACCACAACAAAAGTGTCAAGGTACGGATGAAATATACGATTCATATATTCCATAAACACACCTGGAGCATTAGACACACCGAACGGCATCACAGTGTACTCATAATGACCATACCTCGTACGGAAAGCAGTCTTCGCAATATCATCTGACTTCACTCGAATCTGATGATAACCCGACCTCAAATCAATCTTACTGAAAACATGAGCTCCAACCAACTGGTCCATCAAATCATCAATCCTCGGCAATGGATACCGATTCTTGATAGTCACCTTATTCAACTGCCGATAATCGACACACAACCTCATCGTACCTTCTTTCTTCTTCACTAACAATACTGGTGCACCCCAAGGAGAAACACTTGGACGCACAAACTTCTTCTCAAGCAATTCTTCAAGTTGCTTCTTCAATTCAACCAATTCAGTTGCCGACATTCTATAAGGAGACATCGACACTGGACTCGTACCTGGTACTAAGTCAATGGCAAATTCGACTTCACGTTCTGGAGGTAAATCACTTACATCCTCCGGAAACACATCCTGAAATTCACAGACAACAGGCAATTCTACACTCACCACTTTCTCATCCGCTTGCAGAGACGCAAATAAAGCGAATATCTGAGCTTCATCTTTCACAAAATCCCCCACCTGCCTAGCAGATAGAAATCTTGCCTCATCATTCTCACCAACTTCAGAAAACCGCACCGTCTTCCTATAACAGTTGATAAACACACCATAGGATTCTAGCCAATTCATTCCCAGAATAATATCAATTTGGTGCAAGGGTAAGCACACCAAATCCACCACGAACTCTCTCTCAAAGATCGTCAAACGACACCCTCGACAGACAACGGAAGTCTGCACAGAACCATTAGCAGGAGTATCTATCACCATACTTCCGCCTAAGGATGACACAATCACACCAATCCTGGTCGCACACTCATACGAAATAAACGAATGGGTAGCACCAGTGTCAACAATAGCAAGCAATTCAACATTATTAATCAAGCAAGTACCTTTAATCAGATTATCTTCTTTAGGAGCTTCAGCCCCACTCAGAGCAAACACCCTACCAGTAGTATGAGCTGCAGTAGCCGCTTTCTTCGGTTTCGAGCACTGCGAACTGATATGGCCTTTCTCGCCACAATTAAAACATGTCGGACCAGCATCCTTACATTCAGTAACTCTATGACCAGTCTGACCGCATCGGAAACATCTCAGCACTCTCTTGGTACAGCTATCGGCACGGTGGCCTGGCTCGCCACACTTGAAACACTTACCAGCTATGGGAGATCCTCCCCCACTTGGCTTCTTCTCATCTATCACTTTCTGCTTACCTTTACCATTCGGAGATGCATAAGGACTACCACGATCCTTACTCTTCTTCTCACTAAGACTCTTGTAATGAGCTGTCCTCGCCTTGCTATCTTCATCAAATATCCTGCACTTATTAACCAGTGTAGGGAACCTACGAATCTCCTGGTAACCAATGCCTTGTTTGATCTCGGGACGCAACCCGTTCTCAAACTTGACACACTTGGATTCCTCAGCATCAGCATTGTTATAATGAGGACAATACTGCACCAGCTCCTCAAACTTCGAAGCGTAATCAGCAACAGACATGTTACCCTGCTTCAGTCCTAGAAATTCCATCTCCTTCTTACATCGCACATCAGCAGGAAAATATTTCTCCAGAAAGGCCGTCTTGAACCTTTCCCAAGTCATCTCAGCACCTGGTACTTCAATTCTCTGGCGAGTGTTATCCCACCAGTTTTCAGCCTCTTCAGATAACATATGCGTACCAAACTGCACCTTCTGTGCTTCAGTACACGTCATCACCCGGAAAATCTTCTCAATTTCCCTCAGCCAAATCTGAGCACCATCTGGATCATAGCGCCCTTTGAATGTAGGAGGGTTATTCTTCAGAAACCTTCCCAAATTCCTAAACTCGTCGACCGGCGGATTCTGCTGCGCCTGCATAGCCTGCGCCATAGCAGCCAAAGCCTCAGCAATCGCACGGTCATTTTCTCCAGCCATACTCTGCACGACACAACTACAACCGTTAAATATCGACAGTGTCATTTACACTAATCGACCAACAGGGAAAACGTCACATTATGACTCGACTGGACTGACAATGCTCTATTACCACTAATGTAACACCCTTCTACCCAAATGACATATTTAAATTATTTATCAGAGTACAACATGTAGAAGAGTTTACATTTCATAACACATAACAATTATCATATCACAATATAAAATTTATTTTTCATTTTAATAAAACTTCGCAGCGGACAACACACAATTATTATAATTCATCATTTAACAATTCATAAAATGTTTCAACATTTATCTCAACAAAAGATCTCAACATGTTAACCATCATGAACAACGGAAATAATAACATAATATCTATCGAATCCCATAACCCCGGTGTCACATGACCAGAGCATTTGACTCGACTCTGTAGAATAACTCTACACTTATTCTTCAACCTCAACACTAGCTACTCCTCTTTATCTGCACATTGTTCATCATGGATGAACATAAACACATGCAGAAGGGGTGAGAATTACATTATTAAACAATAATATAACGACAGAATATAATATAATTATATTGCACACATGTCAACACAGTTCATCATAATCATCATTATAATCAACAAACTCATGAATATCAACAAAACAACACATCAATTGCAATGCACACACCCATGCATGACTCAACACGACTCGGTATACCCATTTTGTGACCACTACAGGATCACCACTCCCAGATTCATCCCATAGAATCCGAGTTCCCCGTAAGGAACCAAGCCTCTCAACAAGCCCGGAGTCAACAACATCATTGGAACTCAGTCCGTTCATCACTAGGCATCGGCCTTTCATGAATGCATGCACATCAAACATGCATAATAATCATCATAGCAACAACAACATCATATAGTCATGTTATCATCATCATTAATAACATGATATACAACTCAACAAAACAACAACAACATTTCATCGATTTCACATCATTACATAACACATTTACTATTAAACATGTACATTCAACATGTAATCATCATAAACACCTCATACACCATCATATAATCACTATTAATTGTTATAATACAATTACAGCGACCTACTAAGAGTCTCGCAACTCAACGTACTCCAAACTCATTAACATCAGATTCTGGATTTATCAGTTCGCGCCGCCAACATAGGTTCGCGTCGCGAATCATCAATTTCGCTTCAGTTCGCGCCGCGAACGAAGGATCGCGTCGCGAACAGTGAATTACAGAACTCCTCTGAATCCTGCTCAGTTCGCGCCGCGAACTGAGCTTCGCGCCGCGAACGCGCGCGAACAGAACTCCCCTGCTACGAAAACCAGCGCAGCTTTGCCTCTTTGCTCGCTATAACTCACACCACACGGCTAACAATCCAAAATCAACATTCAACAGTTATATATACACAACATACTTCGATTACAATACATATAACGTCACAAAACTCACAGATCGGACAATTTCCCTCAAAAACCCCAACTTTCCCAATCTCCCTAAAATTCCCAAAATCTATCAACGATCCAACAGATATCGCGAAATTGCTCGCATATTAACGTTTAATAAGATTCAGACCCCTTACCTCTTTGGATTGAAGGAAACTCTGAGCACTCTTTGGCCTTTTCCTCTTCCTTCCCTTTCTCTTCTGCAGTTCTTTCTCTTTTTCTGACTCTGAAGCAAAACACGTGAAAACCAACTGAGTTCTCCTTTTGGCCTCTTATATCCAATTCCACCTTTACCCTTCCACTCTTCATATTCCATTTATTTTATTTATTTAATTATTATTAAAATAAATAACATCTATAATAATAATAATAATTCCCAAAATTTCAACTTTATTTAATTAAATTAATAACATAATATTAACTTAATTAAATAATTCTCTTATTTTAAATCGGGGTGTTACACTTGGGATTGTTATTTGCCTTTGATTGAGTTTACCTACAACAATAGTTTTCATTCGAGCATTGGTATGGCACCGTTTGAAGCTTTGTATGGTAGGAGATGTCGGACACCTTTATGTTGGTATGAGTCCGGTGAGAGTGTTGTGGTTGGACCGGAGATTGTTCAACAGACTACGGAAAAGATTAAGATGATTCAGGAGAAGATGAGAATTGCTCAGAGTCGTCAGAAGAGTTATCATGACAAGAGGAGGAAGTCACTTGAGTTCCAAGAGGGAGATCATGTGTTTCTTCGTGTTACTCCGATAACTGGGGTTGGTCGAGCTTTGAAGTCGAGGAAGTTGACACCTCGATTTATTGGCCCTTATCAGATTTTGGAGAGGATAGGGGAGGTAGCCTATCGTATCGCTTTACCGCCGTCGCTTGCGAATTTGCATGAGGTTTTTCATGTGTCTCAGTTGAGGAGGTACATTCATGATCCGTCGCATGTAGTCCAAATAGATGATGTACAGGTGAGAGATAACCTGACTGTTGAAACATCACCTATGAGGATCGAGGATCGAGAGTTGAAGCAGTTGCGGGGTAAAGAGATTGCCTTGGTGAAGGTAGCTTGGGGAGGACCAGCAGGTGGAAATGTGACTTGGGAACTTGAGAGTCAGATGAAGGAGTCTTATCCGGAGTTATTCGCTTGAGGTATGTTTTCGAGGACGAAAACTCTTTTAGTGGGGGAGAGTTGTAACACCCCGATAAAAATAAGATAATTATTTAATTTAAGTTAATATTATATTTATTAATTTAATTAAATAATTGGAATTATTGGATTATTATTATTATTATTATTATTGGAATAATAATTATTGGAAAATATATATAAGTTGGAAATAAGAAAAAGAGTCCATTTGGTAAAGAAAGGGTTTTTACGTGAAAAACAGAGAAGCGGCTGAAAAGTGGAAAGTGGAGAAAGGGCAAAGAGGCAGGACAAGAGGAAGAAGGTTGAAGAAGGAAGAGCTCGAAGCTAAAAGATTCGCCGGATTAACTCAGGTAAGGGGGGTTTATCATCGTTTAATGGGTATTATGGATTAGCATGTAATGGGTAGTGATAAACCGTTGAATTGACCCTAATTGGGATTGTGAATGCTGAAAATTATGTTGGATAAAACTGTGTTTAGGCTGTAATTGAATCTGTGTTTGGGTTAGTTGTGAATTTCCGAACGTATAGCTTTTTACAGAATTGGAATCGGAGGTCCGGAAGTCCTCCAACGGCGAAAAATGCGGAGAATTCTGCATTCTGCCTTGTGTTAGCGCAGGAACAGCTTCTGTCTTGCGTTAACCGGTTAACCCAGGGTGTTAACCGGTTAACACTGTTATGTATTCTGAATAATTGCTGTTTTGTCTGCGTTAACCGGTTAACCCAGGGTGTTAACCGGTTAACACTGTTAAGTTTTGGACAGAAAGCGTGTTTGTGTTGCGTTAACCGGTTAACCCAGGGCGTTAACCGGTTAACACTGTTGCAGAGTGGAAAAATTGTTAATTAAAATGTTGTGTGCCTAATTGATGGTTGCCTATATCGGTGTGTGATATAGTAGGGATTATTTCCCGCTGTTTTGAGCAGTATAGGTATTAGTAGAGTGTGCTAATACTGTGTTTAATTATTTGACATGATATGATGTGTTGATACATGTGTTGATACTGTATGATGGTATGCATAACGTTGTGAATGTGTATGTTATGCATGTGTTGTGAATGGACTGTTTTATGGCTTAGAGAGTGAGCATCGGTCCGTTGCGGATTATTGTTGTGATGTTGCATTGCTAGGTGATTAGCGTGCATAATGTGGCCTTTATGGTGGTAGCTAATTCCCATGGTGAGGAATTAGTGATGTTAGTCATTTGGACTGTTTTTGATGTTTGCATGCTAGGTGAATTAGCGTGCATAGCATGGCCCTTGGGGTGGTAGCTAATTCCCATGGTGAGGAATTAGTGATGTGAGTCACTAGGTCTCAAATGAGTGGGACTGGTGAGCTTGGTAGCCGTACCTGGATTTGGTCGGTGAAGTTGAACTATATGTTCAAGAATAGTCGGTACCGCATGTGTGGAGTCTCATTTCATAATGTATGTATGGCGTATAATATGAATGGATGTATTCCAATATTATACGTGTGGTTGTGTTGACATTGAGTATGAGTATGAATTGTGTAGTATTGAGTATGATAATTGGGTTGATGTGCCGTTACTGAATGTGTGATATGATTAGGGTGATTAATGTGTTAAATTACTTAACATGACATGATATTTTATAATGCTTACTATATCGATTGAGGAACTCACCCTTACAACTATTTTTCAGGTAACGAGCAATGAGTTGAGTAGAAGCTAATGCTTGGAGTCTAGTGTAGTCTCCTTAGTGGGTCATGCTCTGATAGATGTAACATCGGGAGGGAACATTTTAATTGTATTGTTGATGATTGTTGAACCAGTTTACATGTAGTATGTTGCATGTTTTGAATGATCGATTTGATCTCTATCCGCTGCGTATTATGCAACTGTTTTATTTGATAAATAAATGAGCATGACAAGCTACTTTGATGAATAGTGTGAAATATTGTGTGACACCCTTAATTGCATATTCACTCTGATAGATACATAATTGTTATTTTGATTAAATATTTGGGGTATTTTAGAAGGGTGTTACAGACATGACCCCTTGACTAAAGCCTAGCCTTGTGTGAGCCAATTGTTTGCATATAGTGTGTGCTACTTGTGCTTATGTTTGATGATGTGCTGTTTAGGCTAGCTTGCTTCCTGTGCAAGTTAGGATAGAGACTTCAACATAGGGATCGTATGCATGACAACTTCTAGGCTCGAGTCGTAGTCTCCCTAGTAGTCTGTTATCTCCCTAGTCTCTGGTTAGGATAGAAATTTCTCCCCTGTTCAGGGGAACTACGTCGCCCTGATCCTCATACCAGATGAGGTACGTAGGCATGAGATGAGCTGATCTCTCTGGGCGCCCTTTTGCTTTTTTTAACCCTTTGTGTTGTGTTGGAGTCCGACATAAGTCCAGCGATTGGCATTCGGTTTCCAGTTTGTGTGTGTTTTTGTTTGGAGTCTGACATAAGTCCAGCGATTGGCAGTTGGTTTCCTGTGTGTGTTTGTTGGTTCGGAGTCTGATGTAAGTCCAGCGATTGGCATTCGGTTTCCATGTTTGCCTGTTTGTGTGGAGTCTGACATAAGTTCAGCGATTGGCAATCGGTTTCCTGTGTTTGTGTTTGCGTTTTGTTTGGCGTGCGTTAGCCGAGCTATGAGTGCTCTGTTTCTTTCTCTAGTTAGAGAAGATACGTATGCATAGGATGCAACATCCTAGCGAGCACGTTTCCCCTATTCCCGAACTACATCGACTCTGATGTTTGTCCCTGACAGACTACGTAGGCCCAGGATGCGATATCCTGCCGAGTCCTCTTCTTCCGTCTTTTCTGTGTTTGTTTCCAGCGTGTGTGCAGTGTTTTGAGCAGTTTCTTTAGCAACCTTTCTTCTACTCTTTCTGAGCGTGGATCCCGTCGAGTACGACGGATGCGTAGGGGTGCTAATACCTTCCCTTCGCATAACCGACTCCCGATCCTATCAATCTCTGGTCGCGAGACCATGCCCTTTCCAGGTTTACTTCGAGCGTTTTCTTTCCCGCCTTTGGGATAAATAACGCACGGTGGCGGCTCTGTTGTTTCGTTTTCCCGCCGGTTTTTCGCGTAATGCGACACACAGGTTTAAAAGCAAGAATGGTGAAGTTATGGACACTCTGAAAGGCGAAAATATGACGAAACAGCAGGTCAACACGGGCACCCGTGTGCCACAACACTGCCCGTGTTGTTGATCAAGCAGAGTAGAATGGGAGCAGAAAAACAGAGATCAACACGGGCACCCGTGTGCCACCACACGGCCGTGTTGATTAAAACAGTGCATTAACACGGGCACCTGTGTGGAGGAACACGGCCCGTGTTGTTGCCACTGTAGCTTGTGCTGAAAATAATTAATTATGAAGAACAACACGGCCACCCGTGTGCCACCACACGGCCGTGTTGATTGGACGCAACTTGGAAAACCTAATTTTTGCTTTGTGAACCGATTCTGCTCATTAAGGGTAGTTTGGACCTTTTGCTTGGAGTAGATTCATCTGAAGCTATAAGAAGGCTTGGAAGAGAAAGAAGAAGGCACCTTTTTACCGACGAAAGAAAACATTGCATTGGAGAAGATAGCGGATACGACGGATTTGAAGACGGCGAGATTCAAGGGCATCAACCATTGAAGATCAAACTCTCCTAATTCTTTGTAATGTCTAATCTTTACATTATGAGTTCTTTAAGTACTATGAGAGGCTAAACCCCCTGATGCTAGGGGGGTGGTCCTGATGTTATCGCATGTTATGAATTTGAACAAATGATTTCTTGATTACTATGTTACTTATTTCAATTCAATTGTGTGATGTTATTATGCTTTTGTATCGGACAAATACAAATTGATCTACGACTTTCAATAACAGGACTGTGATTGTTAGGGTTTTCACACAATTGGGTTTATGAATGCATCATCTAGGACTAGTAACTTTCGTAAATCACCATAAACCTTGATATTATGTATGATTAAAACCAATGATTAATTGAATGGACATTTGAGTAAGAATTGGTAGTTTAATAGTTTCTTCCTTAAGGACTTAAGTAAGAACATTCTGAGGTTAGGTGATTGAATGTTTCATATGTATTAAGGAAATCTTGACTGAATTCATAACCGGTTAACTCAACCACTCACCCTAGCATCTTTTATCTTAATCAATTATTTTTACTCTTTGTGTGTTTACCATTATAAATTCCAAAACAACCAAACCATTATCTTTTTGTTCTGATAGAATCAAATTAAAATAAGTATTTCCTACGCAATCCTTGAGATCGATACTTGGAAATAAAACTCCTTATTACTACATCGGTAAAAATAGTACACTTGCTATTTTTCCGATCAGTCTACCATGGAAGCTGATTGCCACCATCACTCCAGAACTTGTCACAAGTGCCAGATCTATGCGGACAAAGTACATGTACCTCCTGCTCCATTGAACGTGTTGACAGCCCCTTGGCCCTTTGCAATGTGGGGCATTGATATTATTGGAGATTAAACCTACTGCTTCTAATGGACATCGTTTCATTCTTGTTGCTATTGATTACTTTACGAAGTGGGTAGAGGCAGCCTCATTTGCTTCTGTCACCAAGAATGTGGTGGCACGGTTCATCAAGAATAGTCTTATTCGTCGGTATGGCATCCCTGAAAGAGTTATCACTGATAATGGTACTAATTTGAACAACAAGATGATTACTGAACTCTGCACACAGTTCAAAATAAAACACCATAACTCTTCTCCGTACCGGCCAAAGATGAATGGCGTCGTAGAAGTTGCTAATAAGAATATTAAGAAGATTATACAGAAGATGACAGTAACATACAAAGACTGGCATGAGATGTTATCATTTGCTCTTCATGGTTATCGCACTTCAGTATGCACTTCGACAGGGGCAACTCCTTTCTCTTTAGTCTACGGAATGGAAGCCGTTTTACCAGTGGAAGTTCAAATTCCCTCTCTAAGAATTATGAAAGATGCAGGCTTAGATGAAGATGAATGGATTCAGACTCGACTCGATCAGATAAATTTGATTGATGAAAAGAGACTTGCGGCTGTTTATCATGGACAGATATATCAGAAGCGCATGACCCAGGCATTTAATAAAAAAGTCAAGAGACAGGTGTATCAAATTGGAGACTTGATGATAAAGCGTATCATTCTACCACAAGGTGATCCTAGAGGAAAATGGACTCCCACATACGAAGGGCCATTTGTAGTTAAGAAGGTATTCTCTGGTGGAGCCATGATGCTTGCTACAATGGATGGCGAAGATTTCCCGCATCCCGTGAACGCGGACATAGTTAAAAAAATACTACGCATAAAAGAGACCCGCTAGGTCGACATATCTAGGCAAAAGTAAGGGCATCCCAGCAAACCAAAAGGGTTCGGGCAAAAATTAGGGATAAACATACAAAAATGTACACCCGGCAAGTCGAAAACCTGAAAAGGCGGCTTGGGCAAAAAAGGGTATCCTGGTGGACTGAAAACCTTAAAAGGTGGTCCAGGCAAAAATTAGGGATTAAAGCGTACGACTATGTCCCGTTCTCGGTCAGCTTCACCAAAGTCAAAGAGACTGAACAAGCCAATCACTTTTATCCGACACCAAGAGATGAGATGCTTGAAGACATAATAGCAGTAGTAGAATTAAAATCAATAGGACTTTTTTTCATAGCTGTTTTTTCTTTGCTTTCTTGACAATTTCCTCTTACTAGGATTTCTGTCTCCTTGTATTAAAATTGCTTGTTTATAGGCCCTCTTTCAAAATCAATACAATTTTATTTTCAAAAAGATACTTTTGTTTTACTTTCTCCGTTTTGTTTGCATAAACGTCCATTGATTTAATTCGAATTAATATATGCATTTGAATATGATTGATGTTTACCGAAAATACATGCATAAAATAGAAATAGCAATTACTAAAAGACTTTAGGATCAAGGATAAGGTTTAACCATGCGTTCTAACAAATCCGGTTGCAAATCCTATTCCCCAGCAAAACCAGTTATTCCCAGAAGAAATTGGCACTACTAGACAGACTGGTCATCTCTTTTATCCCCAGTCAGGTTCTGTTGAATATTTCTACCATCAGACAGAAATCAAATATCCCCAGCTAAGAAAGGGTCATCAATACAAATGTCTCCAACCAGAATATCGGGATTTATTTTCCCATGGCAAAAAAATTCAGACGCATAATTCATTCATGCATCATTTCACAGCATATACATGCATGCAATGTTTGCATTTATTTTCAAGAGCATAAAACATCTCATGCATCATGACATGGCATGAGGCTAACTCTTTTTTCCAAGTTAATTATCCTCCTGATACTGTCAAAATAAAGATTCATTCAGACGGATATCTTTATCGATTACATTCAAGATTCAGATACATCTTTCAGATATAATCCATATGAATATTCATTCTGACAAGCATTCTGATATCCTCCTAATGATGGCATCTTTAAGCCCATCCCAGACATTTATTGCAAATACAACATATACAAATATTATCAGATATAGCCTAACGTACGACTCATTCTGATTCAGCCTAACGTATGGTTCCTTCAACTGTTCCAATACGGTCTAGCGTACGACCCATTTGGATATTCATACCCTCAGATACTACCTAGCGTACGGTACATTCTGAAATGTAGTCTAGCGTATGACTACCCCTTTTATCATCAGATACAGCCTAATGGACGGCTCATTCTGCTACTCAGATACGATCTAGCGTATGATCCATTCTGATCTTTTATCATTAGATACAGCCTAATGGACGGCTCATTCTGCTACTCAGATACGATCTAGCGCATGATCCATTATGATCTTTTATCCTCAGATACAGCCTAATGGACGGCTCATTCTGCAACTCAGATACGGTCTAGTGTACGACCCAGTCTGGCTATTCTCATCAGATACTACCTAGCGTACGGCACATTCTGAAATGTAGTCTAGCGTACGACTACTTTTTATCGCCCGATACAGCCTAATGGACGGCTCATTCTACTACTCAGATACGATCTAGCGTACGGTCCATTCTAATCTTTATTTCTCCAGATACAGCCTAACGGACGGCTCACTCTGCTACTCAGATACGGTCTAGTGTATGACCCATTCTGATCCTTATCTCATCAGGTTCAGCTCACCCTAATATCACCTAATGGATGACTCATTATACGGTCTAGCGTACGACCCAGTGTGACACCCATGTCTTCAGATATGGTCTAATGTACGACGCACTCTGAAGCTCTCATCATCAAACTTTATAGATGGCATCTTTAAGCCCATCTCCATCAAGACTATCTTTTAATTAACAAGTGCAAATTTTTGGGGCATTCTAAGTGTTCAATAATCTTCCACCTCCAGATCACGAATGGCGTACATACCATTCTAATTCTCTCGGTTTAATAATATTGAATAGGGGCAGTTGTCATACCCCAAAATTTGTCTGTTAATTTTTATGATAAATTGATTCATGCATGACATTCATTTCACATTTGCATTCATTCATTAACATACATTCTCATATAAATTATAAATTTTAATTTATTTATTATGTGATACAGATATAAAAAAATAATAATAATTTTGGTTATCTGTATGATATAAATAAATTATATATATATAAATAAAATAGTTTTAATTTAATGATAAATAAAAATAGATTTGAATTTTAATTGTATAATTAAAATTTTAAATTAATTTTATTTGTTAAAGCTCATTAAATTATAATAACTATTTTTTATAATTTAGTGACTTATGTTCCATTTATTCATTATTTATAAATAGTATTTATTTAGTAATTCACGTTTTTTACTTAATAAAATTTATTTATAAGAGTAACATTTTTTTAAAAGCCCATAAATTATAAAATAATTTTGGTTGATATAAGTAAGAATAATTTTGATTTTTTTAAATGATGAAAGTAAAAATAGAAATAGGTTTAAATTTTAATTCAATTATGTAACTAAAATTTAAATTAATTTTTATTTGTTAAAAGTCATTTAAATTATTCATTATTTATAATAATATTGGTATTTAATAAATGGTTAGCAAAGTTAAACCCTAACTCTCCTAAAGTATAGGAAAGGGATCCAAATATTTAGCAAGGTTAAACCCTAACTCTCCTAAAGTATAGGAAGGGATCCAAATATTTAGCAAGGTTAAACCCTAAAGTATAGGAAAGGATCCAAATATTTAGCAAGGTTAAACCCTAATCCACACCATTATAAATACTTCATATGGCTGCAGCGAAAGGGGGAGGAGGGAAAAAGAGGAGAGATACAGCAGAAGGAGATACACAAGGCAAGGCAGAAGCAAGAAGATTCACGGGCAGGGAAAAGAGAAGCAACCATAAAGCACTCAAATCCCCAGTAAATGTTTATTATGGAATTTGCATCCAGCATGATTACCTTGCAATACTCCTTAATTCATGCATGAATAATATTGGTTTAATATTGGTTTAATAATTAATTTATCTAATTATTATTATATGAGTGTTGTTTCTAGCATGATTATGTTTATTTCACATGCTGTTATTACATAATAATGATGATAATGATATAATGGTGATAATATAAATCCTTGGTTGTTTTTAACATGTATGTGTAAGGTTTGTTTTATCATTATCACTTGCAGTAAAGAGAACTAATACATGAGTAAAATAATATAATCTTCTTGATTTGTGCATGGTTATTTTTATTATTGCATGATGATTACATATGATCTTATTTTATGTGTGTGGTTTGACATAAGATGAAGTTACAGGTTTGTTATATTCACATGAAAGAAACAGCATGAGAAAAAATAAAGTAGTTTGCCGTAAGAGAGAAAGCTGTAACATGCATGATGGTGTTGTGTCAAAATGGAAAAATCCATGTAAAATTAATATATATTTTAATGAAAGGCGAATAAATAACGAATGGACCAACATGGCTCGTTGGTAGCTCCCCCCTCATTGTGATGTAGAGGTCCTAGGTTTGAGCCCCCAGGACCTATTTTTTTAGCTTTTTAGTGTTTTTACTATGTTTACTCCCTTTCCACTATAATTAATTCACCATTATTTTTCTATTATTAAAATAAAACCCATTAATTAATTTTCTAATTAATATATTATATTATTTATTTAAACTAGGATATAATTTAATCTAGTTTATTAATTAAATTTTCATATATCACTTAATTAATTAAAATGGGCTATTTTGAATAATAAAAATCTAATTATATTTTTTTTTCTCTTTTCTTTTAAAATTTCTATCAATTTAGTCTAAGTTTTTCCATAAATTCATTAAAAAAAAGTTTCTATTATTATAGACTAAAAATATTCTTAATTCATTCTTAAATTTAGTTTATTTATTTCATTTGTCATGAACTTTCTATGTAATAGATTTAATTAGGATTTTTTTTTATTTCATTCTTTTTAGTTTAATTAGGTTTTATTATTTTGTATGCCCTTTTAATTTTGTACTCGTTAATTAAGATTTAGATATTTTATAATCCCCTTTTAAATTATGTACCCCCCATCCCGAAGCAATGTAATAGCGTAGTCTTATTTTTCGCACTTTAATTTTTCCATACTGTGAATATAACTGTCTACATGTATGCTAATAGGATTGCATGGAAAGAAAAATAATCGAACTTAGATAAATTAATTCAAGATAATATATCCGAATCCAATCATTTCCACACTTGCACCTCTAGGGTAACCCTCTCTTTGTTGCCTTACGATGTTACGGTCATGTCCCGCGAATGTGGGGATACCCTTAGCAAAGACCCTTTCGATTAAATCATCATCATCCCTAAACAGATAAGTCATAGTCCCTTCGATCAAAAGGTCAATGTCCCTACAAAATAAATCATAGTCCCTCGAACGCTGCCTTCGAATATATGACCTTGTCCCTCGAACGTTGCCTTCGAATATATGACTTTGTCCCTCGATGACCCTTCGTTGTAGCCTACGATTAAATGATGATCGTCCCTTCGAATGCTAAGGTATCCTTACAAATGTTGCCTTCAATGACCAATCGACGACCCCACGATGTCCCTTTACATCCAAAGGATAAGACTACTTACTTCTCAATTGTAAGGACAGTTTTACCCTCCTAAGGATAAGAAATACCTATAAAGACCTTCGTTAGGTATAACTCTTAAATGCTTGCTCACAGCTTAAAATACTTTTCACACCTCACACTTTTCAAAACATCTTTTAGAAAATCACCATTTGGTATACATTCGCACCAGAATCATCGCCGAGTTATATTTTTCTAAACATCTTTCAAAATCAAACGAGATAAACACTTTGTATACATTCGTACAAGAATCATTACAAAGTTAAACTCTCCTTTCAAAATATTTTCTAAACACACCATATTTCTCAAACACTTTCTCAAACAAGGAAAACATAAGTGAGTTAAGCAATTAAGAGTCCATGGATAACCATGGATACAAAGGGTGCTAACACCTTCCCTTTGTATAATGTACCTCCCGAACTCAAAATCTAATCAAGGTCTTTCCTGTTCTTTTCCGCCTTTCCTTATTGGATAAAGGAAAAGTCGGTGGCGACTCTTGCTATCCGCAACATTGCTTTTCAAAGCAAAAACACAAAGTCAGTTCACCGTATCACATAAGCACTCAAACATTCATCAAATACTGAATTTTCTACATGTATATTCATGATGATTCAAACACAATTTCAGTCATAAATCACATGTATAATCATAACCAATTCATCAATTTTCCAGATTTCTAACACAACAACAGTTCATTAAAATAAATTCATACAACTCTAATGAGATCAAAGACCTCCTTTCTCTATCCTATCATGCAATACACCCATAGTGAAAATCCTTTCTCCCCCTTACCTTAGACTTTCCAGCAACAACAGCAAGGCAAGGAGCTCATATGGAATTTGTCTCTCAAACCTAGCTTTCTGCTCCAATGTTCTTATTTTCGCGTAATGTCAAAAGTCTTCACTAAATCTAATTTTTCTAACTTTTTGAATTTACAATATTCTAATTACTTTGGCATAATTATTAGTATTTCCCAACTAAGTTTCAACTTCTCTCCTCTTACCTCACACTTCCCTCAAATCACACAACTGGCCCATTTACCAAGTTCTCCTTTTATTTTTATTATTAATTAAAAATACTAATATTCTACTCCTTTCGTTCCTTTTTAAGTGTCATTTTTTAACTTTTTACACGTACGAAGAAAACTAATCATGACTGTTACTTTTTCAACCACAATTCTCATTTTACCTATAATACCCTTAACTATTTATTACATTCATTTTACTTTTTCTCTCTCTCTAATGATTACCTAGGGATAATTTTGACAAAATACAATTAATACTACATTGAACTTAGTAAGTGACAATTAAAAAGAAACAAAACTTTTTTTAAAAAGAAACACTTAAAAAGAAACATAGGGAGTAATTATTTTCTAATTATTCTACCAAGCTCCTATTTCTCAGCATACCCTACCAACACCATTACACCCCCGTGACCATATAATTTATTTTAATTAAACCACCAAGTTACTAAATAAAAATTTAAAGCATTTAATTAATTTAATTAATGGTATTTTCGGTGTTACATTATTCACTTGTAACCTTTTGCCCAATTGGAAAATTGAATAAAAAAACGGTTTTAACTAATTCTTGTTCTTCTTCTTCCCTCTTCTCTCTTTTTCATAAAACTAAAAGGGTTTCTTATGTTTGTTCAAGAAATCCATTCTTTCTCATAGTTTTTATCCGTTCCTGGTGAGGCGTTTGTCACAATAAACTAGTGCGAAGAGCGTGGATAAGATGCCATTAACAAATTATGAGATTGAGAATATCGGTGTGAATGATTTATGTTTGTGGCGCTGGAAGATGCAAGCCTTACTGGTTCAACAGGGTTTGTTAGGAGTGTTGAAAGGATCAGATAGTATGGATGATTTCCTAACTTAGAAGGAGAATATGAATATGGTGGAGAAACCCTACAATGTTATCATCTTGAGCCTTGGTGATAAGGTTTTGAGGCAGGTTTCAAAGGAGAAATCTGCAACGGGTGTATGGAGCAAACTCGAAGGGTTGTATATGACCAAATCTTTGGTTAATCGTCTCAACCTAAACATGGTTTGTATTCATTCAAGATGAGTGAAAACAAAGTCTTTTTTGAGTAGATGGATATGTTCAACAAGTTGGTTCATGATCTGGACAATATCAATATCAAGATCGATTATGAAGATCAAGTGTTATTATTGTTGTGTGCTTTACCCAGATCTCATTCTCACTTCAAAGAAACAATCTTGTATGGAAGAGAGTTTCTGACCTTTGAAGAAGTTCAATCAGCCTTGTACTATAAGTATTTGAACAAACAAAAGGAGAACAAGTTATCATCTGTTGGTGAAGGTTTGTCTATTAAAGGGGAATTTGTGATCCTTCTGGAATTAGGTATTATCTCTGTAAGAAGGAGGTTCATACAAGAAAAGTGTGCCTTGAACGCCTGAAAGATCATGGTGGTAAAGATAATGGGAATGCAACCATTATTCAAGATGATTATGAATAATCTGTTTTCCTGGTAGTTTCAAGCAGCAACTCTAGTAAGGAGTGGAATATGGATTGCGGTTGTTCTTGGCACATGAGTCCAAACAAAAAAGTGTTTGAGGAATTATTTGATCAAGATGGTGGATCAGTGTTGCTGGGAAATAATGGAGACTACAAGATTGTAGGAATTGGATTTGTCAGATTCAAGATCCATGATGAGTCAATAAGACTATTGATTGATGTGAGGTATGTACCTGATCTTAAGAGAAATTTGATCTCTCTTTGTGAATTTGACAAGAAAGGATATATTTTCAATGTAGAACACGGTATCCTAAGAGTAATGAAGGGGTCAAGGAAGTCTTAAGAGGATGAAGGAAGCAAGGCTTGTATACCCTTGAGGTTGAGGTTGTAACTGGTTCAGCTGGTGTTACATCCATGAAACCTGTGTCGAAGACTAAGCTATGGCACATGAGATTGGGCCATGTCAGTGAAAGGGGCCTGATCGAACTGGGGAAACAAAATATGCTAGGTGGTGATAGGGTCAAAAATTTGGAGTTCTATGAACCTTGTGTGTTTAGTAAAGCTTGCAGAGTGAAGTTCAACAAAGGCAAACAAAGAACACATGGACCCATTGATTAAATCCATGTTGATCTTTGGGGGGCCTGAAAGAAATTCTTTACACTCAAAGGCAAGGTTTTTTTCTATCCATAGTTAATGACTATTCCATAAAGTTTTTGATATTCACTCAGAAAAATAAGGATGAAACTTTTGAGAATTTCAAAAGTTGAAAGACTTGGTTGAAAATTAGACTGGAAGAAAGGTCAAGAGGTTTAGAACTGGTAATTGCCTTGAGTTCTACAATGAATTTTTTGACAGGTATTATGTTATGACTGGTATATCAAGGCACAAGACTGTAGCAGGTACTTCATAGCAAAATGGTCTGGCTAAAAGATTAAATTAAACTATTCTGGAAAGGGTTAGATGCATGTTGGTTAATGTAGGATTGAAAATGTGTTTTGGGTTGAGGTTGCAATGACTGCAACATACCTGATAAATAGGTGCCCCTCGAATTCCTTGGGGATGAAGACACATGAAGAAGTCTAGTCGAGACATCCACCTAATCTCGACAAACTTAGAGTATTTGTTTGTTGATTATATGCTCACATTAGGCAAGATAAGGTTGAACATAGATCTTTGAGATGTATGTTTCTTGGATACGCTGAATGAGTCAAAGCTTATATGTTGTGGTTCCTAGAGCCAAGTCACTGGAGGTGTATCACAAGTCAAGATGTATTTTTCAATGAAGTTGATGTGGCTTTCAAGATATCTGATGACTATGGTCAAAGTAAGAAGATATTTGAAGATGAGCTAGAACATGAAGATAATCCTATTGAGGTGGAGCATAGTGATGCTGGATTGCATAACCCATATGAAGTTGAAGAAGAAGCACAAGTTGTTGATGAAGATGAGGAGACTGATAATGACTACCTCCTAGCAAGAGATAGGTCGAGAAGAGTCACCAAGCCACCTCAAAGACTTGGTTATGCATATCTCATAGCTTTTGCCTTAATCTCTACAAGTGAGGTTCTTGATGAAGAACCTAGGGACTACAAGGAAGTTGTGAGGAGTCTAAATAAGACTGAATGGATGAAAGCCATGGATGATGAGATAAAATCTCTTCATGATAATAACACCTGGGAGCTAATCGAGAAACCTGCAGGGGCTGGGTTAGCCAGTTGTAAGTGGATTTTCAAGGTTAAGGAAGGAATTAAATGAGTGATGTTGAAGCGATTTAAGGCAATGTTGGTTGCTAGGGGGTTCACTCAGAAAGAAGGAACGAGTTTAATGATATGTCCTCACCTATTATAAATCACATATCCATTAGAATGTTATTAGCCATGGTGGCAAAGTTCGGTCTAGAACTTGAACAGGTGAATGTCAAGACAGACTTCCTGTATGGTGATCTAGATGAAACAATCTTGATGAGGCAACCTGAAGGGTATGCAGAAAAAGGAAAAGAAGATTATGTGTGGAAGTTGAATAGGTCTTTATATGGCCTGAACAATATCATCGATAATGGAATAGGAGATTTGACAAGTTTATAGCACACATAGGTTTCACTAGGAACCACTTCGACCACTATGTTTACTCAAGATTTCAACCTGGAAGTTCATTTGTTGTTTTGTTGCTTTATGTGGATGTCATCCTCATAGCAAGCAACAATGTCGAGGATGTAGTGAAGGTTGAACTCGATAAGAAGTTCGACATGAATGATTTGGGAGATGCCTCTAGGATTTTTGGGATTGACATCAAAAGAGATATAAAGTAGACAAGATTATGCTTATCTCAATAGACATACCTACTGAAGATTCTTGACAAATTTGGTATGTCAAATTCAAAGCATGTTGTAACACTAACAAATCCTCAATTCAAGGTGAGTATGACTCAAAGTCCTAGTTCTAAGGTCGAAAGAGCCTATATAAATAAAATTTCCATATGCTAGTATAATAGGCTCTTTGATGTATACTATGGTTTGTATAAGGCCAGACATAGTGTATGCAGTGAGCCTTGTAAGCATGTATATGGTCAATCTTGGGAAGGCACACTTGCAAGCTTTGAAGTGGATTCTTAGATATATAAAAGGATCCCGATGTACACGACTACAAAAAGTGTTTTTAACGTCATACACAAAATTCATTTTACCTCGACTACAGTAGCAAGGTAATGAAAGGCGTCATTAAAAGTTTCCACTTATCACCTCAGTGATTTGAAAATCGAGGGGTAATGTTATATGCACATGGGTTTGAACCCCAACACCAACACTTTTATTATTTTCAAACCTAACGTATCTTATATCTCGATTTATCTTAAAAACCAAGGGGTAAGATTATTTCTTTTTTTAAAAAAATTGTTACATTGTTTACCCAGAATATTACATTGTTTACACAGAATAGTAAAATAAAAATCAAATTCTCTAGAGATATAGATAAAAATCAAATTCCCTAAAGATCTAGATTTTAGATCTTTGAATTATTGAATCTTGGGGAAGATCAAATATTGGATGTAAGATTATTCTCTACGGATCTTGCATGCATTTGATTCTAAAGCAAAACAAAATAAGGGTTAGATAAATAAAATCAATGTTCAAATATATGATTTTGTGCTCGAATAAATATTTAAGAAAACAAACCTTAAAACCAAGTAAATTTATGCTCTTGCAATCCATCTTAGAGAACTTTTCCAAACTTCTTTATGTTTCAAGGGCTTCATGTTCCATATAGGTTATATTTTCAATATTCAGCATCCTTTAATAATGGACTTCCCTTATGTTTCACGCGGATCACTAATGGCATATTCTTGAGCATTGATAAACTTTAAATGCACGATAAATATTTGTTTGAGGGCATTAAATATAGTAAAAAATGCTTAACTATCCCCTCGATCACGAAGAAAACCGAGGTGAATAAGCTATTTTTTTAATTATATTTTTATACAAAATATTAAAAATACATTGTAAAATCTATTTCCTAATGAGAATTTTTATTTTCCATGTCCAAGTCTCATGCAAGTTGCTAGAGATTTGTTTCCCAATGAGAAATTTTGCTTTCTACACTTGCAATTCATACCAGAGATCTATAGTAGCAACTCATGATCAAATGGACGGTGGTGAATATCTCTTCCAACAGATATTCATCAAAACTCCTCCAACGGATCTCTAGGGTAAAATGACGTTTAATGAATATCTCTTTGGGGCGACTACATATAAGTTAGTCTTAAGGTAAAATTTGTTTAACGAATGTTTTTATAGTAAAATATGATTAATAAACACCTCGATTTTATTATATAACCGAGGTGAATAATTCTTTTTTTTTAATTATATTGTTTACACAAAATATGTAAATACTGGTTTACAACAAATCTTCAGTGATATCCAAATTTTGTCGTATACCCTTTAAAACAATTTTTTTAAACAAGAATGATTTTATGCACTTGCAATTTATCAACAGAGTACTCATCAAAGATTGAACTCCCTTCTTTAACTAAGGGTTATTCCGAAAATACAAAAACGATAACATCAACACCATTGTGTGGGATAGATTGCAAGGGTAGAAAAATGTTTTGTTCAAGATAGAAAAACATTGAAGATTTTTTTTGTCTTGTAATCCATCCCAAATAATGATGCTTCCAAGTTTGGGGCGGATTTATATTAGTAAGGATTAGGGTAAAATTTGTTTAACGAGTGATTTTATAGTAAAATCTTATTACTTTATACATCGGTTAAATAGAAAACCGAAGGGTTAGAACATTTATTTACACTTATAAACAAATAAAACCATAAACTGCAATAGATGAGAATCGAAGCTTGTACTGAGTTGTTTTTTCACCTCGGTGTTTTGAAAATTTGAGGGAATATATGGGTTTTTTTAATAACAAAAGTAGTGCGCCTTGAATTTATACCTCGATTTTTTCTATTGTTCGAGGTGAAAGCTTTGTCATGAAAAGTGTTATTTGTTGTAGTGGTAGAGTTCTGGTTTATGGTGGGCCATGAGTGATGGAAAATCTAAAGTCGAAGGATTTGTCGACTCTGACAATGCAGGATGTATGGATACCATAAAATCTCTTTATGGATATGTTTTCACTATGTTTGGTATAAAAAGAAAGCTTATCTTGATAAAGTTGTTTCCTTATCAACCACTAAAGGTGAATATATTCCCCCGTTGAAGCTGTGAAAGAAGCATTATGGCTTGAAGGGTTTGTTAAGGAACTGAAACTTCAAGGTCAAGTTATCGTTGTTAAATGTGATAGTCAAAGCACCATACATCTATTGAAGAATTCAGCCTATCATGAGAGAACCAAATTGTTAGACGATGGACTTAGATCTAGAGGGGGTGAATAGATCACTAGTTAAAAACTTTGACAAAAAATAGTTTTGAAAATTTTATGGCACGCGGAAGTAAGCGAAAGTATCCCCGATCAAAATCTTCTAACCGGACCCGCTATCAAAAAGTTTGGATATGCATAATTGTAATCATTATATGATAATGAATCACAAATTGAACAAACACAATTAATCACAACCAGTTAAATGCAAAGCAACAAGGATAGTCTACTTCCAATGATAATTCACAAAAAAAATCTATTGAGACAATTTTTCGAACACCTAGTGTGCAATCGATATTGTTTGGAAAATTATGTGGTATCTTTGATCTTAAAATCCAATCACAATCTAAGGGATTGTGATCAACTCAACAACACCAATTTCAAAATGTAATCAAAAAGATTATCCAAACAAATTGATTGCAGAATCGATGAAATTAATAATTTACAAAATAAAAAATAAAAGAGAGGGAGAGAGAGAGAGAGAGAGAGAGAGAGAGAGAGAGTGTGTGTACACAAGGATTTATTTAGGCAACACATGCTACAGTAAATGCATTTAGCACATGCTACAGTCTTTTAAAATGAAGTACGTGAGCCGAACTGAAAATCATATGCGTCGACCTATGCAGTCAGCACATGCTAAAGGCTTTAAAAATGCATTACATGTGCCGACCTGAAAAACGGATGTGTCGACATATAGAATACCTTTTCCCCATAAAACTTGTTTTTGATGCATTTTTTATGCACAAAACCTTTTTAAACTTATTTTCAAATGTTTTTATGCTTCCTAATGCTAAGATGCACATTGAGAATCAGAGGGTATCGTCCAATATACATCAATGCTAAAATATCCTAGTTTTGACATCATACAAAATACATATAATAGAAAGTTTCACTCACATATTCCCCTTTTCTATGATGGCAAAACTTGAGACGATGTGCTTCGTGTCTTTATGAAGGCTCCCCGTGAATGTATGCATCCCAACTTTATCTTGCAGATGTCTTTCCCCCTTTGACAATATCAAAACGAGACAAAGAAATCCATGAGAAGTATCTTATATCACACATAAACCAATATAACACATGAAGACGTTTGCAAATATAAGATCATTAGTACAACGACACTCACATAGAATGATGTACATATTGAAAAAGAATGCCTAAACATAAATAACAGCATTTAAAGCAACAATATAATATGGTTGCCACAACTTATGCCAAATAACATATACAACAAACATGAAATATGAAAAATACAATGTAATCAAAAACTCTTGAGTTGCTATAAAAGCGACATGATTATGTGACATATGTCTTTGGTGGTCCCGAAATGCTGCACATACATGTGCTCTAGCAAGGCGATATATATATATATATATATATATATATATATATATATATATATATACCACCACTCAAACCAAAAACAGAGATATTACCATAACAATGACACACAACAATAATTTTGCTAACACTAAAACATGTTGAAACATATTTCATGTCGGAATAGATAACAAGCCAATGCACCAAGAACATATTTTAAGCATGAAAAAAGAATAGCATAAAGTCTCTATAATCATATAAATTGACATACATTAATAGAAATTTTTGGAAGTGAACATTCATGTACTATTTTATACATCAAGAATATCAATCATTTGGAACATAAACAACATGCAAAAGTAAAAGCTTACTTTCAAAAAGGAAAATAGAACAATATTACCTCGCTTATGAATTGATGAAGGATGTGCTCATATGTGATTGAACTTCCAAGGAATGTTAGAGCAAAAGTATATAAAGTACATGTAAAAAATCATATTAAGGCAAGATTTGATATATCAAGTATCCCCAATTCCCTTTGAATGTTGAAAAACGGTTCGGTCGCAAGAGGTTTTGTAAAGATATTTGCAAGTTGATTTTTGCTATCAACATGCTCAAATACGATGTCTACTTTCTCAACATGATCATGTAGGAAGTGGTGACGGATCTCAATATGCTTAGTGCGAGAGTGTAACACCGGATTTTTGGTTAGATTAATAGCACTAGTGTTGTCGCACATAATAGGAATACATTTTAGTTTAATATCAAAATCAAGTAGTTATTTTTTAAGCCACAAAACTTGAGCACAACAAATATCGGTTACTACATATTCTGCCTCGGCAGTTGACAAAGCAACGAAATTTATTTCTTGATATGCCAAATTACTAAGGAGTTTGAAAACATATGGCAAGTTTCACTAGTACTCTTCCTATCCGATTTGTAACCGGTGAAATCGCAATCGGTATAACCAACCAAATTACAATCGCTTCCCTTAGAATACCAAAGCTCATACTTTGAAGTACCATTAAGATATCTAAGAATGTTTTTTACGGTTTTTAAATGAGATTCCTTAGGAGCTGGTTGATAACGAGCGCACATACACATGTTAAACATAATATCTGAATTAGATGCAGTAAGATATAAAAGAGAACCAATCATACCTTTATACTTCTTGACATCAAAATCCTTACCATTTTCATTTCTTTCCAAGTTTCCATTTGTAGGCATTGGAGTGTCAATTGATTTTTCATCTTCCATACCAAATATCTTTAGTAATTCATTGTAATATTTGGTTTGACACATGAATATCCCTTCATTGAGTTTCATGATTTGAACCCCAAGGAAGTAATTCAACTCCCCTATGAGACTCATCTTAAACTCACGTTGCATAAGGTTAGAAAACTCCTTGATAAGTTGCATGTTAGTGGAACCAAAAAAGATATCATCGACATAAACTTGAACTAGAAGAGTATGCTTTCCTTGATGCTTAATGAAAAGTGTAGTATCTACCTTTCCCCTAGAATATCCTTGATCGATTAAAAACTTACTAAGTCGCTCATACGAAGCCCCAGGTTCTTATTTGAGACCATACAAAGCTTGTTTTAGTTTGTAAACGTGATTAAGATACTCGTGATTTTCAAAATCGGGAGGTAGAGCTACACACACTTCCTCATTAATAAAGTCATTAAGGAATGCACTTTTCACGTCCATTTGAAACAACTTGGAATCTTTGAAGGAAGCATAAGATCTCAAGGTTATATCATACTTGTGAAGATATTTAGATAAGGTCACTAATATCATTTTAAATGAAACACACAATGGTTATCACTTGATATTTTCATAAATAAGCACTCATAACATATACCATGCAGAAAGTAAATCATATACCTTTGAAAAATAAATAGGTAAGAAAGAACTTTCATACTAAGCGTAAGTTGAAAAGATATTACCTCACTGTACTAATGACGGAGGATGCACATGTGTTCCATAAGGAACTTCTTAAACAAAAATTGGAATAAATGTAAAATGTGCCACAAAACCTTTAGTCAACAACGATCTTATCACTTTTCTCTTTGATAAAGTAATTGAAAGTGTTATTAATAATGTATCCAAGAAGGTAATTGACTTAATGATCACCCTTTGTTGTTGGACTTTCACTCTTGTTTAATCGTGATAGTTATCTTGCTCCTTCTCGGGTTTCATCGTATTAGGTTGATCAATCCCTAATTTGATTCACTTGAGTATGTCTTATCGAAGACGAACCTACATCATGAAACACAATACCTTTTCGAACACTTCTTGAATAGAAAACATTAATAACAATCAACACACCTTTACCAATTAACAGAACACTAAATGTTGACCTCTTTGCTAACAGTATCCTTCCTCCTTGCCACAAAGTCAAAAAATAAGAAGATGTCACATGTATCATGTCTTGAGCCTCCAAAAATGAGGTATCATACTCTCTTCATAGAGCCAAGACATTTATCCTATAAATTCAATAAAAGTGCTAGGTACCCAATCTTCATTGGATCCTTCAGGGTGAGTGAAAACAAGGTTGCATTTGGGCATCCATTGCAAAGCATATTTATAAGCTAAGAATCTCATAAACTTTCATTTTTCAATAGTGCGGCCTTTCTTGCAACAATAGCGACAAGATAAGTTATGATGAGATATACAAACTTATGTCCTCGTTATTGGATTTCTCGTCATCACTTGTTTCACAATCATTTTGCCCAATGGTTTGAGGACCTTGAACTTGAAGTATTTAGAGAAATAGACTTCATTTCTACCTCCTTGTCTTTACCTTTCTCCTTTTTCATCTTCTTCTCGAGCTTTTTCTCAAAAAAATTCAAGCAAGTGAGTGCTTGCTAATGTTCTTCTAGTTTGCCAAACAAAGTAGTGAGATCATGTGTTTTAAGATCATTCGCCTCTTTGATTGCGGTGACCTTGGATTGTCATCCCCTATTAAGAAACCTCAAAACTTTATTATTAGAAATATCACTGAAAATAGGCTTACCTAGTGCATTCCACCGATTTATAAGATGTGTGAACCTTTTTTCATTTCGGCAATGGTTTCACCAAGCTTCATACGAAAGAGTTCAAACTCTTGATTCAATGTATTGATACTAGATTTTTTGACATCATTAGTTCCCTCATGGGAAACTTTTAATGCGTCCCACATAGATTTAGTGGTCTCACAATGGGAAACACGATAAAATTCATCAACACCGAGTGGAGATATGAGAATGTTTTGTTATTTCCAATCATATGACCACAATTTCTTATCATTATCATTCAATATATTTTTCAGTTCTGGTACGACTGTAAGACCCTAATTTTGTCCCTAAGATCCCTCATGGCATCATATCATAACATTGCATTGCCTCAAGGATCACTGGACACCTTGCTTCCTTCCCTGTGGGTGGGTTATCTTTTTGAGAGTGATTCTTGATCACCAAGCATGTTTGCATTTGTATACCATTGTTTTTCTTTTTATCACTAACCAAAAGTACAAAAATATGTCATCTAACCTTTGTCTTGCAGATGAAGCATTAATAGGTCAAGGTAAATTAAGGGCATTCATTGAGCAATAGATGGTGGTCATTCTTGAGATTTGGACCCCACAATCATTCACAAGAGTTCATATGAGCTATGATGTTATTTTGAAGCAAAATTCCAAGTGGTAGAGGCTTGAATTTCATCAGAACATTCTCAGATCATCTGAAGGCCTAGAAAGTCAACTGCAAAGTCAACTGTGGATTTGGAGGTGGGAAGTGATTAGAAATACTTCATTCATGTTCAAACAAGTCTCATTTGACATTTCAAACACTCACATTGAAGAATTTGAGGTCCAGTCAAAAATTGCCAAAAATAGCAAGTGACCTATAATTTGAACTTTCCAAAAATGGAAAGATTTTGGACCAACTTCAACTCAATCTTACATCATCAAGAAGGCTTCAAATGAAATTTTGTTGAACATGAAAGTTGTAGACCTTTCTCTCCCATTTCCAAAATGTCAAAGATCATGAATTTCTAATGTGTGGTTAAAGAGATATGATCAAATCATGGCAAAGTGTGCATGGGACTTCAAATGGGCATAACTTTTCAACCAAAGCTCCAAAATGAGTGGTTCTTTTTGCAATATTCTCCTCTTGACCTCTAAATTCCAAATCATGCATCACATTACATGAATTGTCATCACATGATCACTTGTTAATCCATGGGCTTTTTTGGAGGGAAATTACAAAATTCAAAATTGGTGCATGGTTTGAACTTTTTGCCATTACCATTGGTTTTAAAAATTGATTTTAAGTGAAAATGGATGAAATTCGTGTACTGTTCACACATGCATTCCATGCATGGGGGTGAAAACTCAATTTGTGCATACACTCCAATAACTTGCTAATCTCATTTGCATTTGGCTTAAACTTGATTTAAAGATGATTAGTAGGAAGTATATAAGGTTAATCCCAACTGTTTTCAGCATTAACAACCATTTTTTCAGATCTAGATCCAAATTTCTCAAAACTTTTCTCTCAATTTTTTTTGCAATTTCTTCAAACAAAAGCATATTCTATTGGTTGATTCTTGCTCCTGAAGTGTTTTTGAGGAGATTTGGACGTGAAATCAAAGGAAACCGTGCCATATTGAAGCACACTCGAAGCTTGAAGCATCCATGGTGATTTCAAATTCTGTTGGATTCGTGTGCAATTGAACTTCAATCTCTCCTCCAATCATCTACACAAGCATCACAGAGAAGCGTTTGATCATTTCAAGTCTTGGATAGCACGAATTCCAGCTTCTGCACTTCAAGAGGTTACAATTCGAACTTCTTATTTTTGAAATCCATGGCCATATTATTATAGATCTAAGTATGTTGATGAGTTTGAGCTTTGAATCGTGTGATTTGGTGTTGTTTTGAGCTAGATATGCATGATTGAAAGTTTGATGTTGATTTTTATTTCCTTCAATTTGGCTTTGTTATGATGAATTATGTTGAAATGATTGTGGATCTTTGATGTACGTGGAAAATACTGCATGATGTTGTGCTTGATTTTGATTTTTGGACGTGTTTTGAAAAATCTGGAAAATCCAGATGAAGATCATGATGATCTTCATCTTCAACCTTGAATGTTCTTCATTTCCAGAACCAGCCACGGTTTCGCTACCAATTAGCTACGAAAATTTGAATTAGCTACGAAATCCTTTGGCGCGCTAGGGTTTAGTTAAAACGGTGTCGTTTTAAGGCGCGCGCTACTTTTGAATACGTACTGACTTCGATTCCTGGCTGTGCAATATTTTCAAATGCTTCATACTTTTTCCTTTTCCCTCCATAATCATGCTATGTGCTTCATGTGTTTTTTTAATTTTTCTTCCAACTTTAAAAATTCATAACAATTTGAAAATTGATCCAAAAAATACCTGGTTTTTTGCATAGTGATCCTTGAGATGTCTATTTTCTGATGATCATAATTTCCAAAGTTGTGCTTGGCTGGATATTATTTTGTGCTAGAATGATTGATCATATGTCTTATTTTGACCTTTCCTTGCTTATCCTACCATGAAATGCTTGTTTCTTATCCAATGAATGTGAAATTTTGCATGATGAAACTAGACACATTGCTTGACATTTTGGTTTTGGTTTGGCATTTTTCTCAATGACCATTGCTGTTTTATGTATGTGCTAACTTGGTGTGACAATTTGTGTCACACCTTTGAATGTCCAACTTGTACAATGTGATTGCCATGCCAAATGATTTCTGATTCTCCTGATTTTTTGTATGTGGATCATGTTAGATGTCTTGAATGTGCATGAATATTTCCAGATTTATTTGAATCATTTCTGTTTTGATTTGAATTTTTCATTCATGTTGATCACATATGAGCTTTGAAATTGCCTTGAACTTCACTTGATCATGAAATGCTTTTGGTAATTGATTTTGATGTGAGACCTTTTGGAATGTGTCAATATGTGTTTGAAGTTACTTCATGTTAAATTTCATCCCCTGTTTTAAATTTTTTCTCCATCTTTGACCCTAGGCTTTGACCTAGTGGTTTGTGGCTTACATTTGAGCTTTGATTTCAGGTTGAACATCCAAGTTCCATAATTGATGATGCTCCATCATTTGAGTATTGTTGTTTGCTTTTGATTACTAACATTTGTGTGTTTTGTAGGTTGATGCTAACTCATTTGAGTTTGCCTTTTGGCTTACACATTTTGTACATTGGGATTGTCTGTTGCTTATTTGACTATTGTCTGATTGTTTGAGTATTGTACTGATTTGTTTAGTGTTTCCACAGGTACTTAAGTTGCTTTAAGTTCATTGTGAACTTTGCTTTGCTTGGTTGCTTAACCACTTAGGTATAATCTCTAATCTTCATGTAGTCTGGAAGACCTACTGTTATTGGTAGGCACCTGTCTGAAGTCCTCCTTAAGAGGCAATGTTTGTGCTTGTTTAACTTTGTGCCAAGCAGGAAAAGTCCTCTTATGAGGCAATTGGCAGATAAAAGAGATGTGTAATCCATCTCCTGCTATTCAGTGTGTCATTCACCTTACTCACACCATGTGTTGATGCATGGTGAATAAAAACCCAAGATCTTATAGAGTCAATCATTTGTGGAGAAGAGTTCCAACTTTCTGAACTCCCACACTTTCCATTGTTTGAAGCTCTCCCTGACCAGGGATAAGAGCTATGAGGCACACCCCTCATCTCCATTTCATCTGCTTCACCCTAACTCTCAATGTTAGGGTTAAGAGCACAAAATACCCCATTCCAGTTGGTTGTAAAGCCTAACCTTGCTTGAGCATAATTGATTGTGTATAGTGTGTGCTAATTGACTTGTTTGTCTGCTTCCTTGATTCGTCTGTACATGTTTGCTTATGTGTGCCCTTGTGCATTTATCATCATTACTTGTATATCATTTCATAAACATTGTTCATTATCTTTGTGACACTTTGTTTGTCCATTGAGGAGTCAATTGTAAGTCCAGCTATTGGCAGTTGTTTCCTATGATCTAGTGGGATTTGGAACTAAGACCATTCATTGGCATTCCCTTCCTTGGAGTCGAGTGTAAGACCATTTATTGGCAACTTGTTTCCTTCTTGCTTATTGCATTCTTTGTTTTGTTTTGTGAGGAGTCAATTGTAAGTCCATTCATTGGCAGTTGTTTCCTATGATCATTCCTTGGAGGCTAGTATAAGTCCATTGATTGGCATCTAGTATCCATGTTTTGTTTCTTTTTGTTTTAGGAGATTGGTATAAGTCCATTGATTGGCATCCGGTATCCATTTTGTTTTGTGAGACTAGTATAAGTCCATTTATTGGCATCTGGTATCATTGTTTCTCTTTGTTTTAGGAGATTGGTATAAGTCCATTGATTGGCATCCGGTATCCATTTAATTTGTTCATCTGTTATTTGCTTGTTGCCTATTCCAAAGGAATCACTTGAATCATCTACATATGATCTCAAGAGGTGAACATCTAAGAAGTTTTACTTCCTCACCCTCCTACCTTTTGTGTTTCTTTAAACCTCCATTTGCATGTTAACCCAAGCTTGAAAACTATTGTGCAAACATTTTCATTTGTTTTCAAATTAGAAACCTAGGCCTTAAGCCTCTGATTTTTCAAACTTCATTTTGATAATACTTCTTTTGAATTGAATTCTAATCATATCTTGACCACTTTTGTGAATAATCCTAATTGGTTAATTTCACTCACTCAATTGTTTTGTGGCTTTGTCCATTCTTGATAAGTTTTCATACATTAGCCATATGTTTGATTTATCCTAGTTGGTTGATGTTAATCTCACCTTTTGTCCTTAGTGATTGAATTGTAAGACTTCCTTGCTTATTATAGGGTTAACCCCTCACTAGCAAGTTGAAGCTTTTCTCACGTGGTGGACTTGTTGTTTGTATAAGGTTGAGTTTTCTCCCGTGGATAACGAAAGACCTTAGGGCTTTTGTTTTAAAATGAATCCACTCATATTTTGGAAATATTTTAGCCGAACTACAGCGTTTTGATCCTTACCTTCCATGGAAAGGTACGTAGGCAACGGGTTCATCCGTTCAAACACAAAAATAATAACTTGTATATTATTTTCTCATCCCTTCAATCCATGTTTGCACAATAAATATTTCATAAACAAATAACATTTCATACAACAAGTGTGAAAAGGGCTCCCTAGGAGTACCTAGGACGTTTTGGGTGCCTAACACCTTCCCATTGCGTAATTAACCCCTTACCCAGTTCTCTGATCTTTTCATTAGTTTTCTATGTGTAAAACTTCTTAGGCTTTTGTTCGCTTTTTAGCCATTCCTTTGGATAAATAAAAGTGCGGTGGCGACTCGATTCTTTGTATGTTTTGCTTTTGGTTTAATCAATAAATCATAAAGTGACGAATACACCGTTACAGAAAAGAGGCGACTCTGCTGGGGACATCTCCTTGGTGGTTTTGCCTACTTTTCACCCTTGTTGTATGATATTGTTTATTTGTTATATGACATATTTTTGTACAATTTGGGATTACTGTATTGATTGTAATGATTGAATTGCTTGATATACAATTGCTTGTTTGCTTGGTGATCTCTGTGAGATGAGTTCTATACCCGAACTCGAGTGCACCTTAGGATAGGAGAATGGCGTAGTCTCGTCGACTTGTGTGGAGTATTCCTTAACAAGTTGACTTGCGAGTCCATTCACTTGGTGGAGGTCATGTTGGATTAATAATGTCACACAAGTTATTTGTGGTTAGGCATTATTCTTTCAATCATGTGCCTTAGAAGCCAAGGACCTTAGTTTACCAAGCCCATCTTGGCCTATTTTTAGGACGTAGTGCGGAAGTCGTTCAGATGTAAGATCTGATGCGATTGTTACGCGATACTACACTCATAAGAGTCTCTCTTGAGAATATTTTTGGAATACGAGTATTCGTTCCTCCGATAATATTCGAAAGATGGGATGATGACTATGGGAACCTCTTGTAGAACATGTTCGGCAGGTTTAAACCCTAGTACACTCCCTTTGGGTGGTTCTTAACCGAGACTCCATGCTCGTGACTCTCAACAAACCCATGATTCATGGTTGAGTCGTTCAGACATCCTTAATATCAATGGAACTTGGGTGTCGATAAGGTGAAAATCATAATCCACCAAAATGGATGATTGATATTAAGGATGATTGAGTCGATTCATGTATCGTTAATATCAATGGAACTTGGGTGTTGATAAGGTGAAAACCATAATCCACCAAAATGGATGATTGATATTAAGGATACTATGAGCTTTCCCATGACCTTTGTCTGGTGTGTTTTGCTTGATCCTTGAGTGTGATTGTTGCATTCATGCATTCATGCATTCATCTGCATTCATGTCATCAGAAAAATTAGAAAATTTTCAAGGAACTTAAAGGGTTTATTTGCAAAATTTTCAGACATGGAAAGACCAAAAAGGCATACAAAGAAGTACAGCTTTCGACAGCCCGATCTGAAAGAGTTAAGGAATCTGACATCTTATGTATTAGATCCCTTGGGTTTCAAAGCTCGTTATGGGAAGCTTTTGCCTCTGTTGACTACTCAGGTTGATGAAGGGTTGATGAGTACTTTGGCGCAGTTCTATGATCCTCTGTATCACTGCTTCTCTTTTCCAGACTTTCAGCTGTTGCCTACGCTTGAGGAGTATGCTCATCTTGTGGGTATTCCCATTCTGGATCAGGTGTTGTTCAGTGGCTTAGAGAGTATTCCGACTTCTCGAGAGATCACAGACTTGTTGCACATAGATGAATCCCTCATTGAAGCTCATATGACCACCAAAGGTGGAATTCAGGGTCTTCCTTCTGATTTCCTCATCGCTCAAGCTACCGTTTATGGGAAGGCCATGAGTGAGGATGCCTTTGAGGCTTTATTTGTGCTGCTCATCTATGGATTGTGTCGCATCCGCGAAAAACAACCGGCGGGCTAAAACAAAACAACACAGAGCCGCCACCGTGCGTTATTTATCCCAAAAGAGGGAAAGGAAACGCTCGAAGTAAACCTGGAAAAAGCAAGGTCTCGCGACCAAAGAGAAAGGGTACGGGAGTCGGTTACGCAAGGGGAAGGTATTAGCACCCCTCACGTCCGTCGTACTCGACGGGATCCACGCTCAAAAGATAGAAAAAGGTTGCTAAAACAAACATCACACACACACACACTGAAAACAACACAGGTGGGAAAAGGGGGAAGAGGGCTCGCTAGGATATCGCATCCTATGCCTACGTATCTCGTCTGGAACGAGAATCAGAGCTGCCGTAGTTCGGCTCACGCACGCCAAACAAGACACACACAAACACAGGCAATCCTGGAACCCGAACGCCAATCGCTGGACTTACATCGGCTTCCGAACCAAACAAACACACTCAGGATATGGACAGCCAATCGCTGGGCTTACATCCATATCCTGACACACAAAAGGGTTAACAAGCAAACACACACAAAAAGAAAAAAAGTGCCCGGAGAGACCTCGCACGGTCTCCTGCCTACGTACCTCATCTGGTATGAGGATCAGGGCGACGTAGTTCCCCTGAACGGGAAAGAAGTTCTAACCAGATACAAAGGGAGACACACTACTAGGGAGCTGGACTCGAGCCTAGATGTTATCATGCATCATTGCCCTATGTTATGGTTCGCTATCTACTTGCACAACAGCAAGCTAATCCTAACCAGGAAAAAGCAAATCATGCAAGCATAAACAAAACAAATCAAACATTCACAAGTAGCACACACTATATCCAGTCAAGTGAGGCTCAAACAAGGGTGAGGCTGCAAGAGCAAGCCAGCTGTACAGGGTAGTGTTCGCTCTTAACCCTGACATTAAGAGTCAGGGTGAAGCAGAGGAAAGGTGAGTGAAGATAAGACTTCACAGCTCTTATCCCTGGCCAGGGAGAGCTTTAGACAAGGGAGCGTGGGTTCAGAAAGTGGGAACCCTTCTACACTCAAGACTCTGACTCAACTGATCTTGGGTTAATGTCCCAATGCATCAACACAGTGGTGTGAGCAGAGGGACGACTCAACAAGAATAGCAGGGGATGGATTGCACATCCCTTGGGTTCTGCCAATTGCCTTAATCAAGGTCTTTTCCTGCTTGGGGACAAAGTTAAACAATCACAAACATCGCCTCTTAAGGAGGACTTCAGACAGTTGCCTGGCCAAATAACAAGCCAGGTCTTCCAGACTACATGGAGACAAGAGAGTCTACCTCAATTGGTTTATACAACCAAGCAGTAGCACAAAGCAAGTTCAAAGGTGAACTGTTAGCGACTAAAGTACCTGAAATCAATCTAATTCAGTCAGTATACCAATCACCAAGTCAAAACAAACAGTATAAAAACCAACAGACAATGTGCAATCAAACAATGCAATGTGCAAAGCACAATCAACTCAAGTGAGCCAAGCACAAGCTCAAAGCAAGTGAGCCAAGCATCCTACAAAACACAAGTTAGTTCACAACAATTAACCAAATTCAATCAACTTGAATTAACATCCTCAAAGCATTTGCTTCTTCAACCTGAAAATCACATCCAAACGTGAGAAACAAGACCACTAGGACAAGCTTAGGGTCAAAAGGAGATGAAAAATTCAAAACAGCAAGTAAAAATTGATCAAAACCAAGATTTATCAAGCAAGAAGAGAATCCAATTGGTCACACACCAAAACTATGCACCAAATCCATTTCATATACAAAACATGCCAAACTATGCACTTTGGAAACACATTGGAGCAAACAGAATGATCGCAATCAAATCAATATCAAAACAGCTCAATAAATTCCACAAAAATTCCAGCCTAAATAGAACACATTCAATGAGCATCATATCAATTTTCATGCTATTTGGACCAGAGGAAGTATGGAAATTAAATCAGGAAGTCATGGTATGCAAATACAAGCTCAAACAATGCCACAAATCATGTGTCAACTTTAGGCAAGTGCAAAACAGAAATGGCATAAGATAAATGAACCACACCAAAGCCAAAATGAAATTAAACATGTTAAGAATCAATCCACCAAATTTCAGCTTCATATGATAAGGTATGAGAATTTTGAAAGTCATGTAAGTTGATCACTCAAGAAAAACCTAAAAATGACTAAACAGCAAACAAAAATACCAATCAAATAGGAAGTGTATCAACAAATCCTACAAAAAATCATGTTTAAACCTAACATACAGATGGAATCACATGAAAAATCCAGGGCAAAAGACATAGCATAGGCATGGAAACAAAATTCAAGAAGTGGACATAACATAGTGTGACACACATTGTCACACTCAACTTGATCACATCATATCTTTCAATCCAGAAACTCAAAATTAGCAAACTATACATCAAAGTCACCAGCAAAGAGTCAAGAATGGGCATGTAAAATTTCACACATTTTGGATAAGGCATCAAGATTTCATGATCAAAATGGCAAAACATCCACATGAAGCATACATTCAAACAATCCCTAGGCAAATAATTTTTCCACACGTGCACAAAAATATTAAAAATCACCATAAAAAACTACACATCACAAGGAGAATGTTGAAAAAAGTCTCATCAAATTTGGATCAAAAATGAAGAACTTATGAATTTTTGAAGGTCATGGATCAAAATGAAATGAAATGGAAAAAAGAAATGAAGTAAAATGAAATTAATATTGAAAATGGCAAAGTGGTAAATATGCTACAGCGCAGGCAAAACGCGGCGTTTTGTTTTATTCAGTGTCAGCGTCCTATTGGCCAGCGAGCGCGGGAAACAGTTTTCAAACACAAGGCAAGGCAAACACGGATTAAACACGTCCTGGAGAGTGTTCTTCCTCAAGATCAACAACAACAATTCCAGAAAATTGTTATGAACAAACTTCAACCAAAATGAACAAATCATACATCGTTGGAATCATCATTTAATGTACATCATGGATATGGCAAGCATTTGACCTAACTCTAATCACACAGCACAGATCGAGCGAAAATAGGTTTCACATTCAAGTTTCAACTTAAGATATCTCACTCGATTCTCAATGATTTTCAATTCTACAAGCTGCATGCTACTCTATGATCAAAGACCTACACAAACCACATCACAATTCAAGCAATGGTTGAGATCGAATTTTTACCTTAAGATGATGGCAGTGCTCGATTCTTGTGTTTCCAAGCCTCTAACGCCAAAACAGATGGAGATCAATGATGTAGAAGTTAATTGGAATGGATAGCTTAGCTCAGTTGTACTTCAGATCCAAGAATTAGGAAAATGCCATGGATGATCAAGCTTTCAACAGTCCAAACTCTCCAATGCTATGCCACGATTTTGTTGAAACAGTCCTTCACCAACACTTGTAGAGGATAGATCCAACAAGAATGAGCAAAATTGATGAAGAATTCGATGAGAAATGATGAAAAAAGTTGGAAAAAGTTTGGAGAAAATTGGAGAGAATTGGAGGGAAAGTTTGTTAGATCTGAAATTGTGAAAATGTGATTATGCATTTTCTGTTATGATTATCATCTTATACCATGCCCTAATCCATTAGTTAATCCAAATTAGCAAATGCAAATGAAATTAGCAAAATGCATTTTATGTGAAATGGCCAAAATGTCCTTTTCTAAATCAGCCAATGCAACAGTGCCAAACCAGTCCAAGCAAGTTCTATTTGATGTTTATGATGTGTTGGAATGAGTTTTGTATGCAAATGCCTTGTATTTTGGAAATTCATTATTTTTCCCACCAATTTCCAAAGTGAACACTTGAAAAATGGACTTTTGCTATGATGATTTTTGATGAAATGTGATGATGCATCATGAAAGTACATGTAAAATGGAGTTTGCTCAAAGAAAGATCACCCAATTTGGCCATTCCATGCAAAAGTTATGCCACTTTGAAATTCAACATTTTTGGAAAATGATTTGATCACAACTTGCCAACCACACATGAGAAATTCATGTTCTTGGACTTTTTGAAAAGATGAGAGCAAGATATACAACTTTCATGTTGGACAAAATTTCATTTGAAGCATTTTTGGACACGTAATTTTGAGGTGAAAAACTTTCCATTTTTGGCAGTTTTCAATTACAAGTCACTTTCTATTTTTGGAAAGTTTCCACCTGACTTTATTTTCTTCATTCTTGATCTTTGAAATGTCAAATGAAACTTGTTTAGACATGAATGAAGTGTCTCTAACCCTCTCCCATCTCCAAATCCATCATTTCAAGCATAGTTGACCACAGTTGACTTTTCTGACTGATAGATGAATTTGGCTATGCACTGATCAAGTTGAGCCTCAAACTCCTGATGAAATGGCTCAATGATGAAACCCTAGCTTCCATAAGCTTAATACAATCATGAAATGATCCCCATATCCATTGTAGACCCCATCTCCTTCACAAACCCTGATTGGCCCAATGCAGCTGATTAGACTGATTAGGGTTGACCAGTGGTCAAAACCCTAATCCCAAGGTATCTGATCAATCTCTTGGTGATGACAAGACCATGATGATGATGATGTACCATTTCAACCAAGATAAAGCTCAATATTTTTGAGAATCAAGAAACCCTAATTTGAATCACACATCCTCAGATGATTAATGATCAGTCCATGAAACCTTAGCTTGCATCTTAACCTCTTTATCTTCTGACCAAGACTTAGGAGGATGACTTGCTCCATGTAACCACATGATATGCAAATATGCAATGCCTAATAACCTACAAATGAAATGCAATATGTTAAGTTAGTCCCAAGAGAGGAGGGCAAATTTTGAGGTGTTACAGCTGCCCCTATTCAATCCACTGTGAACCTGTCGATATGAATAGCCTCGGCTTTCAGATGATCAGGATGAAGAGTGATTGAATACCAAGAACAGACGAATAATTTGCACTCTGATGGGAAAATAATTAACAATGCCTGTTAGAATCGGCAAAGAAACAATCTCGAAAGAAACATCCGTCTGGTACGGAAAAAGCCGGCCTGAATACCGAAACAGAAATGTCGACCTGGATACCAAAATAAATGGTAACGCAGGGATAACCATGGCCTGAACACCACATATCCACTGGGGATTATCACCTCTCTTCTTCTCTTTTCACTTTTTCTTAAACCCCGAAATTTTCTCTTCTCGCAAATGATCCCGGATCATTGCATTTGAACCCCGACATCTTGTTTGCCAAAATAATGAACCCCATTCTTCATTTGAACCCCAGTCGCCTGACGATAGCTTGTGATCGCCATTGTGAACCCCGTTCTCCAGAAAACACCTCGTGTCTCCTTTTCTCCATTTGAACCCCGCTCTCCAGAAAATGCCTCAACATTTCCCTTTCTCCATTTGAACCCCATTCTCCGCTTTCTTGTGATAATTCCGCTGGCAACGTCGGAAATAACACCAAACACCACTCTGAGGGCAACATATCAGAGGGTACACCTTCACAAAAGGAAGGTAACATGTGCATCTCTTCCTCAGAAGACACCCATAACGACCTCCATTGGCCTCAGCCAAAGTCTAAGGTGACACATGAACAGAAGATAATCCTGAGGACCTCATCCCGGATATAATCTTCAACTCCCATCTCCATTTGGACCCTGATCTCCAGAAAATGCCTCGACATTTCCCCTTCTCCAACTGAACCCCGATAGTCGCGCTGATCGCGTAACGTCCTTTGATTTTATTCCCATCTCCACCCGACGGAAAAGTTTCCTCCAGTATCGCACTACTGGGGAAGTACTGCTAATCTGACATCATGATGCTAAACTCCTCAGAGTAACACCTTCACCATCCGGCGAAACTAAATCTCAAACGGTAACCACGGCTTGAGTCACGCTAATCGCGTAACATTCCCATCTCTGTCCGACAGAAAAGTTCCCTCCAGTATCGCACTACTGGGGAAGTACTGTTGATAAAAAACGGTGCCAAACTCCTCGGAGCAACACCTTCGCCCTCAGGCAACCACTTCTCAAACGGTAACCACGGTCTGAGACTAGCTCATGCTTGCAATATGATGCATGATTGATTTTTCTGCGTAATGCTCCACAATTATGGAAATGCTACGCGATTTATTATGCAATATGCCATGCTATTTACATGACGGATCTATAAAAAGTATCCCCCTCAAGGGACTCTTCTGGGAAGCTCGAGACACTCCGCTGAGGAACTCGCCATCGCTCCGATTTCCACCCTGCTGGGGAATAACACTGTTGTTGGGAAAAAGGAAACCCTTGCTGGGGGAAAAACCTCCTTTGCACCCAATCCGCTCGAGGATTTGCTGGGGAGAGATCCACCAACGCACTCTATAGGGATACAACAGTCTTTGACTTGCTGGGGATACAACACTCCAGACTCTGTTTGGGGAACCACCGCACACAGATACTTCCGCTGGGGAACAGCAACCTTCAAGCCTGGCGACTGGGGAAGCATTGATCTAAAACCTACTGGGGATAACCATCCGGACCCTGCTAGGGAAGCTACAAACCTTGGATCTGCTGGAGAATTAGTCCTTCCGACTCTGCTTGGGGAGAAAGACAGTCTGGTACTGAACACCCGTCGACTCGTCGAACCTTGGTATTCATATCCAACTCCCATGTCAGCTTTCCAATTTTGAGAACTCCCAGACTCGTCTGGACCTTTTCTGCTCCATCATCTTGTATTCCAAACCGCTCCGCGCTCGACGGAGAGCGAACTCCTGGGATTTATACAGACTTTCCAATCTTCCGACTTTGAAGAGTCTTCTTGATTAATTCTCAAGGGTCGTCGTACGTCTCGCCGTCTTTTCACCGTTCTTCTATTCATTCGCCCCTGATTGGACTCCATGGGGATTTGTTTTGTCAGCAGCTTCCACATCACAACCTGCAAGAGAGTGAAAATATCCAACAGTTCCTGCAAAAGAGATCGTTAGATAAAATCGTGCCCCAGGCGTGTCAAGATTTCAACACTTGGGTCACTCAACCTTCCAAATAAGATTTCAAGCTTTCAATCTTATAAACATGCATTGGAAGGGACCTGTATGTCTTAACATGCAAGATTCTTTATCACAATAATCGGGTGTTTTTGCAATCAAAGCGGTAATAAAAAACAAAAACAAAATTATTTGACTCAATATGCATTTTATTGATTGAAAAAGGTGTGGCTCAAATGAGCAATACAAAGGAAGCAATTTCTGAAAGGAGGTAATTGCGCACAAAAGGAAAAATCTATCCTAATGGCAATGTGAAACCCGTGATCTCATCGAGTTCCAACTCGGTTACACCCCATATGTCCTCAGACTCTCCGTGCTTTCTGCCTTCTGAACAAGACGCTTCCAATTGATCCCTACCGGGGATTATCCATGATGCCTTAACCAAAGCAAATGATCATGCTAGACGCAGTTGTTCGTTTCAATCCCTCTTTTGCCTGGACCGCCCTTTCGGGTTTTCAGTCCACCGGGATACCCATTTTTGCCCAAGTCGCCTTTTCAGGTTTTCGACTTGCCGGGTGTACATTTTTTCCATTTTATCCCTAATTTTTTCCCGAACCTTTTCTTTCTGTTTTTTTGGTTCGCCGGGATGCCCATTTTTGCCTGGACTATTTTGTTCTTTTCGTCCAGCGGGTCTCTTTATACGAAGTATTTTTTAACTGCGTCTGCATTCACAGGGGATGGAAAATCCTCGCCATCCATGGTCGTTAACAACAAGGCTCCGCCAGAGAAGACCTTCTTGACCACGAATGGACCTTCATAATTGGGTGTCCATTTGCCCCTTCGATCGTTTTGAGGAGGAAGGATCTTTTTCAGCACCATATCACCTACGTGATACACACGAGGTCGTACCTTTCGGTCAAAAGCACGCTTCATTCTCTGCTGGTATAACTGCCCATGACAGATGGCTGCCAACCTCTTTTCCTCAATCAGGCTCAACTCTTCATACCGGGTCCTCACCCATTCAGCCTCTTGCAATTTCACGTCCATCAGGACTCTCAAAGAGGGAATCTGGACCTCAACCGGTAGCACAACTTCCATTCCATATACCAGTGAGAAAGGCGTTGCCCCAGTAGGTGTACGCACCGATGTACAATACCCAGGATACAAGCTTCGTACTCAGCCACCCTTGCTGGTGCATTCAAATGCTAACCTGGAAACGAAGGGAAAATGGGATCCCTTTGGCGTAACCAAAGCAGCGCTAACTCCTTCACATTAACCTTCCCCATCAGACATCAGAATCCGTTCGGATTTGGGGTCGGGCCCCTCCTCCGGGATCGGTTACTCTCAATCTTTCGATTAGAGTACCTCGAGATGTCCTCATCAGGGAACTCAAACTTCACCGGTTGATAATCCTCTACGGGTTGTGGGGCGATGTAATCAGACAATACACCCCTTGATTGCTTTCTGGGAATATCCCAAATCAGTCAACCTTCTCTTGCACTCTCACAACCCGTCCGGCCAATGCTGGCTTTTTCAAAAATCTACCTGATCGGATCCATCTCGAAAACCACAAAGTGGTATGAACCAGCATACACTGTCTCGGTCGGCGAGCAGCCTATGCCAAAGTACAACAAGTTTTCTCGAGCAGTGAATGTATTGTTTCACAGTCGGTAAACTTTTTGCTAAGGTAAATTGCATGCTCTTTTCGACAAGACTCGTCATGCTGACCCAATACACCTCGTAGACCCCTCGAAGGCTGTCAAGTACAGAATTGATGGACGTCCCTCTACAGGGAGCATCAGCATCAGAGGCTCCTGCAACTTATTCTTTTATTTTTTCAATGCCCCTTGGCAATCATTATTCCACCTGACCGTTTGATCTTTTTTTTTCAACAACTTGAGTATAGGTTCACACGTGGCGGTTAGAGGAGATGTGAACCATGACATGTAGTTCAATCTACCTAGGAGACCACGAACCTCTTTTTTGTTCTCGGTTCAGGCATTTTTTTTTTTTTGCATCACTTTTCTTTTCTTTTTTTTTTTAAGCAGGATCAACCTCGATTCCCCTTTTTTACAATGAACCCCAACATCTTACCGGACCGCACTCTGATAGTGCACTTATCTGAATTGAATTCAACCTCAGTTTGAATTATCGCAACCGATCGGCCAACTCGGCTAGATCCACCAGATGCCCCTCTTCTGTTTTGGGACTTTGCTATCATGTCATCAACATAGCATTCAATTTCATGATGAATCCTATCATGAAACAAAGTCAATAGGGCCCTCTGACAAGTAGCACCGACATTCTGCTTCTCTAGAGGACGGTCTTCTCTCCATGGTAGCTCGTGCACAACGACATCGGTATCCGACCCTGTCTTATCCTGACACGACCAGGCGAAGGTATCCACATGCTCCTTCAACAAGGCTACCATTCTGCTTTTGACTCACCTCTGAAGCGGCCCCCAATTTTCACTTCCTTTCTGACCTCGGTGGTATACCGGTTAACAAGCTCAACTCGCTCTTCACACGGCTGAATCACCTCCTCCTCTTATTTCAATAACTTGGCTAATTCCAGCAGATCACAATCTTCTTCGCCTTCTTCTTCGGCATGATAGATCGGATTGTCGACGTCATATGAGGTGTAACCAAATTGTTGTCAACGAGATCCGGAGAATAATTTTTTGAAGTCGGAACGAGACACATCAAAAGGAAAAAAATGAAAACAAACATTGACATTTTTATTTGTTTTTAAACTGCAAAAATAAATGAAAAACAGGGAACACCGCTTTTAATTGAAAAACATCCATTTATTAATGATGCAAAATGTTGCAAAATGAAACATGAGGTGGCCCTTACAATGGACCATTACGTGTCGGGTAACACGTATGACTTTCATGCAAATAAAACTGAAAAACAAAAATTATTACTCTTCCAGTAGAGTGACAGTGATGATATTTTTAGGCCTTCCAGTTCCCTGGTACGCACGCTTTTATCCACGACTCCAGTTCACAGTCACTGTCAGTCTCTTCCCCCACCGCACAGACGCGATCTGAATTTTCAGCGATCACACCCACCATCACCTGACCCTGCACCGGCACGGGATCGGCATTAACATTCAATGACAGCGTAAAATTGAGGGCCTTGGAATCCACCAGGTCTTGGACAGCATGCTTAAAGGCTCTACAACCCTCAATGTTATGCCCAGACGCACCATAATGGAATTCACACTTGGCGTTCTTATTATAATTAGGTGGCCTCTGATCTGATCTCAATGGAGCTAATGTCCTCAATTGTACCATTCCGAGATCCATCAACTTCTTGAACAGAAGAGCATATGTCATGGGTGGCCTATCAAATTGACGATCAATCCCCTTTCCTCTCACTTGGCACCCAGCTCTCTGTGCTCTCTGTTGAGGGAACTGATGTTACTGTTGTACCGATTGATTACCAATAGGAATCATTACCGCAACAGTATGCTGGTAGTAATGACCCCTACCGTGTCCTCTCTGGGCATGGACATTCACAGCACTCACGCCATCCTCCTTCTTATGCTGACCATCACCAAAGGATCTCTTCGTTCCAGACGACGAAGCATTTCCTGGTATTTTCCCCTTCTTCAACCAGTCTTCAATCCTCCCCACCTTCTCGGCAATGACTTTCTTCCCCAAGGCGAACTCTTGCATGACATTGATCAGCTCTCCCATCTTCTCTTTCAGCTCGAGAAGGTCGGCGTTGGGCGGATTCACCATTCCTGTGTCAATCAAACAGGTTAGAAACTGACACCTGCAAAACAGAAGACAGGTTATTATGGTTATGCATGAATGCAATGTCTATCCACATGAGGAACACTTTGTCTCTCGATCCTGGCTTCACCGAGACAGATAAAAATCCGGCGGCAACATTCTGACATTCATCATTTGATTTCATCATACGGATCAGAAATATATGATTTAGCGAAATACCCCCAACCATGTGTGTGCTTGTGAGTGCATACGGTAAAGCAAATAAAGCTTGAAGATCAATCACTGAATGAACATAACCATCACATAGCAAAATACACAATAAGTGCCATAGTCATACATCAAAGCTGATACAAATCTCCAGAGTCGGGAAAGAAATACAAGCAAATGAATTCCGTCAACAGGCCTGACGGTAATCCAACACAAATGACAAAGGTCTAGCCTGATGAGGGTCCCACAGAAGGCCCTATATCATCAACCATCTTCGCGAACTCTGCGGCGAACCTGAGCTCGGTGTTCTCTTGCTGTAATCTCCCCACCTCTTTCTGGTGAATCTTCATTTGCCTGAAGTAATGATCTCTCTCAGCCATGTAATGATCTCTCTCGGCGATGATCTTCACATTCTCTGCTTCCTTGATCTTCAGCTTTGCCTCCCACTCAGCAATGAGAACTCTGACTCTGTCATCCCTCTGATCCCTCACGAGAATTTGCCTCCTCTTCTGATCTTCAATGACCTTTGAAGCCCTAGCCAATCTCTCTTTGGTGATGTCGTGCTCCTTTGTTGAAGATGCCAAAGCCTGACTGACCTTCCCATAGTAGGCAGTATCCATCTCAAAGCGCTTTGCTTCCAAGGCATGTCGCTTGTCTTGATCTTCCATCTTCACTCTGATCTCTTGATTAGCCATCTGAACCCGAGCGACACTCATCTCCAATTCCGTTTTCTCCGCTAGCAACTGATCTCTGGCTCTCTTCATCTCGAGGAATTCTTCCATACTGACAGAAGAACGCGGACCCTCAATCAAAGGACCCCCAGGATCACCTCCCGGAAATGGTAGATGTGTGAGCTCTATCCTCTTCCGAAGCCAATCATCGAATAGAGGAAAATACCGGCTATTAACCTTGCCATAAGGAACCTTACCCTTTCGCTGAATGTCACGCCACTCATCCAATACTTGCCTCAACTTGGCCTGATTGCCCTCAATCGGAAAGTAAAAGGACTCCTGAATCTCTCGTCCAAGAGGAGGACCCTCCACAGCAAACCCCATCTGTCTCCTGAGAAGCACCGGGTTGTAATTGATGCAACCCTGAACTCCCACAAGAGGCACATTGGGAAGACTCCCACAGCTATATGTGAAATCTCGTCCAGCCATACCATTGTGAGTCCAAGCTATATCAGCAGCCCGCAAACCCATCAATCTGAATGACCACTTGACAGTCGGATCGAGATGAGCAAAAGCACCTCGGGAAGGCAGATACCCCATAAACCACCTAAATAGCATCTGAGCACAACATCGGATCAGACCACCACGCCGCTTCTCGTTCCGGTTATGGACCGAGTAATAGACATCTCCGATCAGAGTAGGAATAGGGTTCCTCTGCATGAACAATCTGATAGCATTATGGTCCACAAAGCTCCTCTGATTAGGAAACAGCATAACACCATAAATGCTCACAGCAACCAAAGCACAAACCGTCTTCCAATTACCCGCAGCAGCATGTTCCTTGGCCTTAGCCTCCAAGAAACTCAAGTGAAAACCAGGTAACTTGCCCTTCTCCTTCAAACCCTCCTTGATCATCTCCGGGCTCAAATAAAGAGCACGAGAAATCTCCATAACAACAGGCTCCACCTTAGTGGCAAAGAAAGGAATCTGATCTTGGATCTGGATACCCAATATACTAGCATAGTCCTCCATCAGAGGCCCCAACAAGTAGTCCGGGAACACGAAACATCTCAAACCCGGGTCATAGAACTGGAGAAGTGTATGAATGGCGCTTCTGTCGCTGTCGGTGAGTCTGAAAACCATCTTCAGAATACCACCGTATGCCTCACGGAACATCCCCACATGGTCGGGTGTAATCAAGGCTATCATATCTCTCAACACATCAATCTTTAGGTCGAAGAAGCTATAGGCAACATCATCCTTCAAACCGGTCCTCATGTTTGAGCAAAGAAATCTCTCAACCAGGATCTCAATCAAAAATGTCCCTGCATATGAATAAACATGTGTTAGATGCAGGTAAATGCAAAATGTGATGATGCTGATGAATAAATGCAATGCATAGTGCCATCCTCCAAGTCATCTGGTCATCTGTTGCTCTGAATTACAGCCCTGATCTCTGAACCGATCACAACCATCTGAAGGAATATGTAACCACAAATCCAACTCAAGGGTTCCTAAATAAACGGAAGACAGATACATCATCATCATCACCAGACAATCTCTGAGCAGATAACCACAATCCTCTGAATCGGCCCGGGGAATCCTGAAATAAACGGATCCCCAATGATAAATAACACGGACAACACTCCGACGTCTCGGCAATAAATGTCCATAAATCCGACTTATAAATATGACTCTGATCAACGGAACCCATAGTCACCATCAAAGTCACCATCTGAACATGCATCTGTAATAATCATCCTCCCCTCACAGGTAAATTCTAAACAGGTCATCCTAAGGCGGATAATAGTCTCGACAATCGGGCAGAGATACTCAATGGGTTTGCCCTTTCGGGTGTGCCATTGTAGCTCTCCTGAGATCGTCTAAACCAAAGATCCGGGAAATGATCGGTCACCAGAGTCAATAGCTCAGATGAAGTGACTCAACCAGAGTGGAGTACCCCACAAAGGAAGAGCACTATCAAATGAACCTCGTCCGACTTGTGGTACATCACATTGCCAAGCACATGTTGACCTAACATGAAGGAGGCAACATGAGACCACACTACTCCTAGGTGTATACTCGGGCCTGGGTTTTAGCCCCACTCAGAACACCCACCCCAAACAGAGGAACCACCTGCACAGAGGACAGCAACATGATAGTATGATGCATGCAAATATTTATGCAAATATATACACAATCAGAATAATAAATGCAATAAATAAAGCGGCACAAGCAACCTAAACTATCCTAGAACGCTAGGAGAGACTCGCTTAGGGAAGATGGACCAGCACAGGTCAACATCTCTTGTCCCCAGCAGAGTCGCCAGCTGTCGCATCCGCGAAAAACAACCGGCGGGCTAAAACAAAACAACACAGAGCCGCCACCGTGCGTTATTTATCCCAAAAGAGGGAAAGGAAACGCTCAAAGTAAACCTGGAAAAAGCAAGGTCTCGCGACCAAAGAGAAAGGGTACGGGAGTCGGTTACGCAAGGGGAAGGTATTAGCACCCCTCACGTCCGTCGTACTCGACGGGATCCACGCTCAAAAGATAGAAAAAGGTTGCTAAAACAAACATCACACACACACACACTGAAAACAACACAGGTGGGAAAAGGGGGAAGAGGGCTCGCTAGGATATCGCATCCTATGCCTACGTATCTCGTTTGGAACGAGAATCAGAGCTGCCGTAGTTCGGCTCACGCACGCCAAACAAGACACACACAAACACAGGCAATCCTGGAACCCGAACGCCAATCGCTGGACTTACATCGGCTTCCGAACCAAACAAACACACTCAGGATACGGACAGCCAATCGCTGGGCTTACATCCATATCCTGACACACAAAAGGGTTAACAAGCAAACACACACAAAAAGAAAAAAAAGTGCCCGGAGAGACCTCGCACGGTCTCCTGCCTACGTACCTCATCTGGTATGAGGATCAGGGCGACGTAGTTCCCCTGAACGGGAAAGAAATTCTAACCAGATACAAAGGGAGACACACTACTAGGGAGCTGGACTCGAGCCTAGATGTTATCATGCATCATTGCCCTATGTTATGGTTCGCTATCTACTTGCACAACAGCAAGCTAATCCTAACCAGGAAAAAGCAAATCATGCAAGCATAAACAAAACAAATCAAACATTCATAAGTAGCACACACTATATCCAGTCAAGTGAGGCTCAAACAAGGGTGAGGCTGCAAGAGCAAGCCAGCTGTACAGGGTAGTGTTCGCTCTTAACCCTGACATTGAGAGTCAGGGTGAAGCAGAGGAAAGGTGAGTGAAGATGAGACTTCACATCTCTTATCCCTGGCCAGGGAGAGCTTTAGACAAGGGAGCGTGGGTTCAGAAAGTGGGAACCCTTCTACACTCAAGACTCTGACTCAACTGATCTTGGGTTAATGTCCCAATACATCAACACAGTGGTGTGAGCAGAGGGACGACTCAACAAGAATAGCAGGGGATGGATTCCACATCCCTTGGGTTCTGCCAATTGCCTTAATCAAGGTCTTTTCCTGCTTGGGGACAAAGTTAAACAATCACAAACATCGCCTCTTAAGGAGGACTTCAGACAGTTGCCTGGCCAAATAACAAGCCAGGTCTTCCAGACTACATGGAGACAAGAGAGTCTACCTCAATTGGTTTATACAACCAAGCAGCAGCACAAAGCAAGTTCAAAGATGAACTGTTAGCGACTAAAGTACCTGAAATCAATCTAATTCAGTCAGTATACCAATCACCAAGTCAAAACAAACAGTATAAAAACCAACAGACAATGTGCAATCAAACAATGCAATGTGCAAAGCACAATCAACTCAAGTGAGCCAAGCACAAGCTCAAAGCAAGTGAGCCAAGCATCCTACAAAACACACAAGTTAGTTCACAACAATTAACCAAATTCAATCAACTTGAATTAACATCCTCAAAGAATTTGCTTCTTCAACCTGAAAATCACATCCAAACGTGAGAAACAAGACCACTAGGACAAGCCTAGGGTCAAAAGGAGATGAAAAATTCAAAACAGCAAGTAAAAATTGATCAAAACCAAGATTTATCAAGCAAGAAGAGAATCCAATTGGTCTCACACCAAAACTATGCACCAAATCCATTTCATATACAAAACATGCCAAACTATGCACTTTGGAAACACATTGGAGCAAACAGAATGATCGCAATCAAATCAATATCAAAACAGCTCAATAAATTCCACAAAAATTCCAGCCTAAACAGAACACATTCAATGAGCATCATATCAATTTTCATGCTATTTGGACCAGAGGAAGTATGGAAATTAAATCAGGAATTCATGGTATGCAAATACAAGCTCAAACAATGCCACAAATCATGTGTCAACTTTAGGCAAGTGCAAAACAGAAATGGCATAAGATAAATGAACCACACCAAATCCAAAATGAAATTAAACATGTTAAGAATCAATCCACCAAATTTCAGCTTCATATGATAAGGTATAAGAATTTTGAAAGTCATGTAAGTTGATCACTCAAGAAAAACCTAAAAATGACTAAATAGAAAACAAAAGTACCAATCAAATAGGAAGTGTATCAACAAATCCTACAAAAAATCATGGTTAAACCTAACATACAGATGGAATCACATGCAAAAATCCAGGGCAAAAGACATAGCATAGGCATGGAAACAAAATTCAAGAAGTGGACATAACATAGTGTGACACACATTGTCACACTCAACTTGATCACATCATATCTTTCAATCCAGAAACTCAAAATTAGCAAACTATACATCAAAATCACCAGCAAAGAGTCAAGAATGGGCGTGTAAACTTTCACACATTTTGGATAAGGCATCAAGATTTCATGATCAAAATGGCAAAACATCCACATGAAGCATACATTCAAACAATCCCTAGGCAAATAATTTTTCCACACGTGCACAAAAATATTAAAAATCACCATAAAAAACTACACATCACAAGGAGAATGTTGAAAAAAGTCTCATCAAATTTGGATCAAAAATGAAGAACTTATGAATTTTTGAAGGTCATGGATCAAAATGAAATGAAATGGAAAAAAGAAATGAAGTAAAATGAAATTAATATTGAAAATGGCAAAGTGGTAAATATGCTACAGCGCAGGCAAAACGCGGCGTTTTGTTTTATTCAGTGTCAGCGTCCTATTGGCCAGCGAGCGCGGGAAACAGTTTTCAAACACAAGGCAAGGCAAACACGGATTAAACACGTCCTGGAGAGTGTTCTTCCTCAAGATCAACAACAACAATTCCAGAAAATCGTTATGAACAAACTTCAACCAAAATGAACAAATCATACATCGTTGGAATCATCATTCAATGTACATCATGGATATGGCAAGCATTTGACCTAACTCTAATCACACAGCACAGATCGAGCGAAAATAGGTTTCACATTCAAGTTTCAACTTAAGATATCTCACTTGATTCTCAATGATTTTCAATTCTACAAGCTGCATGCTACTCTATGATCAAAGACCTACACAAACCACATCACAATTCAAGCAATGGTTGAGATCGAATTTTTACCTTAAGATGATGGCAGTGCTCGATTCTTGTGTTTCCAAGCCTCTAACGCCAAAACAGATGGAGATCAATGATGTAGAAGTTAATTGGAATGGATAGCTTAGCTCAGTTGTACTTCAGATCCAAGAATTAGGAAAATGCCATGGATGATCAAGCTTTCAACAGTCCAAACTCTCCAATGCTATGCCACGATTTTGTTGAAACAGTCCTTCACCAACACTTGTAGAGGATAGATCCAACAAGAATGAGCAAAATTGATGAAGAATTCGATGAGAAATGATGAAAAAAGTTGGAAAAAGTTTGGAGAAAATTGGAGAGAATTGGAGGGAAAGTTTGTTAGATCTGAAATTGTGAAAATGTGATTATGCATTTTCTGTTATGATTATCATCTTATACCATGCCCTAATCCATTAGTTAATCCAAATTAGCAAATGCAAATGAAATTAGCAAAATGCATTTTATGTGAAATGGCCAAAATGTCCTTTTCTAAATCAGCCAATGCAACAGTGCCAAACCAGTCCAAGCAAGTTCTATTTGATGTTTATGATGTGTTGGAATGAGTTTTGTATGCAAATGCCTTGTATTTTGGAAATTCATTATTTTTCCCACCAATTTTCAAAGTGAACACTTGAAAAATGGACTTTTGCTATGATGATTTTTGATGAAATGTGATGATGCATCATGAAAGTACATGTAAAATGGAGTTTGCTCAAAGAAAGATCACCCAATTTGGCCATTCCATGCAAAAGTTATGCCACTTTGAAATTCAACATTTTTGGAAAATGATTTGATCACAACTTGCCAACCACACATGAGAAATTCATGTTCTTGGACTTTTTGAAAAGGTGAGAGCAAGATATACAACTTTCATGTTGGACAAAATTTCATTTGAAGCATTTTTGGACACGTAATTTTGAGGTGAAAAACTTTCCATTTTTGGCAGTTTTCAATTACAAGTCACTTTCTATTTTTGGAAAGTTTTCACCTGACTTTATTTTCTTCATTCTTGATCTTTGAAATGTCAAATGAAACTTGTTTAGACATGAATGAAGTGTCTCTAACCCTCTCCCATCTCCAAATCCATCATTTCAAGCACAGTTGACCACAGTTGACTTTTCTGACTGATAGATGAATTTGGCTATGCACTGATCAAGTTGAGCCTCAAACTCCTGATGAAATGGCTCAATGATGAAACCCTAGCTTCCATAAGCTTAATACAATCATGAAATGATCCCCATATCCATTGTAGACCCCATCTCCTTCACAAACCCTGATTGGCCCAATGCAGCTGATTAGACTGATTAGGGTTGACCAGTGGTTAAAACCCTAATCCCAAGGTATCTGATCAATCTCTTGGTGATGACAAGACCATGATGATGATGATGTACCATTTCAACCAAGATAAAGCTCAATATTTTTGAGAATCAAGAAACCCTAATTTGAATCACACATCCTCAGATGATTAATGATCAGTCCATGAAACCTTAGCTTGCATCTTAACCTCTTTATCTTCTGACCAAGACTTAGGAGGATGACTTGTTCCATGTAACCACATGATATGCAAATATGCAATGCCTAATAACCTATAAATGAAATGCAATATGTTAAGCTAGTCCCAAGAGAGGAGGGCAAATTTTGAGGTGTTACAGATTGGTATTGTTCCCCAACATCGACAAATTTGTGGATGTGAACGCCATTAGGATATTTTCTGTTCTTAATCCCGTTCCTACTCTGTTGGGTGATGCCTATTTCTCTTTGCATTTGAGGAATGCAAATGGTGGAGGAGCTATTGTGTGCTGTTTGCCTCTGTTGTATAAGTGGTTTATTTCTCACTTACCGCAGACGGTTGCTTTCAAGGAGAACAAGGGATGTCTACGGTGGTCTACGAGACTTATGTCTCTCACTAATGATGATATCTCTTGGTATGATCGTGTGTATGATACAGTTCAGATCATTGATTATTGTGGTGAATTCCCTAATGTGCCTCTTCTTGGTACATGTGGTGGGATCAGCTACAACCCTATCTTAGCATGTCGTCAGCTTATGTTCCCCCTAAAGGATAAACCTCATAACATTCTGTTAGAAGGTGTATTCTTTCAGGAGGGTAAAGATCCCCAAGGCCTGAAAGCCAGGATGGTCCGCGCTTGGCGCAAGATTCACAAGAAAGGTAGAAACGAGTTGGGTCCGAAGAACTGCATTGCTTTGGAGCCGTATACTTCTTGGGCCAGACAGAGAGCATCAAAGTATCTTATGCCATATGATTATCCGAGACCTACACCGTTGGTTGTGGCTGGGCCTTAAACCCTCCCTAACCAAGGCGTAGAGGAGTTGAGAGACGAAGACCTTTCACGTGCATGGATCCGTGAAAGAGAAGAGTTGCTTCAGCAAATCAAGGAGAAAGATGCTCTGATCGAATTCCTCGAGCATCAGGTGATAGATGATCCGAATGATACATGGACTTCTCTGCTTCCTCAGTCTTCCAAATTCTGGAAGAGGAAGTATGATCGACTTGCTAAGGAGAAAGCGGATATGGAAGCAGCATATGAAAGAGAGATCAAGAGGCTTTGTGTATCTCGTCTTCCAGCATCTCGAGCTTCTAGGGATCCATAGGATGTTCATTTTCCTGTTCCCTTGTAATAATTGACAATGTTGTACTTCTTTGTCTCAAATATATTTGATGAGATATTTCTCCATATGCTATTAAACGCTTTAAATTTCAAAATTTTCAAATAGAACCCTAAAAGTTCCTTGAAATAAAAACAAAGCATATGCACAAGCATTACATGCATCATTTTGCATAAGCAGGTGTTGTTCTGGTCTTCTTGTCTGTGGCCTAACTCTATGCTCTTCATTTATTTTGAAGACAAGCTGACTCATCGGTACTACACCCGAGTCAATTCTGCAAGAGTGATGGATCAACTTGAACAAGAGAACCGAGAGCTGAAAGAAGAAGTTGCTAGACTGAGTGCTCTGATGGAGCAATTCTTGGCTGCCCAGAATCAACCATCTCCACCTCCTGCAACTCCTCCCCAGAGGACTGTTATATCTGAAGTAGTTGCGTTAACTGTGCCAGCTGCTAGTGCTCATTTCATGCCAGCCGGGTTTCCGTGGGGTATGCCTCCTGGTTTTATGCCAGATATTTCAGCTCCTACATTTGCTTCCATGCTGGCATCTAGCCCGGTCCTTGCAATGCCTCCTCCTGTCGTGCATACCACTCCCAGGGTAGACGACACCATCTATCATTCTGAGCCGTCTGAGGGCCCAGATGTTAATGAAAAGATGGAAGTTATGAATGACCAATTCCTCGAGCTCCGCAAGGAATTGAAGACCCTCCGAGGGAAAGATTTGTTCGGCAAGTCTGCTGCTGAACTTTGCTTGGTTCCCGGTGTTAAGATACCCGTCAAATTCAAAGTCCCTGACTTTGAGAAGTATAAGGGGAACACCTGCCCGCTCAGTCACCTGGTTATGTATGCCAGGAAAATGTCTACTCAGACCGATAACGATCAACTGTTGATTCATTATTTTCAGGATAGTTTGTCAGGTGCAGCTCTTCGTTGGTATATGAGCCTTGATAGTGCAAACATTCGTTCCTTCAACGATCTTGGCGAAGCCTTCGTCAAGCAGTATAAATACAATGTTGATATGGCTCCTGACCGTGATCAACTCAGAGCCATGTCTCAGAAGGACAAAGAGATATTCAAGGAATACGCCCAGAGGTGGCGAGAGCTGGCAGCTCAGATTACTCCTCCGCTGGAAGAGAAGGAGATGACTAAGATCTTTTTGAAGACTCTTAGTTCGTTTTATTATGAACGGATGGTTGCGAGTGCTTCCTCTGATTTCACCGAGATGGTGAACATGGGGATGCGTTTGGAGGAAGGAGTCCGGGAAGGACGATTATCCAAAGATGAAGGCTCTTCTAAACGATATGGGGCGTTTAAGAAGAAAGATGGGGAGGCACATGCTGTGCAATCCCATGCTAAACCTAGAAGACCCTCTGCCAAGAGGAAGCCTGTGCGTCATGCCAGCAACCAGCATCAGGTGGCTCATATAGCACCTGTCTTCAGAGACAACAATCAACATAATCAGCAACAACCTCAGTATCAACAGCAACATCGCCCACAGCAACAGGCTTACCAGCCTCGTGGCAACAGTAATCAGGCTAATTTGAATACAGAGAGGAAGAAGATCACTTTCGATCCTATTCCTATGTCATATTCTGAGCTATATCCCTCTTTCATAGAGCGGAAACTGATTACCCCGAGGGATCCTCCGGCTGTGCCTGCTAACCCGCAGTGGTGGTACAAGCCCGACCAACATTGTGTTTATCATTCCGGTGCTCCGGGTCACAATATAGAAAACTGCTATCCGTTGAAGACTAAGGTGCAAGACCTTATGAGATGCGGCATTCAGAGCTTTGAGGACTCAGGCCCCAATGTTACGAAGAACCCATTGCCCGAGCATGGGAAGTCGGTTAACATGGTTCAGGGTTGCCCTGGCAAATATAAAGTCAAATATGTAAGCCATATTCGACAGTCATTGGTCGAGTTGCATCGTCTGCTGTGTGATTACAGTCATATGGAGCACGACCATGACAAATGCCGTATCTGCTCCGTCAATAGATTGGGTTGCCGCCAAGTGCGCAGAGAGCTTCAAGAGCTGTTAGATGATGGAACTATTGAGATTCTTCAGAACGGAAATGTTGATGAAGACGAACCAGAAGTAAATGTGATTTCTCCTGTGTTCAAAATTCCCGAGCCGGTTGTCATCCGTTATGATGGTAGCAAGCCGAAGGTTTCTCCTTCTTTGGTGATCAAATCTGCAGGCCCTGTGCCTTATTCTTCAGAGAAAGCGATTCCCTTCCGATATAATCCAGTTGCTGTGGAAGATGGGAAAGAGGTGCCTTTGCCTTCAACCTCTGCGGTAAATATTGCTGATGTGAGCGGGTTGACCCGTAGTGGTCGTGTGTTTTCTGCACCCCCGAAGCCTCATGTTGTTTCTGATTCTGCTGAGCGTCCGGTTGGGACTGCAGTGAATGTTCTGAATCCGGCACCTGTTGCCAAACCCTCCTTTGTACAAAAGACTCCTGCTTCTTCTGTTGGCCCGAGTGGCATTGTGAACGAAGACTGTGATGAGATGCTGAGGCTCATCAAGAAGAGTGAGTACAATGTTGTAGATCAGCTTCTACAAACGCCATCCAAGATCTCCGTGCTATCTTTGCTTCTGAATTCAGAACCCCATAGGGAGGCTCTGCAGAAAGTTTTGGATCTGGCTTATGTTGATCATGACGTCACTATAGAACAGTTTGACAGTATTGTTGCAAACATCACTGCTTGCAACACTTTGAGTTTCTGTGACGCTGATCTCCCTGAGGAGGGAAGAGACCACAACATGGCTTTACATATTTCCATGAACTGCAAGAACGACGCCATGTCCAACGTGCTGGTGGACACTGGGTCATCTTTAAATGTATTGCCGAAGACCACTCTTTCGAGATTGTCATATCAGGGGCCTCCCATGAGGCAGAGTGGTGTTGTTGTGAAAGCTTTCGATGGGTCGCGTAAGACTGTGATTGGGGAAGTTGATCTCCCAATCAAGATTGGACCAAGTGATTTCCAAGTTACCTTTCAGGTTATGGATATCCACCCATCTTATAGCTGTCTCCTTGGCAGACCATGGATTCACGAGGCTGGCGCCGTGACATCCACCCTACACCAGAAGCTGAAATTCGTTAAGAATAAGAAACTGGTTGTGGTAGGGGAGAAAAGGCTCTCCTGGTTAGCCACCTATCTTCTTTCTCATATATTGATGTTGAGGATGAAGTTGGAACACCTTTCCAAGCTTTGTCTATAGCTGAGCCGATTGAGAAGAAGTCTCCTTCATTTGCTTCCTATCGTGATGCGAAACTGGCCATTGAATGTGGTGCAGTTGCTGGTTTAGGGAAGATGATTGAGCTTGAAGACAATAAATCTCGGGCTGGCATTGGCTATTCTTCTGGGGTCTTCAATGAGAAAGGTCTGTTCAAGAGTGGAGGTTTTATCCATGTTGATCGAGCTGAGGAAGTTGCTGCTATTCTGGAAGAGGATGCAGAGGATTTGAGCAACTTCGTTATTCCTGGTGGTGTCTGCCACAATTGGGTCGTTGTGGATGTTCCGACGGTCATTCATAAGTCAGCGTAATTTGTTCACTTTGTTTAAAAAACCCTTCTCCCATGCCAAAAGGAGAAGTGATGACATTGTTGGCAGCATTTATACAATGATATTTCATTCAATTAATGCATTGTTAAACATTTGTTTTCCTTTTGTTTTCACTTTTTGCTTTTGCATGAAATCGGTGATCACAAAAAACCCTAAAAACAAGAATAAAAGCAATCTTTTTCATCTGCATAATGATTTGCTTGCTTAAATTCTAAAGTTTTTTATTAACCAAAATCATTATGCAGGTTAATTCTAAAACCCATTGAACATAATGATCCAACGCCATCTCCCAATTTTGAATTCCCTGTATTTGAAGCAGAGGAAGATGATGTTGAAGGGATTCCTGATGAGATTACCCGTCTCCTTGAGCACGAGAAGAAGATCATTCATCCGCACCTTGAAAATCTGGAAACAGTCAACTTGGGGTCTGAAGATTGTGTTCGTATGGTGAAGATTGGGGCACTCCTTGAAGAGTCTGTCAAGAAGGGGTTGATCAGTTTGCTACGAGAATATTCTGATATCTTTGCTTGGTCGTATGAAGACATGCCAGGTCTAGATACAGATATTGTGCAACATTTCCTGCCTTTGAAGCCTGAGTGCGTGCCAGTGAAGTAGAAGCTCAGAAGAACTCATCCAGATATGGCAGTGAAGATCAAAGAGGAAGTTCAGAAGCAAATTGATGTGGGGTTTCTGGTGACTTCTACATATCCTCAATGGGTGGCCAACATTGTGCCTGTGCCTAAGAAAGAAGGAAAAGTCCGTATGTGTGTTGATTACAGAGATTTGAATAAAGCTAGTCCGAAAGATGATTTCCCTCTACCACACATTGATATGTTGGTAGACAATACAGCTAAATTCAAAGTCTTTTCGTTTATGGACGGATTTTCCAGATATAATCAAATCAAGATGGCACCCGAAGATATGGAGAAGACAACATTCATCACACCTTGGGGAACATTCTGTTATCGAGTGATGCCCTTCGGTTTGAAGAACACCGGAGCCACGTATCAATGAGCTATGACTACCTTGTTTCATGATATGATGCACAAGGAGATAGAGGTCTATGTTGATGATATGATTGCTAAGTCCCGAACGGAAGTTGAACATGTTGAGCATTTGTTGAAGCTTTTTCAGCGTTTGAGGAAGTACAAGCTTCGTCTCAATCCGAACAAATGTACATTTGGAGTCTGTTCCGGCAAGTTGTTGGGTTTTGTTGTCAGCGAGAAAGGTATTGAGGTTGATCCTGCAAAGGTCAAAGCAATACAAGAGATGCTTGCGCCCAAAACTGAGAAGCAAGTCCGAGGTTTTCTTGGCCGCTTGAACTACATTTCCAGATTTATATCCCACATGACTGCCACATGTGCGCCGATATTCAAGCTCCTCCGGAAAGATCAATCTCATGATTGGATCGAGGATTGCCAGAAAGCTTTCGACAGTATCAAAGGGTATCTGTCTGAACCTCCGATCTTGTCTCTGCCTGTAGAAGGAAGACCTCTGATCATGTATCTGACTGTTCTTGAAAACTCGATGGGTTGTGTACTCGGTCAACAAGATGAATCAGGGAAGAAAGAATCTGCTATCTACTACCTCAGTAAGAAGTTTACTGATTGTGAGTCTCGATACTCTATGCTTGAGAAGACGTGTTGTGCTTTGGCTTGGGCTGCTAAGCGTTTATGCCAGTACATGATAAATCATACAACTTGGTTGATATCCCGAATGGATCCAATCCAGTATATTTTCGAGAAGCCTGCTTTAACAGGGAGGATTGCCCGTTGGCAGATGTTGTTGTCTGAGTATGATATCGAGTATCGAGCTCAGAAAGCTATCAAAGGTAGTATCTTGGCAGACCATTTAGCGCACCAACCGATTGAAGATCATCAGTCTGTTCAGTACGACTTCCCAGATGAGGAGATTCTGTATTTGAAAATGAAAGATTGTGATGAGCCTACACTTGATGAAGGTCCGGAACCTGGTTCCTTATGGACGATGGTGTTTGATGGCGCTGTGAATCAGTATGGAAATGGAATTGGGGCAGTAATCATTACTCCTCATGGCACGCATATTCCGTTTACAGCAAGGCTAACTTTCAAATGCACGAATAATATGGCTGAGTATGAGGCCTGTATTATGGGATTGGAAGAATGTATTGATTTGAGAATCAAGCATCTTGATGTGTATGGTGATTCGGCCTTGGTTGTCAATCAGATCAAGGGTGAATGGGAGACGAATCAGCCTGGTCTCATCCCGTATAGAGATTATGCGAGGAGGATTTCAACGTTCTTTACAGAAGTTGACTTTCATCATATTCCTCGAGAAGATAATCGGATGGAAGATGCTCTTGCTACGCTTGCTTCAATGATTGTGGTGAAGTATTGGAATGAAGTTCCCAATATCACCGTGATGCGCTTGGATAGACCAGCTCACGTATTTGCAGTTGAAGAAGTGAATGATGACAAGCCTTGGTATTTTGATATCAAGAATTTCCGCCAAAACCAGGTCTACCCGCCTGGGGCATCTGTGAAAGATAGTAAAACTTTGAGAAGGTTGTCAGGCAGTTTCTACCTCAGTGGTGAAGTGTTGTACAAGAGGAATTTTGACATGGTTTTGCTCAGATGCGTGGATGGACACGAAGCAAACCTGTTGATGACTGAAGTCCATGAGGGTTCATTTGGTACTCATTCTAATGGACATGCCATGGCTAGGAAGATGCTGAGAGCAGGCTACTATTGGCTGACAATGGAGTCTGACTGCTGCAAATATGTGAAGAGATGCCACAAGTGTCAGATTTATGCGGATAAGATTCATATTCCTCTGACACTTCTGAATGTGATTTCATCACCATGGCCTTTCTCTATGTGGGGAATTGACATGATCAGCATGATTGAACCAAAAGCGTCCAATGGGCACAGGTTTATTCTCGTAGCAATTGATTACTTCACCAAATGGGTTGATGCCGCTTCGTATGCGAATGTGACCAGGCAGGTGGTCGTGAAGTTTATCAAGAATCAGCTGATTTGCCGTTATGGTGTGCCAGATAAGATCATTACTGATAATGGATCTAATCTGAATAACAAGATGATGGAAGAGTTGTGCGCTGAATTCAAGATTGCACACCATAATTCCTCTCCTTACAGACCAAAGATGAATGGGGCTATTGAAGTTGCTAACAAGAATATCAAGAAGATTATCCAGAAGATGGTTGTTACGTACAAAGATTGGCATGAGATGCTGCCATTTGCTTTGCAGGGTTATCGTACATTTGTCCGCACTTCAACAGGGGCAACCCCTTTCTCTCTTGTTTAAGGTATGGAGGTTGTTCTCCCAGTAGAGGTGGAGATCCCATCAATGAGAGTCTTGATGGAAGCCAAGTTGACTGATGCTGAATGGATTCAGAGTCGTTATGACCAGTTGAATTTGATCGAAGAGAAGCGATCGACTGCCATGTGTCATGGTCAGTTATATCAGCAGAGAATGAAGAAAGCATTCAATAAGAAGGTCAAGCCTCGTGTGTTCCGAGAAGGTGACCTTGTGCTCAAGAAAGTTTTGTCTTTCGCGCCCGATTCCAGGGGCAAGTGGACTCCAAACTATGAAGGTCCATATGTTGTTAAGAGAGCCTTTTCAGGCGGTGCTTTGATGCTTACAACAATGGATGGGGAGGATTTCACTCGTCCTGTGAATTCAGATGCAGTCAAGAAATACTTTGCCTAAAAAAAAAGTAAAAGAAAAACAGAATAGCTCGCTAAGTTGAAAACCCGAAAGGGTGGCTTAGGCAAAAATGAGCGTCTCGGTGGAGAACCCGAAAGGGTGATCCAGGCAAAAGTTAGAGACTTGAAAAAAATGAATTTGTATCCCGCTAGATTGAGTACCTCACCCTGGGGCAATCTAGGCAAAAATTAGGGATTTGGCAAGTAACTGCATCCTGACAAGACTTTCTGTTCCAGCTGTCTTTTCGTCAGAGATTTCTCGATTCGTCGTCAACTAAAGCTTCGAATACATCGAAATTCAAATTGGTAGAGAAAGGATCATTATGTTCAATGTAGCCCTCTTCCAATATATATCACTGATTTCAAATTTGTACATATCTATGGAGTCTTGCCATTTGCAGGCTACCATTCCATCAAATCAATTTGAGCTTTTATCCAATTATTTGCACTCTTATTTATTTCAATTCAACAAATGTTTTGCATGTTTTAATTGATAAAATATCATTGTTTTAAACAAATAAAATTTTCAAATTATTGTTTTAAACAAAGTGAACATTTACAATGATGAAAGGATACCTAAGAATTTCTCAGTGCTCTCCCAAGGGTGGCATGATTTCCAACAGGGTAAGAGATTTGTTCATATTCCTGGCACATGGTTGTATCCTCTTTATCCAGATTGTTGTTAGGGTTGTTCCCTAAGCAGAGTGTTTGTTGAGAACTCTACAATCCTCTCCAACAACATTCTCTCCATAGCATGGGTGCTTTCCTTTTGGAAGATTCGGTAGTTGGTGGATTGACATCCCGGTACTTCGTCTGTTTCCTCAGTATAGTCGCCAGCAGAGTGGTTGGCATGACATACTTCATTTATGTTATTTTCCCCATCAGAGCATTTGTTGAGGTTTTCACCTCTTATCCCTTCAGCAGAGCAGTGATTATTTCCTTCTCGGCAGTTGTCGGTTTCTTCTTGGAAGGCTCAGCATTTGGTGGTTGATCACCAGTTCTCCTTCTCTTCCTCAGATAATTCTCCAGTAGATTTGTGGTACGGTGGATTATGTCTATGATTGTGTCCCTGCAGAAGTTTTGTGATTTCCCTGCAGTATCCCCAACGGAGTTGGTATCCTCAACAGAGTTGCTTTTGTGGCAGTTTCTGCCTACGGTGAACTTCTGTTCCCTGGTTGGGTTGGTGGGTGATTTATCATCCATAGATTTGGTTGATTTCCTGATGCTTTTGATCCTCAGTAGAGTGGTTTATGGCAGAATCTACTTATGTGATCTATTTTCCCTCAGTGGGTTTATCCCCGATGGAGTGGCTGACAGTTTCCCCAGTAGAGTTGCTTGTGCGGCTAGATTCTACTTGTGTGTTCTGTTCTCTTCAGCAGTTCTTGCTTGTGCAGTGAACTCTTGTTTCCCAGTTGATGCTGAGGATCCCCTGCAGAAATCTCGGGATTTCTCCATTTCCCCAACAGATTTGCTTTTGCGGCAGTTTCTGCCTGTTGTGAGCTTTTGTTCCCCAGTTGGGTTGATTGATGATCCATCACTCAGAGATTTTGTGATTTATTTGATATCTCTGATCTTTTGCTTTCCCACAGATCTTTGCTTTTTAGCAGTCAGATCTCTAGCAGATTGGCTTTCCAGTTGGATTTCTTTGGATGTTTCCTCTGGAAGTGTAGTATCGGGCGTTTGATTCCTGGACCTGTTTGTGTTAGATATGTCTGTTTTGTCAGCATTCATCAAACATAAATTACGCATATTCATGCATACTTTCAACATTCAGATATTCATGATTGCATTCTTTGCCATATATCTTTTGTTTGTTGTCTCCTGCTAAGGGTGATATAGATCTCTCCATTAGATCTTCCCAAGCAGATGTCGGGTGTCTAATCTCTCAATATAGAGTCAGCCCCATAAGCAGAAAGTGTATGTCCTCCCTTCTGCAATTCCCCACTGAGATATATCCTAGTGGATGATGGTTGTTCCCGTTTCCTCCCAACACATATATTGGGATGGATTTTCCTATTGAGTTATATCCTCATTAGGACAAGTCTTGGTTCAGTTTGCCTTTTTGGTTTGATCCTGAATTGGCATTTTTCAACTGTCTCTTGTGCTTCCCTGTGGAATAAATGAATGAATTGCCCAGTAACCGGCAGTAGTTCTTTTTATCCCCAGCGGAATTCGTTTGGGCCTCTACCCAGTTACCGGTAGTTGTAAGTCCTATGTTTCTTTTCCCTCGTGGCGGAATCTGTGGTCATATACCTTTTATTCCTCAAGAGAGTTGTTGGTTTTCTACCTAGTACCCGGTAGTTGTAAATCCTGTATACCTTTTTTCCCTTTTGTGGAATAGGTGCTTATGAACATCTTTGTTCCTCAGCAAGAGTCGATGGTTTTCTACCCAGTATTCGGTAGTCGTAAATGCTATTATTTTTCTTGCTCCTCAGCAGTTGGTGGTTTGTTATAAACCCTATTTTGTTTCCCTGTGCGGAGTTGTGATTCTTTCATTCCCCACGCGGAGAGTTGTTGGTTTTCTACCACGTATTCGGTAGTTACAAACCCTACTTTTATCCCCTAGCAGAGGTAACCGTTGTGGCTCATTCTGGTTGATGGTGGATTTTGTGGTCTTCTACCCAATAATCGGTAGTTGTAAATCCTATGTTGTTGTTGTCTCCCTAGTGGAGAGTGTGCTTTCTTGTGGATAATTGTCGTATGCTAGCAATTTTATCCTCAGCCAGAGTTTTTGGTCTTCTACCCCGTATTCGGTAGTTGTAAATCCTAATTTCTCCCCTTTGTAGAGTTAACCTTGTTGTTCATCCTAACCGATGATGGTTACTCTTTGTGGTTATCTTCATCCAATATTCGATGTTGATATTCCCTCTTTCTTCTGGGTAATTGCCGTATGCTAGCAATTGTATCCCCAACAAGTTTTTGTGGATAATTGCCAATTGCTAGCAATTTTATCCTCAGTGGGTCCTTTCACCGTATGCCAGTGATTTGTTCCCCGGATCATTGATGTTTATCAATGCATCCCCCGTGAGTTTCTCTTTCATTTACCCTTTTGCTTGGTAATGATTGTTGCTCCCTTTGATCGGTCATCTTTATATACCTAGTTTTGGTATCTCGATGCCTTTCTTTTCGATTGATTTATCCTTTATTAACCCAGTAACCGGTTATGGATAATCTTCCATGCGAGTATGTTATCCACGTTCTGACGGTAATGGATAATATATCTCATGCACTCTTCAGTCGAAGCCTGTTGTGTTTCCCCAGTCGAGTAAGATTCGTGTTCCTTTGCGGAACTGAATATTCTTTGTTGTTTCTTGGATAATTGTCGGATGCTTGCAATTTATCCCTTGTGAGTTATCTTTCGTTTACCCTGTTGGTGTCGGTAACGATTGTCTCTCTTTTTGGTCGGCCACCTATTATATACCCAGTAACCGGTATCCCTGGTGTTCCTTCCATGCGAGTATACTATCTACGTTCTGATGGTAATAGATAATATATCTCATGCGAGTATACTATCCACGTTCTGACGGTAATGGATATTATATCTCATGCACTCTTGGGTTTTTTCCCCAGCTGAGTAAGATTCGTTTTCTCGTTGCGGGGTCGAATGTCCATCCTGTAAGTCGATTTGCTTTTTCAAGCCCTCCTTTCGGATGATGAGTGTTTTGGCATATATACCAATTCACGCTTTGGTTGGCCACCTATTATATACCCAGTAACCGGTATCCCTGGTGTTCCTTCCTTTCTGCTCCCTATTATGACCTTGGTCCCCTGTGGAGTCAGATTTTCCTGAGTTGATGTACCTTTTTCAGGTCTTTCTCAGATGTTTGGTGGATTGATGTCTCTCACCCTTATACCGGTCTTAGATATTCATTCTTCCTGAGCTTGTTGTTCTTTCACCCAGTAACCGGTGTTTAGATCACATGTCTCTTTGAGTTTGTTACCCAGTAACCGGTAACACCTCATCTTGCAGATTTTTCTCAAGGAGAGTCTCTTTGTTAGACATTCCCCAGTGGAGTTTCCGTTGTGATTTTTGCCCTTTGCTGTATTGGCGTTTTCCCCAATATATGCAATTTTCCCCGGCAGGGAGATTCTGTGTGAATCTTTTTCCCCAGTCCGAGTCTGGATTTTCATCTGAAGTATCCTTCGTGGATAGTTTGAGTCAGCTTGAGTCTTTCCAATGGATGTGTCTTCCTTTGGAACTCTTTTTCCCAGTTTGAGTCCTTTACTCCCCAGTGAGGTCTCTAGTCCAGTCGTGTCCTGTTCGCGCCGTGTCAGTTTCCCCTAATTCAGAGTCGTGTCCTGCTCACGCATTCTTTTTCTTTTTCTTATCCCCATGAGAGTCCTGTTAGAGTCTCTGTTCCTGGTGAGTGTATTACTCCGATGGATCGTCTTTTCTTTGTGGATCAGTATTCCCCGCAGAGTTTGTTTCTTTTACACGCATACATTTGCATCATGAGGTCTCTTAGGGACCAAAATTTGTCTCATTACTGTTATTTAAGCCCATTCTACCGCGTCGAGATGAAGATTTTAACCTTCACTTCTCCAGCTAGAATGACCTTAAATAGGGGCATCTGTAAGACCCTAATTTTGTCCCTAAGATCCCTCATGGCACCATATCATAACATTGCATTGCCTCAAGGATCATTGGACACCTTGCTTCCTTCCCTGTGGGTGGGTTATCTTTTTGAGAGTGATTCTTGATCACCAAGCATGTTTGCATTTGTATACCATTGTTTTTCTTTTTATCACTAACCAAAAGTACAAAAATATGTCATCTAACCTTTGTCTTCTAGATGAAGCATTAACAGGTCAAGGTAAATTAAGGGCATTCATTGAGAAATAGATGGTGGTCATTCTTGAGATTTGGACCCCACAATCATTCACAAGAGTTCATATGAGCTATGATGTTATTTTGAAGCAAAATCCCAAGTGGTAGAGGCTTGAATTTTATCAAAACATTCTCAGATCATCTGAAGGCCTAGAAAGTCAACTGCAAAGTCAACTGTGGATTTGGAGGTGGGAAGTGATTAGAAATACTTCATTCATGTTCAAACAAGTCTCATTTGACATTTCAAACACTCACATTGAAGAATTTGAGGTCCAGTCAAAAATTGCCAAAAATAGCAAGTGACCTATAATTTGAACTTCCCAAAAATGGAAAGATTTTGGACCAACTTCAACTCAATCTTACATCATCAAGAAGGCTTCAAATGAAATTTTGTTGAACATGAAAGTTGTAGATCTTTCTCTCCCATTTCCAAAATGTCAAAGATCATGAATTTCTAATGTGTGGTTAAAGAGATATGATCAAATAATGGCAAAGTGTGCATGGGACTTCAAATGGGCATAACTTTTCAACCAAAGCTCCAAAATGAGTGGTTCTTTTTGCAATATTCTCCTCTTGACCTCTAAATTCCAAATCATGCATCACATTACATGAATTGTCATCACATGATCACTTGTTAATCCATGGGCTTTTTTGGAGGGAAATTACAAAATTCAAAATTGGTGCATGGTTTGAACTTTTTGCCATTACCATTGGTTTTAAAAATTGATTTTAAGTGAAAATGGATGAAATTCGTGTACTGTTCACACATGCATTCCATGCATGGGGGTGAAAACTCAATTTGTGCATACACTCCAATAACTTGCTAATCTCATTTGCATTTGGCTTAAACTTGATTTAAACATGATTAGTAGGAAGTATATAAGGTTAATCCCAACTGTTTTCAGCATTAACAACCATTTTTTCAGATCTAGATCCAAATTTCTCAAAACTTTTCTCTCAAATTTTTTTGCAATTTCTTCAAACAAAAGCATATTCTATTGGTTGATTCTTGCTCCTGAAGTGTTTTTGAGGAGATTTGGACGTGAAATCAAAGGAAACCGTGCCATATTGAAGCACACTCGAAGCTTGAAGCATCCATGGTGATTTCAAATTCTGTTGGATTCGTGTGCAATTGAACTTCAATCTCTCCTCCAATCATCTACACAAGCATCACAGAGAAGCGTTTGATCATTTCAAGTCTTGGATAGCACGAATTCCAGCTTCTGCACTTCAAGAGGTTACAATTCGAACTTCTTATTTTTGAAATCCATGGCCATATTATTATAGATCTAAGTATGTTGATGAGTTTGAGCTTGGAATCGTGTGATTTGGTGCTGTTTTGAGCTAGATATGCATGATTGAAAGTTTGATGTTGATTTTTATTTCCTTCGATTTGGCTTTGTTATGATGAATTATGTTGAAATGATTGTGGATCTTTGATGTACGTGGAAAATACTGCATGATGCTGTGCTTGATTTTGATTTTTGGACGTGTTTTGAAAAATCTGGAAAATCCAGATGAAGATCATGATGATCTTCATCTTCAACCTTGAATGTTCTTCATTTCCAGAACCAGCCACGGTTTCGCTACCAATTAGCTACGAAAATTTGAATTAGCTACGAAATCCTTTGGCGCGCTAGGGTTTAGTAAAAACGGTGTCGTTTCAAGGCGCGCGCTACTTTTGAATACGTACTGACTTCGATTCCTGGCTGTGCAATATTTTCAAATGCTTCATACTTTTTCCTTTTCCCTCCATAATCATGCTATGTGCTTCATGTGATTTTTTTAATTTTTCTTCCAACTTTAAAAATTCATAACAATTTGAAAATTGATCCAAAAAAATACCTGGTTTTTTGCATAGTGATCCTTGAGATGTATATTTTATGATGATCATAATTTCCAAAGTTGTGCTTGGCTGGATATTATTTTGTGCTAGAATGATTGATCATATGTCTTATTTTGACCTTTCCTTGCTTATCCTACCATGAAATGCTTGTTTCTTATCCAATGAATGTGAAATTTTGCATGATGAAACTAGACACATTGCTTGACATTTTGGTTTTGGTTTGGCATTTTTCTCAATGACCATTGTTGTTTTATGTATGTGCTAACTTGGTGTGACAATTTGTGTCACACCTTTGAATGTCCAACTTGTACAATGTGATTGCCATGCCAAATGATTTCTGATTCTCCTGATTTTTTGTATGTGGATCATGTTAGATGTCTTGAATGTGCATGAATATTTCCAGATTTATTTGAATCATTTCTGTTTTGATTTGAATTTTTCATTCATGTTGATCACATATGAGCTTTAAAATTGCCTTGAACTTCACTTGATCATGAAATGCTTTTGGTAATTGATTTTGATGTGAGACCTTTTGGAATGTGTCAATATGTGTTTGAAGTTACTTCATGTTAAATTTCATCCCCTGTTTTAAATTTTTTCTCCATCTTTGACCCTAGGCTTTGACCTAGTGGTTTGTGGCTTACATTTGAGCTTTGATTTCAGGTTGAACATCCAAGTTCCATAATTGATGATGCTCCATCATTTGAGTATTGTTGTTTGCTTTTGATTACTAACATTTGTGTGTTTTGTAGGTTGATGCTAAATCATTTGAGTTTCCCTTTTGGCTTACACATTTTGTACATTGGGATTGTCTGTTGCTTATTTGACTATTGTCTGATTGTTTGAGTATTGTACTGATTTGTTTAGTGTTTCCACAGGTACTTAAGTTGCTTTAAGTTCATTGTGAACTTTGCTTTGCTTGGTTGCTTAACCACTTAGGTATAATCTCTAATCTTCATGTAGTCTGGAAGACCTACTGTTATTGGTAGGCACCTGTCTGAAGTCCTCCTTAAGAGGCAATGTTTGTGCTTGTTTAACTTTGTGCCAAGCAGGAAAAGTCCTCTTATGAGGCAATTGGCAGATAAAAGAGATGTGTAATCCATCTCCTGCTATTCAGTGTGTCATTCACCTTGCTCACACCATGTGTTGATGCATGGTGAATAAAAACCCAAGATCTTATAGAGTCAATCATTTATGGAGAAGAGTTCCAACTTTCTGAACTCCCACACTTTCCATTGTTTGAAGCTCTCCCTGACCAGGGATAAGAGCTATGAGGCACACCCCTCATCTCCATTTCATCTGCTTCACCCTAACTCTCAATGTTAGGGTTAAGAGCACAAAATACCCCATTCCAGTTGGTTGTAAAGCCTAACCTTGCTTGAGCATAATTGATTGTGTATAGTGTGTGCTAATTGACTTGTTTGTCTGCTTCCTTGATTCGTCTGTACATGTTTGCTTATGTGTGCCCTTGTGCATTTATCATCATTACTTGTATATCATTTCATAAACATTGTTCATCATCTTTGTGACACTTTGTTTGTCCATTGAGGAGTCAATTGTAAGTCCAGCTATTGGCAGTTGTTTCCTATGATCTGGTGGGATTTGGAACTAAGACCATTCATTGGCATTCCTTTCCTTGGAGTCGAGTGTAAGACCATTTATTGGCAACTTGTTTCCTTCTTGCTTATTGCACTCTTTGTTTTGTTTTGTGAGGAGTCAATTGTAAGTCCATTCATTGGCAGTTGTTTCCTATGATCATTCCTTGGAGACTAGTATAAGTCCATTGATTGGCATCTGGTATCCATGTTTTGTTTCTTTTTGTTTTAGGAGATTGGTATAAGTTCATTAATTGGCATCCGGTATCCATTTTGTTTTGTGAGACTAGTATAAGTCCATTTATTGGCATCTGGTATCATTGTTTCTCTTTGTTTTAGGAGATTGGTATAAGTCCATTGATTGGCATCCGGTATCCATTTACTTTGTTCATCTGTTATTTGCTTGTTGCCTATTCCAAAGGAATCACTTGAATCATCTACATATGATCTCAAGAGGTGAACATCTAAGAAGTTTTACTTCCTCACCCTTCTACCTTTTGTGTTTCTTTAAACCTCCATTTGCATGTTAACCCAAGCTTGAAAACTATTGTGCAAACATTTTCATTTGTTTTCAAATTAGAAACCTAGGCCTTAAGCCTCTGATTTTTCAAACTTCATTTTCATAATACTTCTTTTGAATTGAATTCTAATCATATCTTGACCACTTTTGTGAATAATCCTAATTGGTTAATTTCACTCACTCAATTGTTTTGTGGCTTTGTCCATTCTTGATAAGTTTTCATACATTAGCCATAGGTTTGATTTATCCTAGTTGGTTGATGTTAATCTCACCTTTTGTCCTTAGTGATTGAATTGTAAGACTTCCTTGCTTATTATAGGGTTAACCCCTCACTAGCAAGTTGAAGCTTTTCTCACGTGGTGGACTTGTTGTTTGTATAAGGTTGAGTTTTCTCCCGTGGATAACGAAAGACCTTAGGGCTTTTGTTTTAAAATGAATCCACTCATATTTTGGAAATCTTTTAGCCGAACTACAGCGTTTTGATCCTTACCTTCCATGGAAAGGTACGTAGGCAACGGGTTCATCCGTTCAAACACAAAAATAATAACTTGTATATTATTTTCTCATCCCTTCAATCCATGTTTGCACAATAAATATTTCATAAACAAATAACATTTCATACAACAAGTGTGAAAAGGGCTCCCTAGGAGTACCTAGGACGTTTTGGGTGCCTAACACCTTTCCATTGCGTAATTAACCCCTTACCCAGTTCTCTGATCTTTTCATTAGTTTTCTATGTGTAAAACTTCTTAGGCTTTTGTTCGCTTTTTAGCCATTCCTTTGGATAAATAAAAGTGCGGTGGCGACTCGATTCTTTGTATGCTTTGCTTTTGGTTTAATCAATAAATCATAAAGTGATGAATACACCGCTACAACGACGACACCTTTACCATTGTTCATTATAATTTCATTAGGACCATTGATGATGACGTCCCATACACCCTTATCAACCGAGTTGATATGGATACGCATACAAGCTTTCAGATACCCATAATTTTCGCCGGTGAAAATTGGTGCTCTATTGTACGCCCCTTTAAGTTCGACAGTCATTATCTAATAAGAAAATATTAAGCATACAATTAATCTAAGCTCGTGATATCACTTGTTAGACGATAGACTTATATCTAGAGGGGGTGAATAGATCACTAGTAAAAAAAGTTGACAAAAAAATTAGTTTTGAAAACTTTATGGCGTGCTGAAGCAAGCGGAAGTATCCCGGATCAAAATTGTCTAACTTAACCCACTATCAAAAAGCTTGGATATGCGTAATTGTAATCACGATATGATAATGAATCACAAATTGACCAAACAAAACTAATCACATCTAATTGAATGCAAAGCAACAAGGATAGTCTACTTCCAATGATAATTCACACAAAAAATCTATTGAGACAATTTGTAGAACACCTTGTGCAATAGATATTGTTTGGAAATTTATGTGGTATTGTTGATCTTAAAATCCAATCATAGTCTAAGGGATTGTGATCAACTCAACAACACCAATTTCAAAATGTGATAAAAAAGATTATCCAAACAAATTGATCGCATGATCGATGAAATCTAAAATTTGTAAAACGGAAAATAATATATATATATATATATATATATATATATATATATATATATATATATAGAGAGAGAGAGAGAGAGAGAGTACACAAGGATTTGTTTAGGCAGTTCCCTAATCGACCTCGCTATGGGTACGTCTACCCTTAATTCAAACTAGAATTTATATAATGTAATCAACCTTACTTCGCAAAAATTGTATACAAGAGAAATGTAGCAATCAAACCCTACAAACTCAAAGTTTGATGTTGATTTTGACACTTTCTCTTCCCTTGATCTAATGTGATTAAGTAACGCAATAATGCAAATTTGACTTGTCGTTTCACTCTACTCCTTTGTAAGAAACCATTTATTCTTCAAATCATTTACTCAATCGAATCCAAATTATACAATTGTTGTAACCCAAGATTTCCCAATATGATCCATTGTCCCACGTCATTCCTTTGCAAGAAACTACTGTTCTTCAAAGCTTTCACTCAATCGAATCCAACTTGAGTAATCTTGTCCAAAACCTTCAAATCCCTAATCGATCTTAAAGGAAAACTCCATCTCAGTTTTCTTATTTGAAACCCTCAAAGATCTTAACCTAATTTGCAATCCATTAATCCTAAAATGGACATTATCAACCCTAATTCTAGATGACACCCAACCAAAAAATGATTATGTGCAGTTTGTTTGTGTGTATGCATAGAATGAGGTTGAAGATGCTGAAAATGCTTTGAAATCCTGATTTCGTATAGGTTTTACTCTCGAGAAACCTTACTTGAAATGATACATGTATAAGGTATTTATATGCATGCATGTTGTTGTACCCCAAAATTTGCCCTCCCTTTCCGCTTCCCACCTGACTTATAACTTGAGACTCACTTATGACTCAGTCATGTGCATCATTTATGCATAATTAACACTTTCTAACAGGTATCAGAGATTCAGGGTTTGTGGCTAATGAAAATCAGGGTTTTGGCGTGAAGATTGTGGTATTCGTCATCATGGGGGGTGAAACCCCAATTGCTTGATCCTTCAGGACCTCAACTCCTGAGGCCTACACCTTGACATTCATCTGTACATCCTAACCCTAACTTTTGACTTTGCTCTTATGAGATTTTGTTTTCTTGAACTCCTGTTCATGGACTTGACCTTTAAACCTTAATTTATGGGCCCATAGTTCGAGATGTTGCTTGTGGAGCTCTATGCTTAGTTTGAAAACCTGTTGGTTGACTTTTGGACTGGGTAGTCACCCAAACCCTAGTCATTAATCTTGTAAAGTCGTAATCATGTGGTTTGTGTTGAGGGGGTGGAAACCCTAGATAATGGTTAGGGCATTATCATCCATGGTGTGTGTATTTCATTCATCTAATCCATTATGGATTATTCGTTCACTTGATTAAGATTTGTGGTCCTAATTGCTGGATTAAAAACTCATTCAAGGCATTGTGACCCACATCCAATTTAAATTTCCCACTCACAAATACACATCTTCACCTAAGTTACTTCTTGTCAACTATTGGCTTTTCGGTCAGTCAGTGGACCAAAGTCAACCATCTAACCAAAGTCATTTTTCAAGTCATAAACCATATATTCATTTTCAAAATTCATTCACCAATCAATTCCATACACCAATTTCCAACATTTACGATTTTGATTCCAGACTTTCATTACAAATTACCATTCCAAGCTACATACAAATTCCATACATAATACATTGAATCAATTATTTTCAGTACATTTCATTCATAAATTCCCAATTCCAATTACATTGATTCCAACTATAAAACCAAGCACAAGTCATTACTATTTCCAAATGACAAAAATCAGTACACAATTCAAAACCCCACGATCCAAAAACTACAAACCTTCTTGGGTTTCCTTTTGACATTTACATTTTGCATACTATGGATTTTGGACAGTTTTTTTATCAAATCAGCTATTGATATGGTTACAAAAGGAATCAAAACATATCCAATATTTAACCATGCTAGCTGGCACCAAACCTTTCTAGCACTTCAGATTTCAGCCTTCCGACTTGTGCAGCGAGAGCATGGTCCTCTTGAAGGTCTTGTTCCCCATCTTGAGTTCCTTTGTAATCAGAGTTCAAGCATGAAACAAAGAGCAATGGTTAAATGGAACTTAGGCTGACTTCATCTATTCAAGTCCTTGGGCAGTTTTCTGGCTTTCTCTGCCCTCCTGTATTAGTTGTTGATGCAGCCAATCAGGTGGGAACTTGAGGCATCTCATAGGGGGAGCTTGTGTAGCAAGGAATTTAATGGACACATCAATGTACTTTTGGCTTGGTTTTGTGTCTACATCTGTTATATCTTTCAGATTCGTTGCTGTAAGACCCCAATTTTGTCCCTAAGATCCCTCATGGCATCATATCATAACATAGCATTGCCTCAAGGATCATTGGACACCTTGCTTCCTTCCCTGTGGGTGGGATATTCTTTGAGAGTGGTTCTTGATCACCAAGCATTGCTTGCATTTGTATGTCATTGCTTTTCTTTTAATCACAAACCAAAATGTACAAAAATATGTCATTAACCTTTGTTACTTGCAGCTTAAGCAGTCAACAGTCAAGGCAATTCAAGTGAATCTTGTGTGCAAGAGATGAAGTTTCCATTGAGATATGGACCCCATGATCATTATCAAGAGTTCATATGAGCTATGATGTCATTTTGAAGCAAAATCCCAATTGGTAGAGGCTTAAATTTCATCAGGACATTTTCAGGTCATCTAAGGGTCAATGCAGTCAACTGAAAAGTCAACTGTGGACTTTGAGTGTGGAAATTGAGTTTCTTCACCCCATTCATGTCCAAATCATGCTTATTCATCATTTCAAAGATCAAGGTTGAAGAATTTGAAGTCAAGTCAAAAGTTTCCAAAATTGGAAAGTGACCTATAATTTCAACTTTCCAAAAATGGCACGTTTTTGATCCAAATTCAACTCAACTTTCCAACATCAAATAAGCTTCAAATGAAATGTTTTCCAACATGAAAGTTGAATATCTCTCTCTCCCATTTCCAAAAAGTCCAAGATCATGAGCACCTGATGAATGGTTGAGGAGATATGATCCAATCATTGCCAAGTGTGCATGGGATTTCAAATGGCCATAACTTTTGATTCATAGCTCCAAATTGGGTGGTTCTTTTTGCAATATTCTTCTCTTGACCTCTAATTTCCAGATCATGCATCACATTACATAAAATCTCATCACATAATCACTTGCTATTCCATGCCTTTTTTGGAGGGAAATTGCAAAATTCAAAAATGGTGCAACATGGGAACTTTCTACCATTGCCAATGTGTTTAAAAGTTGATTTTAAGTGACTTTGATGAAGAAAGTGGTACTGTTCACGTGGGATTAGTCCATGCACCATGCAATTTTGATTTTTTGCAAAATACCTTATTTTCATTAACCAAACTAATTATGGATTAGCAAGGTGATTAAGAAAGCATATAAATACCTAAACATAACAGAATTTGAAGGAGGTTAATCATAATTCACCATTTCTAGATCTAGTTTTCATCTCCCTCCAAAAATTTCTTCAAATCAAATTTCAAAATTCTTCAACATAACACCTTGTTTTTGTTGAAGATTCATGATCAGTAACTTGGATAGAGTGTGAATCAAGTGTTGGTTTGTTGAATTCGTGCAAGAATCAAGCAGTTGAAGCTCATGAAGTTGAAAATGGAAATTCAGGATTAAGCTAGATCTACACGTGTTCAAGCTTTCTTTTCTTCATCAAACATCATCACAAGCATTTTGGACTGGATTTGGATCATTACAAGCTATGGATCGTGCATTTTCAAGATTTTGCTCTTCAAGAGGTCAATTTTCGAACCTTTTAATTTTGAAATTCATGTACATATTCTAGTAGATCTTGTTTTCCTGATGATTCTGGTGGAAAAATCGTGTGAAATGATGCATTATTCACTAAGTTATGTATGATTGAAGTTTGATGCACCAAAAATGTTTTGCTCGATTCTCTTAGATCTTGATGATTTATGCTTAGTTGTTTGTTGATCCGTGCTCTACGTTGCATGAGGAATCGTTTGGTTTGCTTTTGGTTGAAATCTGGAGAAATCTGGAAATTTCTGGAAATTTGCGTATGAACCTTCATCATCTTCATCTTCATCTTCATGAAGAAGATGAAGATCATCCTGTTAGCGTCGGATCCTGGAGATTAGCGACGGATCCTGGTTTTGTTAGGGTTTTCAGACCAAAACGATGTCGTTTGGCTTGGCGCGCATATTTTGAATCTGAACCGGGTTCGAATCCCAGCGAGAGCACATTTTCAAATATACATCATATTTTCATCTTTTCCCTCCACTTTGCCATGCTTTGTTCATGTTTGATTTTAATTTTTCTTCCAACTTCTAAAATCCATGATAAATTGAAAAATGCATCAAATTACTCCCAATTTTTTGCAAATTGATCCTTGAGATGTCTAGTTTTTAATGATGATGAGTTTGAAAGTTGTGCATGGCTGGAATTTTATTTGCTCTAGGTTGATTGAACACATGTGCATTTGTGACCTTGCCTTGCTCTTTCTATTGTGAAATGCTTGATTTTAATCCAATGGACATAAAATTTTACATGATGATTCTAGACACCTTGCTGGATGTTTTAGGCTTGGTTTGGTATTTTTCCCATTCAACATTTCTATTTTATGCATGTGTTAGCATGGTGTGACAATTTGTGTCACACAATTGATTGTTCAACTTGTGCCATTTAAATTACATGCCAATTGATCTTGGATGCTTCTGATTTTTTGTATGTTGATCATGTTGGATGTGTTGAATACTCATGAAGTTTTCCAGAATTATTTGAATCATTTCTGTTTTGTTTTGGAATTTTCATTCATGATGATCAAATATGAGCTTTGAAATTGTCTTTGACTTCTCTTGCTTGATACATGGCCTTGCTTGATGATTTTTCTTTGGTCCTTTTTAGGACATGTTAATATGTGTTTGAAGTTGCATTATGTTGAATTTCAGCTCCTGTTTTGAATTTTTTCTTCACCTTTGACCCTAGGCTTTGACCTAGTGGTTTGTACTTACATGTGAGCTTTGAATTTCAGGTTCAAGCATCCAATTTCCATGGTTGATGTTGCTTCATCATGTGAATGTTGATATTTGCTTTTGATTGCTAACCTTTGCTGTTTTGTAGGTTGTTGATAACTCATTTGAGTTTGCCTTATGGCTTATGTGTTGTACATTGGGATTGTTTTGTTATTGACTGTTGTCTGTTTGTCTGAGCATTGTACTGATTGGTTTAGTTGTTTCCACAGGTACTTAAGTTGCTTTAAGTTCATTTGAACTTTGCTTTGCATTTCTTGTGGTTGGCATACCACTTAGGTATAACCCCTAATCTTCATGTAGTCTGGAAGACCTGTCATGTTACTTTGGCAGGCACCTGTCTGAAGCCCTCCTTAAGAGGCCATGTTCTTGTTTGTTTAATTTTGTGCCAAGCAGGTAAAGTCCTCTTAAGAGGCAATTGGCAGATAAAAGGGATGTGTAATCCATCCCCTGCTATTCAGTTGTGTCATTCACTTTGCTCACACCATGTGTTGATGCATTGTGAATAAGAACCCAAGATCTTATAGAGTCAACCATTTGTAGAGAAGAGTTCCTACATTCTGAACTCCCACACTTTCTATGGATTAAAGCTCTCCCAGGCCAGGGATAAGAGCTATGAGGCATAACCCTCATCTCCATTTCATCTACTTCACCCTAACTCTCAATGTTAGGGTTAAGAGCTCAAAACACCCCATTCTAGTTGGCTTGTTTCTAAAGCTTAACCTTGATTGAGCATCTTGATTGTGTATAGTGTGTGCTAACTGATTGCTTGATTGCTTAACTGTGCATCTTTCGTGTTTGCTTTTGCATATCTACTTGCATCATTCCATGTGCTTGCTTTTTGCTTTTCATAGCATGTTTGTTTATGTGAGGAGTCAGATGTAAGACCATTGATTGGTTATCTGTTTCCTATGATCATTTGTTATGGAGTCAGGTGTAAGTCCATAGATTGGTTACCTGTTTCCTTGTTTGTTTTGTCCATTGAGGAGTCAATTGTAAGTCCATTTATTGGCAGTTGTTTCCTATGATCTGGTAGGAGTTGGGACTAAGACCATTGATTGGCATTCCATTTCCTTGGAGTCGAGTGTAAGACCATTTATTGGCAACTTGGTTCCTCTTGCTTATTGCATTTGTTTTCTTTGCTTTGTGAGACTAGTGTAAGTCCATTGATTGGCATCCGGTATCTATCTTCTTGTTTTGTGAGATTGGTGTAAGTCCATTGATTGGCCTCCGGTATCCATGTTTTATTTGTTTTGTGAGATTGGTGTAAGTCCATTGATTGGCATCCGGTATCCATTTATGTTGTTTATTTGTTATCACTTGTTGCCTTTTCCCAAAGGAATCACTTGGATCATCTACATATGATCTCAAGAGGTGAACATCTAAGAAGTTTTACATCCCTTAACCTCCCACCTTTTTATTCTTTAAACCTCCATTTGCATGTTAACTCAAACCAGAAAATATTGTGCAAACATTTCCATTTCTTTTCAAACTAGAAACCTAGGCCTTAAGCCTTTGATTTTCAAACTTCATTTTCGCAATACTTCTTTTGAAATGAATTCTAATCATACTTTGACCATCCTTTTGTGAATAAATTCTAAATGGTTAATTCCACTCATTCAATTGTTTTGTGGCCCTTGTCCACTTCTTGATAAGTTTTCATACATTAGCCATAGATCTCAATTATCTTAGTGGTTGATGTGAATCTCACCTTTTGTCCTTAGTGATTGAATTGTAAGACTTCCTTGTTTATTATAGGGCATGGTCCCTCACTAGCAAGTTGAAGCTTTTCTCACATGGTGGACTTGTGGTTGTATAGGTTGAGTTTTCTCCCGTGGATAATGAAAGACCTTAGGGCTTTTGTTTTAAAATGAATCCACCCATGTTTTGGAAATCTTTTAGTCGAACTACGGTGTTTTGATCCTTAGCTTTCATGGAAGGTACATAGGCAACGGGTTCATCCGTTCAAACACAAAAATAATAAAACTTGTATATTCTTTTCTCATCCTCCCAATCAATGTTTGCACAATAAATATTTCTTAAACAATATCTTTTGCAACAATTTGTGAAAAGGGTTCCCTAGGAGTACCTAGGATGCTTTGGGTGCCTAACACCTTCCCTTTGCATAATTACCCCCTTACCCAGATCTCTGACCTTTCATTAGTTTTCTATGTGTAAAACTTCTTAGGCTTTTGTTCGCTTTTTAGCCATTCCTTTGGATAAATAAAAGTGCGGTGGCGACTCTATCTTTGTATGCTTTGCTTTTGATTTAGCCAATAAATCATAAAGTGACGAATACACCGCTACAGTTGCCATTAGAAAAATTCCAATGGTAAAATTCACGACACCAAAGCCATTCCGCAACATACACAAACCAGTTGCAACACAAGAAACACCAATGACGGTGTTCAACACAGCAAAAGGCAGCACAAAAATGGAGTGGAAATGCAACACGAAATATAATGAGACGATAACTACAATCCAAAAGCTACACCAAAGCCACGACAAAGCGATAACGCACCTGCAGCAATAATGCATCAACACAACCAACGAACCTTGCCATTACATTGCCATCCTATTTCGATTATGCAGCCCATGGTACATCACAACCCAATTGTAACAAACTCTCCTTGAGTCACAACTTCAATTAACCCCCATAATAAAACCACAAATAATATAACTCATTTTGACCTCACACCTTAACTCAAACCATAACAGAATAGAACTAACTGAAAACAAACTTATCCAAAAAAAACTCTAACAGAATTTCCCAACTGATTCAACAAATCCTAACAGCTTTCATAACAGAAATTCACAACTTTTAACCGATTTTCACAACAGAAAGAGTAGAGAGAGATTGGGAAATCTATAAATTCATACCTTCACGATTTAGAAAGATCTCTCATTTTTCTTCCATCTTCTCTTCACCTTCTTATCTTTACTCACTCCATCTTCTTCAACCTTCAACCCACATAATACCAAACCTCACCCCATCGTTCATCAACAACAAGTCATAACCACCATCACCCTGTTTATAACTCCTCCACCGAACTTTCTCGAGAAAAAAATCAAAACCTTCAACCGTTCTTTTCCTAACAGAAAGAGAAGAAATAAAAAGTCGTGGTTGTAGCGGGGTATTCGTTACCATTAGAGATATTGACTAAATCCAAGGTAAACCATACAAGTCGAGTCGCCACCGCACTTCTATTTATCCAAAGGAATGGTTAGAAAGCGAACAAAAACCTAAAAGTTTTATCGAATCAAAAACTAGTAAAAATGTCAGAGATCTGGGTAAGGGGGTCGGTTATGCAATGGGAAGGTTTTAAGCACCCAAAACATCCTAGGTACTCCTAGGGAGCCCTTTTCACATTTGTTGTAAGGTTGGTATTTTGTGAAAATTTATTTGTGCAAACAATGACTGAAGAGATGAGAAGAGAATATACAAGTTTATTTATATTTTGTGTTTGGATGGATAAACCCATTGCCTACGTACCATCTTAAAAAAGATTAGGATCAAAACCTCGTAGTTCGGGGTAAAAATCTCAAAAAATGAGTGGGTGAATTGATTGGTCCAAAAGCCTCAAGGTCTTTTGTTATCCAAGGGAGAAAACTCAACCTAAAACCACAAATCCACCATGTAAGGATAGCTTCAACATGCTAGTGAGGGGTTAACCCTATAATAAGCATGGAAGACTCATTGTCCATCACTAAGGATATAGGTGAGTATTACATCTACCTCAAGGATAACTCAAACCTAATAGCTAAGGGTTATGAAAAAGTTTTGATAAGAAAGTGGCCATTGAAACCACAAAAAGCATTTGAATGGGTTATATTTACCAATGAAAAGTATGTACAAAATATGGTCAAAGTTGACTTAAAGACTCAATTTAAAATAAGTATTGTGAAAGGAAAGTTTGAAAATCAAAAGCATAAGGCTTAGGTTTCTAATGTTTGAAAACAAAGGTTAAATGTTTATACAAAAGTTTTGGCTTGGGTTAGAGTGGAGAGAAGAAGAAGAAAGGCTAAATCCTAAACATACAAGAGGTAAGGGAAAAGAGAACAAGACCACAAATGCAGTTCCTCTCTTGAGATCATATTGATGATTCAAGTAGCTCCCATCCTTTGGAATAAGCAAGATAAACAAATACTCAAGCAAGCAAGCACACAATCACAACAAGCTCCTAGGAATCTTCCAATGACTTTTAGATCTCTCTCTCTCAGAAACTCATGGCAATGGTTCCTCAACTTGGCTCAATGTTGGAATCCCTAGCACAATAGCACACACATTAAAAAGTTCCATAATGCAATCAAAGAATGGACAAGAGGGAGTTTAGAATTTAATCCTTTCAATATTCATCTTCAAGCTTTAAGCATTCTAAAGGCATGAGGCCGAGTTGCTCTTTGACATTTTAAGCACTCTAAAGGCATGAGGCCTAGTTGCTCTTCAAACTCCATTAACTTGGGGAAGGTCCTAAAGTCTAAGTCCATTTGTCCATTTTTTGCATTTGGTCAACAACAATCAAAGCACAAACACAATGACAATAATATGTATACACAATTATGTGCTCAAGTGAGCAAAAGGCAAATTGCATTAACATAAACATGTGCTCAAGTGAGCAAAGGGAAAAGCAAATGAATAATATGTGCAAGAATAGTAAATTGCATAAATGTAAAGTGCAAAAAGTAAATGTTAATCGTTAATGGTTAATGTTAGTAGTTAGTGTGCCATAAGGCAAATTTAGCGCTATGTTAAGCAATCGTAATTGGACTTATGTAGAAGTCACAACTATCTGAGGCCGGTCAATAATAATGTAGGCAACAACACAAGTTAGAAGTCTTGATTAGTGAACCAAGTTCCAACAGCTTGCCATGCCACAAAAAAAAGAGAAATGATCTTGTATTGGTTTAAGTCCTTTGCATGATTTAGGAAGCAATTTATCCTTAATGCAAAGCCATTCACTTGATCATTTGATCAAGATGAATTAGATTTGAATCAAGGAAGATTAAACCTCCCTAATCAATGATAACTTATCAACCTTTAACTCATTGATCCAAAAGAAGAGATGAAGAAGAAGATGGCTAATGGAAATGAAAAGAATAAAGTGCATTAAATGAAATGGAATGTACCAATCAACAAGTGTTGACTAATGACATTGAGGATCATGGTCAAAACTATCAAAAACAGAAGTAGGATGAAGATTGGAAGTCAAGAAATGAACAAAATATTTTTGGCATTTTTTAATATTTGAAAATAAACTTGAATTAAAATATTAAAGAGAGGTCAAACTTCAAAATCACTTCAAATCAACTTTGAAAAGTCCAAGTGATTTATCCCAAGTTCAACAAGGTCAAACAAAGTTTGACAAAAAATTTCAGCATTTTTAAAAGTCAGAAACTATTTTTAATCAATTAAAAATGAATAAAAATAACCTAATTGAACTAAAATCTCAAAAATAAATCTCAAATCAATTAAAAAATTGATGAGAATATTTTTCATAGATCCATCATCATTCAAATAGGTTGAGAAAATATTTTTGTATTTTTTTGAATATCAAAAACTATTTAAAATGAATTAAAAATAACCAGAAAAGAGAAAATTCACAAAAAATATCAAATGATAAAATAAAAAATATTAAAAATCATTTTTAGAAACTAGAATTAAAAAGAGAAATAATGCAATTGGTCCCATATTTTTTGGAATTAAAATGAAAGAGTTATGAATTTTTGAAGTTAAATGAAATAAAAGAAATAAAATGGAAATTATGAAAATAAAAAAAACCACAGCGCTTGGATGGGATTTCATTAATTGACGTGGAGGATCTAATGGTCATGGCATGCGCGCGCACCAAAGTCCTCAGTCAATGCAACCACACACTGAATTAAAATAAGTCATAACATTGGAGGGTGGAGATTAGATCTGGGAATTGAGATCAACGATCCACATTGCATCTGGCAATGAGACGGTGGCCAGCGCCACCGTCTTCTCCGATGAGCTCCGGCGAGGGCAAAAAAATACAGAGATTCAAATGCTCATTAAAATGGACGATCTAGGCACTGTTCGAAAGAGAAAGTGATGTATATCACTCTTGTACCACTCACTTCCACTCTAAATTCCTATTAAGGGAGAAATCAGAGATGGAAGCTTGATGGTGTTCATCATGAACTTGCTCGATTTCACAAATTAAGCATACAACAATGATGCATCTATAGAGAGGACTTCAGACAACACAATATCAAGGCCAATAGATCAAAGAACAAAGAGATTCGAAGCAAAAACCAGTTGATCCACACCTTTGGATTGTGAAGATTTGAGTCCCTTTCCTTGGTTCCTTTTGCAAAACAGAACTTCTATGGATCAAATGATGAAGGTTTAGGAACTTTAGATCTGAAGATTCAACCAAATTCAATTGAATTTCAGATCTGATTTTTTGAAGAAAATGGATTTAGTTCCTATGGTATGGTTGGGAATTCACTCTTGCAGCATTTCAGGCGCCCTTAGGTTAGTTAATTATGAAGCATAACACATGTATTTATAGCTGGAATTGGCTGAACAAGTGAGTTTACTCGTGTGCATGGCAAATGGATTTTCCTTGCATGGGCTTGTGTGATCATGTGGAAGGCCCAATGAGTATTGGAATGACCTGTTGAGCTCATGTGGATTGCAAATGAACGTGTACATTGAGTATAAACAGCTTATGCATGGCAATTTGAATTGAATTTCACAAAATGCATTAAATCTTCATGCCTTCGAAAATGGTGCTTCCAAACTCCAAATGCTACCTCATGAGTAATGGTTAGAAAGCTTGTTGCATAAGGAACAAATGATATGTTGACCAAAATTTCAATTGGGCTTTGTAAATAAGTGAATTTTGAGTTTAAAGTGTAAGGTGCAAAACATGCATAAGTGAAGTTTCCAAATTTGGCCAATGTTCAAGCCTTTCTGTCTCAATGAAGCAAGCTCCAAATGATAAAACCTTCAACATGACAGTTGTAAATATTTTCAAGACAATCAATTTGGACTTAAAATTTGCATCATTTGGATTTTTGATGAAGAAGTTATGGGCACTTGAAGTTGGACTTTTTTCCATTTCAATGGATTTGATCCAAAGTGGCCTATAATGTTTTGCATTATCACATGTATTTCTTTTGAGATTTTGAAATTTTGCTCAACATAACATTTGAAGTAGACACAATAAGATTTCTAATGCATTTGGTTCCACCTCAAAATCATAAAAAATGAATGAGTTATGTTCTTGGGAAGTTGACCCAAAATTAGGGTTTCAGTCAAAGTGACCTATAATGTCTTGGAATGGATGATGATCTTCCAAGCTTCAAATCCAATTTTTATGAACATTAAATTTGTTCATATTGTCCTTAAGAACATGTTTTCTCTTGGGGTCATCTCCATTTGACCAACACACAAAAAGTTAGGTCTCAATGCATTTCAAAATAGTCAGATGAATTGATTGATCAACTTCTCAAGTCCACAACTCATATCTTGATGAATTGATGATTGAGGGTACTCAAATAAGTTCAAATATGCGTGAAATGATGAATTAAGGAACTTCCCTTGATTGTATTTGACCATGGGCTGAGGTTGCTTCATGAGCAAGGCATTGTTGATGATCAGATGAATTAGGGTTTCCTTGGGAAACAAACCTCAAACCCTTTGACTTGCTTTGATCAAAATGATGAATTGAGATGATAGGGAGGCATATTTTATGGATGAGAGCTTTGGGAACCATTGCCATTCTTGCCTTTGTCTTCTCTTGGCCATATCATTGCACAAAGGATCACCTAGAAGCTTTTAGATCTTGTGACTGCTCAAGCTACAAATAAAAGATGTTAGTGACATATTTTTGTGCTTTTGGTTAGTAAACAAAATGAGAAAAGCAATAATATACAATTCAAGCATGCTTGGTGATCTCAAACCACTCACAAGAGGTACCACCTAAAGGCAAAGGGAACCAAGATGCTTATGATCCTTGAGGCATTGCAAATGAAATGTTGTGATGCCATGAGGGATCTTAGGGCCAAAATTGGGGTCTTACAGTGGCATTTGGAGGAGGGGTTTCATCTTCGTCACTCGGGATTCCCGAGAAAGTTCGAAGAAGATGTTGGTGTAAGCCCTAGAGGCCAATACTTTTGGTACTTGTATCGAATTATTTATTAATACAAAAAGGCTTTTCTTTATTATGTTCGTTTAATAAAGTCCCTAGGATAGCTAGTCCTTTTAATGTATCAAGTGTGACTTGATCATGAGATCACATTAAACATAAGGACATTATTCTTAAAGTATCCGTAGTCGAGCTTTATTGTGAAGTGGGATAACATTAAAGCATTAAGACTATTATGTATATAGACTGATGATCACATCTCATGGATCATGGATAAGGAGTTATCAAGTCTTAAACATAGGTATGAATATTTAGAGTAATATTTATACCGGATTGACCCGCTATGAGAATACTATATAGAAAGTTATGCAAAGTGTCATAAGTTATTCTCATGGTGATAATGGTGTATACCACCCTTCGACCTGAAACCACTATGGACCCTAGATGTAGAGTCGAGTGCTTTATTGTTGATCAAACCTTGTCCGTAACTGGATAACCATAAAGACAGTTGATGGGTACTCCACGAAGCATGTTGAGGGACATGAGTGACCTAGATGGAATTTGCCTATCCTGCATAACAGGATAAATGTCTATGGGCCCAATATTGAACTGAACAAGGATGACACGGTTTATGCCTTGTGTTCAATATAGACATAAGGGCAAAAGGGTAATTATGCACATAAGTATTATCACAGAAGGATTTGTCAGATCACATGACATTTTTGTGTCTTGGGTAGCAGTGATGTGTTGCTAGATACCGCTTACTGTTTATTATGTTAAATACGTGATTTAATATAATTGTCAATGCCGCGAAAACCTACAGGGTCATACACAAAGGACGGATTGATGAGAGATAGAGTAACTAAGGAACACCGTAAGATACGGTGCACTTAAGTGAATTGTAGACATCATAAGGTACGGTGTACTTAAGTAGAATACGAAATATGGTAATGTACCACGCGCTTAAGTGATTTTGGGCATATTATAAAATATGGGCCACATACACTTAAGTGGGCTTTTTAGCTTGAAGCCCACACAAGTGGTTCTATAAATAGAACCCTTGTGCAGAAGCATTCATTGCGGTTGCATTTTCGTTTTCTCTTTCTCTCTCACACACACTTAAAGCCTTCATTCATAGCAGCTAGCACTGAGATTGAAGAAATTTGTTCATGTGGAGTGAGTAGAGGCGTTGTCATCGTTCAACGTTCGTGATCGCTCTGTAGATCTGCATCAAAGGTTTCAATCGTCACAAGAGGTAAATATTTTATCACTGATCATGCCCATTCGTAAGGATCACTAAAGGAGAAAATTTTAATTCCGCTGCGTTTTGGATCGCCAATCTCCTTCAGTGGTATCAGAGCCACTTACGAAACCATGCATCGGATAGTTGTTTATTTTTTTTTATTAATATGATTAAAAGACAGAATGAATCAAAGAATAAACGAGGGGAGTTGCCCCTACAACCCCGCAAGGGGCGCTGCCCCCTTGACCCCCGTTCGCTGATCGGTCAGCGGAACCACCGTCCGCTGACCGGGCAGCGGAACCCCCGGCTAACTCTGCGTAGTGTGATCGATCGCCGAAATTTAATTTGGTTTTAATTAATTAAGGAATTAAAATTAATAATAATAATGTGTTTATTATTATTGTCTTGTGGTGATCAGTTATGGCCTTAGTTTTCCTTTATTTTATTTTGGGTTTTTAAATACGACTTGCGTGTTGTGCCTCTCCTTTCAATCTCTTAATGTAACTTCTTTTCTCATCTCAATCTCTCGTATGTAAAACGAGTTTCTTCTGTAATGTAATGTTATGAAGAAAGAGAAGAAGTCAATATCAAAGGAGGACAATGTTATGAAGAAAGAAAGAATTCAATATCAAAGGAGGACAACCTTGAAGATCTTGCTTGGAGAAGCTTAGATCGTTATTAGGTTAGCTTAGGTTCTCTTATTGGCTTGGGAGAACAATTGCGCTAGGTGCCATAACTGTTTCATTATGTATGTTGATGCATGTGAATGTATGTTGATGCATGTGAGAGACGATTTATATGATAAATAAGCCGGTGATATCAGAACAATTGCAATTCCCTCAGATTAAATATTAAGTTTATGCTTTCCAAGTTTTAGCACTCATCAAGACTAGTATCGGATAATGTAGGTTTCGCCTACGTGAGGTGCATGTTCTATATTAGTAAGGTGCGATGGGATAATTGTAATATCCAACTGCTAAAACAATTGGTCAAACTTAACTAAACAAATTATAATAAGATTATATATGTTTAGAAGCAAAAGTTGGAAATGATCCATATGATGGATTGGAATAAGGAGTTATTCACCCAACTAAAATATTCGAGAGTTGTATTAGATACAATTGGAAGGAGTTCATACCTAAATAACCTAGTTTTGGGTAATCCGCCTACGCGGACTTAAAACAAAGTGAAATGTGGATCTCGACCCACTAGAAAATCTTCCAACGGGATTTTCCGAATCAAATGATGAGGGTCATTTGTTTTGAGTAAAATAGTGGGAGCATATTTATTTAAAGGCCTAATTAAATATGTTATTGATACTTATATTTTCATTAATTCTTATATAGATTACCACGACAACAAACACCTCTAACAACATTTTGCGATCAATCCTTGACAAGGAAAAATTGTCTGGGACAAATTTTCTGGATTGGCACCGAAACCTGAGGATTATCCTCAAACATGATAAAAAGTTGTATGTCTTGGAGAAACCTGTTCCTGAAGAGGAACCTCCTAGTTCTGCACCTAAGGCAGAAAGAGATGCTTATAAGAAGCATGTCGATGATGCCAATGAAACTGCTTGTCTCATGCTAGCTACCATGAACTCATAATTGCAAAAGCAACATGAGAACATGGCAGCGTTCGATATGATCAAACGCCTGAATATGCTCTATCAAGAGCAAGCAAGGCATGAAAGGTTTGAAGTTTCAAAAGCCCTTTTTTCAAGGCAAGTTAACTAAGGGAGCCATGTAGGTCCCCATGTGCTCAAGATGATTGGGTATGTGGAAAACCTTGAAAGGTTGGGTTTTCCCCTCGGAAAGGAACTTGCGACTGATTTGATCTTGCAATCATTCCCAGATAGATTCAGTCAATTTGTCCTAAATTTCAATATGAATTATATGGACAAATCTCTTCCTGAGCTGCTAGCCATGTTAAGAACAGCTGAGCAGAACCTGAAGTCAAAAGGGAAGTCCATTTTGATGATCGGAAATGGAAAGAGATAGAACAAAAGGCCCACCAAGCAGGGTGATAAAGGGAAAGGCAAGGAAGTTTCCAAACCCAGACCCATTGTTGCTGCTTTGAAGCCTAGTGGAGGCATAGCAAAGGAAGGCACCTGCTTCCATTGCGGTAAGACCGGACACTGGAAGACAAACTGCCCAAAGTATCTGGAAGATACGAAGAATGGAGTAGAGACTTCAACTTCAGGTATTTTTGTTATTGAAATAAATTTATCTACTTCTGCATCATGGGTATTAGATACTGGATGCGGCTCTCACATTTTTACAAATGTCCAGGGGCTAAAAGGAAGTAGAGATTTGGCAAAAGGTGAAGTTGACCTACAAGTTGGCAATGGAGCAAAGGTTGTTACTTTAGCCGTTGGAACTTATGTATTGACTTTACCTAGTGGTTTAATAATTCAGTTAGAGAACTGTTATTATGTACCTTCAATTAGCAGGAATATTATTTCCATTTCTTGTTTGGACAAGTTTGGTTTTTCATTTATAATAAAGAACAATTGTTGCTCAATTTATTTGAATGATATATTCTATGCTACTGCACAAATGAGCAATCGGATATATGTCCTTGATCTCGAAATGCCTATATATAACATTAATACTAAAAGGATGAAACCTAACGAGTTAAATCCAACTTACCTTTGGCATTGCCGATTAGGCCACATAAATGAGAAACGCATTTTCAAACTCCATAAAGATGGACTCTTGGATTCTTTTGATTATGAATCATATGAGACATGCAGATCTTGTTTAATTGGAAAGATGAAAAAGTCTCCATTCACAGGAAAAGGTGAAAGAGCGAATGATCTTTTAGGCCTCATACATACTGATGTATGTGGACCACTGAACATACCAGTCAGAGGAAGTTTTCAGTACTTCATCATATTCACTAATGATTTCAGTAGATATGGTTATGTGTATTTAATGAAACACAAATCAGAGTCCTTTGAAAAGTTCAACGAATTCAAGAATGAAGTACAAAACCAACTAGGTAAGAATATTAAAACTCTTCGATCAGATCGAGGTGGTGAGTATTTAAGCCTAGAGTTTGATGACCATCTGAAAGAGTGTGGGATCCTATCCCAACTTACTCCTCCTGGAACACCCCAATGGAATGGTGTATCTGAGAGAAGAAGTTGAACCCTGTTAGACATGGTCCGATCCATGATGAGTCACGCCGATCTTCCAAACTCCTTTTGGGGACATGCACTATTGACAGCAGCTTACACACTTAACCGTGTTCCATCCAAAAAGGTTGAGAAGACACCATATGAGATATGGAGTGGTAAGAAACCACATATGTCTTACATGAAGATTTGGGGTTTTGAAGTTTATGTGAAACGACAAATTTCAACTAAGCTTGAGCCCAAATCTGACAAATGCTTATTTGTGGGGTATCCTAAAGAAACAAGAGGGTACTACTTCTACAATCCTTCTGAGAGCAAAGTGTTTGTCGCTCGAACTGGAGTTTTCCTAGAAAAGGATTTTATTTCCAAAGGAATCAGTGGGAGGAAAGTAGAGCTTGAATAAATTCAAGAATCACAAAGCATTGATACACCTATGGAGGAATTAGAGCAGGAAACACAAGTAGTTGTGGAAGAGCAACCTGCTCAAGTAGAACAAGACCAGCGTAGGTCAGGCAGGATACGTAACCTACCTGAGAGATATGGATATCTCATAACTGATCAAGATGGTGTATTACTCATGGATCAAGATAAGCATGTGACCAACCAAGAAGCCATAACTGGTCTCGAGTCTGAGAAGTGGCTAAAAGCCATGAAATCTGAAATGGATTCCATGTACACAAACCAGGTTTGGACCTTGGTAGAGCCTCCTGTAGGAGTTAACCCTATAGGATGCAAGTGGGTCTTCAAAAAGAAGACTGACATGGATGGTAAGGTACATACCTATAAGGCAAGACTGGTTGCAAAAGGATATAAACAAATTCATGGGGTTGACTATGATGAAACCTTTTCACCAGTTGCAATGCTTAAATCTGTTCGGATTTTACTTGCTATCGTTGCATATCATGATTATGAAATATGGCAGATGGATGTCAAAACTGCTTTCCTTAATGGGAATCTTCTTGAGGATGTGTACATGACATAGCCTGAAGGATTTGACATACCAGAGGAAGCCCAAAAGATATGTAAGTTACAAAGATCAATCTATGGATTGAAGCAAGCTTCCAGAAGCTGGAATCTTCGTTTTGATGAAACACTAAAACAATATGGATTCATCAAGAATGAAGATGAGCCTTGTGTCTACAAGAAGGTTAGTGGGAGCATGATCGTTTTCCTGGTATTATATGTAGATGACATATTACTCATTGGAAACGATGTTCCTACTCTGCAACAAGTAAAGTCTTGGTTGGGGAAATTCTTTTCTATGAAGGACCTAGGTGAAGCAGCCTATATATTAGGAATTAGAATCTATAGAGATAGATCACAAAAACTGCTTAGCCTAAGTCAGAGTACATACATAGACAAAGTGCTGAGTCGCTTTAATATGCATGACTCCAAGAAAGGATTCATACCTATGCAACATGGTCTGTGTCTATCAAAAACACAATCCCCTTCAACTAAGGAAGAAAGGGATCGCATGAATAAGATTCCATATGCATCTGCAATAGGATCTATCATGTATGCCATGTTATGTACTCGACCAGATGTCTCGTATGCTTTAAGTGCAACGAGTAGGTACCAATCTGATCCTGGTGATGCTCATTGGGTAGCTGTCAAGAATATCCTTAAGTATTTGAGAAGGACTAAGGACTCATTCTTGATATATGGAGGTCAGGAAGAGCTGGCTGTATTTGGATACACCGATGCTAGCTTCCAGACAGATAAGGATGACTTTAGATCGCAATATGGTTATGTGTTTTGCTTAAACGGTGGCGCTGTGAGCTGGAAAAAGTCAAAGCAAGATACAGTTGCTAATTCTACAACCTAGGTCGAGTATATTGTTGCCTCAAGTGCAGCAAAGGAAGTTGTTTGGATCAAAAAGTTCATTAGTGAACTTGGCATAGTTCCTAGCATTGTGGATCCCATTGGTCTCTATTGTGATAACAATCGTGCTATCGCACAAGCTAAGGAACCTAGATCTCACCAACGATCCAAACACATACTTAGGCGTTATCATCTCATTTGAGAGATAATAGATAGAGGAGATGTGAAAATATGCAGAGTACCTACACTTGACAATATTGTTGACCCACTGACAAAGCCTCTTGCGCAGCAGAAACATGATGGCTATACTAGATCTATGGGTATTAAGGGTATGCCTGATTGGCTCTAACGCTAGTGGGAGATTATTTGTGTAAGCCCTAGAGGTCAATACTTTTGGTACTTGTATCGAATTATTTATTAATAAAAAAAGGATTTTTCTTTATTATGTTTGTTTAATAAAGTCCCTAGGATAGCTAGTCTGTTTAATGTATCAAGTGTGACTTGATCATGAGATCACATTAAACATAAGGACAATATTCTTAAAGTATCTGTAGTCGAGCTTTATTGTGAAGTGGGATAACATTAAAGCATTAAGACTATTATGTATATAGACTGATGATCACATCTCATGGGTCATGGATAAGGAGTTATCAAGTCTTAAACATAGGTATGAATATTAAGAGTAATATTTATACCGGATTGATCCGCTATGAGAATACTATATAGAATGTTATGCAAAGTGTCATAAGTTATTCTCATGGTGATAATGGTGTATACCACCCTTCGACCTGAAACCACTATGGACCCTAGATGTAGAGTCGAGTGCTTTATTGTTGATCAAACGTTGTCCGTAACTGGATAACCATAAAGACAGTTGATGGGTACTCCACGAAGCATGTTGAGGGACATGAGTGACCTAGATGGAATTTGCCCATCCTGCGTAACAGGATAAATGTCTATGGGCCCAATATTGAACTGACAAGGATGACACGGTTTATGCCTTATGTTCAATATAGACATAAGGGCAAAAAGGTAATTATGCACAAAAGTATTATCACAGAAGGATTTGTCAGATCACATGACATTTTCGTGTCTTGGGTAGAAGTGATGTGTTGCTAGATACCGTTCACTGTTTATTATGTTAAATACGTGATTTAATATAATTGTCAATGCCGCGAAAACCTACAGGGTCACACACAAAGGACGGATTGATGAGAGATAGAGTAACTAAGGAACACCATAAGGTACGGTGCACTTAAGTGAATTGTAGAACATCATAAGGTACGGTGTACTTAAGTAGAATACGAAATATGGTAATGTACCACGCGCTTAAGTGATTTTGGGCATATTATATGATATGGGCCCCATACACTTAAGTGTGCTTTTTAGCTTGAAGCCCACACAAGTGGTTCTATAAATAGAACCCTTGTGGAAAAGCATTCATTGTGGTTGCATTTTCATTTTCTCTTTCTCTCTCCCTCTCACTCAAAGCCATCATTCATAGCAGCTAGCACTGAGATTGAAGGAATCCGTTCGTGTGGACTGAGTAGAGGCGTTGGCATCGTTCAACGTTCGTGATCGCTCTGTAGATCTGCATCAAAGGTTTCAATCGTCACAAGAGGTAAATATTCTATCACTGATCATGCCCATTCGTAAGGATCATTAAAGGAGAAAATTTTAATTTCCGCTACGTTTTGGATCGCCAATCTCCTTCAGAAGATTCTCCTCACTCTTCATCATCGGCAAGGCGGCGATTTGAAGAACTCAACAATCATTTTCACTTTTCATCACAGCGAAGTAAAGCACGAACTTGGTGCATCCTCAACCTTCAATTGATGCTCGGAGTTCGACCTTTGATATTGAGTTTGGACGCATATTCAAATCTTTTTCTTGATTCTTCGTGAGATGTTGCAGTCGCGTTCATGACGAGATGCATTTTCAATTTTTTTCGTGGCGATGGCGGTGAAGCGTGTGGTTCACGAGCATCAATGTGAATCCGTATATTTGGTGATCTAAGCCTCCGGAGCGATTCATGTAAGATTCGGGTGTGGACCGGGAACTTGGGCCTTCGCTCAAGAAATCTTCTTTGGCCCAAGTGAGTCGTTTCCTTCACCTCCCATCATATATCCATATTGATCTCTTTTTAATCATCTTTAAGTAATTTTGTTTGTTTCTTTGACTGTTAATTAGGTGTTCTTAGATTTGGATCACATGATAGTTCTTGGTTTTCGGTGATTAGGGATTAACATAGTCTTAGCAGGAATTAATTTAGTTCGTATGGGGTTCAATTCGATTAGTTCAATATATTTAGATATTAATCCATTAGGTTAATTAGAAATAATCTTGATTAGCTTTAGAAAATTAGACTTTAATTAGCTCTTAGTTCCTACTAGTCTTTTTAAGAATTAGGATTTTTAAAAATGTTAAAAAATAATGTTTTGATTAGTTTTTAGGTTAATTGAATTTCTAGAAATATTAATTCATTAGAATAATTAGATTGGTTTAGAATTTAATGGATAATTAGAACATTAGGTTCATTAGAACTACGATTTCTAGATTTTATTTAGAATTTCGCATTAACTAGAATTTAGGATAAATAGGGATTTTAGAATTTAATTAGATGAGTTTTGGAATTCTAACACTAATTAGAACTTTAGATTTTTGGTATAAATAAATTTTACTTTTGGGAATTAACCTCTCGATTAATCATCCATGTGATATGACCAATCTATCATTTTTAGGTTTTATTTTAGTCAAATAAATCCACATTCCCTTAGGATTAATTGTGACATCGAATTTTAATCAAACCATGACTAACTATTACATGTTCCCTTAGGATAGTTTCTAATAATTCTAACCATTAGATTAGGATTAACCTAGTTCTCAAAATTGTTTCAAACCCTCTTATTCAAATCGGTCAAAAGTAATTTTGATCGATTAAATTCTTTGAACTTGTATGATCCCACAGTCTAAATTGAGTGATCAAAAGACCCTTGGTCACTTACTAAGACTTTTTTCCCTAAGTTGTGGAGCTCGAAGCCTCAAGTCAGATCTTCAATCAAGGCGTTCTCAATCATACTAAGTAGTGGATAATACAAGCATATCAAAGGTGGCATCTTCAAGAGCTTGTTAAATCAAAGTTAGAATTGTGTGGCATGAGCCTTAAGCAATATAGAAGGAATGAGATTGGAGAATTCCTATCCCCATTCTGAATATCTTTGGGTATGGCACGAATGACCCAGTGCTCATCGTATTCACCTCTACTCATAGACTTTAGCACAATTCTAATCATGCAATTGGCAAATCTCTCTCTTCACAAAGCAATGCAAAAAGCAAGGACTACATCAACAACTTATCAATTATGATTCAGGTTGTAAGACATGAGCCTTAAGTAATAGAGAAGGAATGGGACTGGAGAATTCCTACCCCCATTCTGAATATCTTTGGGTATGGGATGAATGACCAAGCGTTCATCATATTCACCTCTATTCATAGACTTTTGTGCAATTCGAATCAAACGATTGATAAGGTCTTCATCGCTACAACAAACAGCAACAATGACTCTTCTCTAGCAACTTGAAAGTTAGGATGAGAATTACATGCCACGAGCCTTAAGTAGTAAAGAAGAAATGAGACTGGAGCTTTCCTACACTCATTCTGGATATCTTTGGGTGCGAGACGTTTGACACATTGCTTATCGTATCCACCTTTACTCATATACTTTAGTTTGATTCTTATCAAGTAACTATCAAGTCTATTCCATTCTTTCAATCATTCAATCACTCTTCTTTTTCCTCAATCACTCTTCTTTTTCCTCAATCACTCTGATTTTCTTATTGCACTATAAGGATATGTAGGCAGGAGAACCCAGTTTCTTCGCGAGCTACCCTATTTATCAAACAATATTCATTCAATTAATACTGTCTTTTTGAGATCAACCATACTTCTCCTTGGACTCCTTGTCTATCCTTTTAGGACGATTTAGTGACAGTCCACCTCATCAATCAAGAGTTGTTTGGATCATATCCAAACATTTAATTCATTCTCTTCTGGCTTAGATGTTGATTTGCTCTTCGATTCAGAGTCTATCTCCTTTTTGGATCCAATATACTATTCTTCTTTGATCTCAAACTGTGTGTTCCCTATCCAATGATATATTATTTCTTGTACACAATAATACTTTCTCTTGGGTCCCCGCTTATACCCTCTTAGGATGACATAGCGGCAGTTCATCTTGTGAATCAAGAGTTGTTTGGATCGTACCCAGACAATTAATTTATCTTGTTTTCGGCTAAGACACTTGTTTACTCTTTGGTTCTGAGTTCCAGCCATTTGTGGGTTCCCTTGATACCATTCTGTTGGTACAAGTTATACTTTTCATCACCCTTATCTCTCTTTATTCTCGTGGTTCCATGAACTACGATTGCTCTGATTTTCTCATTGCACGATGAGAATATGTAGGCACGAGGATGCGAATCCTTGGCAAGTATACTTCTAATTATTCCTCCTTCCGCCTTAGGGCACCATCCATATCTTTCATGATCCATTATCTACCTTCGATCATTAAACCGTTCACCCAGTGACATACTACTTCTTTGAGATCAGAAATATAACTTCCTTTGGAATTCTATATATATCCTTTTAGGACGCCTAGCGAATAGTCCGTGTTTGTCCCTAGAGTTGTTTGCCTCGTACCCAGACATTTAATTCCCTCTATGGTACAACTCGCATTTCTCCTATGGATTCCAATATACTTTCACCTTTTGATTTCAAACAACACTTCCTCAAGTCACTTATTTCCAAATATTCAATTTTGTGACCTTGGTCACTTCATTCCATTCATTTCCAAGACATTCATACTCTACCTTCATTCACTCCATGTGATACACCAGTTATCTTTGAGCCAAATACATTATCTCTTTGTGCTCCTTCGTGCGTCACCTCGTGAACCAAGAGACGTTTGGATCGTCCCCAAACACTTATTTCTTCACCTTACTCTTGGGTTTATGTTCCCACCCTTGTTGGAGTTCAGAACACAATCCTTTGGCTCATACCATAATTTGATCACAAATTCTTTTCATCTCCCACCACTAGTTCTTCGAATTACGGAGCTCTGAATTCCTCATTGCACTATGAGGATATGTAGGCATGAGGGCCATAATCCTCACCGAGCACTCTATCTATTCTTTTTCCTTTTCCCCCATCCTTTTACGAGTAATCTTTAGATATCACACATATTCGAGCGAGAACAATCAAAACGGTTCCTATGGAGTACCATGGATGTTTGGGGTGCTAATACATTCCCTTTGCATAACCGACTTCCTTACCCAGCATATCTCTTACCCACGGGTTTTATCGATGTTTTCCCTTCCCTTACGGGATAAATAAAGTTCGATGGCGACTCTGTTGTATGTTCGAGCGTGCGATACATTCGGGTATATTTCCGCTAGCTCCACGTGCGTGTTAAGAGGCAAATGGAATGCAAAAGATTTGAAAAAGTTATGAATTTTTGGGAAAATACATTGCATGAGCCGACCTGTATAGGTCATACGCCGATCTGTAAAGGTCATGTGTCGACCTGTAAAGGTGACACATCTAACAGAACCTACATGCTTTAAAAATGCAGTACATTAGTCAACCTGAAAATGTATGTGTCAGCCTGTATAGGTCATGCATCGACCTATGCAGTCAGCACATACTATAAGCTTTAAAAATGGAGTACATGATCCGACCTGAAAATCGTATGCGTCGACCTATGCAGTCAGCACATGCTACGGACTTTAAAAATGTAATACAGGCATTGATGTGAAAAATGTAATACATTGCTGGAGTCAGAGGATGCCAATGTCCGTATTCATGCTGTGAAAGTGGTGGTCAACCTAGCATCCGAAGGTAGAAGTTAATTTCTTCTGAAAGTACAAAAGGCTTTGACTGAAGATAATCATGTTGATATGATCACCAAATCATTGTCTAGTAGCAAGTTTATTCATTGTATGCAGTTGATAAAGCTGCATGATGAAAGTTAGTTTGTTCCTTTGATATTGTAGAGGTTGTTCCATGGTGGAGATTTGTGATATTTTGGATCGAACTCTAATCTCGACGGGAATAGCTTCATATTTTGACAGAGTTGTGCATGTTGTAGTCGAAGTCTGCTCAAGCATTCAGTTTTCTAAGTTAGCTTGTTGGTTAAGTTAGCTTAGTGTTTAAGTTAGTTTAGTAGTCTATAAATAGGTTGTTCTCTCAAGTTGTTGATAGAGGAGGTAAAGCATTGGTTGTTGTTATTCACTTGTAATCTTTTGCCTTAATTGAAAAAGTGAATAGGAAAAAAAAAAGATTTTAACAAATTCATGTTTTTCTTCTTCCCTCTTCTCTCTTTAGTAAAACTAAAAGGATTTCATGTATTTGTTCAAAAAAATTTAATCTTTCTCATAGTTTTTATTCGTTTGTGATGCGGTGTTTGTCACAACACTTATAATTCTTCAATCCTCCGTGGATACCATTGATTGTGGTTCCTGCTCTCTGGATCAGAAACAATTTCAAAACATAATCATTTTCAATACTTTCTTTTGAATTTTGATGAGCATGAGTTAAAAGAAACACGTTTCTCATTTGTCGCCAAATGCACCATAGTACAGTGAGCCACAAAAGTTTCCAAATATGTTCTGTATCATACCTAATCTAAGTTTGACCAAAAGTGTCTTTTGCTAAGCATATAACTTTCGCTTGTTCCATTTAAATTCTCAATGAAAGCAGTGTTTCTTCCATCACTTGGAGTATCGTTTGAGATTTTTTCAGCTTTTCTTTTATTAGAACATATCCACGCCAACATGTAATTTGCATTCACTCCATTTTTTTCCCACTTTTTTCAAAGTCTTTGTTCATGAACCAAGTGTGTCAATAGTCTGATTATTCAATAGTATCGCAATACAGTGACATCAATAGCGTATAAAAAATCTACCCTCATTCTGATTAAGCCTAATGACATACATTAATAAGATAAATCCATGTAGATTACTATAGGACAAAAAGAGGTTCACGGCTTATGAAATTATGATTACTTCTTCAACTTTTTAATTTAGTTGGTTAATAACAGTGACATTAACATTCTTTATATATTTGTCATTGTAAAAGAAAAAAACTTGAAACTTGCATTAAATGTATTTCATTTGAATAATGGGTTACTTTTGGCATGAATTTTCATTTCAAAGTTGTTATATTTGATGGGTCAAAATCAGTGGTTGAGTCTCTGTCCCATCCACACTATTCGTTCATTGTTTAACAAAGGAAGCAACTAGAAAGTCAAGTATCCAAGCATGAACTTAAACAACCGACTTTGCAAGCCATCACCAAACAAACAAAAACCCATCAACACATGCACCGGGAGGATGATATCAGAGTTCATTTCATATAAGGATTAGAAACTCAGTCGGAGTCATATGAAGACCAATGAAGTAGAACACATTTTTCGTGAAATGTGATATTTCTAAAGTAAAGTAGAGATGATAACTCATAACATTTGAATCATTTTATGGGAATAGGATAATTTCTACTAGTGTGTTTGGATGAGTTAATTGAGAATCTTTAAAAAATTTAAAATTTTAAACAATTTAAATGATTCAATTGAAATCTATTCATTTTTAAATTCTTTTGTTTGGATGGAGTATAAAAATGATTTATATTAAAAAATTTATATCATTTTCATAAATTTTAAAATTTTGAGTCAAATTTTAAATATAAAAAATAGGGATCAATTTGTAAATTTGAAAATTTAAAGGTACTAATTTATAAAAATTGAAAATTATTAAGGACTTATTTGTATTTTTTGAAAATTTTAAAGGTGAATTTGAAATTTTCATAAAATATGAAGATCATCTTGCAAAATTTGAAAAATTAATAATAAACAATTTAACATTTGCATTATATATAGTGAATGAGCGATTTCAAATTCTTTACTTTTTGGTGTCATTTGAAATTTCTTAAATTTAGTTTGAATAAAATACTTCATATGTGATGATCAAAAGGAAATCGTTTGTTTTTCCGAAAGTCTTAAGGTTGCAGAAACACTCATAGATCACCACAGCAGGAATCTCCATGGAGCACCAAACCTCAGGGTCGACCATTTGGCTAGTTATAACTACAAATCTTGATAGATTCTCTTTTGAATGCATCTGTCACATTTACTTGGTCGAGTTATTGGTGTTGAGGAATCAGAGTCTTCCTAAACAGCCTCTACAAACTCCTAGTTTGCGTAGTGTCAGTATTTTCATATCATGATCATTCATATATCATGCATAAAAGCAAAATCAAGTCATGCATAGATCGAAGTATACTTTGAGCTCATTTGCGTTGACCCAGGTCTCGTCGTCGGTTGTTATCCCTTGACCCGAAAGACCAGTTGTTACTGGCACATCTCTAAGTCTGGTTGTCACTAGCACTTTATCCTAAATCCAATTGGTCACTAGACTTCGCCTCCTAAAGTCCAGTTATTGATGGGACTAGTTGCAAGTCTATTTGCCCTTGGTACTTACCTAAAGTCCAGTAGTAACTGGCACTCTTTACTTAAAATCCAAGTGTTATCAGCATGAAGTCCAGTTATAACTGCCATTCCATTCTTAAACCTAATTGTTATTGGTGTCCTTAAAGTCTACTTGTCACTGGTGTCTCTTCAAAACCCAATTGTCAATGGCGTCAGTGTCACTCTGTTTGTAAATCCAATCGTAATCGGTATCCAAAGTCGGGTTGTCACCGGCATCAATTAAGTCCATGTTGTAACTGGCACCAATTCGTTAAAAGATGGTTGTAATACATGCCTACAGCCAAAGTCCAATTGTTGTTGGCACATACAGGGAGTTTGATTACCTTGTTTTTCCTGATGGTTCCTAGAAAGTCATGTATGGCTCATCGTTCTAAGGAATTCACGTAATCTTGGATGTTATTCATGTTAGAAAACTACAATGTTTTGCATGGATGATCTACTTATAAGAAGACTCCTGTTATTTTTGGTCTTGGGTAAATTCCCTGTTAGGAATTTCTCCAAATCTTTGATTGGATGAATCTCTTATGAGAAATCTCCAGAACTTTCAGATGGATTCTAAAGTGTCTGGTCATATCTGAACTTGTTGATAAAGCATACTTTGAATATTCCCTAGTGTCTCTTCCCCATCAATTTGTCATCATCTGTAAGCCGTCATCCATCGTCTTTTCCATTTTCATGTGGATCACCGCTACCATATCTCCATCATTCTCCACAAGTTTGTGTATCGTCCGTCATAAAAATCATGATAGGGTTCATCGTATCCCCAACAACCCAAAAAGAAGTCTTTCAGCTCATAGCATAGCATGCCATTGCATCTAAGGGAAAAATTCGGGTCTTCTGTATTTAAATACCTCTCACATCTGATTTCATGAGGATTACCATCACTCATGTTATCCGATGAAGATATTTAAATAGGGGCAACTGTCATACCCTAAAATTTTCTCCACCTGATCATCTGCATTCATCCATTGATGTTCATCTGTATATAGTCATTTCATTCATCTATAACCCATTATTTGATTTAGCTTCTTATGACCATTTCATTTGGTCATATAGATTTAAATTGGATTTAAAAGTGGGGAACTTTTAATCATCCTGGTTGATTCATTTGTCCTGACTAGCCACTGCATTTTCTCTATCCATTGCATGCCCATAATCAGCATTGATTTTAAATTTCACTTAATTGTTTTGGACTGTTGACTTAAGGTCTTGATGTTGATCTTTCATTAGTTGACTTTAAGAAATTAAGACTACATTGTTGCATTCATTCATTAGCACTAGGTTAACCTGCATTTCGGTCCCTTTGCAACAACCTAACCCATCTGCATCTCATTGTTTGATTTGATCTTTTTGGTTATCTCATTAGGTCATAAAGGTTTATTTTCATGCAGGTCAATATGAGACTTAGGTTAATCATCATGATTCATTTCATTTGGTTGTATCCACCATTGCATAGGCTATTAGAGTGTGTTTTTCTTCTAATCAGAACATTAGCCATTAGTATATTTTTTCTCTTTTTGGATGGTTCGCATTTACATCATTTTATCCATGCATATTTTAGCCTTAGAAGGACTTTAAATCACACATGAGCATTAACATATCCCAAATCCTGTTCAAATGTCCCTTTTTAATTAACTTAAAGATGCATGGTAACATTATGGTATTTTATCCATTTTGTGAATTTAAGTCAATTTCCAAATTCATCTCATTTGAATCCATCATGCCATTAAGTCTTAGAAAAATGTGATTCGTGGGAATAGTAAGATTTTACTTTAGAAGATTTACATTCAGAAATTGTACAAAAAATATATTTATAAACGACATCATGGAACATTATGCCATGTTCTTTTGAGTTTTGTGTTTTTTGAACTTAAGTCTAAATATCATGAATCTAATAAATAAAATCTTCAAAGGTTCAAGTCTTTTATAACAAAAATCGACCCCATCTTTGCATCCATCCATTCGATCCTTTCCATTTTTCAACTTAGGACATCACTTCATCAAGAGAACCTAACACCCAAAAGAACTTGATAAGAAATCAATAAATATTCTTTAATGTCAAGTATACAAACATGGTAACCAAGAAAACCATATCAAAAAATCTCCAAGATAGTCAACAACAATAATGTGTTTGGATAGAATATTACAGTAAAGTTTGTTTAGTTACCAAGCAAAACATAACCAAATCAAGACAAGAAATCAAATTTGTTTAGTTACTACATTAAAGTTTTGAAACAAGTTGCTATAGGTACCATAAAATATTTTACATCAAAATGGTCATTTTTATCCTCCAGCATAATACAGACAAGTCTGCATTTACCATAGCATGGATCTTGGCACAGCTGCACCTTTGTTTCACTAAAAAATACCTAATCAATGCAGCAGGGAATTGGTTTCCCTCTGTACCTTTCCCTTTACACCATTGACAGCAAAATAGCAAACCCTAAGAGAATCAATATATAAGGGGGTGTGAACATATATGAGGGATCGGGTTTTTTGGATTTCTTGGAGAGAGAGAAAATAGCCGCCATATATTCATACATATTAGATGAACAAAAACTCTAGCCACCATAAAAAAAATCACAAATCACAACAGCCATCAAACAACACCTACAACCCCACAACCTCGCCTAAATCAAGTCAAACCCTCACATTAGACAAGTTGCAGAAAGAAAAAGTAATTGAGGACAAGAAGGAGTACCTGAAATTGGACTCGAAGCTGACACTCTCACATTTGTGGTAGTCCCTCACGCCCTTATATTTATGTCTTATGTTTATTTGCTTCACGGTCATTTTTTTTGCATCTGATGTAGCTTTGTGACTTGTTGTAACTGAATCACTGATGAGATGAGGTTAGGACTTTTGAGGATGAGGGATTTTCCTTCTGCATAATGTGTGATCGTATCTTACTGATTTGCTTTTGTCATGTGTGCGATTATGTTCTACCATGATTTGTTTAACCTATTTTTGTCGAATTTCCATTCAATTTTAGGGTTCTAGGTTGAAGGATTTGGATTTATCATGGGAGGGATTCTTTTGTTTCGTTTGTTGGGTTTTGTTTTTCTGTATATTTTGGTCATGATTCTTTTGTGGGGTTTGATTGGAGGAACATGGAAACATGACTGAGCAGTGTAAAGAAAGGAAAATAATTTGGGAATAACGAGTGAAAGAGACATTGGGCAGAGAATAGAGTGAGGAAGAAATCGTGATTTTCGATTTTGTTCGTGTTTTTTTTGTTGTGGTTGTTCTGCAGAATGTGAGAAAGCGTTGGCTTTTAAGTTGAAGGGAATTAGCGTTCAAATGAGGAATTTGGGATTATTATTTGTTTATGTGCATTTTTTGTGTTATGTGGTTATAGGTGTTGTAAGTTAACAACTTAAAGGTCACGGTGGAGAGGTTGATACCTCGGTTTCCCAACCACCATGCGCCCCTACTTCCTTCATTTTATTCTGTATTTTATCTTATTTTTCCTATTTTTGAATTTTTTTCTTACATGTATTATTGGATGCATTTCTTTTGCAGCAATAGGACCTTGGGGTGGTGGTTGAAGCTTCATGCCTCCCACCCCCAAGTTCTGGGTTCAAACTCTTGCTGCCACTTTTTCCATTTTTTTCTTTTTCTTCATTTTTAACCTTTGTTTTTTTTAATTTCTTTTGCATTTTTTTAACCATCTAAAACATTTTTTCTTTCTAATTTTTTATACATATTTCATGTTTGTGATATTATATTTGCCATTTTATTTTTGTTTTTACTTTTTCCATTTATTTTATTTCGATTACGGTCATTGTAAGTACGTCATTTTTAATGTTCAAAAACAATGTGATACTTATGAACTTTGCTTATGTGACTTTGATTCGCATCCTCATATCACAATTTAATATGTGCATGCCTCGATTTTGCTTTTTTCGATTTAATTACTACGACTGTGTGTTTGTACATATGATGTCATATTGATATCCCTGATTCATGTGGCTTACTCTTGGGCTTTCTTACAATGAGCTCTTGATCAATATCAAGATGATTTTTGTAATTTCAAACCTTTATCAAATCGTTTATACGAATCAAACACCGAGTGACTTTTTAATTTAACGCAATGATTGAAACTTTTTTTCTCAAACAAACTCGAAAGAAGAAGATCATTGGAATCTAGCATTCCGGTGGAAACCCTCGAATGATCATCCCCAAGCCACATGTTTTGGTTAACTGTTCACTCTTTTCTTTCGTTCTTAAAACATTTAAATCAACTTAGACAAAATAAGGGTCGTTGGGATCAAGCATTCTGGTGTAACTCTTTGAACAATTGATTCTTATCAAGCGTTTGTTGTCCGTCAAACAGTTTATCAATTAATCTTGAATGAAAAAGGACCACTAGAATCTAGCGTTCCGGTGGAACCCCGTTTGATTAATCATGAGGCTTAAGTCTCATTCCCATCGAGCCTTCGTCGTTCAACTATAAAATACATCCAACCAATCAAACTATCTTATTACCGCCGTGTGATTAATTCTCAAAAACCTTTTTCAAAAATGAGAGATAGATTGTCTTAAGATGATGCAAAGCAATGCTTCATCCATAATCGATGAGTTGAGATAAGTGACATTTTCCTGTGAATGTCGTTACCTAGAAATCCATTCAATATGATGCAAACGCACGCTCCTCGCTTGTTTTGGGTAAAACAATGTGTTTCGTCGATTAATACAAGATAGTTTTCACTAAAATCGACCAACAAACAAACATTTTATACTCATAACTACATAAGCCTTGAATTGTCTATTGCACCCAGAGATACGTAGGATCAGGATTATGAAATCTTCTTAGGCCCATTAATAAAAAATTTAGGTATAATTCCTTTCTTTTACCCCCTTAATAATAGAAACCTTTTAGGTATTTTCTCTTCAATAAATATCTAAAAAACATCTCTCTTTTTCCCATTCAAATAAATAGAAAATTAAAAACTAACATAAGCTAACATTCATTCGATACTAACTAAACGGTTCCCATTGAGTATAACGAGCGTGAGGGGTGTTACTACCTTTCCCTTGCGTAACCGACTCCGGAACCCTGATTGGTTGCGATGACCATACCGTATCCTTTCAATTTGGGGTTTATCGATATTTTCCCTATCCCTCTTTGGAAATAAATAAAGTTTGGTGGCGACTCTGTTCAGTTCATCCCGTGAGCGTGCGATTGCGCTCTCCGAGGTCATGTTCTCATTTTTCGAGGTGCGACAAATTAGGTTTTATCACCATGAACAAAGTCGGCCTTGAAGTCGAGCCAACTGATAAGTCTACTTGAATTACACCTAGGATGTGTTTGGTATTTCCCTCATAATTGGACAAAACTATGTTGTTGGGTCGAAGATCATCATCGGTATTCCCCATCTTCTTAAATAATGAGTGCGGCATCAGGTTGACTGTCGCGCCGCCATCAACGAACATTTTGTTAACGACCATTCCATCTACCTTGTCCCTGATGAACAGTGGTTTTAAATGATACATCATTCTCGTGTCAGGTTTTCTAAGGACAATCTAATGTTCTTCGACAACGTCGTTGTTCCTGATGTAGTATCAAAGAGGCTTTTAATTTTATTCCTCGTCATGTATATAATCCTCCTAAGTTTCTGACACTTCTGATACTCGATCATATTCAGCAGGCAAAATTAAAATTATGTCGTAATTAATCTGCAAATCATCTTCAGACTTGTCGTCAAAATTACCGTCGACCATCTCGTCATCAGACCATGGTGTGTACTTGTAAGACCCCAATTTTGGCCCTAAGATCCCTCAGGGCATCATAACATTGCATTTGCAAAACCTCAAGGATCATGAGCATCTTGGTTCCCTTTGCCTTTGGGTGGGACTTCTTGTGAGTGGTTTGAGATCACCAAGCATGCTTGAATTGTATATTATTGCTTTTCTTACTTTGTTTACTAACCAAAAGCACAAAAATATGTCACTAATATCTTTTGTTTGTAGCTTGAGCAATTACACGGTCAGAGGCTTCAAGGAGATCCTTTGTGCCATGGAAAGGTCAAAAGAAGAGGAAAGCAAGCATGGTAATGGTTCCCAAATCTCTCCTCCATCAAATGTGCCTCCCTAGAACCTCAATTCATCATTTTGATCAAAGCAAGTCAAAGGGTTTGAGGTTTGTCTCCCAAGGAAACCTTAATTCATCTGATCATCCACAATGCCTTGCTCTTGAAGCAACCTCAGCCCATGGTCAAATACAATTAAGGGAAGTTCTTTAATTCATAATTTCATGCATATTTGAACTTATTTGAATGCCCTCAATCATCAATTCATCAAGATATGAGTCATGGACTTGAGAAGTTGATCAGTCAATTCATCTGACTATTTTAAAATACACTAAGACCTAACTTTTTATGTGTTGGTCAAATGGAGATGATCCCAAAATAAACAATGTTCTTAAGGACAATATGAACAACTTTCATGTTCATCAAAAATTGATTTGAAGCTTGGAAGGTCATTTCCCATTCCAAAACATTATAGGTCATTTTGGCTGAAACCCTAATTTTGGGTCAACTTAACAAGAACATAACTCATTCATTTTTCATGATTTTGAGGTGGGATTAAATGAATTGGAAATATTAAGATTTATACTTCAAATTTTATGTTGAACAAAATTTCAAAATCTCAAAGGAAATACATGTGATAATGCAATACATTATAGGTCACTTTGGACCAAATGCATTGAAAGGCAAAAAAAATCCAACTTCAAGTGCCCATAACTCTTTCATCAAAAATCCAAATGATGCAAAATTTAAGTCCATTTTTATTGTCTTGAAAGTATCTACAACTTTTAAGTTGGAGGTTTTTTCATTTGAGGCTTGTATCATCAAACAGAAGGGCTTGAACATTGGCCAAATTTGGAAACTTTGCCTTTGCATGTTTTGCACCTTACACTTTAAACTCAAAATTCACTAATTTCCACACTCCAAATGGATTTTTGCCCAACATAACATTTGTTCCTTATATCAAGACCTTTCCAACCATAACTCACATGCTCATGTTTGGATTTGGCAAATGGCATTTTCGAAGAAGAGAAGTTTTAGGCATAATTGTGCATAACATGTTGAAATTCATCACACAAGCCAATTCACTCCAAACTACGCACCCAAACCATCTCACATTCATTTCAGATTGCATTTGGCATTGAGTTTGGGCCTTTTGCATGATCATGCAAGCCCATGCAATGAATATCCAATTCCATGCACACGGCTTTGATCACACTTGCCTTGCCTCTCCATCTATAAATAAGAGCCTCACTCCATTCAATTTTCATCCATGAATCAACTTGAAATGCTGCTGAACTGAAAACCAAACCTCTCACCAAAGGAGCTATTTCACTTTTCTTCATTTTTTTCAGATCTAAAATTCAACTAAATTTGGTTGAATCTTTGGATCTAAAGCTCCTAGACCTTCATCCTTTAGTCCATTACACTTCTGTTTTGCCAAAGGAAGCAAGGAGAAGAGCTCATATCTTCACAAACCAAGGTTGTTCTTCAACTGGTTTTTTCTTCGAAACTCACCATTTATTGGTCTATTTGCTTGGATTTTGTGTTGGTTAAAGTCCTCTTCATAGAGGCAATTGTTTTGAGTGCTTAATTGTTGAAATCCATGAAGTTCACATGAACACCACAGAATTTCCACCTATGATTTCTCTCAATATAGAGATCTAGAGTGGAATTGAGTGGTACAGGGATGATGTACATCATTCCAGCTTTCCAATGATGTATGGATCGTGTATTTTGGTTAAGCTTTTGAAACCTGCAAATGTGGCCGGAATCTTCATGCTCACCGGAGAAGACGGTGGCTTCGGTCACCGTCCCTTTGCCAGATGCATTGTGAGCCCTTGGATCTGATTTCCAGATTGAATCTCCACTGTCCAATGTTATGACTTTGTTTTAATGTTTGTGTGACGCATTGACTGGGACGTATGGTGGAAGCGTGCATCTGGAGCGTTTGATCAGCCACGTCAATTAATGAGGCTTGATCAGACGTTCCTTGTTTTTTTTATTTTTCTATTTTCTGATTTAATTTCTTTTATTTCCATTATTTTCAAAAATGCATATCTTCTTCATTTTAAATCCAAAAAATATGGGACCAATTGCATTCTTCTCCAAATAAGTTCTAGTTTCTAATTTTGATTTTTAATATTTTTTATTTTGTCATTTGATATTTTTTGTGAATTTTCTCTTTTCTGGTTATTTTTAATTCATTTTAAATAGTTTTTGATATTCAAAAAATACAAAAATATTTTCCTAACCTATTTGAATGATGATGGATCTATGAAAAATATTCTCATCAATTTTTTAATTGATTTTGAGATTTATTTGAGATTTTAGTTCAATTAGGTTATTTTTATTCATTTTTAATTGATTAAAAATAGTTTCTGACTTTTAAAAATGCTGAAATTTTTTGTCAAACTTTGTTTGACCTTGTTGAACTTGGGATAAATCACTTGGACCTTTCAAGGTTGATTTGAAGTGATTTTGAAGTTTGACCTTTCTTTTATTTTTAATTTAAGTTTATTTTAATATTAAAAATGCCAAAAATATTTTGCTTATTGTTTGACCTCCAATCTTCATCTCATTTTCTGATTTCTCATTGTTTGACTTTGACTTTCAATGCCATTTGGTCAAGACATATGGATTGGTACATTTTATTTCACCTTATGCACTTTATTCTTTCCATTTCCTTTTCCATTATTCATCTCTTTCTTCTTCTTCTTTTTTCTTTTTGATCAATGAGTTAAAGGTTGATAAGTTAGCATTGATTAGGGAGACTTAATCTTCCTTGATTCAAATCTAATTCATCTTGATCAATTGATCAAGTGAATGGCTTTGCATTAAGGATAGGTTGTTTCCTAAATCATGCAAAAGACTTAAACCAATACAAGATCATTTCTCTTCTTCCTTTTGACATGGCAAGTTGTTGGAACTTGGTTCACTAATCAAGACTTCTAACTTGTGTTTTTGCCTACATTATTATTGACCGGCCTCAGATAGTTGTGACTTCTACATAAGTCCAATTACGATTGCTTAACATAGCGCTAAATTTGCCTTATGGCACACTAACTACTAACACTAACCATTAACCATTAACATTTACTTTTTGCTCTTTACTTTTATGCAATTTACTATTCTTGTACATATTATTCATTTGCTTTTCCCTTTGCTCATTTGAGTACATGTTTATGTTAATGCAATTTGCCTTTTTGCTCACTTGAGCACATAATTGTGTATATACTATTGTGCTTGTGTTTTGTTTTGTTGATTGTGGGCTAAATGCAAAGAAATGGACAAATGGACTTAGTTTCTAGGACATTTCCTATGCAAAAATTGGAGTAAAAGAACCTTAATGTTGGAGATGGATTAGAAGAACAAAACCTCTAAACTCACTCTTGTCCATTCTTGATTTACTGCATTGGAACTTTTGATGTGTGTGTTCTTGTGCTAGGGAATTCTATGAGAGCTCAAATTGAAGAATCATTGCCATGTTCATCCAAAGTGAGAGATGCAAGATGTACTAAGGATCTCTTAAGAGATGTGTTTGTCTGTTGCTTGAGCTTACTATTGTGATTGCTTATTCCAAAGGATGGGAGCTACTTGGATCATCAATATGATCTCAAGAGAGGAACTCCATTGTGGTTTTATTCTTGTCCCTCACCTCTTTGTATGCTTAGGACTTTAGCCTTTCTTCTTCTTCTCTCCACTCTAACCCAAGCCAAAACTCTTTGTGCAAACATTTAATCATTGTTTTCAAACATTAGAAACCTAAACCTTATGCTTTTGATTTTCAAGCTTTCTTTTTATAACACTTATTTTGAATTGAATCCTTAAGTCAACTTTGACCATTTTGTATATACTTCTCATTGGTAAATATAACCCATTCAAATGTCTTTTGTGGTTTCAATGGCCACTTTCTTAATCAAAACTTTTTCATAACCTTTAGCTATTAGGTTTGAGTTATCCTTGTGGTAGATGTAATACTCACCTATATCCTTAGTGATGGACAATGAGTCTTCCATGCTTATTATAGGGTTAGCCCCTCACTAGCATGTTGAAGCTATCCTCACATGGTGGATTTATGGTTTTAGGTTGAGTTTTCTCCCTTGGATAACAAAAGACCTTAAGGCTTTTGGACCAATCAATTCACCAACTCATTTTTGAAATTTTTTACCCCGAACTACGAGGTTTTGATCCTAATCTTTTTTATAAGATGGTACGTAGGCAATGGGTTTATCCATCCAAACACAAATGTAAATAATTTGTATATTCTCTTCTCATCTCTTCAATCATGTTTGCACAAACAATTTTTTTCATAAGACAACAACCTTTACAACACATATGAAAAGGGCTCCCTAGGAGTACCTAGGATGTTTTGGGTGCCTAACACCTTCCCATTACATAACCAACCCCCTTACCCAGATCTTTGACTCTCTTTTACTAGTTTTTGATCCGATAAAACTTTTAGGTTTTTGTTCGCTTTCTAACCATTCCTTTGGAAAAATAGAAGTGCGGTGGCGACTCGACATGTATGGTTTATCTTGGATTTAGTCAATATCTCTAATGGTAACGAATACCCCGCTACAGTACTCCGGCTCTTTGTCCTCCGGTTGAGGTGTGTACTTAGGTGTTTCCTCATATGGATGAGGAGTGTAATCTGGTGCCTCCTCATCTGATTGAGGTAGTACTCAGGTATTTTCACCCTAGGCTTGTAGCCATCCTCAACGTGTTGCGCCACCTTCATAGACTGCCTTTTGTTGCCCATTCTTTTATCCTTCTCGGTGGTTCATTTGGGTAATGCTTCTTTTGAGCCTTTGATAGTTGATGGGAGATTTGCCTCAGGGACTTGGTTTCTATTAGAAAAGGCCACTTTTTCGGCCTTTTTCTTCCTCTGTTGATGCCTCTATTGGGTACAGGTCATTGGGTTGTCAACTTTATAAGTTGGGGGAATGTTAGACCTTCCCTTCTGGACTTTGTGGTTACCTTGATCTTGGACCCCCACCTTAGGGTCGGCATTTTCCCACTTTGGTTACTTCTCCCCTTTCACATTGAGGGGTTTCACCCACTTATTCTCAAACACATTTACTGGTGGGCGAAATATCCTTTAGCGAGGTTGTCTAAACTAGGGTTGGACAAACGGTCGGGCTCGGACAGTTTAAGGCTCAAATATCAAATCCCGCACAATCCACGGGTGTTAAATGATGGCCTAATATCGATTTTTTTAATTGATTTTAGTTTGGGTACGGTTTTTCGGTTTCGATGGTTGTACGGTTTGAAGCAAATAAATTGCAGTGAAGAAAACCAACAAATAAACTCAAACACCATACAAACAAATAAAGAATGCAAAGTAGATCTAAAAAATGAAGACGAATTTAATTTGTATGAAGACATATTTTGTTTAGATACGTAGAGATAAAGTTGTTTTTTATAACATTTGATAGACTTGAAAGCATATTTAGTGTAAGTTCAAATATCTTTCTTCTTGTTTCAAAAACTTAAAGAATATATGAAGATGCTTTAATGATGGTTTAATTATTGGAAAAAATAAAATAGAAAGAAGGAAGTTGGACTCTGATGCAATGAGAGAGAAAAGAGAAATCAGTGACACTTTCTTTGTAAAATGAGAAGATAAAGATTAAGGTAATTAAGTTGATAAATAAATTTGAAACAAAGAAAAAAGAGATAATGATGTGGGTCACGTGAAAGAATGGGACAATTGTGGGTCTCAAGACTACACTATGGGGAACCTACAAACTAACCCTATTAAAATATGTCAGCTACAAAATTCTACTAGTAGTAATATATATAAAGCAACCTACAGACTGAAATGAGTTAAAATTTTGGTTAGTGTCAGATTCAAATGGATGGAATTATTTTATCTGATTTCGACCGATCAATCTGTTTCAAACTGAATAAAGCAATTTTCATATTCATGGGTCAAAAATAGACCGGCCGAAGGGATGGTTTTTTTAGCGGATGAACCGGGTTCGTTCGGACCATAATTTTTTGTCCACCCCTAGTCTAAACTGCCTCTTGTACTTTTCATTTTTTGAGGGCCACCGTGGTTGTTCGAGGAAAACCTAGCAGCTTGGCTTCCTTCTCAGCCTCTCCTAGGTTCCTACCTCCTGGTATCCTCCATCTTCTTTGTTGCTTCTTTGTCAAAAACAACATTGCACCTTAGACACATCATCATTTTGGAGTCGTTGAGCTTTTGTCGCTCCGAAAAGTCAATCAGCCCCTCTTCAGTCTGGGGGTAAACCGTCTGCATTTCAGAATCGGCAATAGTAAAGATCTGAGTGTCTAACTTCTTTCCAATTGAGTAGTTTATGCCTCCCAATAGCCATTTCGACTAGTTCGTGTTTAGGGACTTGTGTAAAGCATTTTGCTTTAAGAAGTCTAAACTTGTTGAGATAATCATGAATGGGCTCAAGGATTTTTCGCCTAACACTAGCCAACTCTTTCAGACTTATTTTTGATCAGCCCATGTAAAAACGTTCATGGAACAACCTCTCAAACTGACTCCATGTTTGAACAGAGTGTGGAGGTAATGTAGTGAACCAGGTGAAGGAGTTTTCGTAAGAGAGTTTAGTAAATACTTTATCTTCAAATTATCGTTGTTTGTTATGTCTCCTGCTTTGGTTTGTTACCTAGTGACATGTTTGACCGTCGACTCACTCATGTCGCCAGCGAACTTAGTGAACTTGGGTACTTTCCAACCCTTGGGTAGTTTTGTTTGTCGAGCATATTCTGAGAAAGGAGATGTGAAGTCACTACGCCAAAAATGACTTTTAACAGCGCATCTTAGACAGCGCTTTTAAAAGAAAGCGCTGTCTAAGGTTAAAATTAAAATAAAACACGGAAAATGTTCCAAAAAAATAATGAAAGCGCTGTCTAAGGGGGGGTCTTAGACAGCGCTTTCTAAAAGCGCTGTCTAAGACCCCCCTTAGACAGCGCTTTTAGAAAGCGCTTTTAAATATAGACTTTAGACAGCGCTTTTGATAAAGCGCTGTCTAAAGTCTTTAAATTAAAAAAAAAATTAAAACCAAAAGCGCTGTCTAAGGGTGGGTTTAGAAAGCGCTTTTGGAAAGCGCTGTCTAAGGGTGGGTTTAGAAAGCGCTTTTGGAAAGCGCTGTCTAAGCGCTTTTAGAAAGCGCTTTTGGAAGTCTTCAATTCCACGAACACATAATCACAGAGCTTCTCGAAGACACCAATGGCGGTCTCGTCATTCTCTCTTCAGGTCTCTCTCTATCGAAACTCATTTCATCTTTTCTCCTTCTTCACTCCACTTCTCAGGCAACACTTCTCATTCTATCTCCTTCCTCCGCCACTCTCAAATCCAAAATCAATTTCCATCTCAAAACCCTAAACCCCCAATTCTACCAAGTCCCCGTCGAAATCACCGCCGACCTCCCCGTTAACCACCGCCACTCCCTCTACTCTTCCGGCTCCGTCTGTTTCATTACCCCTAGAATCCTCATCGTTGATCTTCTCACTAATAAACTACCTGCCTCAATTATCTCCGGACTCATCATCCTCAACGCTCATTCCGTTTCGGAGACTTCCACTGAAGCTTTTATTGTTAGGATTTTTCGTTCTCTCAATCGAAGTGCGTTTGTTCGTGTTTTCTCCGATAGGCCACAAGCGATGGTTTCGGGTTTTGCGAAGGCGGAGAGAACTATGAAGTGTTTGCATATTCGTAAGCTGCATCTTTGGCCGAGATTTCAGGTTTATGTTTCGCAGGAGCTTGAGCAGGACCCGCCGGATGTTGTCGATATTAGGGTTCCGATGAGTAAGTACATGATGGGGATTCAGAAGGCTATTGTTGAAGTTATGGGTGCGTGCTTGAAGGAGATGAGGAAGACGAATAAGGTTGATGTGGAGGATTTGACTGTGGAGAATGGGTTGTTCAAGTCGTTTGATGAGATTGTCAGGAGACAGTTGGATCCAATTTGGCATACTTTGGGGAAACAGACTAAGCAACTCGTCTCTGATCTCAAGACCTTGAGGAAATTGTTGGATTATCTAGTCAGGTTCTTTTGCTGTTTGTTCTTTCATTGCATTTGTATTCTATTTGATGTATCTTTAATGGTGCTTGCTGCTTATCAAGGTTTTAAACCACAGTCATTGTAATAGCTGCTTTGCAATTCTCCACAATGTGGAAATTTAGGGTCAAAAGCGGTTATAGGGACATTGAAAACGTCAATGTCATAGATTATATTGCGGTTGCATGCCTTTTATTTAATTATTCATTTAGGCACTGATTGTTGTGTGCCATTTTCCTGATAGGTATGATGCGGTGACTTACTTGAAATATTTGGATACACTTAGAGTGTCGGAGAGTTTTCGATCTGTTTGGATTTTTGCAGAGGCGAGCTATAAGAGTGTCGGAGAGTTTTCGATCTGTTTGGATTTAGAGTGTCAAGTGACGCGTTTTTCTCTTTTTGTCTATTTCATCTTTTCTCTTTGTTTCCCTATGATGTTGTAAAGTCATTTGCAGCTATAGAAAAAAGATTTTTTCTCTCATTTGGTGAAATTGTGATTTGTATTTTGACAAATGTGGTGTTACTGATTTCTTTTCTGCGTGTTATTAAGGGCTGTTGAAAAACACATGCAAACTTTTCTGCACCGCGAGAAGAAAATAGTAAGAATCTTATCTTAGCCATATCACCAGTAGATCCATCTTTTAGTTATGTAATAGATCTTCTAACTTTTTTATCGATTGGTTTTACACAGTTACCGTCTTTCGTTGACTGGTTTGGCTGGTGCACATGGGATGCTTTCTATACTGATGTCACAGCTGAGGGTATTGAGGAAGGATTGAAAAGGTAATTTGTGAGAGAAACATGAGTGTCTTGCTTTTCTTTTTTATGGTAAGTGAAAAGAGATCAAGATGATGTTTAGAGGCACCAACTAGTTACTGAAATGCTGTGTTTCATTTCATTTCTTTTCCTTTAGCCTATCAGAGGGAGGTGCATCTCCACGGTTTCTCATCATCGATGATGGTTGGCAACAGATTGAGAGTAAACCAAAAGATGCCGATTCTGTTGTACAAGGAGCACAGTAAGATTTTATCTTGTTTCTTAATTTAGCATTTTTCATGCACATTGCATAGAAAAAGTCCTAATTTAGAAATGTATAACTGATCCTCGGAGATATGATTCTTGCAGGTTTGCGACACGGTTGACTGGTATTAAAGAAAACACTAAGTTTCAAAAGAATGGTGGGGGGAATGGCTTGGAGCATGTTGTAGATCAAACAAAGCAACTACACAATATGAAGTATGGTCTAGCATCCTGAAATCCTATAAATTCATTTCAAAATGATTCGTATTCTTCGAGTTGTTGAGTTATGTGACAGAAGAATTATCATGACTTAATTGTTTATTTTATGTTTCTGAATTTTTGGTTTTCTATGGCAGGTATGTATATGTTTGGCATGCTCTAGCTGGTTATTGGGGTGGAGTGAAGCCAACAGCAATTGGAATGGAGCACTTCAACACTGTTGTAGCATACCCCATACACTCCCCGGGCGTTCTAGGAAATCAACCAGACGCCGTCATGGACAGCTTGACTGTCCATGGGTTAGGTCTGGTTCATCCGAAAAAGGTCTTTGATTTCTACAATGAGCTTCATGCTTACTTAGCTTCGTGCGGAGTAGATGGAGTGAAAGTTGATGTGCAAAACATTATCGAGACCCTTGGTTCAGGACATGGCGGAAGAGTCTCAATCACACGTAGCTATCATCAAGCTCTCGAGGCTTCTATTGCTCGAAATTTTTGCGACAACGGATGCATTTCTTGCATGTGTCACAATACTGATGGCCTCTATAGTGCCAAGCAGACTGCTGTTCTGAGAGCCTCTGATGACTTTTACCCACATGATCCTGCTTCTCATACCATTCATGTTTCATCGGTTACGTATAACTCAATTTTCCTTGGAGAGTTCATGCAACCTGACTGGGACATGTTTCATGTAAGTAGAAGTGAATCTGTATTTTGAGTACCTTTTAATAGCTATATTCTTGTTAACAAAAGTATATTGGTAATTTCAGAGTTTACACCCGGCAGCCGAGTATCATGCTGCAGCTCGTGCGATCAGTGGAGGCCCAATTTATGTCAGGTAGTATATTGACATTCATTGCAGTTCTTGTTCAACATTTGGTTATACATGACTATATGTATTAATATCGTCATGTTGCTTTTGTTGCGTATATAGTGATAAACCAGGAAGGCATAATTTTGATCTTCTAAAGAAATTGGTTCTTCCTGATGGCTCGGTTCTCCGTGCTCAGTTACCCGCCCGACCCACTGTTGACTCTCTCTTTGTTGATCCAGCAAGAGATGGGAAAAGGTTTGTTAAATATTCTATCTGATATTCAGTGTTAAGAGTTTGACCTTGTAACTTCAAGAGACGGAGTTCAGCTCCTATCAGAGACAGTCATTGATAGGAGTTTTTCTTTAGTAGTCACTAGTTGGTATGCTTGAATCTTGTGTATTAAAATTCATTTTCAGCTTGCTCAAGATATGGAATTTGAACAAATGTTGTGGAGTTGTTGGTGTATTTAACTGTCAAGGTGCCGGGTGGTGCAAGATAGAGAAGAAAAACCGTATTCATTGCGAAACCCCTGAGACACTTACTGGCTCTGTCTGTACCTCTGATGTTGATCTTATTGCTCAAGTAGCTGGTGCTGATTGGAATGGAGATGCTGTTGTCTTTTCTTATAGATCAGGTAATTTCATTGAGCTTAAAATCTTTGAATTTCAAGAAGTGAAATTGCTACTGTGAAATTCAACTTTATTAAAATATTGACTAGCATCCACATTTCAGGCAACATAGCTCTTTTACCAAAGGGTGCTTCAATGCCAGTGACATTAAAAGTTCTAGAATACGAGCTTTTCCATTTCTATCCAATCAAGGTAAGGCTTAAGCAAGTTTGTTATACAAGATATTGCAAAGAATTGTTTGTTTGGTACCGATGAACATGATATGCTGAATGAATTGATGCTTTTTGACAGGAAATCGCGCAAGGTATTTGGTTTGCACCAATAGGGCTATTGGATATGTTCAACACTGGAGGAGCTGTGGAACAGTTTGAAATCCATCAAAAAGGAGTAGCTGCATCAGTTAGCCTAAAAGTGAGAGGAAGTGGAAGATTTGGGGTTTACTGTTCCCAGAGGCCAGTGAAGTGTGTGGTGGGTGATAATGAAAATGACTTCAAGTATGAGTCAGAGACTGGGTTGACAACTTTCTAAGTGAAATCGACTAATCCGGATACGTTATTGAAGTTTATATTAACATTGGTTATGTATAGGTTTTTGAAGTTTAAAATGAATTGAACTTTATAATTGTTAGGATATTCAAAGATACTACCTTAGTTATGTATTTTCGTCTGGATTAATTGTTTACTTTAATAAGTAGGAAAACCATGGATAAAACATGGATCTGTGCCGATCGAATGACCACGGATACCGTGACGGATACCTCAATGTTTGTTCATAAATTTGTGTAATTAATGTGTACATTTGTAGTATATGTAATGACTTGTAAATGTGTACATAAATTTGTATATATTTTAGTACATTTAAGGCAAAATTGGTTTGAATTGGTATATATATATATATTTGTTAGCCAAAAATTGGTAGAAAAAAGGCCAAAATGGCATATATAAAATGTGATAATTGTCTGTCAAAATATGGTTGAAAACAGGTAGAAATTCTGGTTTATAAACCTGGAAAAAATGTGGTTTAAAACAAAAGCTTCAAAAAATTTCGTATACCTTAGACAGCGCTTTTGTAAAAAGCGCTGTCTAAGGGGGGATTAGAAAGCGCTTTAGGCAAAAGCGCTGTCTAAGGGGGGGCTTAGACAGCGCTTTTTGAAAAGCGCTGTCTAAGGTATACCTAAAAAAATTAAAATATGAGGGTCTTAGAAAGCGCTTTTGGCCAAAGCGCTGTCTAAGGGGTGGGGCTTAGACAGCGCTAAAAGCGCTGTCTAAGGTATACCTAAAAAATTTAAAATAAGAGGGTCTTATAAAGCGCTTTTGGCCAAAGCGCTGTCTAAGGGGGGGGGGGCTTAGACAGCGCTTTTAAGATTTAAAAAAGCGCTGTCTAAACCTTTAGCAGCGGAGGTTTAGACAGCGCTTTAAAGCGCTGTCTAAGGCTAAAAAAAGCGCTGTCTAAGGTCTTGTTTGTTGTAGTGAGTTAGGCCTATGGAGGCCCACATTAAGACCATTTTTGGCCAAAATCTGTTCGACCATATTTGCTATATTATTGTGCCCACCAAAGCTATTATGTTGAACATTGCAAAGGACTTGATCCGCATCCTGGTTCCTATGAACCATCAGGGGTTAGCTTGAGCCATGTATTCTACTTCCTCCCTATTTGGGATCGGTTCATGTCGAAGCCCTTAATTTTAGCTTGCATTCGCCTAAACCAATCCATTTTCAGGTGTTTCTGCTTGCCCCACATTCAATATCTGGGAAATTGGTGGAGAAGGGATCTAGGGTGTGCCAAAGAAATCGGCTATTCGCCCCATTTGATTTTCCAATAACTCATAAGTTTGGTTTGTGTTTGTAATTAGTGGGATGAAAATAGTCCCCATTTGTTGGGTGAGAGTGTTTACTAATTTCAGATTACCATCATCCATTTATTGCCTCATAGCCATCATAAAAGTGGTATTCAATGATGGTTTTGTCTGAGCGATATAGCATATTTGTCTTAGTTGGCCCATATTATTAATGGTCGATGCAGAGGCATTCTAAGGGTTATACAATGGTGTTGTTACCATTGCATTATCACTATACATAGACATTTTAGTTTGCAGGCCAGCCATCATCGACGTTGGCATGACCTAAGGGTTATCCCTATTATTCGTTGGCATAAAAAAACCTAACAAAGGCCTTGCGACCGTAGGGTTAAACAAGGCATTTTCTGACTGTGGTGGGGGAGTTACCCCTTGTGATGGCACCGGTACAACTTATGTTGACGACGCCATCTGAATAGTTGTCCTAACAGTTGTTGATACAACCGCATCTTCAATCGTCGACCTAACTGGTTCCTCTACTACATTTTGGAGATTATTATGTGCACTAGTATTGTATACATAAGGGCACGTCATTTTCGGCAAAGACTTTCCACTCTTTAAACATATGCAAACAACCCAGAAATGCTCATGAATGTAAAAATAAATTATAGGAAAAAGTGTGTATACCTATACAAACTAGAAAACTTTGGCACGATCCAACTAAGCGCGCCAATTTGTTTACGCTGAAATTTCCTAAACAATCGCTTGTCTCTTAATTAAAGGTTACAAGCAGGATCGACTAGTGAATCCTAGGACATTGTGCTAAAATTCCTAACTTATGGTTTTCTTTTAAGAAAGGATTATATTTCAACTGGGTCAAAATAGTTGTATTGAAAGTGTGAAAATATAATCTCAACAGAAATAGAGCAAATTGTTGCAGTAAAGCAAAAGAGAAAGAAAATGTTGAATGGTGTGTAAACGAAAGTAATTGGACTAGAAAACTAAATTGAATTGAAAGACTTTTGCATTAAAGTAAAGATTGGTGTTTCATAGTTCATATACTCTCTCAATGAAGACTTTTTCTCCTAGCATTGATACTTCGAGTGTAAGTGAGATTATGTAGTAAAATGAGCACCCTTAATTCTACAAATGAAATCCCTATATATACTAGTAAGACGTAACTGCTCTCAACGTTCAGATCTTTAGCTTTCGCCACGTAGAAGCCTGCATGCCTTTCACTTTGTATTTTCTCCACGTTTCCTTCAGAATGTAACTCAAAAAACAATTATCATATTTGAACATGACATTTGCGTGCCCAAATAACCGCTTCCTCGGCGCATTTGCTGTTGTCGAGAACTCTATTGTCGAAATGTTACCACAACATTCTAAAAAATGTGAAGTCCCAATTTCTCCTTGTCTGGGACCCAAAACGACGTACAAGTTATCAAAAAATCAACATGTCTTTAACTTTGACATGTTTGCTGAGGCATTTTCCTTTTTCGAAAATCCCAGCTAACACCCAGATAGGGACAAAGTTGCCTGAAACCACTCCTCATTCGGCCGAGGAAAGCTAGTAATCTTTCGCCCGTGATTAATAATCTTCAGTGGATCACGGTCCTGCAGAAAAATAAATTAATGTCAGAAACTTGTAAGTTAAAATAAACGTAACTTAAAATAAATGTAAATTAATAAAAATGAATCCAACTAATGTTATCTCTATATCTCAGATATGTCTGGAAGTATGGTATGGATATAGAGGCAGTAGTGACAACTCTACAGGGCCTCCTCCAAATGGTTCTGACTCAGTAGCCTCACCATCCGGAGGTGGCACTAGCTCAGCAACATCGGCAGTAGGAGGTGGCACTGGCTCAAAAGTATCATATTTGGGAGGTGGCACTGGTACCTCCGATATCACCGGTGACTCAGTTGCCTCTAGCACCTAAATAGGTAAAAACCTGGCGCCTGCGGGAGGATGGAGAGAGTGATGCGTTAGTAGGTGAAATCGGTCTCCTACGGGAAGAAGAAGATGGAGAAGCATGAGCCTTAGATATAGATGTCTCTGCATGGCTAAAGTGAACAGGAGCCTCTAAAACCTGACTATTCTCCCACCGCAATGATGCATGTTGTGTAATCATCATATACCTCAGTTTATCGTGTTTATCAGCTATAATACCTGTAAATTAAAATAAATCAGAGAATTAGTGCAAGCAAACAACACTACAAACAAGAAAAGCAAAAAATAAAGTTGACTGCTAATTTCCGGAGATGCATCTCCGATTACTGGAAAACTTAAACGTTGAAAAATTTTGGAGATGCATCTCTGAAATTTTCTACAACACCTCAAGTGCGTTAATGACGCCAATGTAGACATGCAAACACAAAAAATAATGGTTTGGTCATCATTTTCAGCCAACAAACATGTTTTACATTGTGTCTAAACTATCATTTATACAATTTCTACTCACTTCTTACCTTAATCATCAATTTCTACTCATTTACACAAAAACTTTTCAAAACTTACAAATTTAGAGTTTACTGATGCGGTGCTTTTCGCAAGTATACGAACGCGCCAGAGTAATATAAAAGATTGTCGAATCCACAGAGACCAAGTGTCAATCTATCGTTATCTATTGTTATGGTGTTTATCAAAGGCAATCAAAATAGGTGTTTTTAGAGTGTGCAATGAAAAGTAAAGTATTAAATAAAGTTCAATTAATAAAGACAGGGTCGAATGTAATTCACATAATCAATTAATAATCCAAGTACTTGCTAATAGAACTACTTATGGGCAATGTTCCCTACTTTGAAAAGAACTAATTTAACAGGAACTGTCGCTTTCCCGTATTCAGAACCGAGTTGTACTCCCTAATCAAACCCTCTTATTGTCACTTATAAAAAGATGCGCATTACGTTAGAGTAGTAAACCTATTTTTAAGAAATATAGTATCTTGACTAAGTTGAAAAGTATTATAACCTGGATTTCTTAACCGAAAGAGGTTCTCATGAACCAGACTCTAAACTTTTAAACGCGTCTGAAAATAGTTTTAAAATCTATTTTCTTCTTAAGATAAAAACTCCTAATGAACTAAACAAAGTGCTTTCGCTATTTTTGAAATAGTTAAAAACAATTAAGTTTAGATAGACGTTGGACGGCTTTCGATCTTACTCAACGGAATTGAAGTGCGGGAAAACTTAAGTTGAAAGTTAAAATAGCCCTTAAGTGCTTCTACGAATAATTATACGGATTATCGGTTCAATTACGATCCTTGCATTCTAACCTTATAGATTTAGTTAGACATGGTAAAGTAAAAGTGCATTAATTTAAATAAAAGTAGTGCGAGTACGGAAAGTAAATAAAAGTAGTGCGAGTGCAGAAAATAAATACTGAATTATGCCTAAGTGAAACAAAGTTGCTCTGAGTTTTTCTCTGTTCTAAGTTTTGATGGTTGTAAAAGTGATTTCGAGTTTCTATTTATAAGCAAGTAAAAAGATGGAAATGACAAGGATGCCCTTCAACTTTAAAATGGGAGGGAAAACTTTTCCTCTTGTGGCGCCCGCCACAAGGCCATGGCGCCCGCCACAAGGCCAATCTGAGGCGCCTTAGTGGAAGTAGTGGGGAACGTGGCAGTTGAGGGAAGTTGAGCTTGGACAAGTCATGGCAGGGTCTATGGCGCCAGCCATGGGGGAAGCCACAAGTACAAAATGCTGAATTTTAGGGTTTTTAGCTTATTTTCGCTCCTTTTCTCGATCGGGGCTCCGATTAAAGTAAAAACCTGAAAATAAAGAAAAACATAGTAATAACACAACAAAATAACAATAAAACAACTAGAATGCATGTGAAATCGGAGTCGAAAATACGATAAATTTCAGTGTTATCAAACTCTCTCACACTTAAACCTTTGCTTGTCCTCAAGCAAAACATTAAAAAAGACTCATAAAAGAAAAACTGGTGTAAACGAGTGCTTCAGGTAAAAATTCTAAGTTCAAGTCGGGATGCAGTGATAGGTACTAACTGAGTGAACTAAGGGTATCATGATGACACTAATCCGCAAATACGGACATAAGCTTCATTCCTATATTAACCAACCCATATTATCCCACAATACCTAGGCCTGCCTCTTCATCTCTTTTTGTGTCCTTTTCATTCAAGCGCAATCACATTAAGCCCGTTATCCGTACATGCTTCATAGTAGAGCGGCCTGTTAGTGATTATGATCTTAGCATGGGGTTTTTTGGCACATAAATATGTGTAAACCCTTTTATTTGACCTAACTGTAGTTGTGGGGGATCGGATCGTAATCCGTCCTACCGAGTTCAGTGCCAGATACCTCTGAACCAACTAACAGTGGGTAAGTTTTTTCTTTTTCTTTTTGTAGCAAATTTTTACAATTCTTTGGTTTAAATGACTTTGTGAGGGTCACCTATACCGGAGTTGCCTTTTTGCTTTCTTTTATTTTTTTGTTTTGCTGGATCATTCACTTATTTGCATCGGTCCCCTACGTAGAGGATGCGTAGGCCGGAGCTGACTACTGAGATAAACTACTGAGGACTATATATAGAGATGATGATTAAGGCCATGGTATATGGGGTTTCGGGAGTGGTTCCTATATTTACGAAGCTTATGGTGCTAAATTAATACTGATGTTTCGCAAAGTTCTCCCAAGTCATCGCATCCTTACTCAAAACCTGTCTTTAAAACCTGAAAACTTTCGGAATAACACTGTTTTCTTTTGCAAAAAAAAATCGGTGGGGCTAAAGGTATGGGGAGATTAGATTGTACTAAAGATATACTATATTTGGTGACTCGTCAGACTCATGCATTATACTAAAAAGCAAAATAAACAACTAAAAGGAAATAAAAATAAACAAGCTATCTAAAAACAGCAGAGAAAAGCGATAAAGGAAAGACGAGAAAAACAATAAAGAACAAACGATAGAGTCTCCTCCCACACTTAAATCGAACATTGTCCCCAATGTTTCGAAATAAGATAAGGGGAGAGTTACCTGACAACCTATTGTTGACCACTGGTGCCTTCGCCATCCTGAGGTGGACGACGGGATCGGGTACGACGACGATCTCTCTGATCCATCCTCGCCTGCAGGGCATCCTGAGCGGTCCTCACCTCCCGGAGGTTACCCATAATGGAACCTTGAGTGGCTTCAATGAGTGCCATGTGTCTCTGGTGGTAGTGTTGCTGACGGGCTTGTGTATCTGTGATCATTTGCAGAGACTGTAGAACAGTGTCATAGGACCTGTCTGTCCTCCGCTGTGATTCTTACATGAAGCTCATGTTATTCGCCAGTTGTTGTTGGATGGTAGAGAGTAGGTTGTCACGCCTTTGCTCTCTAGCCATGTGGTCACGCCATATCTCCTCTGTAATATAAAAGCCAGGAGTGGTACCTACAGAAGAAGAAGATGGTGCGGTGTGTGGTGGTGAAGGATGATGGGGGGACACATGGGGTACGAGAGATCTCTATCTCTGATCATATTCATCATCAATGTCATGTCCCGCCTCATCAGAAATGTTAGGAGGAAGAGGACCCAAAACAAGTGGAGCATCTAAAGCGTAGGTCCAATTCCTTTCATCTCGTACATCTGTACGTCTAGTGCATGGTAAAACAACATATGGGATGGCTACACCATGAACCATAAGAATATAGCCTCCTTCTCTCCACAAACGGCACAATTTCATGTCTCTCATAAATTTTAGGTTAATTGTGCGAGGAGGTAAGGGGTCTAGGGTAGCCATCTCATTGTCCAGGTTAAGCGCCCGAGCAATAGACGTAATCAATCCACCAAAAGAAATCGGTCCCGCTTTATTCAAAGTTAAAGTCATATGAGCAAGCATGAATGGGACCGAATTAATTCGTCTATTTGTGAGGCTTCCTTGCAAAAATAGAAGCTCTCTAGCATTAACCTTATTTGGATTCTCCCGGCCAAAAATAGTACATGCCAACAGATATCTGAAAACTCTGATGGTCGGGTTATGGATAGTTGAGGCAAGAACTCCTTCAAAAAAGTTTATGGAAGTGTTTGATAATCGCTCCCAGAAGGAAAATACCTCAACTGACCACTCTGAATCCAAAGGGGCCTCACAAATAGCACCGTCCCCATCAGGGATTCCTAACAAGCTGGCTATTTCGTCGGTACTGAATTTATATTCAACAGCAAACATTCTAAATTTGACAGTACCAACCGTGCTAGCAGTGTTAGGAACGACAATATAGATTAAGGAACTCAAAAATTCAATTGTCAATCTCTCATAGGTAGGTTCTTTGTTGGAAAAGAAATTATGCAAACCTAAGTTATCTAATAAATGAAATATGCTATGATAGATACCTAAAGGGTATAGACAGTTTTCGTCAACATACCTTGTCGGGAGGATCTCCCGATTTTGCAATCGTTCGATGATTTTACTTTGTCTATCCCCCGGTTTCCCTCCTCGAAGAATGAATCCATTAAACTCCATTTGTATAGCTCTTGAAAAGTGACGAAGAAGATGAAGTGGAATGTGAAAAGGTTGGATTTTTACGAAATCCGACGAATGAAAATGAATATGAAAATCGGAAAAATGATTTGTACGGTGCGGTGATTAGAATGGTGTGAGCTTTTTGTGGGTTCAAGGACGTTTTTGCAAGGTGGAAATGGCTTTGGAAGGTTGTAAGGTGTGAAAATGGTGAAGAAAGGGGTTTTGCCCCGACCTTTTACAGACGATGTGGCGGGCGCCACAGAGTCTATGGCGGGCGCCACAAGCCAAAATCTGGCTGGGCCGGATTTTGGTCCTTTGGCTTGGGCTTCTCCTTGTCTTTTGGCTTTGAGGGGTCCAGATAGCATTCGTCTTGTGATTTTCCTAGTATCATTGACTTGCATAATTTTTTTATAGAAGTAAAAAAATAAAAATAAAACAAAAACTAAATATTAGACTAATAAATAAATAAACAACTAAAATAAAAATTAAAAATGCAAATAAAACAAACATAAGACATATATAGATAAAAGTAGAAATATCAATGTATAGACATAGTTTATATAATATTCCAAATGCGATAATATAAAATGAGTTATGTAAATACGAGAAATATAAAAAAGAAATAAAATAAGATGAAATGGTGAGATCATATAGTAGGGATGTCGTCTTCCTTAGTGGATCCACGGAGCATGGCTACCTCCTGCCTGAGCTCTGCGATCTCCTGATGTAAACAGTCGGCTTCGGTAACGTGGGTGAGATCAGACACTCCCATCTGTAAAGTGAGGTCAGCCACCTCCTGTCTAAGCTCTGCGATCTCTCTACGACACTCAGCAATCTGGGTGCGAATGTCGGGGGTCTGCAATGAAAGATTATTAGAGAAAACAGTGATCCTGGGAGAAGGTGGTGTAGGCGTATACTCAGCAATGGGTGGTGATCTTGGCTCCTCAACGGTCTCTCACCTGGCCCTCTAGAGCATAACTCCAATTCGTTGGATCATGCACACTGGTCATCATAGGATCTGGCAGTGTGAAATAATGGATAGCCTCGCTGTCGACCAGCAGTCGGAACTGACATAGGTGGAAAGAGGCTCTCCTCATCAACCTTCTGGTCAAACAGAAGTCGATGTCCATGGTGGTGTACCCACAGTAGATCCGGAGATGTGACAGCTTGCGAGACAGACCTAAAGCAACAACAATCTGCGTGATGATCCTACCCACATGGATGACTCCTTCGGTAGATCTAGAGACACCGCTGAGACTATATAACAAAAAGTTCCCACATGCTACTGGGCGAGACTGGGATGCACAAAATAGTAGGAAGATCTCCTCTTCACTCAGTAATGTCTCAGTATCCGGTCTTCCCAGGAAGGAATGTGCCAATATCATCTGAAAGTATCTAAAGGCAGGGTTATGTATGACATGAGACAACTGCGTAGATGGATCCTGGCTTCCGCCACCTGATATATCACTCCAAAACTTCTCCACCTCCTTACCCAGAAAATATCCCATAGGATTCTCCGGGATAGCATCAGGAGTGGTCTGGAAACCCAATAGGTCGCCGAACTCCTTCTGGCTGAAAGAGTACTCAACTCCAAAGAGCCTGAAAGCAGCATACCCATCTGGTCCAGAGTATGGGTCATAGTCGAATGAACTCAGAAACTCCAATGCCAGGTTCCTGTAGGTGTTACTCAAGTCATCAGCAAACTCGTCCCAGTGAAGCTGGTGGCTAAGGAATCGGATACTCGGCTCGATACCCAGTGCCTCCATACAGTGCTGGTCAGGATAACGTGTGAGTGTCATAGGGCGCTAATACAGAGCGATGTAGCACTCTCTCTGAGCATTAACTCTATAGGCCACATGCATATCATCGAAATCCTGCATCCTGTAAAAGTTAAGAAAGTGATCCTGAAAATGAAAACCATTCAAATTTTTAGTCTCGATGCAAAATATGATAAAATAAAATAAAAATAAAATTAAATAAATGTGAAAAAGTAAAATGAAAGAAAAACCATGGGTTGCCTCCCACGCGGCGCTTGTTTAACGTCATTAGCTTGACGATTAGAATTTATACACCTGTAGTATTAGGGATTGGTGGATCGATCAGGGTGTGGCTTGAGTAGTATGCTAGAATGTCTCCTCCTTCGTAGAGCTTCAGTCTTTGTCCATTTATAATGAATGGGCTACAGGTTTCGTTCTTGATTTCTACGACTCCGGATCTCAGAATCTTGGATACTTCGAAAGGACCAGTCCATCTTGAACGTAGCTTTCCCGGGAAGAGTCGTAACCTAGAGTTGAAAAGGAGAACAGGATCGCCTACATTGAAGTTTTTCTTTACTATTCTTTTGTCGTGATAGGCTTTTGTCCTCTTTTTATATATTTTTGCATTCTCGTAGGCAGATTGCCTAAGTTCTTCTAGTCTGTGAATGTCAAGGGTACGCTTTTCTCCTGCGGCTAGGTAGTCTAAATTCAAAGTTTTAATGGACCAATAGGCCTTATGCTCTAATTCGAACGGTAAGTGATAGGATTTTCCATAGACTAGTTGGTAAGGAGTAGTTCCTATAGGGGTTTTGAAAACGGTTCTATAGGCCCATAATGCTTCTTGAAGCTTCTGAGACCAGTCTCTCCTAGAAATAGAAACAGTTTTCTCTAGGATTTGTTTTATCTCCCTATTAGACACTTCTACTTGGCCACTAGTCTGTGGGTGGTATGGTGTTGCTACTCTATGCCTAACTCCATATTTTCTTAAAAGTTTGTCAAATATTCTCGATATAAAGTGTGATCCTCCATCGCTTATGACTAAACGTGGTGTTCCAAATCTAGGGAATATATAGTTTTTAAATAGTTTGATTACTACCCTAGTGTCGTTTGTGGGTGCAGCTATAGCTTCAATCCACTTAGACACATAGTCTACAGCTACTAAGATGTACCTATTTCCTAAGGATGGTGGGAAAGGTCCCATGAAATCTATACCCCATACGTCAAAGAGTTCTACTTCCTGAATGTTTCTTAGAGGCATTTCATCACGCCTTGAAATGTTTCCAGTGCGTTGGCATCTATCACATTTGACAATGCAAGCATAGACATCACGCCACATGGTAGGCCAGAATAGGCCAGCTTGAAGAATCTTGGTGTATGTCTTAGAGGTGCTCGCATGTCCACCATAAGGTGCGGAATGACAATGCTTGATAATATTATTTACCTCTTCTTCCAGAACGCAACGGCGAAAAATGCCATCTTTACCCCTTTTGAAAAGGAGTGGTTCGTTCCAATAGAAGTTTCTCACATCGTGGAAGAATTTCTTCTTGCGGTGGTAGTCAAGATCAGGGGATACTATATCAGCAGCTAGGTAATTAACGAAGTCTGCATACTAGGGTACGTTACTTATTGCTAAGGAATTTTGGGAGTGCTCATAAGGATCTAGGTTATTATCTTCAATGGTTTCTACTCTAGCTATCAGTCTATCATAGGCGAAATCATCATTTATGGGTACTAGTTCTGGTTTTAGATGTTCTAGCCTAGAAAGGTGATCGGCTACTACATTTTCAGTGCCTTTTTTATCTCTTATATCTAAATCAAACTCTTGTAGTAATAGAATCCATCGGAGTAACCTGGGCTTGGCATCTTTTTTACTTAATAGGTAATGAATGGCAGCATGATGGGTGTAAACTATAATTTTTGCTCCTACTAGATAAGATCTAAATTTGTCTATAGCGAAAACTACAGGGAGTAATTCTTTTTCAGTTGTTGCATAGTTAAGTTGGGCAGCGTCTAGGGTTCTACTGGCATAATAAATTGCATGTAATTTTTTTTCTTTCCTTTGTCCTAGAACGGCTCCAACTGCATAATCACTCGCATCGCACATTATCTCAAAAGGTTCTGACCAATCAAGTGGTTTCATAATAGGTGCGGATACTAACATTTGCTTTAAAAGATTAAATGCGTCATTACATTTTTCATCAAAAATGAATTCAGCATCTTTCATTAGAAGTCCAGTTAAAGGTTTGGTTATTTTGGAGAAGTCCTTAATAAAACGCCGGTAGAATCCAGCGTGTCCAAGAAAGCTTCGGACTTCTCTGATGGTTTTTGGTGGTTTTAGGTTTTCTATAACTTCTATTTTAGCTTTATCTACCTCTATACCTTTTTCAGAAACTATATGTCCTAAAACTATTCCTTCGGTTACCATGAAATGACATTTTTCCCAGTTTAGCACGAGGTTCACCTCCACGCATCTCTCCAGGATTTTCTCAAGGTTAGCAAGACAATTGTGGAAATCAAATCCGCAAACCGAGAAATCATCCATAAACACTTCCATGATACCATCTAGGTAATCTGCAAAGATTGACATCATGCAGTGTTGGAAAGTAGCTAGGGCATTACAGAGGCCGAATGGCATTCGTCTGTAGGCAAAAGTTCCATAAAGGCATGTAAAGGTAGTTTTTTCTTGATCTTCGGGGTGGATAGGTATTTGGAAGAATCCAGAGTATCCATCTAGATAGCAGAAGTAAGAGTGTCTGGCTAGACGCTCCAACATTTGGTCTATAAATGGTAAAGGGAAATGATCCTTCCTGGTTGCTTTATTTAATTTTCTATAATCTATACACATTCGCCATCCTCCTTCTAATCGTTTTGCTACATGTTCGCCTTTATCGTTTTGCACGACTGTGATGCCTCCCTTTTTAGGTACTACATGTACAGGGCTCACCCACATACTATCCGAGATCTGATAGATTATACCTGCCTCAAGTAACTTAAGAACTTCCTTTTTAACAACATCACTCATTATAGGGTTTATTCTTCTCTGATGTTCCCTGGAGGGTTTTGAATCTTCTTCGAGCAAAATTAGATGCATGCATACGGATGGGCATATACCTTTCAGGTCAGAGATATTATATCCTAAGGCTAAGGGATATCTTCGTAAAACGTCTAAAAGTTGGTTCGTTTCCTCTTGGCTCAAGGTAGCACTGACTATAACTAGACGGTTCATCTTTTCATCGAGGAACTCATATCCCAGGTTCTTAGGCAGTTCCTTAAGTTCTAAGGTTGGTTTCTTAGGGCATGGCATAGGATCCGGGGTAAGGGATAAACATTCGTAAAGGTCATCATCGATGTAGGGTTTCTTAAAGTCATCATCTTCCCTTATGAGAGTTGATGGTAACTTTATAATTTCTTCTTCTTCTAATTCTCTAACACATTCATCAATGATATCTAAGGCATAACATGCGTCTCCCATCACAGGTGCCATAAGAAATTTCGAAAGTATAAATTCTATTTTCTCGTCACCTACCTCAAATGTCAACTTTCCTTTCTTAACATCTATTATGGCTCCTGCAGTCGATAAGAATGGTCTACCTAGAAGGATTGGTATATCATTGTCCTCTTTGATGTCCATGACAACAAAATCAGTAGGGATAAATAACTGACCTATCCTAACAGGTGTCGCATTACGCGAAAAACCGGCGGGAAAATGAAACAACAGAGCCGCCACCGTGCGTTATTTATCCCAAAAGAGGGAAAGGAAACGCTCGAAGTAAACCTGGAAAAGACATGGTCTCGCGACCAAAGAGAGATGGGATCGGGAGTCGGTTATGCGAAGGGAAGGTATTAGCACCCCTACGCATCCGTCGTACTCGACGGGATCCATGCACAAAAGAAAGGATAAGGTTGCTAACAACTGCTCGCAAACCACACAAGGCTGGAAGGAAACACAGATAGACAAAAGAAACTAACTCGGCAGGATATCGCATCCTGGGCCTACGTAGTCTGTCAGGCACAGACATCAGAGTCGACGTAGTTCGGGACAGGGGAAACGTGCTCGCTAGGATGTCGCATCCTATGCATATGTATCTTCTCTGACCGGAGAAGAATCAGAGCACTCGTAGCTCGGCTAACGCACGCCAAACAAAACCACACAGGAAACCGACTGCCAATCGCTGGACTTATGTCAGACTCCACACAAACAGGCAAACATGGAAACCGAATGCCAATCGCTGGACTTACATCAGACTCCGAACCAACAAACACACACACAGGAAACCGACTGCCAATCGCTGGACTTACATCGGACTCCAAGCACACAACAAATAGACACACACAGGAAATCGACTGCCAATCGCTGGACTTACATCGGACTCCAAACACCGACAACAAAGAACAAAAGAAAAAGGTTGCCCGGAGAGATCAGCTCATCTCCTGCCTACGTACCTCATCTGGTATGAGGATCAGGGCGACGTAGTTCCCCTACACAGGGAAAAAGGACTAGCCTACCCAGATACAAAGGGAGACACAAACTACTAGGGAGACTACGACTCGAGCCTAGAAGTTGTCATGCATACGATCCCTATGTTAAGGTTTCTATCTAACTTGCACAGGGAGCAAGGATCAAAGGCGGTTGCTCTTGCAATTGCTCCATCCTATCATAGGGCAACAACAAAGTTTCCACTCTCTTCTTGATCCACTCAGTGTAAGCAGGCATAGCAATGGCAAACTTCTTCCCTAGAACAGCTCCATCCTTGACACCAAAGGTCTTCCAATCTCTTCCCACTCGCTCCAAACTAACAGGGTCACTTCGCTTCTCAAAATACACACTCTCAGCTATCTCAGCATCAAGTGGTCTTCCATTCATCACAAACCCCAACTGACGAAGAGAAAGAACCGGGTTATAATTGATGCAACCCTTAGTTCCTATAAGTGGCATATTACGAAACTCTCCACAACTCATGATGATATTACGTACATTCATCCGGTAAGACTGCCACCTGATATCATAAGATGTAAGAGACATAACCCTCTGAGTCCACTTATGAGTGCTCTGAGCATCCACAAAAGGTCCACTGACTGGCAGGAGAGACAAGAACCATCTGAGCAAAAGTGGGAGACATCACCTGATAGCTCCACCCTTACCATGCCTACTGTGAATAGCATAGTAAGTGTCAGCTAACAAAGTAGGAACCGGGTTTCCTCCAATGAAGACAGTGACTGCAGCATAGTCCACGAAGTAGGGCATACTCGGGAACAAGACAATCCTATAGATCAAGATAGCCAACTGAGCATGAAAAGCTTCCCAATTTCCCTTCTCTGCTTCTTCTTTAGCCATCCTCAACAGGAACTTCAAAGGCAACCCTACAACATCCCCACTGGACTTCCAATTATCACTCACTTCTTTGATACTCAGATGAAGGGCTCTGGAGACAACTCTGAAATCAACCTCCTTAGACACATCCAAGAAAGGCACCTGATATCTGATCGGAACATTCATCAGAATGGAATACTCTTCAAGAGTGGGCGCCAACTGATAGTCCTGGAAAGTGAAGCAACGGAGCTCTGGATCATAGAACTGTAGAAGATTCTGTAACGGAACTAGATCTACCACCATCTTCAATAGTGTCAACAAATCCCCATACTGATCAACAAACACCTTTTGACTACCGCCGGTCACAAGGTTGCCAAACTCTATCAAAGATGTCAAAGGCTCTCGGTGAAAGCTGTAGGAGCAAGTCTTCCTCTTCAACTCTGGACCAGTTGCCATCTCTCACAATGAATAGACTCCTGAATGAACCTGAGAAATGATATGCATGCAGAGATTAGCTTTTTTCTTTTCTTTCTTTCTTTTCTTTTCTTTCATTTTTTTTTATTTGCATTATTTTTTTTAAAATAAACATGCTATGATGCAAATGATGCAGACAAGACTGGCTGGCTGTGTATCTCGAAGCACAGGATCGAAGCTTCGGCTTGAACTCGGAACCACAAAGTCATCTGAGACCCAATCTAAAGAACCAAATCACCAACAGGACCACAAGTCACCAACAAGTCACCAACAAGTCACCAACTATACCTGTAATAATGATCATTCCCTCCCCACTCACGGGTGTCATCTAGGCCAGGGTAAGGTCGAAAGAAACGCAGCATAAATAACCCTTTCATAGAATATCACCATATACACACCCGAAGTATGTAACGATAATACCCCATCAGAGTCTGAACTGCTCGTGATATCAAGTTCCGCTAAATGGTGCAATACCACTCGCTTCCCATGAATCACTCTATTCCTATGTGCCCTAGATCTCACTCATAGCCTGGGTATTGGGCCTTTTACCTCATGTAACTCCCACCCCAACAAAGAGACAACACAGCCAGCACAGATGAATAAATGATGAATGCAAACACAAATGCAAACATAAATGCAAATATAAACAAATAAATGCAATAAATGAAACAGCAAAAGCAACCAAACCCTATCCTAGAGAGCGCTAGGAGAGACTCGCTTAGGGAAGATGGACCAGCAAGAGGTCAACTTCTCTGGTTGTCTCCAGCAGAGTCGCCAGGTGTCGCATTACGCGAAAAACCGGCGGGAAAACGAAACAACAGAACCGCCACCGTGCGTTATTTATCCCAAAAGAGGGAAAGGAAACGCTCGAAGTAAACCTGGAAAAGACATGGTCTCGCGACAAAAGAGAGATGGGATCGGGAGTCGGTTATGCAAAGGGAAGGTATTAGCACCCCTACGCATCCGTCGTACTCGACGGGATCCACGCACAAAAGAAAGGATAAGGTTGCTAACAACTGCTCACAAACCACACAAGGCTGGAAGGAAACACAGACAGACAAAAGAAACTAACTCGGCAGGATATCGCATCCTGGGCCTACGTAGTCTGTCAGGCACAGACATCAGAGTCGACGTAGTTCGGGACAGGGGAAACGTGCTCGCTAGGATGTCGCATCCTATGCATACGTATCTTCTCTGACTGGAGAAGAATCAGAGCACTCGTAGCTCGGCTAACGCACGCCAAACAAAACCACACAGGAAACCGACTGCCAATCGCTGGACTTATGTCAGACTCCACACAAACAGGCAAACATGGAAACCGAATGCCAATCGCTGGACTTACATCAGACTCCGAACCAACAAACACACACACAGGAAACCGACTGCCAATCGCTGGACTTACATCGGACTCCAAGCACACAACAAACAAACACACACAGGAAACCGACTGCCAATCGCTGGACTTACATCGGACTCCAAACACCGACAACAAAGAACAAAAGCAAAAGGTTGCCCGGAGAGATCAGCTCATCTCCTGCCTACGTACCTCATATGGTATGAGGATCAGGGCGACGTAGTTCCCCTACACAGGGAAAAAGGACTAGCCTACCCAGATACAAAGGGAGACACAAACTACTAGGGAGACTACGACTCGAGCCTAGAAGTTGTCATGCATACGATCCCTATGTTAAGGTTTCTATCTAACTTGCACAGGGAGCAAGCTATCCTAAACAGCACAGACATTCACAAGTACAAAGCAAGCACACACACTATATACAACTAGATGGGCTCACACAAGGCTAGGCTTTAGTCAAGGGGTCATGTCAACCTCAACAAACAAGCCACTATAACAGGGCGGTGTTAGCTCTTAACCCTAACATTGAGAGTTAGGGTGAAGCAGATGAAATAGGAAGTGAGGGTAAGACCTCACAACTCTTATCCCTGGCCTGGGAGAGCTTTAGACAAATGAAAGTGTGGGAGTCCAGAATGTGGGACTCTACTCCACATGACTGACACAACAAAGATCTTGGGTTTTGATTCAAAGTGCATCAACACATTGGTGTGAGCAAGATGAATGACTCAACTGAATAGCAGGGGATGGATTGCACATCCCTTGTATCTGCCAATGCCTCTTCACTTAGGAGGTCTTTGATACGTACAGGGCACAAAGATAAACAAACACAAGCATTGCCTCTTAAGGAGGGCTTCAGACAGTTGCCTGCCCACATAACAGGACAGGTCTTCCAGACTACATGAAGTCAGAGAGTTATACCTAGGTTAAGCAACCCACAAGCTAGCAAAGCAAGTTCAAAAGAACTCAAAGCAACTTAAGTACCTGAAAAAATCTAAACCAATCAATTTACAGTTCAATCAAACAGCAGACAACAGTCAATCATACAATCAGACAGATAGTCAAAGCATCAGGCAACCATGTGCAAGGCACAAGCCATTAGGCAACTTGTTCTCAAAGCCTACAAAACAACTCAATATTAGCCATCATCAATCAATTAATCAACTCAAATGAGTGAACCACTTCAACCCTGGTAATGTGCTTCTTAACCTGAAATCCACAATCCAAACAGTGAGTCCAAACCACTAGGTCAAAGCCTAGGGTCAAAAGAGGGTCAAACATTCAAAACAGAACATGAAATTTAACTTGAATCAACTTCAACCACATCTTGACACATTCCAAAAGGTCTCACATCAATATCATTAACCAAAAGCATTTCATGAACCAAACATGGCAAGGTATGCAAATGGTGGTCCCATTGAGACATCAGAAGAAACAAATGCACATTAAATCAAAAATGATTCAAAAAATCTTGGCAAAAATCATGAGTAAACAGGACATACAACATGATCATCACACAAAAAATTAGAGGCATTGGACATCATTAGGCATGGCAATCACATAGCATAAGTCAAGACAAGCACATGTGTGACACAAATGTCACACCAAGTTAGCATAGGCATAAAACAGAGATAGATCATGGTAAAAAACTCAAACCAACGCCAAAACATCACTCAACATGTCTAGAAATAGCATGCAAAATTTCAGAAGCATTGGATAAGAAACAAGCATTTTATGATCAAATGAAGTTCAAGGCAATTTTAAAGCTCAAATATGATCAACCAGAATGAAAAATCTCAATTAAATCAGAAATGACTCAAATAATTCCAAAAAAAATCATGATCAATCACAACATCTGTAACATGCATCACACAAAAAATCAGGGCAATTGGAGATCATTTGGCATGGCAAACACATCATGTAAGTTGAACATCACAAAGTGTGACACAAATTGTCACACCAACTTAGCATGATCATAAAACAGAAATGACAAGTGATAAAAATACCAAATCAACACCAAAATGTCAAGCAATATGTCTTGTTATAGCATGCAAAATTTCACATTCATTGGATCAAAGACCAGCATTTCACAACATGATAACCAAGGCAAGGTCAAGTATGGACACATGTTCAAACTCCTTAGACAAAATATTTTCCAGGCCAGGCACAACTTGCATTTTGATAATAATAAAAAACTAGATAGAATTAGGAACATAACATAAAAAATTGGAAGTCATTTGGATGAACTTTCAATTTATAGTGAATTTTGGAAGCTGAGAAAATTTGAAAGTGAAGCATGAAGCCAAGGCATGAAATGATGATGGAAATAGTGAGAAAATACAAGGCAATTGGTAAAAGTTCCCTCGCCCGGTCTCGAGCCAGGTAGATTTTCAAATCCAAACGCGCGCGCCACACAAAACGACGTAGTTTTGACCTAACCCTAACCTGGCGCGCCATGCATGGCATTCAAAATCCGCAGCAAAACCACATGAACTCGTGGCTAAATCCGTAGGAAACCTCATGCGTTTCCTAACAAAATTCGCAGGAAATCTGGAAACGGTATGAACACGATGAAGATCATGAAGATCTTCATCCAGAATTTTCCAGAAAAATCAAAACATCCAGAAATGAAAAATGAGCACAGCGTTGGAATCATTATGCGTCATACATCAAGAATCCACAAATCATTCATGCAAAAACATCACAATGTGCTTGGATCGAAGGAATTAAGAATCATCATCAAAACTTCAAATGCATGTAACTAACTCAAATCAGCACCAAATCACTCCATTCAAAGCTCAGATTTACCACCATTCAATGATCTACACGATAAGCATAATGAATTGCAAAATTAAAGAGGTCGAAAAACCAACCTCTTTATGAACAGAATTGGATTTAGCCTGCTTCAAGCCTTGCCACGCTTCAAATCTTCTCCAATATGCTTAGGGAAGTGAATGATGATGAAATGGAAGCTTAACAATGCATGAAATCAGCTCAAGCTTCAACTGCCATGGATGCTTCACTCTTTGCACATAGCTCAAACAGCCACGATTTCCTCTGTTTCCACGTCCAAAAGTGCTCAAATATGCTTCATGATGATGAATTGAGCAAGAGAAAGTGTTTAGGTTTGAAGAATTTTTGGAAAAAAAGTGAGAAAAATTTTGAGAATTTGGTTGAATCTAGATCTGAAATGTTAATTGTGATGAAAACAGTTATGATTAAGCATATATACCCCATGCTAATCATGTTTAAGAAGTGTTTAGGGCAAATGCAAATATGATTAGTGAGTTTGTGGTGTAAATGCAAAAAATGAATTTTCTACTTCATGCACCTTCATGCACGTGAACAGTGCATGTTCTTGGTCCAAAATGCCTTAAAAACATTCCATGCATGGTTTGAAATTGATTTGGTATGCATATGTTCCACAAAAATGAGTTTATGCACTTTCTTCCCAAAATCTTCATGAATGAACCAATGTCATGCAAATGAGATTTTATGTCAAGTGATGGTATGCTTGGAAAATTCATGTTACAAGGATCAATATGCCAAAAGAACCACTCAAATTGGAGTTTTGGTTTGAAAGTTATGCTCATTTGAAGTTTGAACCACACTTTGCCATGATTGGACCATATCTCCTCAACCACACATGAGAAATCCATGATCTTGGACTTTTCGGAAAGGGGAGAGAAAGATATACAACTTTCATGTTGGACAAAATTTCATTTGAAGCTTTCTTGATGATGTAATCTTAAGTTGAAGTTGGTCCAAAACCTTTCCATTTTTGGAAACTTCACATTATAGGTCACTTGCTATTTTTGGAAAGTCTTGATCTGACTTCAAATTCTTCAATGTTGATGTTTGAAATGTCAAATGAGACTTGTTTGAACATGAATGAAGCATCTCTAACCACTTCCCACCTCCAAATCCATAGTTGAATTGACAGTTGACTTTTGTTGACTTTTCAAGGTCTCAGATGATTTGTACATGGACTGATGAATTCTGAGCCTTCAACACTTGGCCAAACCACTTCAAAATGATCCTTGAATCATGTAAACTCATTGTACCAATCCTAGGGCTTTGATCTCATGGAAGAATGCACTTGTTGCCTTGCATAGTTGAATCTCCTGACCAGTCTTGACTGATGACATGTGATGTACTATGCAATGACAATGCAATGTTAATGACCTAAAATGAAAATGTATATACAAAATGGGAGGTGCAAATTTGAGGTGCTACAGCTGCCCCTATTCAATAAACTGGGAACCCGAACGGATGAGAGCAACGGCTGTCAGACCTTCAGGGTAAACAGGGATTGAATACCAAAGAACCGTAGAAATTTGCACTCTGCGGGATATGATATAGGACATCTGCAACAGTAACCAGACAAGACGTTTACCGACGACTCTACTGGGGATTTTGATTTTTATCAAAGGAAAGGTACAGCCAGACGTCAACGGACGAATGGGAAAAACTCAACGTTTATCGACACCAACGGAGAGGTGACCAGACATTAACGAATGACTGGGAAGGGACTCGACCAGACGTCAACGGACGAATGGGAGAAGCTCAACGTTTATCGACACCAACGGAGGGGTGGCCAGACATTAACGAATGACAGGGAAGACTCGACCAGACGTCAACGGACGAACGGGAGAAGCTCGGCGTTTATCGACACCAACGGAGAGGTGACCAGACATTAACGAATGAATGGGAAGGGACTCGACCAGACGTCAACGGACGAATGGGAGAAGCTCGACGTTTATCGACACCAACGGAGAGGTGACCAGACATTAACGAATGAATGGGAAGACTCGACCAGACGTCAACGAACGAACGGGAGAAGCTCGACGTTTATCGACACCAACGGAGAGGTGACCAGACATTAACGAATGAATGGGAAGACTCGACCGGACGTCAACGGACGAATGGGAGAAGCTCGACGTTTATCGACACCAACGGAGAGGTGAACACTTCACTGGGGAAGGAAAACAAATACTTGCAACTGGAAACCAGATAAGACGTTTACCGACGACTCTACTAGGGATTTCTAGCTCGGGAACGACCAGACATTAATGAATGACTGGGATGAGACTCGATGTTTATCGACATCGAAAGATGATGTTTACCGACATCAAAGAAAAGTGACCAGACATTTACTGATGACTGGGGAATAGAATGTACAACCAGACGTCAACGGACGAATGGGAAAAACTCAACGTTTATCGACACCAACGGAGAGGTGAACACTGGGGAAAAAGCTAACACAACCAAACGTCAACGGACGATCGGGAAAAACTCATCATTTATCGACACCAACGGAGAGGTGACTCCTGGGGAAGGGTACAACTATACGTCAACGGACGAATAGGAAAAACTCAACGTTTATCGACACCAACGGAGAGGTGAACACTCCACGAGGGAAGGAGAAGATGTTACGAACATCGGAAGATGATGTTTACCGACATCAACAAAGAGGACCAGACATTTACCGATGACTGGGGAATAGGACTCGATGTTTACCGACACCAAAATAATGGTGTTTACCGACACCAAGGAAGAACACACGCGGGTGCTGACACGACACTTACCGGTATCACAGGGATGACATCTGCATACGTCAGGGCAAGGCTAACACTTGATGGGGATCTCACTGGGGAGAATCAAGCTTTCCTTTCACGGACGAGTGAGGAAATAAACCTCTCTGGGGAATCAATCCTGCATGCTATCAGGAACAACTGTAGCAAATGTGTCGTACAGATGTCGAACAATGATCCGCCTCTGCCGGGGATATGGTCTGATTAGGTTTCAACACATGAATGCATATGTTTGAATTTTTCTATGGCGTAATGCTCCATATGAAATGGAAATGCTACGCGTTTTGAGGATGCAATGGTCACTACATGCAAGATGCAAATGATAGAAACCCTTGCTGGGAAGCAAACTGATTAGATTCTCCAACTCTGCGGAGATACTCTGCCTGAGGAATGCTCTGCGGGGAGTAGCACCGACTTCTCACTCATGCTGGAGAATAGCCTTGCTGCTGGAGAAAGGATCCCACCGGGGACAAACTTCACCGTACCCAATCCACTCGGGGACTCTGCTAGGGAAACAACCAATGGCGACTTACTGGGGACGACCCATCCACGGGTAGGATAAACCATGCTGGAGATAATTCCCACCAAACATGATCCACTCGGGGAACTTGCTGGGGAAAACCAATCAACACAAAACCTCTGCTGAGGAGATCTGCTAGGATAAAGCCTTCATAACCCTGGTGGGGAAATAATAGACCAGACCGCGCTGGGGATAGACATCCACGACCCTGCCGGGGAAAAGCGTTCACGACCACAGCCATCTGATTCTCGTCTCGGGGGACATGATACAGCTTCACCTTCTTGAAGAACGTCAGTATTCTTCTGGTGTAATCTCTGTAAGGAATCAAATGCGGATGATTGGTATTCCAATCTCCATTAACCTGGTTAATCACTAGAGCGGAGTCTCCATATATGTCAAGAGTTTTGATCCTCAGATCGATGGCTTCTTCTATCCCCATGATACAAGCCTCATACTCAGCCTCGTTGTTGGTGACGTCAAAAGTCAGTCTGGCAGAAAAAGGTATATGAGCACCTTTAGGGTTGATAAGCACAGCCCCAACACCGTTACCATTTACATTCACAGCCCCATCAAACATCAATGTCCACTTGTCATCAGGATCCGGTCCTTCCTCGACAAGAGGCTCTTCACAATCTTTCATCTTAAGATACATGATTTCTTCATCAGGGAATTCAAACACCATAGGCTGATAATCGTCAATCGGTTTCTCGGCAAGTTAGTCTGACAGAATACTACCTTTGATGGCCTTCTGCGACGTGTACTGGATATCATATTCTGTTAAAATCATATGCCAACGGGAAACACGTCTGGTGAGAGCCGGCTTCTCAAAGATGTACTTCACTGGATCCATCTTAGAAATCAACAAGGTAGTATGGTTCAACATATACTGCCTCAGTCGGCGAGCTGCCCAGGCCAAAGCACAACAAGTTTTCTCAAGCTGTGAATATTTGATTTCACAGTCGGTAAACTTTTTGCTAAGGTAGTATATGGCATGCTCTTTTCGACCAGACCCGTCATGCTGTCCCAATACACACCCCATCGAGTTCTCAGTCACTGACAGGTACATTATCAGAGGTCTCCCAGGAACTGGAGGTATAAGGATTGGAGGTTTCTGCAAATACTCTTTTATCTTGTCAAAAGCTTTCTGACAATCATCATTCCACCTAATTGCTTGATTCTTTCTTAGCAATTTGAATATCGGTTCACACGTGGCAGTTAGGTGAGATACAAACCTTGCAATGTAGTTCAATCTCCCTAAAAACCCACGAACCTTTTCAGTTTTCGGTTCAGGCATTTCTTGAATAGCTTTTACTTTTGCTGGATCAACCTCAATCCCTTTCTCACTGACAATGAAGCCCAACAGCTTCCCGGATCTCACACCAAACGTACACTTGTTCGGATTCAGCCTCAATTTGAACTTTCTCAGTCTGTCAAACAACTTCTGCAAGTTTACCAGGTGCTCCTCTTCTGTCTGCGACTTCGTAATCATATCATCCACATACACTTCAATCTCTTTGTGCATCATGTCATGAAAGAGAGTCGTCATAGCCCTCTGATAGGTAGCACCGGCATTCTTTAGCCCAAACAGCATCACCTTATAACAGAACGTGCCCCAAGGTGTAATGAATGTCGTCTTTTCCATGTCCTCTGGCGCCATCTTGATCTGATTATAACCAGAAAAACCGTCCATGAAAGAGAAGACCGAGGATTGAGCCGTATTATCAACCAATACATCAATGTGAGGTAATGGGAAATCATCTTTTGGACTCGCTCTGTTCAAATCCCGGTAATCGACACACATTCTGACTTTACCGTCCTTCTTCGGCACGGGAACAATGTTGGCCACCCACGGGGGATAAGTAATCACTGACAGAAAACCCGCATCAAACTGCTTCTGAACCTCTTCCTTAATCTTAACAGCCATATCAGGACTAGTTCTCCGAAGCTTCTGCTTGACTGAAGGACAATCTTCTCTGAGAGGTAGCCTATGCACCACAATATCAGTATCCAACCCAGGCATATCTTGATACGACCAGGCGAATATCTCCACATACTCTCTCAGCATCTCAATCAACCTTCTCTTGACATCTGCCTTCAAAGCAACCCCGATCTTGATCTCCTTTCTGGCATCCTCAGTACCAAGATTAATAATCTCCAACTCCTCCTGATGAGGTTGGATGACCCTTTCCTCTTGCTTCAACAATCTGACCAATTCTTTAGGGAGTTCACAGTCTTCCTCACTCTCCTCTTCAGCTTGGTAGATGGGATTATCGAAATCATACTGAGTCATAACAGAACTGTCCATAGTGGGATCCGTAAGATCGATTCTGCATGTTTAATGCTTTATTTTAGAAAAAAGAGTTCAAGAAAGTCACAAAAACAAAAATATTGCCATTTTTATTTTTTGAAAAATGAAAAACAAAAATAGAAAGACAGGGATCACAAAATTGTTTGCAAAACGTCCTTTATTAATGATATCATTGAAAAACATGATGAGGCCCTACAATGAACCACTACGCCTTGGGCAAAACGTAGGGTTTTGTGCAGAATGAAAAAAACAAAAGAAAATTACTTTGTTTGAAGAGTAACTTGGACCACATCTTCTGCCCTCCAATTGTTGATTGTCTCCCCTGGTGCACACGGGCGAACCCAGTTGTTCAGATCACAATCACTGTCTCCATCTTCACTACCGATTGCAAAGGCGTCACCGTGATTCAACAGCCCAGCGCTGGTAAAGGTACTCGGACCTGTCTGCACACCCTGCTCCGCCTGCAGAGGTTGATAACCAATTCCGAACTTGTCTTCTTTAACTGGCAAATCCACCATCTTTCCCCAGCCTTCTGCCTTACCAGAATTGACAACCTCTACTGCCTGCTTATACGATGCAATTGAGGCACTTAGCTTCTTCTGCTCAGCAAAAGCCACCCTCTCAAGAGCAACAGTCTTGAATGCCTGGCATAAAGTTTCATGGATCTCGCCATCCACCTCCACATACTTGAAAGAGGATAAATGACTCACCAGAATGTCCTATTCGCCGCATACAGTCACAATCTGATCGTTCCAGACATACTTCAGCTTCTGGTGGAGAGTTGACGAAACTGCCCCAGTTGCGTGAATCCAAGGATGCCCCAATAAACAACTATATGCTGGCTGAATGTCCATCACATAGAAGATAATATCGAACACCTCCGGACCAATCTTCACCGGCAACGTGACTTCACCAAAAACATACCGTTTGGATCCATCAAAGGCGTCACCGTGATTCAACAGCCCAGCGCTGGTAAAGGTACTCGGACCTGTCTGCACACCCTGCTCCGCCTGCAGAGGTTGATAACCAATTCCGAACTTGTCTTCTTTAACTGGCAAATCCACCATCTTTCCCCAGCCTTCTGCCTTACCAGAATTGACAACCTCTACTGCCTGCTTATACGATGCAATTGAGGCACTTGGCTTCTTCTGCTCAGCAAAAGCCACCCTCTCAAGAGCAACAGTCTTGAATGCCTGGCATAAAGTTTCATGGATCTCGCCATCCACCTCCACATACTTGAAAGAGGATAAATGACTCACCAGAATGTCCTATTCGCCGCATACAGTCACAATCTGATCGTTCCAGACATACTTCAGCTTCTGGTGGAGAGTTGACGAAACTGCCCCAGTTGCGTGAATCCAAGGACGCCCCAATAAACAACTATATGCTGGCTGAATGTCCATCACATAGAAGATAATATCGAACACCTCCGGACCAATCTTCACCGGCAACGTGACTTCACCAAAAACATACCGTTTGGATCCATCAAAGGCACGAACAATCAGATCACTTGGAGTGAGGACAACCCCTTTCACATTTATCTTGCTCAGAATCTTCTTAGGCATCACATTCAAAGACGACCCAGTGCCCACCAACACGTGCGACAACACTGCACCCTTACACTCCATAGTGATATGCAGGGCCTTGTTATCGTTACGACCCTCAGGTGTCAGATCTAAATCTGTGAAGCCCAAACCATGCTTGGTGCTCACATTAGCAATCACACCCTCCAATTGGTTGACGGAGATCTCCTGAGGCACGTAAGCCAGATTCAGCATCTTCAACAAGGCATTACGGTGTGCCTCAGAGCACAGGAGCAATGAGAGTATGGAAATCTTGGACGGAGTCTGGTTCAACTGATCTACAATCTTGTAGTCACTCTTCTTGATTATATTCATGAACTTCTCCACATCTTTCTCGAATGTACCCTCAGGCGACTCCTTCTGAGCAGGTTCTTCCTCAACAGCAGCTTGTTTACCCTTAGCTTTGGCGAGAGCCTCGGCATTGTTGTCCCTCAAAGGTTGCGGAGCAAACAGACAACCGCTTCTGGTAAACCCTCCTGGTCCTCCAACATTGTCCACAACTGGACTTGCAATCACCAGAGTTCTACTAGGCAACCCAATAGTCACAGGAGACTGATTCACCGGCCTAATCTAACTTTCATCCCTTCGGTTGCTGCAGTAAGCATTGTCATATTTCCACGGCACGACCCTACTATCAACAGCCCTACCAGACACAGCAATGGTAGTGGGAGTATTGACGGTTACGGGAGCAGAAATGGTAACAGGTGTGCCAACAGTTGTAGGCGCACTAACAGTCCTCTGGCCACGTCCCTCGGACGGTTTGAAATAAATGGTGATGGTTGACACCACCCCACGATCTTGCACGGCCCGACTAAACTGCAAACAGCCCTCGTCCATCAGTCTCTGGATACCAGCCCTCAACTGTATGCGACCATTTTCTGACTCTGCACAGCCCTGATCACAGCCCGGGTATACTCCCCCATTCAACAAATGATCCTTCACAACAACCAACGGAGTCTGAATCTCATCAACACCAACCACCAAATCTTCAGCTTTACCGTCTTCCAAATTGTTTACCCTATGTGCACCATGCTGAGGCATAGGGTTGTTCACAACATTCGGCACAGGAGCAAAATTGATAGTTTTGGCGTCAATTAAGTCCTGGACCTTATGATGAAAAGCCCGGCAGTTCTCAATATGGTGCCCTGGTGCACCAGAATGGAAATCACAACGTACGTTGGCATCATACCCAGGTGGTATCTTTGTCAACGGAGCCATGGTACGCAACTCAACGAACCCCAGTCTGAGCAATTTGGGCAGCAGTTCAGCATATGTCATTGGCAACGGGTCAAAACGTCGATCAGGCATCCTCTGTCTGGGCTGATACGGACGTTGCTGTTGTTGTTGTTGTTGTGGCGGCGGTTGTTGAACTCTCTGTTGTTGTTGTTGTCATGGTTGAGGCGCTGGGATGGTTACAGCAGCAACCTGACGATATTGCCCTCTATTTGCACTTCTCCTGTGTTGCACAGCATTGGTTTCACCCTCTCTTCTGCGAGGTGCCCCAGCAAATGGTTTTTTGGAAGATGAGGAACCAACATCTTGAATTTTTCCAGCTTTGATCAGGCTCTCAGTCCTCTCTCCACAGATCACCACATCTGAGAAACTACCGAATGGGCAGCTTCCCATCCGGTCCATGAACACACCCTGTAAAGTACCGATGAACATATCAGTCAGTTCCCTCTCCAGCATAGGGGGTTGTACTCTTGCGGCCAACTCACGCCACCTCTGGGCGTACTCCTTAAAACTCTCACCTGATTTCTGACAAAGACTCTGCAACTGAGTCCGGCTCGGCGCCATGTCCATATTATGTTTGTATTTCCTCAAGAAGGCTTCACCTAGATCCCTCCAATTTCGGGTAGACTCTCTCTTTAACTCCATGTACCAATCCAAGGAAGCCCCAGACAAGCTATCCTGGAAAAAATACATCCACATCTTCTCGTCGTCTGTGTAAGCAAAGATCTTCCGGTAATACGCCTGCACATGGATGCAAGGACAAGAAGTACCGTTATATTTATCAAAAGATGGCGCCTTGAACTTGTAGGGGATTCTCAATCCTTCTACCAACCCCATATTTGTAACATCAAAACCCATGGAGTTTTGACATTCCATAGCTCTGATCTTCTCAGCAAGGGCATCAACTTTCCGATCCCTCTCTTCGACTCTCCCAACATCATCGTCTTCACTGAGGAGTGTAAACATATCCTCCTGCCTGTCAACCAACGGAGCAGGATGGCGAATCGGAGCCCAGGTAGCTCTAGCATTCACAGTCTCTGCAGCAAGAGGTTGTCCGTTGATTCTGATACCCCTCAATTCATCCCCTACAGCGTAGTCATTGAAGGGAGCAGCAGCAGCAACATTATCATGAACCGGGACACCCACTGGTGAAGCACGGCGGGGAGGTGGGAGTACAGCTTCTTGTCTCTGGGCTAAGGCACGCAGCTCCTCTTGCCCCTGAACGACCCCTTGCATTATTGTCATGAATTGGTCCATGTTAGCCCTCATCTCAGCCAACTCTGCTTGAACCTGGTCCATATTCCTCTGATGATTTAGTCTGGTTACGTAACGGTGCGGTCGTTGATCAGCTATCCTGCCTGACACAGGAACCAGAGTGAGAAGTCTCGAACAAGAGCACCTGTTATGCAAAATGATATGGGTATGATGCTAGTGATGCGTATGATGCACGTGATATATTCATTTCTCAGGCATTCAAGAGCCCAATTCATCTTCAAAAGATGGCAACCTGCAATACACAACAAGGAAGCAACACAAGAATACTGAGCACAAGGTGAAACACCAACAACCTCATCTATAGACATGAGCAACAAGGATCATACAACAATATTCAGACAAAGATCCAAACGATCGGAGTACAACAATGAATCCCATCCAACAAGCCTGGAGGTGATTCTCAACATACACAACAGAGATACAAGCTAAGACAAATGTTCTCCCGGAATGAGAGTCTTCAGGTACTGACACTGGTCTATCAACAGGACGCACTCTGAACATTCTGGAAAGGGAGTGAGCTTCTCCTTTAGTTGTCTTCTGAGCTCTACAACTTCTCCTCCAAGTTGGATCTCTGACGCATGTCTCAAGTCTACTTCCTTCTTCAACTGGATATCTCTGTCTCTAAGTTGCTTCTCCAAGTCTCTTATCTTCTTCTGATAACTGGCTTCAACTCTCTACAACCTCAAGCACTCCCGGTGTTCTGCATTCAACACGGTCTCCATCTCTTCATAGGATCTCTTCTTGCTCTTCAATCTAGCAACATCTTCGCCCTGTATGTCTTTGAGTTGATGATCCAAGTTCAACTTATCAGCTTTGGCTTTGTAGAGCTCCACCTGGGCATCTTGCTCCTTCTCTTTCAACCGGCGATTCTCCATCAGGGCTTGCTTGTACTGCTCAGTAGGTACACTCTCAACAAGGATCAAAGGCGGTTGCTCTTGAAATGGCTCCATCCTATCATAGGGCAACAACAAAGTTTCCACTCTCTTCTTGATCCACTCAGTGTAAGCAGGCATAGCAATGGCAAACTTCTTCCCTAGAACAGCTCCATCCTTGACACCAAAGGTCTTCCAAGCTCTTCCCACTCGCTCCAAACTAACAGGGTCACTTCGCTTCTCAAAATACACACTCTTAGTTATCTCAGCATCAAGTGGTCTTCCATTCATCACAAACCCCAACTGACGAAGAGAAAGAACCGAGTTATAATTGATGCAACCCTTAGTTCCTATAAGTGGCACATTACGAAACTCTACACAACTCATGATGACATTACGTACATTCATCCGGTAAGACTGCCACCTGATATCATAAGATGTAAGAGACATAACCCTCTGAGTCCACTTATGAGTGCTCTGAGCATCCACAAAAGGTCCACTGACTGGCAGGAGAGACAAGAACCATCTGAGCAAAAGTGGGAGACAGCATCTGATAGCTTCACCCTTACCATGCCTACTGTGAATAGCATAGTAAGTGTTAGCTAACAAAGTAGGAACCGGGTTTCCTCCAATGAAGACAGTGACTGCAGCATAGTCCACGAAGTTGGGCATACTTGGGAACAAGACAATCCCATAGATCAAGATAGCCAACTGAGCATGAAAAGCTTCCCAATTTCCCTTCTCTGCTTCTTCTTTAGCCATCCTCAACAGGAACTTCAAAGGCAACCCTACAACATCCCCACTGGACTTCCAATTATCACTCACTTCTTTGATACTCAGATGAAGGGCTCTGGAGACAACTCTGAAATCAACCTCCTTAGACACATCCAAGAAAGGCACCTGATATCTGATCGGAACATTCATCAGAATGGAATACTCTTCAAGAGTGGGCGCCAACTGATAGTCCTGGAAAGTGAAGCAACGGAGCTCTAGATCATAAAACTGTAGAAGAGTCTGCAACGGAACTAGATCTACCACCATCTTCAATAGTGTCAACAAATCCCCATACTGATCAACAAACACCTTCTGACTACCGCCGGTCACAAGGTTGCCCAACTCTATCAAAGACGTCAAAGGCTCACGGTGAAAGCTGTAGGAGCAAGTCTTCCTCTTCAACTCTGGACCAGTTGCCATCTCTCACAATGAATAGACTCTTGAATGAACCTGAGAAATGATATGCATGCAGAGATTAGCTTTTTTCTTTTCTTTCTTTCTTTTCTTTTTTTTCATTTTTTTTTATTTGCATTATTTTTTTTTGAAAATAAACATGCTATGATGCAAATGATGCAGACAAGACTGGCTGGTTGTGTATCTCGGAGCACAGGATCGAAGCTTCGGCTTGAACTCAGAACCACAAAGTCATCTGAGACCCAATCTAAAGAACCAAATCACCAACAGGACCACAAGTCACCAACAAGTCACCAACTGTACCTGTAATAATGATCATTCCCTCCCCACTCACGGGTGTCATCTAGGCCAGGGTAAGGTCGAAAGAAACGCAGCATAAATAACCCTTTCATAGAATATCACCATATACACACCCGAAGTATGTAACGATAATACCCCATCAGAGTCTGAACTGCTCGTGATATCAAGTTCCGCTAAGTGGCGCAATACCACCCGCTTCCCATGAATCACTCTATTCCTAGGTGCCCTAGGTCTCACTCATAGCCTGGTTATTGGGCCTTTTATCTCATGTAACTCCCACTCCAACAAAGAGACAACACAACCAGCACAGATGAATAAATGATGAATGCAAACATAAATGCAAACATAAATGCAAATATAAACAAATAAATGCAATAAATGAAACAGCAAAAGCAACCAAACCCTATACTAGAGAGCGCTAGGAGAGACTCGCTTAGGGAAGATGGACCAGCAAGAGGTCAACTTCGTTGGTGTCGCATCCTGCGAAAAAAACAACCGGCGAGCTAAAAAAAAACACAGAGCCGCCACTGCGCGTTACTTATCCCAAGATAGGGAAAGGAAACGCTCAGAGAAACCTGGAAAAAGCATGGTCTCGCGACCAAAGAGAAAGGGTAAGGGAGTCGGTTACGCAAGGGGAAGGTATTAGCACCCCTCACGTCCGTCGTACTCGACGGGATCCACGTTCTAAAATAAAGAAAAGGTTGCTAAAACATCACACACACACACAGGGAACGCAGGTGGGGTTAAGAGGAAGGGAGCTCGATAGGACATCGCATCTTATGCCTACATATCTCGTCTGGAATGAGAATCAGAGCTACTGTAGTTCGGCTTACGCACGCCAAACAACACAAAACATACAAACAAACAAGGGTGGCAAACATGGAGCCCGACAACCACTTGATGGAATTACGTCAGCATCCGAACCAAAACACACTCAAAAGGGCAAACGTGGAGCCCGACAGCCAATCACTGGGCTTACGTCAGCATCCGAACCCAAAACACAACACTGGAACCCAGATGCCACTTGATGGACTTACACCAGCTTCCAAGCACACTACAAGCACAAACAAACAAACAACAACTTGCTAAGGAGTCGGGGACTCGAGCCTAGCATTTGCCAAACAACACACACAAAAAGAAAAAAAAGCGCCCGGAGAGGTCTCGCACGACCTCCTGCCTACATACCTCGTCTGGAACAAGGATCAGGGCGATGTAGTTCCCCTGAAAGGGAAAGAAATTCTAGCCAGAAACAAAGGGAGACACACTACCAGGGAGCTGTACTCGAGCCTAGTGTTATCATGCATCATTGCCCTATGTTCAGGTTTCTACCTACTTGCACAACTGCAAGCTAATCCTATCCAAGAAAGAAGCAAGCATACAAGCATACAATCAATTCAAGCATTTCAAGCAAACATGTCAAACAAATATTCACAAAGCACACATTATAACCAATCAAGTGGGCTCACACAATGGGTTTAACTGCCGAAGCAATTCATCTGTACATGGGTATTATTCGCTCTTAACCTTGCCATTGAGGGGCTAAGGTGAAGCAGATGAAAGGTGAAGTGAAGATTAGACTTCATAGCTCTTATCCCTGGCCAGGGAGAGCTTCAGACAAAGGAGCGTGGGTTCAGAAAGATGGAACCCTTCTACGCTCAAAGACTCTGACACAACTGTACAAAGTACAAGATCTTGGGTTTGTGCCCCAATGCATCAACACACAACAGTGTGAGCAGAGGGACGACTCAACAGAATAGTGGGGGATAGATTGCATATCCCTTGGCTTCCACCAATTGCCTCATAGAGGTCTTTACCTGCTTGGGCACAAAAAGTAAACAACCACAAACATCGCCTCTTAAGGAGGACTTCAGACATTTGCCCAGCCAGGTAACAGGCCCGGTCTCCCAGACTACATGAAGTCAAGAGAACCTACCTCAATTGGTTTATACAACCAAGCAGCAGCAAGCAAGTTCTTAAAGAACTGTAAGCAACTAAATGTACCTGAAATCAATCAAGTATCATCAGTGCTCAGACAGACAGTCAATAAACAGCAAATGTTAATCAGTCAGACTATACAGATTAATGCACACAAAGGCAAGCTATAAGCTCAAGCTCAAGCTTCACAACCTACAAAACAAATTCATGTTAGTTCAAAGCATCCAACAATATCAATTTAATTGACTTGAATCATTCTCCTTAAGCTTTTTGCATTTCATCCTGAAAAGTCAATCCAAATGTGAGAAACAAGACCACTAGGCCAAGCCTAGGGTCCAAAAGGGAGAAAAAATTCTAAACAACAAGCAATTCTCAACCAACATCAAATTCAAGCAATTCAAAAGCAAATGCAATTGGTCCCATGCTCATATCATTTACCAATATCATTTCATGCACAAAACAAGTCAAACTAGGTCAAATGGAACCTCAAATGTCCAAACAGAATAACTTCAATCAAAAGCATATCAAAACAATTCCAAAAATCCTCAAATAATTCACACCTAAACAGGACATATTCAAGGTATAGCATGTCAATTTTCATCTCAATTGGACAAAAGGAACTAAGTCAATGAAAATCAAGAAATCCAGACACAACTATTCAAGCCAATTCAAGGCATCAACACATGCATTCACTTCAAAAATTCATAAATCAATGAAATCAATTAAGAAATGAATGAGACCAAAACAGTGATGTCCTACAATGTGTCTATAATCAACATACCAAATTTCATCTCCATCCAAAACCATATGCGAATTTCACACAAGATATACAAACATGTGTCCTATAAGCTTGCACAATGAGCCAACAGAGAATAAAAATATCAATCAAATTGAAAATGCCATAGAAAAATCCAGAAACATTCACATAACATCTCAACATGTCAATAATCATCCATGCAAAATTTCAATCCATTCCAACAATCATAGGTCATGCAAAAATATTCATGAAGTTGACCTAGCTAGGTGTGACACAAATTGTCACACCTAGATTCAAAAAATCATATCTCACTCCTCAGGTATCCAAAAATCACAAACTTTATATGTAAATCACCATCAACATGTCTAGAATTAGCTCAAAAAATTTCATGAATTTCTTTTAATGTATGAGCATTTCACAATGAAAATGGTAAAACATGTAAAAAATACACACAAGTCAAAGATCCCTAGGCAAGGTCAACATTTTACCAAGCACAACTTTTGAAACCATGCCTATAAAAAAAAAGAGGGAATTTGGGAGCTATCAAAAAAATCCCCATAATTTTTGGATTAACCAATATTTTTTTATGAATTTTCTAAGGTTTAAATGAATTGTTAAATATTTATTAAGTGTTTTATTTAATTAAATTAAATTAATGGCAATTCTGTAATTAACCATGGCCAAGGCAAAACGACAGCGCTTCATTTTTTCGCTGTCAGCGTGTGATTGGTGAGAAGCTAGCGGGAAACAGATTTCAAATGTGGCAATGCATTCCAACGGATCAAACAACGTGTTCATCATCATTTTCGCCCAGAAAATTCCCAGCAACCTCAAGAACACGCGAAGAACAAATTTCAACAAAAATCATCATGCGTATAACCGTTGGAAAGGTCTGAGTGAGAGGATCACGAATATGTGCATGATTTTGTCTAATTCTTCCTAAATCTCTTGGATCGAGCAAATTAGGTTTTAACATCATAACTTCAAATCGAAATAACTCGATCAACAATCATCCATTCCACAAACCACGACTTGCATTGTATTCTACATTAAACGCACTTCAAAACGCACCTAATAATTAAAGGAATGGTAAGATTCGAAAACTTACCAATTGATGAAGGCAGCAACGATTCTTGAAGCTTTTCGATCCAATTGCCAAAAACAGTTGAAGATGAAGCCTTAGGAAGGTGATTAGAACAATTGCTTCAGCTCAAAGTTGCTTCTAATGGACAGAATTCCAATTTGCCATGGTTGAGCATTACTTGGACAGTCGAGTTTGGTGAGGATTTTGATGCTGCTATACCAAAACAGTTGAAGAAGGAGATCCAAGGAAAAGGCAGCAAAAAGAAATTCGTGATTTGATGGAGAATTGAAGGAGTTATGCTCAATTTTGTTCTTGTGTGTTCTTGAGCTTTTGGAGAATTGAAGGAGTTATGCTCAATTTTGTTCTTGTGTGTTCTTGAGCTTTTGGAGAATTGGAGGGAAAATTGGTTGCAATTTCTTGTGAAATGTGTTTCTGATCAAGAGTTTGTTATGATTAGGTATTTATATTTCCATTTAATCACATCCTTAATCATGAATTAGCAAAATGTAATGTGATTAGCAAAGTGTAATTTTCTTAAGCAAGGGCAAAATGGTCTTTTCACATAAGCCCTGTGACAGCTGTATGACAGCTCACACACTCTCAAAATGCCATGTGTGATATGTTGCAACTTGTCCCATGGTCATTGGTTGTGTAATTCTCATTTTCACCATGTCATGGCACATTGTATAATTTCCAAATGCAATTCACAAGTGACTTAACCAAATAATGGACCTCAACATGTTATGACCATTCAAACCATTTTCAAATTGCATTTGTGAGGTGTTGCAAAAATCCCCACTCAAAAATTCTCATTATTTCTCAAGTTGGACCATTTTGCCCTTGGATCTTTTAATTGTACACTTGAAATTTGACTTTTTGCATTGACCATTTTTGATGAATTCCAATTATGCACCATGAAAGTACATGTCAAATGGAGTTTGCACATAAAAAGATCACTCAATTTGGACACTCCATGTGGAAGTTATGCCACTTTGATTATGGGTCATTTTTTAAATTGAATGGACCATAACTTTCCAACCATACATGGGAATTTCAAGTTCTTGGACTTTTTGGAAAGGTGAGAACAAGATCTACAACTTTCATGTTGAACAAAGTTTCATTTGAAGCTTCCTTGGACATGTAATTTTGAGGTCAAAAACTTTCCATTTTTGGAAACTTCTATTACAAGTCACTTTCTATTTTTGGCAATTTCTTGTCTGACTTTATTTTCTTCATTCTTAAGCCTTGAAATGTCAAATAACACTTGTTTCAACATGAATGAAGTGTATCCAACTCATTTCCACCTCCAAATCCATCAAATCATGCACAGTTGACCACAGTTGACTTTTTCAACTGATAGATGAATTTGGCCATGCACTGATCCAATTGAGCTCCAATCTTCTGATGAAATGGCTCAAGGATGAAACCCTAGCCTCAATTAGCTCAATAAAATCATAGAATGATCCCCATATACATCATAGACCCCATCTCCATGTCATGCCCTGATTGGCCCAATGCAACTGATTAGGATTGACCAGTGGTCAAAACCCTAATCTCAAGGAATCCTGATCAAACACTTGATGAAATCAAACCATGATGATGATGATGTATCACTTCAAACAAGATGAAGAACAATATCCTTTGAAAATCACAAAACCCTAATTTGGACCTCCACATCCTCAGATGATCAATGACCAGTCCAATGAAACCCTAGCTTGCACCATGACCTCCTATCTTCTGATCAAGACTTGGGAAGATGACTTGCACAATGTAACCACATGATATGCAATATGCAATGCCTAATGACCTAAAATGATATATAATATGTTAATGCTAGTCCCAAGAGAGGAGGGCAAATTTTGAGGTGTTACAGCTGCCCCTATTCAATCCACTGTGAACCTGTCGATATGAACAGCCTCGGCTTTCAGATGATCAGGATGAAGAGTGATTGAATACCAAGAACAGACGAACAATTTGCACTCTGATGGGATATAATTAACAACGCCTGTCAGAATTGGCGAAGAACACAATCTTGAAACCAAAATCCGTCTGGAACGGAGAAAATAGGCCTGATCACCGAAAAAGCAACGTCGACCTGGATACCAAAATAAATGGTAACACAGGGATAACCACGGCCTGAACACCACATATCCGCTGGGGATTTTCATTCTTTTTCTTTTTTTTTCTTGAACCCCGAAATTTTCTTTTCTTTTTTTCATTTTCTTGAACCTCGAAATTTTCTTTTGCGCAAATGATCCTCAGATCACTGCATTTGAACCCCACTCTCCTGTTTGCCAAATAATGAACCCCATTCTCCGGTTTGAACCCCAGTCGCTTGACGATAACTCACGATCGCCAATGTGAACCCCGTTCTCCAGAAAATGTCGCAACATCTCCCTTTCTCCATTTGAACCCCGTCTCCAGAAAATGCCTCAACATCTTCTTTTCTCCGTGATAATTCCGCTGGCAACGCCGGAAATAACACCAAACCACTCTGAGGGCGACATGTCAGAGGGTATACCTTCACTAAGGAAGGTAACATGTGTATCTCTTCCTCAGAAGACACCTATAACGACCTCCATTGGCCTCAGCCCGAGTCTAAGGTGACACATGAACAGAAGATAATCCTAAGGACCTCATCCCGGATATAATCTTCAACTCCAATCTCCATTTGAACCCCAGAAAATGCCTCAGCATATCCTCTTCTCCATTTGAACCCCCAGAAAATCGCGCTGATCGCGTAACGTCTTCTGATTTTATTTCCATCTCTGCTCGATAGAAAAAATTCCTCCAATATCGCACTACTGGGGAACATTGCTGATCTGACGTCCTGATGCCGAACTCCTCAGAGTAACATCTTCACCATCCGGTGAAACCAAACCTTCAAGCGGTATCCACGGCTTGAATCGCGCTGATCGCGTCATGATGTTGAACTTATCCAAGTAACATCTTCACCATCCGGTGAAACCAAATATCAAGCGGTATCCACGGCTTGAATCGTGCTGATCGCGTCATGATGTTGAACTTATCCAAGTAACATCTTCACCATCCGGTGAAACCAAATATCAAGCGGTATCCACGGCTTGAATCGCGCTGGTCGCGTCATGATGTTGAACTTATCCAAGTAACATCTTCACCATCCGGTGAAACCAAATATCAAGCGGTATCCACGGCTTGAATCGCGCTGATCGCGTCATGATGTTGAACTTATCCAAGTAACATCTTCACCATCCGGTGAAACCAAATATCAAGCGGTATCCACGGCTTGAATCGCGCTGATCGCATAATGATGTTGAACTTATCCAAGTAACATCTTCACCATCCGGTGAAACCAAATATCAAGCGGTATCCACGGCTCGATTAGCGTCTTCACCCACTGGCAGAACCATATCCCAATCGGTAACCACATCCTGAGACTAGCCTATGCTTGCAATGATGCATGATCGATTTTTCTGCGTAATGCTCCATAATTATGGAAATGCTACGCGATTTATTATTATTTTCTATGCAATATGCTATGCTTATTTCTACATGATGAATGCACAAAAAATATCCCCCTCAAGGGGCTCTTCTGAGGAACACGATACACTCTGCCGAGGAACTCGTCAATGCTCCAACTCCACCCTGCTGGGGAATAACACTGCTGTTAGGAAAACTGCAACCCTTGCTGGGAAAAAACCTCCCTTGCACCCACTTTACTCGAGAAAATGCTGGGAATAAACACCACCAACGCTCTGTAGGGATACACCAACCTTTGACTTACTGGGGATATCAATCCCGACTCTGCTTCGGGAAACCCTCACAGATACCTGTCGACTCCATTGGGGAAATGCTCACAGAGAGCTCCGCTGGGGAAGTAGCAATCTCCATGCCCATTGACTGGGGAAGCATCAATCTACCACCTACTGGGGATAACCATCCTGACCCTGCTAGGGAAACGAATGCTACTCCGCTGTGGACAACCCATGCAATCCATAGGTAGAATCAACTCAGCTGGGGATACAAATATCTGTCCGCTCCGGGAACTTGTCCAATCTCCTGGTAGGATGAACACTGTTGGAGATATATTTCATTGAAACCCGCTCCACTCGGGGAAATAGCAACCTTCAGGCCTGGCTGCCAAGGAAACACCGTTTTAAACCCGCCGGGGATAACCATCTCGACTCGGCTAAGGGATCCATAGACCTTGGATCCGCTGGGGAGTTGGTCCTCTAATTCTGCTCGGGAACCTCGCCGGGGAAATGAGAAAAGCTGGCACAGAACACCCGTCGACTTGTCGAACCATGGTATCCACCTCCCCTCTCGCATCGACTTTCCACTTTTGAGACTTCCCAGACTCGTCTGGACCTTTTCTGCTCCATCATCTTGCATTCCCAATCGCTCCGTACTCGACGGAGGGCAAACTCCTGGGGACAATACAGACTTTTCAATTTTCAGACTTTGAAGAGTCTTCTTGATTAATTTCAAAGGTCGTCGGATGTCTCAACGTCTCTTCATCCCTTCATCTTCATTCGTTCCTGAGTGAACTCCACGGGGATTTGTTTTGTCAACATCCTCCACATCACAACCTGCAGGTGAGTGAAAATACCTAACAGTACCTGCAAAACAGATCGTCAGATAAAACCGTGCCCCAGGCGTGTCAAGATTTCAACACTTGGGTCACTCAACCCTTCCAAATAAGATTTCAAGCTTTCAATCTTATAAACATGCATTGGAAGGGACCTGTATGTATTAAAATGCAAAGATTCTTTATCAAAAATATTTGGATGTTTTTGCAATCAGAGCGGTAATGAAAGACAAAAAACAAAATTATTTGACTGAATATGCATTTTATTGATTGAAAAAGTGTGGCTCAAATGAGCAATACAAAAGGAAGCAATTCCTGAAAAGAGGTAATTGCACTCAAAAGGAAAAATCTATCCTAATGGCAATGTGAAACCGCGATCTCATCGAGTTCCAACTCGGTTACACCCCATATGTCCTCAGACTCTCCGTGCTTTCTGCCTTCTGAATAAGACGCTTCTGATTGATCCCTACCGGGTATTATCCATGATGTTTTAACCAAAGCGCAAACGATCATGCTAGACGCAGTTGTTCGTTTCAATCCCTCTTTTGCCTGGACCGCCCTTTCGGGTTTTCAGTCCACCGGGATACCCTTTTTTGCCCAAGTCGCCTTTTCAGGTTTTCGACTTGCCGGGTGTGCATTCTTTCTTTTGATCCCTAATTTTTGCCCGAACCTTTCTTTGTTTTTGGTTCGCCGGGATGCCCATTTTTGCCTGGACTATTTTTCTTTTTGTCCAGCGGGTCTCTTTACACGAAGTATTTTTTAACTGCGTCCGCATTCACAGGGGATGGAAAACCCTCGCCATCCATGGTCGTTAACAACAAGGCTCCGCCAGAGAAAACCTTCTTGACCACGAACGGACCTTCATAATTTTATGTCCATTTGCCCCTCCGATCGTTTTGAGGAGGAAGGATCCTTTTCAGCACCATATCACCCACGTGATATACCCGAGGTCGCACCTTTTTGTCAAGAGCACACTTCATACGTTGCTGGTATAATTGCCCATGACAGATGGCCGCCAGCCTCTTATCTTCAATTAGGCTCTCCGAATGAGAAAGGCGTTTGCCCCAGTAGACGTACGCACCGAAGTTCAGTACTCAGGATACCAGCTTCGTACTTGGCCACCATCATTGGTGCATTCAACTGTGATTCGGGAAGCACTAACTCATTCACCTTATTCTCCCCATCAGACATCAGAATCCGTTCGGATTCAGGGTCAGGCCCCTCCTCCGGGATCGGTCACTCTCAATCTTTCGATTAGAGCACCTCGAGATGTCCTCATCAGGGAACTCAAACTTCATTGGTTGATAACCCTCAATGGGTTGCGGAGCGATGTAATCAGACAATACACCCCTTGATCGCCTTCCGGGAGTATCACAAATCAGTCAACATTCTTCTGCACTCTCGCAACCCGTCCGGTCAATGTTGGATTCTCAGGCACATACTTGATCGGATCCGTCTTGGAAATTCACAAAGTGGCATGAACCAGCATACACTGTCTCAGTCGGCGAGCAGCCTATGCCAAAGTACAGCAAGTTTTCTCGAACAGTGAATGTACTGCTTCACAGTCAATAAACTTTTTGCTAAGGTAAATTGCATGCTCTTTTCGACAAGGCTCGTCATGCTGACCCAATACACCTCGTAGACCCCTCAAAGGCTGTCAAGTACAGACGAACAATTGTTCCTTCCTTAGGAGGTATCAGAATCAGAGGCTCCTGCAGCTCATTCTTTTATTTCTCCAATGCTCTTTGGCAATCATTAATTCGCCTGACCGTTCGATCTCCCTTTTTTTTTCAACATCTTGAATATAGGTTCACCCGTGGCTATTAGATGAGATGTGAACCAGGACAGGTAGTTCAATCTTTCTAAGAAACCACGAACCTCCCTTTTTCTCTTTCTCGGTTCAGGCACTTCTCTTATTGTTCTTTTCTCCTTTTTTTTTTTTGCAGGATCAACCTCGATTCCTCTTTCTTACTTAATATGAACCCCAACAATTTACCGGACCGCACCCTGATAGCGCACTTACCCGAATTCAACCTCAGTCTGAATTATCTCCACTGGTCAAACGACTTGCCCCGATCTGCCAGATGCCCCACTCCTGTTTGGGACTTCGCTATCATGCCATCAACATAGCATTCACTTTCATGATGAATCATATCACGAAACAAAGTCACCATGACTCTCTGATGCATGGCACCGACGTTCTACCTCTCCAAAGAACTGTCTTCTCTCCATGATAGCTTGTGCATAATGACATCGGTATCCGCCCTGGCATATCCTGACATGAACAGGTAGAAACATCCCCATGCTCTTCCAACAAGCCTACCATCCTGCTCTTGACTTGACTCTGAAGCGGCTCGGATTTTCATTTCCTTTCTGACCTCGGCGGTGCTTGGAATAACAATCTCAATCCGCTCCTCATGCGGCTGAATCACCTTCTCCTCTCGTTTCTCAACCTGGCTAATTCCAGCAGATCCCAATCTTCTTCGTCTTCTTCTTCAGCAAGATCGATCAGATTGTCGAAGTCATATGAGGGTGTAATAGGATTGTTATCAATGAGATCCGGAGGATTATTCTTGAAGTCGGAACGAGACAAAACGCAAGAATGAAAAAATGAAAATAAACATTGCCATTTTTATTTGTTTTTTTTAAACTGCAAAAATAAATGAAAAACAGGGAACACCGCTTTTTGACTGAAAAACATCCATTTATTAATGATGCAGAAACATTGCAAATGTAAACATGAGGTGGCCCTTACAATGGACCATTACGTGTCGGGCAACACATATGGCTTTCATGCAAACAAACTGAAAACAAGAAATATTACTCTTCCGGACAAGTGTCAGTGATGATCTTGTTTAGGCCTTCCAGCTTCCTGGTACGCACGATTTTATCCATGACTCAAATTCACAGTCACTGTTGATCTCTTTATCCCCTGCATAGGCGTGACCTGGATCCAGCATTCCGGCACTAACGAAGGTGAACGACGGACGTCGTCCCCTACTCTGCTCAGACGGGTCTTGATCTGGCTGATATCCAACCCCAAACATATCCGCCTTTACCACAATGCCTATGATTTGTCCCCAGCCTGGGATCCCTCCATTTCTCACTACTTCTACGGCCTGCTTGTAAGAAGAAATGGAAGGCTTTTCCTCTTTCTCAACACCAACGGCATTTCCCACCTTGATGGTTTTAACTGCCAGATTGGGTGCTTTACACCTTACATCGTCCATTTCTACTTTCATCTTTCTCTGGATCGTTTTCCCATTCATTACACCCTCCTTTGTGGTGATGGCTGCACAACAATCGTCAACACGAAGGAAAGCTCCATTTTTCATCAGACTTTTTGGGACCCCAGACATTGGTACTTCTAACTGACCATTCTCAGTCACCTCTATCCCTTTCTTGTCCTTCGACATCACTTTTACTTTTACAGGATCATGCCTTGTCACGGGGTTAGCACTATCATCTGTCGTCAGTGCAAAGGTGATTGTCTTAGAATCCACCAAGTCTTGGATCACATGCTTAAAAGCTTTACAATCCTCAACATGATGTCCGGGTGCCCCAGCATGGAACTCACACCTGACATTCTCATCATAACTGGCAATCCTCTGATCCGGCTTCCCTGGAATCAATGTCCTCGGCTGCACCAACCCAATATCCTTCAACCTTTTAAACAAAGAGGCGTAAGTCATGGGCGGCTGATTGAAATGACGGTTTGCCGACCTTCTTCTCACTTGGCCCCCAGCTTTTTGTGTCCTCTGTCGAGGTGACTGTTGTCGCTGTGGTGCAGGTGAATCACCAACAGGGATGGTTACAGTGGCAGCATAAGGGTGGTAACGATCCTTACCGCATTCTCTTTTAGTCTGCGCACCACCTGATTCAACCTTCTTCTTAGACTGACTATCGTCAAGGGATTTCTTCACTACGAATGACGGAGCTTTCCCCTGAACTTTCTCCTTGATCGTCCAACCCTCAATCCTTTCCAATCTCTCGGCCATGGCTTTCTGCCCCTGGGCAAGCCCTTGCACAACACTGAACAAATCCCTCACCATCTCTTTCAGCTCAAGGATGTCGGCGTTGGGAAGATTCATCAGTTCGGATTATTGCGCCTGGTGAAGTATCTGTGAGGTCGGGTTGAGTGCAAAGGTATGACTCTACGAGCACGAGCAATGATTCCTGAAACAATCAAGCGTGTTAGCAACAGATACCTGCAAAACAAAACACAGTTAATATGCATGAATGCAACGTCTATCCATATGAAGGACATTTTGTCTCTTGATCCTGGCTTCATTGAGACATATAATAATCCGGCATCAATATTCTGATATTTAGCATTTGATTTCATCGTGCAGATCGGAGACATGTGATTTAGCATGATACCCCCAACCATGTGTGTGCTTGTGTGAGTGCATACGGTAAAGCAAATAAAGCTTGAAGATCAATCACTGAATGACAAATAACCATCTCATAACCAAAAGTGCACAAACAGTGCCATAGTCATACATCAAACCAGATAAAATTCAAATACAATCCTCCAGAATAGGGAAAGAAATACAAGCAAGTGAATTCCGTCAACAAGCCTGACGGTAATCCACACAAATGAAAGATCTAGCTCGATGAGGGTCCCACAGATGGCCCTATATCATCAACCATCTTCGCGAACTCTGCGGCGAACCTGAGCTCGGTGTTCTCCTGCTGTAATCTCCCCACTCCCTTCTGATGAATCTTCATCTGCCTGAAGTAGTGGTCTCTCTCTGCCATATAGTGATCTCTCTCGGCGATGATCTTCAAATTCTCTGCTTCCTTGACCTTCAGCTTGGTCTCCCACTCAGCAATAAGAACTCGGACTCTGTCATCCCTCTGATCCCTCACCAAGATTTGCCTTCTCTTCTCATCTTCAATGACCTTTGAAGCTCTAGCCAATCTCTCTTTGGTAATGTCATGCTCCCTGTTGGACGATGCTAAGGCTTGACTAATCTTCCTATAATAGGCAGTATCCATCTCAAAGCGCTTTGCTTCCAAGGCATGTCGTTTGTCTTGATCTTCCATCTTCACTTTGATCTCCTGATTAGCTGTCTGAAATCGAGCAACACTTCTCTCTAATTCAGCTTTCTCTGCAAGTAACTGATCTCTGGCCCTCTTCATCTCGAGGAATTCTTCCATACTGACAGAAGAACTTGGACCCTCAATCATAGGACACACAGGATCACCTCCAGGAAATGGTAGGAATGTAACTTCAACCCTCTTCCGCAACCAGTCGTCAAATAGAGGAAAATACCGGCAGTTGACTTTGCCAAACGGAACCTTACCCTTCCTCTGAATGTTGCGCCATGCCCCAGACACCTGCAGCAACTTGGCCTGATTGCCCTCCACAGGAAAATAAAAGGACTCCTGAGTCTCACGCTCAAGGGGAGGAACCTCCATAGCGAACCCCATCTGTCTCCTAAGAAGCGTCGGGTTGTAATTAATGCAACCCTGAACTCCTATAAGAGGCACATTGGGTAGACTCCCACAACTGTATATAAAATCCCGTCCAGCCAAACCATTATGAGTCCATGCTATATCGTCAGCCCGCAAACCCATCAACCTGAATGACCACTTGACAGAAGGATCAAGATGAGCGAAAGCACCCCGAGAAGGCAAATACCCCATAAACCACCTGAAGAGCAACTGAGCACAGCACCTGATCAAACCCCCACGCAGCTTCTCATTCCGATTATGGACCGAGTAGTAAACATCTCCAGTCAGAGTAGGAATAGGATTTCTCTGCATGAATAATCTGATAGCATTATGGTCTACAAAATTCTTCTGATTAGGGAACAAGATAACTCCATAAATGCTCACAGCAATCAAAGCACAAACCGTCTTCCAATCACCCACAGCAACATGTTCCTTGGCTTTAGATTCCAAGAAACCCAAGTGAAAACCCGGTAATTTTCCTTTCTCCTTTAAACCCTCCTTGGTCACTTCCGGACTCAAATAAAGAGCACGGGAAATCCCAAGGACGTCAGGCTCTCCCCTAATAACGCAGAAAGGAATCTGATCTCGAATCGGGATACCCAGGATGCTAGCATAGTCCTCCATCAGAGGTCCCAACAGATAATCTGGAAGCACAAAGCATCTCAGCCCCGGGTCATAGAACTGGAGAAGGGTATGAATGGTGCTTCTGTCACTGTCACTGAGTCTGAAAACCATCTTCAGAATACTACCGTATGCCTCTCTGAACATCCCCACATGGTCGGGTGTAATCAATGCTATCATACCCCTTAACTCGTCAATCTCAGGGTTGAAGAAACTGTAAGCAACATCACGCTTCAAACCGGGTCTCATATCTGAGCAGAAAGTCTCTCAACCAGGATCTCGATCAAAAATGTCCCTGCATATGGGTAAACATGTGTTAGATGTAATTAATGCAAAATGTAATGATGCTGATGAATGAATGCAATGCGTTGCCATCCTCCAAGCCATCTGATCATCTGTACTGAAGCCTGGTTTCTGAACTGATCATAACCATCTGAGAAATATGTAACCACAAATCTGACCCACGGGTTCCGAAATAAACGGAAGACAGATACATCATCATCATCATCAGTCTCTGAGCAGACACTCACAACCATATAAATCGGCCCGGGGAATCCTGAAATAAACGGATCCCCACTGATAAATATCTCGGCCCGGGGAATCCTGAAATAAACGGATCCCCACTGATAAATCACGGACAGCACTCCGGCGTCACGGCAATAAATGACCATAAATCCGACTTATAAATAGGACTCTGATCCACAGAACAAAAATTCACCACCTGAGTCACCATCTGATCATGCATCTGAAAGAATCACCCTCCCCTCACAGGTAAATTCTAAACAGGTCATCCTAAGGCGGACAATAGTCTCGACAATCGGGCGGAGATACTCAATGGGTTTGCCCTTTCGGGTGTGCCATTGTAACTCTCTTAAGATCGTCTAAACCAGAGATCCGGGAAATGATCGGTCACCAGAGTCAATAGTTCAGATGAAGTAACTATGCCAAAGTGGGGTACCCCACAGAGGAAAGCACTATCAAATGAACCTCGTCCGGCTTGTGGTATGTCACGTTACAACAATATGCTGATACAACAAATGAGGAACGTGAGACCACACTAATCCTAGGTGTATACTCGGGCCTGGGTTTTAGCCCCACTCAGAACACTCACCCCAAACAGAGGATCCACCTGCACAGAGGACGGCAACAACATGACAGTATGATGCATGCAAAAATTTATGCAAATATATACACTGGTTAGAATAATAAATGCAATAAATAAAGCATAACAAGCAACCTAAACTATCCTAGAACGCTAGGAAGGACTCGCTTAGGGACAATGGACCAGCACAGGTCAACATCACAATTCCCCAGCAGAGTCGCCAGCTGTCGCATCCTGCGAAAAAAACAACCGGCGAGCTAAAACAAAAACAACACAGAGCCGCCACTGCGCGTTATTTATCCCAAGATAGGGAAAGGAAACGCTCAGAGAAACCTGGAAAAAGCATGGTCTCGCGACCAAAGAGAAAGGGTAAGGGAGTCGGTTACGCAAGGGGAAGGTATTAGCACCCCTCACGTCCGTCGTACTCGACGGGATCCACGTTCTAAAATAAAGAAAAGGTTGCTAAAACATCACACACACACACACAGGGAACGCAGGTGGGGTTAAGAGGAAGGGAGCTCGATAGGACATCGCATCTTATGCCTACATATCTCGTCTGGAATGAGAATCAGAGCTACTGTAGTTCGGCTTACGCACGCCAAACAACACAAAACATACAAACAAACAAGGGTGGCAAACATGGAGCCCGACAACCACTTGATGGAATTACGTCAGCATCCGAACCAAAACACACTCAAAAGGGCAAACGTGGAGCCCGACAGCCAATCACTGGGCTTACGTCAGCATCCGAACCCAAAACACAACACTGGAACCCAGATGCCACTTGATGGACTTACACCAGCTTCCAAGCACACTACAAGCACAAACAAACAAACAACAACTTGCTAAGGAGTCGGGGACTCGAGCCTAGCATTTGCCAAACAACACACACAAAAAGAAAAAAAAAGCGCCCGGAGAGGTCTCGCACGACCTCCTGCCTACATACCTCGTCTGGAACAAGGATCAGGGCGATGTAGTTCCCCTGAAAGGGAAAGAAATTCTAGCCAGAAACAAAGGGAGACACACTACCAGGGAGCTGTACTCGAGCCTAGTGTTATCATGCATCATTGCCCTATGTTCAGGTTTCTACCTACTTGCACAACTGCAAGCTAATCCTATCCAGGAAAGAAGCAAGCATACAAGCATACAATCAATTCAAGCATTTCAAGCAAACATGTCAAACAAATATTCACAAAGCACACACTATAACCAATCAAGTGGGCTCACACAATGGGTTTAACTGCCGAAGCAATTCATCTGTACATGGGTATTATTCGCTCTTAACCTTGCCATTGAGGGGCTAAGGTGAAGCAGATGAAATGTGAAGTGAAGATTAGACTTCACAGCTCTTATCCCTGGCCAGGGAGAGCTTCAGACAAAGGAGCGTGGGTTCAGAAAGATGGAACCCTTCTACGCTCAAAGACTCTGACACAACTGTACAAAGTACAAGATCTTGGGTTTGTGCCCCAATGCATCAACACACAACAGTGTGAGCAGAGGGACGACTCAACAGAATAGTGGGGGATAGATTGCATATCCCTTGGCTTCCACCAATTGCCTCATAGAGGTCTTTACCTGCTTGGGCACAAAAAGTAAACAACCACAAACATCGCCTCTTAAGGAGGACTTCAGACATTTGCCCGGCCAGGTAACAGGCCCGGTCTCCCAGACTACATGAAGTCAAGAGAACCTACCTCAATTGGTTTATACAACCAAGCAGCAGCAAGCAAGTTCTTAAAGAACTGTAAGCAACTAAATGTACCTGAAATCAATCAAGTATCATCAGTGCTCAGACAGACAGTCAATAAACAGCAAATGTTAATCAGTCAGACTATACAGATTAATGCACACAAAGGCAAGCTATAAGCTCAAGCTCAAGCTTCACAACCTACAAAACAAATTCATGTTAGTTCAAAGCATCCAACAATATCAATTTAATTGACTTGAATCATTCTCCTTAAGCTTTTTGCATTTCATCCTGAAAAGTCAATCCAAATGTGAGAAACAAGACCACTAGGCCAAGCCTAGGGTCCAAAAGGGAGAAAAAATTCTAAACAGCAAGCAATTCTCAACCAACATCAAATTCAAGCAATTCAAAAGCAAATTCAATTGGTCCCATGCTCATATCATTTACCAATATCATTTCATGCACAAAACAAGTCAAACTAGGTCAAATGGAACCTCAAATGTCCAAACAGAATAACTTCAATCAAAAGCATATCAAAACAATTCCAAAAATCCTCAAATAATTCACACCTAAACAGGACATATTCAAGGTATAGCATGTCAATTTTCATCTCAATTGGACAAAAGGAACTAAGTCAAGAAATCCAGAAATCCAGACACAATTATTCAAGCCAATTCAAGGCATCAACACATGCATTCACTTCAAAAATTCATAAATCAATGAAATCAATTAAGAAATGAATGAGACCAAAACAGTGATGTCCTACAATGTGTCTATAATCAACATACCAAATTTCATCTCCATCCAAAACCATATGCGAATTTCACACAAGATATACAAACATGTGTCCTATAAGCTTGCACAATGAGCCAACAGAGAAGAAAAATATCAATCAAATCGAAAATGCCATAGAAAAATCCAGAAACATTCACATAACATCTTAACATGTCAATAATCATCCATGCAAAATTTCAATCCATTCCAACAATCATAGGTCATGCAAAAATATTCATGAAGTTGACCTAGCTAGGTGTGACACAAATTATCACACCTAGATTCAAAAAATCATATCTAACTCCTCAGGTATCCAAAAATCACAAACTTTATATGTAAATCACCATCAACATGTCTAGAATGAGCTCAAACAATTTCATGAATTTCTTTTAATGTATGAGCATTTCACAATGAAAATGGTAAAACATGTAAAAAATACACACAAGTCAAAGATCCCTAGGCAAGGTCAACATTTTACCAAGCACAACTTTTGAAACCATGCCTATAAAAAAAAGAGGGAATTTGGGAGCTATCAAAAAAATCCCCATAATTTTTGGATTAACCATTATTTTTTTATGAATTTTCTAAGGTTTAAATGAATTGTTAAATATTTATTAAGTGTTTTATTTAATTAAATTAAATTAATGGCAATTCTGTAATTAACCATGGCCAAGGCAAAACGACAGCGCTTCATTTTTTCGCTGTCAGCGTGTGATTGGTGAGAAGCTAGCGGGAAACAGATTTCAAATGTGGCAATGCATTCCAACGGATCAAACAACGTGTTCATCATCATTTTCGCCCAGAAAATTCCCAGCAACCTCAAGAACACGCGAAGAACAAATTTCAACGAAAATCATCATGCGTATAACCGTTGGAAAGGTCTGAGTGAGAGGATCACGAATATGTGCATGATTTTGTCTAATTCTTCCTAAATCTCTTGGATCGAGCAAATTAGGTTTTAACATCATAACTTCAAATCGAAATAACTCGATCCACAATCATCCATTCCACAAACCACGACTTGCATTGTATTCTACATTAAACGCACTTCAAAACGCACCTAATAATTAAAGGAATGGTAAGATTCGAAAACTTACCAATTGATGAAGGCAGCAACGATTCTTGAAGCTTTTCGATCCAATTGCCAAAAACAGTTGAAGATGAAGCCTTAGGAAGGTGATTAGAACAATTGCTTCAGCTCAAAGTTGCTTCTAATGGACAGAATTCCAATTTGCCATGGTTGAGCATTACTTGGACAGTCGAGTTTGGTGAGGATTTTGATGCTGCTATACCAAAACAGTTGAAGAAGGAGATCCAAGGAAAAGGCAGCAAAAAGAAATTCGTGATTTGATGGAGAATTGAAGGAGTTATGCTCAATTTTGTTCTTGTGTGTTCTTGAGCTTTTGGAGAATTGGAGGGAAAATTGGTTGCAATTTCTTGTGAAATGTGTTTTTGATCAAGAGTTTGTTATGATTAGGTATTTATATTTCCATTTAATCACATCCTTAATCATGAATTAGCAAAATGTAATGTGATTAGCAAAGTGTAATTTTCTTAAGCAAGGGCAAAATGGTCTTTTCACATAAGCCCTGTGACAGCTGTATGACAGCTCACACACTCTCAAAATGCCATGTGTGATGTGTTGCAACTTGTCCCATGGTCATTGGTTGTGTAATTCTCATTTTCACCATGTCATGGCACATTGTATAATTTCCAAATGCAATTCACAAGTGACTTAACCAAATAATGGACCTCAACATGTTATGACCATTCAAACCATTTTCAAATTGCATTTGTGAGGTGTTGCAAAAATCCCCACTCAAAAATTCTCATTATTTCTCAAGTTGGACCATTTTGCCCTTGGATCTTTTAACTGTACACTTGAAATTTGACTTTTTGCATTGACCATTTTTGATGAATTCCAATTATGCACCATGAAAGTACATGTCAAATGGAGTTTGCACATAAAAAGATCACTCAATTTGGACACTCCATGTGGAAGTTATGCCACTTTGATTATGGGTCATTTTTGAAATTGAATGGACCATAACTTGCCAACCATACATGGGAATTTCAAGTTCTTGGACTTTTTGGAAAGGTGAGAACAAGATCTACAACTTTCATGTTGAACAAATTTTCATTTGAAGCTTCCTTGGACATGTAATTTTGAGGTCAAAAACTTTCCATTTTTGGAAACTTCTATTACAAGTCACTTTCTATTTTTGGCAATTTCTTGTCTGACTTTATTTTCTTCATTCTTAAGCCTTGAAATGTCAAATAACACTTGTTTCAACATGAATGAAGTGTATCCAACTCATTTCCACCTCCAAATCCATCAAATCATGCACAGTTGACCACAGTTGACTTTTTCAACTGATAGATGAATTTGGCCATGCACCGATCCAGTTGAGCTCCAATCTTCTGATGAAATGGCTCAAGGATGAAACCCTAGCCTCAATTAGCTCAATAAAATCATAGAATGATCCCCATATACATCATAGACCCCATCTCCATGTCATGCCCTGATTGGCCCAATGCAACTGATTAGGGTTGACCAGTGGTCAAAACCCTAATCTCAAGGAATCCTGATCAAACACTTGATGAAATCAAACCATGATGATGATGATGTATCACTTCAAACAAGATGAAGACCAATATCCTTTGAAAATCACAAAACCCTAATTTGGACCTCCACATCCTCAGATGATCAATGACCAGTCCAATGAAACCCTAGCTTGCACCATGACCTCCTATCTTCTGATCAAGACTTGGGAAGATGACTTGCACAATGTAACCACATGATATGCAATATGCAATGCCTAATGACCTAAAATGATATATAATATTTTAATGCTAGTCCCAAGAGAGGAGGGCAAATTTTGAGGTGTTACAGCTGGTTGTCCCCAGCAGAGTCGCCAGGTGTCGCATTACGCGAAAAACCGGCGGGAAAACGAAACAACAGAGCCGCCACCGTGCGTTATTTATCCCAAAAGAGGGAAAGGAAACGCTCGAAGTAAACCTGGAAAAGACATGGTCTCGCGACCAAAGAGAGATGGGATCGGGAGTCGGTTATGCAAAGGGAAGGTATTAGCACCCCTACGCATCCGTCGTACTCGACGGGATCCACGCACAAAAGAAAGGATAAGGTTGCTAACAACTGCTCACAAACCACACAAGGCTGGAAGGAAACACAGACAGACAAAAGAAACTAACTCGGCAGGATATCGCATCCTGGGCCTACGTAGTCTGTCAGGCACAGACATCCGAGTCGACGTAGTTCGGGACAGGGGAAACGTGCTCGCTAGGATGTCGCATTCTATGCATACGTATCTTCTCTGACCGGAGAAGAATCAGAGCACTCGTAGCTCGGCTAACGCACGCCAAACAAAACCACACAGGAAACCGACTGCCAATCGCTGGACTTATGTCAGACTCCACACAAACAGGCAAACATGGAAACCGAATGTCAATCGCTGGACTTACATCAGACTCCGAACCAACAAACACACACACAGGAAACCGACTGCCAATCGCTGGACTTACATCGGACTCCAAGCACACAACAAACAGACACACACAGGAAACCGACTGCCAATCGCTGGACTTACATCGGGCTCCAAACACCGACAATAAAGAACAAAAGAAAAAGGTTGCCCGGAGAGATCAGCTCATCTCCTGCCTACGTACCTCATCTGGTATGAGGATCAGGGTGACGTAGTTCCCCTACACAGGGAAAAAGGACTAGCCTACCCAGATACAAAGGGAGACACAAACTACTAGGGAGACTACGACTCGAGCCTAGAAGTTGTCATGCATACGATCCCTATGTTAAGGTTTCTATCTAATTTGCACAGGGAGCAAGCTATCCTAAACAGCACAGACATTCACAAGTACAAAGCAAGCACACACACTATATACAAACAAATGGGTTCACACAAGGCTAGGCTTTAGTCAAAGGGTCATGTCAACCTCAACAAATAAGCCACTATAACAAGGCGGTGTTAGCTCTTAACCCTAACATTGAGAGTTAGGGTGAAGCAGATGAAATAGGAAGTGAGGGTAAGACCTCACAGCTCTTATCCTTGGCCTGGGAGAGCTTCAGACAAATGAAAGTGTGGGAGTCCAGAATGTGGGACTCTACTCCACATGACTGACACAACAAAGATCTTGGGTTTTGATTCAAAGTGCATCAACACAGTGGTGTGAGCAAGATGAATGACTCAACTGAATAGTAGGGGATGGATTGCACATCCCTTGTATCTGCCAATGCCTCTTCACTTAGGAGGTCTTTGATACATACAGGGCACAAAGATAAACAAACACAAGCATTGCCTCTTAAGGAGGGCTTTAGACAGGTGCCTGCCCACATAACAAGACAGGTCTTCCAGACTACATGAAGTCAGAGTGTTATACCAAGGTTAAGCAACCCACAAGCTAGCAAAGCAAGTTCAAAAGAACTCAAAGCAACTTAAGTACCTGAAAAAATCTAAACCAAAAAGTTTACAGTTCAATCAAACAGCAGACAACAGTCAATCATACAATCAGACAGATAGTCAAAGCATCAGGCAACCATGTGCAAGGCACAAGCCATTAGGCAACTTGTTCTCAAAGCCTACAAAACAACTCAATATTAGCCAACATCAATCAATTAATCAACTCAAATGAGTGAACCACTTCAACCCTAGTAATGTGCTTCTTAACCTGAAATCCACAATCCAAACAGTGAGTCCAAACCACTAGGTCAAAGCCTAAGGTCAAAAGAGGGTCAAACATTCAAAACAGAACATGAAATTTAACTTGAATCAACTTCAATCACATCTTGACACATTCCAAAATGTCTCACATCAATATCATTAACCAAAAGCATTTCATGAACCAAACATGGCAAGGTATGCAAATGGTGATCCCATTGAGACATCAGAAGAAACAAATGCACATTAAATCAAAAATGATTCAAAAAATCTTGGCAAAAATCATGAGTAAATAGGACATACAACATGATCATCACACAAAAAATTAGAGGCATTGGACATCATTAGGCATGGCAATCACATACCATAAGTCAAGACAAGCACATGTGTGACACAAATGTCACACCAAGTTAGCATAGGCATAAAACAGAGATAGATCATGGTAAAAAACTCAAACCAAGTCCAAAACATCACGCAACATGTCTAGAAATAGCATGCAAAATTTCAGAAGCATTGGATAAGAAACAAGCATTTTATGATCAAATGAAGTTCAAGGCAATTTTAAAGCTCAAATATGATCAACCAGAATGAAAAATCTCAATTAAATCAGAAATGACTCAAATAATTCCAACAAAAATCATGATCAATCACAATATCTATAACATGCATCACATAAAAAATCAGGGCAATTGGAGATCATTTGGAATGGCAAACACATCATGTAAGTTGAACATCACAAAGTGTGACACAAATTGTCACACCAACTTAGCATGATCATAAACCTGAAATGGCAAGTGATAAAAATACCAAATCAACACCAAAATGTCAAGCAATATGTCTAGTTATAGCATGCAAAATTTCACATTCATTGGATCAAAGACCAGCATTTCACAACATGATAACCAAGGCAAGGTCAAGTATGGACACATGTTCAAACTCCTTAGACAAAATATTTTCCAGGCCAGGCACAACTTGCATTTTGATAATAATAAAAAACTAGATAGAATGAGGAACATAACGCAAAAAATTGGAAGTCATTTGGATGAATTTTCAATTTATAGTGAATTTTTGAAGTTGAGAAAATTTGAAAGTGAAGCATGAAGCCAAGGCATGAAATGATGATGGAAATAGTGAGAAAATACAAGGCAATTGGTAAAAGTTCCCTCGCCCGGTCTCGAACCAGGTAGATTTTCAAATCCAAACGCGCGCGCCACACAAAACGACGTAGTTTTGACCTAACCCTAACATGGCGCGCTATGCATGGCATTCAAAATCCGCAGCAAAACCACATGAACTCGTGGCTAAATCCGTAGGAAAGCTCATGCGTTTCCTAACAAAATTCGCAGGAAATCTGGAAACGGTATGAACACGATGAAGATCATGAAGATCTTCATCCAGAATTTTCCAGAAAAAATCAAAACATCCAGAAATGAAAAATGAGCACAGCATTGGAATCATTATGCATCATACATCAAGAATCCACAAATCATTCATGCAAAAACATCACAATGTGCTTGGATCGAAGGAATTAAGAATCATCATCAAAACTTCAAATGCATGTAACTAACTCAAATCAGCACCAAATCACTCCATTCAAAGCTCAGATTTACCACTATTCAATGATCTACACGATAGGCATAATGAATTGCAAAATTAAAGAGGTCGAAAAACCAACCTCTTGATGAACAGAATTGGATTTAGCCTGCTTCAAGCCTTGCCACGCTTCAAATCTTCTCCAATATGCTTAGGGAAGTGAATGATGATGAAATGGAAGCTTAACAATGCATGAAATCAGCTCAAGCTTCAACTACCATGGATGCTTCACTCTTTGCACCTAGCTCAAACAGCCACAATTTCCTCTGTTTCCACGTCCAAAAGTGCTCAAATATGCTTCATGATGATGAATTGAGCAAGAGAAAGTGTTTAGGTTTGAAGAATTTTTGGAAAAAAAAAGTGAGAGAAAATTTTTGAGAATTTGGTTGAATCTAGATCTGAAATGTTAATTGTGATGAAAACAGTTATGATTAAGCATATATACCCCATGCTAATCATGTTTAAGAAGTGTTTAGGGCAAATGCAAATATGATTAGTGAGTTTGTGGTGTAAATGCAAAAAATGAATTTTCTACTTCATGCACCTTCATGCACGTGAACAGTGCATGTTCTTGGTCCAAAATGCCTTAAAAACATTCCATGCATGGTTTGAAATTGATTTGGTATGCATATGTTCCACAAAAATGAGTTTATGCACTTTCTTCCCAAAATCTTCATGAGTGAACCAATGCCATGCAAATGAGATTTTATGTCAAGTGATGGTATGCTTGGAAAATTAATGTTACAAGGATCAACATGCCAAAAGAACCACTCAAATTGGAGTTTTGGTTTGAAAGTTATGCTCATTTGAAGTTTGAACCACACTTTGCCATGATTGGACCATATCTCTTCAACCACACATGAGAAATCCATGATCTTGGACTTTTTGGAAAGGGGAGAGAAAGATATACAACTTTCATGTTGAACAAAATTTCATTTGAAGCTTTCTTGATGATGTAATCTTGAGTTGAAGTTGGTCCAAAACCTTTCCATTTTTGGAAACTTCACATTATAGGTCACTTGCTATTTTCGGAAAGTCTTGATCTGACTTCAAATTCTTCAATGTTGATGTTTGAAATGTCAAATGAGACTTGTTTGAACATGAATGAAGCATCTCTAACCACTTCCCACCTCCAAATCCATAGTTGAATTGACAGTTGACTTTTGTTGACTTTTCAAGGTCTCAGATGATTTGTACATGGACTGATGAATTCTGAGCCTTCAACACTTGGCCAAACCACTTCAAAATGATCCTTGAATCATGTAAACTCATTGTACCAATCCTAAGGCTTTGATCTCATGGAAGAATGCACTTGTTGCCTTGCACAGTTGAATCTCCTGACCAGTCTTGACTGATGACATGTGATGTACTATGCAATGACAATGCAATGTTAATGACCTAAAATGAAAATGTATATACGAAATGGGAGGTGAAATTTTAAGGTGATACAACAGGGACATCTTCTAAAATGCCTATCGGATATTTAACAGATCTATCGGCTAACTGAAGTGACATCTTAGTGGGCTGTAATTCTCCTAAGTTTAACCTCTCACAAACTGCTAAAGGCATTAGGCTCACACTAGCTCCTAAGTCTAGAAAAGCTTTTTCGATGACATGATTACCCAAAAGGCAAGGAATGGAGAAATTTCCAGGATCTTTATCTTTCTTTGCTAATTTGTCCTCGGAAATAGCATTACATTCCAAAGACTTCGGATCGTCAAGTCTACGTTTGTTGGTAAGGATGTTTTTGAGAAACTTTGCATAAGAAGGTATTTGGGTGATGGCTTCTGTGAAAGGGATTTCTACATGAAGTTTTTCTATAACTTTAATAAATTTTTGATACTGTTTATTGATCTGGGTTTGTTTGAGTCTTTGCGGATATGGTATAGGTGGTTTATATGGCGGGGGTGGTACGTAAGTTTTGTCTTTAGGTTCTTCTCCTTTTTCTCGACCTTCCTGGTTTTCAGGTTCCTCTGGTTCCTTTACTTCGTCCGGGGGCTTGGTATATTCCTTAGAAGTTTCGGGTTCACTCAATCTAGGGTTTGGTGGCTCATCATAAGCGTTCCCATTTCGTAGGGTAATGGCATTGGCTTGTCCTCTCGGATTTTGTTGAGGTTGTCTAGGGAATTGTCCTCTAGGTGTAGTCTGAGGGGCTTGGTTTAAAGCTACCTGAGAGATCTGGGTTTCAAGCATCTTAGTATGAGTAACTATTTGGTCAACCTTGGTTCCTAACTGAGTAATCAATTCGTTAACATGAATGTTCTGGTTCATGAACTCCTTGTTTTGTTGGGTTTGAGCGGTGATAAAATTTTCCATAATTTTCTCAAGGCTCGGCTTTGGTGGCACAGGTTGCATAGGTTGATTTGATCTAGGGGCTTGATAATTAGGTCTCGGAGGTGCGTTATTTTGGATAGGGTTATTGTTTTTATAGGAGAAGTTCGGGTGATTCCTCCATCCAGGGTTATAGGTATTCGAGTATGGGTTCCCTTGGGTGTAGTTCACTTGCTCATAATGGGTTTCGTTTAATAGACTGCATTCTGCAGGTTGGTGTTCTTTGGTTCAACATATCTCACAATCCGACGAAACTGCGGCTATAGTATTCGGGTTTATGCACATATGCTCGACTTTAAGGGCTAATCCGTCCATTTTCGCTTGCATCATGTCTATATAGCTTAGTTCATGCACTCCTCCTTGGGGTTCCTTCTTCTCAACTGTCGCTCGTTCGACTCCCCATGATTGATGGTTTTGAGCCATATCTTCGATGAGGGCACTAGCTTCAGGATAAGGTTTGTTCATCAGAGCACCGCCTACGGCAACGTCGATGGTCATCTTCGTGTTATAGTGAAGTCCATTATAGAAGGTTTGAATGATTAAACAATTTTCTAAACCATGATGTGGGCATGCTCGTAACAACTCTTTATATCTCTCCCAAGCTTCGAACAGCGATTCTCCTTGGTTTTGGGTAAATCTAGTTATATGGTTTCGAAGAACGGCGGTCTTACTCGGGGGGAAATATCTAGCAAGAAATACTCTTCTAAGGTTATCCCAAGTCGTAATGGAATTGGGTGGAAGGAAATCTAACCATGATAGGGCTTTATCTCTTAGGGGAAAAGGGAATAATCTTAAACGTATTGCCTCAGAAGAAGCTCTATTGGTTTTAAAAGTGTCTGCTAATTGGAGAAATATTTTTAAATGTTGGTTTGGGTTCTCAGTAGCGAGACCTGCGAATTGTCTTTGTTGCACTAGTTGCAACAGGGATGGTTTAAGTTCAAAATTATTAGCTGGAATGGTTGGGTTTACTATACTAGAACTAGGTTCTTCATTTGATGGTTGAGCGAAATCTTTAAGAGGTCTTTGGTTTTGATCTTCGGCCATAGCTCTCTTAATTCTATGAAAGAATAAACGTGCGCGAGCGTAACGTTCAGGTTCCGCCAGAGGGTATACTAAGCTTAAACTTCCGGTGCTGCGAGTTCTTTGCATTGACCGACAGGAAATAGCCTAAGTCTAAACGATATAACAACAGGCAAATGAAATTTGACAAAATTGGTCCCCGGCAACGGCGCCAAAAACTTGATGCGGTGCTTTTCGCAAGTATACGAACGCGTCAGAGTAATATAAAAGATTGTCGAATACACAGAGACCAAATGTCAATCTATCGTTATCTATTGTTATGGTGTTTATCAAAGGCAGTCAAAATAGGTGTTTTTAGAGTGTGCAATGAAAAGTAAAGTATTAAATAAAGTTCAATTAATAAAGACAGGGTCGAATGTAATTCACATAATCAATCAATAATCCAAGTACTTGCTAATAGAACTACTTATTGGCAATGTTTCCTACTTTGAAAAGAACTAATTTAACAAGAACTGTCGCTTTCGCGTATTCAGAACCGAGTTGTACTCCCTAATTAAACCCTCTTATTGTCACTTATAAAAAGGCACGCATTGCGTTAGAGAAGTAAACTTATTTTTAAGAAATATAGTATCTTGACTAAGTTGAAAAGTATTATAAACTGGATTTCTTAACCGAAAGAGGTTCTCACGAACCAGACTCTAAACTTATAAACGCGTCCGAAAATAGTTTTAAAATCTCTTTTCTTCTTAAGTTAAAAACTCTTAATGAACTAAACAAAGTGCTTTCGCTGTTTTTGAGATAGTTAAAAACAATTAAGTTTAGATAGACGTTGGACGGCTTTCGATCTTACCCAACGGAATTGAAGTGCGGGAAAACTTAAGTTGAAAGTTAAAATAGCCCTTAAGTGCTTCTACGAACAATTGTACGGATTATCGGTTCAATTACGATCCTTACATTCTAACCTTATAGATTTAGTTAGACATGGTAAAGTAAAAGTGCATTAATTTAAATAAAAGTAGTGCGAGTGCGGAAAGTAAATAAAAGTAGTGTAAGTGCAGAAAGTAAATAAAATTAGTGTGAGTGCGGAAAATAAATAATTTAAAGCAAGTGCAAGAAATAAATAAAAATAGTGCGAGTGCGGAAAATAAATAATTTAAAACGGGTGCAAGAAATAAATAAAAGTAAAGCGAGTGCGGGAAAATAAATAAAGTAAAGTGAGTGCGGAAAAATAAATAAGATAAAGACAAGTAATAAAAACCTGCTCCAATCGGAGGGTTGAATAAATTGGAATGCGGAAATGAAAATGGCGGCAGGATTAACTTCCTTCCAAAGTGCTTCAAACTCGATTACAGACTCGATCACATACTTGATTACACAATTGTGGTAACACCTCAATGCGAAGCGATTACCACTTTAAAATACTGAATATATGCCTAAGTGAAACAAAGTTGCTCTGACTTTGCCTCTGTTCTAAGTTTGGATGATTGTAAAAGTGATTTCGAGTTTCTATTTATAAGCAAGTAAAAAGATGGAAATGACAAGGATGCCCTTCAACTTGAAAATGGGAGGGAAAACTTTTCCTCTTGTGGCGCCCGCCACAAGGCCATGGCGCCCGCCACAAGGCCAATCTGAGGCGCCTTAGTGGAAGTAGTGGGGAACGTGGCAGTTGAGGGAAGTTGAGCTTGGACACGTCATGGCAGGGTCTATGGCGCCAGTCATGGGGGAAGCCACAAGTACAAAATGTTGAATTTTAGGGGTTTTAGCTATTTTTCGCTACTTTTCTCGATCGGGGCTCCGATTAAAGGAAAAACCTGAAAACAAAGAAAAACATAGTAATAACATAACAAAATAACAATAAAACAACTAGAATGCATGTGAAATCGGAGTCGAAAATACGGTAAATTTCAGTGTTATCATTTACCTCACACTTTGATGATGTCTCTAATGTACTTAATTTTGATTGAAGAATCTCTAAGCTTGGTTATTTGATTTAGGAGTTAGTTGATGGAAAACACTTTTGAGAGAGTTTGAGCAAGAAATAAGGAACGAGAATGGTTCTGACACGATTTAAGCTCCGATACCTTCTGAAGATGCATCTTCGAAATAAATTTGAAAATGAATCCCCAAAATATTTTAACGATAAAAGATGAAAAGATTTGAAATTGTGTCTAGGGATACATATCTAAAATATGTGAGCATTTTAGTATTTTCACGTGATACCTAAGTAATATATAAGTATATTAAAAAATTCTCTTCCATTTATCTCCCCTTTTTTCTCACTAATATAAAACGTGAAAAAAATGGATTATTGTTATGTTAAATCCATCCTTTTTCCAACTTGTCATCCACTAAACCATTAATGATATCCTTCCAAATAGAAGAGTGTCGATAGGGTCTTCAATTGATCAAATTAGCACTTTTAATCTCAAATCCCATTGAATGACGTGAATCCTTCGGATCCTCAATGATGACAGCATTAAGAGCAAGAATTTGATCAATTTGTGGATGTACCGAAACAGTAGCGTTTGCTGAAACGGTGTGGCAACACAATTCTATTGGCTGGTGTCAGCTTGATGAAAATCTTTGCTACTGATGATTTGAACTTCATTTTGTTTGGTGCCTCTATGAACAAAGTGTTTCACTTTGAATTTGAATCCATCTGTAACTTGTTAAAATCCCTAAGTATAGGACCTAATCCTTTCAGGAATGAAATTCTTAATGAGGTCATAACAACCTTATTGCAACACCACGACATTAACTATAAAAGTGGTCAGATACAAAAAGTTGTAACTGGTCAAATTTATTATTCCTCTCCTCGTCAAATAAACTATGACAAAGAGCACCAAATCAAACTTACATAACTCCATTCTCTTCTCATGACCCTCCCACAAAATAAACTAGACCCACATGGCGATTTACACATGTCAACAAACACCAACCAGACCATGGAAACTTTTTAAACAACTTCAATGCAGATTACTGCAAAAACACACCACCAGCAGACACAGAACAAACAAAGGGGAAGGCAAATGTTTGAGAAATTTTATACAAGTTCCAGGGTTACAGTCATTAGACAAGTTTTTGGTAACTTTGGAGGATAAAACAAGCGCATAATATTGTAGAAGAATTATGCACTATTGCTAGATCTCTCTGACTGAAAAAGTGCATCGCTATTGTCTAATCTAATGCAGAGTGAACAAGAAAGGTATCAACCTTTTTACTTTTCCTTTGATCAAACAGTCCAAAGAATGATTCACATAGGGATACAAATTACAATCATACAAAGGAGATCAAATGTACTCTATTATGCATAAAAGAGCAATAAATTTGGAAATAGGAAGATAGCAATCACATCTCATTATATATTATGGAAACATGTTTCATATGTTACATGTACATCTAAATTGGCCTTAACTCTCTTAACTCTTTCGAGAGATCAATGTCATCTAAATTGGCTACTTATTCTTTCAGTAGAACAAAGAGGGCGGAAAGGATATTTACTTGAATGTGTTTGGTGTAGCTCTTACTAAACCTCTTCTAGGCACTAAGCACTATCAATATGTGAGCCAAAAAAACATGCAATCTAAGCAAAACCCCAGAATAAACAGGTTCAGCTCCTTTGATTGACCTGTTATAAAGAAGAAATCAAAAGTTAGAACCATTCTCCAGGCCTCAATCAAAGGAAACGCTGAAAATTGTAGTGCAATACCTGTAAAAGGAAGCAAATATACAAATCATTTTTCTGAGCATCTATATGTATCTTCTCCGTAACTTGACAAACCAGGAAAAATGATAAACATTACTGAGTCTTGTAACTATTCTACAGGCCGCCTTTTACGCTATCTAGACCATGCAAACCGACTAAGTGAAACATCAACAACATTGTACAAAACATTGGCCCCAAATTTACCTCTTCATATAAATCCTTGGGGGCGAAATAGAACGTGATCTAAGTTGAAAACTCAATTATCTGACTTAAATGCACAAAGCATTCAAATGTTTATTATAAAAATAATTCTTGAGATTCCAATGGAGATGTCCAATGGCGTAAGAGTGCTTCTACAGTCAACCTTCGAGTTGCACTGAGCATTGAGATGAAAAACCGACAACCATCAATTTTATATTCTTCCAGAGGATTCCTGTGGCCAAAGCTCCGAACATTCACCTGCCACAAGTCATATAAGCCTTTAGTGGTTAACAAAGCCAAAAGGATTCATCAGAGCAAAAGGAAATATTACCGCAGAGCTGAGCCTATTCATGTTTACAAGATGATCTCTCCAGAAACAGTCCAGAGTTTTCAAAAGAACAGCTCTCTGTTGTTAACAAATATTAAAAATAATAAATACTCAATTTTATAAATAAATAAAAAAGCGAAGCTGAATGTAAAGAAGAAATGAGTAAATACGATGCAATTAGAATACAGTAAGCCAAAAAATCAATACATATGCATGGTATCAATGCATAATTTCTCATTTGTACAATGTACATCAAAAGTTCTCCACAGTGAAAAGAGCGCCATGTTCATAATCATGTGTCACCTCCAAAAACTCATTTTCATTTTTCAGAATGCCAAACACAATAATTTTACTCTACTGGAGGTCGCGGGTTCGAACTCTTGCAAAGACTGAAAAAAAATTCATTTTAAATAAAATGGTCTAACAAGCTAATCATTACTCAAACTATCTATATTTCCTACTAGTTACTTCACCTAAGAATATACTCTCAAATTTCCAAAATTAAAAGAGATGTGGGAATTACACAATAAAATATCTTTTTTTTGTCTTTTCTTTTATAATAGTGATCATAGAGAGTACAATAAAAAACAAAATAATAATGTTTAAAAAAATAACACCTATTTTTCAACTAATATCAAAATAAAACAAAAAACCACTTTATAGTTATTTAAGTTTGCAAAATTAAATTACAAATGTCACTCTTAATTTATAAGGATGTATTTTCCTTTCAAATTAAATGTATCTTTTTATATGTGATTGATTCATTTCATTGTCTCAATTGCAATTCACAATAGATTATTATAATATAAATTTAGTATTCATACTTTGTCAAATTAAATTCTTAACATATTTAAAATTTAATATAAAACGAATAAAATAATTTAAAACCGCGCATCACGCGGGTCTTAATCTAGTTATATTCATTATTGCGCAGCCCAGTAGAAATAGATCATAGAATCATTTTGCCACAGTTAAAAATTTGGATCATAATTTTAGAGATTACTATCACCCAGTGATTGTCAAGTACTAACGAGATCTCATTGTGTTCGAGTGTGGAAATTCTGTGGAACTGGAAGATCTGTACATAACGTGTTTGTGTTTTCAAATCTTTGCATTTCATTTTTCATAGCATTAATAGCAGCATTTAACATAAATTAATCATACAACTTATATTTTTAAAAATAAAAATTCTAAATATTTTTAATCATTAAAACAACATATTATTTTAATGAGTAAATGTGTAATAAGATTAATAAATACAATGGTAACTTGGCAGTTTTGAGTAAACTGGGTGGGGGCGGGGCAGGAAAAACCCGAATTTCATAAATGGGGGTTGGGGAGGAGCCAGGGTGTTGATACCCACCCCGCACCCGCACCTGCCGCCAGTTAAACTGGTGTTCCCCCGCTAAATTCGGGGCAGGTTTAGTCGGGTTCGGTCGGGTTCAGATTTTGTTGCCATGCCTACATTGAAGCCTCAAATGGTATAAAACCTAAAGCACACATATTTCCTCTTATCTTCAGATAAAATATGGTCCTCTTAGCTCTAGACATGGCAATACCTTTTTGTTTGTACTCGATTTGAAATTCTTGGGTGCAATTATAATGTCAGATTAAGTTATTAAGTATTAACATCTGATACTAGCATTAGTTTTGTAGGTTTGAAGCTTTCCTTCACATCTGTAAATCTAGAAGTGGCAGCCATTAAGAAAAAAGCAGTTCAAGAGCATTAGTTTAGTAGGTTTGAAGCTTTCCTTCACATCTGTAAATCTAGATGTGGCAGCCATTAAGAAAAAAGCAGTTCAAGAGAATGTCTGACCTCAATCTCTTTTACATGTCCCTCATCATAACCAGACTCTTCAACAACATCTAAATACGAAGCAATAAGAAAATCTCCAAGATACTTGCGAAGGAGATTAGAAGTTGTCTGATACTTCCCGTTCCTACATTGCACGTTCAGTCAATGAGTTTTAGAAGGTCATCAAATTTCTAATATATTTCAGTAAAACAATGACTCAGTCAACTAACTCAATTAAATCATCGGAGCAAATAGCAAGCCATCGTTTTAATGAGGAGCTCTTCCTGCGAATTCCCCTGAAAGCGTTTGGAGGTGCTGGCAAATTTGGAAGGCATACATTGACAACATCAACTGAATTCACTTCATTCAATAGCCCAAGTGAATTTAGTAAAGTGTCATCATTAATCCCTCCAAATGACTCTGCTAGAATCCATTTAAGCATATTAATAATGATAATATAAGATGAGTAGCCAAAAGGAGAAAATGAAGACAATAATAAAACATTTGTGCAGATAGAACCTAAGGACCACAGTTGATATAAGCCTACCATGCAACAGCTTTCCACCAATTGTCTTGAATTCTTTCAAGAGATTACTCAAATCCCAACTATGAGGATGCTACAAAAACCCATTCAAAACAATAAATAGGAGGAACTGGTGCATAGATATTTTAAATTTAAAAATAAAAATAAAAATAAATAATAAATAAATAAAAAAGCATTGCAGGTGGGAATGAGCCACCTTCAATGGATAAATGTTATTAAAGACAATCTCATCCACCACGGCTTGCATGTACCTATGAGCAGTACAAGTAAATATATAAGAGATAAATAAACAAACAAAAGAAAAGTATTAGAGGATATACAACTAAATAATACACCTTGATTATTAAAAATGGACAAAAACCATTTACTATCACCAAAATTGCATATAGGTAATGGCAAATTTATGTTAGAAATCTGTATCATCTGTATTACTATGTAAGCATCTAGGTATAGTGTACTGTCTAGATGTAGATATAGAACAAATGGCAACCCAGTGCCATAATAACTTAATAAGGCTTCCGCCGTGGTAAGATCCAAAAAGAATTGGACCATTGGAGATATGTTGCAGGCAACCTTGTCTTGCACGCATTTGCAACAGGCTGGTGTGCATTCTTTTATGCTAAACCACTAAAGACTGACCCATGTAAAGAAAAATGACTGAGAGTGAAATAAAGCATTTACACTTCTACATGCTAAGCACGTCATATTTTATTCTTAAGCCTCTGTGGGAAAAGAATATGTGGCAACAAAGACATCATTTAGCTGCATATCTTAAAAAATCCATCCATATGAACTTCATTGTATAACCGTGCACCTTTTGGTCTAGTTCTTTTTTTTTAATGGCAAAATAATATATTAAAAAAATTTGGGAATAAAGATCTCAGTATTGTACAATAATAGTGATATCAGAAAGCACAAAGATGTACTAGATTGAGCTCACTAAAACGAAGATAACACATGATACAACAAAAACACCCAAAAGCTGAATAGACAACGAAACAAACCCAAACATCTCAAATCAAAACTCCAATTCAACAGAGAAATAAGCTAGATATCACACCACTAGTGCCACAGTCAACAGAACAGAGACTCCCAAGAGAGGTACCACGACCACTAACCACTTCTGGTCTAGTTCTTGACAGTAAACCTAGCATATTCAGCACACAGTTCTAGATAAATCAACCTAAGGTACAGCATAAGCATATTATAGTGTCCAATCAATCCACACATGTTAAAATTTATACAACGTCCAGTAACGTACAGTATTAATTATGAGAGGAAATGCATGTGGCGGTGGAACTTTCAGAAATAATAATGTGGAGGCTTTAGGTTGCTTTCCATCTTTTATTGGCATTTTAACATCACTTCATGCAGATTTGGTTGGTGCTATGCTAGCTATTGAGTTGGCTCATAAGAAAGGCTGGAAATTCCTTTGGCTAGAATCTGATTTTCAACTTGTAAATTTGGCATTTAAGCACGAGGCAATTGTTCCATAGAATCTCCTTACTAGATGGCTTGACTGATTCGAGCTCTCAAGCATATGTAAATCTTGGTTTCTCATATTTATAGGGAAGACAACCAGTGTGCAGACAAAATTGTCTCCCTTGGTCTGAATGGCTCTAGTTTCACTTGGTGGGACCATATTCCTAATAATGTTTTTGAAATTTACAATCGTAATAGGCTTGGTCTTCCGGAGTTTAGATTTAAGCAATGATTATTTCATGTATTCAAACTGCACCTTTTTTCCCTTCATCAAGGTTTTATCCCATCGGATTTTTCCTTGGGTTTTTAATGAGGCAGTTGGCTAATCACTTTGGTCTGCATTGTTGTTACCTTGAGTTTTGGTCTAGTCCCCCCAAACTTTTTCTTTTTTATTTTTATTTTAATAATATTTAGTTAGAATTGAGAAATTTGGATCTGTGTCGAGGTGCCAACCTAGTTAAGATGTTTGTGCCTTCATCCTTTGCTTCATTTTAACCTTTTGTTTAAAACAAATTATGCGAGGAAACATCTCCTAGTTTAGACTTAATTGGTACTAATCACCTGAGAAGCAGTAACTGTCAGCTAATATTACTCAAATACACATGCAAAAAATTAACGATTAACTCCAACAGCATTAGAATTCAAAGGCACTCACTGTAATATGTGTTGAGAACAACTTTCATCGTCTCCGGTTAAGATTAACTGCCTTAGATCATAGACATGTTTTCGCTGCACCTGATTAAACAAAAAACACGAGCAAATGGTTGATAGAGACTATTTGCATAATTGAAGACAAAGTCCAAAAGTTCCATTTTTAAAAGACAACTAGATGAAGGAATAATGCCATCTTAAGTCATGGAAGAGTTAAAACAATCAAAAAGTTATTTAGCATTGTCACTATCCAAATTGTGGTGAATCACTGAATTGTTCTCTGCAATCATTTTTTATTTCTAAACAGAAATTCTAGAATATATTGAACAGCTTCAACTGAATTTTCAGTAAATAACATCCAAGTACATCTTGAGAAATCCTCAAAAAGGTATTATAATAATTATACCCCAAGACAGGAGGAACACGACTAGGACTCCAAACATCAAATTGAACGACTACAATAAGAAAATAGCTTGATTGTTAATACAACTACAAAAAAGACTCTAATATGCTTTCCAAGCCAACATTACAAAAGGTGTGGTTTTGGTAGAAAACATCTAACCCAACTACATAATCATGCCGGAGTTTATTTTGGAAATAGCACTATTATCAATATTTTGGAAACATAAAACATACCTCCAATACTTCATCAAACTCAACGAGGTTCTTTCTTATGCCGAAGAAGAACTTTTCTGCATTGATTTGCAATACCAATAGCTATAAATATGTGATAATTCCAGTTAGTAGTGGGAAGGTGACATTCATCGAGCAATCATCCAAAATATTTATAAATGAATAAAATTATGAAAACACAGGTCACATGGACAAGATAAATATAGATAGAATTAAAGATACAAACCAAAATAGTTTACTGTATCTGTTATAAAATAAGAAATTCTGTTTCAGAAGAGAAAGAGAAGAAAAGAAAAGCAAATGCCAAGACCAAGCCAATCATATGTAAATAAGTAGAATACAACCTGTTTCACAATGGCACCACCTTCAATGGGAAGATCCTCATCATTGGTAATCTTTGATATAAGTCTAACAGCCCATTCAGTATCAAAATTGAACTTTTGAAACATCTCATCCTGCAAGCTATAACAACGTGGAATAGTGTGAGAACCGATTGACAGCACTTATAACTTATAAGTACTCAACACACCCAGTCGTCTTGCTAACCTCAGAAAACACAGAAGAAAACAAAATATCAAACAATCAAATGGTGTTAAAAACATTCAGCTGTTAAACTCATTCTTTAGTTTTTAAGAAAAAATACAAGACAGAGAAATCCAAATTTATACTTCAATGAAAAATTTGATTCATCACAAAAGTAACAACAACAATCAAAGACCAATCTTTTTTTCCATTGGGTAGGTCGGCTACATGGATCCGTCAAAACTATAAGGTTCCTTCATGCATTAAATCCCAAGATAAGCCACTAAATGGTCATCTTGTATCATGATATAGATGATCCCATTGCCATTAGAAAACCTGTCAGATCTTGCACTAAGCACCCCATGTCCAATTTGATATCATATTCAAATTTGTCTTCATCTATGTCTGTCTTCACCTCAAAACTGTTTAGTGTAGATACTCCAAAAAGAGTACAGGTTGCTCTAGATATTCCAAAGTGGAGGGAAGTTGTACTTAAGGAGATGAAAGCTCTTGAAAAGAACAAAACTTGGAGTGTTACGTCACTATCAGATGGCAAGAAGACAGTTGGATGCAAACGGGTGTTTACTGTGAAGTATAATTCAGATAAGTCAATTGAAAGGTACAAGACTCGCTTGGTGGCTAAAGGTTTTACTCAGACCTATGGTATAGACTACTCAGAGATATTTGTTCCTGTTGCAAAATTGAACACTGTAAATATTTTTTTATCACTTGCTGCAAACCTGGATTGGCCCCTACATCAGTTAGATGTTAAGAATGTCTTTCTTAATGGCAATCTAGAAGAAGTATATATGGACATTCCTCCTGACTTGATTTTGAAAACAAATTTGGATCAAATGTATGCAAACTAAATAAGTCTTTGTATACCCTAGAGCTTGGTTTGAAAAATCCACTTAGTCCATGAAGAAACAAGGGTACAAAGCAGTCCCCCGGAGCTTGGTTTGAAAAATCCACTTAGTCCATGAAGAAACAAGGGTACATCCAAGGACAGACTGACCACACCTTGTTCACAAAGTTCTCCGACGATGGGAAAGATGTTGCCCTAAGTGTTTATGTTGATGATATTTTTCTTACTAGAGACGATACAATACAGTGGAAATGGCAAGGATAAAAGAGAAATTTGCAATAGACTTTGAAATTAAGGACTTGGGATTCATGAGATATTTTCTAGGTATGGAGATTGCTCGGTCTTGAATCTGAATTTCTTGTATTATATATCCTAATCAACCTTACTAAGTGAGGGCAATCCTCAGTCTTCTAAGAAAGTGACAATTGACTTCTATATGCTTCAATCTTTCATGAAAAACTGGATTGGTGGAGAGGTGCAAAGCTGACTGGTTGTCACATACAAGTTCCATAGGGTCGACTTCACAAAAGTGAAGTTCCTGTAGTAAATGCTTTAACCACAATAGCTCACATGTGGCATGGACCATGGCTCGATACTCAACTTCTGTACTTGATCGAGCAACGACCCTTTGCTTTTTGCTTTTGCATGAGATCAAATTCTCCTCAATAAAAACACAATAACTCGATGTAGACCATCTATCACTTGCATCTCCTGCCCAATCAGCATCTGAATATCCAATGATATCAGTGTTGCCTTTATCACAAAAGACAAACTCTTTTCCAGGTGATCCTTTGATATACTTAAGGATTTGAATAACTGCTTCCCAATGGTCTTTTATCTCTTTATCAATTTCAGAAACATTTTTAGTAAGATGGTCTGACAGACATTGTCCTAAAAACCATAACTCAACCAAAGCATACCAATTTAAATAGTTCTTATCACCATTTAATTTAGTTGTGGTAATAACGGGTCGGTGTCCCTTGAAACACAAACGAAATAAGACTCTTTTAGAGAGGATTCTTCACAACAACACCATTCTTTGGACTTGGAATTTGGATCAATCATGATTTCAACACCACCAACTAAAGAACTCTAGATCTCAGAAACAACACAAGAAAAATAGGGTTGTGAACCAAGAAAAAATAGGAATTTGGATCAAACACTAATATCATCTTGAATCTAAATTTCTTGTATTATTATGTGGAGAAAAATACACATATATATAGGTCTAAGCCTCCTAATCAACCCTACTAACAGAGGAAAGATTTAATACAATAATATCCTAATTGATACTACTAATAAAAACAATAAATACAGAATAATAATAAAACAATATCTCAACAGAATGGTATTGTGGTTTCATAGCAGAAATACATTCTAGACTTATTGAAAGAAATAAGAATGAGTGGATGTCGTTCTGCAGATATCCCTATAGATCCTAATGCTAAACTTTTGGGAGAAGGTAATGTTCTTGTTGATACCGGAAGATATCAGAGATTGGTTGGGAAACTAATTTATTTGTCACACATCCGGCCTGATATTGCTTTCTCAGTTAATGTAGTGAGTCAGTTTATGCATTCTCCTTTTGAGAAATATCTTGAGGCGGTCTATAGGATACTGAGATATTTGAAAGAAAGACCTAGAAAAGGATTATTTTTTAAGAAGACTAATGAAAGAAATGTGTCTATTTTCACCGATGTTGATTGGGCAGATTCAGTCACATATAGAAGATCAACCTCTGGATACTATACCTATGTTTGGGATAATCTTGTGACATGGGGGAGCAAGAAACAAGGAGTTAAAGCAAGGAATAGTGCAGAAGCCGAGTTTAGAGCTATGTCTCAAGGTATTTATGAAGGATTATGGATCCTTACAGTCCTAGAAGAACTTAAGATGAAAATTGAGCTTCCATTGAAATTCTACTCTGACAGTAAAGCTACTATTAGCATAGCTCATAATCCAGTTCAATATGACAGAACCAAGCATATTGAGATTGATCGACACTTCATAAAGGAGAAATTAGATGCTGGAATCATATTACTACCTTTCGTGACTTCAAGTCAACAAACTGTAGATATCCTGACCAAAAATTTGGAAAGGCCTACCTTTGAGCATTTGATAGACAAGTTGGGCATGATAGATATCTATGCACCAACTTGAGGGGGGTGTTGGAAAATAATTTACTTCTCTATTTGATTGTTTCCGTTTATTTTCATTTATTTTCTTTTATTCTCCATTAAGGATAGAATTAAGTGTATTGATTTTATTCTCACTATATAAATCAGCTTTTGACTGAGGAATAAAATATAACAGCATTTTACTTATCATCTCCAAAAGTTTTCCATCCCGCCTCTAACATCTTCATTGTGTTGGGTGTGAAAGAGTGGATTTAATCTCACATTGTCTAAAGATATGATATGCGTAGTGTTTATAAAGCTTGAACAGTCATATCTTACAAGTCGGTTTTTTAAGAATGAGTTAGACCTAGTGTAAAATCATAATAGAATGTTATCCTCTCCACTATTTCCCATCCCTTGCTTACATTCTCTTTCTTTGTTCATCATCACTGCACAATCTCTTCTGCAATACCTTGCTGCTTGTACATTCTGTTATTTACATTCTCCCACTAGCGTTACCCCTTTACTCCCATTCCTGTTTCTTCTACCTCAACATGATTTTCCTTGGCCTAACACTATCCAGCCCACTCTATTTCTGTTCTCTTATAAGTTATACATGAGTTGAAGGTCCGTTAGCATGCCCGTGTAAAACACGAAAACTAAAACCTAGCATGGATCCACAAATACCGAGACAAGAAAATTATTGAATTCTGTCTTCTATTTTTAATATTGAATAAACATCAGACAATCCAATACAAGAATGAAAGTTTGTACCCAATAATGAAAACAATACTTTGTCAATGAGCAAGACTGAGCATCACCCTTTTAGGTTTATGTAAATATACTAGTATTTTTAATATTGAGTAAACATCAGCCCAATACAAGGATGAAAGTTGGCACCCAATAATGAAAACAAAACTCTGTCTATGAGTAAGACTGAGCATCACCCTTTTTGGTTTATGCATATAAAAAACATGTAATATTAACAGCAGCAACAATATACTATTTCTACCTGATCATAAATCTTGTTGACCCCGGATCCCCCTGCCTCCCTGCTCTGCCACGAAGCTAGACAAAAAGAATATGAAAAACGAAATATGAGCAAAACAATGGTCTCAGATGTTGATAGTAATTGTTAGATATAAAACCATTAATTTGCTTTTGCCTCATAATTTGAGCTTTTAGGGTAGTTGGTTCATAACACAGTAGACTCTTTATGACTAAGTGATCAAGAGTATGATTCCGTTTCCCCTATTCTTCTAAATACAAATTAAATTTCAGCCCGTGTTTGGGCAGGCTAGTGCATGTTAGATGGAGAAGAGTGTAAGCTTTATATGATTGTAGCAAAATTATAATGGCAAAGTAGAACTGCAATTTATTATGCTATTATGCCCAAAAGTCAAAATAAGCCAAAAGAATACCCTATTAGAAGCATGACAAATATTTATTAAATGTTGGAATTGAGACTTGACTACCCCATAAGTATTGTATAAAAAAGTAAACATTTCGATATCAAATTCATATAATTTCAAGTTCGCGCAGAGTTGAATGCAAAAATGAAAATATTATTTGTATATAGATAGCAAAACCAGTCGGAGTCAAATCTAAAAGATGGATCTCAAATTAGTAACATGTATACAAAAAGCAGCTGCAATCCCATTGACATGTATAAATTTAAATATCTTTGACTTAATGACATAGAGGAGTGGAACCATACCCTCTTTCTCTCGCACATTTAAGTGGGGGAGATCAAGGGGAAACAGCTTTTCCCTTATCTTTTAACAAATTAAAATTAGTTTTGTTCCCTAAATAATTGAAATGTTTGTTAAAATCTTTCCCTCCTTATTTTCATCCACAATTCAACATTTTTCTCCCTAACTAAACGAGTGCTAGTTAACATCTTTCCCTAGTTATTAATCATCCAAGGGAAATGCTACAACGAGATAATTGCAAGATCTAACATACTATCACTTTAACTGTTGCAATGCTTAATTACCCACCTGGTTGTCTATTCTTCGGGACTCGTGTAAAGATGTACCAATCACATGAAGGCCCCCAAGCCTTTTTACCTCAGACCCTTCTTGCAAACAGTGTTCTTCACAATCCTTTAAAACTGACAGATACGCAAGTGCTACTGTTGGACCAAGTGGGTATATCTCAGATTCTTCATTGGCAAGCTTCTCCAGCTCTTTCAAACCATGTGAAAGACTCATTTCAACAGACTCTGAGATAAAAGATATAGCCTTCTGATATGTCCAACTTTTACCCTCACTTTTCGATACATATTTTGCTGAAAATTTTCATGTTGCAAAGAATATAATACCTTCAGGTTAAAAGCACGTATAGTAATTGCAACTAAGTAAAACAAACAAATTTGATCTGAAATTTAAAAAAAAAAAAAAAAAAAAAAATATATATATATATATATATATATATATATATATTAAAAAAATCAGCTAAAATCACATACCCATTAAGGCTGTTTTAGCCAGTAAGGCTAATGATGATGATCCCACCTTTATCTTCGGAAGCATCTATATCAAAAAGATTCATCCAGAAACTGTGTTTTTTTAACAAATAAAATAAAAATTAAAAAAGTTCCAAAGTATCTATCAGTTCTAAAAAATTACCTTTTCTGAAATGGTCTCACTAGCAAGTTTACTGTTTGGATCCTCCCGTGACAAAAAAGGAACTACAGTGTCCTCTATAATTTCTCTGGCAAGCATCTATACCCAGAAAAAAATGTATCTAAGATCCAACTCATTCTGAAGGGACGTGTCAAATAAAAAAAGGACACCATACAATTATAGAAGAGGTAGAAAATTCAAATGATTATTTTTCCAGACATTAAAAATACATCATTAAACAAACACACTGGGATCCATATTGGAACATATACTTTTGGATTTCCTCCAAGGATTATATCTGTGCCCCTGCCTGCCATATTTGTAGATATTGTAATGGCATGTTTCCGTCCTGCCTGTGCAACAATTTCAGCTTCTCTCCCAGCATACTGTGAGTTAAATGAGGGGTAGTAAGGAAAATTGGTGAGGAAGGCAAAACATGGAGGAGAAAATGAGGGCCTATCTAAGTTATAGGTAAGAAAGACAGTACAGCGCATTAAATTTTCACGAACCTTGGGTCGAGCATTCAGAACATTATGAGGAATCTCCCATTCCCTAAGCAGACCAGCCAAAAGCTCAGAATTTTCTACACTGCATAAGAGTGAAAATAATTATTCTTCAAAGATGCTAAACATGCGATGAAGACCTTTTGGACTTACTTCCTCAGAATTAAAGTCCTTTTGTGTTGAAACATGGACAAAGTTCAACCTTTTACTGATGTGTCCTGTTTCAACAACTAAAATCCCTAAAAAGTTTAAGGTGTCTGCAGTGGACTGTAGACCTAGTAATGGTTTATAGTCCTGGAAATAATAATTTCTCTCAAGACTGTGCCCTCATTAATAACTTCAAAAGTATACTCTTTCAATTGATTATTGGTAACTTGAAATTCAGACCGCAGAAATATAAATGTTAACCTACTAAATATTGGTTAACAATACACAGACGCACAACGACGACAACAGCAACAACAACCAAGCTTTCTTCCAATTGACGGGATCATTATAGGCCTCAATTGAAAAACAAATTTCCAGTAAGGGACTTAGAGCAGGGTTTTTCTTCACGGTTACTCCTATAAAATATGGAAACTAACAGGTGAAGATAGTGTATAACCTGGCCAACAGTAATAGATGGTAGTATTTAACTACTTTTTTATACTAATAAACATTTATATTATATATATATATTATATATATATATATAATTATATATATTATATATATATATATATATATATATATATATATAAAAGTTTAAAAGTACAAACTACAATGCATCCCTCTTAAAAGGTATAAAATAAAATACATAAGAAGCAAATCCAAAACACAATAAAACCCTTCAATCCCTATGCACATCTGACCACAATATTTCAGTGAAGAAATGGTGAGCAATATGTATAGGTCCTTGCCTTGGAATTTGGGTTGGGCCTAACTCATCCCTACAAAACCGGCTTGTAAGGTGAGGATTGCCCCCACTTATAAACACAACACATGTCATATCTTTAAGCAATGTGGGACTAATTTCACCCCTTCAAAGCCAACACAATGAAGGTGCTAGGGGCTGCAATGAAGGCAAGCCAAAGTGCCACAATTAAGACGACTAGGGGCGGACTGCAATTAAGACAAGCCAAAGTGCCGCAATTAAAGCGACTAGGGGCGGACCGCAATTAAGGTGGAAAGTCCAACAGAAAGAAGTATTTGTAGCCAAACTTGTTATGAAAACAGAATGCTAAACATAATGAAGTAATATAAAAAAAAATTCATTAAAATAGCCAGAATTTTACCTAGTTGTCCCAACCAAGACAGGACGCCCTTGTCTAAACATATCTTCAACTTCTCGGCGAACTTGCTCCCATTTCCCACGAGCAGTCTTGAATAATGTATTAATGGAAAATCATATACACGGAAAAAATAACAATGAACTACCAAGGTTGTAACAATTAATGATACTTAAGAAGAATCCATAATAATAATTATTAGATGTCCTACAGCAAATGCTTGAATAGGCAAGTCTTTACGAATATTAGGAAGATTTGTGGGCACTTCAATGACTGGCGTCTGAAACATTTTTAAGAACTCCTTCTCCTACAATGATATAATTGATTATCAAGAACTCATAAATGCGCAACTTGTACTAGTAATGACAACTTAAATTTGTCAGATCTATTAAATATTTACTTCTGTTTTTGCAGTTCCAGTCATTCCTGACAATTTTGGATAAAGCTTGAATAATGACTGGTATGTGATTTGTGCCACGACAACAGAATCTGCCTGTGCAGATTCAAAACATTGAAACTTAGAATCAAATAATTAAGAACAAATTAGTGTCATCAACAAAATAATAGCATCAAGGAACCTCCATATATACCTGAATCTTCAAACATTCCTTTGCCTCCACAGCCTGGTGAATCCCCTCAGACCATCTCCTTTTCTCTTCAACTCTTCCTGTCAACTGAGAAATGTTGTTTATCATATAATCAAATTCTTAGAAAAGTATCAGCAAAAGGTATTTGTGTAATTATTAAATGAAAATGGAAGTCATATAATGCTGCAGGGAATTACTGGAAAACAGTAATTTTAGAGATATAAAAACCACTTATGCAACTCAACCCTAATTGCTTCTTGCATAGTTAGTCCTTGACAATCTACCAAAGCCTCTTTAATTAATTTGTCAATAATTCAGTCCTTGTCATCCCCATTTTTCATAGTTAAAATAAATATAGTACAATGTAGAGTGGATTGTTCAAATTTCAAGCCTAATGTGCTCTAGCATGAGAGTGTTAGTAATAGAAAAGCAACTCAGTGTATCACCTACCAATCTAGGTATAGAGGCCCCACAATATGGCTGGTTATTTTATCACTTACTAGTTACTACTTACTAGTAATTAAGCTTGAATCTCGAGTTCTAAACAATTAGTTCCCATGCTCTGATTAATACAACGTAAGTTCCGTATCTAGCCATCAAAGTATAATGACTTAAAAGCTTGACAACACCAACAAGAATATGTAAGAAAGAATGCTTTTTTCCTTCATAGTATGAATGCAATGAAACTCTCGAAGTGATGTCCAGGTTAGCAGCTTACTCATCTAAAATTTATTCATCACCTCTTTACTCTAATTGTTAATCTGCATAGATCCGAAAAAGGCAGATAGCATGAGAAGAAAAAAATAAGCAAACGGCTAAATAAACCAGAGTACTTACATCCCATATCAATTTCATTTGCCCCCAACTTTGTCATTTTATTTTCCCGTCACCTATACCAGAGTAAAAGTGTCCTCTTCACCAATGGATACAAAAATGGTGGAGAGAAAACTATCAATAATAAATAGATACTTGATCTAGTTATATTCTTTGGTTGTACATGCACTTGTAAATGGTTAGTTCTCTCTGGTCTTAGGAGGAACGCGCAGAGCCGATGGTTTACCTTGTCTTAGGAGGAACACGCAGAGCCGATGGTTTACCAAAGGTCTGGTTCCTTGTATAGAAAATCTTCCTGGCAATGTAGTGGTCAGGCGGCGAGTCCAATTGATGTTGAGCCAACGGCAACGCAGGTGATTGTGGATGAAAAAGCTTCTATTTGGGGGGATCATACCCAGACGAATGGATAGACTCACACTTCAGGGGAGATTGTTTGTGTCAAAAGTGTGAGTTAGAAGTCTCACATTGGATAGAAAAGTGAATGTTGGGCAACATATAAGAGAGAAGACACATATACCTAATGCCTTGAGATTTTTGGTGAAGATGTGGTGTCTAGTTCACTTATCTGGTTGGTCAAAGTCCAACGTGATGATCCCCCGACTCCCAGGCTCCTCTCATGACCCAATAGAGTAATCCTTGAAACTTATATAATGTGATGCTATCAATTATGCGCTATTTCCCTTAAATTTTCTGGTGATATATTTAGGTAGGGCAGTCTACAATATATGCACAAGGGACCTAACCCTTTTGGTATACCCTTTTTTAATCTTATACTCCCTCCGTTCCTTTATAAGTGTCACTTTCTTGAAAAAAAATTGTTTCTTTTTTATTGTCACTTGCAAAATTCAAGATAGTATTAATTGCATTTTTGTCAAAATTACCTCTAAGTAATTATGAGAGAGAGAGAGAGAGAGTAAAATGAATGTAATAAATAATTAAGGGTATTATAGGTAAAAGAAAAATTATTGTTTGAAAAGTAACAATAATGATTAGCATTCTTGGTATGTGTAAAAAGTCAAAAAATGACACTTAAAAAGGAATGGAGGGAGTATATGTGTAGCATGTTCATGTAACCATGTCAATGGTATGCTCAGATAAATAAAAAACTGTGTAATATTAAAATCATAAAGAAACTTTGATAATATTACCTCATTTATAATTATAGCCTTTCCATCTCTAACAATGTATTGCACATCTCGGCGATAGAATTCTTTAGCTTTTAAAGCATTCATCACAAATCTGCAGTAACTCAACTCTTACTACTCATGTTTAACTGATTGAACATATATTCCAATCCCAACATGTTAGCCCAAATTCCCCATAAAGTAGCAGGTATTTGATAAGTATAAGGATAACAATGATTACAATAACTAATGTAAGTCTCCATCAAAGTAAGCACCAAAAATAATCGTGATAACAAATGAGATGTCAAATAGAGAAAATGAGGGAAACATAAGGTGGTTTTGGGGAGTAAAGTAGGGATTAGAGTGATAAGGAAGTTGTAGGTTCAAATCCACTCCTCTAACAAAATACCAAATAAATACTAATATTGGCCATTTCAAAAAAAAGTAGAGAAAAATGAATCGCCTTTCGAAGGATTGCCCTTTACACATGTCAAATTGTATTATTTTTTCATCTTTTCTCTTTGCAGTGTTTAATTGTATCTTATTTCTTATTTTACTGAGTAAAAAAAAGAAAAATGTAATCCTGCATTGCGGTATTACTGTTATTTCATTTGTCCAAAAATAACATAATGGAAAAAAATATAAAAAGATATGCTTATGTTAATTCCCACCCACTTTTTCTCAAGCTGCCATTGAATTTCAAAATAACTACACAGCAACCAAAGTGAATGATAAACTTTTTTGTTCAATAAATATTTAAGGCAGAAGAAAATTCACCTCGCCCAGGGATCATTTTCATCCCAAAGGTCATTTGTTTCAAGAGCCATTTCAGCAAGAGTAATTCCTTCCTCGGTCAACTCCACCGAATTATTTTTGAGTTCCACTTTGTAATGCTGTTAACAAAATAAAATATATGAAACTATTTTCTTAAATTATCCAATAAAAAAAAGTTCACAGAATGGATGAAGAGAGAGAAAAGGAGCAAATGAATCGATAAGTGAAAAAAAAAATGTACTCACAATGCCCTGTATCAGCAATTCAGCCACTTTTGCAGCAACAGGGTACCGTGCAGCATCTTGATTAGCCTGTGATTCATAAGGAGAAGCAAAAAACAGCATGAGACTTTAAAATGATGACAGACAGAAGCGTAAAAAGAAGAAAAAATGAATAAGGTGATGACAGACTGGACCACAAGAGGAAAACAAACAATAAAATGACTCTTGAGCTGACCTCACCACTGATTAACAGCGGATTTCTTCCCTCATCTATCAGTACTGAATCCACCTCATCAACAATAGCAAAATGAAATGGCTTTGGCCTGTAGTCATGGAGAAGAATCGTCAGTAATCCAATTGTATTCCATACCACATAAAAAAACACAACATCTAAGTTTTAGTTAAGTAATACACACTACCATCTCATCACAAGCTGTTCGCTATTTCCAGCAAGATTATCTCTCAAGTAATCAAAGCCAAGCTCCTAATATAAGAAGGGAAAGAAAAGGTACACAAGAAACCATGCACTGTCAAGAAATAAATGCACAACTAAGAAGATAACAATCGAAGCTGAAAATTGTAATTACCGAATTATTCGTGTATGTTATATCACATCTATAGTTGAATCTCCGCTCTGCAGAGTTCATCCCCCTCTGTGCATGCAAACATTAAATAATAAGTTTAACAGAAAGTGCTGTTGTGAGCTATTATTAATTAACATATAAAAATCTTAAATCGTATTATGCAGTTACTGTTACAAAAATTGTTGAAAACCAGAGTCGGCCATTTGTACATTATGTCATCAAAACATGTGCTCGTACATCCCACCATCAAACACCTCATTGATAAAAAACAAACTTTACCATTGGCAGGGAGAACTTACCTGAATAAGACCAACAGAAAGACCTAAGAAACGATGAACACGCCCCATCCATTCAGCATCACGCTGAGCTAAATAATCATTGACAGTTACAACTGCAAAGACATTAAGATCAGAGCAAGTCATTTTTGTAAAACCAAGTGCCTGCAGCATCTGAAGAAATCATCCAACAATCTATCAAAGCTTTAAATTGTTGGCATTAACACAAACCATGGACACCCTCAGCGGTCAAGGCGTTAAGATATGCGGCTAGCGTGGAGACTAAGGTTTTCCCCTCTCCTGTTTTCATCTCAGCAATTGACCCATCATGCAGCACAGCTCCACCGATAATCTAACAAAATGAAATTTTCATGAAGAACAACTCAGTTACCTTCTTCTAGTCTTCTATAAATTAAATATGCATGGAATATAGTGGATTTAGCTCGTCTACAACTAAGAAGAAGTGAACTCTAACAATTGAAATTATAATAAAAATATAAGGAAAACTATAACAAAAAACATTATAAGATTGTCAAATTTTGGATAGTCGATTTTCACATTGTTAACTCCATACTTTATTATTGAATACAACAGAAAAACGGGTGCAAGAGAGTGAGACCTGAACATCAAAATGGCGCATTCCAAGTTTTCTTATGGCAGCCTCACGAACAACTGCGAAGGCCTCTGAAACATTCATTCATCAAAATTACATTCAAAAGGAGGTTCTAAGGTTAATCAAATTAAGCAATGAAAAACAAAGTAAAAGAAATAGTAAAGTGAACCAGCTTGAATATCTGCCAGTGTTTCCCCTCGTGCGAGCCTGAGGCGAAACTCCTCCGTTTTGGCGGCCAACTGCTCATCGGAGAGAGCCTGAATCCGAGGCTCGAAAGCATTGACGGAGTCCACCAGACGGAAGTAGTCGTTAACTACCCAGTGGTTTAAGCTAGTGAAGTCAGTGAAAGTCTTATGAATGCGACCAAGATTTTCCTGAAACGAAGAGGATATAATATAAGTCAAACGCAGTCAGTTATGGCATTTCGTCGAACAGTTGATGTGCACGGAGAGCGAACGGACCTTAATAGATGTGGCGGCAACGAATACGGGAGAGAAACGACGTCGTGGGAGGCGTGGGAGGGAATGAGAGGGTCGAATGAAGAAGGCATTGGGGTGAGATGGAGTGGTTCTCTGAACGGTGAAGAAGTGTGTGAATGGGTGTGAGAGTGTTGCCATTAGAAAAAGGTGCGGTTGTGTTGTGATTAGAAGTTGAACATTCAGTAGAAGTTGGGTAAGGATGATGTTGCGTGAGGAAGGAGTGGAGTTGATTCTGGTGTCAGAGTTGTTGGACGGAATAAAAAAGAAGCGGTTTGTTGTCTCCGAACACTGAAATTAATTTTGTTTCTATTTGGACTTGGGTTGAATATAATTAATTTTGATATAATTGAGTTTCATAGAATAAATTTGTGTTTGGATTGATATGTGTAAAAGTGAGTTATATACTAGTATAAAAATCAAATTTAAATTCAAGATTAAAGTTCTAGTTTTAAGTATAATTATTTTTTAAGGTTGAATGAATTCTACTTTAAAAAGATTTAAATATCTCAAAATCACTTCAGAATCAATTCTACATTTTTACAATTATTTTCTACTCTTCCAAATATCAAACTAAACATGCTATAATTGGTTGGTTATCGATAAGACGTTGATTCTTTTACCAATCGTGTTGCCTCCTGAATGGTATCTCAAAGAGTTTGCAACTGATGTGGTATTAGAGAGAATGTCGACAGGAATTTAAAAAAAAAATGTAATTGATATTGATGCACATTATTATAGAGAGATCATTATTGGTTCAATTTGATAAGACCCCTTCATTAATTGGGCAAGCAAGACCTGAAAGGTTAAAGTGTTTGAATGACTATGACATTTGATGGTCCAAAAAGTTTAAAACGGTCCACAAGCCCAAGTATGAGCTTAAAAGGTTGAAAGGGGTTGAATGGGCATGACATGTGATGCTCTAAAAGATTACGGTGGTATACACCCCCGAGCATGAGGTTTAGATGGTTGAAGTGTCTGAATCGTATTAAAAATGGCCTTTGTGAACTCGATACGTATAGACCCTTATATTGAAATAATGTGTTTGTGCCTTAGATGTTTTATGTTTAACATTTGTTTTATCCTTTCTAAATGAATCTCTTATAATTCATTTAGTGTTTATTGTTGGTCTTTTCAAGTCCAAGTAGTGTCATATGTCATGTTATATTAATGACAACTTTGTATGTGGTTAAGTAGTCAAGAGTTTCTCTTCTGCTTTCACAAGACTCTGCTTACTCAAACAGACAAGAAGTTGGGAATACATCACTAGGATTACGGTGCATCATTGTCTTCATCAAAACATCATAACGGTTGTCAGTATCAGGAACGTCAACTTCATACCTACGAGCACATAGATCCACTGGTTTTCTAAGGATTATACTTGTTTCTCAAGTGACTTCAGTGATTCTTCAAGTGACTGCTATAACGACATTGTCATTTCCTCTTTCGCATATCTTAAGTGGGGTTATGTCAATATGTTTATGGATTTAAGTGGTTTCAAGTTGGGTTAGGTGCACCCCGAGGTGATAGAGCGCCCTTTTGAATATTCTTTTGATGAAAAAGTCTCGATTTTTCGTGTCACTGTTTTCATTTCTTCTACCAGAAATGGGAGATATATGGTTCTAGAGCCCTATTAAGGGTGGGGGTGTATGAGCATATGTCTCCTTTTTGGTGTTTCAAATGATGTCTATATTTGTGCATGTATCTTTGATGAACTCCATCACAAAGTTCCTTTTAATAATTTCAAAAGTGACATACTTAGGTTATTAAAGGTTGCACCTTCGCAACTCCATACTAATAATTAGACCTTCATAAAGGCATTTCAAATAAAGTGTAAGGGTTTGGGCATAAGTTTCTTAGCAGGTATATTTTTCTGAATATGAGTGGTGATGGTTTTGGTTTCCTTTGTGGCTCATCGGAGGGTAGTTCTCACTTTGTTTTAGTGTTCTTCTTTCTTTTTTTACTTACTCAATTTTTATTTGTTTTTCGCTTCTCCATTGATGTAGAATTATGTCTGCCTCATGATCTCCTACATATTTTTGGTTGACTCTAAACTCAATGACTCGTTGAAATGCTTTACTTTCAAGTTATTCTGAAGTGCTCCTACAAACATCTTCCAATTTGACTTTATGACCCATATGGTTGTTAAACGGATACGATAGTTTTATATTATTTATGTACATATTTTACAACACCATACTTCTTATTATAATCAAACCAGGGTAATTAATAAATAATAGTAATATTCTCTATTATAGCTTCTATGATATTAATGGACAACTCACGCCAACACTCCTCTTCAAGTTGATGTATAGAGATCTTGAATGCCTAACTTGTCAAGTGTGTTGAAGAAGTTTCTGCTACATTCAGTTTTTATCAGTATATTTGACAATTGATCTTCAGATGTAACAAACAGAAACTGAATCATCTTGTCTCCAAATTTTGCTTGTTAAAGTGTCGATCTACTTCCACGTGTCTTATTTAATCATGTTGAACCAGATTATGAGCAATTTCAATTGCACACTTGTTGTCACCAAAAAAGGTTCATCGCACTATTCAGATCAAAGCCAATTTCAATTAACAATCTTCAAAGATAAAGAACATCAAAAATACCATTAGCCATCCCTCAAAATTCTGCTTCAGCACTTGGTAATGCTACAACCTTTTGTTTCTTACTTTTTCATGTAACCAAATTTCCTCCAATAAACGTAAAATAGCCTCAGGTAGATCTATTATTATTAATATCCCCTGCCCAGTCGGCGTCTATATAGCATTCAACTTGTACATGATTATAATTTGTCAACGTTAAGCTTTTTCCAAGCAAGGACTTCAAGTTCCGCGTGATTCGAATCACTGCTTCCATGTGATCTTTATTAGGGTTATACGTAAATTGGCTTACTACACTTACCGCATACGCTATATCAGGTTGTATATGAGATAAGTAAATAACTTTGCCAACTAATATCTGACACCTTCCTTTATCTGTTGACACTTGGTCTGGATATTCTCCAAATTGGTGATTATAGATAATTTGAGTATCTACAAGTTTACAGTTTACTAGCCCAACCTCTGACAAAAGATTCAGGATATATTTCCATTAAGATAAAAATATGCCTTTCTTCGACTAAGCAACCTCAATACCTAGAAAATATTTTAGTCCACCTAGATTTTTCATCTCAAATTTTATTACCAGATGTTTTTGAAGTTTTTCTATTTCTTAAGAGTCATCTCATGTAATAATCATATTGTTTGCATACACAATCAAAGTTGTCATCTTACCTTGTCAATATTTCAAGAACATAGTATGGTATGTGTTGCTTTGTTGGAAGCCATATTTTTCCATTGCCAAGTTTACCCTTCCAAACCACACTTTAGGAGATTTCTTTAAGTCGTACAAACTACGTTGCAACTTACGCACCAACTTAGTCTCATAATTTATCATGTATCCTGGAGGGACATCTCTCTCTCTCTCTCTCCTCTCTCTCTCTCGTCTCTCTCTCTCTCTCTCGTCTCTCTCTCTCTCTCTCTCTCTCTCTCTCTCGTCTCTCTCTCTCTCGTCTCTCTCTCTCTCTCCTCTCTCTCTCTCTCTCTCTCTCATATATATAATATATATCTCTCCATCTCTATATATATATATATATATATATATATATATATATATATATATATATATATATATATATATATATATATATATATATATATATATATATATATATATATATATAGAGAGAGAGAGAGAGAGAGAGAGAACTACCCACTTACTTACCACTACAGGTTATCACGGAATTCGAATGTGCCTTGGGATTTTGTTCGGGTTACTCCGGGAACGATTCGGGAGGGACGGAAGAAGAAACTTGTTGTTGTGCTACTTAGGAGATTTGAGTCTCCAATATATTGGTATGAATGACAATATTATCAACCTTGGTGTTCAATTTCCTAAGTGTCTCATTCGTGATGAGGTTTTGATTTCTAAACTCATCGTTTTGATGGGTTTGTGTCAAAATGAAAATTTCCATCAAAAGTTCAAGGTTAGATTTCTTAGGCTTGAATGGTGTATCTTTTTGGAACCCCGAAGGTCTCATGGATTGTTGGGGGTTGTTGTTCCTATAAGAGAAGTTGGGGTGATCATGCCACCCCGAACTATAGGTGTTGGAGTATGATTTATTCATTTGGCTATTGTTCACAAAGTTTGCATTTTCTTGGGTGGATGATCCCGTGGGGATCATTTGACAATCTCCATCGGTATGACCATTAACTCCACATATCTCATAGTAGATAATAGTGGGGACAACATAAGTAACAGGGGTTGGAATAGTAGGGGTGTAAGGTGTGATGCGTAGACTATTCATCTTTTGGTAAAAAGCATCCACCTTAGCATTCATATGATCAAACACATTAAACTCATAAAGACCACTGGTCTTAGGGGTAGACTTAGCGGTAACTTGTCGCATACTTCCCCATGAGTGGCGGTTTTTGGACATCTTTTCTATCAAGTTATAAGCTACATCTTGAGGACTATTCATAAGGGCTCCACCAGAAGTCGCATCTAAGGTCATCCTTATGGAGTAAAGAAGACTATTGTAAAAGGTATGAATAATCATTTGCTTCTCAAGCCAATGTAAATGGCATTGTCTTAACAAGTATTTATAAATATCTCAGGTGTCAAACAAGAATTAACCATCTCCTTGCCTAAAGTTGTTTATGTCAATCCTAACTTAGTCTGTTTTGCTTGGCAAAAAGTACCGCGCAAGAAAGTCTGATTTCAATTCGGTATAGGAAGTAATAAAATTAGTGGACAGGGATTGAAGCCAATACCATACACAATTTCTTAAAGAAAAAGGTAATAAACAAAAGAGGATGGAACTTTGGTCAACATCACTGGCCTTAACGATAATACAATTATCAACAAAAATAGAAAGGTGAAGGTTCAGATTTTCCAAAGGTAAACCGATAAATTGGTTTTGTTGCACCATATCGATCAAGGAAAGTTTTAGTTCAAAATTATTAACCAAAATTGGCGGGTTCATAACACTACAATTTGTTTCCTCTTCGGTGGGAATACCATAATCCTTAAGGGGGCTTAGTATCAACCAAATCAGCCATAGTTTGTAATATAAGGTTTCGGTGTCTCTCGAGTATGAAACCCTCGACTTCGTCTATGGGCTCAACTAAGCTATCAACAGAACGAGTTCTTCACATACAAGAGCAACGAGAACAATAACAAACGAACACTAAAATAAACAGAAAAATAAGCTTAGTTTATACGATGATCAAACAAAAATTCAATATTAAACGCAATTGGTCCCCGACAACAACACGAAAAACTTGATGCAGCCGCAAGTGCACGATTGTGTAAAGTAATAAAATAAATATATAACCACTAAGGAGTATTAAATTCTTGTCTTGTCGGTGTATATCTAGAGAAATTTAAAATATGGATTTTGGTAAGCAACTTAATTGAAAAATCACTTAAATCTCAATTGGGGCAAATAGGACATGGGGTCACGGTTCATACTCTGACACAATCACATGATCCTTATTATATCTATTACGAGAACTTTGCATAAATTATAGAAAATAGATAAAATTGGGCACAACCTGCTTTCGCCAGCGCATTTTGCTTATCAATGACGAATAATCCATCTGCTTTCGCACAACATAATTATTCTTCGACGAGTCATCACTTTTGCCTAGCTCTATGTTTTCTCAAATTCGTCTAAGCGCTTTAGCTGTTTTGGACTAGGTTGTTTAAAATTTGCACTTCGGTATCGACACACATCCTTTCAGATTACAGTTGATACCTGAGAACCACTTACTTTCATAAAGAAGATGGAATGCATGAACTCAAATTATAAAATAAGTTTAATTAAAATTATCGCAATCGATAGTAACATATCATTAAATAGGTCATGAAATAATTCTCATAACCCCTAATCCCTAAAGAACTACTCACTCATGGTGATGCCAAACATAATCGCAACGATGTTCATTATCAAATTCATATCTAACAATCACAATAAATGAATAATTGAAATAGATTGGATAACAAGACTTGAGTTATGATTAAACCTTTATTTCATGATTGCTCCCTTGGAGACTTGAGTTACAGAGAAAAAAGAACATATAACATGTAGAAATTTGGAATAAAATTGTGACAAAAGTTGGGATCCCAAAATTCATAACAGGCTATGAGTTTTATACTAAAAAGTAAAAGTGCATAAAATCCTTGGCTTAATGAAAATTATTCAGATTGGAAACATGTCAAATATTGCCTAAAAGTCACAGTAGAAGAGGATCAATCTAAATATTGGAAACAATGGGAACAAGCCAACTTTCTCTCGCCTCCCTCCTACGGCCCGTAGCAACTGCTACGGGTGATTGTTGCAGGTCTCTACATTTTGTACCATGAGGGCTTCAAGGAGGTGCATAGGTTTTTTGGCTATTACATCCCATAGAAGCTGTTACGGGTGGTTGTAGAAACCCCTTGGTTTTTGTATGAGACAAATTGTCTTTTTGCCGTTTTGCCTCATTTTACTTGTCTCTGATACCTCTTTGTCTTGGATGCTCATTAGACCCTGAAATTAACAAGAAAGTACAAACAAAAGCATAAAATAATAAATTAACAAGAAAGTAGAAACAAAAGCATAAACTATGATAATTGAAAGTAAATTGAATGAAATATAGTAAAATACTAAAGGAAAACGACTAGAAATAACGGTGCAAATATCACTTATCAGCATCCCAAGCGAAACAAGTATTTGATGTCATTGATCCTTCTAACACAATATGATCAATTGTTCTTCAAGAAAAATATATTCCTAATAGTGATGAAAATCAATATTTTAATTTTGATACCCTCACTTTCGTAACACATGTACATCTCTCATCAAAAGAAAATGAGTACGATGATGATGTACATGCTATTTGTCGTGATCATCAAAAGGGGATATGGGAAAACTAGTAAACACTTAGTAAAATATATTTACTCATTTATCTTTTTATATTCTTTTTACTAAAGATTGATGTTGTTGTTGATAATCTTAATTGGTTTCAAATGTGGTTCAAATTATAAGTGTTTAATGATCGGTGACAAATAACATAAGAGAACTTTTGAATGACCTACAGGACTTTGCATTTTGGTTATTGTTTTTGTTGGTTAATCATTTGTTTTATCTTTAATTTTTTGTAAAATTATAAGGTGTACATGTGCCATTTGGCTTTGCAGATGGTGTAAACAATAAATATTTTTGGTACAATGATTATGTTTGAGAAATGAGTAAAATGTACAAAGTATATATTTTAGAAATGGTCAAAATATGATTATGTAATAATGTAGATCTGTTTTAGAAATGGCCAAAATATGGTTCTATAATACACGTTCAAACCAAAATGTAGAAGAAAAAAACAAATAACAATGTTTTCCCCTCGGTTATTATTGTAAAATGAGGTAATAATACTTCTATATTACCTTAATTTCTCAAATAAGTGAGAGGAAACATGGGGCACGCCATCCATTCTAAAAATAATAAAAATGCAGAAGTTGAGGATCGAACCCATGTAAAGAACACTTTACCCCTCAATTTTGCATTAACCGAGAGTTAAAGTGGCAATTTTTCACGACGTCCTTCGTTACCTCGTCTCTGCAACCGAGGTTTAATTTCTTTTGTATCTGAAATTAAATGTTTTTTTGTAGTAGTGTATAAAAGGACCGATGCAAGTTAGATCTCACGAGGATACCAACCGACGAATCTAGTGACATTTGACATAAAGAATTCGATGTTGCCAAGATGGAGGGACAAACGGTTTCATGGGCAAACTAACAGAGACTCGTAGGAACATTTGACCATGTTCAATGAGACGTGTTCAATGTGAAACATGAATGAAGTTACAGTAGATTAACTGAAATTGTAGTTATTTGGTTTCTCGCTGATAGGCAGAGCAAAAGAATGGTTGCAATATTTATCAAGTGGTACCATACAAACTTGGCAGGAATTAGAAGACCAGTTCCTGGAGAGGTATTACTCAAATGAACACTTTGTAGAAAGAAGAATTGCAATCTCAAATTTCAATCAAGAAGAATATGAATCAGTGTCAGATGTGTGGGAAAGGTTTAAATTGTTATTCCGAGTGTCCAAACCATAACATGGGTTCAATGGAACAAATGACTCACTTCATGAGCAGGCTTACAACACCCGCTTGTATGTTTCTTGATGCATCAGTGGGATGTACATTGAGAGATAAGACAAATGAGGAAGTAAAAACACTTATTGAGAACATGTGTCAGGACGAGTACCACTCGAGCAACCGAGGTATGAAAGCAAAAAGTTTTATTGCAGTTGATACGCACACAACTCTACTAATCCGGTTGAAGGAACTTACTAAGCATTTAGCGACATCTCAACCGACCCAAGCCAATGTTAACCAAATCAAAATCTTTTGATGCATTTTTTGTGGAGAATGGCATACAAATGATATATGTTTAACTAATATGGAGAATGTGATAGTGTTTTTTCTAATGTTCACGCGTGTGAAAATATAATTGTATTATTATTTTTATTAAATTTTGATTTTATTTTAAATAATATGTAAAATAGAAAAAAATAATGGAATGAAATATAGTTAATAAAAAAAAGAAGTTAATGATTTAAAATAAAAACTGAAAAAGGTAAATTTGAAAGGAAAAAAAAAAACTACCCCAAATTTAAGATTTCCCTTTATATAGGTACTAGCGTTCAGACGGGCACTCCCGTGCCCATCTGCCCGCTTCTTTTAATGCGCACAGCAGAGAAAAATAAGTGTCAGTTTTTCTTTTTATGAGGTTTCTATTGTATATCGCATTAAAAATAATATTATTACATTTTGAAAATGGTAAACAAAGATATTCAAAATTATATTAAAGCATGCAAAATACTATTGATACTATGTAATCAATGACGTTCTTTAAGAGAAATGCCGAACATGAAATCTTTATTCGAAGTATTTTCTTTTTCCCTACAATTGTTTTCCGTAGTAAAGAAAAAATGTAAGATTCTCAAATTAGAATTTTTTTTTAGAGAAAAAGATAGTAAAACTAATAGTAAGTAGTGTAATCTAATTCTTTTTACCTTATAAAGATTTGAATCAATTCTTCGTACATCCCTTTATCAATGTGCTATTGAGATTTAAAAAACTACAAATACATGACGGAATGTCATATCATCAAAGAAATACATTTAAAACATTTGACTCGCTTGAATATAATATGGGTTATTGTGACAAAAAAAATGTATACCTGGAGAATGAAGATACTTTGTTTTAATCTAGATTTGGTAGAACAACAACTATGACTTATGAATTACTTGGATTTTAGAACACGGGCACGTTTGTCCGTTTTTTTTATTACGCTAACGCGTGAAAATATTAACAACGTCTTTTTTTATAAGTTTGATTTTAATATAAATTACTTATATGATATTTATTCAGATGCATATTAAATTTTATTTATAATATATAATATTTACGCATTAAATTTTGTTTGAATTGAGAAAATTGCAGTGTGACGTGACTTTATTTAACCGTTTTTTTTTCAAGCAAATCAATAGTGATAATAAGTATGACCCAATTGATATCTAACATAAAAACATAAAATAAATGATTAAGTATAACTTACTTTTATGTCAAAGCAAGTTTCAATATTCATTCTACTCAACTCCTTACATAATTGAAAAATTTCACTGTGTTCTAGTTTGCCTGTAAATTAAAGCAAAATAAAATTATATTTAGTTATGATATAAAGAATACAATATAATCTTGGTATGTCGTGTAACTAAAATGAGAATCAAAGTGTGAGCAATATTTTTAATGTACTTAATAAATAACTTCGAGTGCGATAAAAGAATTTGTTTGAAGACTATATTTTTTGTGTAGTCACCATCTTCTTCGTTCAATTTTTTTTCCCTAGTTAAAACTCTTGTCGTAGTCTGTGAAACACCCCTGGATAAAATCACATACAACTGTCCATGACTAAAAACATGTCGTGGAAGATATATTCCAACAATTGGAATGGTTCGTCCTTGTGATTTATTTATTGTAATAGCAAAACTTAGTACCACGGGAAACTGCTTTCTACTAAGGACAAAAGACAACTCATCACTTGTAGATGTTTTTATTTTAATTCTGGGCAAAAAAGCTCATTTTCTTGCATTGTTTCCTGCCAAGATTTCCACATCCAACATATTCATAAATAAACCACGATATAATAATCGTGTCTCATTACATAATCCATATCTAGGATCTAGATTTCGTAACAACATCAATGGTGCACCCTTTTTTATCTTTAGAATATGTGGTGGAAAACTACCTTGTGTAATTGAGTTTAAGAATTCTTGCTGGTATAAATTATGATTATCACATCTTTAGAATATGTTCTTCTCCTGGAAACTGGTCGATAATCATATCATTCAATTTTTGGACATCATCATTTGTTGGTGTCAAAATAGCTATTTGTACCATATATGGGGCATGCCAACCATGCAATTCTAAATTAGGAAAAAGATGTTGGATAAACACTTGTATGAAATGTTCACTGTCCCATGGGATTGCAATCTGTGAATGTAATCTCACCATATCATCTGCTTTGGTAGGTTCAACACCATCACCAATGCGAATAAGAAATTTTGCAAACTCTTGATCATGCAATGATCGCATATTTTGATGCAAACGCAAAACCTTGGTATGATCCCATAAATGAGACTGAACAATACACGCTGAAATCATTTGTGCCTTAGTACCTTTTCTTACAACAGGAAGAACTTGACAAAAAATTCCCCCCATGATCAGAACTTTTCCACCAAATGGAGCATTGTTGCTATAAATGTCTTGTAATGATAGATCTAAGGCTTCCAAACAATTTTTGTTTGTCATTGGTGCTTCATCCCAAATTATTGCGGCAACAACTCTAATGAGATTTGCAAGATCTTTTTACTTTTGAATACTACAAATGAAACTCGGTTGTATATCAATAGGTATCTTAAATTGAGAATGTGTAGTCCTATCACCGAGCAATAATATTGGGTTGGAACATTATGCTAATGTTTCATCTTACATGTTGGCTAATGTTTATGATGACATAATTATTTAGATTCCAACTTTTTGAGAATTATGGAGTCATAATTATTTTATTAAAAATTATCATAAACATTATTCAAAAGAATCATGCCATCATAAACATTAGTAATTACTCCAACTTATAGGCATGGAATTATGCTAATTACCCAAAGAATGATCCGAGCATATTGATAATTACTCCAAAAAAGTTATGCTATAAATTAGGCTATGATAAACATTATTAAAAAAGTTGAACATGAATAGAACAATTAAGTTATAATTTTGCAAAAACACATTCTGAAACAAACACAAATAGATATATACAGTCTTTTTTACACAAATAGATATATTTCACCTGCCACTTATTTTCTTGACATTATAATTAAGAGTTGAGGTTAGCAAAAAATGAGAAAACTATACACTTGTAGTAATATTATTGTTATTTTCTAATATGTTAAATAACACCATAAATGATAAGATGATAATTCTTCAAGACATGTTCCTTATATAGAAACTTCATGTAAATATATAATTATAAAAATTTGCTTCTTTCTTTCATTAGTTTTTGGATATTTACATGACATGCAATAAAAAAGAAATGATCATTTACATGATATAAATTAACTAACAAAGATAAAACCTTAAAAAAGATATGCAATAAAAAAGAAATGGTCATTTACATGTTTAGAAAACAAAACTTAAAAAAGGGAGATGATTTTCCGATGCTTTAATTACATGTGCAGTTACTTCATGAAAAAAATGATAGCTATATTTTCCATATTTAAGTGTGTTTAGTGGTTATCCTTGGGTATCCTGGCAGTGAGTCGTCAAATAATCTCAATTGAAAATGAACAGAAATTGATTATCTCAAGTGTATGCAAAGAATCGAAACGTGGTATGCTTGGGAGTTAGTTAACAACGACTACCAATTATATTGTAACTGAGTTAAAATTGCTATATTTATGTGTGAGATAAAAACAATTTGCCTCAAGGGTAAATATGGAAAATAAATAGGTCATGCTAAAAGGATGTATCCCCTTTATCTATAGGTATAGATAGCCTACTGTTTTTATATAACACTACGTGCCCGTTTGTCCATTTTTTTTAGTGTGCACACGCGTCAAAATATAAATGAGTATTTTTTATTTTAATTTACTTCATAAAAGATTTTAATAAGTGTTTCATCAAAGTCTTTGTCTCATTTTCATGTTATTGTTATTGATCTTAGATGTGCTCATGATCTAATTACGTGTGTATTTTTTTAATGGACCTCGGGAAAGTGGAGTGTAATATTTCATTGATTATATGATCTAATATTTTATTTTAATACATGTTATAATATCTAGGAACATATCATCATGTAAACGTTAATTTAAATCAAAGATAAATATTTAAGAAAACAACAACAAATATAATAAATGATAAAACATTTAACACAAACTAAAACTAAAATGTTGCTCTTCATCAGTTTTTTTAAGGTTTATTCTATTTTAAATAATAATGTTTTTTTTAAGGTTTATTCTATTTCAAATAATAACAACATTTTGACAACAATTATTTTAAAAGATTTGAGTAGCCTATGTCATTTTTTTAGGACATTTCTTTTTCAATAGGTTTTAATCTAACATTCTTTTGAAAAATTAAACAATAAAACATAAGAGAGTTGAAATTAGAAAACAAAATTAAAAAATATAAATTATAAGTAGAATAATTTACATAATGTTCTTCTTTAAAGATATTAATTTAATATAGATCTTCTTTATCTTTCTTCTTTTATGATAGCAACTTTTACTAATCTTGTATAACATGAATATTTTCTTAAAATAAAATATATATTTTTACACTATTAAAGAATTCCCGGGTATTTTTCTTGAAAAATATGAAAAACAAATATACTAAATGATGTTAACACGTTTTTCTTTGGCTGACCAATAATGACAGTGATTTAAATATATACACCATTTAGATATAAACAATAATTATCATGGTGATTTTAAATATAAGAACAAAATTAATTGTCACCATTTTTGTTCATTGAAATATAAATTATCACCATCATTTCCATACAAATTTAGAAAGTATCCTAAAATAGACACAAAAATATATAAATCATCATAGAATACACGTTCAAAAAATATATAAACCATCATAAAATATAAATAAACCCGCATGATCGAAAATCACCACATGATCAAAAATAATCATCATTATCCGATCAATAATTATTAAGTATTTTTCTGCAATTCATGCATACAAAAAAGGTTTATACTATAATGATTGTAATTACATAAAATAAATTTAATTTAATGATTGTAATTAAATTAAATTAAATGATTTATATAATGATTTTTTAACATGTTGATAAATCAAACTCTAATGGTTGTAATTAAATAAAATATATGAAATTAATAAAATAAAATAAAAACTCAAACCACTTTTCATTGCCTTGTAGTTCCTTCTTCTTCCGGCCACATGATTGTCACCATTGATTGCATTCTTAACCGCTATCAGGCCGATTAATTGGCGCCGTCACTACTCGTCGTACCATTGTTAGGTCGTTATGCTATTTTGTTTACAATTGTGTTGTAGTGTTGTCTACGCATATCGTCGTCTTGTCGGAATACCATTCTCAATCACAAATCAATACTTTGAAAAAGAAGAGATTGAAATTGTGGATTTGTGAGAAAAATTGTATGGTATTAATTAGAAATTTGATTGTGTGATATATGCAGAAAGCAATTATACGACATGATACCAATTGCTATTGGAGTATAAAACTCAGTAGTTATAAGCAATGCCAATTACGGTCGAAATTTGCCCATAATGGTAGTACACAAAAGAAATTAGAAATTGCTATTTAATTATACGAATTCATGAGAATTTTTTTTGCTATAAATGTGATGAAAAAAACCATCCATAACTTGAAAATGTTTTTTTTCGGTTATTGAATTATTTTTTATTTATTAAAAAGTATATCAAATAATTATTTACTTATTGTAATTACCTAAAAGATAGAGGATATAATAGGAATCAAAAAGTTGGAATCCCTTTATATATACAGTTATAGATTATAGATTAGTAAATATAAATTATTTAAAGTATAAGGAAATTGTTAATACCGAGATATAATAATATGATTCCATTATTGCTCTAACGGTTTCTTCTTATCCTAATTCTAAAGTGTGGGTAGTTATTGTTGTTGTGGTTTTTTAGTAAATATAAATTATATAAAGGGCAAACTTGGAAGAAAAATAAGTCATACCAAAATCCCATATCCCCTTTATAGATAGTAATAGATAAATAACACAATTATTTAACTCTTAATTAAAGAATGATATAAGAAAACATAAACTATACGATGATAAAATAGAATAGCATATTTTAACTCATCTAATTTCTTATTTTTCTTCACTCCCACATCCAAAATCTATTTGTATTTCTTTATTTTTTCCATATTTTTTTTCATCTTGACATATAATCTTGTAGTAATCATCATTACTTTGTATTGCATGCCCACCTCTCTAGTTCATATCAATTGAGTTTCTGTCATGCCAAAGTTTTAGGGAATATTTTAATGTATCCCATATATTTCATAACCACCATGCAAAAATTCTAAAATGTTCTCAGATTTCGGAGATTCATCTCCGAACGCACCCAATCCTGATTGAATATTATAATATTCTAGAGATGCATTGGAATAATATAGGAGATACATCTCGTAATGTATCAGGACATAATGAATCATAAGTTATATTTTATTTATGTGTATTCAGATAAAAATTTATTGGCGTTATGTACCATATTATGTGACGAGATATAAACAATATAATCAATATAAAAATAATGACGTACATAAATTCAGATGGTCCAAAAATGTCATATATAAATAAAAGACCAATAAATTGCAAAAAAGTCGAGACCACCAATATTATCTAATTGTGGCTCCTCCTCCTCTAGTATCACCTGATGAGTTGGCCTATATGGGTCTCCTGGAGCAGCATGCACCATACACTGATATGACACCGTAAAGAACCACCTTACTCATCCACGTAGCTGCAATCGCTCGAGGCTATTATACTTTGTGTCTCCTCTAGTACCAGATAACACTCATAATCATCAAACATGGAATTCATCTATCTACGTGTCAAAACAGGAGGACCATAGGCAACAAGGTGTCTAAGAATGGTCTGAGTGTAGCTGAATTTCCGCATGACACGCTCAGGCAGATGGGGAGCAATGAGACGTAATCCACATACCAACCATCCATAGTATAACATTATCTCGTCAAATGGTCGCGTCTCACGGTGATCGAAGTACTGTAGGTAGATGACATATGTATAAGTGACACTTTTATCCATAAAGATTGCAGTGTTAACCAAATATAGCATGTATGCTCTCATAACATGTGCTCTGTTAAGTCCCACTTCTTCGGCATTACTTGTAGCCTAACGTGTTGCCTGGATCTCATCTGTATATATCTACTTCAGGTATTCAAACCTAGCATGCCCCCTGACCATATCCAACTCCTCATTCCTCTCCGGTGTGTCATCCCCTAGATAGTTTACCATCATCACGAGTGTCTCTTCTTTGGTAATCCTCATATGATATAGGAGTCTCCCCTGATCGAAAGATGTAGCAAACACGAAACATCATCAAGCGTGATAAATATCTCACCAAACGAGAGGTGAAATGACGAGGTCTCAAAGTGCATCTCTCCAGGAATGCATTAAGCATCCCATGGTTGACCATAGTATAACCGGTCATGCACAAGTCCTTCATGCCAGATAAGGACAAAATAACTTGAAACCATTCCTCATCCGACTGAGGCAAGCTTGTAATCTTGCGCCCCGTGGTTAATAGGCTTCAGCAAATCACGGTCCTAAAAAATAAAAAACAATGTCACAAATTTTTTCAATTAAAATAAACATAAATTGAAAAGAATGAATTTAACTAATGCTACCTCTTCATCCCATATATGTCTGCCAATATGGTTTGGGTACAAAGACAGTAGTGACAAATCTGCAGGGCCTCTTTCAAATGCCTCTGGCTAAGTAGCCGCAACAGCCTCACACTCTGGAGGTGGCATTGGTTTAACAACATCAATAAGAGGTGACATTGGTGCATATAGTACCACTGATACCACTTGTGGCTCAGGTGTCTTAGGCGCCTGAATAGGTGAAACTTGGCGTCTGCGCGAGGATGGAGAGACAAATGTGTCGGTAAATAAAACCTGTCTCCTACAGAAAGAAGAAGATGGGGAAGCATGAGGAGAAGCACAAGCCCTAAAAGTATATGACTCTACATTGTTAGAGGGATCAGGAGCATCCAAAACCTGCTGACACTCCTTCCGTCGCACTGATGTGTATTGTGCAACCCTTCTATGCCCAGTCGGTCGTGTCTATCAACCATTATGTACATAATTTAAAATAAAACAGACAATTAGTGCAAGCATATAACACCACAAACAACAAAAACAAACAAAAAAATAACACAGTAAATTCCGGAGATGCATCTCTTGTTGCTAGATAAATAAAACGAATTTTTTTGAAGATGTATCTCCGAAAACTTTCTGCAACTTAGAAATTGCGTCAATGGAGGCAATGCAGGTTTGAAAATGAAAATAATATTGAATTGATTGTCATTTTCAGCCAACTATCATATTTTACACTATGCTATCAATCATCAAATTCTACTCACTTCCTAACGTATACTACTTCGCCCTAATTTATAAGCAAAAAAGAAAATTTGCACATTTATTAAAAAATATATTTAAGTGCATTTAATTTTCTTGATTCCATGTGAGAGAGATAACCACTACTAACAAAATTAAGTAATTAATGCATAAATACTTTTCGAATAAAGACATTAAATGCACGTAGATTTGTTGACATTTGCTTATATTTAAGACTACAAAAATTAGAATAATTTTGTTTATAATAAGGCCGGAGGGAGTACATCAATTTCGACTTATTTACACAAAAACTCAAACTTTTCAAAACATCAAAAAACTTACAATTTTTCACTTTACTTTAGTGTTGGATGATGTTGATTGAAGTTTTTTTTATCTTGGTTGCTTGATATTTGATTTGTTGATGAGAATGAATCTCAGACACTTTGGAGTGTTTTTTGAGAAATATGAGAAATGAATGAGAGAAAGAGTTCTAGCGCGATTTAACGTTATACCGTATCTTCAAAATATTTTAACGTTCATTTATACTTAGGTACATTTCAAAATACATCTCCAAAATCTATGGACATTTAAATATTTTTGCGTGATGGTTAAGAAACATATAAGATACATTAAAAAATTCAGAATTTTAATTCGATAGTAAACGCTTTATTCAAATTTTCACGCAAGAGTCTCTTCTATATTTTTGCATTTTAAACAATAATAAGATTTTTAAGTTTAAAAAAAAACCAAAACTACTGTAAATGGGTAAGCTTTCAATTTGAAACTCTGAATCTGAATATTCAATCCAAAAATTTGAGTATTTTGTGGGCTCAAATTTTCAGTTTAAATATTCAAATGAAATATATATTGGGATTGATAACTTCTATTTCCAGTTTATTTCTTATCGGAATTACGAGACAGAAGGAGGTTTTATTTTATTTATTTATTTAAATGTGAAAGAAAGTGAAAATTTGAAAATAAATGAGGAGCATTTGAGATTTTATCATATTTTGGGAGAATATAGAGCCAAGAGAGTATGAAAACCAAGCCCTAAAAAGGGATACAATTTGATTATATTAAATATAAAAATTACAAAAAAGTCATTTCTTGTCAATGTTATATACAAATCCCAAGAACTAAAGAGAAAATAACAATAGTTAAATACTATGTACATTAATTTGGTATTTGTGTATTACCAAGTACTCTGGAAGCCGAGTATCATATATACAAAGCAAGATCTGGGAAATATTTAAAACATTCAACCGATCTAACTATTGATGACAGTTGTAGCTTGTAGCTGGTGAAACTCATACTATTTAGCACCATAAACCTGCAGGATTCAAATTAGCAATAGCTGTTGAGTCTTGAGGATTTTATAAGCATAAACAAAAGAGACAGAAAAAGAGTGATAACGTTGTAAACAGGTGTAATGGGAAAGTTTTTGTAACCAGAGCATGCGATTTCAATTACTCTGTGTCGATATTTGATTTGTGTGACACAAAGCATGCTCTCTAATGTAGAGATACGAAAGTACTTGTTAAGGCCACAGTTTAACAACTAATATATTAAAAGTAGGATACCTTGATAGACTTGTTACCACATCCAACGTAAAGTTTTCCTTGACTGCATAACATAGCTGTCACAACAGAACCCGAAGAAATGGATCCAAATGCGTTGACATTCAGTTCTAACTCGTCTCCTGATAATTCCTACAATTCAATACTCTTTTTGATGAATTTCTATGCTAATTGAACAAATAATAAATATTTAAATAAAACACCGCAGTTCGAAGATACAACAATGTGTTTACTAATATCTATTATCGCAAGGTATCTTAGATTATCTCATAAGATTAGTTTCTTATCTGAGAGTATCTTATACTACCTCTTAAGATTAGTTTCATTTCTTGGGTATTATCATGATTTGTTTCCCTATGTAAGATTACTGTAAATTAGAGTTAGTGTTTAGTCTTTTTGTATCAAATCATCAATCATATCAAACCATATTCTTGATTTAAAATCTTTATTCTTTTTCTTTCCTATTTATGTAAAACCTGATAACTCCAACATGGGGCGGTACCATCCGCCATGATAGATCATGCCACTATTTTGCCACCAAGTTCCCTAAAATCTGAAACTCAACTAAAATTGAAACTCAATTCTTCTTGCCAGCATACACATATTCACGACTTTTTCCCCTCTCTCAAGTCTACTCTATGTTTGTGCTTCAAAGCTCTCATCTGTTGTGTGATCTTTCCAATGTGTCCAGAATCTCATCTCCATTGTCTCATTTTAGGAGTATGTTGAAAATCTCTCCTCAGTCATCTCATCTTTTTGACATGTTTAGAATCCATCAGTCGCTGTATAGCACTGGTTTTGTTTCGATTGTGGTTTCACATCTGTTGTTTTATACCAGTTGCAATTTGACATTTGGCACCAATTTTTGTCCTAGTTGCAGTTTGGCATCAATTTTTTTGTCCCAATTGCATCTCAGACTGACTATCTCTTAAGAATATTGTAAAAGTAAGACCCTATAACTTATTCCGTAACTATCTCTTCCTAGTTAAAGTAAAAAACCCTATAAATTCAACAACCACAATTGAGTTTTCACAAATTTAAATGATTAACACAGCACGCTGGCTTCACTAAGTTCATGTCCATGTAATCCCCAAAACCATAGAACAAGATTTTGCATTTCTACCTGTATATTAACATTTGTGTCCCAACCTCCAGTATAGAGACATTTTCCCTGCATACTCAGAGCAAAAATTGCACCACTATGCAATGTTTTGGAAGTCATGAACACGTCGTTACTCCAGACCTAAACAAGCAAAAAAATAAAATAAAATAAAAAAGAGATGTTAATGTTACCCAACAATGAAAGAAGATGATTATATAGAGATATTTATTTTCAAGTGGCATACAATATATTTATGTTTTAATGGGAAGGAACACAGTTCTAGAAAAGTAAGAAACCTTTATGCATCCATTCTCATATGCTGCAACCAGCAAATTCCTATTGACAGTAATAGCCAGGATAGACTTCATGTCTCCAGGCAAGTCTTCCCCTAGTACTGCCAACGGGCTGTAATCATTAAGACTCCACAATCGGATAGTTCCATCCCAACTACCACTGTAAAGAACATCATCACATACTGAAAGTGTGGAAACTACAGATTTGTGGCCATCCATTGTGCAGATCAAAGATCCATCCTGGAAAAATGTAGCAAGTATAACAACTCTAAGAATGCACTTTGCAATGAAGCTTTTGTCTAAGGCTGTAGCATGTGTAGTGTATACAATGAAAATGTTACTCACCTTTAATGACCAAGCTTTTATTGTTCTATCTCCACTTCCAGTGTAGAGAAGGTTTCCGAAAGCAGTCATCGAATGGATACCACTAAAGCGCCAATCCTTCTGCTCATACCATTTCCTCAAGGGTTCTTGCCTAAGAGATGCAGCAATCTCCCACACAAATATGCCCCCACCACCGTCACCACTTATACATAATGATTCTTCGTCATCAACATAAACTAGAGCCATAACTTTATTCTCATGACCTCTAAATGTATGTAAATGAGAAAAGTCCTGCATAAAATTTGCATCAATGAAACTCGTCAACAGAATAATCCATACTACACGGTAGCAAAAGACAGTAGCTCCAAGAATCATACTATTATCTATCATGCTTTGAGGTTGCATAACAATTTAACTAGCACTCAAGATTCTATTTTCCAGTTATTCATGTAAAGAAAAGAGTGTAAACAATCCTACATAGCTGAAGGTGAGAAAAGTAAATGTGCATTTGAAGGAAATATTGACCGCAATTTGTCATAGAATTATAATTTTGGGAAGTCATATACAATCCAAAAAACTCTAAAGCAAACACACTTGTTTACAATTAATTTTAAAGGGAAATCTTAATTTTTGAAAGAAAAAGGGAAGCATGAGTATCACAAATGGAAATTTGGAATTATTCCGTCCATCTATTTTTCTATGCTTCCTTTTATTTATTTGTATATAAGAAGTGCTAGCAACAAACTTTCTTTTCAACAAATGCTCTCCTGTTGATTGAAATAAAGTGGATCCCACTATTTTGGAAATGGGTCCCACCGAATGACACGGAACTGCATAAAACTTTGTAGAATCCATGTGAATTTCAACCAATAGGAAAGTGTGTCCTAAAAAGAGTTGTTATTAGCATTTATCGAAAGGTATCTGCTAACTGGTGTCACCAAGGGAGAAAAACACCTGAATAACTATTTACTAGTAAGCACCAAAAGAAAATTTCTAATTTCATTACATTTACTGAAAGATTAATGATCAAATCCTCATGCAAAGATTATTAATGAATAATGAGATTATGCTATTTGGAAAACCAAATAGAATGTTATTAGGTAATTGCAATTTAGAAGTGTTACCTGCAAGGACCATACACGGACAGTTTTATCAAAAGAGGAGCTAAACAAATATCCCCCTGTGAGACTAAACAAACAATTGTTAAAATGAAATATAATTCTCCATTGCATGATCGCCATATATACTAACAAATCATAACTTCACAAGTGTAACACTTTCCTTAAAATAGGCGAATCAACATTAACACATAAGCTAATTAAGAGCCTAGCATATAGGTTGCATTAAAACGTGCCACACCAAATTGCACATTAGTAACAATATTTTAAGGAAAGGCGTGGATGGTATTAGAAACCGTGACTGAACCAACTCAAAAGCCTCAGGTTCATCTGCCACCCAAATCCATGGCAAATGTCAATTATCAATAACCTATTAATCACCTGACTGAAGGCCTTATGCGGCCTACTTCACCTCTTTGATAACAAAATGAAAATATAATTTATTTTATACCTCAAAAATAGTGTTAAAGTATCTTGTCATCCAAACATGCAACAAATTATATCATGAAATATGACTGATAGTGATTGCAGTGTTTGAATATAAACTCAGAATTCATACCTCCTACAGCTAAACCAGTGATAGAACCAAGATGGCCTTGCAGATCTTTAAGCTCAGTCATTCCCTGAGATAAGCTTGCAGGGAAGACTTTGTCAGATGTATTTTCCGCACTTTGAAGAAACTCAGGTTGACCTCCATTTGCTTTCGCCTTCAACTCATGATCTCTCGTTTCTTTAGATCTTTCCTGAGGCAACTGACACAACTTAGCAAGAATCACAGGGTGACCTGTGTTGTTCCTATTTACTATGACCTCTGTTTCTCCCAGAAAACCAAATTGATGCTTGACTAGCACATCTTGAATGGATTTCCTTACATCCACTACATCAGGACGGTTTCCAGGATTAATGTCTAAACATTTGCAAAGAGTCTGTTTAAGTGATAGGTTATCAGAACCAATTTTTTCTTCCAAAACAGAACAAACTTTCTCCACCCAAGAAATGTAACTAGCCGAAACATCAAGACTGTTTTCTTCACTCATTTGCAAGGTAATCTGAGGGAGTGCATTTCTAAAAAGAAGTTGCAACAACACACAAGCCAGTGACCATACATCTGAGCCATACCCGACCGGATGCCTTGAATCCCCACTCTCTGGGTTGATGATCCCCTTGCGCAATAACATAGACAAAACCTCTGGGCTAATAAAAAGCTCATTGTTCAAACAATCCCTACACACGGCTTGATGATCATCACCCGCGCCACCAGAAACCTGATCCACAATCTTCTTTCCCATCACCAACACCTCATTCAAATCAATACAAACACCACCAAGCTCATCAAAAGAGAAGCATGGAAGTCCCAAACATCCAGCAACCAAACCTTCCAAATTCAAAGCAATCACAGCTTCAACGATACCCTTTGCAATCGTTGCAAAACGACAAACCCCACCTTCATCCAACTCCAAACCATCCCCATTCACACCAAGAAACCCATTCCTCAATCCACCAAACTCATCCAAAAGCCTACCACTGTGCCTCTCACACACCAGATACAAAGTACCACCAACAACCTCACTCCACAATCCATAAACCCTACAAAACCTACCCTGCCTCACAGAAGCTTCTAGAATCAAACCTAACCCCTCCCTCACAACCTCATTCATCAGTTCCAAGCACTTTATAACCCAAGCAACATAACTAAACTTAAACTTCGAATCACTAAGCGGAAACAAAGTAACAATAGGAGCAAGACTCACCGCACGGTTAACTCCGAAGCAAACCCTACCCTTAGAACCCGAACTAAACCTACCAAAACCATTCTCGTCAACCGAAACGACATCGTTCGGAAGAATCCATTCCTTCCAAGCAACGTAAAACTCATCAGACCAGAACCGAGAGGAATAGCCATAATTAATCAAGGACCGTTGATGATTCGTATTCCGATTTTTAGATGAAGAGTGTTGTTGGAGGCAGATTCTAAGAAGATCAATATTTTTGGGAAGAGAAGAAGGACCTTGTTTGGGAGAGTATTTAACGAGTTGAGTACACGCAGGGCAACGAATAGTGTTCGGAAATCGCTCCTGAAGCTCCACGAGACAAGCTTCACAAACGGTGTGGCCGCATGGTAGCACTCGTGGAATCGCGTTTTCACCGTCGTAGTTTTGAAGACACACCGGGCACTCCGGCAACTCCTCCATCCAAACACAGCCGATACAGACCACAACGGCGTCGTTTCTTTGTCATAAGAAATTTCACTGATTAGACGGTTTTGTCCTTCGATTATTTTAAATACCGAGATTACCCTTGTATAATCACCGTAGAGTGTAGCTCAGGGCGCGTTTTTATTAAAAAAATACTATCGCGTGTGATAGAGAGATCTGAACTGAAAGTTGCGTCTTCTTGATCTGAGTGAGTGAGGTAGGGATTCTACTTTTCCTTAGTTTTTTTCTGAGAAAATTCTAGATTCAAAGCGAATCCTGAAATGAAAGGAGCTTTTCGTTGCTGCTTTTGTTTTTACTTGAACAATGAATCTCTCTTTCGATTTGATGGAATTTCGATCCTGTAATTAGGTTTTTTTTTCCAGTTATTTACATTTGAGAACTTTAGATCGATGTGTATTACTAACATTATTAGATCCATTTAGCTTTAGTTGTTGATTTTTTTTTTGGCTTCGGAATGCTTGAGAGCGAAATTTGGTGTTTGTGTTTTGATTTATGGATGTCTTTTCTGACAATTGTTTCTTTGTTTGAGCTATAAGAAGGCCATGGCAGGGTCTGGGAGTTCCATGACGTATTCCTTTCTTTTATTCATTGTCATCCTCTCACTTCAAGAAATGTACCGTGGGAAACTTGCATCGTCTGAACTATACACAATACTTGGAGGGTTCACCAGCTCTCTCTTATTTCTTGTGCTCCTAACTGTGAGTTCTGAAGCCATATTTCTTGCACGAGGCATAATCAAATCTTGCATGAGGATTTTCTTATCTTTTGAGTTTTACTTATAGTTTGCTTATGATTCTTTTTTTTCTCGAGTAATCAGATCATTTACTACATTTCTATTATATCTATAGGGACAATATCAAAATATGTACTGCATAATTCTTTCCAGTTCCTATGAGAAGTTCCATTTACCATTTTGTTAATTGAAGTTAGGAGATTGTTAGAAGACCGATAAAATTACTACTTTTATCACTTCATAGTCCATAGGTTGATCTTTGTATACATTGGTTCCTTGGTCACTCATTGATTGGACCCCCCAAATTAAGTTATCCAAAATTAAGTAAAGAAAGAGATTAAACAGTAGAATATAGTATGTGTATTCAGTAGTTGAGGAAAGAAAATATGTATAAGGGAATGAGTCACATCACAATTTACCCCGGATGTGAAGAAAACTCTCTTTGCCTAACCATAATGGCTCACTCAATAGTCTGGCATAACCCACATAATTCCCTCACCTTACTATTTATACGACTAAGACATAACAACTTGTCAACTAAGCATCCTACTACCTCGCTCATTATTTACCATATATTTTTACCACAATCTTATTACATATTATACGTTTTTTACTTATGGCCTCTACCCGGGTCTCTATCAATCATGGACATATTCCTACTGTGTACAATGGATCTTTTACTTACATATTAGTGCTAAGTGGACTGTTGTAGCCCATGCTAACAAGATATTTGTGAATGCTATTTTCATCCATATAGTCTGCCTTAGATCATCTTCTGTCACATATATTACTTCCAGGGTATCTATTAAAGCGAAATATTTCAAGTTGATTTAAGTTAATCACACTTATGTTACATTTTGGTTGTAGTTCATTGGAAATTTTCAGGAATCAGCAGGTGCAAAAACTGGCTGGGGTGCTGGTAAGTTCGCGATAATGAATGTTGATGACAAATAGTTAAATTTTACATTAATCAAATTCAGAATTCAAGAAACAGAATGAATATTAAGTGGTACTTTGCAAAACATCTGCATTTTTATACTTGAGAATTGCATGAAATATGGGAGAGACATGGGACATTCAATTCTTTTGCTCCTTCTGGTGTCACTATGCATAAGTCATGCATGCTGAGCTTCCAGTTGTGTTTTATATATTCAAAATTTTTAAAAGAATGTCTTTTTATTTTGCAGTCATAGTAGCAGAAGTAGTTGCTTTGATTGCTGCAAGCACTGTCCACCGAGTATGCACTACTACATGGTATGCTCCCTGAAATACCCCTCTCTCCCATATTCTAATGAACAATAAGAAGAAACTCACTAGGAAGTGTAGTAGTATTTCTTTAAAAATAAATAAATAAATAAAATGTGTGAGGGAGAAGTAAGGAACACATTAAATGTCAATCTCCCCTCTGATGTAATTTGTGCAGAGTGACAATTAATTAAGTGGATATTCTAGCCAAGCCTTCTCAATGACTGTTTTTAAATCACCATCAACTTATGATGAAATGATGCATTTTTTTATATTAAAGAACACATCATACCTTCTTTTAATTGAAAAAGGGCATTGATACCAACTTCTTTTGAAAAATAACACATCTTACCTTCTTTTGAAAAATCACGGTGGCTCATCAGAATTCTGACAAACTCACTGTGATACCAAATGTATGACTATCAGCTTATAATAGAAGTGGTGAAGTTTGATATTTGACATCTTAATGACTACATGCAATGGGTTGGTTAACCTTTGGAACATGTTCTTATTGATTCTGGCTTTCATGTTTCACCTCCACTCATTACATAACAAAATATATGACAATCAGCTTGTAATAGAAATGGTGAGGTTTGATATTTGGCATCTTAAGTAATACATGTAATGGGCTGGTTACCCTTTGGAACATGTTCTTATTGATTCTGGCATTCATGTTTCACCTCCCCTCATTATATAATTAAATAAACTATTGTAGATTTTTATCCCTCTACATTGAATTCTAGCTTTTCTTTGTGGTGTAACCAATAGTACAATACATTGTAAAAGAAGAACAGGCAACATCATGATATCATGATATCATGATATCATGATATCATATCCTTTTAGGTAAATAAAGTAATAGACGACTTAAAGCTTTTGTAAATTGCAGATTGCAGCCTATTTCTGATTTTGTAAATTGCAGATTGCAGCCTATTTCTGATTTTGCAAATTGCTGAAAATCAGAAGGATGTTTCTGTTCCTAAAGCACATTTTAAAAATGGAATCAAAAGGGCCTTGTAAAGTGAAAAAACAAAATAGTCAAGTATAGCAACTAACTAGCAGAGTATTTTGGCATTGTCATAGTCCAGTATTTAAAGATAGGGTCTTATTATAGCAGAGTAACAGGGTCTTATCTGTGGATACTTTATTATTTAAAAACTATAAAATTGTATCAATTGTTATTTTTTATGAAACCATTGTTGATGTTCTTCTAATGTTTGTTGCATGAATGCAGTTTTCTGTTCTCGGCTGTATTGCTCTATGAGGTTAACAAGCTCTCTGGATCAGCGGTTTCAACAACCGACTCCAGAACAAAAAAGCAAAGTGGGAGAGCTTAATCATTTTGTATGATTACTGTCAGGGCATATATAGAGAATTTTCCCTAGTCGCGCGATAGTCTTACAGCCCTAGTATCAGAACTTATAAGATGAGCATTTTATGATTTATCTTGACACTTCATTTTACAATTACAATGGTATAATGGTATGATTTGAAAGATGTGCATTTAACTAAAATTCAATCAGTCATTTTTTATCACAAGTGAGCTTGTTTACTTCCGCCAAATAGTGAATGCTAAACTGGGTTACAAGGGATCTGAACTACTAATGATCAAACTTTCATGTAAAGTGAATGTTCAGGATTAGTTCTGCCTAAGGAAACCTTTGACACTTAGGACTTGAGCCCCTTTGCTTTCAGTGATTCATAGTCCGTATGGGTCTTGCAACTCATGAATCTCACTTATTTTTTATCTCTTACAACTCTGAAGTCTGAAATAGCATTTGTAACATTTGAATCCATGTTGATATATTCTTTGAATTTGCAAAAATATATGTAGTAGGTGGTGATAAGTATGAGGTCACACGCATATCATGTACCTTCCACACCAGACATATGGGTTCGCATGAGTAGTTACATAGCATAGATTGCCCATGGCGAGTTATTTGATGATGGGAATGTTCCTAGCTTAGGTATCCAATTGCCACCATCAATTATTGCAATTCTAACCCCTCAATTCCAAAATCCTAGCTTTCCGAGGCATATTCCTCTTGCTTTATGATCTGATAGCTTAATTCCAAAATCCCGGCTTTCTTCGACTTCCTTTCTCACCTATTTCTCAAACTCCCTCATCATTGTGAGCCATTCACATGGATCCCTGATCCATTTCTGATATCCCACCAAGCCTAACCATTGTCTAGGAGTGAATTCGGGTTGGATTGGATTGGGTTACACTTAATCCGTTATCCAACCCGTTCAAGCTTTAATGAGTTGGATTTATTGTTCAATTTGTAATTTCATTGTCAAAACTGACCCGTCCATTTGTGAGTTGGGTTCGTAGGTTATGTTTCAAATAAAAAAAATATATTTTTTATGATTTTTTTTTGTTTAAAAAAAAATATTATATTTCAATACAATCATACTCATTTATAACATTTAAATTCAATGAAACACGTCATATAATATCTAATAAAATTCATCAACATGACATAAATTCGAAAATAATATAAAATTCACGAAGTTGTAAATGATTCAAAAGAAAATAAGAAATAATATTTAATTTTAGAATTATATAAATTCATTAGTCTAATAGAATTATATGTGAAGAATATTTTTTTTTGGAAAAATTAGGATTAATAGTGAGATATTAATTTTATACTTTTATTTAAAATAATAATAAAAATAATAAAAAATTATTAAAATCATATTAATGAGTTGGATCAACGGATCTGTGGGTCGTAAAATTCAAACTCAATATCCGAACCAAAAATATACGGATTATAATGGATTGGGTTGCATATATCCGTATATGAATGGGTTCAGATAATTTATGAGTTTGTTTGATTTGGCTCAACGGTGACGGGAATATGAATCTCACCCACATGTAACCCACTTCTACTCCCCACCAAGCCTAATTATGGCTTTTGGAAAAAAAAAATCATGTAAAATTTAGCCACTAACACTTAAATTCCAACATTCTTCACCAACATTTACTAATAAAAATTATGTATGCAATTTTTACATATCAATTTATTCGAACAAATTTTTATTTATATCGGTTTGAACGTCTATATCCATCCTTTTTACATAAAACCCTTCATTTTCCCTCTATAATTTATCTTCTCCCCCATCTCCTAATCCACCTTAACCATCTTGCTTTAAGCCTTAACCCCTTTCATTTCAAAAAATTCAACGCTCTGCAAAAACTCAATTCTGCATTTCCTCCTTTGTTAAGTCTATCGATTGTTGCTGACACTATATCATGTTGATACTAATTTGACAATGAACTTGAAACTCAAAAAGCAATGGATATAAAATTGTATTGAATTTATTTTAGAACAGAGGATGATTCCCTTTCTTACAATATGTAATGCATACAAGTAAAGTATCTCAAAAAAGAAATGTATACAAGTAAAAGGAGAAAAAGTATGACAATGGTATGGATGGAGTTTGGTTCCTTGCAAGATGAACAAATGAAAAGATGAAAATCAACAATAAACTGGTAGAGAACAGCATCCTCATTCAGCCCTAAACCTTTGACCACGTGGAAATTCTCCACACCCTTGTACTTTGCTTCACTCTCCTTGGACTTTGTGTCCATTCAGTTATGTGTGCTCCTCTATCTTCTTTGCTCTTCTTCCTTTCCTGCCCTTGTCCCTCTTCTTCCTTTCCTGCTTTGAGCCTCAAGTCCAATAGTTTCCTTTCCTAATCCCTCCCTTTTCTAGTTTCTCTTATGCAAAAGTAAGTTAGGCATATCAATTTGTTAACAAAAATGGGATAACTCATTACACCTTTAATGTTTCTTCCAAACCTTGTGAATTACTAAAATTATCTCTTTCGCTTCGTTCGGATAGTAAAATCCGAATGTACCCAATACATTAACTCAAACAGAAAATGACCAGATAAGTATGTCTGGATTTTAATATCCAGATAGTAATATCTAGATGAAGCAAAAGGGGTAATTTTAAAAATTCATAGGAAATCCCCTAAAAGGTGTGTAACAAGCAATCCCCTAAAAAAACATACCAATGGCCATGTCACTCTCTACATGTGCATTTTTGCCTTCTATCGTATTGCAAGTCACTGAATCCACCCCATAGGAAATCAAACAGCCGGTAATTGATGTGATTACAAACAACAAAAAGAATCTGAGCATGCATTTAATGGAGTTCTATCATGGGTTCCTCCTTGTGTTTGTCGATCACAAAAATTCGACCGAAACTCAGGAACATGATCATCTTACAATGACCTTATGATTCTTGCAATGCAACAAAAAAATGATTAAAAAAACTTGGTCTTTTTTCCTCTTGTTACCTGGAGAAAAATTACACATACATCTTGTAAGTTGTTATCCCCAACAACCACTATCACACCAGCTCTCTGAGTGCATAGACTTTGTATCTCTCCAACAGCACCTGCTTTAAACATCCGATATGCCTCCAGAGATGCAGTTCTTACTTAAGAGACACAGCTAGTGCTCGTAGATTTTTCTGCACTCCAATTGCGAGCAGCCTTCCATGGTTTAATCATACAAAGGTTCCTTAACTAGAAGATTAATTTTCTCATGCAAAAATTTGAGCACATCTTCTCTCCCTTCCTTTATAAGTAACTGTCTTAACTTCGCAAACGTAATTCGTGACGGTCGAATTCCTTTCTCTATCATCTCTTCCAGCAAAACACACGCTTTCACAACATTGCCCTTTTGACACAGTCCATTGATAAGGGCTGAAAAAGTGTGCAAGCTTGGGACAAACTGTTTCGACTTCATATACCTCCATATTTTCAAAGCCATATCCACTTCATTCTTCTCACAAAACATCTTTATCAGCATTGTATACGTATCCGCATCAGGTTCACACAGCTTGATCATCCGGCGAAAAACACTAAAAGCTTTATCAGTCTCTCCTTGGCTAATCAAACTGCTCATGATAACATTGCAGGTCCTTGAATTTGGAGCAATACCATTACTTTCCATCTCTCGTAACACCCTATGCACATTTTTTAATTTGTTTGCCTTGCAAAAAGCACCAATCAGTGCATTATACACCACAACATCTGCCTTGATTCCATTCCTTTCCATCTCCATGAATGTATCAATAGCATCCTCAATCCGATTCTCCACTCCATAAGTATGAACAAGCACACTATAAATAAACGACGTCGGCCTGCAATTATTATCATCCATATCCTTGACAACCTCGACCGCTTCATCAACCCGTCCTGCCTTGCAAAGAACATCAACCATTATACCATAAGTAACAATATCAGGATTACACCCTGCAGAAACCATCTCCCCAAAAACCTCTCTTGCTTTCGGAAGATTCGGTTCCTTTCCCCACCCTTCAAGCAATATACTATAAGTCTTCGAATCCGGTTCAAACCGTCCCTTCATACTATCAAAAATCTCCTGAGCCTTCCTCACATTCCTAGACTTACACAAAGCACTCAACAACCCATTAAAAGCAGCCAGATTCTGCGGCGTATCATATTTATCCATTACATTAAAAGTATAAACAGCTTCATCAACCTTATGAGCCCTAGCATATTTTCTCATGATAATACAAAAAGTTTCAACATTTACCATACCCTTTTTCCTCATTGAATTAACAAGGTCCCACACAATCTGATACTGCCTAATCTTTGCCAAAGACTCAATCATCAAGTGATAAGCCCTCACCGAATGCGAGTAGTTTCGCTGATTCTCAGCCCATTCGAAGAACCGAAACGCCGACATCCCCGCATTCTCGAACCTCTTGAGAACAGTTTCCACTAATTCAGGAGAAACCCTAACCCCTGTTTGGTTAAGAGCAGTGTCAAGTGTGACCGCAGGAGAGGACATCATAACCTTGCACACAGTTTCTGTTACTTCTGCAAAATCCGGAATCGGTTCGCTTGTGCTTAACATTTTGGCGAACGATGCGCATTTGAGTAGTAGAAAATTTCTATGGTTGGAAATCTTAATCATTGCGCTACGGTGGAACTGTGAGACAATGTAGTATTGCTTGGAAATGGTTAAATTAGGATTGGAATTGGAAGTTGCGACATTTGGAGGTTGTGAGTATGAGGGAATTGAAAATTTGCAAACCCTAACGCACCTGTTATGGACTGAAGAAGTCAAAACAAAAGTGCTTACACTGCAACACAACTTTGCGAATCGCGATCAGATGCCAAGGTTGTTTAGAATGAAAATTAATTTTGTAAAATGGAATATAATGTCTGCTTTCACAACTTTATGTATGGTTTCACGGAAAATTCTTACATGTAAATAACACTAATAAATAGTTTACATATTATAATTTTTTTATTAATTAAAAAATAAAAATAAATTTTTCTCGGTCCTTCATAATCACGATCATCACATAAATCCATTTAAAAAATAAAATAAATTTTAAAAAAATTTAAAATTTTCTCTCTTCTTATTGAATATTTTTAAGAAGATGAATTTAAATAAGTTTTCATACAAGTATCTATATTGTTTCACAAGCACACAAAAAAATTGAGATGCAATTTTACACACATCCATTCAAAATATTTTAATTTGCCACCTCATATAAATAAAAGTGTGTTTTGGTTGAATACATATTTCTTCCGACATCTAAAATATTTTATACTCTCCATCCATATTTTATTTTATTTTAGAATTTAGAATTTATTTTACTTAAATTTAAAATTTGTAATTTTTGAATCTAAATATTATTTTTACTATAAAATTTATTTAAATATAAATTACTTTAATTTTAATTCTCTTTTAATTAAAGTAAATTTTATTCACGGCAGAATCAAACACACTTTAAATGTGAGTAGTTTATAATTATTTTTAAAAAAAATAATCACTACATGTTTGATTATGAGGAGAAAATTTGATTTTAAATTAATTAATTATGTCTAAAACTTAGTTGAATGTAGATTGATTTATGTTTGGATAAATTCTTAAAAAATGATTTCAATAGTATATTTAAATATATAATTACGTTTAGACTCAAAAGTTACATTTTAAGTAGAATCAATTATAAAAAACATAATCAACTCTATCATTCTTAGTTTTGGAGACCGAAGCCTTTACGATTTAACAATTTCTAATTAAGGGATGTTGATTTTGAGATAGTGGTTTGTGGGTCTTTAAGGATGGAGGTTTGGGCGGGATGGATGGTATGCATGTTGAAGGATAAGTCAAAAACTCTCAAAGGGACTTTTAGGCTTTGTTTATGAGTTTTTAGGGGAATAGAGGGGGAGGACTTTGAAAATTAAGAAAGATTGAGTGAAAATAATATAAGAATTTTGGTCAGAAGAGTTTTTTAGGGTTGATTTTTATTCATAACACCTAAAATCCCTTAATTTGAAGGAATTCAAAATTTGTATTGGAGGAGGATTTTGGAAGACTTTGATAAATTGTTTAAATATAATTTTTTTTTGTTATAATATTTCAAAAAGTAAAAATATATTAATGATAAGCATTATTTTATCATTTTAAATAAATAAAAAATAAATAAAAAATGTTTAAAATTTCTCTATATTTTTTAAAAAATCATTTTCCCAAACCCTCCCTTCATATCCCCTCCAAACTCTCAAACAAAGTCTTAAGGTCCGAAACAAAGAGCTTTTTGAAAATCTAGATTTTAAGATTAATGTTTGCTCGAATAAGGTTCAACTTCTAGAGCTGAAAGCAGAATCCGAGTCTCTTTCTCATTATGAGTTGGATTATAGATTGTAAGTGTGTCAAGACTTGGTGGAATTTATCTAGAGTTGGGATGCTCAAATTATACAGAAGTCTAGGCAGGTGTGGCTGAAGGAGAGGGATGTTAATTCAGGTTTTATTCATGCTTGTGTTAGGAAGAATAGCAGGAGGAATAACTTGATGGTTCATCGTGTGGGGGATATTTGGGCGGAGAAGGTTTTTGGGTTAGAAGGGAGATCTCAAGGTACTTCAAGTAGCAATTTTCTGATTCAGATGTTAATAGGCCTAACATTAATTGGGTCCCTCTTCCTTATATCTCCTCGAATGAGGTTGCGCCTCTTTTTGTTTAGTTCTTGCCTTCAGAAATAGACGTCGTGATTGTGAAGATTGATGAATCAAATAGCCCATGCCCATATGGTTTAATTTCTCCTTTTATAAGAGGTTATGTGGGATGCTTAAGGAGGAGGTTTTTGTGATGTTTGGCCAGTTCTATTTGAATGTTGTGTTGCCTAAGAGGTTGACGTCCTTTTCCATTGCTATCATTCTAAAATAGAATGTCCTTTGGAGATGAGATATTTAAGACCTATTTTCATTTTAGCTTCTCTTTTTAAGTTGGTGGATAAAGTGTTGGTTGCCAAGCTTGCTAGGGTCACAGGGAATCTTATCTCCCTAGAACAATTGGCCTTCATTAGAGGGAGACATCTGGTGGGTTTTGTGGTAGCTCTCAATAAAGTATTAGACTTAGCTAAGAGGTCTAAACGAGAGTCTTTTTATATTTAAAATGGATTTCGAGAAGGCTTATGATTCTGTCAACTAGTCTTTACTGGATCATATGCTACAAAGATTTGGTTTTGATGATAGGTGAAGGGCCTGGATCCTTGCTTGTGTTTTTTCAGGTAGCCTTTTTGTGTTGGTGATGGGTGCCCAACTAATGAGATTTGTATTCATAAGGGTTTGAAACAGGGTGACCCTTTGGTCCCCTTTCTTTTTCTTCTTGTGGGAGATTGTCTTAATGCTTCTCTAAATTAGGTGGACTCGATGGGTGTGCTCCATGGATTTAAGGTGGATTCGGTTGGGTTGGAGGTGTCCAATTTCTAGTATGCTAATGAAACTATGTTGGTGGCAGTGTTATCGGTGGACAACCTTTTGACTATCAAGGCGGTGCTAAAAAGTCTTGAGCTTGCCCCGGGTCTCAAAGTGAATTTTTCTAAGAGTATTTTGTTCACGGTGACTATGGGTAGGACTTTTTTGGATTTGGCAGCAGACTTTTTGCACTGTAAGGTAGATTTACTTCTCTTTAAGTATCTCAGGATTTCGGTGGGTGAAAATCCTAAGAAGAAAGGGATTTATGGCCTTCTTGTTAATCTTGTCTCGCAAAGGTTATCTTCTTGGAGGAATAACTTTACTAGTTTATATGGCAGGGTAGTTCTTTCGAATCCGGTCTTGAACTTTACTCCCGTGTTCTTTTTGTCCTTAATGAAAATGTATGTTTACGTTTAGAAAAAGCTTGTTGGTATGATGAGGCGTTTTCTTTGGGGAGTTTCTAAAGGTGGTATCAAAGTCATGTGGGTTAAGTGGGAAGATGTGTGTACATCCAAAAGCGTGGGCGATTTAGGGGTTAAGGATCTTAGACTTGTGAATGTTGCCTTGTTGAGTAAATGGACATGGAGGATTCTTTCAAACTCACCTTCACTTTGGAGTGACATTTGTAAGGCGAGGTATAATACTGGGAGTTTTGGTTCCCCTTTAGGATGAATAATATGAGATATAAGGAGAGTGTCTCATTTGTGGAGAGGAGTATCTCTTCTCGGGGACCTTTCAGATAAGAAGTCTGACTGGTTCGTCTTTTCTTGCAAGAACAGGGTTGGGGATGGTCATAAAACTAGATTTTAGGTATTATGTATGGGTTGGGACTACACCTTTGTGCATTTATTTTAAGAGTTTATTTCGGGTCTCTAAGTAGAAGTCTCGAGTAGTGGGGTCTATGGGGGTTTGGGATTGGGATGTTTGGGTTTAGAGCTTTAGGTGGCAGCGTAACTACCTTGTTTATGAGGAAGAGCTCTTTGATTCTTTGATTGTCATGATTTTGGGAGTGGTTAGGCTTGGGCAAGAAGATGAGTTGTTTTGGAAGGAAACTCCAACTAAGAGATTTTTTCTCATTTATACGTAAGAAAGTCTAATGGCTTTTATTGGGACAAGGTAAGTCAGACCTAAGAGGGTCTTGAGGGGGGGGGGGGGGGGATTTTCTTGGTTTTGGAAAAGTTGGGATCCTTCTGAAGTCATCATGCTCTCTTTCCAATTGCTTTAGGATATGTTACCTATTAGATGGAACCTCTGACGCTGCAAAGTCCTGTCGAATTTAGTTTTTTTTTAGGGTTGTTCATAGTGTGATAGGTAGGAGGAGTCGACATACCACCTTATTTCATTGTGTGAGGTTGCTTATGTTATTTGGTATAGAGTTTTTAGGTAGATTGGGCGGCCGAGCCTTTTTCACACTCCATTATTGGGTTTTTTGAGTTGTTTCAAGGTTTCGATTTTAAAAAATGTGCGTCTTTATGCTTGATCTCGATCTGACATCTTATGGTAATGATTATTTAGAAAATGGGGAACAAAGTTATATTTTGCAGGGAAAACATCACGGTGAATCATTAGATATCAATTATTATTAGCTTGTCTTGAAAGTGGGTTTAAGCCCATAAGTTAGGCCTTTCCATTTCTCTGGTTGACTATGAGCGATACCCTCTCAAATGGATGGGCATTTAGGGAAGGCATGGGAGGCCAACTTCCCTCCTTTTGTTTTATGCATGTTATTCAGTCTACTTTCTTTCAACTTTCTCTCTTTAGAGATTCGTCTGCGACGAATGTCTCTAGTTCGTCTGACCTAATGATTTGGTGGGGAGTTAGTGGGTGGTGGATTTTTGGGTTTTCTTCGGTGGTAGCTTTTGGGTTTTTTCTTTTCTTGTCAATTTCTATTTACTCTAGCTACTAGCTAGGGCAACCACTTTTAGCACTTCTGGTGCTCTTTGTGTTGGTTTGTATTTTCGAATTATTGCTTCTTTCTTTTATTTTTAAGGTTTAATATAATTTTTAATGTTGTATTTTAATCTCATGGTTCATTATGGTCCCATGTGAAGGAGAATAGCGATCCAAAACGCAGCAGAATTTAAAATTTCTCCTTTAGTGATCCTTACGAATGGGCATGATCAGTGATAGAATCGTTACCTCTTGTGGCGATTATAACCTTTGATGCAGATCTACGGAGCGATCACGAACGTTGAAAGATGACAACACCTCTACTCAGTCCACACGAACAGATTCCTTCAATCTCAGTGCTAGCTGCTACGAATGAAGGCTTTGAGTGAGAGAAAGAGATAGAGAAACGAAATTGCAACTACACAATTTCTTCTACACAAGGGTTCTATTTATAGAACCACTTGTATGGGCTGCAAGCTAAAAAGCCCACTCAAGTGTATGTGGCCCATATCTTATAATATGCCAAAATCACTTAAGCGCGTGGTACCTTACCATATTTCGTATTCTACTTAATTACACTGTACCTTACGATGTTCTATAATTCACTTATGTGCATCGTACATTACGGTATTCCTTAGTTACTCTATCTCTCATCAATCCGTCCTTTTGTGTGTGACCCTATAGGTTTTTGCGGCATTGGCAATTATATTAAATCACGTATTTAACATAATAAACAGTGAGTGGCATCTAGCAACATATCACTGCTATCCAAGACACGAAAATGTCATGTGATCTGACAAATCCTTTTACGATAATACTTATGTGTACAACTATCTTTTTGCCCTTATGTCTATATTGAACACAAGGCATAAACTGTGTCATCCTTGCCCAGTTCAATATTGGGCCCATAGACATTTATACTGTTACGCATGATGGGAAAATTTCATCTAGGTCACTCATGTCCCTTAGCATGCTTCGTGAAGTACCCATCAACTGTCTTTATGGTCATCCAGTTACGGACAATGTTTGATCAGCAATAAGGCACTAGACTCTACATCTAGGGTCCATAGTGGTTTCAGGTCGAAGGGTGGTATACACCATTATCACCATGAGAATAACTTATGACACTTTGCATAACATTCTATATAGTATTCTCATAGCGGGTCAATCCAGTATAAGTATTACTCTTAATATTCATATCTATGTTTAAGACTTGATAACTCCTTATCCACGATCCATGAGATGTGATCATCAATCTATATACATAATAGTCTTAATGCTTTAATGTTATCCCACTTCACAATAAAGCTCGACTATGGATACTTTAAGAATAATATCCTTATGTTTCACACTTGATACATTAAACGGACTATCTATTTTAGGGACTTTATTAGACAAACATAATAAAGAAAAGGCCTTTTATTATTAATAAATAATTCGATACAAGTACCAAAAGTATTGGCCTCTAGGGCTTACACCAACAATCTCCCACTAGCACTAGAGCCAATCAAGCATACCCCTAATGTCCATAGATCTAGTATGGCCATCATGCTTCTGCTGCGCAAGAGGCTTTGTCAGTGGGTCAGCAATATTGTCAAGTGTAGTTACTCTGCATATTTTCACATCTCCTCTATCTATTATCTCTCGAATGAGGTGATAACGCCTAAGTATGTGTTTGGATCGTTGGTGAGATATAGGTTCCTTAGCTTGTGCGATAGCACCATTGTTATCACAATAGAGACCAATGGGATCCACAGTCCTAGGAATTATGCCAAGTTCACTAATGAACTTTTTGATCCAAACAGCTTCCTTTGCTGCACTTGAGAAAACAATATACTCGGTCTCGGTTGTAGAATCAGCAACTGTATCTTGCTTTGAACTTTTCTAACTCACAGCGCCACCTTTTAAGCAAAACACATAACCAGATTGCGATCTAAAGTCATCCTTATCTGTCTGGAAGCTAGCATCGGTGTATCCAATTACAGCCATCTCTTCCTGACCTCCATATATCAAGAATGAGTCCTTAGTCCTTCTCAAATACTTAAGGATATTCTTGACAATTACCCAATGAGCATCACCAGGATCAGATTGGTACCTACTCGTTGCACTTAAAACATATGAGACATCTGGTCGAGTACATAATATGGCATATATGATAGATCCTATTGCAGATGCATATGGAATCTTATTCATGCGATTCCTTTCTTCTTTAGTTGAAGGGGATTGTGTTTTTGATAGACACATGTCATGTTGCATAGGTATGAATCCTTTCTTGGAATCATGCATATTAAAGCGTCTCAACACTTTGTCTATGTACGTACTCTGACTTAGGCGAATCAGTTTTTGTGATCTATCTCTATAGATTCTGATTCCTAATATATAGGCTGCTTCACCTAGGTCCTTCATAGAAAAGCATTTCCCCAACCAAGACTTTACTTGTTTCAGGGCAGGGACATCGTTTCCAATGAGTAATATGTCATCTACATATAATACCAAGAAAATGGTCATGCTCCCACTAACCTTATTGTAGGCACAAGACTCATCTTCGTTCTTGATGAATCCATATTGTTTTACTATTTCATCAAAACAAAGATTCCAGCTTCTGGAAGCTTGCTTCAATCCATAGATTGATCTTTGTAACTTACATATCTTTTGGGCTTCTTCTGGTATGTCAAATCCTTCAGGCAGTGTCATGTACACATCCTCAAGAAGATTCCCATTAAGGAAAGTAGTTTTAACATCTATCTGCCATATTTCATAATCATGATATGCAGTGATAGCAAGTAAAATCCGAACATATTTAAGCATTGCAACTGGTGAAAAGGTTTCATCATAGTCAACCCCATGAATTTGTTTATATCCTTTTGCAACCAGTCTTGCCTTATAGATATGTACCTTAACATCCATGTCATTCTTATTTTTGAAGACCGACTTGCATCCTATAGGGTTAACTCATACATGAGGCTCGACCAAGGTCCAAACTTGGTTTGTGTACATGGAATCTATTTCAGATTTCATGGCTTCTAGCCACTTCTCAGACTCGGGACCAGTTATGGCCTCTTGGTATGTCACATGCTCATCTTGATCCATGAGTAATACATCACCTTGATCAGTTATGAGGTATCCATATCTTTCAGGTAGGTGACGTATCCTGCTTGACCTACGCTGGTCTTATTCTACTTGAGCAGGTTGCTCTTCCACAACTACTTGTGTTTCCTGCTCTAATTCCTCCATAGGTGTATCAATGCTTTGTGATTCTTTAATTTCTTCAAGTTCTACTTTCCTCCCACTGATTCCTTTGGAAATAAAATCCTTTTATAGGAAAACTCCAGTTCGAGTGACAAACACTTTTCCCTCGGAAGGATTGTAGAAGTAATACCCTCTTGTTTCTTTAGGATACCCCATAAATAAGCATTTGTCAGATTTGGGCTCAAGCTTAGTTGAAATTTGTCGTTTCACATAAACTTTGCAACCCCAATTCTTCATGTAAGACATATGTGGTTTCTTACCACTCCATATCTCATATGGTGTCTTCCCTACCTTTTTGGATGGAACACGGTTAAGCGTGTAAGCTGCTGACAATAATGCATGTCCCCAAAAGGAGTTTGGAAGATCGGCGTGACTCATTATGGATCGGACCATGTCTAACATGGTTCGATTTCTTCTCTCAGATACACCATTCCATTGGGGTGTTCCAGGAGGAGTAAGTTGGGATAGGATCCCACACTCTTTCAGATGGTCATCAAACTCTAGGCTTAAATATCACCACCTCGATCTGATCGAAGAGTTTTAATATTCTTACCTAGTTGGTTTTGTACTTCATTCTTGAATTCCTTGTACTTTTCAAAGGACTCTGATTTATGTTTCACTAAATACACATAACCATATCTACTGAAATCATCAGTAAATATGATGAAGTACTGAAAACCTCCTCTGGCTGGTATGTTTAGTGGTCCACATACATCAGTATGTATGAGGGCCAAAAGATCATTAGCTCTTTCACCTTTTCCTGTGAATGGAGACTTTGTCATCTTTCCAATTAAACAAGATTTGCATGTCTCATATGATTCATAATCAAAAGAGTCAAAGAGTCCATCTTTATGGAGTTCGGAAATGCGTTTCTCATTTATGTGGCCTAATCGACAATGCCAAAGGTAAGTTGGATTTAACTCATTAGGTTTCATCCTTTTAGTATTAATGTTATAAATAGGAATTTCAAGATCAATGACATATAACCCATTGTTCATTTGTGCAGTAGCATAGAATATATCATTCAAATAAATTGAGCAACAATTGTTCTTTATTATAAATGAAAAACCAAACTTGTCCAAACAAGAAACGGAAATAATATTCCTGCTAATTGCAGGTACATAATAACAGCTCTCTAACTGAATTATTAAATCACTAGGTAAAGTCAATACATAAGTTCCTACGGCTAAAGCAGCAACCTTTGCTCCATTGCCAACTTGTAGGTCAACTTCACCTTTTGCCAAATCTCTACTCCTTTTTAGCCCTTGCACATTGGTACAAATGTGAGAACCGCATCCAGTATCTAATACCCATGATGCAAAAGTAGATAAATTAATTTCAATAACAAAAATACCTGAAGTTGAAGTCTCTACTCCATTCTTCTTATCTTCCAGGTACTTTGGGCAGTTTCTCTTCCAGTGTTCGGTCTTACCGCAATGGAAGCAGGTGCCTTCCTTTGCTATGCCTCCACTAGGCTTCAAATCAGCAACAATGGGTTTGGGTTTGGCAACTTCCTTGGCTTTCCCTTTATCACCCTGATTGGTGGGTCTTTTGTTCTGTCTCTTTCCATTTCTGATCATCAGAATGGACTTCCCTTTTGACTTCTGATTCTGCTCAGCAGTTCTTAACATGGCAAGCAGTTCAAGAAGAGATTTGTCCATATCATTCATATTGAAATTTAGGAAAAATTGACTGAATCTATCTGGCAACGATTGCAAGATCAAATTAGTCGCAAGTTCCTTTCTGAGGGGAAAACCCAACCTCTCAAGGTTTTCCATATACCCAATCATCTTGAGCACATGGGGACCTACAAGGGCTCCCTCAGCTAACTTGCCTTCAAAAAGGGCTTTTGAAACTTCAAACCTTTCATGCATTGCTTTCTCTTTCTGCCTTAGGTGCAGAACTAGGAGGTTCCTCTTCAGGAACAGGTTTCTCCAAGACATACAGCTTTCTATCATGTTTGAGGACAATCCTCAGATTTCGGTGTCAATCCAGAAAATTTGTCCCAGACAATTTTTCCTTGTCAAGGATTGATTGCAAAATGTTGTTAGAGGTGTTTGTTGTCATGGTAATCTACATGAAAATAATGAAAATATAAGTATCAATAACATATTTAATTAGGCCTTTAATTAAATATGCTCCCACTATTTTACTCAAAACAAATGACCCTCACCATTTGATTCGGAAAATCCAGTTGGAAGATTTTCTAGTGGGTCTAGATCTACATTTCACTTTATTTTAAGTCCGCGTAGGCGGATTACACAAAACTAGGTTATTTATGTTGGAACTCCTTCCAATTGTATCTAATACAACTCTCGAATATTTTAGTTGTGTGAATAACTCCTTATTCCAATCCATCACATGGATCATTTCCAACTCTTGCTTCTAAACATATATAATCTTATTATAATTTGTTTAGTTAAGTTTGACCCATTGTTTTAGCAATTTGATATTACAATCACCTTACTAATATAGAACATGCACCTCGCGTAGGCGAAACCTACATTATCCGATACTAGTCTTGATGAGTGCTAAAACTTGGAAAGCATAAACTTAATATTTAATTTGAGGGAATTTGCAATTATTCTGATCTCACCGGCTTATTTATCATATAAATCGTCTCTCACATGCATCAACATACATTCACATGCATCAACATACATAATGAAACAGTTATGGCCCCTAGCACAATTGTTCTCCCAAGCCAATGAGAGAACCTAAGCTAACCTAATAACGATTTAAGCTTCTCCAAGCAAGATCTTCAGGGTTATCCTCCTTTGATATTAAATTCTTCTCTTTCTTCATAACATTACATTACATAAAAGAAACTCGTTTTACATACAAGGGAGTGAGATGAGAAAAGAAGTTATATTAAGAGATTAAAAGAGAGGCACGACACGCAGGTCGTATTTTAAAAACCCAAAACAAAATAAAGGAAAACTAAGGCCGTAACCGATCACCACAAGACAATAATAATAAACACATTATTATTAACTTTAATTCTTTTAATTAATTAAAACAAAATTAAATTTCGACGACCGATCACACTACGAAGAGTTAGCCGGGGGTCCACTGCCCGGTCAGCGGACGGGGGTTCCGCGCCGAAATTTTTAATGAACAATTCATTTGAAATTGACATTGTTTTTCGCATCAACACTTGATACTTTAAAGCACAACTCTTGTGCAGTCACAACCCTAATCGCATAACTCTTTGACAACACAACCTTTGTGCCGTCATTAACCCTAATGCACCAATTTCAGACCGTCAAACACACCTCGATTGTTGATTCAGTATGATTAATCAATAAGTCATTACTTCACCATACTAATGTCGGATCAAGAAGCAAACGACCATTGATCGCTCAAAGGAAAACAATCATTAAGTGTTTGAATGAACGAAACAGAAACAATATATCATATATACCGTATTTTGCATCAGGATTACTTATATCATATATATAACTTGATCGATCTCAATTGCATAACCTATGGACGACCGATGTATCGCTGCTTCACCATACTAATGTCGGATTTCGAAGCATAGTCAATATCAATCATCCAAATCGTACACACATGATGCCAAATTTAATTACTCGTTTATTCTTTGATTCATTCTGTCTTTCAATCGTATTAATACAAAAAATACAGAAAATAAATAGTTATCAGATGCATGGTTTCGTAAATGGCTTTGATACCACTGAAGGAGAATAGCGATCCAAAATGCAGTGGAATTTAAAATTTCTCCTTTAGTGATCCTTACGAATGGGCATGATCAGTGATAGAATCGTTACCTCTTATGGTGATTGTAACCTTTGATGCAGATCTACGGAGCGATCACGAATGTTGAACGATGACAACGCCTCTACTCAGTCCACACGAACAAATTCCTTCAATCTCAGTGCTAGCTGCTACGAATGAAGGCTTTGAGTGAGAGAGAGAGAGAGAGAGAGAGAAACGAAATTGCAACTGCCCAATTGCTTCTACACAAGGGTTCTATTTATAGAACCACTTATGTGGACTGCAAGCTAAAAAGCCCACTCAAGTGTATGTGGCCCATATCTTATAATATGCCAAAATCACTTAAGTGTGTGGTACCTTACCATATTTCGTATTCTACTTAAGTACACAGTACCTTACGATGTTCTACAATTCACTTAAGTGCACCATACATTACGGTATTCCTTAGTTACTCTATCTCTCATCAATCTGTCCTTTTGTGTGTGACCCTGTAGGTTTTCGCGACATTGACAATTATATTAAATAACATATTTAACATAATAAATAGTGAGTAGTATCTAGCAACACATCACTGCTATCCAAGACACGAAAATGTCATGTGATCTGACAAATTCTTTTGTGATAATACTTATGTGTACAATTATCCTTTTGCCCTTATGTCTATATTGAACACAAGGCATAGACCGTGTCATCATTGTCCAGTTCAATATTGGACCCATAGACATTTATCCTATTACACAGGATGGGCAAATTCCATCTAGGTCACTCGTGTCCCTTAGCATGCTTCATGGAGTACCCATCAACTGTCTTTATGGTCATCCAGTTACGGACAATGTTTGATCAGCAATAAGGCATTCGACTCTACATCTAGGGTCCATATAGTGGTTTCAGGTCGAAGGGTGGTATACACCATTATCACCATGAGAATAACTTATGACACTTTGCATAACATTCTATATAGTATTCTCATAGCGGGTCAATCCAGTATAAATATTACTCTTAATATTAATACCTATGTTTAAGACTTGATAACTCCTTATCCATGTTCCATGCGATGTGATCATCAGTCTATATACATAATAGTCTTAATGCTTTAATGTTATCCCACTTCACAATAAAGCTCGACTATGAATACTTTAAGAATAGTGTCCTTATGTTTAATGTGATCTCATGATTAAGTTACACTTTATACATTAAACAGATTATCTATTACAGGGACTTTATTAGACAAACATAATGAAGAAAAAGCCTTTTATTATTAATAAATAATTCGATACAAGTACCAAAAGTATTATCCTATAGGGCTTACACCAACACCCTGACTTTAAAAATTTCATATTGGTTCCTTAATTCTTCAAAAATACCATTTTAGTCATTTTCGTCTAACTAGCGATGAATTTAACAACTGATTTTTTAGTTTTTTCGTGCTAATTAGACAAAAAGGATTAATATGGTATATTTTGAAGAGTTGAGGCATTAATATGAACATTTTTTAAATTAAGGGACCAAAATGAACCTCGAGGTTAAAATATAGGACCAAAAATGATATTGAACCTCGAGGTTAAGTTTAACAGTATTTTTTTTTCGATTTTAGACAATGATTCTCATGTTCTTATTTTTTAAAACGTTTTTATGAACTTGGAAAATAAAGTGTAGAAAAATAAATGTTGAAATGTAAAGAACACAAGATATATCATGGTTTCCCTTTTCAAGCAAGGGCACTCTAGTCCCGTCACACTCCGTGAGAGATTTCACTATGGTAGAAATGTTACAGTCGATCCACAAGACTTTCTTAACTTTATAACACAATCGCAAATGCACCACACCTTATGATATTACAAACACAAAGAGAAAGAACCCTACTTTCTCTCTAACACTCTTGTTACTAACAACCTGGCACATAAGTTAGATAATACTAATACAATGTTACAACAGTTTTGAATTGAAAATATAAGTACAGTAGAATTTTGATAACACGACAAAATTTTAAAAAGGTGGTTCTTCCATTTCAAATATGACAATTCAAATATTCACTCTAAGTGCTCAAGAACTTAACTCTAATTAATATGGAAAATTATGCAGAAAGTTCTTTGAAAATAATGTTGTAACAATGAATTGAATTATTTAGAAAACATTTGAAAGAGGTAATTTGAACTAAGAAAAATTATGCATTTTATATTACCAAAAGGAAATTATGGCAATATTTTAGAAAATAACTAGAATAATCTTGCATTGTTTTGGATAAGATACAATGTACAAGTGTTATGAAAAGGTATTGAGAACAATAATTTTTTTTCAAAGTTTTATCGGTGACAATCGATTTCACTATCCTCACCGTCAATTGCTTCAAATATAATGTTCAAAAACTGCATTATGATAATCAATTGCACATCCTATTCAATCAATTGTCACAAGTTTGAATTTGAAATTTTCTTTGAAAGCTGGAATGACAATCGATTGCACATCTCATTCAATCGATTGTCACAAAAAGTATTTTAAAATTTTATTAAGTTCAAATTCAATTTAAGAAGACTTGTGCAATATGGTTAAAGAATGATTTGAGATGAAGTATGCTTGAGCACTTAGCCTATAGACAATGAATAACATATTTGTACCTTGATATACAAGCAATCCTTGATCTTGATTAAATTGTCCAATAAAGCTTGAAATCTTTTAATCTTGACTTGAACAAACATCTTGATCTTCTTTCCACACATTTGTCTTTATCAAAACAAAGAACAAGGTAGAAGCTTGTCTTCATAATCTCCCCCTTTTTGATGATGACAAATCCACATATGATATTTGTGTAATTTCCGAAAAACTCCCCCTAGGATTATTAACTCTCCTTTAATCCAAGAGTTAGTGAATCTTTAATGTTATGAACCTGTAAGGGAAATAGTGGAACACGAACAATATATGGATCATTCTACCCCATTTGACATTATCAAAAAGAGGGGAAAGATTAGTGAAATTTCAAGAGTATAAAGATATCCATGCATAATGACATCAAGTATAGCATTCAAGCACCATAAAATTTAATGAAGTCTAAACAGGATATAGTTACGATGATACAACGCCATTAAAACAAAGTACTTGAGATGATGAAAATTAAACATAAAAACAGAAAACCATATGACTTTGAAGATAAAAAACAATTTAGAGAATAAAAAAACTAAGTCCAATCTTAATCCCGACCCATGTCCTCTAGTCTCTCTCCCCTAAGAAAAGTGACATACTGATCAATAGTATATTGCTAGAACTTCAGTTAACCATATATTGTCATATACATCATATCATATATTGTCAAAACTCTAGTTGAACATGAATTTCACTTTGTATTCTTGCCAACAATCTTCTTCCTCTTTTAAAAAAATACAGCTTCAAGATATTCTAGCAATCCCATAATAGAACTCCTTTTTCACATATCCAGGTAATAGAGTATCTCGACTCAACTCGTTTGTCGCACCTTCATATGGAATACCTTACCATTCTCCCAACTCTTCCATAGAGAAAGAGATCATAACCCATTTCACAAATAAACTTATCCAATTTTTCTTCTTAGTCATATTGCAGTAAAAAACCTTTACTAATTTCGGATAATAAGTTCCATAGCCTTCAACCAAATCCATAATTTCTTGATATCTTAATTATAGAGGAAACTTAAAAAACAGAAAAGGAAAGGAGACAAGATCGATGAACCTTGAAGCAATAATGGTCTTGTCTTGAAAGAACTCTCCAAACATTTGTTGTTATTGTTGAGGAGTAGAAATAAGTCTTGAAAGTCCCCAAGATAACTTTGACCTTGAGTTGGAGGAGGAATCTTTCTCTTTTCCCTTCTTTGACTGAGACATAGTTGTTGAAGAAGAGAAAAACATTAACCTTTGTTGAAGTTTGAAATTCGGTTGGAGAAGATGAAGGTTCAACAATGGAGTTTTTCACACTTTAAGAATATAAAGTTGGAGAGAGAGTGGAGAAAGAGGGGTGCAACTTTTGTTCTTGAGGGAGAGAGAATTCTGAAAATTTTGAGGTTGTTAGGGTTCCTTTAATAGCTTTGGAAACTTTAGCTTTTATAGTGGAGAGAGAAACAAGTTGATTGGACTAGAATTTTGAATAAAAATTTTAAAAAATATTGAAAAATTGCTTAGTGAAAATCGATTGCACATCCCCTACAATCGATTGTCACACCAATCTTCTTAAAAAAAATGGACAAATACACATGACAATTGATTAAGACCATATGAAAATCAATTGTCATTTGCTTCTGTTTGAGAAAAAAATTGCAATTTCTAAATGACAATCGATTAAAAGTTTGAAACAATCGATTGCATGCATAAAATTTTGAAAATTCATGAAATTTTCCAATTTTAAGCATAAGTAAACATATATCATAATACATAAACATCTATAACATAATATTCCAACTCAAGTTAAGATGATTATGAAGAAAATACTTAGGTTAATTCACAAAATGGAATTGCGAATTTACTTAAGTAAGAATACCTCTAGATATCACTTTTGTTTAGAATCCTAAGTTCAAGCCATATTTTGAAGAATTAATCTTTTGGTAAAGGCTTGGTAAAGATATCAGTCAATTGATTTTGTGTGTCTATAAACGATAACTTCACATCCCCTTTGAGTACATGATCCCTTAGGAAGTGATGTCTTATGTCAATATCAATGTTGTTATAATCGTGATCCATATCATGGAATCGCAGGATTTTGGGATCTCTATCCCCTCCACCAATCTAGATCATAAGCATAACCGTAACTAACCGAAATTCATTGAGAAAATTTCGGCCAACATTATTTTTCACGAAATCATTGTGAAAATCATACCATTTTGAGATTTGTTACCTGGTTGTAATATTGACCCGGTTTGCAACCCGAATATTATAAAAGTAAAGAAAACCCCGAGTTTTTAAGACATTTGAACTGAAACCTTATTAGGATTTATCGTTCATCTTCAGCGTTTCGAGTTTTTCATCTTCTCCATTTGGAGTTCATCTTCTGCATTTTTTAGACTGGTTTAATTTTTAATTGCTTAAATAATGGATCAAGAAAGATCAAGTGCAACTATTGTCATCATGAGTATAGCGGTGATGCTTTTCGATTTAAGCTTCATTTAGCAGGTACAAATAGTAATGTTGAACCCTGTGTATCTATTCTAGATGAAGTTCGTAAATAAACATGGATCATTATTCATAAATTGCAAACCAAACTCATCGAGAAGAGAACTCTAAGTGAAAATGTAGTAGAGGTTGATGTGGAAGATGGTAAAAGAAAAAAAGTTGAATCTTCAGGTCTTGAAAATATTTTCAAGAGGGGGATAACTTCTCAATTAACAATCCATGATGTTTTTAAGAAAAAATAGAAGGAGGACACTGACTTACAAGTTGCAACTTATTTTTACAACAATGTTATCTCTTTTAACATTGTAAAAGATGAAGAATTTATAAAGATATGTGAAATGATTGCCCAATATGGTAAAGGATATAAGCCACCATCTTACCATGACATTCGAGGTAAACATTTAAAGAAAAAAATTGAGGTTATAAATAACATATGGTGGAGAATAAAGCTGCTTGGAAAAAGTTTGAATGTACAATAATGACAGATGGATGGACTGACCAAAAGAGGAGAACTATCATAAACTTTTTAGTCAATAGTCATATGGGTACTTTCTCTTTAAAATCAATTTATGCATCTGGTATTTCAAAGTCATATGATAAAGTTTTCAAAATGATGGATAATATTATTGAGGAAGCGGGGGAAAATGTTGTCCAAATTGTAATAGACAATGCTGCAAACTATAAGTTGGCTGGAAAAACATTGATGGATAAAAGAAATAAGCCTTATTGGACACTTGTTTAGCTCATTGCATTAATATAATGTTAGAGGATTTTTAGATCAAGATACATATGCATAAGGAGATTATTTGTTTCGGTAAAAAGATCACAACTTACATTTATGCTAGGGCTGGTCTTATAACTTTGTTGCATCATTACACTGAAGGAGGTGGGTTGATAAGACATGGAATCATTCGCTTTGCAACATCATATTTTTGTTTGGGTTGCTTGAATGATAACAGGGGATGATTATATAGGATGTTCACTTCAAAGCAATGGTATGATAGCCAATTTTCCAAGACAAAAGATGGAAAATTGGTTGAAAATAATAGTCACAAACAAGGACTTTTAGAATAATTTGATTATTTTGCTTAAGGATGCTTTTCCATTACTTAAAGTCTTGATTATGGTGGATTCTGATGAGAAGCAACCATGGTCTATATCTATGAAGCAATGGATCAGGTAAACGAGGAAATACAGATTATCTATAGAAATAAGAGAAAAAAATTATAATTTTAAAATGTCTTAGATTTATTTATTTGATATAAAAAGTATATTAATATTTATTTATGAACTAATTTAGTCTCTTATTTATTTATCTACCAACCTTTATGGAAAATTCTAGATAGCAAATGGGACAACCAATTACATAGGTCTTTGCATGTCGTAGGCTATTATCTTAATCTCAATGTTGCATTACAAACCTAATTTCAAAGCTAGTAGTGAAGTGAAACAAGGAATGTATGTATGTTTAGAAAGGATATCGGGAGGAGACATGTATATGGTGAATAAAATTGATGGTCAACTTGAGGTTTTTAAGAGTAAAAACGGGTTCTTTGAGAGTGAAATAGCTCAACATGGACTAGAAAACAAGACACAAACTCAACGATGGGAATCTTACGGTGATGCACACCCAAAGTTGCAAAACTTTGGTATTCGTGTGTTGAGTTTGATCTGCAGTTCTTCTGGTTTTGATAGAAATTGGAGTGCTTTTGAAATTGTATGTTTTCAAATTTATCATATATATATTTTATAGTTACTATATGTTATGCATTTTAATTTAATATTTCCCCTTTTTAGGTTTATACGAAGAAAATAAATATGTTGAAACAAAAGACTATGAAGGATCTTGTGTATGTGAGGGTAAATATAAGATTGAAAAAGAATAAGGCTGAAAGGAAAAAGCAAGATCTAACAATTGATGATTTCTAAGATGATGACGATTGGTGGTATGTTGCTGAGGAGGAAAATGCAGGTGCTAATTATGTAAATATGGCTGATTTAGAGGAAGATTTGATGTAAAGTACTTGTGATAGATCAACTGGACATCTAGATGAATTTGATGTCCTTGAAACTATAGAAAGTGACAATGAAGAAGGAAATGCAGATGAATATGATGGAGGAGATGATGATGATTATGGTGAAAGAGATGATGAGATTAATGAAGATGAAGGAATTGACATTATGGGGGATGATCCAAATTATTGGTGCATTTGTGATTTGTACTATCTTATATGATTTTGAGTATTTTATTTTATGGACTTTGTTATTTTAAGTTAAGATTTAAGATTTTTAATTTTATGGTTAAGATTTTAGACTTGATAGTTTTATATTTAAAATGCAAACTTATGCACTATTTAATATATATAATATAAAATATTTGAAGGGTTGTTTTTTTAGTAAAATCTTACGATTTTGGTTAGGGTCTTATGTTTTATGATCTAGTTATTCCCTCTTTATCTTATACAATTAATTGCGTAAGATCTTCCGATCTTAATTGTGATTTTATATTTTGCAATTTTAATGTCCCCTCCCGGTCTTATGTAAGATCTCGATTCTGCTAATATTATCAATATGCTTGATTCTTGAATACATGATCATAATTTTTTATATGTAGATTTCACTAGTGTTGTCACATTTCAATGAGAGGCTCCCTAGATTAACAACGTAGTCACAAAGTTGTTGCTTTAGCCAATGTATATGTGCACAATAACTTCCAGCATCAATATATTTTGCTTATGCGCTACTAAGTTCTATGCATACTTGTATTTTGCATGACCAAGACACTAGAGCATTTCCTAGAATATGGCAAGTTCCAATGGTGATTTTCCTATTCGTCTTACATCCTGCATAGTCTGAATTAGAAAAACCAACAAGATTACATACACTACCTTTGGGGGTACCATAACCCGGCATTGGTTTTTCCTTTGAGATACTTCATTATATAAGTTTTAGAATGCTAAATCAAAGAGGAGGGGGTGAACTAGACTTGCTGGATTTTACTTGATATTTAAGCAAGTACCTTTTTTCTTAATTTTCTGCTTTAGAATAAGATGTAAGGGTTGTTTTGAATCATAAATAACAAAAAATTAAAATGCATAAAGTAAATGACACAAAGATGTATACTAGTTCCCATTTTCATCCAATGGTACATCTAATTATCTCACACCCCAAGGGAGATTTCACTATGTTACAATCTGTACAAACCTCACACCATAGTCACTCATACACTCTTCTAACATAAACAAGAAAACATACCACTTTCTTTTGCACTTGAACATAAAGCACATCACTTTCTATGTCAAATAATGATCACTTAAAACTATTTGAATAATGTAATTAGAAGTTCTTTCTCTGGAATCAATTATAGAAATTGATTTTCTCTTTCTTTCGATTGTCATACCCCAATTTTGTCCGGGCATATTTAAATTTTTGTAAAATCGATTTCATTTTTAATTTGCATCATATGCACAGCATGACATGTATTCCATCATGAATAATAACTAAAATATCAGTCAGAATAAATTTATTGAAAATACAGACAAATCGGTTGAATCATTTCTCAAGAACGTACACAAATCAGCAGGTAAAAAGATTTTCAAAATTTAAATTACAGACACCAGTATTATTAATCTACAGTTCACGTAGTTAAACCTGGTGTGCTCGTTGTTTATTTTAGCGGCTGTTTCAGTTGCGTTTTGACCTGTCTGAGCCTTTTAACCGGTGCAAACTTATTTCAGAATTTGAAGAAACACTGTATTTTTTCAATAATTATATTTTGAACTGATCATTTTCATGCATCCGATTTAATTTTTCGAGTAAAATTTTACCCGACTTTTATTCATTTTTAGTCGTTTTAATTTTGGTTTTTTGTCAAAATAGTCGGATTGAATAAATAAAATTTTCCATGTTATTATTTTAATTTTATCATGATTATTCAAAAGTTGTGAACTTTATTTGATTTAATTGATTAAAATTGTTTTAAATTGATTAAGTTATCTAAAAAATAACATTATAGGCATTTTAATTTATTTAAACAGTGTGTGCTTCTTGGTGTGTTTCTTTGATTCGATCCAGGCCATCAATTCAAATTAATCAGTGGCTATTATTAGCAATCCACATTTATCTCATTTATCCAATCAAAAATTAGGATTTAATCAATACTATTTAAGAAAATATGAAAATAAATAAAATTAAAAAAAACTCTCTCTCTCTAGTACATTGCCTCCAACGGATATAAAAAAAATAAATAAAAAAAGGGACGGTGACAGGAGTCATCACCAACGTCTCTCTGCTTTTAACAACCCTACTCTCCCAACAATAAATAGAAAAAAGGAGAAAACACGAAAAAAGAAAAGAGGAAAAGGAGAAGTGTTTCTCCGTCTTCCTCTGCAACTCCACTCGTCCACCACCATCAAAACATTTCCTCTGTATTCCTCCGTCACAACCCCATGATAACTCTCCATACCATACACATTCGTCAACCTCAACCCACAACGCATCACCCTCTGCCGAAACCTCCTTTCTTTTTCCTTCGAACCACAAGTCTGACCCTCTGTCCGCATTAACCTCTAACGCCACCTTCAAAACCCTCAAAACAACTCCGACATACGCCGGAACCCCTCAATCTCGTCGAAAACACCTTGATTCTCCATTCTCCTTCTTCAATCTCTGTCGGCAAACCCTTCACCTCGCCGGCGATTTCACCTTCCTCTACGCCGATACCACCAAATGTCGGCGAACCCTTCTTCTTCTTCCTACCGCCGCACGAAACCCTTCCATCAACCACCGCTCACCAACATACCACTGACGACCCCTTCTTCCTTCATCAACACTGGCAGCGGATCATCACCTTCCAAACTGCTCAATATGGCCTCCACCACTTATGATTTCTGACGCCTCCATTTCGACTTTTCAATCACCTCAAGCAAATCCATTACCGGATCTATAATCTTCCGAAAATCACTTCCACCACATATTCCATCCGCGGTGAAGTTCAAGGTCACTTTGCGACTTGGTTGAGCAAGTTGAAGTGTTGAACCAAGTCACGGGAATGAGTTTGATTCACTCTAGTGACAACAACAGTGGTGGTTCGACGGCGCGGTAACAATTTAAAGTTGAATTTTCTACTGCACTTTGCTATACATAGTTTGTTTATATGTGCTTTCTCGGTTCGATTTGTTGCAAAAGGTTTAGTTTTTTTTATCTCTTTCAATTTTATACCAGGTTCTGCTTAGATTACTTTATACCAAGTTGTGTTTAGGTTATTTTATATCACGTTGTGTTTGAATTAAAATTATCGAATGGTATATAGTTGATCTTTGTGATTGGGTTATTGTATTCTTTTCGTTACTTTGAAGCAACATTGCTTGCTTACTAGCTTGGTGTGGGTTATGTTTGAACAACCATTTTGATTGCCTAGAAAAGGATTGAAGAAGCGAGCTTCCGCTTGTAATCACAAGCTTTAGAATAGCATATTAATTTCCTGTTAATATTATGGTCTCATGTGTTCCTAATATTGGATATTGCAGTCATTAATTTCTACTCTTAATAATGGGCTTATGCTTTGATGTTGTTCTCTTTCTTGAATAATTCATTAAAGGCATATGATTTACCAATGGCAACCACATGCATTTAAGGACTTTGCTGCTAATATACAATATTTTGTTGCTCAATGGTTTCTTTTTATAAAAAAAACACCAATGTTATCATAAATCAATTTTCAGTGGGACTTGGTGTTCTATCAAATATTGTTTGGATAAACACTTTTGTTCAGGTTCTTTTAAGTCGTCGTTATGCTTGTTAAGCTTTATTTTGACAGTTACATGGATTTCAGTTTAATATTATAAGGTTTTTTTGATTTACCTCTCAATGAATAATGCTATAAATATTTATATTATTGTATGGTGAGGTTGTGATATTTTTGTTAATTTCATGGCGTTTAAAATTCGGGGATTCGACATTTATATGTCGTTGTGCCACTAAACCTTCAATACATCAATACGATATTTCACCGCGTTATGACTTTGCGGATGACATTTGATAATGTTGTCATTTCGCACAAATCGGTTTGAGCACAATACCACCAATCCAATTCAACCTTTTTAAATCGACATCGTCACCTACTTCTTTCTCTTTTAATTATAATTAATTAATTAATTAAATTTTGTTTAATTAGTTAATTACGACTAATTAATTTTAATTAACTTGGTTATTTGATTCAATTAAATAATTTTGGTAATTAATCTTAATTAACTTTGATTAATCATTTTAATCAAGCCTTAACCAATTAATTTTGTTAATTAAAAATTGACCTGCTTATTTCATCATCATCTTCCACTATTGTTTCATAATCATTTTTAAATCCACTTAAGCAAATCAAAACATTCTTACAATAATAAGAAATGAAAAGGGAGATGACTTTGAGTTTTCAATTTTTTCTCTTCGATTATTTGAATACAAGTTCTCTTACTTGGTTAGTCAAATAATTGTAGTTTCTCTACAAACTTCCAAACCAAGATTAAATCAAATTATTTTCATAATAACAAAATAAAAAGGGAGATGGCTTTGAGTTTTCAACTTCTCTCCTCAATTGTTTGAATACGAGTTTTCTTACTCGGTCAGTCGAACAATTGTCATTTTTCCATAAATTAATAAATTAATCAAATCATTTCATAATAAACTATATGAAAGAAGGAGATGGTCTTGAGTTTTCAATTCCTCTTTTTAAATGCTTGGATATGAGTTGTCTTACTTAGTCATTCAAGTACTTGTCGTTCTAAAGTACATCAACCATACACAACCTTATTTTCATGATTACTCAAATGAAACAGAAAGCGGTCTAGAGTCTTCTATTCCCTTTCCCGATTATTAGGATACGAGTTGTCTTACTCGACTATCCGAGTATTCGTCATCCATTTAAAACACCTTAATTTTATCAAACTCCTTTTACATGTAGAGATGAAAAAGAAAGTGGTCTAGAGTCTTCTATTCCCTTTCTCGATTATTAGGATACGAGTTGTCTCACTCGATTATTCGAGTATTCGTCATCCTTTCGAAACACTTTAACTACTATCAAATCCTTTTTATAATTAGGGATGAAAAAGAAAGTGGTCTAGAGTCTTCTACGCCCTTTCCCGACTGTTAGGATACGAGTTGTCTTACTCGACTATCTGAGTAATCGTCATCCAACCAAAAACATCTCAACCAATCAAAACATCAATATAACTTGTCACCCCCGTGTGACCAAAACTCTTTTCAGAAAGAACACTGTTAATCCTTCTGATGCGCATAACAAACCAGTGCTTAAGCCTCCGTCGAGAGTAGACAAGCCATCGTTTAGCCTTTAGGACTCGATCTAAAACAGTCGTTCACTAAGAGACACCAACCAACCGTAGTCTCCGAACTACGAATGCTCTGATTTTCTTATTACCATAAGGATACATAGGCAGGAGATTGCTGTATCTTCGCGAGCACACTAATAAAAAACCTCCCCTTTCCCTTTCTGAGGTTCTCATCCATTTCTATTTTTAATAATTTTATAACCCAAAGATAACAAACAAACATAAATTAACACTCGAAACGCACATTAGAACTAAAAGGTTCCCGTTGAGTACAACGAACGTAAGGGGTGTTAATACCTTCCCCTTACGTAATCGACTCCCGAACCTGAATATGGTTGCGACGACCATTATTCTATTTCCTTAAGGTTTTATCGATATTTTCCTATTCTTTCATTAGGATAAATAAAGTTCGGTGGCGACTTTGTTCGAACGTAATTTTTTTCGCGACCATCGCGAGGAATCGTATTTTTCGAGATGCAACAGATGGCGACTCTGCTGGGGACTAGCTCCATGCAAAAGAGAGTGAAGCCTAATTTAGTCCAGTTGATGTATTGTGTGTTAATTTTGTTTATTTGATTGTTATTTTTGTTCTGTTATTATTATTCTGTCATAATTATTGTATTATGATTTATTGACTATGTCTTATTTAGGGCTTTCTATTAATGGTGCTTTATGAGATAGACTCTCTACCCGAGTTTGAGAAAAACCCTAAGTTTAAGTTGGTGGTTGCCTAGTGGACGCCCACAAGGAGTCTTCCTTGTTGGGAAGATACGAAGACCCCGCCTAGAGGAGATTCTCTTGAGATATTATTATCCGACGAGTCTTCGTCATGACGATAGTATTTTCAAGTTGGACCAATGACTCTAGGGACCTTTTAACCCACTCTATCCGGCAATTATGTAGTATTAACCTACGAAGTTTCAGACTTGTTGGGTTAATACGAAAGCCCCAATCAGATGAGATCCCTTGGACGTATTACTATCTTACAGTAATATCTCCAACCTCGATCTATGACTCTGAGAACCTTGTTAGAACCTTGGACTCGAGAGTCATGTAGTAGAATCCCCATAGAGCCTTCCTTGTTGGGACAATACGAAGACCTCACCTAGACGAGATCTTCTTAATGACATTATTGTTCGACGAGTCTTCGTCACGGCAATGACGTCCTCAAGAAAGATCCATGACTCTGGGAACCTACCAACTATAGAGCCTACCCATGGGGTTACATTAATCAGAGATACCCGTCATTTATCCGTTATTCTGATCCGACTGAGAACACCTTGAACCTGTGACCTAAATATGTCACTACATTCATACACATATCATTGCATTTGCATTCATCATCATACATTTCATATCATTTTTCACCAAAAAATAAATACAAAAAAACTCATCCATCCTTCGTCCATAACCTGCAGTTGATTTCCCGATACTCATATCAGACTTGAAGTAGCTCTTGAAAGATCATGGATCCGTTGGAGCCAGGTCATATTGCATTGAGAGGAGATGTGGACTCGATGAAAAATCAGCTAGACCAACTTATGGAAGCTATGATAGTTTTAGCAAAGAAGGAAGACAACATTCAGCAGACTGCAGTTGTTGAGAATGTTATGCTAGCTATAGTAAATGGTCTTACCCAACCTCAGCTTGTGCAAACCCCAGTTGATAACTCTACTGTATAAGAATGTCATGTTATTCAAGATTCCTCACGTCATGATGTTGTTGAGTATCACAGCTTTGCATTCTCCGTGCCAGATTCCCATGGAACAAGCCTAGTGGTTAATGCTGAACAACCATAAGATGATGAGATTGCTAAAAGATGTTGCGTGTTAGAGAAAAGACTCAAGGCCATAAAAGGACAAGATACTCTTGAACTGAATGCTTTATACATGTGTTTGGTACCTAGCCTGGTTATACCCCCAAAATTCAAAGTACCAGAATTTGAGAAGTACAAAGGGGATAGCTGTCCAAAGCACCATTTGGTGATGTTTTGCCGGAAAGTGACCTCTCATGCGCATGATAATAAGCTAATGATTCACTGTTTTCAGGATAGTTTGACTGGGGCATTATTGAGTTGGTACATGAAGTTAGAAAGGAGTCGTATTCAATCATGGTTGGACCTAGCTAACGGCTTCTTGAAGCACTACAAATATAATTTGGACATAGCTCTTGATCGCATGCAACTGAGAGCCTTATCTAAAGTGAGTAATGAATCCTTCAGAGGGTATTCCCAAAGATGGAGAGACTTAGCGGCTTGCGTTGAGCCATCACTCTTAGACAAAGAATTGATGGAATTATTCAGGGACACCCTGCAAAGTCCATACTTCGAAAGGATGATTAGCAGCGCAGCATCAGACTTCGCTCACTTAGTGACAATTGGGGGACGCATCGAGAGTGCCCTAAAAAGTGGAAGAATCCAAGGTGCCTCGAGCAACCAAGCTAGCGAGACAGAATCCCTCAGCGATTCCCAAAAGGAAGAGGATAATGAAATAAATGCAGTCATGGCAGATGTGGGGTATTCTCACGATGCACCAGCCATACCTTATGGTTCTTCACCTTCTCAGCGATCACCATTTCCAACACCACGTTATCCTTATAAGCAACCCGCAAGGTCTAGAGCACCATTCAAGCAACCATGGACTGTCCCTCATACAAATCAAATATCTTGTGGTCAAGGATATCAAAATCAACATCAAAACCAGCATAGGCCTCGAAACAATCTGGAAAGAAGGAATGCTCCTCTCGATCCAATCCCTATGTCATACAGTCAACTTTTGCCATGTTTGATTCAAAGCTCGCCAGTGGAGCCCAAGTCTCTCAGGCCATTGTCAGAACCATACCCACCTGGATATGATCCTGATGTGCAATGAGGATATCATGCCGGAACAATAGGGCATTCAACTGAAGACTGCAATGCTTTCAAGGCTAAAGTGCAACAATTGATCGACAAAAGGTACATATCCTTTTCAGAAGGAAGCCTGTTGGTGCACGTTAACCTCTCGTCAGAATGAGTTCAAAGATTTCACAGAGTATCTCCTAATGCCAGTAGTTCAAACAGGAAGACATCCTCAACACTGGCAATCGTTGGACTGATTTGTTTCTATTTTTGCATTTGTAGTTTCTTTATTGTTAAAAGCTGCTTGTGTTTAAACATTATTGTTTTTAATGGTAATATTGATGAAGTAATGATGCATGTTTTGAATTAATTATCTCGCATTCGCTCATTTTTCTTCTCTTATATCAAAAACAAAAATACATCAGTGTTTCTCCCATTCACTTTTCTTTACCATAACTTTTGTTTTGGCAAAGCTTTAAGGGAGGATGACAAAAACAAGATACCCATAATTGCTGATTATATACTTTCGGATAAAATCCTGCTGATGATGTACAAACATTGTTTCAAATTCCCAAACACTGGAGAGATAAGGAGTTAATCCTTAGTCAAACAATTCGAGCCTAGAAGTAGGTGTTTCTTTAGGATATACAAACCCTTATGTTTAACCCGGGGCAGGGTAGTGTTCAGTTAATCTGACTATGCATTCAAGTTACAAGATGAAATATCCAGTATGTGGATCAACTACATGCCATTCTTCGCACATCCTAAAGTGTCGAAGGAACCTTGAAAAATCAAAAAGTTATGAAGGTTGTTCTTCAATGACCAATGACTTGGCAGTCACATTCTAAAAAAAGGAATCAATAAAAAAGCCCGCTAAGCCGATACCCCAAAAGGAGACTTAGGCAAAAACCGGGGCAATCCCGATGGACTAAAGCTTCAAAAAGCGGTCCATGCAAAAGTTAGGGATCAAAACAAAAATCAAAGGAGGTCACGAAAACCCTCAACAAAATAAAAACAAGATTTAGTGACCACCAAATCAAGAATCAAAGGGTCACCAATATCCATGAAGAGCAAAATAAAGTGTCCGTCATTTCAAGAGATCTTACACCTGCAAACTCTCTTAAAAGTTGAATGTGTATGGTGAATTAACTGAGCATAGGACTGGAGTTTATCAAGAAGAATGGTGGGTACAGAAACAATTTTGAGCCTCATATCCTTTGTTTCGATAACCGTGAACCAGGCCATGTTGCAACCCTTAAAAGACCTAATTGAAGCAGGGTTTATTCTGAAAGCATACTACAACAAGGTTGCGTAAACTGACTCCTAAAATTTTGCTAATCTTTTACTTTGGTACAATCTTCTTATTGTATCCTTCGCATTGTTAAATCATCATTGCGTTTGGATTAAAATGGTTCATTCGCCACACATTATCACATAATTTCAATAATAATTCTTTTCAAACCTGCATGAGTATCACATTAAAATTACCATTTCTGAATAAACAATTTTAACTGCAAGTCAGTACTTGACGTCAGGGAAATTTCAACAAAGAGCAATCAGAGAAGCTTGACCATTTATCAGAATCAAGACTACCTCCGAACCTATGAATGTGGGGCATGCCACCCAAAACATCAAGTTGATCATAGGAAAATTGCTCCAAGAATTGGTCAGTCTTAAACAGTCTCTAACATGTGTTAATAAATGTGCAAATCATTTCAAGAATCAGTTGATCTAGAGTAAATCATCTCAGGACTCTATTAACTAGGGGCAGATCACCTAGAGGTTCTGTTGGCCAGGGGCAAACCCCTTAAATATTCAGTTAGGGTGAGTTAAGTCGCTTCAACGCTCTTACAGGGGCAAGCTACCTTAAGAGCACAGAAAGTCAACCATTCCAAGAGTCGGTTAACCAAGGATAAATCCTTTCATGGATCAAAATTTTGGGGCAATCCATCTCCAAATTATGGTACAATTGCTTTCAAAATCCTTTCGAGGTAAACATTTTGCATAGACCCATCACATTGGGGCAAGATGAGCCATACAGGAGCGAGTCCTCTCCATGTTTCAAGCAGTTCAAGCAAAAGCTTTTTCGCAAGTCAGCAAATGCAGAATTCAAGATGAGTGTCGGGGAATCATGCTACCACCCCATAAAATAACTTGACAGACAAAAGCCTTTCTGGAAAGAACCTTATCTTCCAATACCCACACAGGGGCATTTTGAAAACCTGCAAATCATTAATACATTTAAATTGAGTATTAATACATTTAATACAAATTGTTTTAAAAATTAAATTTATTTTAAAATAAATTTTAAAAAAGTGATGTGACATGAAATTATATTATTTAATTAGTTGGTGTTAAATTGTATTTTTTTTTGTGTCGAATGAGGTTGCTCGACAGAACAAGGAAGTGTCGAACCACCTAGTGTGTTGAGTTGTGTTAGTATGTCGAAGTGTCGAAGCATGTTGCTTCACACATAATTTCGACTTAGGGCTATTTTAGTAGTGTTAGCTATTTTGGGCTTTGACTTGAGGTCCAAGTTAACCTAAACCTATAAATAGAGGGAGTAACCCTTATTTTTGTAATAAAGTGAATAGAATATTCATAACATTATACTCACATTATTTTGCAGTTGTAGAGTGAATTAGAAGTTTTGCACAGTTTGTGGGCAGAGAGAAACTCTGCAAGATTTTATTACTCTTCTCCTTCATCGTTCTTTACTTTCTTTCACTATTGTTCTTCTCTTTTCATTGCTATTGTGTGGGTAATAACAATCTTGTTCATCAAGATTGATTGAAATTCTCCATAAATTTTGGGGGATTTTCAACATCTGGTATCAAGAGCTCTGGTTGAAACGATTCTTGGAAAGAAAATCATCATGGCAACGAATCATCCAAATAGATATTTTCCAGCAAATCTTTCGATTCTCAAGAACAACAATTATGAGAATTGATGCAAGAAGATAAAGGTTGTGTTCTGTTATCAAGATCTTTGGGATCTTGTGAAGGAAGGAGTAACAACGCTTGCAGAAGCCGCGACAGATCAAGAAAAGGCTGCACATAAAGAATTGAAGAAGAAAAATTATAAAGCTCTCTTTATAATCCATCAATATGTTGATGCAGATAACTTTGAAAAAGTTAGTAATGCAGAGTCAGCGAAAGAAGCATGGGAAATTCTGGAGAAATAGTTTGGAGGCGCGGAGAAGGTGAAAGATGTGAGGTTACAAACTCACAAAAGAACGTATGAATTGCTTCAGATGAACGATAATGAAAGCATAATTGATTTCTTCACCAAAGTTACGAAACTGGTGAATCAAATCAAGGTATGTTGAGAAGTGTTGACATCAAGATCTCTTGTTAGAAAGATCTTGAGGTCGTTGGCTCTAAAGTTAGACCACATGGTAGTAGTCATAGAAGAGTCGAAATATTTGTCAAAACTGACAAAGGAAAAACTTCAAGGGATGCTTGAATCTCATGAACAAAAAATGGCTAAAAGAGCTGCAGAAAAGTCAAAGAGTGATATGGCTTTGCAGGCTCAATCAACAAAAGAAAGAAAATGCAAAGGTAGCTGGAATGACAACAAAGGAAGAGGAGGTTACAACAATTTGACTGGTCGAAATCAGCAAGAAGGAAACTGGTTGAATTAGAGAAAACCCTAGAACCAAGGTAACCAAATAGGTGGTGTTGCAGGTAGAGGAAGAGGTGATGGTCAACAACCAGACAAGAGTCACATTCAGTGTTACAATTGTCAAAGGTATGATCACTATTCTAGTGATTTTCCAGAAAAGTAGAAGAATCAAGAAACTTATGAAAAGATGGCGAAACATGAAGAAGAAGATACGTTATTGATGGTTACAACAAGAGGTGAAGAGAGATTCAAGGACCAGTGGTACTTGGACTTAAGATCTTCATCACACATGTCTGGAAGGAAAGATTGGTTTGTCAACATAAAACCCTCAATGAAGAACATGGTGAAATTTGAAAATGACAACACTCTAGCAGCTGAAGGTGTTAGTGATGTTCTGATTATGAGGGAAGATGGCAAGAGGTCATTAATTTCAAATGTGTTATACATACTAGGCATGAAGAGAAATTTTCTCATCATATGGAAGTTAGTCGAAAAGAACTACAAGGTGTCGATCAAAGACAAGATGATGAGAGTTCTCGACTCAAATTGAAGGTTGATCTTGAAGGCTCCAATGTCTTAGAACAAAACCTTCAAGATTGAGCTTAATGTGATGGAGCATAAGTGCCCTGCAACAGCAGCCAACAGAGATGAATGTACATGGCATTATAGACTTGGCGATCTCAATTTCAAAGACATCAGATATTTGAAGAGAAAAAAATATGGTTTCAGGATTACCAGAAATCAACATTCCAAACGAAGTGTATGAAGAATGCGTGTAGGCGAAGCAACATAAGAACAACTTCAATAAGTATACAGGAAGTAGGTCGAAGGCAATTCTTGAAGTTATATACTCTGATGTATGTGGCCCTCTCCAGGTGGATTCGATTGGAGGTAACAAATACTTTGTTACATTCATAGATGATTTCAGTTGAAAACTGCGGTCTTACCTAATCAAGAAGAAAAATGAAGTGATCGAGGTATTTGCCAAGTTTAAATTTATGGTCGAAAGACAAAGCGATCGAAAGATTAATATTTTGAGGATTGATGGTGGTGGAGAATATGTGTCGAAAGATTTCGATGCATTATGTGTGAAAGAAGGGATTGTGTATGAGGTGGTGCCACCCTACACTCCACAACAGAATGGAGTCGTAGAAAGGAAGAATAGAACCATTATGAATATGGTTAGAAGTATGTTGAAAGTCAAGCATCTACCCAAATAATTATGGGGAGAAGTTGTGTCGACTACGACATATATCCTGAACAGATATCCGACGAAGAAGCTAGAAGGAATCACGCCAGAAGAATATTGGTCTGGTGTCAAGCCTAGCTTGAGTCATCTGAAGGTGTTTGGATCTATAGCACATAGACATGTGCCAGATCAGTTGAGAATAAAACTTGATGACAAGTCGAATAAGATGATCCTGATAGGATATTATTCGACTGGAGGATACAAGTTGTTCGACCCGATGAATAAGCAAGTGGTGATCAGCAGGGACGTGATCATAGATGAGCTTAAAGAATTGGATTGGACTTAGAATGTTAAGAAAGATTCAGTGCGAATGTTTTGTGATGAACCAGCTAGTGAAGTCGAAAGAGAAGTTCGATAGGAAGAAGTCAGAGGTGAAGCATGCCCAAGCAGACCTCAAAGAGCAAAACACATGTCTGTAAGGTTGTAAGAATGTGTGATTACATCAGATGATATGGTCGATGAAGAAGGTGAGCTGGTACATTATACTTTCTACGTAGATGTCAAACCTGTCAATGCAGTTGAGGCACTGAAAGCTTCGAAGTGGATGAAAGCAATGGACGAAGAACTGAAGTCAATCGAAGTCAATAATACTTGGTCACTTGTCGAATTACCCCAAGACAAGAAGGAAATATATGTGAAGTGGGTATGCAAGGTGAAGTTTAATCCCAAAGGAGAAGTGACTCGACACAAGGCGAGACTTGTGGCCAAAGGATTTCTTTAGAAAGAAGGAATCGACTTCGATGAAGTTTTTGCACCTGTTGCTAGGATCGAAACAATCAGGTTGCTTGTTGGTCTAGCAAACATGAACAACTGGAATATGTGTCAGATGGATGTGAAATATGCATTCCTAAATGGCCCCTTAGTAGAAGAAGATAGATGGCTTATACGAACTTAAACAAGCTCCAAAGGCTTGGAACAAGAAGATAGATGGCTTTCTAAGGGAGAAGGAATTTGTAAAGTGCAAATCTGAACATGGAGTATATGTAAATAGAAGCAAGAGAGAATTTCTTATACTATGTCTCTATGTTGATGACTTGTTGATAACAGGTAGCTGCAAGAAGGAGATCGAAGACTTCAAAGGTGATCCCAACAAGGAATTTGAAATGTCAGATCTGGGTGACATTCCATATTTCCTTGACATCGAATTCTACAAGAGTGGTAGAGGTTTGATGATGCACCAAAAAAGGCATGCAAGCGAAATACTCAAGAGATTTGAGATGCAAGATTGCAACCCAACTTCGACTCCAGCTGAGCCCAGATTACAACTGTCGAAAGATTCAGATGAAAAATTGCTTCTTTTGTGTTGACACTGTTTTGTATAGAATCTTACATTCATTGAATAATTATTTTATTACTTCATGTGCATCATTACCATAAGAGAGTTTTTCGTTACTAACCTCAACTTCTTCATCATCAGAATGGTGCGATGCCATTAGTGCAAAGTTTGCACATTCTTCACTCTCTCAATCAAATTATGAACTTACTTCGTTTTCATCCCATGCTATGTAGGCCTTCTTGGAGTTTGATTCCTTTTTCCCTTGGTGAATTCTTTTCTTAGAGAGCTTGGGGCAATCCGCCTTCATGTGTCGTTGCTTTCCACATTCAAAGCATGTGAAATTCTGGTTTGATGTAAATGTTTCCTTCTTCTTGAAAATTTTCCTCCTTTTACCGAAACTTAAAGTTTTATCATTTTGAAGAAATTTTCTAAACCTTTTTACAAGAAGAATGATGTTCCCATCTTCATCCGGAATGTCTTCTTTCATTTTTTATTTGAATAGACTTTTAAAGCAATACTCTTGTGTTTCTTCTCTTGAGTTTTATGCTTCTCTAGTCTTCCAAGTTCAATCTCATGCTTTTGAAGTTTTTCGTACAATATTGCAAACGTCATTTTGGATAGGCTTTTCTTTTCAGATATAATCGTCACTTTCAGTTGCCATGCCCTGGTTAAAAATCTACGAATTTTAAGATTAAGTTTATCATTATAAAAAGTCTTACCAAGCGCCGTTAAGTGGTTTGTCAAGTGTGAGAATCTTTTTTGCAAGTCAAAAATTGATTCTTGGGGTTGCATCCTGAATATTTCATACTCTTGAGATAATGTGTTTAATTTTGATATTTTTATTTCCAAGGTTCCTTCATGAGTGACTTCTAATGTATCCCATATTTCCTTTGCTGTTTTGCATTGAGAGACACATAAGGTTTCATCCATGCCTAAGGCTGTTTGAAGCAAGTTTTTTTGCTTTCTTGTCGTAGAGAACTTTTATCTTATAATTTTCATCCCACAAAATTTTGATCTTGGGTGTACCAACGCAATTGACAACACTTGTGAGAACGAACATAGCATTTCTAACAACATCACAAACTTCTTCTCCATGTGCTTCAAGATGTGCTTGCATACTGATCTTTCAAGAATCATAATATTCACCATAAAACAAATGGGGCTTGTTGTTGCTACCACCGTCTCTAAAAACTGAATTTTCGGAAGCCATATTTTGGATCTAAGGATCAAGTTGCATATAACTTGCTATGATACCAAATGTAAGTTTATATTGCAACCTAAGAGGAGGGGGGGGGGATGAATTAAGTTTAATAATATTTTCTCGATTTTATGCGATAATTCGTTTGTTCTTATTTTTCTTAAATTTTTTATGAATTTGGAAAGTAAAGTGTCGAAAAATAAATGTTGAAATGTAAAGAACACAAGATATATCTTGGTCCCCCCTTCCAAACAAGAGCACCATAGTCCCCTTACACTTAGTGAGAGATTTCAATATGTTAGAAATGTTACATCTGATACACATGATTCTCTTAACTTTCTAACACAATCATACATGCACCCCTTGCCTTGTAATATTACAATCACAAAGAGAAAGAATCCTACTTTCTCTCTAACACCTTGTTACCAACAACGTGACACACAAGCACTACGCCAAAAACTGGAATAGACAGCGCCCCTTAGAGGGCGCTTTATTACAAAAGCGCACTCTAAAGTGAAGAGAAAAAATAAGGAGCATACTATTGGAATAGACAGCGCACTTTAGAGGGCGCTTTTGTAACAAAGCGCACTCTAAAATGAAGCGAAAAAATAATGAGGAAATGGAGGGACACCAATAGAGGACGCTTTATTGAAAGCTCCCTCTAAGGGTAACCTTAGAGGGCGCTTGTTAAAAAGCGCTCTCTATGTCCATGTACATTTCCAGTTTATAAGGCGCTTTTGGAAAGCCTTAGAGAGCGCTTTTAGAAGCGCCCTCTTAGGCCCCCTTTAGAGGGCGCTTTTGTAACAAAGCGCCCTCTAAAGTGAAGCCAAAAAAAGTAATGAAAATGGAGGGACACCAATAGAGGGCGCTTTAATGAAAGCGCCCTCTAAGGTTACCCTTAGAGGGCGCTTGTTAAAAAGCGCTCTCTATGTCCATGTACATTTCCAGTTTATAAGGCGCTTTTGGAAAGCCTTAGAGAGCGCTTTTAGAAGCGCCCTCTTAGGCCCCCTTTAGAGGGCGCTTTTTTCACAAAAGCGCCCTCTAAAGTGAAGCAAAAAAAAAGTAATGAGGAAATGGAGGGACACCAATAGAGGGCGCTTTAATGAAAGCGCCCTCTAAGGTTACCCTTAGAGTGCGCTTTTAAAAAAGCGCTCTCTAAGTCCATGTACATTTCCAGTTTAGAAGGCGCTTTTGGAAAGCCTTAGAGAGCGCTTTCAGAAGCGCCCTCTTAGGCCCCCTTTAGAGGGCGCTTTTTTCACAAAAGCGCCCTCTAAGGTCCCCTTTAGTAAACATTAAAATTATAACATATACTGCATGTCTCTTTATTTTCCCTCTCTACAAGCTATTTCGTTTACGTCTTTTTCTCTCTACTGCGTCCACCGTCTACTGCGATTACTCTCATCCTCCGTTCGTTCTCCCTCCCTCACCGTCGTCGTCGCCGTCGCCTTTTTCTGCTGCTGCGTTCACGTTCACTGCGTTATCTTTGTCCACCATCACTGTTCACTTTCTTCTCCATCGTTACCGTCACCTTCAAGGTATTTCTCTTCTCCATCGTTACCGTTCACTTTTTTCATGTGTTTGATTAGGGCATTTTCTAAACTTAGTTTTACATTTTGTGCATTATGTTGATTAATGTTGTTTAGGGCAAACTGAGTTTTTTATTTCTGATTGAAAACTGATATCATTTGAAGTCTGTTTGAGCTTGTGCTTGGAAGTTTGATGATTATGGATGCAAGTTTGTTCATGTTCCAAACACCATAAGTTTGCATTGGTCTTTTGCATGCAGTAGGTGTGTGTGAGTTTGTATTCAATAATGATATAAAAAAAAGAGTTTAGATTGTTGTAACATGAGAGAAATGGAAGGTATATGAATGTGTTCACGTATTGAATCATTATCTTACTTGGGTCTTATTGAATCATTTCTATATTACAGATAAAATGGCTAACCAAGACGATACCCATGACGCGAATGGATCACGTAACAATGTTGAAAAAGAAATCAAACGAGGATTGACTGTTATGAAGTCAATCATTCGTGCAAGAGACAAGGGTGTAAAATTTGAAGTGCATTGGAGTGCTGAAGACCAACTAATTGAGCCTAACGGTTCAATGTTGGCAAGTTACATTGGTTTCCTTGTTCGACAACATATTCCGATTACATGTGATAATTGGAGAAGTCCGGACTTGAAGGTTGGCAAAGATAAAATATGGTCGGAGATACAGGTACCTACCATATATTGTTATATGTTTTTTTTTGTTGACTATTTGTTGACCATATTGTCGCATCCGTGAAAAAACAACCGGCGGGTTGATACAAAAACAACACAGAGCCGCCACCGTGCGTTATTTATCCCAAAGAGGGAAAGGAAACGCTCAGAGTAAACCTGGAAAGACATGGTCTCGCGACCAAAGAGTATGGGTTCGGGAGTCGGTTACGCGAGGGGAAGGTATTAGCACCCCTCACGTCCGTCGTACTCGACGGGATCCACGCTCTAGAAGAAAGAATAGGTTGCTAAAACAGAAAACAAACATCATACACACACGCTAAAACAACACATGTGGGGTTAGAGAGAAGGGGGCTCGATAGGACGTCGCGTCCTATGCCTACGTATCTCGTTTGGAACGAGAATCAGAGCTACCGTAGTTCGGCTCACGCACGCCAAACAACACAAGACACACACCGGCAAACATGGAGCCTGAATGCCAATCACTGGGCTTACATCAGCATCCGAACCAAAACGCACACAAAACGGCAAACTTGGAGCCCGACAGCCAATTACTGGACTTACGTCGGCATCCGAACCAACAAACACAAAATGGCAAACTTGGAGCCCGACAGCCAATTACTGGACTTACGTCGGCATCCGAACCAACAAACACAAAATGGCAAACGTGGAGCCCGACAGCCAATTACTGGACTTACGTCGGCATCCGGACCAACAAACACAAAACCGAACAAACAAACAACAAATGGCTAAGGAGTCGGGGACTCGAGCCTAACCATCGTCAAACAACACACGCAAAAAACAAAAAGGTTGCCCGGAGAGGTCTCGCACGACCTCCTGCCTACATACCTCGTCTGGAACAAGGATCAGGGCGATGTAGTTCCCCTACGAAGGGACACAAGGCTAGCCTAACCGGATAACAGAGGGAGACACAACTAGGGAGACTACGACTCGAGCCTAGTGTTATCATGCAAAATCATCCCTAAGTTAAGGTTGCTACCTATCTCACACAGGAAGTGAGCTAAACCTAAGCATGACTTGCACAGGAAGCAAGCCACACCAACCTGACTAGAAAGCACAAGCAATCAGTCAAAAGCACACAGCATGCACACACAAAAACAAAAAGTTTGCCCGGAGAGGTCTCGCACGACCACCTGCCTACGTACCTCATCTGGCATGAGGATCAGGGCGACGTAGTTCCCCTTAAAGGGACACAAATTCTAGCCAGAAACCAAGGGGAAGACGCACTACCAGGGAGATGTACTCGAGCCTAGTGTTATCATGCATCATTGACCCTACGTTCAGGTTTCTACCTACTTGCACAACAGCAAGCTAATCCTATCCAGGAAAGAAGCAAGCATACAAGCATACAATCAAAACAGAGCAAACCAATATTCACAAAGCACACACTATATACACAACAAGTGGGGCTCAAGCAAAGGTGAAGTCTTAGTCGAGGGGTCATATCAACCTCAACAAACAGACTCTGTAATCGGGTGAGAGTTGCTCTTAACCTTGCCATTGAGAGGCTAAGGTGAAGCAGATGAAAGGATATGAGGGGTGTGCCTCATTGCTTCTATCTCTGGTCAGAGAGAGCATCAGACAAGGGAGCGTGGGTCCAGAATGGAGGGACCCTTCTACGCTCAAGACATAGACTCGACTGTACACGGTACAAGATCTTGGGTTTGTGTCCCAATGCATCAAACACAAGCAGTGTGAGCAGAGGGACGACTCAACAGAAGAGTGGGAGATAGATTGCATATCTCTATGATCCACCAATTGCCTTTATGAAGGTCTTTCACCTGCTTGGGACAAAGTTAAACAATCACAAACATTGCCCCGAAAGGGGGACTTCAGACAGGTGCCTGGCCAAGTAACAGGCCAGGTCTTCCAGACTACATGAAGTTTAAGGAAGTCTACCTCTATTGGTTTAAAAACCAAGCACAGCAAGCACAAGTTCAAAATGAACTGAAGCGGCTAAGGTACCTGGAATCAATCAAGCACAGTCAGTATACCAGACAAACCAACAGTAAACAACAAATGTTAATCTATACAGACAACACAAGTTAATGCACATAAGTGCAAGCCATGAGCTCAATACTCAAGCATCAATCCCTACAAAACAAAGTAATGTTAGTAGACAACATCAAACAAGTTCAATGTGCAACTTGCATTTTTCCTTTAAGCCTTTTTGCCTTTTAACCTGAAAATCCACACCAAATGTGAGAAACTAGACCACTAGGCCAAGCCTAGGGTCCAAAAGGATAAAAAAAATCTAAACAGCAAGCAAAACCAATCCAAAATCACATTTAAACAAATAGAAAGCAAATGCAATTGGTCTCACTCTCATATCATTCACCAGTATCAATTCATGCACAATATAACATCAATCATGCAATTTGCAACTTCAAATGACCAAACAGAAGTATCTCACTCAAAGGCATACCAAAACAATTCCAAAAATCCTCAAATAATTCACACCTAAACAGGACTCATTCAATGTATAGCATGTCAATTTTCAGCTCAATTGGACAAAAGGAACTAGGTCAATGAAAATCAAAAAGTCCAGACACAATTATTCAAGCCAATTCAAGACATTTAAACAAGCATTCACTTCAATAATTCATAAAACAGGGAGAACATATTAGAAATGAATGGGATCAAAAGCATAGTGTCCTACAATGTGTCCACAATCCACATATTAAATTTCACACTCATCCAATACCATATGAGAATTTCACAAAAGATATACAAACATGTGTCACACAATGTTGCAAAATAAACCAACAGTGAAGAAAATTATCAATCAAATGGAAAATTCAACCAATAAATCCAGCAAAAATCACATGTTATCTTGACATATCAATGATCACTCATGCAAAATTTCAACCCAATCAAACAATCCTAGGTCATGCAAATAAATTCATGAAGTTGACCTAGCTAGGTGTGACACAAATTGTCACACCTAGATTCAAAAAATCATATCTACATCATCAAGTATCCAAAAATCACAAACTCTACATGGAAATCACCATCAACATGTCCAGAATGAGCACAAAAATTTTCAATCATTTCTTTACAAGTATGAGCATTTCATGTTAAAAATGGCAAAACATGCAAAAATTGTACACAAGTCAAAGATCAATAGGCCAGGTCAAAATTTCTCCATGCACAACTTATGGTACTATGCCTATAAAAAACTAGAGAGAATTTGGGATCTATAAAAAAAAATCTCACTATTTTTGGACTAGAAATGAATTTTTTATGATTTTTATAAGTTAAATGAATTATTGAATAATTATTGAATTTGGATATGAATTAAATTGATTTATTAAGCTTCAGTGGCACAATTGTAAATATCACGCCTTGGCCAAAACGACCGCGTCCCTCATTTATTCAATGTCACGCGCTGATTGGCTAGGAGCGGAGGGAAACAAAAATTCAAATTGGCACGCGATTAAAATGGATCAAACGCCACAAATTTCCAGAAATCTTCCTCGTTCTTCATCCATTTTCCAGAAAATCTCAAGAACACATGAACATCAAACCTCCATGAAAATTTACAAGCAGGTAACCATTGGAAAGGTCTAAGCAAGAGGATTCCAAATATGTAACCAATTCATCCTAATTCTAACTGTACAATCCGGATCGAACAATTAAAGAAATGACATCAAAGCTTTGAATCGAGATATCTCATTCCACAATCAATCATTTCACAAAACACGCACATCATGTTAATCTACATCGGATGAACTACAATAAGCATGTAACAATTTAAAGAATGATGAAATTCGAGATTTATGCACCTTGCAATGGCAGTTGTGATTCGTGATGTATTTGGCTCCAATGATGCAAAACAGATGAAGAAGAAGCTTTAGGAAGATGACTGGAACTCGTAGCTAAGCTCAAAGTTGATCCAAGTGAAAGAAATCTTCAAATGCCATTGATGCACATACTTTGGACAGCTGCGATTTTGGAAGCTTTTGGCAATGGAGAAGTCAAAACAGATGGAGATCTTGATCCAAGGAAGGTGAAGCAACAAGAATTTCGTGAAATGATGAAGAATTCGTGGAGAAATCTTGAAAAGTAGTGATGAAGTTTTTGATGAATTTGGAGAGAATTTGTGGTTTTGGAGAAAAAGTTTGTTAGACTCTTGAGAAATGTGATTATGGTTAACCAATTCTGTTATGATTAATGATTTATACTCCACTTTAATCCCATTCTTAATCCATCTTGCTAATCACAATTAGCAAATTGACATGAATTAGTGTTAAGTGCATTTTACATGAAAGTCCAAAAAATGCCTTTGCAAATAGCCAATGAAACAGTAAAATGAATGTTCACACAAGTTCTATTTTTCATTTGGAGTGTGTTGGAAGTGGTCTCATGTCAATTGGCCTTGTACAATTCATTTTCACTATGCCATGCCAAAATTGCATTTTAAGTGCAAGTTCCAAAATGACTTAGTCAAGTATTGGACCTTGAAATGTTATGACAATTCAAACCATCTCTAATTGGCATATGTGGTGTGTTGCAAAAACTCCCATGCCAAAATTCCAATTATTTCTCAACTTGGACCATTTTGCCCTTGACTTTTTAATTGTACACTTGAAAATTGACTTTTTGCATTGACCATTTTTGATGAATTCCAATTATGCACCATGAAAGTACATGTCAAATGGAGTTTTCACATAAAAAGATCACTCAATTTGGACACTCCATGTGAAAGTTATGTCACTTTGATTATGGGTCTTTTTTGAAATTGAATGGACCATAACTTGCCAACCATACATGGGAATTTCAAGTTCTTGGACTTTTTGGAAAGGTAAGAACAAGATCTACAACTTTCATGTTGAACAAATTTTCATTTGAAGCTTTTTTGGACACGTGGTCTTGAGGTGAAAAACTTTCCATTTTTGGAAACTTCCATTACAAGTCACTTTCCATTTTTGGCAACTTTTTGTCTGACTTTATTTTATTCATTCTTGAACTTTGGTATGTCAAATAACACTTGTTCCAACATGAATGAAGTGTATCCAAATCTCTCCCACCTCCAAATCCATAAAATCAAGCACAGTTGACCACAGTTGACTTTTTCAACTTGATAGATGAATTTGGCAATGCACTGATCAAGCTGAGCCCCAATTCTCTGATGAAATGGCCCAAGGGTGAAACCCTAACCTCAATAAGCTTCATATAACCTCATGATGATCCCCATATCCATTGTAGACCCCACCTCCTTATCGTGCCCTGATTGGCCCAATGCAGATGATTAGGGTTGACCAGTGGTCAAAACCCTAATCTCAAGGAATATGCTCCAACACTTGATGATGACCAACCATGATGATGATGATGTATCATTTTAATCAAGATGAAGACCAATCTCCTTGAGAATTATGAAACCCTAATTCATAGCCCAATCCTCAGATGGCTAATGATCAGTCAATAAAACCCTAGGCTTGCACCATGACCTCTTCATCTTCTGATCAAGACTTGTGAGGATGATTTGCACAATGTAACCACATGATATGCAATATGCAATGCCTAATGACCTAAAAATGATATGTAATATGTTATGCTAGTCCCAAGAGAGGAGGGCAAGTTTTGAGGTGTTACAGCTGCCCCTATTCAATCCACTGTGAACCTGTCGATATGAACAGCCTCGGCTTTCAGATGATCAGGATGAAGAGTGATTGAATACCAAGAACAGACGAACAATTTGCACTCTGACCGGGAAATAATTAACAACGCCTGTCAGCATCGGCGAAGAAACAATCTTCTGAAACAACATCCGTTGGGAACGGAGAAAGTCGGCCTGATCACCGAAACAAAGTCAACCTGGATACCAAAATAAATGGTAACACAGGGATAACTATGGCCTGAACACCACACATCCGCTCGGGATTATCATCCTTTTTTTTGTTTTCTTTTCTTGAACCCCGAAATTTTCTGATGACTTCTCTTTTTCATTTTCTTGAACCCCGCAATTTTCTTCTGCGCGAATGATCCTCGGATCATTGCATTTGAACCCCAGTCGCCTGACGATAACTTGTGATCGCCAATGTGAACCCCGTTCTCCAGAAAATGCCTCAACATTTCCTTTTCTCCATTTGAACCCCGTTCTCCACTTTCTTGTGATAATTCCGCTGGCAACGTCGGAAATAACACCAAACACCACTCTGAGAGCGACATGTCAGAGGGTATACCTTCACTAAGGAATGTAACATGTGTAATTCTTCCTCAGAAGACACCCTTAACGACCTCCATCGGCCTCAGCCAGAGTCTAAGGTGACACATGAACAGAAGATAATCATGCGGACCTCATCCTGGATATAATCTTCAACTCCAATCTTCATTTGAACCCCAGAAAATCGCGCTGATCGCGTAACGTCTTTTGATTTTATTTCCATCTCTGTCCGACGGAAACATTTCCTCCAATATCGCACTACTGGGGAACATTGCTGATCTGACGTCATGATGCTAAACTCCTCAGAGTACCACCTTCAACCAGACACTGACTGATGACTGGGAAGAAACTCGACGTTTACTGGACATCGAACAATGATGTTTACCTGACACCAAAGAAAGCTCGACCAGACATTAACTGATGACTGGGAGGAAATTCGACGTTTACTGGACATCGAACGATGATGTTTAACAGACACCAAAGAAAACTCGACCAAACATTAAATAATGACTGGGAGAAAACGCGACGTTTACAGGACATCGAACAACGATGTTGACAGGACATCGAACAACGATGTTGACAGGACATCGAACAATGATGTTGACAGGACATCGAACAATGATGTTGACAGGACATCGAACAATGATGTTGACAGGACATCAACAATGATGTTGACAGGACATCGAACAATGATGTTGACAGGACATCGTACAATGATGTTAACAGGACATCAACAATGATGTTTACAGGCATCAAATAATGATGTTGACAGGACATCGAACAATGATGTTGACAGAACATCGAACAATGATGTTGACAGGACATCGAACAATGATGTTGACAGGACATCAAACAATGATGTTGACAGGCATCAAAGAAGGCTCGACCAGACACTTACTGATGACTGGGAGAAAACTGTTGCTCCAAAATCCCGATGCTGAACCCCTCAGAGTAACACCTTCAAACTTCCATCTCACACGACAGAAATCTTCCTCCAATATCGCGCTACTGGGGGAAATACCACTGACCAACCGTCACAATGCTGAACTCCTCGGAGTAACATCTTCACTGACCGGCAAAACCCATTCTTGGATGGTAACCACTGCTTGAGTCGCGTTGATCGCGATCTTCACCTCCATCTCTGTCCGACGGAAACTCTTCCTCCAGTATTGCACTGCTGCTGGAGTACTGTTGATAAAAATATGGCGCCAAACTCCTCAGAGCAACACCTTCGCTTTCGGGCAAAACCACCTCTCAAACGATAACCACAGCTTGAGACTAGCCTATGCTTGCAATATGATGCATGACTTTTTCTGCGTAATGCTCCATAATTATGGAAATGCTACGCGATTATTTATTTTTTCTATGCAATATGCTATGCTATTCTACATGATGAATGCATAAAAAAAACATCCCCCTCAAGGGACTCTTCTGAGGAGTTCGAGACACTCTGCTTAGGAACTCGTCAATACTCCGATTTCACCCTGCTGGGGAATTGCACTGCTGCTGGGGAAAAGTAACCCTTGCTGGGGAAGAAACTCCTTTGCACCCAATCCGCTCGGGAAATTGTTAGGGATAAGAACCACCAACCCTCTGTGGGGATACAATAGTCTTTGACTTGCTGGGGATATAAATCCCGACTCCGCTTGGGAAACCACCGCACACAGATACTTCCGCTGGGGAAATTGCCACCGGCGACTGGGGAAGCATTGATCTGACACCTGCTGGGGAATACCATCCTGACCCTGCTAGGGGAAACGAATGCTACTCCGCTGGGGAAGACCCATCCAATCCACATGTAGGATACACTCGGCTGGGGATACAGATATCCGTCTGCTACGGAAACTCGTCCAATCCACTGGTAGGATGAACACTGCTGGAGATATATTTCATTGAAACCCGCTCCACTCGGGGAATAGCAACCTTCGGGTCTAGTTGCTGAGGAAACACCGTTTTGAACCTGCCTGGATAACCCTCCTGACTCGGCTAGGGAAAGTCTCAGATCTGGAATCTGCTGGGGAATTGGTCCTCTAACTCTGCTTGGGGACCTCACTGAGGAAATGAGAAAAGTTGGTACAGAACGCCCGTCGACTCGTCGAACCATGGTATCCACCTCCCAATCTCGTATCATCTTTCCACTTTTGAGAACTCCCAGACTTATCTGGACTTTTCTGCTCCATCATCTTGTATTCCAAGTCGCGTCGCGCTCAATGGAACGTGAACTCCGGGGACTTATACAGACTTTCCAATCTTCAGACTTTGAAGAGTCTTCTTGATTAATTCCAAAGATCGACGTACGCCGCGACGTCGTCTCTGTCCTTCATTCATCTCTGGTCTTGCTTGTCCCTGATCGGACTCTGCGGGGAATTTCTACAGACTTTCCAATTTTCCGATTTTGAAGAGTCTTCTTGATTACCATCAAGGATCGTCGTACGTCTCAACGTCTTCGTCGTCGTTCACATTCACCCGTCCCTGACTGGACTCCATGGGGATTGTTTTGTCAAAGCTTCCACATCACAACCTGCAAGTGAGCGAACATATCTAACAGTACCTGCAAAACAGATCGTCAGATAAAACCGTGCCCCAGGCGTGTCAAGATTTCAACACTTGGGTCACCCAACCTTCCGAATAAGATTTCAAACTTTCAATCTTATAAACATGCATTGGAAGGGACCTGGATGTCTTAAAATGCAAAGATCCTTTATCAAAAATATCTGGATGTTTTTGCAATCAAAGCGGTAATGAAAAACAAAAACAAAATTATTTGACTGAATATGCATTTTATTGATTGAAAAGAGTGTGGCTCAAAGGAGCAATACAAAGGAAGCAATTCCTGAAAAGAGGTAACTGCGCACAAAAGGAAAAATCTATCCTAATGGCAATGTGAAACCCGTAATCTCATCGAGTTCCAACTCGGTTACACCCCATATGTCCTCAGACTCTCCGCTTTCTGCCTTCTGAACAAGACATTTCCGACTGATCCCCACCGGGTATTATCCATGGTGCTTTAACCAAAGCACAAACGATCATGCCAGACGCAGTTGTTCGTTTCGATCCCTCTTCTGCCTGGACCGCCCTTTCGGGTTTTCAGTCCACCGGGATACCCATTTTTGCCCAAGTCGCCTTTTCAGGTTTTCGACTTGCCGGGTGTACACTTTTTCATTTTATCCCTAATTTTTGCCCGAACCTTTTTCTGTTTTTGGTTCGCCGGGATGCCCTTTTTTGCCTGGACTATTTTATTCTTTTCGTCCAGCGGGTCTCTTATACGAAGTATTTTTTAACTGCGTCCGCATTCACAGGGGATGGAAAATCCTCACCATCCATGGTCGTTAGCAACAAGGCTCCACCAGAGAAAACCTTCTTGACCACGAACGGACCTTCATAATTCGGTGTCCATTTGCCCCTTCGATCGTTTTGAGGAGGAAGGATCCTTTTCAGCACCATACCACCCACGTGATACACCCGAGGTCGTACCTTCTTGTCAAAAGCACGTTTCATCCTTTGCTGGTATGACTGCCCATGACAGATGGCTGCCAGCCTCTTTTCTTCAATTAGGCTTAACTCTTCGTACCGGGTTTCCGCCTATTCAGCCTCTTGCCACTTCACGTCCATCCGGACTCTCAAAGAGGGAATCTGAACCTCAACCGGTAACACGACTTCCATCCCATACACCAATGAGAAAGGCTTTGCCCCAGTGGACGCACCGGGTTTCAATACCCAGGATACCAGCTTCGTACTCAACCACCATGGTTGGCGCATTCAAATGCTAGTCAGGCAGCACAAGGAATGTGGGATCCTTTCAGTATGACCAAAACAGTACTAATTCCTTCACATTAACCCCATCAGACATCAGAATCCGTTCGGATTCAGGGTCAGGCCCCTCCTCCGGGATCGGTTACTCTCAATCTTTCGATTAGAGTACCTCGAGATGTCCTCATCAGGGAACTCAAACTTCATCGGTTGATAATCCTCTACGGGTTGTGGGGCGATGTAATCAGACAATACACCCCTTGATTGCTTTCAGCGAGTATCACAAATCAGTCAACATTCTTTGGCACTCTCACAACCCGTCCGGTCACTGCTGGCTTCTCAGAAATGTACTTGATCAAATCCATCTCGGAAATCCACAAAGTGGTATGAACCAGCATATACTGTCTCAGTCGGCGAGCAGCCTATGCCAAAGTACATCAAGTTTTCTCGAACAGTGAATGTATTGTTTCACAGTCGATAAACTTTTTGCTTAGGTAAATTGCATGCTCTTTTCGACAAGACGCGTCATGCTGACCCAATACACCTTGTAGACCCCTCGAAGGTCGTCAAGTACAGACTAACAATTGTTCCTTCCCTAGGAAGTATCAGAATCAGAGGTTCCTGCAACTTTTCCTTTTATTTTTTCAATGCCCCTCGGCAATCATTATTTCACCTGACCGTTTAATTTTCTTTTGAACATCTCGAATATAGGTCCACACGTGGCTGTTAGGTGAGATGTGAACCATGACAGGTAGTTCAATCGACCTAAGAAACCACGAACCTCTCTTATGTTCTTCTCGGTTCAGGCATTTCTTGTTTTTTTTTTTTTTTTTTTTTTTTTTTAGCAGGATCAACCTCGATTCCTCTCTTACAATGAACCCCAGCAGCTTACCGGCCCGCACTCTGAAAGTGCACTCGTTCGCATTCAACCTCAGTTTGAATTGTCTCCACTGGTCCATTCAGCTTGGCCAGATCTACCAGATGCCCCTCTTCTGTCTGGGACTTTGCTATCATGTCATAGCATAGCATTCAATTTCATGATGCATCATATCATGAAACAAAGTCACCATGGCTCTCTGATACAGGCACTGGCGTTCTGCTTCTCCAGAGGACAGTCTTCTTTCCATGGCAGTTTGTGCACAATGATATCGGTATTCGACCCTGGCATATCCTGACACGACCAGGTGAAGGTATCCACATGTTCTTTCAACAGGACTACCATTCTGCTCTTGACTTGCCTCTGAAGCGGCCCCAATTTTCTTCTTTCCTGACCTCGGCGGTGCTTGGAATAACGATCTTGCACCGCTCCTCATGCGGCTGAATCACCTTCTCCTCTTGTTTCGACAACCTGGCTAATTCCAGTAGATCACAATCTTCTTCGCCCTTTTCTTCGGCATGATAGATCGGTTTGTCGAAGTCATATGAGGTGTAACCAAATTGTTATCAACGAGATTCGGAGAATTATTTTGCTTCGATATCAGAACGAGACAAATCAAAAAGGAGAAATGAAAATAAACATTGCCATTTTTATTTGTTTTTAAACTGCAAAAAATAAATGAAAAACAGGGAACACCGTTTTTTGACTGAAAAACATCCATTTATTAATGATGCAAAAATGTTGCAAATTATGAACATGAGGTGGCCCTTACAATGGACCATTACGTGTCGGGCAACACATATGGCTTTCATGCAGATAAAGACTGAGAACAAGAAATATTACTCTTCCGGACGAGTGTCAGTGATGATCTTTAGGCCTTCCAGTTGCCTGGTACGCACGATCTTATCCATTGATCAATCTCCCAGTCCCTGTCAGTTTCTTTACTCACCGCACCTGGGTGACCTGAATCTAGCATTCCCGCACTGATGAATGTAAACATCGGACGACGTCCTCTGTTTTGCTCAGACGAGTCTTGATCTGGCTGATAGCCAATTCCAAACATATCTGCCTTTACCACGATGCCTATGATCTGTCCCCAGCCTGGGATCCCTCCATTTCTAACCACTTCCACAGCCTGCTTATAAGAAGAAATGGACGGCTTTTTCTCTTTCCCAGCAATAATGGCATTCTCCACCCGGACGGTTTCAACTGCCAGCCTGGGTGCTCCACATCTTACATCGTCCATTTCTACTTCAACTCGAGTTGTTTCCATCATCATTGCACGCCCCTTTGTGGCGACAGTCGCACGACAGTTATCAACACCAGGGAAAGCCCCACTCTTCATCGGAGGCTTCTGAACCACAGACATTGGAATCTTCAACTGGTCCCCATTCGCCTCATCCATTTTCCTCTTGTCTTTGGACATCACATTCATCCCCATAGGGCCATGCATCGGCATGGGGTTAGCATTAACATCCAACATCAGCGTCAAATTGATGGCTTTAGAATCCACCAAGTCCTGGACCACATGCTTAAAAAGTTTGCAATCCTCAATGTGATGTCCGGGTGCATCAGAGTGAAACTAACATTTGGCATCCTCATCATAACCGGCTGGCCTCTTATCAGGTTTCAACAGAGTCAACATCCTTGGCTGCACCAATCCAAGATCCTTCAACCTTTTAAACAGAGAGGCATAAGTCACGGGCGGCTTATCAAAATGACGGTCTGTCGTCCTCCTTCTCACTTGGCCCCCAATTCTTTGTGTCCTCTGTAGAGGTGGTGGTTGCTGTTGTGGTACAGATTGACCACTAGTAGGGATCGTTGCCGTATCAGCATATGGGTGATAACGATCCTTACCGCGTTCTCTTTTGGCCTTCACACCACCTGCTTCAACTTCCTTCTTGAGAGGACCATTGTCAGGGGTCTTCTTTACTGCAGATAACAGAGCCTCTTCCTGAATCTTCCCCGTCACCAGCCATTTCTCAATCTTCCCCACCCTCTCAGCAATTGCCTTCTGCCCCAAGGCGATCCCCTGCACGACTTTGAACACCTCTCTCATCATCTCTTTCAGTTCGAAGATGTCGGCGTGATGTGGCTCCATTGGCCTGAGTTCGTTGAGCCTGGGGAAGTATCTGGGAGGACGTGTTGCGTGCAGGGGAATAACTCTACGCTCACGAGCAATGATTCCTGAAACAATCAAGCATGTCAGGAACCAATACCTGCAAAATAAAACACAAGTTATTATGATTATGCATGAATGCAGTGTTTATCCACATGAGGAACACTTTGTCTCTTGATCCTGGCTTCATCGAGACAAATAATAATTCGGCCGCAATATTCTGATATTCAGCATTTGATTTCATCATACATATCAGAGATATATGATTTAGCAAAATACCCCAACCATGTGTGTGCAGTGTGAGAGCATACGGAAAAGCAAATAAAGCTTGAAGATCAATCACTGAATGAAAATCACCATCACATAGCAAAAAGTGCACAAACAGTGCTATAGTCATACATCACATCAGATACAAATCTCCAGAATCGGGAAAGAAATACAAGCAAATGAATTCCGTCAACAAGCCTGACGGTAATCCACACAAATGAGAAGAGCTAGCCTGATGAGGGTCCCACAGACGGCCCTACATCATCAACCATCCTAGCAAACTCTGCGGCGAACCGGAGCTCGATGTTCTCCTGCTGTAGTCTCCCCACTTCCTTCTGGTGAATCTTCATCTGCCTGAAGTAGTGATCTCTCTCAGCAATGTAATGATCTCTCTCGACGATGATCTTTGCTTTCTCTGCTTCCCACTCTGCAGCAAGGACTCTGGCTCTAGCATCTCTCTGATCTCTCACCAAGATTTGCCTTCTCTTCTCATCTTCAATGACCTTTGAAGCTCTAGCCAATCTCTCTTTGGTGATGTCGTGCTCTCTGGTAGATGATGCTAAGGCTTGGTTAATTTTCCCATAGTAGGCAGTGTCTATCTCAAAGCGCTTTGCTTCCATGGCATGTCGCTTGTCTTGGTCTTCCATCTTCACTTTGATCTCCTGGTTGGCCGTCTGAAACCGAGCAACAGTCATCTCCAATTCCGCTTTCTCTACAAGCAACTGATCCCTGGTTCTCTTCATCTCAAGGAACTCTTCCATACTGACAGAAAAAGTCGGACCCTCAATCATAGGACACCAAGGATCACCTCCCGGAAACGGTAGATGTGTGATCTCAATTCTCTTCCGAAGCCAATCATCAAATGGAGGAAAAGATCGGCTGTTGACCTTGCCAAAAGGAACCTTTCCTTTCCTCTGGATGTTACGCCATGCCCCAGACACCCGCACCAACTTGGCCTGATCGCCCTCAGCTGAGAAGTAAAAAGACTCCTGAATCTCTCGCTCGAGAGGAGGAACCTCCATAGCAAACCCCATCTGTCTCCTAAGAAGCATCGGGTTGTAATTAATGCAACCCTGAACACCTATAAGAGGCACATTGGGAAATCTCCCGCAGCTATATATGAAATCCCGGCCAGCCATGCCATTATGCGTCCAAGCGATGTCAGCAGCCCGCAAACCCATCAACCTGAAGGACCACTTGACAGTAGGATCAAGATGAGCAAAAGCACCTCGAGAAGGCAAATACCCCATAAACCACCTGAATAGCAACTGAGCACAGCACCGAATCAAACCCCCACGTCGCTTCTCATTCCTGTTATGAACCGAGTAGTAGACATCTCCAACCAGAGTAGGAATAGGGTTCCTCTGCATAAACAATCTGAGAGCATTATGGTCCACAAAGTTCTTCTGATTAGGAAACAGAATAATCCCATAAATGCTCACAGCAATCAAAGCACAAACCGTCTTCCAATTACCTACTGCAGCATGTTCCTTGGTATTAGACTCCAAGAAACTCAAATGAAATCCAGGTAATTTTCCTTTCTCCTTCAAACCCTCCTTGATCATTTCCGGACTCAAATAAAGAGCACGGGAAATTCCAAGGACATCAGGCTCCACCCTAGTGTCGCATCCGCGAAAAAACAACCGGCGGGACTCAAATAAAAACAACAAACAGAGCCGCCACTGCGCGTTATTTATCCCAAGATAGGGAAAGGAAACGCTCAGAAAAACCTGGAAAGACATGGTCTCGCGACCAAAGAGAAAGGGTAAGGGAGTCGGTTACGTGAGGGGAAGGTATTAGCACCCTGTAGCGGTGTATTCGTCGCTATATGATCTATCGATTAAACCATAAGCTAAGAGATACATTGAAAATTTCGAGTCGCCACCGCACTTTTATTTATCCAAAGGATTGGCTAAAAAGCGAACAAAAGCCTAAGAAGTTTTACACGTAGAAAACTAATAAAAAGATCAGAGATTCTGGGTAAGGGGTAAATTACGCAATGGGAAGGTGTTAGGCACCCACTACGTCCTAGGTACTCCTAGGGAGCCCTTTTCACACTTGTTATGCAAAAATTATTATTTGTTATGACATAAAGATTGTGCAAACATGATTGGGATGGTGAGAAAAGAATATACATTTTTATTATTTTTGGGTTCGAACGGATGAACCCGTTGCCTACGTACCTTCCATCAAAGGTAAGGATCAGAACGCCGTAGTTCGGCTAAAAGATTTCCAAAAGTTGGTGGATTCAGTTTTAAACACAAGCACTGAGGCTTTTCATTATCAATGGGAGAACACTCGACCAAAAACAACATCCACCATGCGAGGATAGCTTCGACGTACTAGAGGGGTTAGCCCTGTTTGAAGTACGGAAGTCTTACTGTCGACTCACTAAGGATAGGCAAGATTTACATCAACCACAAAGATAATTGAAACCTATGGCTAATGCATGAAAAGATTAACAATGGACAGAGCCAAAACAAGTGAATGAGTGAGATTAATTGATTGTGATTATGAAAGGAGTCCAAAGTATGATTAAGATTGATTCAAATAAGTATTATGAAATGAGTTTGAAAAAAGTCAAGGACTTGAGTCCAGGTTTTTAGTTTGAAAACATGAAGAAGTTTGCACAACACTTATGTCAAGTTTAAAAGATAAAGTGTGAAAAGGTTTAGGACATAATGAATGATGGATGGATGAGGATGGAAAGTAAAACTTCTTAGAAGGTTCACTTCTTGAAATCATATAGCAGATGATTCAAGTGTGTCCTTTGGAATGGCAATGAATAATAACAAGCAAAGCAAAAGAAGAGCGGATATCGGATGCCAATCACTGGTCTTATACCAATCTCCTAAAACAAAGCGGGATATCTGATGCCACTCAATGGTCTTACACTAATCTCCACAGGCAAAGAAATAAAAGGCGGATACCGGATACCAATAGATGGATTTACACCAGTCTCCTAAAACAAAACAGGATATCAGATGCCACTCAATGGTCTTACACTAATCTCCTCAAAAGAAAACAAGAAATGAGATATGAAAGTCAACTGCCAATCTGTCTGGACTTAGGTTAACTCCACAGTATGGTCCTAGGAAATCCAATGCCACATTACAGGGACTTACAATGGTTCCTCACATACAAGAACAAAAGCAACAATATGGTCATAGGAATGCAAATGCCAACTTACAGGGACTTATAATTGCAACCTCTCATACAAACAGATGATCACAGGAAAGCAGATGCCAACTTACAGGGACTTATAACTGCAACCTCACATACAACATCGAACAGATCAGATTATGATCACAGGATAACAGATGCCAGCTTACAGGGACTTATAACTGTATCCTCACATACAAACAGATAAAACAAAAGATATGAGTGACCAATGAGGTCTTACACTCTATCCTTCCATATCACAGGAGCAAATGCCAAAAGAGATGGACTTACAATTGTCCTCAATGGGCAAGCAACAATGATAGCATCACAAAGATAAATGAGACGATCATGCACTAATGGCAATTGATGATGATGATAAATGCATAACATATAAGCAAGCAAGTGCACATGAAGCAATCAATCAATCAATGAATATCAGACAGCACACTCTATAGCCAGAACAAGGGGGCTCACACAAGAGGGTTTGACTTTAACAGTCCACTGTAATGGGTGAAGGTCGCTCTTAACCTGGCCATTGAGGGGCTCAGGTGAAGCAGATGAAAATGAGATGAGGGGTGTGCCTCATTGCTTCAATCTCATATCAGAGAGAGCATCAAAGAAAGTGTGGGAGTTCAGAAAGTAGGAACTCTCTCCACATTATTGACTCGATTGGATCTTGGGTATTTATCTCAATGCTTCAACCATGTAATGGGAGCAAAGAGAGGACACACTGAATAGTGGGGGATAGATTGCTTATCCCTACCTTCCACCAATTGCCTTACTTGAAGGACTTTTCCTGCTTAGGACAAATATAAACAAACACAGGCATTGCCTCTTAAGGAGGACTTCAGACAGTTTGCCCGGTCAGATAACAGACCGGGTCTCCAGACTACATGAAGAAGAAAGGTTTATACCTCAAAGCAAATGCTAAATAGCAAAGCAAGCAAGTTCAAAGAACTTAAGCAACTAAAGTACCTGAAAAAGTCAAACTCATTAGTAAACAAGTCAAACAGTCAAAATCAAAAGGAAATAACCCAATAGTCAACCACAGAGGGACCAATTGTGCAAGGCACAAAGACTCAAGCATATGAGTCACCTACAAAACAAGAGTTAGCACATGATAAACAAACCAACTCAATCAAAATTGAAAGGTCTTTGGGGCATTGGTGCTCAACCTGAAACAAACAGCTCAATTGTAAGCTTACAAGACCACTAGGACTAGCCTAGGGTCAAAGATGAAAGAAAAAGTCAAGGCAGCAAGGAAAAGTCAAACCAAACCAAGTCTAAACATTCAAGAAGCATTCTCAATTGGATTCACAATTATATCATGCATCATGGTCATTTCATATGCAAAAGGATGCAAAGCATGGCAAGAGAAGCATACAAAAATCAACAGCAAAGACTTCCTTCAAAAGTCAACTCAAACAATCTCAAAAATTATGAAATAAATCACACTCAATCCTAACATCTAACATGGTAGACATGTAAAATTTCAATGTATTTGGATGAGAGGAAGGCAGTCAACAAAAATCATGAAGTCAAACCAAATTCAAGTAAGCATGGTGAAAGTCAACAAGCATGGGTCAACTTCAAAAAATCATATCAATTTGAAAACAGAAGAGAAATGAATGAGATTAACACCAATGCAAAGCTTGAGATGTCTAGTTATCACATATGAAATTTCATGATCATACAATATGATATGAGAATTTCACAAAAGATTTGGCAAGGCATAGCACAAAAAGTCAACAAATGACCAAGTATGGAAGAAAATTCTCAATCAAATGGAAAAACAGCATGATAAATTCCAAGAAAATTCATACATAAACTAGACATACAAGGGATCATTCATGCAAAATTTCAAGGGATTTGGATAAGAGGAAGCATGTGAACAAAAATTGGGAAAATACATGATCATGGTATAGCACCAAATGTAACACATAACTTCAGAAAATCATAACTCTCAATCCACAAATAATAAATGCACAAACTTTATATGGAAATGAAGGTCATTGTGTCTAGTTTCACCACAAAAAATTTCAGAGGCAATGGATGCAACATGACAATTTCACAAAAGATTTGGCACAAAGTATCATTTGAGCACACATGTGAAGAAATCATTTATCAATTAAAATTCGGCCAACCAAAAATTAATTAAAAATCATGATTAAATAATAGACATCTTTGTGATCATCATGCAAAAAAAATCATAATTTTTGGAGTTGAAATGAAAGAGCAAATAATTGTAGAAGTTTGTGTAACAATTGGAGCAAAAATGAACAAAATGCATGGCAGTGTTGGTCAACTAAGGAGTCAACGATGGCAGAGTTGGTAATATCCGCCTCACTTACTCAAAACGACACAGTTTTGGCCTACACAACGAAATGTTGTGATTGGCCAGTTCCCAATGGAACAGTACACGACCAATGGGGCTTCATGTTTCTGGGTTCATGCATACTTAGGGTTTGGCAACAACAGCAACACAACAAACTCGACCAGTAATTACATCAGCATAGCATTTCAACAAAACTCTTCGTACAACCACAACATAACAACAAACCAACATCATTAGCTCATGCAGAATTCTTGGCAAGTTGATGATTTAAGTACAACAGCAGAGCATTTCATCATTTGACCAAACAACAAACAACAACAACAATGGCTCATCATTCAGCTTGATCAATCAACCAGAAACAACAGCAACATGTAACAATACATAGGTCAAACATCCACAACCAACACAACCAAATATCAATCCTGTGGATTTTGCAAGCAAGTTTAAAGGTTTCTCAAACAGCAGGGCATTGACAGCATTGGTATTCATCATCATGTTTCATCATCAATTAAAACCAACAGCAACATGTAGCAATGATCATACCATAAACCAGCACCCATGTCCAAATGCAACAAACAACAGCATGTGAATTTTATGAACAAGTTTAGAGTTTTCAATCAGCAGGGCAAATGCAGCAATGGTATTCATCATCATCATTCAAACAACAAACCAAACAACAGCATTCAAATGCAGTTCATGAGGGTTTTCTAAACTGCAGTAAGGTTCAGCAATAGCAGCATGGCAACTCATGTTCATCATATAATCAAAACAAGCTCATCATCAACATGCATTCTCAACCAAAATTCAAGAGGCATGGCAGCATATGTTTATCAGCATCATATCAAACAAAACAAAAGTACACGACAGCATATAAACAGCATTAGGGTTTGGCAGCAACATACATGCATCCTCATCAATCAAACACTAAACCATGAATGACCAACATATCCAGCCTCAACAATAAAACACGGCCATGAAGCAGCAGTAACAACATCATCACTAACATTCAACAATCAATCAATGTTTCCATAGTATGGTAATAGCATCATCATTAAACAACACAAACAAATGGAATTTCTGGACATGATAGGGTTTAAACACAGCAGTATGGTTTATGCAACAGCAGCAACAACTTCGTCATTTTCAAATCAACTTAAAATTTCCATATGCCCAGAATAGCAGGTCAAATACATCAATGGCATCATCAAACAATATACATCATAAATCCAGCAAGGAAATTCATCAGAACAAAATAAACATCCAAGCATCGAGCAAAAAATCCCATATGAACCCTACTTCAGATCAGCATATCTCAAGAAATACACAACCGTTTGCCACGATTCCAGTCGTAATAACACTAGCATACCATGTTCTATCCTAAACCTAGCATGATTTGGTGAAAGGAAAGGGTCAATTACTTACTTGATTTTGAAGCAAAGTGAGATGCAGTGCTGGTTTTGATGTTGCAGCCCGATACAGATGTTCACAATGCCTTAAAATGATGAAGGCTTGAGGTCTTTTGGCTCAATAGTGCATAGAAAACCTCACAGCTCTAACTGCCATTGTTGGACTTGGTAATGACAGAACATGAAGATGGCTTTGCAGTTAAGATTTGGTGGTTCAAGGGAGCTCACCAAGATGTTTAGATGGAGAGACAATGAAGGTGACTCAAGGGTTTTGAGTGTTTTGGCAGAATTTTTGCTGTTTTGTGAAAATATCAATTGAGAGCAAAGGAGAATTTTTGGGTCGTGTGGCTGCAGTGTGTTTTCTAGGGTTGTGAGTCAGCAGGAAATGAACTTTTATATTGCTGTTTAGCCAAGCTAATGGAAGTGCTAAGTTGGATTATGTTTAATGAGGCATTTGCATTTTGCTAATTTGGAAGCAAGTGAAAGAGGAGGTGTAGTGGCTGGTTGAGTGGGCTTGCAACAAGCTGGAAACAGACTGCATTTCTGCTGCTTTGGTTGTACAAGTGAAATGCTGTACTGATTTTTTTACTTTTATGAAGCTTCTTTTGCCAAATTGCCAAATTTGCATTTTGATTCAAAATGATGGGAAAATGGTGGTATGATGATGGTTTAGGACTTTGAGCAAGTTTCAAATATGGTTTAAAGCATTTCTCAATTGACCAAATCAAGAAAAAGTCAAAAACTCAAAAAGTCAAAGTTTGGTCAAACTTTGAATTTAAATGAGAAAGGTCCAAAAATGCCATTTTGAATGGTGAGGTTTTAGGTCATGAAATTTATATTTTTGGAAAGAGGATGAAAAATGTGATGTGTAGGAAAAAACCCCACCAAATTTGGCCTTATGGTTTGAGAGATATGGCTTGTTGAAGTTCAAAAATTGGTGAAAATGATTTGATCATATCTTGACAACCACACATGGGATTTTGATGTTCTTGGACTTTTTGAAAATGGGAAGACAAGATCTTCAACTTTCATGTTGGGCAAAAATTCATTTGAAGCTTGTATCATGATGTAAGTTTAAGATCAAGAAGTTTCCATTTTTGGCAGTTGAAATTACAGGTCCACTTGCTATTTCTGGAAAATTTTCTGATTGACTTGATTTTCTTCCATGATGAGGTTGAACATGATAGATGAGGCTAGTACAAGCATGAATGGACTCCTTCAGATCAATTCTATCCATCAAATCTCTGATTAAATCAACTGTTGACCAAGTTTGACTTTTCTAGGGTTTTGGATGACTGGACCACTTCTGATGAATTCCAAACCCTAATTCCTTGAGAACTTGATTTCAAATGATGTCTCAAGTCATATGAACTTTTGATTATTGGTCATGGTGCCCAAATTCTGCAAGAATGGCCACCATCTATTGCTTTGACTGACTGTTGACTGTCTTTGACCTAATTACTTCATCTGCAATCAACAAGGTTAGACTGACAATATTTTTGTACTTTTTGGTTAGTAAATATATGAAAAGCAAGAATATACAAATGCAAAGTATGCTTGGTGATCAAGAAACAAACCACAAGGCAACCAACCCACTAGGAGGAAAGCTAGGGCATGCAATGATCCTTGAGGTTATGATATGAATGATATGGGCCATGAGGGATCTTAGGGCCCAAAATTGGGGTCTTACACACCCCTCACGTCCGTCGTACTCGACGGGATCCACGTTTTAGAAAGAATAGGTTGCTAAATAAACAGACAAACATCATACACACGCACGCCAAGATGACTACACAGGTGGGGTTGAGAGGAATGAGCTCGATAAGGCATCGCACCCTATGCCTACGTATCTCGTCTGGAACGAGAATCAGAGCTGCCGTAGTTCGGCTCACGCACGCCAAACAAGCAGACAAACACACTGGCAAACATGGAGCCCGACAGCCAATCACTGGGCTTACGTCGGCATCCGAACCAAAACACACAAAATGGCAAACTTGGAGCCCGACAGCCAATCACTGGGCTTACATCGGCATCCGAACCAAAACGCACACAAGACCAGAACAAACAAACAATAGATGGCTAAGGAGTCTAAGACTCGAGCCTAGCATCATCAAACAACGCTCGCAAAAAAGGAAAAAGGTTGCCCGGAGAGGTCTCGCACGACCTCCTGCCTACATACCTCGTCTGGAACGAGGATCAGGGCGATGTAGTTCCCCTCAAAGGGAAAAAGATTTCAGCCAGAAACCGGGGGAAGACGCACTACCAGGGAGCTGTACTCGAGCCTAGTGTTGTCATGCATCATTGACCCTACGTTCAGGTTTCTACCTACTTGCACCAGTGCAATCTAATCCTATCCAGGAAAGAAGCAAGCATACAAGCATACAAGCAGTTCAAGCATTTCAAGTAAACATGTCAAACAAATATTCACATAGCACCCACTATAGCCAATCAAGAGGGCTCAAACAATGGGTTTGACTGCCGAAGCAAGTCATCTGTACAAGGGTTATTGGCGCTCTTAACCTTGCCATTACGAGGCTAAGGTGAAGCAGATGAAAAGGTGAAGTGAGGGGTGTGCCTCACAGCTCTTATCCCTGGCCAGGGAGAGCATCAGACAAAAGAGCGTGGGTCCAGAATGGAGGGACCCTTCTACGCTCGAAGACTCTGACTCGATTGTGCAACATCACAAGATCTTGGGTTTGTGTCTCAATGCTACAACCATGTAATGGGAGCAAGGAGAAGACTCACAGAATAGTGGGGGATAGATTACATATCCCTTGGCTTCCACCAATTGCCTCATAGAGGTCTTTCACCTTCTTGGCACAAATGTAAACAATCACAAACATTGCCCCGAAAGGGGGACTTCAGACAATTGCCCGGCCAAGTAACAGGCCGGGTCTCCCAGACTACATGAAGTCAGGAAAGCATACCTCAATGCAAATTGCTTAGAAAGCAAAGCAAAGCAACACAAGTTCTTAAAAGAACTGAGCAACTAAGGGTACCTGGAATCAGTCAAACACAGTCAGTATACCAGACAACCAATAAACAACAAAAGGTAATCAGTCAGACTATACAGATTAATGCACACCACAAGGCAAGCTATAAGCTCAAGCTTAAGCTTCACAACCTACAAAACAAATTCATGTTAGTTTACAAGCATCAAACAAAATCCAATTTAATCCACTTGAGGCATTCTCCTTAAGCATTATGCATTTCATCCTGAAAAATCAAGCAAAAGTGAGAAACGAGACCACTAGGCCAAGCCTAGGGTCCAAAAGGGAAAAAAAATCCAAACAGCAAGCAATTCTCAACCAAAATCAAATTAACACAAATAGAAAGCCAAGGCAATTGATCCCATGTTCATATCATTCACCAATATCAATCCATGCACAAAACATCTCAAAGTAAGTCAAATACAACACCAAAAGTCCAAACAGAATTATTTCAATCAAAAAAATATCAAAACAGGTCAATAAATTCCACAAAAATTATATCCTAAACAGAACATATCCAATTAGTGGCACATCAATTTTCATGCAATTTGGACTAGTGGAACCATGGGAATTAAATCAACACATCAAGGCATGCAAAAATCAACCTAAACTATGTCACCAAACAAGTGTCAACTTCAACCAATTGTAAAACAGTGATAACAAATGGGAAATGAATGGGACCAAAGCTAAACTACACCTACACATGTTAGGAAACACTCCATCAAATTTCACATCCATATGATACAATATGAGCATTTCATGAAACATGGAAGTCAACTAGTCAAGCAAAGACCAAAAATGTCTAACCAGCAATCAAAAATCTTAATTAAATGGAAAATGAATCAAAAATTCATACAAAAATTCATGGTGAAACTAAACATATACAAGACACAGCATGCAAAATTTGAGATCAATTGGACAAGCCTAGGCATGTCAAACAAAATCATGAAATCCAGACAAGATTATTCAAGCCAAACCATAGCATCAACACAAGCATCCACTTCAAAAATTCATAACAGCATGAAAACTTATTAGAAATGGATGGGACCAAAAGCATGGTGTCCTACAATGCGTCTATAACCAGCATACCAAATTTCACATTTATACAAAACCATATGAGCATTTCACAAAGATAATACCAACATGTGTCACATGAGCTTGCACATTTGACCAACAGAGATGAAAAATATCAATCAAATTGAAAACACAACCAATAAATCCAGAAATATTCACACCACATCTAAACATGTCAATGATCATCCATGAAAAATTTCAATCCATTTCAACAAGCATAGGTCATACAAAAATATTCATGAAGTTGACCTGGCTAGGTGTGACACAAATTGTCACACCTAAGTTCAAAAAATCATATCTCACTCCACATGTATCCAAAAATCATGAACTTTATATTTAAATCACCATCATCATGCCTAGAATCACCACAAAAAATTTCATGCATTTCTTTTAAGGTATGAGAATTTCACATCAAAAATGGCAAAATGTACACAAAATACACACAAGTCAAACATCCCTAAGCAAAGTCAATTTTTCACCATGCACAATTTGCAAAATCATATCCATAAAAAACTAGAGACAAAATGGAAGCTGTAGAAAAAATCCTCATATTTTTGTGACCTTCCAATAATTTTTTATAATTTTTTAAGGTTTATATGATTTTTAGAATAATTATTGAATTATTATTAATTAATTAAAAGAGTTCAGTGGCAGTTTTGTAATTAACGCTTCGCAGGCGCGGGAAACACGCTATTCAAACTGGAGAGGCGCAAAATGGATCAAACATTGTAATTTTCCAGAATTTCATCAATTTATTTCCAGAATTTCAAGAACACGAAGAACATCCAAACCTAACCAAAATCTACAAAACGATAACCGTTGGAAAGGTCTCACTCTCAGGATCTCAATTATGTCCATGGTTTCGTCCAATTCTTCCTATATTTTGTGAATCGAGTAGATTAGGTTTTGGTGTCATTACTTTGAATCAAGATTTCTCTCAACTCGCTCAATCATTTTACAAACCAATTGCTACATGTTAACCTATGACAAATGACCTACACAACGCATATGATAATTGGCAAAATCGTGAGACTCGAATTTTGAGTACCTTGCTACAGCAGTGATGATTCGTGATGAATTTGGATGTGTTTCTTCAAAACAGTCCAAGCTTGATGATAGGGAAGATGAATAGAAGCGTTTGCCTAGCTCGAATTTGCTCCAATCAAGAGAAAATGGAATTTGCCATGGATGAAGCTCACATGAACAGTCGCGATTGGCAAGGCTCTTGATGTTGATTTTCAAAAACAGCAGAAGAAGATGTGGATTGGAGGTTGCAGCAAGAAGAATTTCACCAATTGATCAAGAATTGAGAAAGTTCTTTGGATTTTGGCTTTTGTGTTCTTGAGAGAATGTGATGAATTTGGAGGGAAAAATGGATTGTGATTTGTGAAATGTTGATTCTGTTATGAGTTGGTTATGATTAGCAATATATATCCATGATTAACCAGGCCTTAATCACCTTAATTAACATAATGCAATGTGTTTAGCAAAATGTCATTTTCCAAACTAAGGGCAAAATAGTAACTCCACATGCCAGCTCATTGACAGCTCATTGACAGCTCACACACTCTCAAAATGACATGTGTGACCTGTTGCAACTTGTCTCATGTTGATTGGATGTGTATTTTAGAATTTCACTATGTGATGGTAAGCTTATGCATTTTCAAGTCCATTTCAAAAGTGAATTCTCAAACCATGAGGCCTTGGCATGTTATGATGATTCCAACAATTTTCAAATGTCATTTGTGAGGTGTTGCAAAAATCCCCATCCAAAAATTCCCATTATTTCTCAAGTTGGACAATTTTGCCCCTGGATCTTTAACTGTACACTTGAAATTTGACTTTTTGCATTGACCATTTTTGATGAAATCCAATTATGCACCATGAAAGTACATGTCAAATGGAGTTTGTGCATAAAAAGATCACTCAATTTGGACACACCATGTGGAAGTTATGCCCTTCTGATTATGGGTCATTTTTGAAATTGAATGGACCATAACTTGCCAACCATACATGGGATTTTCAAGTTCTTGGACTTTTTGGAAATGTGAGACCAAAATCTACAACTTTCATGTTGAACAAATTTTCATTTGAAGCTTTTTTGGACACGTGGCCTTGAGGTGAAAAACTTTCCATTTTTGGAAACTTCCATTACCAGTCACTTTCTACTTTTGGCAATTTCTTGTCTGACTTGATTTTCTTCATTTTTAAGCTTTGCCAGGTCAAATAACACTTGTTCCAACATGAATGAAGTGTATCCAACTCAATTCCACCTCCAAATCCATTAACTCAAGCACAGTTGACCACAGTTGACTTTTTCAACTGATAGATGAATTTGGCAATGCATTGATCAATCTTGAACCCCAATCTTCTGATGAAATGGCTCAAGGGTGAAACCCTAGCCTCAATAAGCTCCATACAATCACATTATGATCCTCACATACACTGTAAACCCCATCTCCTGATTATGCCCTGATTGGCCCAATGCAACTGATTAGGGTTGACCAGTGGTCAAAACCCTAATCTCAAGGAATATGCTCCAACACTTGATGATGACCAACCATGATGATGATAATGAATCATTTCAAACAAGATGAAGACCAATATCCTTTGAGAATCACAAAACCCTAACTCATAGCCCAATCCTCAGATGGCCAATGATCAGTCAATAAAACCCTAGGCTTGCATCTCCACCTCTTATCTTCCAATCAAGACTTAGGAGGATGACTTGCACAATGTAACCACATGATATGCAATATGCAATGCCTAATGACCTAAAATGATATGTAAATATGATTAGCTAGTCCCAAGAGAGGAGGGCAAATTTTGAGGTGTTACAGCTGCCCCTATTTAATCCACTGTGAACCTGTCGATATGGATAGCCTCGGCTTTCAGATGATCAGGATGAAGAGTGATTGAATACCAAGAACAAACGAACAATTTGCACTCTGATGGGAAAATAATTAACAACGCCCGTCAGCATCGGCGAAGAAACAATCTTGAAACAAGAACTCGTCGGGTACGGAGAAAGTCGGCCTGAATACCTAATCAGAACTGTCAACCTGGATACCAAAATAAATGGTAACGCAGGGATAACCATGGTCTGAACACCACACCCGCTGGGGATTATCATTATTTCTTTTTCTTTTTATGTTTTTCTTGAATCCCGATTTTTTTTTTTTTGATAATTGCTCTTTTATTCTCATGGTCTGACTACCACCTCGGTCTGATCACCGAAAAACTGGTCTGAACACCACCTCGGTCTGAACACCGGAAAACTGGTCTGACTACCACCTCGGTCTGATCACCGAAAAACTGGTCTGAACACCACCTCGATCTGAACACCGGAAAACTGGTCTGAATACCACTTCGGTCTGAACACCGGAAAACTGGTCTGAATACCACATCGGTCTGGATAACGGAAAACTGGTCTGAATACCACTTCGGTCTGAACACCGGAAAACTGGTCTGAATACCACATCGGTCTGGATACCGGAAAACTGGCCTGACTGCCACTTCGGTCTGAACACCGGAAAACTGGTCTGAATACCACATCGGTCTGGATACCGGAAAACTGGTCTGAATACCACTTCGGTCTGGATACCGGAAAACTGGCCTGACTGCCACAAACTACATCGATCTAAATGTCGGAAGCTTCTTCGATCTGAAAATCGGAAACTCGGCCTGAACGCCACTTCGGTCTGGATACCGCCTCGGTCTGATCACCGGAAAAACTGGCCTGACTGCCACAAGTACTTCAACCTGATCGTCGGAAACTTCTTCGATCTGGAAATCGGAAACTTGGCCTGAACGCCACTTCTTGATCAACATTCCCATCTCTGCTCGACAGAAACTCTTCTTCCAGTATCGCATTACTGGGGAACTCCTTTGACTAAAACCATCATGATGCTGAACTCCTCGGAGTAACACCTTCACCTTCGGGCAAAACCACTTCTCAAACGATAACCACGATCTGAGACTAGCTGATGCTTGCAATGATGAATGACTTTTTCTGCGTAATGCTCCATAATTATGGAAATGCTACGCGATTATTTATTTTTTCTATGCAATATGCCATGCTTACGCTACATGATGAATGTATGAAAAAGTATCCCCCTCAAGGGACTCTCTTGGGAAGCACGAGACACTCTGCTGAGGAACTCGTCAATATTCCGATCTCCACCCTGCTAGGGAATTGCACTGCTGCTGGGGAAAAGGTAACCCTTGCTGGGGAAGAACCTCCTTTGCACCCGATCCGCTCGTGACTGCTGGGGACAGGAACCACCAATGCACTCTGTGGGGATACAATCGTCTTTGACTTGCTAGGGATATCAATCCCAACTCTGCTTTGAGAAACCCTCACAGATACCTGGCAACTTCACTGGAGAGATGCTCTCAGATAGCCCTGCTGGGGAAATAGCCACCTTCAGGCCTGGCGACTGGGGAAAGCATCGACTTGAACCCTGCTGGGGATAACCATCCTGACCTCGCTGGGGGAACGAATGCTAATCCGCCGGGAAAGACCCATCCAATCCACATGTAGGATACACTCGGCTGGGGATACAGATATCCGTCCGCTACGAAAACTCGTTCAATCCACTGGTAGGATGAACACTGCTGGAGATATATTTCATTGAAACCCGCTCCACTCGGGGAATACCAACCTTCAGACCTGATTACTGAGGAAACACCATTTAAACCTGCCGGGGATAACCATCTTGACTCGGCTGGGGAAGTCACAGATCGGAAATCTGCTGGGAAGTAGGTCCTCTAACTCTGCTTGGGGACCTTGCTGAAAAATGAGAAAAGTTGGTACTGCACACCCATCGACTCGTCGAACCCTGGTATTCATATCCAACTCCCATGTCAGCTTTCCAATTTTGAGAACTCCCAGACTTATCTGGACTTTTCTGCTCCATCATCTTGTATTCCAAGTCGCGCCGCGTTCGACGGAGAAACGTACTCCTGGGATTTATACATACTTTTCAATCTTCCGACTTTGAAGAGTCTTCTTGATTAATTCCAAAGGTCGTCGGACGTCCCGACGTCTCTTCTCTACCCATCATTCGTCCCTGATTGGACCCTGCGGGGAATTTCTACAGACCTTCCAATCTTCCGACTTTGAAGAGTCTTCTTGATTACCATCAAGGCTCGTCGTACGTCTCGACGTCACTTCGTCATCCCTTCATATTCATTCGTCCCTGACTGGACTCCATGGGGATTGTTCTGTCAAAGCTCCCACATCACAACCTGCAAGTGAGTGAAAATACCTAACAGCTCCTGCAAAACAAGATCGTTAGATAAAACCGTGCCCCAGGCGTGTCAAGATTTCGACACTTGGGTCACTCAAACTTCCGAATAAGATTTCAGTTTCAATCTCATAAACATGCATTGGAAGGAACCTGTATGTATTAAAATGCAAAATTCTTTATCAAAAATATCTGGATGTTTTTGCAATCAAAGCGGTAATGAAAAACAAAAACAGAATTATTTGACTGAATATGCATTTTATTGATTGAAAAGTGTGGCTCAAATGAGCAATACAAAGGAAGCAATTCCTGAAAAGAGGTAATTGCGCACAAAAGGAAAAATCTATCCTAATGGCAATGTGAAACCCGTAATCTCATCGAGTTCCAACTCGGTTACACCCCATATGTCCTCAGACTCCCCGTGCTTTCTGCCTTCTGAACAAGACGTTTCTGATTGATCCCTACCGGGCATTATCCATGATGCCTTAACCAAAGCGCAAACGATCATGCTGGACGCAGTTATTCGTTTCAATCCCTCTTTTGCCTGGACCGCCCTTTCGAGTTTTCAGTCCACCGGGATACCCATTTTTGCCCAAGTCGCCTTTTCAGGTTTTCGACTTGCCGGGTGTACACTTTTTCATTTTATCCCTAATTTTTGCCCGAAACTCTCTTTCTGTTTTTGGTTCGCCGGGATGCCCATTTTTGCCTGGACTCTTTTGTTCTTTTCGTCCAGCGGGTCAATTTATACGAAGTATTTTTTAACTGCGTCTGCATTCACAGGGGATGGAAAATCCTCGCCATCCATGGTCGTTAGCAACAAGGCTCCACCAGAGAAGACCTTCTTGACCACGAATGGACCTTCATAATTCGGTGTCCATTTGCCCCTTCGATCGTTTTGAGGAGGAAGGATCCTTTTCAACACCATATCACCCACGTGATACACCCGAGGTCACACCTTCTTGTCAAAAGCACGCTTCATCCTTTGCTGGTACAACTGCCCATGACAGATGGCTGCCAGCCTCTTTTCCTCAATCAGGCTCAACTCTTCGTACCGAATCCTTACCCATTCAGCCTCTTGCAACTTCACGTCCATCAGGACTCTCAAAGAGGGAATCTGAACCTCAACCGGTAACACCGCCTCCATTCCATATACCAATGAGAAAGGAGTTGCCTCAGTAGATGTACGCACCGACGTTCGATACCCATGCAGTGCGAACGGCAACATCTCATGCCAGTCTTTATAGGTTACCACCATTTTCTGCACAATCTTCTTTATATTCTTATTGGCTGCCTCAACCGCCCCATTCATCTTCGGACGATAGGGAGAAGAATTGTGATGCTCAATCTTGAATTCCCGGCACAATTCTGCCATCATCTTATTGTTCAAATTAGAACCATTATCAGTAATGATTCTCTCGGGAACCCCATATCTGCAAATGATGTCTCTCTTGAGAAACCTGGCAACGACCTGCTTCGTCACGTTCGTATAAGAGGCTGCTTCCACCCACTTGGTGAAGTAATCGATAGCCACTAATATGAATCTGTGCCCATTCGAAGCTGTAGGCTCGATCTTTCCGATCATATCAATGCCCCACATAGCGAACGGCCATGGAGACGACATTAAGCTCAACGGATTTGGAGGCACGTGCACCTTATCAGCATAAATCTGGCATTTATGACACTTCCGCACGAAGTTAAAACATTGGGCCTCCATTGTCATCCAATAGTAACCTGCCCTCAGCAGCTTCTTTACCATTGCATTCCCACTGGCATGGGTACCGAACGATCCCTCATGAACCTCTTTCATCAACTGGCTTGCTTCTTTGTCATCGACACATCTGAGCAAGACCCAATCAAAATTTCTCTTGTACAAAACCCCATCCTTGTTCAGATAAAACACCATGGCTAACCTCCGCAGAGTCTTTCGATCCCTCTTCGATGCTCCCTCAGGATACTCTTGCGTCTCAAGATAGCGTTTGATATCATAATACCACGGCTTCTCATCACCAGGCGATGTATCAACAGCAAACACATAAGCCGGTCTATCCAGACGACCTACTTCAACACTGGGGAATTGATTCCACCTCTGTACCTTTATCAAGGCGGCCAGAGTAGCCAAAGCATCTGCCAAAGGATTCTCCTCTCTGGGCACATGATGCATCTTCACCTTGGTGAAAAACGTCAACAATCTCCTCGTATAATCTCTGTACGGCACTAAATGAGACTGATGCGTATACCATTTTCCGTTAACTTGATTAATCACCAGAGCTGAATCTCCATAGATGACAAGGTTCTTGATCCTCAAATCAATCGCCTCTTCAATTCCCAATATGCAAGCTTCATATTCAGCCACGTTGTTGGTGCACTCAAATGTTAGCCGGGCAGCAAAAGGAATGTGGGATCCTTTCGGCGTAACCAAAACAGCACCAACACCGCTTCCATTCACGTTAACGGCCCCATCAAACATCAGAATCCATTCGGATTCAGGGTCAGGCCCCTCCTCCGGGATTGGTTCCTCACAATCTTTCGATTTGAGAAACATGATGTCCTCATCAAGGAATTCAAACTTCATCGGTTGATAATCATCAATAGGTTGCTGGGCGAGGTAATCAAACAATACACTCCCCTTAATTGCTTTCTGAGAGGTGTACTGTATATCATACTCAGTCAAAATCATTTGCCACCTCGCAACCCGTCCGGTCAATGCTGGCTTCTCGAAAATGTACTTAATTGGATCCATCTTGGAAATCAATAAAGTGGTATGAACCAGCATGTACTGCCTTAGTCGGCGAGCAGCCCAGACCAAAGCACAACAAGTTTTCTCGAGCAGTGAATATCTTGTTTCACAGTCGGTAAACTTTTTGCTAAGATAATATATGGCATGCTCTTTTCGACCAGACTCGTCATGCTGCCCCAATACACACCCCATAGACCCCTCGAGGACTGTCAGGTACAGAATTAACGGTCTTCCCTCCACAGGAGGCATCAATATCGGAGGCTCCTGCAAATACTCTTTTATTTTTTCAAATGCCGCTTGGCAATCATTATTCCACCTGACCGTTTGATCTTTTTTCAACAATTTGAATATCGGTTCACACGTGGCTGTTAGATGAGATATGAACCGTGAAATGTAGTTCAATCTACCTAAGAAACCACGAACCTCTTTCTCTGTTCTCGGTTCAGGCATTTCTCTTATCGCTTTTACTTTTGCAGGATCAACCTCGATTCCTTTCTCACTTACAATGAACCCCAGCAATTTACCGGACCGCACTCCGAACGTGCACTTGTTCGGATTCAACCTCAGTCTGAACTGTCTCAGCCGGTCAAACAACTTGGCCAGATCTACCAAATGCCCCTCTTCTGTTTGGGACTTTGCTATCATGTCATCAACATAGCATTCAATTTCATGATGAATCATATCATGAAACAAAGTCACCATGGCCCTCTGATAAGTAGCACCGGCGTTCTTGAGACCGAATGGCATCACCTTGTAACAAAAGGTGCCCCACGGTGTAATGAACGTTGTTTTCTCCATATCATCTGGCGACATTTTGATTTGATTATAGCCAGAAAAGCCATCCATGAAGGAAAACACCGAGAATTGAGTTGTATTGTCTACCAACACGTCAATGTGAGGTAGCGGAAAATCATCCTTCGGACTAGCTCTGTTCAGGTCTCGGTAGTCCACACACATTCTCACCTTCCCATCCTTCTTCGGGACTGGCACAATGTTCGCAACCCATGGCGGATAATTAGTGACAGCAAGGAAACCAGCATCCCACTGCTTCTGCACTTCCTCTTTGATTTTCATCGCCATATCAGGTTGAGTTCTACGCAATTTCTGCTTCACTGGAGGACAATCTGTTCTCAACGGTAACTTGTGCACCACGATATCGGTATCCAACCCTGGCATATCTTGATAAGACCAGGCAAAGATGTCGACATACTCTTTCAACAATACTACCATTCTGCTCTTGACACTTTCCTCCAAGGCAGCCCCGATTTTCACTTCTTTCTTAACCTCATCGGTACCCAGATTCACAACCTCAATCGGCTCCTCATGCGGCTGAATCACCTTCTCCTCTTGTTTCAACAATCTGGCTAATTCCCCTGGCAGTTCACAATCTTCTTCGTCTTCTTCTTCAGCAAGATAGATTGGATTGTCGAAGTCATACAAGGGTGTAACAGGATTGTTATCAATGAGATCCGGAGAAGAATCGCATCTGCATGAATGTTGATTCATGCATTGCTTTAGAACCGGTGTAAGACAAATTAAAAAAGAAAAATGAAAACATTGCCATTTTATTTTGTTTTTTTTATTTTTAAACTGCAAAAATAAATGAAAAACAGGGAACACCGCTTTTAACTGAAAAACATCCATTTATTAATGATGCGAATTTGCAAATTTGAACATGAGGTGGCCCTTACAATGAACCGTTACGTGTCGGGCAACACGTATGGCTTTCATGCATATAAGACTAAAAACAGGAAAAATATTACTCTTCCAGGAGAGTGACCCGGATGATCTCTTCGGCCTTCCAGTTCTGGATTTCCATCCCTGGTGCGCACGGCTTTATCCACTGGTCAATGTCGCAGTCGCTATCAGCATCTTCACCCATCATGCAGATGTGATCCGGATCCAGCATTCCGGCGCTTGTGAAGGTTACCGACGTACGACGTCCTCCGTTTTGTCCTGAGCCTCGGCCCGGCTGATACCCAACTCCGAATCGGTCCTTCTTCGCGGGGACCTCCATCATTCTGCCCCAACCAGGAGCCTCTCCACTCTTCACCACCTCAGCGGCCTGCTTATATGAAGAAATGGACGGTTTTTCTTCCTCCTTAGCAAACAGAGCATTCTCCACCTTAACGGTTTCAAATGCTTGACTTGGCGTTTCCCAGATTTCGCCGTCCATCTCCACATATTTGAATGAGGACAGATGGCTGACAAAAATATCCTCCTCTCCGCACACAGTGACGACTTGGCCTTCCCAGATGTATTTCAATTTCTGGTGTAAAGTCGAGGTAACTGCCCCAGCAGCATGGATCCACGGGCGACCCAACAGGCAACTGTATGCCGGCTGAATATCCATGACATAAAATGTTGACTTAAACACCTCAGGGCCAATCTTTACCGGCAGCTCAACCTCCCCAAACACGGCCCGCTTCGACCCGTCGAAAGCCCGCACAATCAAATCAGTAGGGGTCAAAATCAGCCCATCACAATTCAGCTTCGCCAAGGCCTTCTTTGGCAACACATTTAAGGAGGAGCCGGTATCAACCAGCACATGCGAAAGCACGGCTCCTTTACATTCCATTGCAATGTGTAAAGCCCTATTGTGATTCCTCCCATCCCCTATCAGGTCCATGTCCGTAAAGCCCAGTCCATGGCTAGCATGCACATTGGACACCACTGTCTCCAGCTGGTTGATTGTAATCTCTTGAGGAACATAGGCTTTCTTCAATATTTTCAACAAAGCCTCCCTATGCCCCTCGGAGCTCAACAACAACGACAGAATGGATATCTTAGAAGGAGTCTGCTGCAAGTGATCAACCAACTTATACTCTGACTTCTTGATGATTCTCAGAAATTCTTCAGCATCATCATCAAGTTTTCCATCCGACCCCGCAGGCGCCGGTGTCACCCCAGGAGTATTTCCATCCACCACAGCCTTTCCTTTCGCCCTGGCTAAAGCCTCGGACTTTTCTTTTTTCTCTTTTTCTTCTTCTCCTCTCCTTAACGCATCAGGAGCAAACAATCTACCACTGCGAGTGAAACCGCTGGTACCGGCATTATCCACCTTTAGCACGGTGGTTTCACTTGCAGATTGCTCTTCTACCTTCTCCCCATTACAATAGACCTCCCCACCATAATGCCACGGCACGACATCATCTTTGTCATAGGGAATCGGCCCAGGTACCGTGATGGTAACTGGAGCCTCTTCAACAAGGTTCGACAAATCCACCGGGTCGAAGTAAATCGTTATGGTGGAGATCTCCTCTTTCTCCGAACCAGCCTTCTTCTCAACCACAATATCCCCATTGTCCATCAGACCCTGGACAGTCTTCCTCAGAAGTTCGCACCCGTTAACAGAACTAGTGCACTCAGCACAATCATCTTCACAACCCGGATAAACCCCATTCTCTACCAACAACCTCCTGACCTCAGCCAGAGGCGTCTTCAACTGATTCACAGTAGACAGCCCAACTCGGTTTTCTGCAGAAATGGCGTTCACCCCCCTTTGACCATGCGCAGGCATGGGATTAGCATTAACGTTGGGAGATGGTGCAAAGTTGATCGCTTTCGAATCCACCAGGTCCTGGACTACGTGCTTAAAAGCTTTGCAGTCCTCAACATTGTGTCCGGGAGCACCCGAATGGAATTCGCATTTCGTGTTCTCATTATAACTAGCTGGCCTTTGATCAGGTCTCAAAGGTGCCAGCGTCCTCAACTGTACCAGCCCAAGGTCTTGCAATTTCTTCAGCAGAAAAGAATAAGTCACCGGAGGCCTGTCAAACTGCCTATCATTCATCCGGCCCCTGACTTGGTATCCGGCCCTCTGTGGCCTCTGCTGAAAAGGTTGTCTTTGTTGCTGTTGTTGCTGCTGTTGCTGCTGTTGCGCAGGCTGAGACTCAGCGGGAATGGTTACCGCAGCATTGTGCTGGAAATAACGGTCCCTACTGGGTCCTCGTTGTGAGTACACAGCGCTGGTATCCCCTTCCTTCTTCCTCTGCCCGCCATTATTACCGAATGGCTTCTTCGAACCTGAAGAAGAAGAAGACGCAGTACCCTGAATTTTGCCGAGCTTCAGCCAGCTCTCAATTCTCTCCCCTGCCACGACAATATCAGAAAAGTTGGTCACCGGACAACCAACCCTTCTCTCAGCAAACGGCCCCTGCAGGGTTCCCATAAACAGATCAGGCATTTCTCTATCAACAAGAGGAGGTTGCACTCTTGCAGCCAATTCTCTCCACCGCTGGGCATACTCTTTAAATCCTTCATTGTTCTTCTGAGACATACCCTGCAGCTGGGTACGACTCGGAGCCATGTCAGCGTTAAACTGATACTGCTTGAAGAACGCATCCCCAAGATCCTGCCAGTTCTTAACGTCAGAAGATTTGAGTTTAGTATACCATTCCAGGGAACCTCCGGACAGGCTGTCCTGGAAAAAGTACATCCACAGTTTCTGATCCATGGTATATGCAGATATCTTGCGGACGAAGGCTTGAAGATGCGTCTCTGGACAAGAACTCCCATTATACCTGTCGAATGTGGGCGCCTTGAACTTCTGTGGGATCACAATCCCCTCAACCAGCCCCATATTAGACATGTTCACCACCCCGGGAGTGGCATAACTCTCCAACACTTTGATTTTCTCAGCCAGCAGCTGAATCTCCTTGTTCTGAGGTGGAGCATTGTAGGGAACAAACGGTTCATTCTGCATTGAGAATTGGTCAGCCTCCCTGTCTTCCTCCTGGTCTTCATCGAATCCGTAGAATGGAGGTACAAAATTGTCTTTCTGATTCTGCCCCGGTTGGCCACCAGCACCACCAAGACCACCAGCATTATTCACAAGACCAACAGTTGTCCTTTTCCCACCATCTCGAGACCCCTGCCCCTGGTTGGAGACTCCATCCAGGTTAACCCCACTGTTTGCTGCCGAAGCCCGCTCGAGCTTTTCAACTTTGTCAGCTAGAGCTTTCTGATCAATCGCAAAGCCTTGCATAATGTTGATCAGCTCGTTCATCTTGTCCTTCAGCTCAAGCATATCTGTGTTGGGAAGATCCATGAGTCTGGGAGTATTGCGCCTGGTGTAGTATCTGTGAGGGCGTGTTGAGTGCAAAGGTACGGTTCTCCGAGCACGAGCAATGATTCCTGAAACAATCAAGCACGTTAGCAACAGATACCTGCAAAATAAAACACAGGTTATTATGATTAATGCATGAATGCAGTGTCTATCCATATGAGGAACGCTTTGTCTCTCGATCCTGGCGTCATTGAGACAAATAATAATCCGGCATTAATATTCTGATATGCAGTGTTTGATTCCATTGTGCAGATCGGAGATATGCGATTCAGCATGATACCCCCAACCATGTGTGTGCTTGTGTGAGTGCATACGGTAAAGCAAATAAAGCTTGAAGATCAATCATTGAATGAAAAATCACCATCACATAACAAAATGTGCACAACAAGTGCCATAGTCATACATCAAGTCGGATAAAATCAAATACAATCCTCCAGAATCAGGAAAGAAATACAAGCAAGTAGATTCCGTCAACAAGCCTGACGGTAATCCACAACAAATGAAAGATCTAACCGGATGAGGGTCCCACAGATGGCCCTATCTCATCTTCCATCCTCGCGAACTCTGCGGCGAACCTGAGCTCGGTGTTCTCCTGCTGTAGTCTTCCCACCTCCTTCTGATGAATCTTCATCTGCCTGAAGTAGTGGTCTCTCTCAGCCCTGTAATGATCCCTCTCAGCAACGATCTTCAGATTCTCTGACTCCCTAACCTTCAGCTTTGCCTCGCACTCAGTGATAATCCTCAGATTCTCTGACTCCTTAGCTCTCAGCTTTGCCTCCCACTCAGCAATAAGGACTCGGACTCGGTCATCCCTCTGATCTCTCACCAAGATTTGCCTTCTCTTCTCATCTTCAATGACCTTTGAAGCTCTAGCCAATCTCTCTTTGGTGATGTCGTGCTCCCGGTTGGATGATGCCAAGGCTTGGCTGATCTTCCCATAATAGGCCGTATCCATCTCAAAGCGCTTTGCTTCCAAGGCATGTCGCTTGTCTTGATCTTCCATCTTCACTCTGAGCTCCTGATTAACCCTCTGAACCCGAGCAACACTCATCTCCAATTCCGTCTTCTCTGCAAGCAACTGATCTCGTTCCCGCTTCATCTCTAAGAACTCGTCCATACTAACAGTAGAAGGAGTCTCTTCAACCAACGGATACCAAGGATCAACCATAGGAAACGGTAGACAAGTAACCTCCACTCTCTTACTGAGCCAGTCATCGAACGGAGGAAAAGATCTATTATTAGCTCTACCCCAAGAAACCTTGCCTTTCCTCTGAATGCTGCGCCATGCCTCAGCTACCTGCTTCACCTGGGCCTGATTACCCTCAACTGGGAAGTACACAGATTCCTGAACCTCACTTTTGTATGGAGGAAGCTCCAAAGCAAATCCCATCTGCCTCTTAAGAAGTGTCGGGTTATAATTAATGCAACCCTGAACCCCTATAAGCGGCACATTGGGAAAACCCCTGCAACTGCAGATGAAATCCTGTCCAACCCTACTACCATGAGTCCAATCTATGTCCTTAGCCCTCAAACCCATCAGTTTGGTCGCCCAATTAACATTCTGGCCCAGAAGAACAAAAGCACCTTTAGAAGGCAAGTAACCCATAAACCACTTGAATAGTAACTGTGCACAGCATCGAATCAATCCCCCACGCCTCTTCTCATTCCGGCTGTGAACCGAATAATAGACATCTCCAATCAAGGTGGGAATAGGATTTCCTCGAACAAACAAGCGAATGGCATTAATATCCACAAAGTTCTTCTGGTTGGGAAACAGAATGATCCCATAAATGCCCGCAGCAATCAAAGCACAGACTGTGTTCCAATTACCCAACTCCGCCTGCTCCTTAGTCTTAGCCTCCAGGAAACTCAAATGAAAACCAGACAACTTCCCCTTCTCTTTCAGATTACCCTTCACTATCTCTGGACTCAGATAAAAAGCACGGGAAATCCCACCAATATCAGGCTCTTCCTTAGTAGCATAGAAAGGAACCTGATCCCTGATCTGGATACCCAAAATGTCAGCATAGTCCTCCATCAACGGCCCGAGTAAGTAATCTGGGAAGACAAAACACCTCAGCTCGGGGTCATAGAACTGAAGAAGAGTATGAACGGCACTCCTGTCTCTGTCAGTGAGTCTGAAAACCATCTTCAGAATACCCCCATACATCTCACGAAACAACCCCACATGTTCGGGTGCAATCAATGCTATCATATCCTTCAGCACACTGATATCTGGGTCGAAGAAACTGTAGGCCACATCGTCCTTCAAACCGGGTCTCCTCATGTCTAAGAAATCTCTCAACCAGAATCTCGATCAAAAGGGTCCCTGCATATGGTTAAACATGTGTTAGATGCAGATAAATGCAAGATGTAATGATGCTGATGAATGAATGCAATGCGTTGCCATCCTCCAAACCATCTGATTATCTGCACTGAAATCTGGTCTCTGAACTGATCATAACCATCTGAGGCACTGAACAATCATAAGTCCAACTTACGGGTTCCGAAATAAACGGAAAACAGATACATCATCATCATCATCATCAAACAGTCTCTGATCAGACACCATAACCTCTGAATCGGCCCGGGGAATCCTGAAATAAACGGATCCCCACTGATAAATAACTCGGCCCGAGGAATCCTGAAATAAACGGATCCCCACTGATAAATAACTCGGCCCGAGGAATCCTGAAATAAACGGATCCCCACTGATAAATAACTCGGACAGCACTCCGGCGTCTCAGCAATAAATGCCCATAAATCCGACTTATAAATAGGACTCTGATCCGCGGAACAAAAAGTCACCATCTGAGTCACCATCTGCACATGCATCTGAAAGAATCACCCTTCCCTCACAGGTAAATTCTAATCAGGTCATCCTAAGGCGGATAATGGTGTCGACAATCGGGCAGAGATACTCAATGGGTTTGCCCTTTCGGGTGTGCCATTGTAGCTCTCCTGAGATCGTCTAAACCATAGATCCGGGAAATGATCGGTCACCAGAGTCAATAGCCCAAAAGAGATAACTCAACCAAAGTGGAAAACCCCACTGGAAGAGCACTTCTCAGATGAACCTCGTCTGGCTTGTGGTATGTCACGTCGCAACAATGTGCCCAACCGGCATATGAGCGACGCGAGACCACGCTAATCCTAGGTGTATACTCGGGCCTGGGTTTTAGCCCCACTCAGAACACCCACCCCAAAACAGAGGAACCACCTGCACAGAGGACGGCAACAATGATAGTATGATGCATGCAATTATTAATGCAAATATGGAGGGTTAGAATAATAAATGCAATAAATAACACAACAAGCAACCTAAAATACCCTAAAACGCTAGGAGAGACTCGCTTAGGGAAGATGGACCAGCACAGGTCAACATCCCATGCTGTCCCCAGCAGAGTCGCCAGCTGTCGCATCCGCGAAAAAACAACCGGCGGGACTCAAATAAAAACAACAAACAGAGTCGCCACTGCGCGTTATTTATCCCAAGATAGGGAAAGGAAACACTCAGAAAAACCTGGAAAGACATGGTCTCGCGATCAAAGAGAAAGGGTAAGGGAGTCGGTTACGTGAGGGGAAGGTATTAACACCCCTCACGTCCGTCGTACTCGACGGGATCCACGTTTTAGAAAGAATAGGTTGCTAAATAAACAGACAAACATCATACACACGCACGCCAAGATGACTACACAGGTGGGGTTGAGAGGAATGAGCTCGATAAGGCATCGCACCCTATGCCTACGTATCTCGTCTGGAACGAGAATCAGAGCTGCCGTAGTTCGGCTCACGCACGCCAAACAAGCAGACAAACACACTGGCAAACATGGAGCCCGACAGCCAATCACTGGGCTTACGTCGGCATCCGAACCAAAACACACAAAATGGCAAACTTGGAGCCCGACAGCCAATCACTGGGCTTACATCGGCATCCGAACCAAAACGCACACAAGACCAGAACAAACAAACAATAGATGGCTAAGGAGTCTAAGACTCGAGCCTAGCATCATCAAACAACGCTCGCAAAAAAGGAAAAAGGTTGCCCGGAGAGGTCTCGCACGACCTCCTGCCTACATACCTCGTCTGGAACGAGGATCAGGGCGATGTAGTTCCCCTCAAAGGGAAAAAGATTTCAGCCAGAAACCGGGGGAAGACGCACTACCAGGGAGCTGTACTCGAGCCTAGTGTTGTCATGCATCATTGACCCTACGTTCAGGTTTCTACCTACTTGCACCAGTGCAATCTAATCCTATCCAAGAAAGAAGCAAGCATACAAGCATACAAGCAATTCAAGCATTTCAAGTAAACATGTCAAACAAATATTCACATAGCACCCACTATAGCCAATCAAGAGGGCTCAAACAATGGGTTTGACTGCCGAAGCAAGTCATCTGTACAAGGGTTATTGGCACTCTTAACCTTGCCATTACGAGGCTAAGGTGAAGCAGATGAAAAGGTGAAGTGAGGGGTGTGCCTCACAGCTCTTATCCCTGGCCAGGGAGAGCATCAGACAAAAGAGCGTGGGTCCAGAATGGAGGGACCCTTCTACGCTCGAAGACTCTGACTCGATTGTGCAACAGCACAAGATCTTGGGTTTGTGTCTCAATGCTACAACCATGTAATGGGAGCAAGGAGAAGACTCACAGAATAGTGGGGGATAGATTACATATCCCTTGGCTTCCACCAATTGCCTCATAGAGGTCTTTCACCTGCTTGGCACAAATGTAAACAATCACAAACATTGCCCCGAAAGGGGGACTTCAGACAATTGCCCGGCCAAGTAACAGGCCGGGTCTCCCAGACTACATGAAGTCAGGAAAGCATACCTCAATGCAAATTGCTTAGCAAGCAAAGCAAAGCAACACAAGTTCTTAAAAGAACTGAGCAACTAAGGGTACCTGGAATCAGTCAAACACAGTCAGTATACCAGACAACCAATAAACAACAAAAGGTAATCAGTCAGACTATACAGATTAATGCACACCACAAGGCAAGCAATAAGCTCAAGCTTAAGCTTCACAACCTACAAAACAAATTCATGTTAGTTTACAAGCATCAAACAAAATCCAATTTAATCCACTTGAGGCATTCTCCTTAAGCATTATGCATTTCATCCTGAAAAATCAAGCAAAAGTGAGAAACGAGACCACTAGGCCAAGCCTAGGGTCCAAAAGGGAAAAAAAATCCAAACAGCAAGCAATTCTCAACCAAAATCAAATTAACACAAATAGAAAGCCAAGGCAATTGATCCCATGTTCATATCATTCACCAATATCAATCCATGCACAAAATGTAACACCCCTCTAAATACCCCAAATATTTAATTAAAATAACATAAATATGTCAGAGTAATTATGCCAATTAAGGGTGTCACACAAACACTTCACACCATGTTCCAAATTATCCTGTCATGCTCATTTATTTAATCAATAAAACATCGGCATAATTCGCAGCGGAATAAAATCCAACATCAATACAAAACATGTAACACAATACATGTAAGCTTATTCAACAATCATCAATGAAAACAAGTAAAACATCCCGTCCCGATGTTACATCTATCAGAGCATGACCCACTAAGGAACTACACTAGACTCCAAGCACTAGCTCCTACTCAATCACTGCTCGTTACCTGAAAAATAGTGTAAGGGTGAGTTCCTCAATCGATATAACAAGCATTATGAAATCTCATGTAATGTTAAGTAAATAACACATTAATCACCCTAATCGTATCACACATTCAGTAACGGCACATCACCTCAAATATCATATTCAATACCAACACAATTCATACTCATACTCAATGCCAACACAAACACACAACACACAACACACGTATAATACTGGAATACATCCATTCATATTATACGCCATACAAAATTTATGAAATGAGACTCCATGCATGCGGTACCGACTATTCGTGAACATATAGTTCAACCTCACCGATCAAACCCAGATACGGCTACCAAGCTCACCAGTCTCACTCATTTGAGACCTAGTGACTCACTCACTAATTCCTCACCATGGGAATTAGCTACCACCCTAAGGGCTATGCTATGCACGCTAATCACCTAGCATGCAAACATCAACAACAATCCACAATGATCTACTCACTAATTCCTCACCATGGGAATTAGCTACCACCATAAAGGCCACAATATGCATGCTAATTCACCTAGCAATGCAACATCATCAACAATAATCCAAAATGGACATATGCTCACACTCTAAGCCATAAAACAGTCCATTCACAAACACATGCATAATATATACATTCACAGCATTATGCATACCATCATACATCATCAACACATTTATCAAAACATCCTATCATGTCAAATAATTAATCACAGTATTAGCACACTCTACTAATACCTATACTGCTCAAAACAGCGGGAATTAATCCCTAATACATCATACATCAGCTAAATTACATCACTCAGCTGAACAACCAAAAACTGCACAACAACAGCTCAGAAAAATCACAATCCTGCCCATACGCGTATTGCCTAGCCCCATACGCGTATGGCCCATTCTCAGCCAAAACCCATACGCGTAACACCATCCCATACGCGTATGCTACGCGTACCACATCCTCATACGCGTACCAACAGAGACCAAAACACGTTCAAAACATCATCTTCCTCATCCATACGCGTACTGCCTAGTGCCATACGCGTACCATGCCATCTCATACGCGTATTGCCTAGTGCCATACGCGTATGACCAGAAACCAGGATTTCCAGATCTGCAATGGCTTTCTCTGCTACGAAACCTATCCAATCCAACCTTCCACAGTCCAAATTATACACAATAATCGTTCATCTCCTCTAACACGAATCATACCCTATTCGATTTCACAAATCCTAACACTATTACATCTAATTCCTACGAATTTCTTTCAATTATAATCCAAATTCGTTCATCTCAACAGTTCACAATTTTCAGCATAATTATTCCAATCAGAGGTAATTCAATGGTTTATCACTACCCATGACATATTATCCCATAATACCCATTAAACGATGATAAACCCCCCTTACCTGAGTCAATCCGGCAAATCTCTGAGCTCTAAGCTTTTCCTTCCTTCAACCCTCGTTCTCTGGCTCTTTGCCCTTTTTCCCTTTTCCACTTTTCTGTCTCCTTTTCCTTTTTACGTGAAAAATAACTCTTTTTACCAAATGGGACCTTTTTACTGATTTCTACTTTTATTCCAATAATAATAAAATAATCCAATAATAATAATCCCAATAATATTCCAATAATAATCCAATTATTATTTAATTAAATTAATAATTATACTATTAACTTAATTTAAATAATTACTTTATTTTATTGGGGTGTTACAACTCTCCCCCACTAAAAGAGTTTTCGTCCTCGAAAACATACCTCAAGCAAATAACTCTGGATAAGACTCCTTCATCTGACTCTCAAGTTCCCAAGTCACATTGCCACCTGCTGGTCCTCCCCAAGCTACCTTTACCAAGGCAATCTCTTTACCCCGCAACTGCTTCAACTCTCGATCCTCTATCCTCATAGGTGATGTTTCAACAGTCAGGTTATCTCTCACCTGTACATCATCTACTTGGACTACATGCGACGGATCATGAATGTACCTCCTCAACTGAGACACATGAAAAACCTCATGCAAATTCGCAAGCGACGGCGGTAAAGCGATACGATAGGCTACCTCCCCTATCCTCTCCAAAATCTGATAAGGACCAATAAATCGAGGTGTCAACTTTTTCGACTTCAAAGCTCGACCAACCCCAGTTATCGGAGTAACACGAAGAAACACATGATCTCCCTCTTGGAACTCAAGTGACTTCCTCCTCTTATCATGATAACTCTTCTGACGACTCTGAGCAATCCTCATCTTCTCCTGAATCATCTTAATCTTTTCCGTAGTTTGTTGAACAATCTCCGGTCCAACCACAGCACTCTCACCGGACTCATACCAACATAAAGGCGTCCGACATCTCCTACCATACAAAGCTTCAAACGGTGCCATACCAATGCTCGAATGAAAACTATTGTTGTAGGTAAACTCAATCAAAGGTAAATAACACTCCCAAGCACCTCCTTTTTCCAAAACACAAGCCCTCAAAAGGTCCTCCAATGATTGAATCGTCCTTTCAGTCTGACCATCAGTCTGCGGATGATATGCAGAACTCAATCTCAGCTTAGTTCCCAAAGCCCTCTGCAAACCTTCCCAAAACTTCGATGTAAATCTAGGATCTCTGTCCGAAACAATACTCGACGGAATACCATGCAAACTTACAATTTTCTCAATATACAACTCGGCTAATCTCTCTAACGGATAATCCATTCTGATCGGGATGAAATGAGCCGATTTTGTCAATCTGTCAACAATCACCCAAATAGCTTCAAAATTCTTACTTGTCCTCGGTAACCCAGAAACAAAATCCATACTGATACTATCCCACTTCCACTCTGGAATAGCCAACGGTTGCATTAGTCCAGACGGCTTCTGATGCTCAATCTTCGACTTCTGACAAGTCAAACAAGAATACACAAAACTCGCAATTTCTCTTTTCATTCTCGGCCACCAAAATAACTTTCTCAAATCATGGTACATCTTCGTAGCTCCAGGATGAATACTCAGACCACTACGATGTCCTTCCTCAAGAATACTCTTCTTAAGTTCTGTAACATCCGGAATACACACCCGATTACCAAATTTCAAAATACCATTCTCATCAACTCTGAATTCACCACCTTGGCCTTGATTCACTAGGGTCATCTTATCAACCAAAAGCATATCAAATTTCTGACTCTCTCTAATCTCATCCAGAATACCACTCGTTAACTTTAACATTCCCAATTTAACACTATTGTGAGTACTCTCACACACCAAACTCAAGTCTCTAAACTGCTCAATTAAATCCAATTCTTTAACCATTAACATAGACATATGCAATGATTTCCGACTCAATGCATCAGCCACTACGTTTGCTTTACCCGGATGGTAATTCAAACCAAAGTCATAATCTTTCAGAAACTCTAACCATCTCCTCTGTCTCATATTCAGCTCTTTCTGATCAAACAAATACTTTAAACTCTTATGGTCACTGAAAACCTCAAATCTTGACCCATACAAGTAATGCCTCCACAACTTCAGAACAAAAACCACAGCTGCCAACTCTAAATCGTGTGTCGGGTAGTTCCTCTCATGAACCCTCAGTTGTCTCGAAGCATAAGCTATAACCTGCTTATTCTGCATCAACACACCACCCAAACCCAACAGTGAAGCATCACAAAAAACCTCAAATGGTTCCAACGGACTCGGTAATATCAGAATAGGAGCAGTAGTCAACCTTCTCTTTAACTCTTGGAAACCTTCTTCACATTTTGAGTCCCAAACAAACGCTTGCCCCTTTCTAGTCAACATTGTCAACGGTAACGCCAACTTAGAAAATCCCTCAATAAACTTCCTATAATAACCAGCCAAACCAAGGAAACTCCTTATCTCAGAAACTGACCTCGGAGCTTCCCACTTAGATATCGCTTCTATCTTAGAAGGATCAACAACAATACCACCTCTTGAAATCACATGACCAAGAAAACTAACTTCTTCTAACCAAAATTCACACTTGGACAATTTAGCAAATAACTTCTTTTCTCGTAGAACTCCTAAAACCACTCTTAAATGCTCAGCATGCTCTTCTTCAGATTTCGAATACACCAAAATATCGTCAATAAACACCACAACAAACTTATCTAGGTACGGATGGAAAATCCTATTCATATACTCCATAAATACTCCAGGCGCATTAGTCACCCCAAAAGGCATTACAGAATACTCATAATGTCCATACCTTGTTCTGAAAGCAGTCTTCTGAATATCCTCAGTTTTCACACGTATCTGATGATATCCCGACCTCAAATCTATCTTGCAGAACACACTTGCACCAACCAACTGATCCATCAAATCATCAATCCTCGGTAGAGGATACCGATTCTTGATTGTCACTTTATTCAGTTGCCTGTAGTCCACACACAACCTCATAGTACCTTCTTTCTTCTTAACCAATAACACTGGTGCACCCCACGGTGACACACTCGGACGAATAAATTTCTTATCCAACAGATCTTCCAACTGACTCTTCAATTCAGTTAACTCAACAGCAGACATACGATACAGAGCCATCGATATCGGTCTAGTACCAGGTACCAAATCAATCGAGAACTCAACTTCACGCTCTGGCGGCAATTCATTCACTTCTTCCGGAAACACATCAGGAAAGTCACACACCACAGCTAGATCGCCCATCACCAGTTTATCTTTAGCCCCCAAGGTCGCTAACAGCATAAACAACTCTGCCCCATCTGCTACTGCCTCATTCACCTGCCTTGCTGATAGAAACAAATCCTTTCCTTCCTCAATCTCAGGGAAGATCACAGTCTTATCAAAACAATTGATACAGACTCGGTTACACACCAACCAGTTCATACCCAGAATAACATCAATCTGCACTAGTGGAAGACACACAAGGTCCATTCCAAAGTCTCTACCAAAAATACTCAAAGGACAATTTAAACAAACTGAAGTAGTAGTCACTGAACCCTTCGCAGGAGTATCAATCACCATACTACCATGCATCTCAGATATCTCTAACTTAAGTTTCACAGCACAATCCAAAGATATAAAAGAATGAGTCGCACCTGTGTCAATAATAGCTACAAGAGGAAAGCCATTAATATAACACGTACCTCGGATCAAACGATCATCTGCAAAAGTCTCAGAACCCGATAAAGCAAAGACCTTGCCTCCCGACTGATTCTCTTTCTTCGGCTTAGGACACTGTGGACTGATATGACCCACCTCTCCATAGTTGAAACAAGTCAGAGTCTTCAACCGGCACTCTGCAGCCAAATGACCACCTTTTCCACACTTGAAACACTTCCTTTCAGCACTGGTACACTCATGGACACGATGTCCAGCCTGACCACATCTGTAACACTTAGCAGGGGCACTAGAGTCTCCCCCACTAGGCCTCTTCATCCCACTCTGCCTCTGAAAACCTTTGCCAGCCGCATACGGTTTCCCACGATCATTCTGATTCTTGCCCTTCCTATCAACCCTCTGCTGATAGCTCTCTGCTCTGGCTTTGGAATCCTGTTCAAAAATCCTGCAACAGTCAACCAAGTCAGAAAACACTCTGATCCGCTGATATCCAATAGCCTGCTTGATTTCGGGACGTAACTCGTTCTCAAACTTCACACATTTCGAAAATTCTCCAGCAGCCTCATTATAGGGAGTGTAATACTTCGACAGCTCTGTGAACTTAGCAGCATACTCAGTAACAGACCGATTGCCCTGCTTCAATTCCAAGAACTCTATCTCTTTCTTTCCTCTAACATCTTCTGGAAAGTACTTCCTCAGGAATCTCTCCCTGAACACCGCCCAAGTAATCTCAGCATTTCCAGCAGCTTCCAACTCAGTGCGGGTAGCAACCCACCAATCATCTGCTTCCTCTGACAGCATATGCGTACCGAACTTGACCTTCTGGTTATCGGCACACTCCGTCACTCGGAAGATCCTCTCTATCTCCTTCAACCACTTCTGAGCGCCATCTGGATCGTATGCTCCCTTGAACATTGGAGGATTGTTCTTCTGGAACTCACTCAGTTGACGAGCAGCTCCCATTCCCACAACATTCGGATTTCCTCCAAGTACTCCAACTAGCATACCCAGAGCCTCAGCAATTGCAGCATCATCTCTACCTCTTCCAGCCATCTCTATTCTGAAAACCCAACAAACTAAAACAGTAAGTACTGATAGGGTTACACAACAGCTATCCCGTACAGGGGAAACAGAATAATTACGACTCGACTCGACCGACTATGCTCTGATACCACTAATGTAACACCCCTCTAAATACCCCAAATATTTAATTAAAATAACATAAATATGTCAGAGTAATTATGCCAATTAAGGGTGTCACACAAACACTTCACACCATGTTCCAAATTATCCTGTCATGCTCATTTATTTAATCAATAAAACATCGGCATAATTCGCAGCGGAATAAAATCCAACATCAATACAAAACATGTAACACAATACATGTAAGCTTATTCAACAATCATCAATGAAAACAAGTAAAACATCCCGTCCCGATGTTACATCTATCAGAGCATGACCCACTAAGGAACTACACTAGACTCCAAGCACTAGCTCCTACTCAATCACTGCTCGTTACCTGAAAAATAGTGTAAGGGTGAGTTCCTCAATCGATATAACAAGCATTATGAAATCTCATGTAATGTTAAGTAAATAACACATTAATCACCCTAATCGTATCACACATTCAGTAACGGCACATCACCTCAAATATCATATTCAATACCAACACAATTCATACTCATACTCAATGCCAACACAAACACACACACACAACACACGTATAATACTGGAATACATCCATTCATATTATACGCCATACAAAATTTATGAAATGAGACTCCATGCATGCGGTACCGACTATTCGTGAACATATAGTTCAACCTCACCGATCAAACCCAGATACGGCTACCAAGCTCACCAGTCTCACTCATTTGAGACCTAGTGACTCACTCACTAATTCCTCACCATGGGAATTAGCTACCACCCTAAGGGCTATGCTATGCACGCTAATCATCTAGCATGCAAACATCAACAACAATCCACAATGATCTACTCACTAATTCCTCACCATGGGAATTAGCTACCACCATAAAGGCCACAATATGCATGCTAATTCACCTAGCAATGCAACATCATCAACAATAATCCAAAATGGACATATGCTCACACTCTAAGCCATAAAACAGTCCATTCACAAACACATGCATAATATATACATTCACAGCATTATGCATACCATCATACATCATCAACACATTTATCAAAACATCCTATCATGTCAAATAATTAATCACAGTATTAGCACACTCTACTAATACCTATACTGCTCAAAACAGCGGGAATTAATCCCTAATACATCATACATCAGCTAAATTACATCACTCAGCTGAACAACCAAAAACTGCACAACAACAGCTCAGAAAAATCACAATCCTGCCCATACGCGTATTGCCTAGCCCCATACGCGTATGGCCCATTCTCAGCCAAAACCCATACGCGTAACACCATCCCATACGCGTATGCTACGCGTACCACATCCTCATACGCGTACCAACAGAGACCAAAACACGTTCAAAACATCATCTTCCTCATCCATACGCGTACTGCCTAGTGCCATACGCGTACCATGCCATCTCATACGCGTATTGCCTAGTGCCATACGCGTATGACCAGAAACCAGGATTTCCAGATCTGCAATGGCTTTCTCTGCTACGAAACCTATCCAATCCAACCTTCCACAGTCCAAATTATACACAATAATCGTTCATCTCCTCTAACACGAATCATACCCTATTCGATTTCACAAATCCTAACACTATTACATCTAATTCCTACGAATTTCTTTCAATTATAATCCAAATTCGTTCATCTCAACAGTTCATAATTTTCAGCATAATTATTCCAATCAGAGGTAATTCAATGGTTTATCACTACCCATGACATATTATCCCATAATACCCATTAAACGATGATAAACCCCCCTTACCTGAGTCAATCCGGCAAATCTCTGAGCTCTAAGTTTTTCCTTCCTTCAACCCTCGTTCTCTGGCTCTTTGCCCTTTTTCCCTTTTCCACTTTTCTGTCTCCTTTTCCTTTTTACGTGAAAAATAACTCTTTTTACCAAATGGGACCTTTTTACTGATTTCTACTTTTATTCCAATAATAATAAAATAATCCAATAATAATAATCCCAATAATATTCCAATAATAATCCAATTATTATTTAATTAAATTAATAATTATACTATTAACTTAATTTAAATAATTACTTTATTTTATTGGGGTGTTACACAAAACATCTCAAAGTAAGTCAAATACAACACCAAAAGTCCAAACAGAATTATTTCAATCAAAAAAATATCAAAACAGGTCAATAAATTCCACAAAAATTATATCCTAAACAGAACATATCCAATTAGTGGCACATCAATTTTCATGCAATTTGGACTAGTGGAACCATGGGAATTAAATCAACACATCAAGGCATGCAAAAATCAACCTAAACTATGTCACCAAACAAGTGTCAACTTCAACCAATTGTAAAACAGTGATAACAAATGGGAAATGAATGGGACTAAAGCTAAACTACACCTACACATGTTAGGAAACACTCCATCAAATTTCACATCCATATGATACAATATGAGCATTTCATGAAACATGGAAGTCAACTAGTCAAGCAAAGACCAAAAATGTCTAACCAGCAATCAAAAATCTTAATTAAATGGAAAATGAATAAAAAATTCATACAAAAATTCATGGTGAAACTAAACATATACAAGACACAGCATGCAAAATTTGAGATCAATTGGACAAGCCTAGGCATGTCAAACAAAATCATGAAATCCAGACAAGATTATTCAAGCCAAACCATAGCATCAACACAAGCATCCACTTCAAAAATTCATAACAGCATGAAAACTTATTAGAAATGGATGGGACCAAAAGCATGGTGTCCTACAATGCGTCTATAACCAGCATACCAAATTTCACATTTATACAAAACCATATGAGCATTTCACAAAGATAATACCAACATGTGTCACATGAGCTTGCACATTTGACCAACAGAGATGAAAAATATCAATCAAATTGAAAACACAACCAATAAATCCAGAAATATTCACACCACATCTCAACATGTCAATGATCATCCATGAAAAATTTCAATCCATTTCAACAAGCATAGGTCATACAAAAATATTCATGAAGTTGACCTAGCTAGGTGTGACACAAATTGTCACACCTAAGTTCAAAAAATCATATCTCACTCCACAGGTATCCAAAAATCATGAACTTTATATGTAAATCACCATCATCATGCCTAGAATCACCACAAAAAATTTCATGCATTTCTTTTAAGGTATGAGAATTTCACATCAAAAATGGCAAAATGTACACAAAATACACACAAGTCAAACATCCCTAAGCAAAGTCAATTTTTCACCATGCACAATTTGCAAAATCATATCCATAAAAAACTAGAGACAAAATGGAAGCTGTAGAAAAAATCCTCATATTTTTGTGACCTTCCAATAATTTTTTATGTTTTTTTAAGGTTTATATGATATTTAGAATAATTATTGAATTATTATTAATTAATTAAAAGAGTTCAGTGGCAGTTTTGTAATTAACGCTTCACAGGCGCGGGAAACACGCTATTCAAACTGGAGAGGCGCAAAATGGATCAAACATTGTAATTTTCCAGAATTTCATCAATTTATTTCCAGAATTTCAAGAACACGAAGAACATCCAAACCTAACCAAAATCTACAAACCGATAACCGTTGGAAAGGTCTCACTCTCAGGATCTCAATTATGTCCATGGTTTCGTCCAATTCTTCCTATATTTTGTGAATCGAGTAGATTAGGTTTTGGTGTCATTACTTTGAATCAAGATTTCTCTCAACTCGCTCAATCATTTTACAAACCAATTGCTACATGTTAACCTATGACAAATGACCTACACAACGCATATGATAATTGGCAAAATCGTGAGACTCGAATTTTGAGTACCTTGCTACAGCAGTGATGATTCGTGATGAATTTGGATGTGTTTCTTCAAAACAGTCCAAGCTTGATGATAGGGAAGATGAATAGAAGCGTTTGCCTAGCTCGAATTTGCTCCAATCAAGAGAAAATGGAATTTTCCATGGATGAAGCTCACATGAACAGTCGCGATTGGCAAGGCTCTTGATGTTGATTTTCAAAAACAGCAGAAGAAGATGTGGATTGGAGGTTGCAGCAAGAAGAATTTCACCAATTGATCAAGAATTGAGAAAGTTCTTTGGATTTTGGCTTTTGTGTTCTTGAGAGAATGTGATGAATTTGGAGGGAAAAATGGATTGTGATTTGTGAAATGTTGATTCTGTTATGAGTTGGTTATGATTAGCAATATATATCCATGATTAACCAGGCCTTAATCACCTTAATTAACATAATGCAATGTGTTTAGCAAAATGTAATTTTCCAAACTAAGGGCAAAATAGTAACTCCACATGCCAGCTCATTGACAGCTCATTGACAGCTCACACACTCTCAAAATGACATGTGTGAGCTGTTGCAACTTGTCTCATGTTGATTGGATGTGTATTTTAGAATTTCACTATGTGATGGTAAGCTTATGCATTTTCAAGTCCATTTCAAAAGTGAATTCTCAAACCATGAGGCCTTGGCATGTTATGATGATTCCAACAATTTTCAAATGTCATTTGTGAGGTGTTGCAAAAATCCCCATCCAAAAATTCCCATTATTTCTCAAGTTGGACAATTTTGCCCCTGGATCTTTAACTGTACACTTGAAATTTGACTTTTTGCATTGACCATTTTTGATGAAATCCAATTATGCACCATGAAAGTACATGTCAAATGGAGTTTGTGCATAAAAAGATCACTCAATTTGGACACACCATGTGGAAGTTATGCCCTTCTGATTATGGGTCATTTTTGAAATTGAATGGACCATAACTTGCCAACCATACATGGGATTTTCAAGTTCTTGGACTTTTTGGAAATGTGAGACCAAGATCTACAACTTTCATGTTGAACAAATTTTCATTTGAAGCTTTTTTGGACACGTGGCCTTGAGGTGAAAAACTTTCCATTTTTGGAAACTTCCATTACCAGTCACTTTCTACTTTTGGCAATTTCTTGTCTGACTTGATTTTCTTCATTTTTGAGCTTTGCCAGGTCAAATAACACTTGTTCCAACATGAATGAAGTGTATCCAACTCAATTCCACCTCCAAATCCATTAACTCAAGCACAGTTGACCACAGTTGACTTTTTCAACTGATAGATGAATTTGGCAATGCATTGATCAATCTTGAACCCCAATCTTCTGATGAAATGGCTCAAGGGTGAAACCCTAGCCTCAATAAGCTCCATACAATCACATTATGATCCTCACATACACTGTAAACCCCATCTCCTGATTATGCCCTGATTGGCCCAATGCAACTGATTAGGGTTGACCAGTGGTCAAAACCCTAATCTCAAGGAATATGCTCCAACACTTGATGATGACCAACCATGATGATGATAATGAATCATTTCAAACAAGATGAAGACCAATATCCTTTGAGAATCACAAAACCCTAACTCATAGCCCAATCCTCAGATGGCCAATGATCAGTCAATAAAACCCTAGACTTGCATCTCCACCTCTTATCTTCCAATCAAGACTTAGGAGGATGACTTGCACAATGTAACCACATGATATGCAATATGCAATGCCTAATGACCTAAAATGATATGTAAATATGATTAGCTAGTCCCAAGAGAGGAGGGCAAATTTTGAGGTGTTACACCTAGTGACATGGAAAGGCATCTGATCACGGATCTACATACCCAGAATGCTAGCATAGTCCTCCATCAGAGGTCCCAACAGATAGTCTGGAAACACGAAGCACCTCAAACCCGGGTCATAGAACTGGAGAAGAGTATGAATGGCGCTTCTGTCGCTGTCAGCGAGTCTGAAAACCATCTTCAGGATACTACCATATGCCTCTCTGAACATCCCCACATGGTCGGGCGTAATCAACGCTATCATCTCCTTCAGCACACCAATCTCAGGATCGAAGAAACTGTAGGCAACGTTGTCTTTCAAACCGATCCTCATATCTGAGCAGAAAGTCTCTCAACCAGGATCTCGATCAAAAGTGTCCATGCATATGGGTAAACATGTGTTAGATGCAGGTAAATGCAAAATGTAATGATGCTGATGAATGAATGCAATGCATCGCCATCCTCCAAGTCATCTGATCATTTGTTGCACTGAAGCTTGGTTTCTGAACTGATCATAACCATCTGAGGAATATATAACCACAACTCCGACTCCCGGGTTCCGAAATAAACGGAAGTGAATGATACATCATCATCATCAGTCTCTGAGCTGACTACCAACAATCTTTGAATCGGCCCGGGGAATCCTGAAATAAACGGATCCCCACTAATAAATAACTCGGCCCGGGGAATCCTGAAATAAACGGATCCCCACTGATAAATAACTCGGACAGCACTCCGGCGTCTCAGCAATAAATGCCCATACATCCGACTTATAAATATGACTCTGATCAACGGAACCAAAAGTCACCATCTGAGTCACCATCTGAAAGAATCACCCTCCCCTCACAGGTAAATTCTAATCAGGTCACCCTAAGGCGGATAATGGCGTCGACAATCGGGCAGAGATACTCAATGGGTTTGCCCTTTCGGGTGTGCCATTGTAGCTCTCCTGAGATCGTCTAAGCCAGAGATCCGGGAAATGATCGGTCACCGGAGTCAATAGCCCAAAAGAGATAACTAAACCAAAGTGGAATATTCCACAATGGAAAGCTCTCCAATGAACCTCGTCCGGCTTGTGGTATGTCACGTTGCAACAATATGCTAAAGCACATGAGGAACGTGAGACCACACTAATCCTAGGTGTATACTCGGGCCTGGGTTTTAGCCCCACTCAGAACACCCACCCCCAAACAGAGGAACCACCTGCACAGAGGACGGCAACATGATAGTATGATGCATGCAAGTATTTATGCAAATATATACACAGTCAGAATAATAAATGCAATAAATAAAGCGGAACAAACAACCTAGACTATCCTAGAACGCTAGGAGAGACTCGCTTAGGGAAGATGGACCAGCACAGGTCAACATCAGATCTCCCCAGCAGAGTCGCCAGCTGTCGCATCCGCGAAAAAACAACACGGCGGGTTGATACAAAAACAACACAGAGCCGCCACCGTGCGTTATTTATCCCAAAGAGGGAAAGGAAACGCTCAGAGTAAACCTGGAAAGACATGGTCTCGCGACCAAAGAGTATGGGTTCGGGAGTCGGTTACGCGAGGGGAAGGTATTAGCACCCCTCACGTCCGTCGTACTCGACGGGATCCACGCTCTAGAAGAAAGAATAGGTTGCTAAAACAGAAAACAAACATCATACACACACGCTAAAACAACACAGGTGGGGTTAGAGAGAAGGGGGCTCGATAGGACGTCGCGTCCTATGCCTACGTATCTCGTCTGGAACGAGAATCAGAGCTACCGTAGTTCGGCTCACGCACGCCAAACAACACAAGACACACACCGGCAAACATGGAGCCTGAATGCCAATCACTGGGCTTACATCAGCATCCGAACCAAAACGCACACAAAACGGCAAACTTGGAGCCCGACAGCCAATTACTGGACTTACGTCGGCATCCGAACCAACAAACACAAAATGGCAAACGTGGAGCCCGACAGCCAATTACTGGACTTACGTCGGCATCCGAACCAACAAACACAAAATGGCAAACGTGGAGCCCGATAGCCAATTACTGGACTTACGTCGGCATCCGGACCAACAAACACAAAACCGAACAAACAAACAACAAATGGCTAAGGAGTCGGGGACTCGAGCCTAACCATCGTCAAACAACACACGCAAAAAACAAAAAGGTTGCCCGGAGAGGTCTCGCACGACCTCCTGCCTACATACCTCGTCTGGAACAAGGATCAGGGCGATGTAGTTCCCCTACGAAGGGACACAAGGCTAGCCTAACCGGATAACAGAGGGAGACACAGCTAGGGAGACTACGACTCGAGCCTAGTGTTATCATGCAAAATCATCCCTAAGTTAAGGTTGCTACCTATCTCACACAAGAAGTGAGCTAAACCTAAGCATGACTTGCACAGGAAGCAAGCCACACCAACCTGACTAGAAAGCACAAGCAATCAGTCAAAAGCACACATCATGCACACACAAAAACAAAAAGTTTGCCCGGAGAGGTCTCGCACGACCACCTGCCTACGTACCTCATCTGGCATGAGGATCAGGGCGACGTAGTTCCCCTTAAAGGGACACAAATTCTAGCCAGAAACCAAGGGGAAGACGCACTACCAGGGAGCTGTACTCGAGCCTAGTGTTATCATGCATCATTGACCCTACGTTCAGGTTTCTACCTACTTGCACAACAGCAAGCTAATCCTATACAGGAAAGAAGCAAGCATACAAGCATACAATCAAAACAGAGCAAACCAATATTCACAAAGCACACACTATATACACAACAAGTGGGGCTCAAGCAAAGGTGAAGTCTTAGTCGAGGGGTCATATCAACCTCAACAAACAGACTCTGTAATCGGGTGAGAGTTGCTCTTAACCTTGCCATTGAGAGGCTAAGGTGAAGCAGATGAAAGGATATGAGAGGTGTGCCTCATTGCTTCTATCTCTGGTCAGAGAGAGCATCAGACAAGGGAGCGTGGGTCCAGAATGGAGGGACCCTTCTACGCTCAAGACATAGACTCGACTGTACACGGTACAAGATCTTGGGTTTGTGTCCCAATGCATCAAACACAAGCAGTGTGAGCAGAGGGACGACTCAACAGAAGAGTGGGAGATAGATTGCATATCTCTATGATCCACCAATTGCCTTTGTGAAGGTCTTTCACCTGCTTGGGACAAAGTTAAACAATCACAAACATTGCCCCGAAAGGGGGACTTCAGACAGGTGCCTGGCCAAGTAACAGGCCAGGTCTTCCAGACTACATGAAGTTTAAGGAAGTCTACCTCTATTGGTTTAAAAACCAAGCACAGCAAGCACAAGTTCAAAATGAACTGAAGCGGCTAAGGTACCTGGAATCAATCAAGCACAGTCAGTATACCAGACAAACCAACAGTAAACAACAAATGTTAATCTATACAGACAACACAAGTTAATGCACATAAGTGCAAGCCATGAGCTCAATACTCAAGCATCAATCCCTACAAAACAAAGTAATGTTAGTAGACAACATCAAACAAGTTCAATGTGCAACTTGCATTTTTCCTTTAAGCCTTTTTGCCTTTTAACCTGAAAATCCACACCAAATGTGAGAAACTAGACCACTAGGCCAAGCCTAGGGTCCAAAAGGATAAACAAAATCTAAACAGCAAGCAAAACCAATCCAAAATCACATTTAAACAAAGAGAAAGCAAATGCAATTGGTCTCACTCTCATATCATTCACCAGTATCAATTCATGCACAATATAACATCAATCATGCAATTTGCAACTTCAAATGACCAAACAGAAGTATCTCACTCAAAGGCATACCAAAACAATTCCAAAAATCCTCAAATAATTCACACATAAACAGGACTCATTCAATGTATAGCATGTCAATTTTCAGCTCAATTGGACAAAAGGAACTAGGTCAATGAAAATCAAAAAGTCCAGACACAATTATTCAAGCCAATTCAAGACATTTAAACAAGCATTCACTTCAATAATTCATAAAACAGGGAGAACATATTAGAAATGAATGGGATCAAAAGCATAGTGTCCTACAATGTGTCCACAATCCACATATTAAATTTCACACTCATCCAATACCATATGAGAATTTCACAAAAGATATACAAACATGTGTCACACAATGTTGCAAAATAAACCAACAGTGAAGCAAATTATCAATCAAATGGAAAATTCAACCAATAAATCCAGCAAAAATCACATGTTATCTTGACATATCAATGATCACTCATGCAAAATTTCAACCCAATCAAACAATCCTAGGTCATGCAAATAAATTCATGAAGTTGACCTAGCTAGGTGTGACACAAATTGTCACACCTAGATTCAAAAAATCATATCTACATCATCAAGTATCCAAAAATCACAAACTCTACATGGAAATCACCATCAACATGTCCAGAATGAGCACAAAAATTTTCAATCATTTCTTTACAAGTATGAGCATTTCATGTTAAAAATGGCAAAACATGCAAAAATTGTACACAAGTCAAAGATCAATAGGCCAGGTCAAAATTTCTCCATGCACAACTTATGGTACTATGCCTATAAAAAACTAGAGAGAATTTGGGATCTATCAAAAAAAATCTCACTATTTTTGGACTAGAAATGAATTTTTTATGATTTTTATAAGTTAAATGAATTATTGAATAATTATTGAATTTGGATATGAATTAAATTGATTTATTAAGCTCCAGTGGCACAATTGTAAATATCACGCCTTGGCCAAAACGACCGCGTCCCTCATTTATTCAATGTCACGCGCTGATTGGCTAGGAGCGGAGGGAAACAAAAATTCAAATTGGCACGCGATTAAAATGGATCAAACGCCACAAATTTCCAGAAATCTTCCTCGTTCTTCATCCATTTTCCAGAAAATCCCAAGAACACATGAACATCAAACCTCCATGAAAATTTACAAGCAGGTAACCATTGGAAAGGTCTAAGCAAGAGGATTCCAAATATGTAACCAATTCATCCTAATTCTAACTGTACAATCCGGATCGAACAATTAAAGAAATAACATCAAAGCTTTGAATCGAGATATCTCATTCCCCAATCAATCATTTCACAAACCATGCACATCATGTTAATCTACATCGGATGAACTACAATAAGCATGTAACAATTTAAAGAATGATGAAATTCGAGATTTATGCACCTTGCAATGTCAGTTGTGATTCGTGATGTATTTGGCTCCAATGATCCAAAACAGATGAAGAAGAAGCTTTAGGAAGATAACTGGAACTCGTAGCTAAGCTCAAAGTTGATCCAAGTGAAAGAAATCTTCAAATGCCATTGATGCACATACTTTGGACAACTGCGATTTTGGAAGCTTTTGGCAATGGAGAAGTCAAAACAGATGGAGATCTTGATCCAAGGAAGGTGAAGCAACAAGAATTTCGTGAAATGATGAAGAATTCGTGGAGAAATCTTGAAAAGTAGTGATGAAGTTTTTGATGAATTTGGAGAGAATTTGTGGTTTTGGAGAAAAAGTTTGTTAGACTCTTGAGAAATGTGATTATGGTTAACCAATTCTGTTATGATTAATGATTTATACTCCATTTTAATCCCATTCTTAATCCATCTTGCTAATCACAATTAGCAAATTGACATGAATTAGTGTTAAGTGCATTTTACATGAAAGTCCAAAAAATGCCTTTGCAAATAGCCAATGAAACAGTAAAATGAATGTTCACACAAGTTCTATTTTTCATTTGGAGTGTGTTGGAAGTGGTCCCATGTCAATTGGCCTTGTACAATTGCATTTTAAGTGCAAGTTCCAAAATGACTTAGTCAAATATTGGACCTTGAAATGTTATGACAATTCAAACCATCTCTAATTGGCATATGTGGTGTGTTGCAAAAACTCCCATGCCAAAATTCCAATTATTTCTCAACTTGGACCATTTTGCCCTTGACTTTTTAATTGTACACTTGAAAATTGACTTTTTGCATTGACCATTTTTGATGAATTCCAATTATGCACCATGAAAGTACATGTCAAATGGAGTTTGCACATAAAAAGATCACTCAATTTGGACACTCCATGTGAAAGTTATGCCACTTTGATTATGGGTCTTTTTTGAAATTGAATGGACCATAACTTGCCAACCATACATGGGAATTTCAAGTTCTTGGACTTTTTGGAAAGGTAAGAACAAGATCTACAACTTTCATGTTGAACAAATTTTCATTTGAAGCTTTTTTGGACACGTGGTCTTGAGGTGAAAAACTTTCCATTTTTGGAAACTTCCATTACAAGTCACTTTCCATTTTTGGCAACTTTTTGTCTGACTTTATTTTATTCATTCTTGAACTTTGGTATGTCAAATAACACTTGTTCCAACATGAATGAAGTGTATCCAACTCTCTCCCACCTCCAAATCCATAAAATCAAGCACAGTTGACCACAGTTGACTTTTTCAACTTGATAGATGAATTTGGCAATGCACTGATCAAGCTGAGCCCCAATTCTCTGATGAAATGGCCCAAGGGTGAAACCCTAACCTCAATAAGCTTCATATAACCTCATGATGATCCCCATATCCATTATAGACCCCACCTCCTTATCGTGCCCTGATTGGCCCAATGCAGATGATTAGGGTTGACCAGTGGTCAAAACCCTAATCTCAAGGAATATGCTCCAACACTTGATGATGACCAACCATGATGATGATGATGATGTATCATTTTAATCAAGATGAAGACCAATCTCCTTGAGAATTATGAAACCCTAATTCATAGCCCAATCCTCAGATGGCTAATGATCAGTCAATAAAACCATAGGCTTGCACCATGACCTCTTCATCTTCTGATCAAGACTTGTGAGGATGATTTGCACAATGTAACCACATGATATGCAATATGCAATGCCTAATGACCTAAAAATGATATGTAATATGTTATGCTAGTCCCAAGAGAGGAGGGCAAATTTTGAGGTGTTACACATATATTGTTATAATATTACTTTATAATAACACACTCCATTTGTATGTTTTTTAGAGATCCTTTCACATCGATGAAAGCCGGAAAAAATATTGTATTCAATTGGCCGGAAAAAGACTCCGAGGATTTCGATCCTTTTTGTGCAACAAATTTCTCAAGGATGAGGAAGGAAAATTTGTTGAAGGAGAACGGCCAATGAAGTATGCCGAGATTATTTCAGCCGATGAATGGGATAACTTTGTCGCCAAACGAAGAAATGAAAAATTCCATGTAATGTCTATTAATTATGGTATTATACAATTGTTAAGTTACTTGGTTCTAATATGCCTTAAACTTTTTTATCCAGGAAGTAAGCGACAAAAATAGGAAAAGGGCATCAAAACCCGCGTATCCGTACAAAAAAGGGCGTACGGGTTATGCACGGTTACAACAAAGAATTGTGAGTATATTCAAATGCTATGAGCTTATACATTGTCACAATATGTTATAATTGATGATCTTATAATCTAATTCAATGTGTAGCTAGCCGAGGAGAAAAGTGACGCAACATCTCTTCCGGAGCACGTATTATGGAAGGCTGCTCGGGTTGGGAAGGATGGGGCTGTCGTTGAAGCGGTCCAAAATGTTTATAACGAATGTGTAAGTATATGTAACATTATTTCTTTAATCATATCGAAAATTTTGTTAGACATATAATTCATTTTTAATCTCCTCTAATAATATTTCAGGAGACTTTATCCCAAACCGTACCTTCAACCGAGGTCCAGGATTGCAGGAGCGTACTTAGTCGAGTACTAAATGTTCCTGAGTATTCCGGTCGTGTGAGGGGTAAGGGTTTTGGTGTGACTCCGTCGTCATTTTATAAAAAAACAAAAACAAAAAATCCTACCAACAAAGAGGTGATGGAGACCTTGGCGGAGTTAAGGGCACAAGTACTCCAACTGCAAATCGAGAATGCAAGGTATAAAGAGGAAAGGTGCGCTTCCGAGGCAAAAGATACTAGTGACCGAGCTAGTATCAATTATCAACCGAAATTTCCCGAGGTAATTATATATGTTATTATAAAATTAAAATAGCACTTTTTTACTTGACACATATACACGTTAACAATAACATTTATTATTGGTTTAGGGCATTTCACCTTGTCAGCTGTATCTATCGTCACCAACTTATCGCATGGTTGGCAAGGGAAAAGTGCACAATAATTCGGGTGAATTACTTCACCATAATCCCCTCCCGGTGGGATTTATGAAAGTTTCGGTTGACCTTGTATTAGATAAGGACGCCCTTCTCCCATTACCTGACGTTGTTTCAGAGACAACGTTGATGCAAGATGCAGTCGGATCCTTTGTTGGTTGGCCGTCAGAGCTAATTTTCCCTGATGCCGAGGTATATATGTTCTAAATGATTATGAATATTTAGTATTCACATTTCAATTCAGCTACAATTATGATATTTAATCAATCCTTATTACATGGTAATGTTAGACTCCTACAAGACCCACACATAAAGTTGGTAAAGGGATTGAAAGACGCATCGAGTCGATTGCATCTCAAAAAGAGGTACAAATATATATACCCATTGAATTATATACGCAACGATTCTGTTGCATCACAAAAAGTCATGATTTATTTTATATGAATTTTTAGGTTCCCCGTCGAAAGTTGAAAAGCGCTGCTAAGGATATTCCAACGACGTCCGGGACAAAATCTCAAATTATGATGCGTCTTGAGAAAATGGTGGATGAGTCCGATATTATGCACGGGGCCATTCGTAATATAGATTTTGATGAAGGTGTTTTCGGAGCTGCTCATTTCGAAATAATTGCAAAGGAGGACTTCCAACAACTTTTTGAACACACCGAATTGGGCATCGCTGTCATTCATACATACATATGGTACTCCGATCAATCTATAATTTACTTAGTTGAACAATTTATTTACACATTTCAATGAGTAGTCTAATGTTTATTATGTTTCTATTTAAGGTATATGTATGTAACATTGATGCGGGGAACTGAATTGTGTAACCGTTTCAATTTTATTGCTGCTTCCCGTATCAACGCAACGTTAATAACGAATAATCCAACATCCGTAAAGAATGATCTAGTCGATAGATTCATGGTGGCCGGCGATAAGTCTACACCCAGTTTGTATTTTTTACCGTTTAATTCTGGCAACGGGTTAGATTTTCTTTCTAATAATTTCATTCTAATCTATGTATATCTTTTACGTAGAAAATTTTCATTCATCTAAATTTTTGTTTTATTTTACAGTGGTCACTGGGTGTTGGTTGCTATGGATCTTTCAAGACTAATAGTGTATTATCTCGATTCTTTATCGGGTGATTGGAGTAAATATCCGAGTATGAAGAAGACGGTTGACGCGTAAGTAAAATTCCCCTAAATAATCGTGTGTATTTGTATATTTAATTATGTCTGTCAGATTGATCTCGATATACGTTTTTATTTTGTTAGGGCAATAATAAAATTTAGATCGAAAAAGAATTACCGCAATAGGAAGGACATTACCTGGATCAGAGTTCAGGTATATATTAAGTATCTTATTTTTGCTTATAATAGTGTTTGTTTTTTTGCTTATAATAGTGTTTGTAAGAAATTAACTATATATATATTGTTTGTTTTTCTGTGTAGTGTTCTCAGCAAAATAATTCGGTCGATTGCGGATTTTTTGTAATGAGATTTATGAGAGACATCATTGCGTTGAATCGTATAGACATCCCAAAAATGGTATGGAATAATAACTTAAGGTTTATTTTAATATTATCGGATATTTCATCTAATTTGTTACTAAATCATGAATATGTTTTATTCTCTTAATTGTAGTACTTTGAGGAATACAAATCTTACTCAAGAGCAAATTTGGATGAAATCAAGGATGAATTGTGTCAATTCATTGTTGATCAAAGAATCATATAGCTAGGTTGTATATTGTTGTACATATATGTATGGAATGTTGTTGTTGTATGCTGTTGTTGTATATATGTTGTATATTGTTGTTGTACTTTTACTAAATCATGAATATGTTGTTGTATATTGTTGATCAAAGAATCATATATTAATGTTGTATATATGGAGGATTAATGTTGTATATAAATGGATTCATGTTGTATATATCAATGGATTAATGGTGTATAACATTGGATTAAAGGATGAAATCAATATGAATTTTACACTTTTGCAGCATGCGAACAGGTTAACAATCAAATATCCACTGTTTTTCAAACAAATTTTTTTAAAATAACTAACACTTTAGAGGGCGCTTTGTCTAGAAAGCGCCCTCTAAACACTTTACATTGACAACTTTAGAGGACGCTTTTTCCTTAAAGCGCCCTCTAAACACTTTACATTGACAACTTTAGAGGGCGCTTTTTCCTGAAAGCGCCCTCTACACTTTACATTGACAACTTTAGAGGACGCTTTGTCCAGAAAGCGCCCTCTAAACACTTTACATTGACAACTTTAGAGGGCGCTTTTTCCTGAAAGCGCCCTCTAAACACTTTACATTGACAACTTTAGAGGGCGCTTTTTCCTGAAAGCGCCCTCTAAACACTTTACATTGACAACTTTAGAGGGCGCTTTTTCCTGAAAGCGCCCTCTAAGGTGTCCCTTTATGGACCACTCTAGAGGGCGCTTTTTGCTGAAAGCGCACTATAATGTGGCCACTTTAGACAACGCTTTCTCTAGGAAAACAAAGCGCTGTCTTTACCTATGCCAGCGCCACTTTAGAGGGCGCTTAAAAGCGCTGTTATAGGCCAAAATAAGCGCCCTCTTTTCCCTTATTTGGCGTAGTGAAGTTATTGAATAATGATACAATGTTACAACAATTTTGAATTGAAAATATAAGTACAGTAAAATTCTGATAACACAACAAAATTCTAACAAAGTTGTTCTTCCCTTTCAAATATGACAATTCAAATATCCACTAAGTGCTCAAGAACTTAACTCTGATTAATATGAAAAACTTATACATAAAGTTCTTGATAAATAATGATGTAACAATGAGTTGAATTGTTTAGAAAATATTTGAAAGGGGTAATTTGAAATGAGAAAATTTATGCATTTTATAGTACCAAGAAACCTCTTGGAAATCATGACAATGTTTTAGAAAAAAACATGAATAATCATGCGAGTTTTTGCTTGAAATGCCCCATTTTTCAAAATTTAATCCCAATATACCCCCTTTTGAAAAAAAATTCCCAGTCTACCCCCTTTTGTAGTTGGGCCTCGTCACTTGATCTGACGAGGGGGTGCTGAAAGATATTTTGCCTCATGGACTCGGCAAATGGAATGACGAGGGAGTGGGCGAATTTTTTTTTCTTCAATGGCTCGTCACTTCAAGTGACGAGCATGAGCAGGCATTCCTTTTTTTTTTGTTTTTATTTTAAATAGTATTTAATTAATATTAATAATAATTAATTAATAGGAAGTGTAAATAGAATACTAAATTTATTAAATACTAATAATTGTTAATAATAATAATTAATATAATTGTTTTTTAGACTGAATTTTTTTAATGACTGAAATTTATTAAATTTATAATTTTTTTGTCAAGTCGTTTAATGACTGAAATTTATTCTTTTAGAAGTGAATAAATAAGTTATCGTAAGTTTAAATTCTCACGATTCATATGATGTTTTTGTACAACTATCAACTAAGTTGATTTAACATAATTAAAATTTTATTCTATCTTTTTACAAATAATTAGCCGGTATTCCATATTTGAATAATATTACAATTAAAACCTTTAAAAAGGATAAAATAATAATAAATATTTTGTAAAAAGAAAACTTTTCATATTTAAAACTGTCTAAAAATAAATTAGGTGAATCAATAAATACTCAATTATCAACTATTAACTCCAATTAATAAAAAATTTTTTATAACTAAAGGAGAAAAACATGATTATCTAAATTTAATTTCGGTCTTATTTTTAACATAAAAGACAACTTTTATGGAAAATAATAATATGATTGCTAATATATTTTTAATTAAATTATTATCGGAGATGATTTTGAAATAAATACATTAAATGTGTCTAAATTTGTTGATATTTATTTATTTAAGATAAAAAAAAATTATTATTTTTTGCTTATAATAAAGTTGAAGGGAATAATAATTAATGGTTATTTAAATTAAATTTAAATGTATATTATCTAAATAATCAAATTTTAATAAAAGTTAATTAATTATTTGAGCTCATTTACTCAAATAAATAAAATATAAATAATTATAAGATATAAATTTTAAAACATTGGTTGATATGCCTCCACATAAATCAAAATATCACATCTCTTATCTTAGAATCATTTATATTTTATTTAATCAAGCAAATGAGCTCAAATAATTAATTAGTTCTAATTATAAGCTAATTGTTTGAAGAATACAAATTTGAGTTTAAATTAAATAATCATTAATTATTATTTATTTAATTTTTCATGAAACTTTAGATTGCACTCCTTTGAAAATCAGATCATTACAATAAAAAAAATATTTCTTTTTTTTATCTTTTTTCTAATTATGATAATCCATTTTTATTTTTTCTATAAGCTACTTATTTAACTTAATTGAGTGTAAGAATCCCAAATAATCCATAATTTTCTTGTAAATCACATTATTTATTTCCTTTTTTATGATATTTTCATTAAAAATTTGATATTTGAAAGTTTTGACATATCCTAATGTTTAAAAACTATTTTAAAAGTCAAATATGCTAACATTACATCATATTCAATGAATTAAAAAAAGTTGATCTAACTTATTAAAAAACTAATACTTAAATTAACATTATAACTTATAAGAAATAAACAAATGGAAAAAAAACTAAGTTAAATACAATGTTTTAAAAGTGGGAGAAAGGGATGAATCAATGGAGTCTCTATTTTAAAGTTTAATTGACACAATCAATTAAATTTAAAAACATTTTATTAAATGATTAAATAAATACATAAATAAATTACTAATATTAAATTAAATTTTATACATAAATTATAAATTATTAATCCATTATAAATTTAATATAACAAAAATCAATAAAATTAATAATACAATAATAACACAAAAACTATGTAGATTTATGTGGAGGCATATCAATCAATGTTTTTAAAACCTATATTAAAAATCAAATCTGCTAATATTTACATCATAATTCAATGGATTCAAGTTGGTCTAACATATTAATAATACAAAAATTAAAACTATAAATAAAAAAAAGAGTTTTGATATTACAAACATTTACACAAGAATAAAAAAATTGTTGATAAAGATTAAATTTTCCTTTTGTGTTGGCCAAACATAGCACATAACATTAATTAATTAATATTAATTGTTGATAAAGATTATTAATATTAATTAAATACTATTTAAAATAAAAACAAAAAAAAAAGGAATGCCTGCACATGCTCGTCACTTGAAGTGACGAGCCATTGAAGAAAAAAAAATTCGCCCACTCCCTCGTCATTCCATTTGCCGAGCCCATGAGGCAAAATATCTTTCAGCACCCCCTCGTCAGATCAAGTGACGAGGCCCAACTACAAAAGGGGGTAGACTGGGATTTTTTTTTCAAAAGGGGGTATATTGGGATTAAATTTTGAAAAATGGAGCATTTCAAACAAAAACTCTAATCATGCATTGTTTTGGTAAACATGTAATGAACAAGTGCCATGAAAGTGTATTAAGAACAATCAACTTTTTTTTATAAAGTTTTATCAGTGACAATCGATTGCACTATCCTCACAATCTATTGCTTCAAGAAATAATATAAAAAAGTTGCACCATGACAATCGATTGCACATCTCATTCAATCGGTTGTCACAAGTTTGAATTTGAAATTTTCGTTGAAATTTAGAATGACAATCGATTGCACATCCCATTCAATAGATTCCCACAAAAAGTATTTTAAAAATTTACTAAGTTCAAATGCAATTTCAAAAGACTTGTGCAATATTTTAAAAAAATAAATAGTTTTAGATGAAGTATGATTGAGCACTTAGCTTATAGACAACAAATAACCTATTTGTACCTTGATCCACAAGCAATCTTTGATCTCGAATAAATTATTCAATAAAACTTAAAATCTTTTAATCTTAACTAGAGCAAACATCTTGATCTTCTTTTCACACATTTATTTTAATTAAAATAAAGAATCAAATAGAATTTTATTTTCATAATTTATATAAATAAATATGATATCCATTTCTTTAATTCATCGATGTTACGCAAATGAATATTTTCTTTTTTATCACACGCAATACTACACATTAACGTATTCAAAGGATTAACTGTTAAATTAAGATCGTAGAGTTCAAATTTAAAATTAATATTTTATACTTTAATTTTATTTATAAAATAAAAGATTTTATATTTATTAAATAATTAATATATCCATTATCCAACTACATTAATTATTAATTACTCAACCTATCTTAAAAAAAACTTTGAATTCTGTAATATCTAGAAAACAATTTATATATTTTTTTTGGATCCTCCAACCGATCACGGATGTTTTGAAAGCGTAATGTTCTAGAGTGATTTCATTTTCCCGACCACCACGTTTCAATCATGCAAGTAAAGCATAATGCGAAATAATATTAAAAAAAAAAAATAGAGAAATGTGTAAAAGTGTAAGTAAAAACAAGAAATACACTCGAGGCGAAATTATTTGTAAGCAATACCGCGTTGGATTGTGCGTGCTTGGTCACTACTATTACAGTGAGTGCCAGGAAGAAAACAAGCACCGCCACCACCCAGCGGAGTAGTGAAGAAAGAAAGCCTCTTCTCTCTCTCTCAGACACAAATAGACAAAGGAAACAAAGGATCCTTATCAACCTTTCATCCTATATTTCCCTAACTAACTTTCATCCATCTCATTCTTTTCCACACGATTCCCGCCACAACACTAAACCCCACACATTTTTTCACCTCCATTTCCACTTCCACCCTCACATTTTTCATCTCTATTATCATTTTTTTTCCATTATTTCATTTCCAATTTTCATTCTATCCTCAATTCAATCATGGACGAATTCGGTGTATTGACCGAACGATTCGGCTTGAAACCGCAAGGTAAATCGGCTCCAATGGCTTCCTCCAAGCGATCCGCACCGACAACCGCCGCCGATTCTGCCTCCCGCTCATTCGGAACCACTTCGCCGCAAAACGGATCCGGATCTCCCCAGTATTCATCTTTCGATTTCGATTACGGTGTTTTCGGGAACAGCGGTGTCAAAACGCAGCGTTCGGGAGGTTTTGACAATGGCATTGACGAGATCTTTGGTGGAAATGGGAACACCAAATCGAATGTCGGCAAGGGTGTTAGCCTTGACTATGATCCGATATTCGGTGGTTTGACTCAGTCGGTTTCGACTTCCTCGTCGTCGCAGGTTTATGTAGATGATATATTCGGTGGAGTGAATGAAAAAAGTGTTGGTGTTGATGATTTGCTTGGTAAGATTGGTGGATTGCATGCTACCAGCAACAAAAGTTCGGTGAACAAATCGCCTGATTTTGATGATTTGATGGCTGGATTTGGTGGTAGCAGCGTTTCCAATAACGGGTATGGAATTTTGTCTTCAGTTTCTGATTACTTTTCTTCTTTTTATATTGAGAGATGATTCTAAAATTTATGATGATTTAAATGATGTTAGTTTTGACGGAATGTATGGTTGACTAGGTTAAAGAACTAGTATGATATCTGTTTTATGGATTTAAGAACTAGCTCTAATTCATTCATAAACTCTGGAATTAATGTGGAACTGAATTTACCTATTTTACTCAACTAAATCCTTTTAAGTTTTAACCCGTTTTTATTTTTGCAATGATACAAGAATTCGATGCCTGTCGTAAAAGCAAGAAATTACGAACAACTAAGCCTTATCCCACTAAGTTGGAAAAGCAAGAAATTAGGATGATATAACTTTTTAGTGATGAACTTATCTGCATACAGCTACAGTATTATTATGGGTGAGAGGGATATCTCAACTGACTTGAAACAGTTGAATTAAGGGTTAGAAGGATTGGAGTAACATGGTTCAAACCCTGACAAGGGTGTACATATATATACTAACAACTAACCACTAATAATTTGCCATTTGAAAAAAAAATACAAGATACAGTACTCTGTACATGCTCGTTGCAAGCTTTGGATGGTGTTAGAGAAAATCAAATACATTGTGTAAGTTGGATATGAGCATTGAGTCTTACCCTCTTAAGATGCATCATCGATGCCGCAATTACTTTGGCCTTGTTTATATTCTCATGTTTTGAACAAGAATACTTTGTGCATGATGTCATAGACATATTTAGATTGATCACATGTGGCTCATATTTCTGGGATAGCTATACTTTGTTAGGTTAATTATGAATTTGGTGTTGATTTGTTTCTTCATGTTTCCAGCCATGCTTTATTTGAATACCCAACCTTTGTCTCCTCGTTCCAAATGTGTATAGAAATTCAGATGATTCTGAACTTGGACCAAGTCATTGTTCCTAGTGTGGTATATATGAAGCTACCAATGCATGCTTCTCGTTGTTAATAGTACTATTCAGAAGTATCTTTGTAATTCTTTCTACTTCATTTCTAAGTATCTTTTGTATCTTTAAGTTGTTTATCGATTGAATTACAAACAACAGTATACATTTTCTCTTACCTTTTTATTGATAGTCACCATCCTTCCCTATTGTTTAATTACTTAATGTTTTTTTCTTCTTCCAGGAAAACAAGCATTGAGACAAAGCTTCCTCAAAAACCAACTGCTACATCTCATGATGATCCATTTTTAGTATTTGAGACTTTAGACGAAACATCTTCAGGATCATTCCTGGACTCATTAGAACAAATGAGTAAGAATAGTTCCAAAGCTACAAGTGGCAGCTCCAGTCCCTCCCCATTTTTGAGGCCTCCACCGTCGGGGAATGCTTCAAACTCAAGTAAATATTTTTTCAAATACTTGAGCTAGAAGACGTGAATAGTCATCTTTTTTATTACTGACCTATGCGATCTTCTGATATCATTTTTTGATGTAGTTAACAACCCAAGTATATCATCAATAGATGAGCTTGAGAACTTTGCCATGGGCCGGGTGCAGAGTAATGCTAGTAGAAGGGCGAATACCAACACTGGTGAGATTAAGAAAAACTCAGCGGCTAAGACAAACAAAGATAAAGAATCTCCGGCTACAAAAGTGAATCAATCAAATGGTGCGGATGATCTTGAATCCTTTTTCAGCATGGGCTCTCGATCAAACAGTGTACCAAAGTCAAGGACAACAACTATGGTAAAAGTTAAAAGGTCTTGTTAACGAGTGCTCTAAAGACATTGCTTAAGAAGTCCATAAAGGGAAAGTTTAACTTGAAAATACAAGTTGAACATTTCTCAATGTAATAAACTTATTTCTTTTGATTTTTTAAACAATGTCCTAAGGCACTTGTTAGCATTCTCCATATAATAATATCAAAGATATTGCCACATTGAAAGACTATATTCAATATTTTTTGCTGATAAACTGTATAGGATCATATGTTTGATCGCCAAGTAAACAATAAAGAAAAACATGATGGATCACAAAGAGTGCCATCACGATCCCCAGCCAATGCAAAGAAATCTTCACCCACAACATCATTTGATGACTTGTCATTGATATTTGGCGGTAAGTTGTTTAAATCTACTGATTTCTATTACAGTGAAATCATTTTATTGTCAACCTATCATTTTGTTTTCTTTTTGTTGCAAAAGCTTCCCCATCATCGGAATTTGAGGAAATGGAAGGTGAAACTGAAGAAAGGAGAAAAGCGAGATTGGGACGCCACCAGAGAACACAAGAGCGAGCGGTGTGTATTATCTTGCTCATTTTTCAGAATTTCTATTAATAAGGCAGGGGGACTCATCGTTGCAAATTGAGTGTCATATTTCTATCAACATTTTTTGTGATATTATATTAATTTTCTAAAATGATTGGCTTGATGAATATTAAGCTTAATGATCTATACGAAGACTCGGCATTGGATATTGGATATTTAGCTAATTCATCTTTAATCTTGAACTCAAAGCACATAATGTTACCTTAATAGGTTATTCTGGACACTGGCATTACAGATTTATATTGACATTATTTCTCATGGGACAATTTTGCTCTTTTGACTGTCATGGTTCCAGTTGAAAGCAGTGGCTGATATGAACCAGCGTGACCTTCAATCCAAGATGGAGCAAGAAGAGAGACGTGTAAGCTTTTGTAGTGTTTTTATTTGGATCACGGTTTATTGCCAAGGATAATCCTAATTTAATTTTCCCTAGTTCTTTTTAAATTTGAATATTTTCCCTATTTCTTAGTGCGGCATTGATTTTAATTTGCAGCGAATAGCTGAGACTGTGGATGTTCAGATAAAGAGGTGGGCTGCAGGAAAAGAAGGCAATATGCGGGCATTGCTGTCATCATTGCAAACTGTATGGTTTCTTACCATTATTGTTATAATTGTTAATACTTAATTTCACTTTAGGCTATTACATTGACCAATTTAACCCTGTAGTCTGATTTGGATTCTTACCATCATAAGGTAATAAGGTTTATTGAAAAGGAAATAAGAAACATCAGGTTGTTTGGATGTCTGTGCCAGATAACATTTGAAACCTAGGCTCTGAATATTCCCTTTGAATGCTTGGGCAGAAGGATTTAAAATCCAGTATAAGATATTAAAGAAATGGAAAATGAAGATATAAATGGAATTTTTTAGAATTTTTTTTATTTTCAATTCATGTGTTGTATAAGTTGTTGATCATATTTGTGTTTAAATTGTATGCAATTGTGTAAACCAACATGGTAGAATAAACGGAATATGTTATTGTTGATTGAGTTGTGACATAAAGTTTTATTGTTGCCCGTCAATTCCAACTGTACATTTCTTCTGTTAAGGGGGTAAGAATTATTAAAAACTTCTCGAAAACAAATGTACCTTTGATTGTGCTATTGTACAGTTTATTTATTGTTAACTGGATGCTTTTTCCTTGATAAATCTCTCAGTCATTACTAAGATCTCATTTATCAGGAAGATAGTGTACCTTCTCACATGTCTTTTGTTGCCTATGTGATAAATAATAATTAAATTTTTTTTCCATATCCTGAAGCATTTGTTTTGTTCCACACTTCTAACCTTCGAATTTATATTCAGGTTCTTTCGGCAGATTATGGGTGGCAACCAGTGTCTTTGACGGACATGATCACTTCAACTTCAGTGAAAAAAGTGTATAGAAAAGCCACATTATGTATTCACCCTGATAAAGTCCAACAGAAAGGTGCTAATCTTGAACAAAAATATACCGCGGAGAAGGTTTTTGACATCCTTAAGGTACCTTGTCAAATAGTAATTCTGAAAAATTGCTATGCTTTTAGCTGGAAAATCATACTTTCTATTCATCCTTTCGCGTAAATGTCGCAATTCTGCCTCAGCTATGTAATACTGCATATAATTCTATTGAGCTACTGCTAGCTTGGTTTACACTAATCACCACCGTTTATCTGAACATATAAATCTCCCCTTCTACTGCTCAATCAAATTTTTATGAGGAAAATATCCAACTTACTTTTCTCAAATTTTTAATTGATACATAATATACCTGGGCGCTTCTTTTATATATTGTATTCTTTCTGATCTTGAAACAGGAAGCTTGGACTAAGTTTAATGCTGAAGAGCTTCGCTAAGTCTGTCACTTGAGGTTATCACTCTTCATAAATCTGTCACTTGAGGTCATCGCATGTCAATGGATCCATCAATGACTTGCACCGTTTTGGTTTGGGGCTATTCACTTGCCTGGGTGATGCCTGATGCATGTTTTTCTTGTGCAGTCGAAGATTATTACTCTGCACATATATATTACCATGGTGTCATTTGGCTGCATATTCGTTGTCCTAACAATGTTGAATGCAATGCTCTCTAATGTAAGTTATCATAGTACATTATGTTATTTGACAGTTTAGACGGCAACTTATATTCGGTGTATGGTGTATGTTTGGATTGACGGTGAGCTTGAAAGAATCATAATAAGCCGCAATTTAGCATAAACCATACTTTTGAATATCAAAACTACGCCTGCGCTGTGGCTGTGATTTTGATGAATATCAAAACATTTATTTATTTTTTGACTGAAAATGCAAAGTTGCATGAGGATAATTCAGTTATATACTTGTAATTAGACTTTTTTTGCGAAAAGAAGTGTTTAGGTCGATATTTTATTTGAATTAGTGAGTTATATCAATGAATGCCATCGTTTTATTTATCTTTTTGAAATTCAAATAGCTATATACTATTAAGAATGCGTTAAATGGTGTTTTTAGAAAACAATCACGAATTTAAATTTATATGCAAGATCAAACTTAAAAACTTCTAAAGGATAATTTGTGCTAAATGTTTGAAAAAATTGTATTACTCCTTTTATGTTTGAATTTAGAGTATTATAAAAGTTCAAAGAATAATTGCAAAAGTACTATGGTAAAATAATTGAATGAAAAATGATTGAATTAAAAGTGAGACACACATGCCAACCACTATTATAGAAATGAAATTTGACACAAATTTGACGCATATTTGGCCATGTGGATTTTGTCTTTCGATGTGTTTTCACGTCTAGCTGGTTTTCGAAAACTTCATTGTTAGTATCTCACATTCTTGTAGAAAATGCTAAGTTAAAAATTTTAGACTAACAAATGCCCATAAAAAAAACCATTTTAGTAGGACAGAAATATGACTTCTTTTTAATAAATTATTACTCCTTCCGTTCTTTTATAAGTGTTACTTCTTTGAAATTTTTTTATTTTTTTTTAATTGTCACTTGTAAAGTTCAAGGTAGTATTAATTGCAATTTTATCAAAATTATCCATAGATAATGATTGCAGAGAGAGAAAAAGTAAAGTGAATGTAATAAATAATTAAAGGTATTATAGGTAAAAAAAGAATTATGATTTGAAAAGTAATAATAATGATTAGCTTCCTTGGTATGGGTAAAAAATCAAAAAATGACACTTCAAAAGACACGGATTGAGTAATATGTCATCATAACTTCTATTAGTTAGCTATCATATCAATAATGTGCATGTACAGGTACATTATGGCTTTTGATTTTCAATTTCAAAGTCATCGTAAGTCATAAAAATTAATCACATTAAATAAAATAAAATAAAAAATATTAATTAGTAATGATTCAAAACAAAATTAATGACTCCAACAGTTATATAACTTCTTTCTTCCGCATTACCACATTTCTATCTCTTATGAACCCTTAGAATTCCAACTCTTATTTTCTGCGACCTCTATTTTCATTTTCTATTCAAGTTTTAGAAAAAAGTGGCTTATTTTTCTGGTATAATGAAGTAACTTTCAATCCTTTATGCTGTTGATATTCAAGATCTTATCTATTCTAATGATCGTACCTATGGTTTCAGAACCACCAATAAAGAAAGAAAAAAACCATAATTTGAACTTATCAGATATTGACTTCCTTGTTTATTGGAGGTAGTGTTCATGTATTCTCGGGGCCTTTATCTAAATCGTCTACAAAATCTGCTAAATTGAACAATATCTTTACTTTTTTATCCTACTGTAAATCTCGTACATTTGAGGATAAAAGCTTTGAGTCGGGGTTCATGGAACAACCCCATTGTGTATTCCGTTCTTCTTTTTACATTACCAATGAACCCTATATCAGTTGGTTGGATATGGTGGAAAAGGAGAAAGGATTTTTTTGCAATATCTAGACATCTTTGACCTAATTTAACTATCAAGAATTAGACTAAAGTATAATGCCAATATGGTCATCTTTGCTCTTTAATTTTGGGAAGGTTTGATTAATACATTCCAGCTTTGTTGTGGGATGATAACCCTCACACTTTTCGATGTTGCTGCCATTAATGGTCTTCGACCAACAGAGGAAACTTTCGACCCCACTATTAGGAACAAAATTAAACCTAGTTTCTCCTTCGACCATTCTTTCTTCAATGCCTATATAAGAGACTACCATGACCAAACTGAGGAAGTCTATGACTACGAGTGTAACACCCCTTTTTCTACCCAAATTATTTAGCATATAATCAGAGTAAATAAGCACGCATATAAAGAAAAGGGCGTCACATCGACGTTTTCGAAACTTAAACTTTCAAAAACCAACAATACACCTGGTCATTCAAAATAACACATTTCACTCATCATGAATATTCAAGCAATATGCGTTCGCAGCGGAAAATAAAGAATACTCATGTATTTCATAATATGATCCATGTCCCATACCATGATCATCTCTCAATAATCACTTCAAATAAAATAAAACAATTAATGACATAAAGCATATCAAAATAAGATATGAGTTCAATACCACTAATCTACCCAGTGTTACATGACCAGAGCATTGACTCATCCAATTATATATTCATTCACAGTTTTAGCATAATTTAATCATCACAATTCAAGAGTATTTATCAAGACCTAATAATTTCAAACCATGCCAATTAAGGATTTCAACCTAAAACATGTTCCTACCCATTGACCCAATCATACTAACCCACAATGATAAGGATTTCCCCCTTACCTTGTCAATTTGATGGAAACCTTGACTCCTCTCGCTTTTCCTCTCCTCTTTCTCTATTGCCTTCAGTGCTCAAGTGAATTCTAATTCTCACTTCCTTCACTCTTACTATTTATAATAGTATTCTAGTTGGGCTTAAATCATCTAATTTAATCACTAGGCCCAGTAATACCTAATATTTAAATACCTCTATTTAAATTCAAATAATTAACAACTCACTATGCAACCAAGTTAATTAATTAATTCAATTATTTAATTATTTCTCATATCCACTAGATAATGAATTAATACACCAATTAATTAATTAACACTCCACATAATTAAATTAAAATTATAATAATAATAGTATAATAATTCAATACTAAAAAAAATGGGTTGTTACAACGAGCATATTGCTTTGCTCACCCTCTAGTTATCTCTTTTTGTTTATTTTCTAGTTCTCCTCAAATAGCTAAGAAGTTCATATCTTTAACAATCCCGATTTATGAGGGGAAAATGCATGTCTCAGCAGATTGATCTTGGGTAGTATTTATGAATCTTTAGACTTGCCTCCCTAGAACTAAAAAACATTTCCATTTCTGAAGAAAATCTCCTGATTTCTGGTCCCATTTGGCTCTTGCAACTGGCTTAGTGCCACTTTTGAGCCTTCTCTAAAGGTTGATGTTCCACTTGACATGTCAAGACAAGTCGATGGCATTAGGCTCATTTTGTTAACTCCAGAAGATGCTAACTTATCGACTAAAGAAACCTTCATAAAATATTTCTTTATGTACTTGGATTGTGCCCATTCGTTTGTTTTATGGCACGATTTGTCGATCAAAGCCATGAATCATATTTATTCATAAGAGTGTTTCCAACTTCTTCACCTGAAAATCAGTCTGAAGCTCTTGACATCTGGGTAGCTTTCCTTAAACCTACTATCCTATCGACTAGAATTTTTATGGGGAAACTGACTTAGAGCTTGTTAGTTTTTCGTCAAATTTGGTGACTAGACAATTTGGTTTTAGCCAGTTTTTACCAAGATCACTTTTTACCAATGAAGATGAAATATTCTTGGCTAATACCACACTGACAGAGAGATACTACAAAGCGTGTTTAAACGTTCATGCCCAAATATTCATTAATTAGAGCTCATTCGAATTTGAAGCTTCTAACCTTTGTACAAAAGAATTAAAATAGTGGTGTACAACATATCATAATGATGTTGTTGTGGATCACTCAATTCCGCTGAAACGTCTGACTGACGCTTTTTCCTCTCTGCATAAACATACCAAGAAAAGTGGTGGTACGCACATCAATGAGATTCGAGCTTTTGAAAATCATTTAGAAGTTGTGTATAATCCTTGTAAACTTAGTCAAAATATCTTTGAGGCGACTCTTTCTTTAAAACAAAAAATTATTGAAAAAATTCAAAAACTCAATTTTCCTTCTTACGTCAAAGATATATATGAGTTTTCTTTGTAATTTCATCTTTTGAAATTTTCACCATTACTAACTTGTGAACTTGACTTAGTTTTTCAGCTGCCACTTCCAAAATGGTGTCCTTTTGGATCTTTGTCAGTCCTAGAAAATGAATTGAAAAAGCCTGCACAGAGAGTAATTTTGACTAAGTATCACATACACAATTATCCAAGACCTTTAAGAGTAGATCTCGAACACGTTTGAGCCAGATCCACCATTCTAGAAGGTGAGATAAAAAGACTCTTAAAATTCACTAACTCCTCTTTTGTGTTCATATTATTTATTTGTGTCGAAATTTTATAGCTCGAGCTCTCGTTCCTCCGAAAGGGCAAAAAAAGAAGAAATCTGGATTAGCTGAAGCAAGTGAGGAGTTTGCCCAGTACTTGGCCAAGAAAAAGAGAAAAAACAAGTATATTTTCTAATCCATTGCTCTCTTACTCTCTTGATGTTAAGTTCCCTACTTTTTCTTTATCTTTTCTTTTGTATTTCAGAGTCAAAAAAGGGGAAATGGCTCCCCTGCTACCCCAGGTCGAAAAAGGACCAGACAAGAGACACCTCCCGTTGCCCTCGATAGTGAAGGAACTTAGGTTCAACCAAACTTAAACCTCTATTAGCATCTTTTATCTCTTTAACTCAACTATTAAACTAATAATCTAAATGTTCCAGTTTGATATAAGAGTTCAAGAAAAAGATAACAAAGTCGAAGATAATGATAAAAGTGATGAAAGTGAAGAGGTTTCTACTTAACCTATACCTCCAAAATATTGGAGCATCTGGAAAGACAAAGTTGAAAAACCTCAAAAGCCAAAAAGTAGAAAATTCGAGTTAAAAAGGCTAGTACACAAGAGAAACCCAAAAGAAAGTTGACTCTTAATATTGATGATGAAGAAGAAGAAGGTCCTCAGCTAACTCAAAAGAAAATAAATCGACAAAGACAACCTACTCTTGATGAGCGTTCAGAGAGTGAGGATTCAAGTCCCATGCATTAGATGTCCAAGGTACTTTGAGTTTTATCCATATATTCTTTTCCATGTACATCAAACAAATCATAATGTTAATCCACTTCTATCTTCTTTATAGGAGATTCATATTCATGATATTACTCTTCTAATAAAAAATGCCTCAGATGTTTATGAGGTCCTGACATCCAACCATCCTCTATCAAATTCGCCATCACAACAACCAACAACTGAAAATCTAGTTGGGGAGACAGTTATTGAGCCATTAGAGAAAATAGTCGAAAATCCAAATCATGAACAACAATCGACTGATCTTGAACAACCTTAAATTTGATGAGACATATAAGTGATGAAAGCAGTTAGGTGAGGAATTGTATGTTAGGTTGAAAATTTAAAAAGAATTAAAATTATGTATTATATTTGAATTAAAAAAATGGATATACATATTAAATTTGGTTGAATTCATATAAAAAATTAGTTTAAACCATCATGGTATTCAAACACATTTATATATACATATGAACCGGCATATTATTAAGCAAGTTCATTAGGTAGCCCTCAATTATCTCATAAATATAATGAAAAAGGTCTAAAAGAAAAATGAGCAGAATTAAGACATGAGAATGAGTTTGCCACATCATCCTACATATATTCACCAGTCACGTTTCCACCACCAACGAATCTACTTTACAGGAAGTCGAGCAATTAGGAATGACAATGAACAGAGTTTGGGTAGGGTACTATAATACCCATCCCCATACCTGCGATTTGAAAAAATCCCCGTGTCCGAGCCCATACCCGCTTGAGTGCCAAAGTTAGCACCCATACCCTATGAGTATGTAAGTACGCATACCCGTACCCGTGATCCGCATTCATATTAAAAATAAATGAATCAATTATAAAATATCATATAATTTTAAGTTTTTAAAAATATTAAAAAAATTTCAAACAATTTATTATTGAAATAAACAAACACTTATATTAAATATGTAATGGGTTAACATTCATATAAGTTTTATAATTGATAGACATACATTTTTATATAATAATATAAACTAAAATTTATAAAAATAAAATAAAATAAATATATAGTGTGCGGGTATGAGGCGAGCTGGGTACCAAGTTGCCCATACCCGCACCCGTATCTATTTTTTATGGATAATTACTCGAACCCATGCGCGTACCCATTTTTGCGGTTAGATGAGTCAAATTGCCATTCCTATGAACAATTTCAAATAGAATAAATTTTTTTGGAAAAAAAATGGAACCTAAATTTTTTGTGTCATTGACTTTATAAATTACAATATAAAGACTATTATGTAAATAATATGTAAATCATAGGTTAAAAATACTATTGTTTAATATATTCTTGTAGCCCAGCGGAGGAGCATTTGGCTTTCACGTCGAGGTCGAGTGTTTGATTTTGGTCACAATCATCCGTATTAATTTTTAAATGGTTAAAATAAAAATCAAATCTTTCAAATATATAGAGATTAATTACTAAACACTGTCAGTGTAAAAAATTTTACACTATCGATTCATCACCATCACCCGTTTGCATTACTTTATAAATTTTTAAAATAAAAGTCAAAATTGTTTCAACCTCCAACGTCTATGATTATGTGTAAAATCTTTTTACACTGTCAGTGTATTTCAATTAAATCTAAGTGATTGTGATTACCGTGTAAAAAATCTTTACAATAGCTATGCATACCAATTAAATTCTTTATTTTTTTATAATTAAATAGTTAAAGAATTATTATACGTATTTATTATGAAAATTTTATGATAAGATATAATACATAATTATTGATGGTTTTCTTATATAAAAATATATATTATTAAATTTTATTTTATAATAATATATTAAATTGACAATATTAGTATTATTTATAATTATTATTTTTGATTATATCGATAATAAATTAATTAATAATTAAAATTTTTTTTTTTTGAATTAAGGTTATCCTAACCTAACACAATATTTTTAATTTTTATAATTTTTCTTATTAATTCGACATTTTCATGTTATTAAATTAATTGTAATAAAATTTTGAGGTCATATCGTAGTTTTATTTAAAGAACATTTAAAAATTTCAAAATAAAATATCATCCCAAAATATAAATTTTTAAATTTTTAAATGAAAAACCAACTGGGTTCTCGGGAGAACATCCAAAAAAAAAAAAGTACAAAAAAAAAACACATTTATCATAGAAGAAGAGTCATGCATAGATAGAATTAAATAAACAAATACAAGTTCTTTGGTTGAAATATCACAAAGATTATTACAGAGAATTCAATGTAGTTGAAAATTGAAGAAGTGATTTAGTGTATGCGTGCCTTTGCAAAATCTTAAATATCTAGAGAGATAAATGAACGAAAGAAAAATGGAAAATATGTTCAGGAATGATTCAGAGATGACACAAATGAAAAAAAGTTAGGGGATATAATAAAATAATTTAATTCAAAGTGAATATCCACCTAAAATTTTGCTTAAATAAAAGACAATCCTTTTTACTAGGGACCAATTTTAAAATTAGAACAGAACCTCCAAATAGTTCGAGACAATCCTGATATCAAGACTCATTGAATGACTAAATCCATGCCTTCTATATTAAAAGAATGAGTCATTTACCACGCTCCAAGACACTTCAAGTCAGGCTCTACGTGGTCGAGTTTATAGGCAAAAAAGACCGACATCCCTCAAGGGAGGACTATATATATATATATATAGTATATTATATATATAATATATATATATATATATATATATATAGATATATATAGATATATATATATGATATATATATAGATATATATAGTATATATATATAGTATATATAGTATATATATATCTATAATAGATATATATATATAATATATCTATCTATATATATATATATAATATAGATATATATATATCTCTATAGTATATATCTATATATATATATATATATCTATATCTATATAATATATATATAATATATATTATTATATATATATATAATATATATATATTATTATATATATATATATAAAGAGAGAGAGAGAGAGAGAGAGGAGAGAGAGAGAGAGAGAGAGAGAGAGAGAGAGGAGCGAGCAGAGAGCGAGAGAGAGAGAGAGAGAGAGAGAGAGAGAGAGAGAGAGAGAGAGAGAGAGAGAGAGAGAGAGAGAGAGAGAGCGAGAGAGAGCGAAGGAGAGAGAGAGAGAGAGAGAGAGAGCGAGCGGAGAGAGAGAGAGAGCGCGGAGAGAGAGAGAGGCGAGAGAGAGAGAGAGAGAGAGAGAGACGAGAGGAGAGAGAGCGAGAGAGAGCGGAGAGAGAGAGATTAGGATCATCACTTTTTACATATCAAAATAACTAGTCTGTTTGATGAAACAATAAGTGCGACTTAATTGTGAGACCCTATTAAACATAAAGAAACTTTTCTTAAAGTACTCGTTGTTAAGTTTTATTATGAAGTGGGATAACATTAAAGCATTAATACTATTTTGTGGATAGACCGATAATCACATCTCAGAATCGTGGATAAAGAGTTACCAAATCTTCAGATATGTATAAGTATTAGGAGTAATATTTATACTGGATTGACCCACCATGATAATACTACATAGAATGCTACGCAAATGTCATAGGTTATTCTCAAGGTGATAGTGGTGCATACATCCTTTGTCTGAAACCACTATGGACCTTAGATATGAAGGTGAGTAGTTTATTGTCGATCAAACGTTGTTCGTAATAATATGACCATTATGATGGTTGGGGGGTAGTCCACAAGTCATGATGAGGGACATGAGTGACCTAGACAGAATTTTCCCATTTTGCATAACATGATAAATGTCTAAGGGCCCAATATTGATCTAGACAAGGGTGACACTGTATATACCTTGTGTTCAATATAAACCTGATGGAAAAGGGAAATTATACACATACATATTATCACAAAAATATCTTGTCAGATCACATGACATTTATATGACTTGGGTAACACTAATGTGTTGCTAGATACCACTTACTATTTATCATATAAAATATGTGATTTGATATAGTTGTAAACATCACAAAAATGTATAGGGTCACACATATAAGGAAAAATTAATGGGAGAAATTAAGTAAGTGAAGCTTATTCGATTGTGCAATCTTGCAATGCACTAGCGTTAATTAGAGAAATGTGATGCACCATAAGATACGCTGTACTTAGGTGCAATACATGACACCGTAAGGTACAATGTACTAAAGTTAAATAAAGAACACCATAAGATACAATATACTTAATTAAAATACAAACACTATAAGATACAATGCACTTGAGTGAAATACAGTACACTCTAATATACAATGTGCTTATTAGGCTTGTTAAGATTTTATCTCACACAAGTGATTCTATAAAGAGAACCCTGGTGTTGAAGTTATATTAATCGTTCAACGCATGGAATTGTTCTAGATTCGATATCAATGATTAATTGCTGCAAGAGGTAAATATTATATCATTGATCATGATCATTCATAAAGATAGACTTAAGGGATTTTTTTGTTTTCCAATGCGTCACGATTTCCCTTTGGTGATATCAGAGCCAGAGTACGAAACCATGAGTCACATAGTTGTTTGTTTTTTGTACTTTCTGTTTTAATTCAATTAAAGATACATGATGAATAAAATGATAATACATAAATCAACTACTGTCATCATAATTTTTATAATTTAGATGTTCGACGTTGACTATGCTTCATGACCAATATTTTTATGGTGAAACGACAATACATCGATTATCCATAGTGATAAAAATATGATTGCTTGATTTATATATGATATAAATAATTGTGGTGCGACATCAGTGTACTAAATATGTTATTTTTTCATCCATTCCATTAGCATAATGATTGTTATACATTTGAATGATCAATGTTCACTCTACTTCGTGACCGATATTTGTTAGGGTTTAGCAGTGTGATCTCGATATGTCATGTTGAATATTTTTTTTATGGTATGAACATGTTACATTAGGATTTATAATGGCACAAGGTATGGATCTATATGTATCGCGGTGAGAATCAAATACCAAACTATTAGGTTAACTTGACTCGCAAAACAACATGTCACCACCGAACTTTAATTTATCCAATGGAAGGGAAAAAAAAATCAAATAACCCATAAATATGCAATGCAAAAAAGTGAAATAAAGAGATTGAAGGTCCGGGGGTTTGTTATGAAAATGGAAGGTACTAACACCCTAATCATCTATAGTATCCTATAGGAACCTCTTGAGATATTTGTTTTTGGTTATTGTTGTTTGCTAAAGATTGGGGAGATGAGAAGAGAAATGTGTTTTATTGCTTTTTTGATTTGAAAAGACATAAAGTCTTGTGCCTACGTACCAATGAAGGATCAAAATTCCGTAGTTTGGGGCAAAAATAACAAAAGGGTTTGTTTAGTTGATTTTAGAAGAAGAGACAAGTTGTCATCTTAAGAAGAATACTCATCTAAACCACCACAAATATGAGAAGATAGATCTTTGCATCATTATGAAGGAAGGACTCCAACTTGGATATAGAATATACAAGTATGCCACTAACTCCTTCATATGGAAAAACATCAACATCAATTTCAATCATTGCTATGGGATAGGAGATTTATATCTCAACTATAAAGATGATTCATGTCTAGTCTCTTTTGAGAAAGGGTTAAAAATGAAAAAAAAGCCAAGTGGCAAAAGTTTTGAATTAGATTTGTGTTTTTTAGTCTTATAGAAAGAGTTTGATATGCTTAAAGTGTTTTAGAAGCATTTATGAAGAAATAAAGTTTGAAAATTCAATGACCTAAAGTCAAGGTTTTTTATGAAAGAAGTTCAAGTTTGAAAAATCCTAAGATTGGACTAGGTTTCAGAAGGGGCTAAAGGGCACAAGGTGGGTAAAGGAAGCTACAAACATATACAATGAATATGCACATGACAATAAGTCAATTATAATCCCTTTTCCTTGGATTGAAACATAAGCACAAGTATCATGCAAGAAATATCATGGATTAACAATATGCACTAAGCAAGCATATGAACAAAATCACTACCATGTATTAAGCTTAAACATCTTAAGACACCCATCAAGACCATCAATAAACAACAAAGCAAAAGGCATGGCATAGAGAATAATTTATAACACATGGATCATACAAGCATACAAGCAAAAATGCCTCAAGAATAATTTTGCAAAGTTCATCAAGTCAAAACATCAAACATGGTATATCATGATATCAATCACAAGACATGTAACACAATGGTCGAGGCATTTTAAAAGTGGACCTATAAGAAGCATACTAGCATGTTAAACCTTAAAAAATATGTCATGCATCAAGACTAAAGCAATGTTTAGGAGCAATTTCAAAGCACATCATAGTATCATTTTATGACAAAAGTTCACCTCATACAAGGGTTCATGCCTCTAAGGTTCATACATTAGGGTTTAAAAGCAAATCATCAACCATAAACATCCATGTACTTCAAGTACAAATCAAATAAATTTTTTATCATCAAGTCTAAGTCCAAGTATAATCAAGGTGTTCAACACATATGGATCAAAATGGGAGCAAATTAATCATGAGAAAAAATTGAATCAAAGCAAACTTAAATGAAAAAATAAAAAGGAATACATAATAATTTTTTTTTTGGATTTTTTAATATAAAATTAGAAACTAAATAACAAATTAAATAAGACTTTTATGAGGGAGTTCATGTTCAAAACAAACATAATGGTAATAAGAATGAGTGAAAATGATGCTTTTATGAGGGAGTTCAAAATGAGCCTTTTACCTAACGGAGTGTGTCCGTTGCACCTTCAAAAGCACTTTCAGATGAGAAATAATGATCCCTCTAGCTTCCTTGAGTGAAAATATGGAAAGAGTGAAAGAATGATTCAATGTTCTTTCTTACTTGATGATGAATGTTTTTTTTTGTGTGTGTTGAAACATTGCAGTGAGGCTTCCTTTTATAGTGAACGAATTCAGATTTGGTGCAGTGGTTATTGGTATTGTTTGATAGACTTTTAATCAAATCTAAAAAAATGGTGAAAAGTACAAAAGTGATTTTGCTTTTGATGTTTAAATAGATTAAGATCAAAGCAAGATGTATTTACAAAGCTCCAAGCAAAAGTGGTTGAGAAAAGTGATCTTTATGGAAATGACAATGAAGCTTTATGGCAAAATGATACATGAATGGTATGTTGTTTGGATAATGGTTCAAGCCCTTGTGTAATGCATCAATGGTTTGTGCAAAATACTCATTGTGTTGAGATTTAGAAGCATCATAGACTGCAAAGCAAGATCTCGAGGTTTAACTTTGGTTTTAACATGAAATTTGACATGAAGATGAACTTTCAATTTGGCCTAACATGGTGACTTTCCTTCTTCGAAACTCTTAGGTCAAGTGTGATAAATTAATTCCAATGGGATCTTTAGGAATATTTTCCCGTCCTATACAACTTTCATGTTGGACATTTAAAGATATTCAACATGGATCATGGAGATAATTGGCCATCAACTTTGACAATCTTAACTGCTAAACACTTGGAAATTTTTCCAAATGTTGAATAATTTTACAACTTTGAGATCTCATCTTCATCACTTCATATCTTCCAATCCTTATGATATTGTCGGTTCATATGTCTATAAATTTGAAGTATGGAACACCATCTACAAGTACATCCTTTGAGCATGAAAAATGATGGCTTGAGGAATAAGTTACAAACTTGTAAAGTGGGCTTCATGAACATGCAATTTCATAACAGAGAAATGTTGAAAACCCTAAATTTGACATTCTTGAGATTTTTCTTGATTTTCTTGATTTAACTTGAACAAATGCATTCATCAACCATATTTTCATGATTCTGAACTTGAGAAACCCATGGTTGACCAAAAAATCTCAAAAGTCAAACTTTGACCTTAAGTAGTTTACTTTTCATCAGAAGAATTCCAAATCTTCAATGATCAATGAATCAAACTTCTTTAACCAATTGAAGCACATTAATGGATCATAATGAAGCACCTGAGGACCTTGAATCATATTTCAAACCATTAGATCATGTCTTGGTCAAAAAGTCAACATCAGAGCAATCTTGATCAAAACCCTAATTTAAGCATCAGATGAATTTGGAACTTGTTGATCTTGAATGGACACAATCTTGAACTTGTTTATCATGAATGGAAATCACTTGACTATTGTGAATGAATGATAAGCTTTAATTACTTAGGAAGGCCAATAATCTTGACCAGTCAATCACTTGAGCTTCTTAAACATACACACATACCTTGTGAAAGAATCAAATAAGACATAACATATTTTTGTATTTTCATAAGGTTAATAATGCATAAAAGACACACATATGAGATGTTTGATGTTATACAAATGATGAAAGTGAGATGGGATCTTAGGGGTAAAAATTAAAGTATGACAGATGGCCCTATTTAAGTTTCTTCCATCTGAAGATATGAAGATTGACATTTTCGTCTTGACGAGATGGGACAGACTTAAATACAAACATGCACAATTTTGGCCCCTAGGATGCCACAAAATGATATGATATGAATGCAGACAAAGATTCTGTGGCGAATAACAATAAACTAATCTATTGGGAAAGGATTAAGATTACTGGAAAAAGGTTGCTACTTCGCTGTAAAAATAAAAAAATGAGATTATGATAATTGGAAAGATAGGAACTTCATTGAGGAAAAGACTATCAAATATCAATCGTAAGGTAGCTTCACAGGGGAGATAAATATTACCTACTATCAAACATATGGTAACATAAGCAAAGGTAATAAAATCAGGAAAAATATCGGATCGCAACACATTTCTCAGGTAAAGAGATGACCGTCTATTCAAATAATGAGTCCAGTTGAAGAATAACAAACTCCCATTAACATAATATGATTTAGTTTCTTCTTTAACTAAATAATCCACTCAGATAAAGTAAATAAACCTCCCCAACGCTCCGGGTTGTAAGCCACAAACGGGTCTCAATTTATTATTTAATCAAGTTTTCCACTTGGAAAGGATAAAATAAACCTCCCCAACACTTCGGGTCAACAACCACGAATGGGTCACTGTTTCTTATTTCATCAAGTCTTCCACTTGAAAAGGGTAATAAACCTCCCCACGATTCTGGTCATAAACCACGAATGGATCTTAGTTTCTTCTTTAATCAAGTTTTCTACTTGAAAAGGGTAATAAACCTCTGCACGATTCTAGTCATAAACCATGAACGGGTCTCCGTTTCTTCTTTAATCAAGTCTTCCACTTGAAAAGGATAAGAAAACAAGCTCCTAAAAGGGTAACCATTTTCTGAATTGATAACTTCACCGGGGATCTTTAAAGAGATGCAGGTCAATTAATTTGCTGAATGCATTTCTTAAATAAAGAGAAAATAATCTGTATGAATCTTCATCAAACTTCTCATCGGCATTTATTGGGGAGATAACCATAATTTGATAACAGACTTACTGGGGAAGCTGCCATTGGCTGCGGTTTACATTGCATGAAGCAGATAAAACACTTGTAATAATCTTCGACAAACTCCACTGACGGAATTTTCTGGAGAGATAACCATTTGATGAGAAATAACTTCATCATACTTCTCTTCGAGACTTTCAGAGAGATTACCATCTGATGAAAGGAAAATTGATACGTTAATCTTCAAACTTCTCTGACGAAAACTTCCCGGAGAGATATCCATTTGATGAAGGGTACTTTGAGGTATTGATAACTTTGTTGGGGGAAGAAAAACTCTCAAGAAGAGATTACCATTTGTCATTCACAAGAAAATCCAGGAATAAAACAAGCTTCTCAAATAAAGAGATCACCAATTGTTGTTGGGTATAAACTTCAAGGGAGTGTTGTAACAACACTGATGGGAAAATAAATTTCATCTTCAATGGGGAACCATAAATAGATTCTTCATGAGGGGACAAAGTATTCAAAGGTGCAAAATAAATGCACTCTCAATCCAGGTTTCACAGCCTAGAGAGACTCAATCATTAAAATCGTTAGAGATCGAGTTCAATCCAGGAATAAACTAGAAAGAAACTGTCAAACAAGACACTATCCAATGAGGAATGAAAGCCAACAATGGATTTTCCCGATCCATGGATAGGAGGGAAAGCAAAATCAAAATCTTCCATAAGGGAGAACTCAGTGGGGAAATAGAAAGGATATACACTTTCTGCTTAAGGTTGACAACTCTATTGGAGAAAAGAAAAGTATTAGTTGGGGATAAACATAACCAAGGCTAAGTAAACACATCAAGAAAATGAGAAATGAATATGACTATGAATTTAGATATGCATGACCTATGAGGAAAGAAACTGTCAAACAAGACACTACCCAATGAGGAACGAAACCCAACAGTGGATTTTCCCGATCCATGGACAGGAGGGAAAGCAAAATCAAAATCTTCCATGAGGGAGAACTCAATGGGGAAATAGAAAGGATATACACTTTCTGCTTAAGGTTGACAACTCTATTGGAGAAAAGAAAAGTATCAGTTGGGGATAAACATAACCAAGGTGAAGTAAACACATCAAGAAAATGAGAAATGAATATGACTATGAATTTAGATATGCATGACCTATGTATGGATGTATGTGTGTTATGTTTATGCTGACAAAACAGACGCAACAGATAAACTGGTGATGAAATAAACATCACAATGTAGCCGGATATTCGGCTAGCCATCACTGGAGATAAACAACACTGAGGATAAATCCATACAATCTTTGTATAATAAAAAAGGACAACCACACAAGCTCTGTTTTAGCTGGGGGTTGTAGGCTCCAGATTCAACTAACGGTGAAGTGAATTCTGTATTCTACTGGGGAAGAAACCCACACTCAGCTGGAGGAACCTGAATCAAAGCTTGGTTGGGGAATTGGGTTTAGTACTTCACTGGGGAACGTTAAGTCCCAAAGACACCAACTGGGGGATACTGAGCCATACACCTTAACATGTCATAGCAAACTTGAAGTAAATATCCATCATTCGGGGATACGTGCAAGGTATATCAGAAAAACACGTAGTCCTACATTTTGAGGTTTAATCGTTCTTGGAGAAACTATTGATATTCCTTCTTATTTTCACAAATCAAAGGAAAACACACACATTTCTATCAAAAACAAAAGCTTTTGTTTTAAGGCTTGCTATCAAAAGTAAAAATGAAAATTTGCAAGATAGAATAAAATAAGAATTGCAAATAAATGTATAAAGTCTCAAATTTTATTGAAGGAATGATAATAAGCAAATGGCGTGATTCCATGGATCATTTAGAAAATGGTAATTAAAGGGAAAAGGCTATATTAAAATACAATTACCACTATTCTCCCTAACAACTTTTGAATTCCAAACATTCTTGAGCTTCTGACTGAGAGCCATTCTTATCAAAGGCTTTCTTCATTCTCTGCGGATACAACTGACCATGACACATGGCAGTCAATCTCTTTTCTTCAATCAAATTCAGCTGGTCATAGCGACTCTGAACCCATTCAGCATCAGTCAACTTGGCCTCCATCAAGACTCTCATTGATGGGATCTCCACCTCTACTGGGAGTATGGCCTCCATACCATAAACAAGAGAGAAAGGGGTTGCCCCTGTTGAAGTGCGGACAAATGTACGATATCCATGCAAAGCAAATGGCAGCATCTCATGCCAATCTTTGTACGTGACAACCATCTTTTGGATAATTTTCTTGATATTCTTATTAGCAACTTCAACAGCCCCATTCATTTTGGGTATATAAGGAGAAGAATTATGGTGTGCAATCTTGAACTCACTATGCAACTCTTTCATCATCTTGTTATTCAAGTTAGATCCATTATCAGTAATGATCTTATATGGCACACCATAACGACATATGAGTTGATTCTTGATAAACTTCACAACTACCTGCCTGGTCACATTTGCATATGATGTCGCTTCAACCCACTTAGTGAAGTAATCAATTGCTACGAGAATAAACCTGTGTCCATTGGACGCTTTCGGCTCAATCATGCCAATCATGTCAATTCCCCACATGGAGAAAGGCCATGGTGATGAAATCACATTCAGAAGTGTCGGGGGAATATGAATCTTATCCGCATAAATCTGACACTTATGGCATTTCTTCACATATTTGCAATAGTCAGACTCCATTGTCAACCAATAGTAGCCTGCTCTCAACATCTTTCTAGCCATGACATGTCTATTGGAATGGGTACCAAATGAACCTTCATGGACCTCAGTCATCAACAAGTCTGCTTCGTGTCTATCCACGCATCTGAGCAGAACCATGTCAAAATTTCTCTTATAAAGCACTTCGCCATTGAGGTAGAAACTGCCTGACAATCTTCTCAAAGTCTTCCTATCTTTCACAGATGCCCTAGGCGGATAAACCTGGTTCTGGAGGAAGCACTTGATGTCATAATACCATGGTTTATCATCTTTTACTTCTTCAACTACAAATACATGAGCTGGTCTATCCAAGCGCATCACAATGATATTTGGAACTTCATTCCAATATTTTACCACAATCATCGAAGCAAGCGTAGCAAGAGCATCTGCCATCCGATTCTCATCTCGAGGAATACGATGAAAGTCAACCTCAGTAAAGAACGTTGAAATCCTCCTCGCATAATCTCTATATGGAATAAGACCAGGCTGATTCGTCTCCCATTCACCCTTGATCTGATTGACAACGAGGGCCGAATCACCATAAACATCGAGATGCTTGATCCTTAGATCAATACATTCTTCCAATCCCATAATACAGGCCTCATACTCAGCCATATTATTCGTGCATTTGAAAGTTAGCCTTGCTGTAAAAGGAATATGTGTGCCCTGAGGAGTAATAATTACTGCCCCAATACCATTTCCATACTGATTTACAGCGCCATTAAATACCATACTCCATCTGGAACCAGGCTCTGGCCCTTCATCGAGCGTAGGCTCATCGCAATCTTTCATTTTCAAATACAGAATCTCCTCATCTGGGAAATCATACTGAGCTGACTAATAGTCCTCAATTGGTTGATGTGCCAAGTGGTCAGCCGAGATACTACCTTTAATAGCCTTCTGAGCTCGATACTCTATATCATACTCAGATAACAACATCTGCCAACGGCCAATCCTCCCGGTTAAAGCAGGCTTCTCAAATATATACTTGATTGGGTCCATTCTGGATATCAACCAAGTTGTATGATTTATCATATACTGGCGTAAACGCTTAGCAGCCCGAGCCAAAGCACAACATGTCTTCTCAAGCATTGAGTATCGAGACTCACAATCAGTGAACTTGTTACTCAAGTAGTAAATAGCATACTCTTTCTTCCCTGATTCATCTTGCTGACCAAGTACACAACCCATCGAGTCTTCAAGAACTGTCAGATACATGATTAAGGGTCTCCCTTCTATAGGCGGAGACAAGATTGGAGGTTCAGACAGATACTCTTTGATACTATCGAAAGCTTTCTAGCAATCCTCGGTCCAATCATGAGACTGATCTTTCCGGAGGAGCTTGAATATCGGCGCACATGTGGCAGTCATGTGGGATATAAATCTGGAAATATAATTCAAGCGACCAAGAAAACCTCGGACTTGCTTCTTAGTTTTGGGCGCAGGCATCTCTTGTATTGCTTTGACCTTTGCAGGATCAACCTCAATACCTCTTTTGCTGACAATAAAGCCCAATAACTTGCCAGAACGGACTCCAAATGTACACTTGTTGGGATTCAGACGAAGCTTGTACTTCCTCAAACGCTGAAAAAGCTTCAACAAGTGCTCTACATGTTCCACTTCCGTTCTTGACTTAGCAATCATATCATCAACATATACCTCAATCTCCTTGTGCATCATATCATGGAACAAGGTGGTCATAGCTCGTGGATACGTGGCTCCGGCGTTCTTCAAACCGAAGGGCATCACTCGATAACAGAATATTCCCCAAGGTGTGATGAATGTTGTCTTCTCCATATCCTTGGGTGCCATCTTAATCTGATTATATCCGGAAAATCCATCCATAAATGAGAAGACATTGAATTTAGTTGTATTGTCTACCAACATATCAATATGTGGTAGAGGGAAATCATCTTTCCAACTAGCTTTATTCAAATCTCTATAATCCACACACATCCGGACTTTTCCATCTTTCTTAGGCACGGGCACAATATTGGCCACCCATTGAGGATATGTAGAAGTCACCAGAAACCCCGCATCAATTTGCTTCTGAACTTCCTCTTTGATCTTCAATGCCATATCAGGATGAATTCTTCTGAGCTTCTGCTTCACAAGCACGCACTCAGGCTTCAAGGGTAGGAAATGTTGCACAATATCTGTATCTAGACCCGACATGTCTTCATACGACCAAGCGAAGATATCGACATATTCTCATAGCAATTCAATCAACCCCTTCTTAACAGATTCTTCCAGGAGTGCCCCAATCTTCACTTCTCGCACACAATCCTCAGACCCCAAGTTGATTGTTTCCAGATTCTCAAGATGCGGCTGAATGATCTTATTTTCATGCTCAAGTAGATGGGTAATCTCGTCAGGAATCTCTTCAACATCATCTTCCTCTGCCTCAAATACAGGGAACTCAAAATTGGGAGATGGTGTCGGATCATTATGTTCAATGGGTTTAGAAATCAACCTGCATAATGATTTTGGATATGAAAAGCTTTTAGAAATCAAACAAGGCAAATCATTATGCAGATGAAAAGATTGACTTTATTCTATTTTTCAGGTTTTATGTGATCACCAATTTCATGCAAAAAGCAAAAAGGGAAAATAATTGGAAAAACAAACATTTAACATGAATTTATAGAATGAAAATATCATTGTATTTATGTTGCCAACAATGTTATCACTTCTCCTTTTGGCATGGGATAAGGGTTTTTAAACAAAGTGATCATTACGTGGACTTGTGGACAACTGTAGGAATATCCACAGCGACCCAATTGTTGCAGACCCCTCCAGGGATGATGAAATTGTCAAAATCCTCTCTATCTTCTTCCAAGTAGCTTCCTCATCCTGACCGGTGTGGATAAAACCTCCACTCTTGAACAGTCCTTTCTCATTGAAGACCCCAGAAGAAAAGCCAATGCCAGCCCAAGACTTATTGTCTTCCAGCTCAATCATTTTTCTTAGACCAGCAGTTGCACCACACTCAATGGCCAATTTCGCATCTCTATAGGAAGCAAATGAAGGAGTCCTCTTCTCAACAGGCTCAACTATAGATAAAGCTTGGAAAGGAGTTCCAACTTCATCTTCAGCATCTATGTACGAGAAGGAAGACAAGTGGCTAACCAGGAGAGCCTTTTCTCCCCCTACCACCACCAGTTTCTTATTTTTCACAAATTTCAGCTTTTGGTGTAGGGTGGATGTCACGGCGCCAGCCTCGTGAATCCATGGTCTGCCTAGGAGACAACTGTACGATGGGTGAATGTCCATAACCTGGAAGGTAATTTGGAAATCACTTGGTCCAATCTTGATAGGGAGATCAACTTCCCCAATCACAGTCTTTCGAGACCCATCGAAAGCTTTCATAACTACCCCACTCTGCCTCATGGGAGGCCCTTAATAAGACAGTTTTGAGAGAGTGGTTTTTGGCAATACATTCAGTGATGACCCAGTGTCCACCAACACATTGGACATGGCGTCGTCTCTACAATTCATGGATATGTGTAAAGCCAAGTTGTGGTCTCTTCCTCTTTAAGTTCAAGGTTCTCTTGCTCTAGATGATCCATCAGTCTTAAAGAGTTGGCTCTAGTGTAGTACCGGTGAGTCAGCTTGTCTTCAAAATAAATGAAGAACACAGAGTTAGACCACAGGACCAGAAGCCGGGAACAAACCTGCTTATGCATATGATGCATGCAATGCTTGTGCATATGATTCGTTTTTATTTCAAAGGAACTCTAGGGTTTTATTTGCAAATTTTGGAAATATTAACTGTTTATCACATATGGAAATATCTCATCAAATAATGTCAGGGAAAATAAGTACAACATTGTCAATCATATACAAGAGAAAAGGAAAGTAATCATCCTATGGATCCCTATAAGCAATCATATAAAGCTCGGGACATAGGAAGATAGGATGCGCGAAGTCTCTTCACCTCCTTCTCGTAAGCTGCCTCCATATCTGCCTTTTCCTTGGCGAGTCGGTCATACTTCCTCTTCCAAAACTTGGAAGACTGAGGAAGTAGAGAAGTCCATGCATCATTATGATCATCAATAACCTGATGCTCGAGGAACTCTATCAAAGCATCTTTCTCCTTAATCTGCTGAAGCAACTCTTCCCTTTCACGGATCCAGGCACGTGATAAATCTTCGTCTCTCAACTCCTCTACTCCTTGGTTAGGGAGGGTTGAAGGTCCAGCCACAACCAAAGGTGTAGGTCTCGGATATTCGTAAGGCATGAGATACTCAGATGCTCTCTTCCTTACCCAAGCAGTGTAAGGCTCCATAGCAACACAATTCTTAGGACCCAACTCCTTCCTTCCTTTCTTATGAACCTTGCGCCAAGCGCGAACCATTCTGCCCTTCAAGCCTTGGGGATCTTTACCCTCCTGAAAGAACACACCCTCTAACAGAATGTTATTAGGTTTATCCTTTAGGGGGAACCCAAGCTGACGACGTGCTAAAACAGGGTTGTAGTTAATCCCACCACATGTACCAAGAAGAGGTACATTGGAGAATTCACCACAAGAGTCGATAATCTGCACACCATCATATACACAGTTATACCAAGAGATATCATCATTAGTGAGAGACATAAGTCTCGTGGACCACCGTAGACATCCCTTGTTCTCCTTGAAGGCGACCGTCTGAGGTAAGTGAGAAATAAACCACTTATACAACAGAGGCAAACAGCACACAATGGCACCGCCACCCTTTGCATTCCTCATATGCAAAGAGAAATAGGTATCACCCAACAGAGTCGGAACGAGATTAAGAGTAGAGAAGATCCTAATAGCATTCACATCCACAAACTTGTCGATGTTGGGGAACAATACCAACCCATAGATGATAAGTACAAATATGGCTTCAAAGGCATCCTTACTCATGGCCTTCCCATAAAAAGTAGCTTGAGCAATGAGGAACTCAGAAGGGAGACCTTGAATTCCACCTTTGGTAGTCATATGAGCACCAATCAGAGATTCATCTATGTGTAACATGTCAGCTATCTCTTGTGAAGTAGGAATACTCTCCAAGCCACTGAACGACAATTGGTCTAGAATAGGTATACCCACAAGATAGGCATACTCCTCAAGGGTAGGCAAAAGCTGGAAGTCCGGAAACGTGAAGCAACGATAAAAAGGATCATAAAACTGCACCAATACGCTCATCAATCCTTCATCAACTTGAGTAGTCAGAAGAGGAAGAAGCTTCCCAAAGCGAGCTTTGAAACCCAAGGGATCTAATACATAGGATGTCAGATTCCTTAACTCTTTCAGATCTGGATGTCTGAAGCTGTACTTCTTTGTATTCCTTCTTTGTCTTTCCATGTCTGAAAATTTTGCAAATAAACCCCTTAAGTTCCTTGAAGATTTCCTTTATTATTGATGATATGGATGCAAATGAGTGCATGAATGCATGAATGCAACAATCACACTCAAGGATCAAGCAAATCACACCAAACAAAGGTCATGGGATGGATCATATTATCCTTAATATCAATCATCCATTTTGGTGGATTATGGTTTACACCTTATCAACACCCAAGTTCCATTGATATTAAGGATGTATGAACGGATCGACCATGAATCAAGGGTTTGTTGCAAATCACGAGCATGGAGTCTCGGTTAAGAACCACCCAAAGGGAATGTACTAGGGTTTAAACCTGCTAAACATGTTCTATAAGAGGTTCCCATAGTCATCATCCCATCTTTCAGATATTATCGGAGAAACGACTACTCGTATTCCGAAAATATTCTCAAGAGAGACTCTTATAAGTGTAGTATCACGTAACAATCGTATCAAATCTTACATTTGAACGACCTTCGCACTACATCCTAAAAATAGGCCAAGATGAGTTTGGTAAACTAAGGTCCTTGGCTTCTAAGGTCTATATTGGAAAGAGTAATGTCTAACCACAACTTACTTGTGTGACATTATTGATCCCAACATGACCTCCACCAAGTGAATGGACTTGCAAGTCGACTTGCTAAGGAATAACTCCACACAAGTCAACAAGACTACGCCATTCTCCTATCCTAAGTGCACTCGAGTCCGGGTATAGAACTTATCTCACAAAGATCACCAAGCATACAAGGAATTAATATCAAGCAAATCAATCATTACATACAATACAGTAATCCCAAATTGCACAAAAATATGTCACAAAACCATATACAATATAATACAACAAATGTGAAAAGTAGGCAAAACCCACTAGGCTCTCCCCAGCAAAGTCGCCACTTTTCTGTAGCGGGGTATTCGTTACCATTGGAGATATTGACTAAATCCAAGGTAAATCATACAAGTCGAGTCGCCACCGCACTTCTATTTATCCAAAGGAATGGTTAGAAAGCGAACAAAAACCTAAAAAGTTTTAACAAAAACTAGTAAAAGAAACAGAGATCTGGGTAAGGGGGTTGTTTATGCAATGGGAAGGTGTTAGGCACCCAAAACATCCTAGGTACTCCTAGAGAGCCCTTTTCATACTTGTTGCAAAGGTTATTGTTTTTGTGAAAATTTTGTTTGTGCAAACATGATTGAAGAGATGAGAAGAGAATGTACAAGTTATTTACATTTGGTGTTTGGATGGATAAACCCATTGCCTACGTACCCTCTTATAAAAAGATTAGGATCAAAACCTCGTAGTTCGGGGTAAAAATCTCAAAAAAAATGAGTGGATTGATTGGTCCAAAAGCCTTAAGGTCTTTTGTTATCAAAGGGAGAAAACTCAACCTAAAACCACAAATCCACCATGTGAGGATAGCTTCAACATGCTAGTGAGGGGTTAACCCTATAATAAGCATGGAAGACTTATTGTCCATCACTAAGGATATAGGTGAGTATTACATCTACCACAAAGATAACTCAAACCTAATAGCTAAAGGTTATGGAAAATTTGATTAAGAAAGTGGACATTGAAACCACAAAAGAAACTTGAATGGGTTATATTTACCAATTAGAAGTATATACAAAAGTGGTCAAAATTGACTTAAAGATTCAATTCAAAATGAGTGTTATGAAAAGAAAGTTTGAAAATCAAAAGCATAAGGCTTAGGTTTCTAATGTTGAAAACAAAGGAAATGTTTGCACAAAAAGGGTTTTGGCTTGGGTTAGGGTGGAGAGATGAAGGAAAAAGGGCTAAGTCCTAAAGAGAACAGAAAGGTGAGGGATATGAAATGAAACCACACTAGGATTCCCTCTCTTGAGATCATATTGATGATCCAAGTAGCTCCCATCCTTTGGAATAAGCAAGCACAAAGCATAAGCAATCAAACAAGTCTCATAAGAGATCCTCAATGTATCTTGTATCTTCCACTTGGATGAACATGGTAATGATCCTCCAATTAAGCTCAAATGGAAACTCCTAGTTCAAGAGCACACACATCAAAAGTTCCACAAGTAAACAAATAACACACACTATATCCATACAAGAGGCTCAAACAATGGGTGGGCTTTAGTCAAGATGGGTCATGTTAACCTCGACAAACAAGCCAGACTGTAAAGGGTAAATCTGCAGCTCTTAACCACTAACATTGAACGTTAGGGTGAAGCTGATCAAAATGGTAATGAGGATGAGACCTCATGCTCTTAACCCTGGCCAGGGTGAGCTCATGACAAAGAAAGCGTGGGGATCCAGAAAGTGGGATCCTTTTCCACTTGACAGACACTGGACAAAGATCTGGGGCACATGTTCAGAAGCATCAGCACGTAGTGCGAGCATAAAGAACGACACACTGAATAACGGGGGATTGGCTACTAATCCCTTTTATTCGTCAATTTCCTCTTCTCTTGGAGGTCTTAACAAATAACACATGCCTCTTCTTGGAGGTCTTTGAGCACAATTTTAAACAAACACAAACAGAGCCTCTGAAGGAGGACTTGCCAGCAAAATGCCTGCCAAAAAGGTGACAGGACTTCAGACTACATGAAGTAAGAAGCTAACTACCTGAGTGGTGTGTCAACCACAATCCAATTCTTAAACAAGAGCTAAAGCAAGCACGCAACTAAGGTACCTGTACAAAGACTAAATAGTCAGTACTTCAGTCATACAACCAGAAAACAAACAATGAAACCCTCTAACAATTACACAATTCAGTGCATAAATGCCCTTGCACTCAAATGAGCTCATGAGTTCACCACATCAATTAAACCCTACAAAAAAACAATAGGTCAGTACTCAAATGCATTTGTATCTCACAAGTGAGAACAAATCCAACCATCCATGAAGAATATCCAAACCTGAAACAACAAGCAAAGTTAGTTCATGTACAAAACCCTAGTACAAAGACAAGATTCAAAACCTAACCAAATGACCAAAACAGAACCCAATCTTCTACACATTACACATTCATACACTCCTCAAAATGTCCTGAAAAGGACCAGCATCAAATCAATAAGCAAGTGTCTCAAATTTCCTATGCCATGCAAGGACAAAAAATATGCACAAAATGAACTTCCAACTTAGAAAAGTCATATCAAATCAGAAATGCATGCAATGACTTTGAAATTTTTTGTACAAGTTTCTTATGCCATAAATGTTCAACATGCAAAAAATCAAATCCAGAATGATGCAAATGCTATGTGAAGAAAAATGCACCAATTCAATGTCAAAAATGTGACACAAATTGTCACATTATTCCCTATGTGTCAAAAATGATGATAACCTGTGAGAAAAATTCCAAACCAGTGACCAATAATTCATATCATGTGTGAATGTCAAGTATGCAAAAGATTGGATCAGATGGCTCAAAGTGAGAATTTCACAATGCAATAGATCAAATTAGCACAACATGGATTCAAAAATTCACAAATAAAAATCCAGACATCAACAATTCATGAAATCAACATCAAAAAGAAGTAGACATCCATACAAAACCATGAAAAAAAATTGGGACTCATTTGGATCATTTTTGTATTTTTTATGAATTTTCTAAAATGAACAAAATAAATTGAAATACAAATGAAATGGAGGGAAAAGCAATTATTCAAATTAAATCAGAAAAAACGCCAGCCATCAGATATGGCGCGCTCAAATCCAACGCTCCACATTCAAATGATGAAACACACCGTTTCATTAAAACACATCAGCATGCACAATCAGCGGTTCAACGCACGCGTGGCTTGGTCAATGCAATCTTATCCAATCAAACGTCCAAGCAAGCGCACACATGGAATACACGCAAGCAAAACCCTAGCAACATACAGATGCCGGAGCTACAACTCCGGTCATCTTCTCCGACGACTCACGCGGCGGCGCCGCCATAAAAAATTCCAGAATCTCACCAAACCTATACCGTTCGAACCGTCTCTCCACGAGGAATCCAAATATGACCTTAATTCTTCCTAATTCTTCCTAGATTTTTCAGATCGAAGAGAAACATTTCTGAGATCTAAACTTACAGTCAACATAACTTCCTCAATACTCAGCTAATTTCAATTCTAAACATATGTACATGCTCTACTCAACAAGATCTACAAGTCTATGATAAAAAAATAGCAAAAGGAGAGATCGAATTTGAAGTTACCTTGAAATGGAGGTTGCTGTACACGCGTTATCACAAGCTCAAAAGCTCCAGATCAACTCCTATGTACCTCCTATGAAGCTTTAAGCAAAAATGAACAGTTGAATCCTCTTGAATCTACTTCAATTTCCAAATCCGATTGACATGAGAATGTACATGAACTGCTCGAATTCTGGCTGAATTGATCCAAACAGATGATGATTCTTGATCAGTGAAGGATGATGATCAAGAATATTTGAGGTTTGTGTGAAGAAAATGAGAATTCGAAGTGAGAGTTGAGAGAGTTTCTTCAATTTTGATCTGAAAATGCTGTTATGGCAGTTAGGATTAGGGTTTCTGTTTATATACTCCATGCTAATGACAATGCTAATCATATTTTCCATTGGTTAATCATGATTAGTGAGATATGAAGCAAATTGCAAAAATGCAAAATGAGCTTTCCTTGCCATAATCCACGTGTACAACTCCATGTTAAGCTCTCAATTCACTTAAGAACATCCAATGGTCATGATTTGGATATCAATTTGCTTGCATCTCAAGCCAAAAATGAATGTTGAATATTTTCTTCAATTTGCACATGTGTGAAATAATGAACATACAAGCCTCTCTCATGCATGACAATGGCTCATTTTGAGATGTCTTGAACATGAGAAGCATTTTGCCAAAAGAATGAACCAATTTGAAGCATTGTATCAAAAGTTATGCCATTTTGAATTTCCATGCACACTTTGTGATCAAATGACCATAACTCCTCAAACCATTCATCATATGGACATGAATGAAGAATTTTTGGAAAGGGGAAACAAAGATCTACAACTTTCATGTTCACCAAAAATCCATTTGAAACTTCTTTGACATTGACAAGTCAAGTTGAATGTGGACCAAAAACTTGCCAAATTTGGAAACTTTGAATTATAGGTCATTTTCCATTTTTAGTAACTTTTGCCATGACCTTTGAATCTTCAAGATGGATGTTTAGAATGATGAATAGACCCCTATTTGAACATGATTGAGGTGTATCAACTCATTTCCCCACCTCATAGCCCTCAGTTGACTACACAGTTGACTTTTGGTCCTCAGATGACCTTGAAATGTCTTGATTAACTTGAGCCTCTACCACTTGATGAAATTGCTTCAAAGTGAAACCCTAGCTCATGTAAGCTCCTTATAATAATCATGTGATCATCATCCCAAGAAAATACCTCATCTCTTGCACAAAGGATCTTCTTGAAGCTCTTGACCTGGTGATTGCTTAAGCTACAAACAAAAGATGTTAGTGACATATTTTTGTGCTTTTGGTTAGTAAACAAAAATGAGAAAAGCAATGATATACAATTCAAGCATGCTTGGTGATCTCAAACCACTCACAAGAGATCCCTACCAAAGGGAAAGGGAGCCAAGATGCTCAATGATCCTTGAGGCTATGCAATGCAATGTTATGATGCCATGAGGGATCTTAGGGACAAAATTGGGGTCTTACACTTCTTATTTTCACTAATCAAAGGAAAACACACACATTTCTATAAAAAAAAAGCTTTTGTTTTAAGGCTTGCTATCAAAAGTAAAAATGAAAATTTTCAAGATAGAATAAAATAAGAATTGCAAATAAATGTATAAAGTCTTAAATTTTATTGAAGGAATGATAATAAGCAAATGGCGTGATTCCATGGATCATTTAGAAAATGGTAATTAAAGGGAAAAGGCTACATTAAAATACAATTACCACTATTCTCCCTAACAACTTTTGAATTCCAAACATTCTTGAGCTTCTGACTGAGAGCCATTTGATTCAGAAATCTTGATGGATGAGGTCGCCTTAGATGATCCAATCTGGTCTGATGTAGTTACTTGCCATTATGTTAGCTGGAGATTTCGACCATTAGGTTGAAGTCCTTTGAAAATATAATGTTTTGGAGAATAATATAAATGGCTTTGTTGAAGCTATTTATTAAATCCTTTTCTTGGGAGAAAGGACCTTTCTGTCGAAGCTTAATACTTAGAATATTTTTTGATCTCCACAAGTTCTCTTCGACATAGGCGTTTGACAGATTCGAAGTTTCAAGCGGGAAAGATTTTAAATTCAAATAAATCAGTTTCGTCAGGCAAACATGTGGAAGCATCTAAGACACGCAACATTTGAAAATGTCGAACGTGGCAATCATCTGTGTAGAGACCGTTAGGGTTGAATTGTTATAAATAGGAGTCTTAGTTTTCAGACTTAGGGTGTTCAAACTGATATACAAAATTCACTAAAAATACTCAAAGTACCGTAGCGAGAGAAACGAGTCTTTGCTGAAATTGTATGTATGAAGAACACCATGATTGTATTTCATGTTATCTTTTTTATGCAAGTTATTTAAACTAAAACCATTTTTGTCTTTTCTTCTGTCGAATTGCTCTTATTTTCAGTATTTCATCATTGCTTTCCCTTTACATTTACATTTCGCCAAACATTCATTTCCAGTACCTTTTCAAACTTAAAGCTTTTTTACTTCAAGTTATTTATCTTTACCTTTGCCAATTACTTTTGTTATCTTAAAAAAGCCTTTTTTACAAGAATTACTACCATATACTCTTTGTCTATAAAGTCATAAATTTCGTTTAGAGTTATTGTCGAAACACCTTTTACCATCCATAAACCAGAAACAAACTTAATCATGAGTCAAACCACCATAACAATAGTTCTTGAGACACATGTCCTAGGATCAATCTAGTCGATCCTGTAAGTTACCAAGATTTATAATATTGGAGGACTAGCGGTTGTTTATAAAAAATTACTGGTAAACAAATTGGCACGCCCAGTGGGACAGTGTCAAAAGAACTGTTAATTATAATTGTTTTCTTTACTTTTACAATACAAAATTGCTATTATTCTTTTGGGTTAAAAAATCATAGTGTTGTATGAATCTTAGAAGTGGTAAGATAGCCAACAATTCGCAACCTATAACCAAAAGAAAAAACACAAAAAAGATGGTTAATACAACCAATCAAGGGGAATAATTTCCTCCCCAGGGAACAAGCACAATCAGAGCAAATTCGATTGATGCACCCACTGAGACCCCTAGTGCACAAGCCATACCAACATCTGGATCCATGGCCTTAAATAATTCGACAACAATGCCTATTATGTCAAGCGTAGCAGACATTTCTGCAAATTCAACCCCTAGGCCACCAGGATTTGAGAATTTTAGGCCTTTGAGAGAATACCCATATGGAATGCCATCTACTGCCATGGCAGGACTTCAAAACAATACTTCCATATATACTCAACCCCATAATTCGGTTATTTCGCGAATTCAAAATTCTTATTCTGGCATGAACCATGTAGGTCGAAATACCCAATCACAAGGAGTCTCCACCCTATTACCTACCCTTACAACGAATAACCAGGCAACCTTTAGACAACAAATGGATGCTAGTAACCATGATATGGTAGGAGTTCTTGCCAGAGAAATGAATACCATTTTTTCTCCCCTAATACAGAATGTAAATAGGACTAACAATGATAATGCCCAAACATACCAACAACTGTCAGCGCAGATGGGACGCATAACAGATTTCCTAGGCGCCCCTCAGTCCTCTGTTCGACGCAGACCAAACCAAGTTATAATCCAGGAAGAAGAACCAACTATAAATCAGGTTCGACCACCTAGACAAGCGCCTGACGAAAGGGTCATGGGGGCAAGATTAGAACAACAACCAGTTCGACGGGAAGTCCCAGAAGAACAACCTAGGAGAGTAATAATGGTTAATAGAGACCAGGATGCAGACGAAGTAATTCATAGGGTTAGGCGAGAAAACATGATGGAAAATGACTTAACTACGATGATAGAGAGAATCATGGCCCATAATGGTCTGAATACAGGACTTCGAAGGCCAAATTATTCCTCTCCTTTATTAGAATACGTCCTACAAAATGAATTACCAAGGGGTTGTAAAATCCCTAAGTTCACCAAATTCTCAGGGGACACTAGTGAATCCACTATAGAACACATAGCCAGATACATGACTGAGGCAGGGGATTTGGCGAACAGTGAGAACCTAAGAATGAAATATTTCCCCAGTTCTTTAACAAAGAATGCCTTCACGTGGTTTATAACTTTGCCACCAAATTCCATAGATACTTGGCCTCATTTGGAAAGATTGTTTCATGAACAATTCTACATGGGCCAAACTAAGATAAGTCTTAAGGAATTAGCCAGTATCAAAAGAAAATTCACTGAACTTATAGATGATTATCTGAATAGGTTCTGTTTGTTGAAATCTAGATGCTTTACAATAGTGCCTGAACATGAGTTGGTCGAAATGGCCGTTGGAGGTTTAGACTATTCCATTAGGAAAAAGTTAGATACCCAATATCTAAGAGATATGGCCCAATTAGCAGACAGGGTTCGACAGGTCGAACGTTTAAAAGCTGAAAAGGCTAGAGCGAATAAGAATTATAAGAAAGAAAGGGTTGCTTATGTCGGATTCGAAGATGGGGAGTCTGAAATCTCTAATGACCCTTATGGTCTCGAGGAATTCGAAGTAGATTTGGCTGAATTAAAAGAAGCGCCACCCTATGCTTGTAAATTACTTACACCTTCGAATGGCAGGAACCCTGTCGAAACTGAAAAGAATGATAGATTTCCTAAAAAGACTTACACATTTGATGTTACCAAATGTGATGAAATCTTCAATTTATTAGTAAAAGATGGCCAAATGATAGTGCCTCATAATACCAAAATTCCTCCATTAGAACAACGGAAGAAAAGAGGCTTCTGTAAATATCATAATTTTTTAGGCCATAAAACCTCACAATGCTTTCTTTTTAGGGATCTTATTCAGAATACAATTAAGGATGGCTGCCTCAAGTTCTCTGACAAGAGGAAAACCAGATGAAGGTTGACGCTGACCCCCTCAACATTGCTGACACAAATTATGCTAAACCTGTCGAAATCAACATGATTGGTATGGTGGAAGTGGAGGTTGTGAAGGAAACAGGAACTGAAGGCTATGTGCTAGTTGGAAAGCAGGCCACTGATGGCCTAAATAATGAGGTTCCCTTTGGAATTTCTGTCGGAGGTGAACATGTTACTCATGTCGAACCAAAGGCCACTGAAGGTCTTAATAGGAAGGCAACTGAGGCTACTGAGGGCCTAAAGAAGAAATTTGAGGAAATTTCAATCGTTGATGGTGCCAATCTAGGTGTCAACATGGTGGATCTGAACCAACCCCCCAGAAATGGAGGAAGTGGAGAGGTGTCTGAAGATAGAGCAAGAGGGAATGCAGTCTGGCTACCCCAAAGCTAATGAGAGCCTACGTGAATACCTGTGGAGGTGTCACAAAAGAAATTCTGACATGCTGCTGCGCCCAAGGTGTAGCATCATGATGTGTCTAAGGGTGGCTGAGGACTATGAAGGATGGCAACAAACTAAGACAGAGAGAAACTGGAGAAAGGAAAGCCAACTACTGAAGGTGTATCCCAAGCCTGGAGAAAGCCTTCTTGGTTTTATTGTGCATTGCTACAAGTACGGGACATAATGCTTGATGTGTCCCAGATGTGGGGCAGTTTACAACAAGGAATTGGCTGAAGTGTTCGATAGAATTCCATCTAACCCAGGTTGGAATGGACACGGAGGTAACCCAAATATGTACATATTCGACAAGAGGGGAGTTCCTAGGAGGCAAGACAACCCTCATCCAAGGGCGAAAAGAGTTATGTTTAAACTTCCGACAGAAGTCCCTGAGGACAAATGGACTCAGGCGGGGTCGAAGAAGGGAAAGTGGAGAAGTTTTGAGGATGGAGGAAGAACCTCTCGAGTCCGGGTATAGAACTTATCTCACAAAGATCACCAAGCATACAAGGAATTAATATCAAGCAAATCAATCATTACATACAATACAGTAATCCCAAATTGCACAAAAATATGTCACAAAACCATATACAATATAATACAACAAATGTGAAAAGTAGGCAAAACCCACTAGGCTCTCCCCAGCAAAGTCGCCACTTTTCTGTAGCGGGGTATTCGTTACCATTGGAGATATTGACTAAATCCAAGGTAAATCATACAAGTCGAGTCGCCACCGCACTTCTATTTATCCAAAGGAATGGTTAGAAAGCGAACAAAAACCTAAAAAGTTTTAACAAAAACTAGTAAAAGAAACAGAGATCTGGGTAAGGGGGTTGTTTATGCAATGGGAAGGTGTTAGGCACCCAAAACATCCTAGGTACTCCTAGAGAGCCCTTTTCATACTTGTTGCAAAGGTTATTGTTTTTGTGAAAATTTTGTTTGTGCAAACATGATTGAAGAGATGAGAAGAGAATGTACAAGTTATTTACATTTGGTGTTTGGATGGATAAACCCATTGCCTACGTACCCTCTTATAAAAAGATTAGGATCAAAACCTCGTAGTTCGGGGTAAAAATCTCAAAAAAAATGAGTGGATTGATTGGTCCAAAAGCCTTAAGGTCTTTTGTTATCAAAGGGAGAAAACTCAACCTAAAACCACAAATCCACCATGTGAGGATAGCTTCAACATGCTAGTGAGGGGTTAACCCTATAATAAGCATGGAAGACTTATTGTCCATCACTAAGGATATAGGTGAGTATTACATCTACCACAAAGATAACTCAAACCTAATAGCTAAAGGTTATGGAAAATTTGATTAAGAAAGTGGACATTGAAACCACAAAAGAAACTTGAATGGGTTATATTTACCAATTAGAAGTATATACAAAAGTGGTCAAAATTGACTTAAAGATTCAATTCAAAATGAGTGTTATGAAAAGAAAGTTTGAAAATCAAAAGCATAAGGCTTAGGTTTCTAATGTTGAAAACAAAGGAAATGTTTGCACAAAAAGGGTTTTGGCTTGGGTTAGGGTGGAGAGATGAAGGAAAAAGGGCTAAGTCCTAAAGAGAACAGAAAGGTGAGGGATATGAAATGAAACCACACTAGGATTCCCTCTCTTGAGATCATATTGATGATCCAAGTAGCTCCCATCCTTTGGAATAAGCAAGCACAAAGCATAAGCAATCAAACAAGTCTCATAAGAGATCCTCAATGTATCTTGTATCTTCCACTTGGATGAACATGGTAATGATCCTCCAATTAAGCTCAAATGGAAACTCCTAGTTCAAGAGCACACACATCAAAAGTTCCACAAGTAAACAAATAACACACACTATATCCATACAAGAGGCTCAAACAATGGGTGGGCTTTAGTCAAGATGGGTCATGTTAACCTCGACAAACAAGCCAGACTGTAAAGGGTAAATCTGCAGCTCTTAACCACTAACATTGAACGTTAGGGTGAAGCTGATCAAAATGGTAATGAGGATGAGACCTCATGCTCTTAACCCTGGCCAGGGTGAGCTCATGACAAAGAAAGCGTGGGGATCCAGAAAGTGGGATCCTTTTCCACTTGACAGACACTGGACAAAGATCTGGGGCACATGTTCAGAAGCATCAGCACGTAGTGCGAGCATAAAGAACGACACACTGAATAACGGGGGATTGGCTACTAATCCCTTTTATTCGTCAATTTCCTCTTCTCTTGGAGGTCTTAACAAATAACACATGCCTCTTCTTGGAGGTCTTTGAGCACAATTTTAAACAAACACAAACAGAGCCTCTGAAGGAGGACTTGCCAGCAAAATGCCTGCCAAAAAGGTGACAGGACTTCAGACTACATGAAGTAAGAAGCTAACTACCTGAGTGGTGTGTCAACCACAATCCAATTCTTAAACAAGAGCTAAAGCAAGCACGCAACTAAGGTACCTGTACAAAGACTAAATAGTCAGTACTTCAGTCATACAACCAGAAAACAAACAATGAAACCCTCTAACAATTACACAATTCAGTGCATAAATGCCCTTGCACTCAAATGAGCTCATGAGTTCACCACATCAATTAAACCCTACAAAAAAACAATAGGTCAGTACTCAAATGCATTTGTATCTCACAAGTGAGAACAAATCCAACCATCCATGAAGAATATCCAAACCTGAAACAACAAGCAAAGTTAGTTCATGTACAAAACCCTAGTACAAAGACAAGATTCAAAACCTAACCAAATGACCAAAACAGAACCCAATCTTCTACACATTACACATTCATACACTCCTCAAAATGTCCTGAAAAGGACCAGCATCAAATCAATAAGCAAGTGTCTCAAATTTCCTATGCCATGCAAGGACAAAAAATATGCACAAAATGAACTTCCAACTTAGAAAAGTCATATCAAATCAGAAATGCATGCAATGACTTTGAAATTTTTTGTACAAGTTTCTTATGCCATAAATGTTCAACATGCAAAAAATCAAATCCAGAATGATGCAAATGCTATGTGAAGAAAAATGCACCAATTCAATGTCAAAAATGTGACACAAATTGTCACATTATTCCCTATGTGTCAAAAATGATGATAACCTGTGAGAAAAATTCCAAACCAGTGACCAATAATTCATATCATGTGTGAATGTCAAGTATGCAAAAGATTGGATCAGATGGCTCAAAGTGAGAATTTCACAATGCAATAGATCAAATTAGCACAACATGGATTCAAAAATTCACAAATAAAAATCCAGACATCAACAATTCATGAAATCAACATCAAAAAGAAGTAGACATCCATACAAAACCATGAAAAAAAATTGGGACTCATTTGGATCATTTTTGTATTTTTTATGAATTTTCTAAAATGAACAAAATAAATTGAAATACAAATGAAATGGAGGGAAAAGCAATTATTCAAATTAAATCAGAAAAAACGCCAGCCATCAGATATGGCGCGCTCAAATCCAACGCTCCACATTCAAATGATGAAACACACCGTTTCATTAAAACACATCAGCATGCACAATCAGCGGTTCAACGCACGCGTGGCTTGGTCAATGCAATCTTATCCAATCAAACGTCCAAGCAAGCGCACACATGGAATACACGCAAGCAAAACCCTAGCAACATACAGATGCCGGAGCTACAACTCCGGTCATCTTCTCCGACGACTCACGCGGCGGCGCCGCCATAAAAAATTCCAGAATCTCACCAAACCTATACCGTTCGAACCGTCTCTCCACGAGGAATCCAAATATGACCTTAATTCTTCCTAATTCTTCCTAGATTTTTCAGATCGAAGAGAAACATTTCTGAGATCTAAACTTACAGTCAACATAACTTCCTCAATACTCAGCTAATTTCAATTCTAAACATATGTACATGCTCTACTCAACAAGATCTACAAGTCTATGATAAAAAAATAGCAAAAGGAGAGATCGAATTTGAAGTTACCTTGAAATGGAGGTTGCTGTACACGCGTTCTCACAAGCTCAAAAGCTCCAGATCAACTCCTATGCACCTCCTATGAAGCTTTAAGCAAAAATGAACAGTTGAATCCTCTTGAATCTACTTCAATTTCCAAATCCGATTGACATGAGAATGTACATGAACTGCTCGAATTCTGGCTGAATTGATCCAAACAGATGATGATTCTTGATCAGTGAAGGATGATGATCAAGAATATTTGAGGTTTGTGTGAAGAAAATGAGAATTCGAAGTGAGAGTTGAGAGAGTTTCTTCAATTTTGATCTGAAAATGCTGTTATGGCAGTTAGGATTAGGGTTTCTGTTTATATACTCCATGCTAATGACAATGCTAATCATATTTTCCATTGGTTAATCATGATTAGTGAGATATGAAGCAAATTGCAAAAATGCAAAATGAGCTTTCCTTGCCATAATCCACGTGTACAACTCCATGTTAAGCTCTCAATTCACTTAAGAACATCCAATGGTCATGATTTGGATATCAATTTGCTTGCATCTCAAGCCAAAAATGAATGTTGAATATTTTCTTCAATTTGCACATGTGTGAAATAATGAACATACAAGCCTCTCTCATGCATGACAATGGCTCATTTTGAGATGTCTTGAACATGAGAAGCATTTTGCCAAAAGAATGAACCAATTTGAAGCATTGTATCAAAAGTTATGCCATTTTGAATTTCCATGCACACTTTGTGATCAAATGACCATAACTCCTCAAACCATTCATCATATGGACATGAATGAAGAATTTTTGGAAAGGGGAAACAAAGATCTACAACTTTCATGTTCACCAAAAATCCATTTGAAACTTCTTTGACATTGACAAGTCAAGTTGAATGTGGACCAAAAACTTGCCAAATTTGGAAACTTTGAATTATAGGTCATTTTCCATTTTTAGTAACTTTTGCCATGACCTTTGAATCTTCAAGATGGATGTTTAGAATGATGAATAGACCCCTATTTGAACATGATTGAGGTGTATCAACTCATTTCCCCACCTCATAGCCCTCAGTTGACTACACAGTTGACTTTTGGTCCTCAGATGACCTTGAAATGTCTTGATTAACTTGAGCCTCTACCACTTGATGAAATTGCTTCAAAGTGAAACCCTAGCTCATGTAAGCTCCTTATAATAATCATGTGATCATCATCCCAAGAAAATACCTCATCTCTTGCACAAAGGATCTTCTTGAAGCTCTTGACCTGGTGATTGCTTAAGCTACAAACAAAAGATGTTAGTGACATATTTTTGTGCTTTTGGTTAGTAAACAAAAATGAGAAAAGCAATGATATACAATTCAAGCATGCTTGGTGATCTCAAACCACTCACAAGAGATCCCTACCAAAGGGAAAGGGAGCCAAGATGCTCAATGATCCTTGAGGCTATGCAATGCAATGTTATGATGCCATGAGGGATCTTAGGGACAAAATTGGGGTCTTACACTTCTTATTTTCACTAATCAAAGGAAAACACACACATTTCTATAAAAAAAAAGCTTTTGTTTTAAGGCTTGCTATCAAAAGTAAAAATGAAAATTTTCAAGATAGAATAAAATAAGAATTGCAAATAAATGTATAAAGTCTTAAATTTTATTGAAGGAATGATAATAAGCAAATGGCGTGATTCCATGGATCATTTAGAAAATGGTAATTAAAGGGAAAAGGCTACATTAAAATACAATTACCACTATTCTCCCTAACAACTTTTGAATTCCAAACATTCTTGAGCTTCTGACTGAGAGCCATTTGATTCAGAAATCTTGATGGATGAGGTCGCCTTAGATGATCCAATCTGGTCTGATGTAGTTACTTGCCATTATGTTAGCTGGAGATTTCGACCATTAGGTTGAAGTCCTTTGAAAATATAATGTTTTGGAGAATAATATAAATGGCTTTGTTGAAGCTATTTATTAAATCCTTTTCTTGGGAGAAAGGACCTTTCTGTCGAAGCTTAATACTTAGAATATTTTTTGATCTCCACAAGTTCTCTTCGACATAGGCGTTTGACAGATTCGAAGTTTCAAGCGGGAAAGATTTTAAATTCAAATAAATCAGTTTCGTCAGGCAAACATGTGGAAGCATCTAAGACACGCAACATTTGAAAATGTCGAACGTGGCAATCATCTGTGTAGAGACCGTTAGGGTTGAATTGTTATAAATAGGAGTCTTAGTTTTCAGACTTAGGGTGTTCAAACTGATATACAAAATTCACTAAAAATACTCAAAGTACCGTAGCGAGAGAAACGAGTCTTTGCTGAAATTGTATGTATGAAGAACACCATGATTGTATTTCATGTTATCTTTTTTATGCAAGTTATTTAAACTAAAACCATTTTTTGTCTTTTCTTCTGTCGAATTGCTCTTATTTTCAGTATTTCATCATTGCTTTCCCTTTACATTTACATTTCGCCAAACATTCATTTCCAGTACCTTTTCAAACTTAAAGCTTTTTTACTTCAAGTTATTTATCTTTACCTTTGCCAATTACTTTTGTTATCTTAAAAAAGCCTTTTTTACAAGAATTACTACCATATACTCTTTGTCTATAAAGTCATAAATTTCGTTTAGAGTTATTGTCGAAACACCTTTTACCATCCATAAACCAGAAACAAACTTAATCATGAGTCAAACCACCATAACAATAGTTCTTGAGACACATGTCCTAGGATCAATCTAGTCGATCCTGTAAGTTACCAAGATTTATAATATTGGAGGACTAGCGGTTGTTTATAAAAAATTACTGGTAAACAAATTGGCACGCCCAGTGGGACAGTGTCAAAAGAACTGTTAATTATAATTGTTTTCTTTACTTTTACAATACAAAATTGCTATTATTCTTTTGGGTTAAAAAATCATAGTGTTGTATGAATCTTAGAAGTGGTAAGATAGCCAACAATTCGCAACCTATAACCAAAAGAAAAAACACAAAAAAGATGGTTAATACAACCAATCAAGGGGAATAATTTCCTCCCCAGGGAACAAGCACAATCAGAGCAAATTCGATTGATGCACCCACTGAGACCCCTAGTGCACAAGCCATACCAACATCTGGATCCATGGCCTTAAATAATTCGACAACAATGCCTATTATGTCAAGCGTAGCAGACATTTCTGCAAATTCAACCCCTAGGCCACCAGGATTTGAGAATTTTAGGCCTTTGAGAGAATACCCATATGGAATGCCATCTACTGCCATGGCAGGACTTCAAAACAATACTTCCATATATACTCAACCCCATAATTCGGTTATTTCGCGAATTCAAAATTCTTGTTCTGGCATGAACCATGTAGGTCGAAATACCCAATCACAAGGAGTCTCCACCCTATTACCTACCCTTACAACGAATAACCAGGCAACCTTTAGACAACAAATGGATGCTAGTAACCATGATATGGTAGGAGTTCTTGCCAGAGAAATGAATACCATTTTTTCTCCCCTAATACAGAATGTAAATAGGACTAACAATGATAATGCCCAAACATACCAACAACTGTCAGCGCAGATGGGACGCATAACAGATTTCCTAGGCGCCCCTCAGTCCTCTGTTCGACGCAGACCAAACCAAGTTATAATCCAGGAAGAAGAACCAACTATAAATCAGGTTCGACCACCTAGACAAGCGCCTGACGAAAGGGTCATGGGGGCAAGATTAGAACAACAACCAGTTCGACGGGAAGTCCCAGAAGAACAACCTAGGAGAGTAATAATGGTTAATAGAGACCAGGATGCAGACGAAGTAATTCATAGGGTTAGGCGAGAAAACATGATGGAAAATGACTTAACTACTATGATAGAGAGAATCATGGCCCATAATGGTCTGAATACAGGACTTCGAAGGCCAAATTATTCCTCTCCTTTATTAGAATACGTCCTACAAAATGAATTACCAAGGGGTTGTAAAATCCCTAAGTTCACCAAATTCTCAGGGGACACTAGTGAATCCACTATAGAACACATAGCCAGATACATGACTGAGGCAGGGGATTTGGCGAACAGTGAGAACCTAAGAATGAAATATTTCCCCAGTTCTTTAACAAAGAATGCCTTCACGTGGTTTATAACTTTGCCACCAAATTCCATAGATACTTGGCCTCATTTGGAAAGATTGTTTCATGAACAATTCTACATGGGCCAAACTAAGATAAGTCTTAAGGAATTAGCCAGTATCAAAAGAAAATTCACTGAACTTATAGATGATTATCTGAATAGGTTCTGTTTGTTGAAATCTAGATGCTTTACAATAGTGCCTGAACATGAGTTGGTCGAAATGGCCGTTGGAGGTTTAGACTATTCCATTAGGAAAAAGTTAGATACCCAATATCTAAGAGATATGGCCCAATTAGCAGACAGGGTTCGACAGGTCGAACGTTTAAAAGCTGAAAAGGCTAGAGCGAATAAGAATTATAAGAAAGAAAGGGTTGCTTATGTCGGATTCGAAGATGGGGAGTCTGAAATCTCTAATGACCCTTATGGTCTCGAGGAATTCGAAGTAGATTTGGCTGAATTAAAAGAAGCGCCACCCTATGCTTGTAAATTACTTACACCTTCGAATGGCAGGAACCCTGTCGAAACTGAAAAGAATGATAGATTTCCTAAAAAGACTTACACATTTGATGTTACCAAATGTGATGAAATCTTCAATTTATTAGTAAAAGATGGCCAAATGATAGTGCCTCATAATACCAAAATTCCTCCATTAGAACAACGGAAGAAAAGAGGCTTCTGTAAATATCATAATTTTTTAGGCCATAAAACCTCACAATGCTTTCTTTTTAGGGATCTTATTCAGAATACAATTAAGGATGGCTGCCTCAAGTTCTCTGACAAGAGGAAAAACCAGATGAAGGTTGACGCTGACCCCCTCAACATTGCTGACACAAATTATGCTAAACCTGTCGAAATCAACATGATTGGTATGGTGGAAGTGGAGGTTGTGAAGGAAACAGGAACTGAAGGCTATGTGCTAGTTGGAAAGCAGGCCACTGATGGCCTAAATAATGAGGTTCCCTTTGGAATTTCTGTCGGAGGTGAACATGTTACTCATGTCGAACCAAAGGCCACTGAAGGTCTTAATAGGAAGGCAACTGAGGCTACTGAGGGCCTAAAGAAGAAATTTGAGGAAATTTCAATCGTTGATGGTGCCAATCTAGGTGTCAACATGGTGGATCTGAACCAACCCCCCCAGAAATGGAGGAAGTGGAGAGGTGTCTGAAGATAGAGCAAGAGGGAATGCAGTCTGGCTACCCCAAAGCTAATGAGAGCCTACGTGAATACCTGTGGAGGTGTCACAAAAGAAATTCTGACATGCTGCTGCGCCCAAGGTGTAGCATCATGATGTGTCTAAGGGTGGCTGAGGACTATGAAGGATGGCAACAAACTAAGACAGAGAGAAACTGGAGAAAGGAAAGCCAACTACTGAAGGTGTATCCCAAGCCTGGAGAAAGCCTTCTTGGTTTTATTGTGCATTGCTACAAGTACGGGACATAATGCTTGATGTGTCCCAGATGTGGGGCAGTTTACAACAAGGAATTGGCTGAAGTGTTCGATAGAATTCCATCTAACCCAGGTTGGAATGGACACGGAGGTAACCCAAATATGTACATATTCGACAAGAGGGGAGTTCCTAGGAGGCAAGACAACCCTCATCCAAGGGCGAAAAGAGTTATGTTTAAACTTCCGACAGAAGTCCCTGAGGACAAATGGACTCAGGCGGGGTCGAAGAAGGGAAAGTGGAGAAGTTTTGAGGATGGAGGAAGAACCTCTTGGGCTTATAGAAAATAGTTCCAGGCATCTAAGAGAGAGGCTATCAGACTGGAGAACTAAAGAATCCCATGTCAAGGTCCCAATGGAGAAGACATCAGAGGTTGAGGAAGGCTGAAAGAGAGATGACTTCAAGGGAGTGTAACACCCCAAAATTTGCCCTCCTCATTCATGCATTCATTTTTAGGTCATTTAACATTTCCTATTGCATTTCATCATGTCAATCAGAATCAGATCCAAGAAGCTTGAACATCATTCAAGACTCTTTGTGGGTTCTATCCGGGTGATCAGTCAACACAAGGGAAAGACTTGAGCTATTTCCAACAGGTTCAAATGGGGTCTATTCATCACTCAAAGCGCCGATCTTGAAGAAGCAAAAATCTGTTCCCAAGCTGTCATGCTCGCTAGGCGAGCAGAATGGTTCGCTTAACGAAAGGAACTGTCATGCTCGCTAGGCGAAGCGCACGCGTTTTCAAAAAATAACAGAAAGTTATGGGCTTGAGTTGCCCTCATTTGAGCTCACAAAGTCACAAAAACCAGGCTATAAATACAGAACTCCATTGAGTCAAACAGGGGGATCCCTATTATCAGAGAGGAAAAAGAGACAGAAACCTACAAACTAATCTGCAGCAACCTCCAGGCAGCTGTGAGAAGTTCACTCTGACTCACACACTTTTTCACCCCCATCTCACGCAAACCCTAACACTGCTTTGCAAACCCAACTAGGCAATTCAATTCCATTCGATCTCTCCAATCAGGTTTGCCCTATTCCCATTACCTTATGTTTTTAATTTGAATACTCTGAATGTATGAGGTATTATCGTGAGGTTTTGCCCACGGGTTTAGATGTGCATGAATGTGTAGGGCAATACCTTGAATGTTTTAATCACTTAATTTCGAAAATGGAGACCACAGGGTTTGGGGTTTCCGAGATCGGACTGTTATCAATGAAGAACCCAAAACCCGCAGGCGTTCGCTGGCACCTTCGCTAGGCGAGCCTGTAGCGAGGATTCACTAAGCCTTCGCTAAGCGACGCAACAACGATCGCGAAAGTAGCTGTTCCTTCTGTTTGCTCCAATCTGTTTTGTGTTTGGCATGGCGTTGTTTTCTCCTGATTCCATCCTGTTACTCTAACCTGTTTGTTGAGTTTTTGTGAGGGCTCACATACTCTTGCAGGGATAGCTTGCTTGGTGTTCCACTTTATTTGTGGGATACCACCTGGAGGTTTATTCCGATTGCCTGTACTGACTCGCTTCCTTTGATGATGCTAGCTTGAGAGATCCCCGAGTTTCTTATTTCCTTATTTGCTGTAGCTTCGGATCTTTATCCGTGCGCTAGAGTTCTTGATTCCTTTATTTTTCCCATATTTTACCGCTTTCTTAGTTGGAAGACCTCGATAGGAGGCAATGTTTTGCGTGTTTACTTTATGCATGTTTGTTTTGTATGGTTTGATAGTCTCCCGTTTGCATGTCTATTAAGGTAGCGCGGTTCCTTCGTCTAGGACTGCCTTTTTGCATGAGCATCCCTAAAACACCAACAACTCATTGATTTTTCTTCTCCTAAGAACGCATTATCTCCTTCTACTACAAGCGAGTAAGTCTCCAAAGGTCGAGCATCCGGTAGATTGCGTAGTAACGTCGTTCACCCCAAAAACACAACCCTTACCCCGTAGTTAGCTGAACTACGGCTTGCTCTGATTCTCATTCCAGATGAGATACGTAGGCATAAGACGCGACGTCTTACCGAGCATATATCCCCCTGACCCATAGCCAGCCGAGCTACGAAGACTCTGATTCTCATATTCAAATGAGATACGTATGCAGTGGATGCGACATCCGTGCGAGTCATTTTCTTTAAACCCCTTTTTAGTAAATAGTACATTAGATAAACCCACACCCTTTAAACAAGAATAACAAAAGTGGATCCCGTAGAGTACTACGGATGCGTAGGGTTGCTAATACCTTCCATTCGTATAATCGACTCCCGAACCCAAGATTTGGTTGCGAGACCTTGTCTTTTCCTTTCCTTTCTCCCAGGTTTACTTTGAGCGTTTCCTTTCCCTCCTTTGGGATAAATAACGCACGGTGGCGACTCTTCTGTCATTTTCTTTCTCGCCGATTGTTTTTTCGCATTTAGGTTGCGACAGCTGGCGACTCTGCTGGGGAATCTGTTTCCCTAAGCGAGTCCCTCATAGCTTTTGTAGGTCGTTTGTTCATTGGGTGTTTATTTCTTTTGTACAGTTATTTATCTGCTTTATTGCATTGTGTACATATCATTGCTGTGTCTGCTGGCTCTGTGGTTTGTTTGTTTGTTGGGATGGGATGTTCTATGAGAGATAAGCCCATTACCCAGGCTTGAGTGTACACACAGGTTTTAGAGTGGATAGTCATGAGGCTTGCGTGGCGTGTTGCTACGTTAAGTCGTTCATGAAGAGCCACACCCAGACGAGGTTTCTTTTGGATATATTCTGTCCTATGGGTGTTCCATAACGACATGATGTTCCTCTAGAAATCGTCGACTCTGGTGACCATTTCCCGAGAACTCAGTCGAGGCCTCTCCTCTGAGACGCGTTTATGTTAGCTCTGGTGGGCGCATTCTCGCTGCTCAACCCGAGGACCCCGAGACTGGGAACTTGCTTTTAGGATACCTTGTTGAGGGGAGTCAATGGAGGTCTTTTATCCCGTAATAATGCCAAACCTTCAGTGGTAAACGTATTATTCTCGACCGAAGGGCTGAAGTTGACGAACTTCTGTTCTTAGAACCTACCAGTGAGGGGCAGGCTAAATTCAGGAAACCTTAACCTCCAACCAACCTGGTTTTCTAGAGCAGAGTTATGATCTTGTATTGTGTTTCTCAGTGGTTTTCTCTCCAGGCAGTGCAACCCGACATATGTTTAAGCGGATCCAGCAATCCTGATTGACATGCCTTTGCATTGCATAACATCATCTGCATATTTGCATCCAACATCTCATGCTTATTCATTTGCAGGGTATTCCCTTTCAAAAGGGGGGGTGCCTTAAAATTGAATAAGCAGCACATCTCATACCATGCATACTAACCCTTGCTTGTTTTGCAGGTGTCACCGCAATGTCTAATGTTTGTTCCCTGTCTGCGACATTATTGGTCCCAAGCGAGTCCACAGGTACCCGACTAAGGAAAATCGTCCGCAACTAGTGATGGACCAGGTACAGAAAGAGCTGGCTGATATGCGTGAAAGGATGGATCAGTTCATGACATTGATGACTGGTATGGTAGAAGGCCAGGAAAAGCTGAGGGAATTGGTTGAGCAACCGAGGCCCGATCCAGAGGGGGAGATACCAAATGCTGAGGGAAACCCTGGGAATGTTGATAACCCTGTGAACACTGGTAACGCGGGTAACGTAAATGCTGATGGAAACCCGGGTAATGTTGGCAACACGGGAAATGTTGGAGATGGTATTGGCGGAAGGTACAATGTGAATCAAGGAATTCGGATTAACGGGCGCCCCGTTAATGAAGATTATCAGTATGATCAATTCTCTTTGTACGACGAAGCTCATGAGACCACTCGCCGTATGGATGAGCTTGCTGAGAAGCTCAAATCTTTGGAGTCTCAAAATTCCTTAGATTTTGATGTCACAAATCTTGGTTCTGGTTCAGGGAGTAAGGATCCCTCACAAGTTCAAACCCCCTACTTTTGAGAAATACAATGGGGCTTCTTGCCCACTGTCGCAACCTACCTGCGAAAAAAACAACCGGCGAAAAAGGAAAGACAGAAGAGTCGCCACCGTGCGTTATTTATCCCAAAGGAGGGAAAGGAAACGCTCGAAGTAAACCTGGAAAAAGGAAAGGAAAAGACAAGGTCTCACAACCAAATCTTGGGTTCGGGAGTCGATTATGCGAAGGGAAGGTATTAGCACCCCTACGCATCCGTAGTACTCTACGGGATCCACTCTTGTAGTTCTTGTCTAAAGGGTGTGGGTTATCTAATGTACTATTTACTAAAAAAAAAGGGTCAAAAGGAAATGACTCGCACAGATGTCGCATCCACTGCATACGTATCTCATATGAATATGAGAATCAGAGTCTTCGTAGCTCGGCTACCTATGGGTTAGGGGGGAGTGTATGCTCGCTAAGACGTCGCGTCTTATGGCTACGTATCTCATCTGGAATGAGAATCAGAGCAAGCCGTAGTTCGGCTAACTACGGGGTAAGGGTTGGGTTTTGGGCGAACGACGTTACTACACAATCTACCGGATGCTCGACCTTTGGAGACCTACTCGCCTGTAGTAGAAGGTGTAAACGTGTTCTTATGAGAAGAAAAATCAATGAGTTAGGGTGTTTTAGGGATGCTTATGCAAAAGGGGTAATGAGGATAAGCCCTCATAGCTCTTAACCCTGGACATGGTGAGCTCATGACAAGGCGTGGGGGTTCAGAAAGGTGGAACCCTCTCCACTGACTGACCGGACAAAAGATTTGGGGTTTTTGTTCTAAAGCCTCGACACGTAGTGTGATCTTAAAGAACGACGCACTGAATAACGGGGGATTGACTATTGATCCCTTTTATCCGTCAATTGCCTCTTCATGGAGGTCTTTAGGCAAAAAGTAGTAAAATGCGGGAAAGATAAAGGGGGTTAAGAGATCTACCACACGGATAAAGATCCGAAGCAACAACAAATAAAGAGATAAGAAACCCAGAGATCTCTCAAGCTAGCACCACAAAAATGCTGAAATACACCGCGCTGTTTATTTCTCTTTCGATCCTCTGGCTGAATCTGAATCAGTCTTCTGACTTAATCTGGAGTTTCGATCCTCTGGCTGAATCTATACTCAATTTAGTCCCCTGGTTGGATATTAATTTTGATCCTCGGGCTGGATACGATTTTGATCTTCTGGCTAGATCTACTTCGATCTTCTGGCTAGATCTTCTTTGCTTCGATTCTCTGGCTGAATCTACTTCGATTTTCTGGCCAGATCTTCTTGTTTCGATTCTCTGGCTAAATCTACTTCGATCTTCTGGCTAGATCTTCTTTGTTTCGATTCTTTGGCCGAATCTATTCTCTTTGATTCTCTGGCTGAATCTATTCTCGGTCTTCAGGCTAGACCTGACTTCGATCTTCTGGCTAGATCGACTTGTTTCGATTCTCTGGCTGAATCGATTCTCTTTGATTCTCTGGCTGAATCTGATTCTCTTTGATTCTCTGGCTGAATCTATTCTCGGTCTTCAGGCTAGACCTGACTTCGATCTTCTGGCTAGATCTACTTGTTTCGATTCTCTGGCTGAATCTATTCTCTTTGATTCTCTGGCTGAATCTATTTCCGGTCTTCGGGCTAGACCTGACTTCGATCTTCTGGCTAGATCTACTTTGTTTCGATTCTCTGGCTGAATCTATTCTCTTTGATTCTCTGGCTGAATCTATTTCTGGTCTTCGGGCTAGACCTGACTTCGATCTTCTGGCTAGATCTACTTCGTTTTGATGATAAATTCCTATCATCAGAATCTCGCATCTGAGGCATGCGCTGGTTGACCCTCTTTCAAAATCTACACCCAGTCTTCATGTTAGGTATGCAGCTTCGAGAATACTCCACTTTTGGGCTTCATACATATTCTTCAGGCTAGAACATACTGTAACGACTCTTCAATTAGATTTTTGTTTTTAAATTGCGATCCGCGGGCTGGACCCTCTTGTAGATTGATTTTCTGTTGAACTGTCAATCTACTCCTCTAGCTGGTTTGCTGGGGAAATAACGCTTGTAGGCGATTCTCTGGCTGAATCTTCAAATTGAACCTCAGGCTGGCTCATTGGAAAACGATTCTCAGGCTGAATCTTCGAAATGACCCTCATGCTGGATCACACACACTTGATCCTCTGGCTGAACCTCATGACTTTGGTTGTAAAGCAATTCTTCGGTCTGCTTTGAAGAACCTGTTTATCAGCTTACGTGTATGCTTGATATGCATGCAAATGCAAATGTTATGCATGGTATAAAAAGAAATCTGCTTGGGGAAGCAAGCTCCGGTAGGGAACGGATCGCTGTATCAATCCTTGAATGCGCTGTGGGGAATGATCCGTCTGCCGGAACCGGGGAGCCACCGAAAATAAATCGGCTTCCTCTTCTGGAAAGTTGACCTTGTTGGGGGAGTATCAACTATGGGAACTTTGTTTGGCGAGGCTCTGTGAGGAGAGTCTGTGGGGAAAGCACTTCCTGGGGAAATGTCGTAGGAATCGACCTTTGTTGGGGATGTGAACTTGCTAATCGTCCTCAGGCTGAGGATCAAAACAAGTTTGTTAAAACTAATCTGCTGGGGAATGAGATGAACAATGGGGACACCACCCTCTTGTCTGTTGGGTATGCAACTACTCCGCTGTTGCTGGGGATACTAGGTGCAACTCTACTAGGGGACATGCTCTGCTGAGGAGAGCCTTTGTCGACCGCTTGGGGATGAGGATTCATGACTTGGCATCTAGTTCCTGTGACCTGCAATCACACACGTATGCCCCGGGGGAATTACTCGGTTCGAATTCGCCGTCCGGGATTAGGCACATTCGAAGCAACTTTAAATGTTTTCCTGTGCAAATCATTTGCAAAAGCCACCATTATATTCATATGCAATATGCTTCATCAAGAATTCATACATCTTTTGCAAACAAACTGATAAATGAAAAATAAAGCGGCTTTTTAACTGAATTATTCGACTTTCATTGGTTGAAAAATTTGTGCCCAGAATAGGCGAGTACATCAGGAAGCTGATCCCTGAAAAGAGGCGATCGCCATAAATTGAACAAAAGAAACTATCCTAATGGCAATGTGGATACGGGGTCCCACTGAGTTTCGACTTTGCTATGGCTCGTATGACCTCAAGACGCTCTGCTCATCTTGCCTTTTGAAGTGGATGATTAGTTGATCTTTAACCTTCGAAGATTGCCGGATTGAATGAAACGGTGATATAACACAGATGAACTCAGATTGCAGTCATTCGCTTATTCCCTAACTTTTGCCTGGATCGCCCTTTTGGGTTTTCAATCCACCGGGATACCCATTTTTGCCTGAGCCACCCTTTCGGGTTTTCAACTCACCGGGTGTACATTTTTTTATTTTTATATCCCTAATTTTTGCCCGAACCTCTTTATTCTTTTTTTTTTTGGTTCGTCGGGATGCCCTTTTTTGCCTGGACTCTCTTTTTTTGTCCAGCGGGTCAATTATGCGAAGTATTTTTTAACTGCGTCTGAGTTGATAGGGGATGGGAAGTCTTCTCCATCCGTGGTTGTTAGCATCAAAGCTCCGCCAGAGAAACCTTTTTTTAACCACGTATGGACCCTCATAGTTCGGTGTCCATTTGCCCCTGTGGTCTGTGTTGGGAGGAAGAATTCTTTTGAGTATCAATTCACCAACTTGATACTCCCGACATAGGCGGGTATATCAAGCCGGGATACATCAATTCTGGGCACGTAGTTCCCACATAGCACCTTAATCATCGAAGACAAGGTAGCCAAAGCATCAGCAAATTGGTTTTCTTCACGAGGAATGTAATGCAGCTTCACCGTCGTAAAGAAAGTCAACAATCTTCTCGTGTAGTCTCTGTAAGGAACCAAATGAGGCTGATGTGTATACCATTTCCCGTTGATTTGATTGATGACCAAAGCTGAATCCCCGTATACATCCAGGGGTTTAATCCGTAGGTTGATGGCTTCCTCAAGTCCTAGGATACAAGCTTCGTATTCGGCTTCATTGTTGGTGCAGGGGAAAGTTATTCTGGCACAAAATGGCATATGAACCCCCTCCGGCGTGATCAACACTGCACCAACTCCGCGACCATTGACGTTGACCGCCCCATCAAACATCATAATCCATTTGGATTCAGGGTCAGGCCCCTCCTCCGGGAGTGGTTCCTCGCAATCTTTCGATTTGAGAAACATGATGTCCTCATCACGAAAGTCGAACCTCATAGGTTGGTAATCATCAATCGGTTTCTCTGCAAGATAGTCTGACAAGACACTTCCTTTGATGGCTTATTGTGAAGTGTATTGGATATCATACTCTGTCAGTATCATTTTCCACCTAGCAACCTTTCCGGTAAGCGTCGGCTTTTCAAAAATATACTTGACTGGACCCATCTTTGATATCAATAGAGTCGTCTGAGTTAACATATACTGTCTTAGTCGGCAAGCAGCCCATGCCAAAACGAAGCAAGTTTTCTCAAGCAGTGAGTATCTTTGTTCACAGTCGGTAAACTTTTTGCTAAGGTAGTATATTGCATGCTCTTTTCGACCTGACTCGTCATGCTGACCGAGCACACAACCCATTGACCTTTCTAACACAGTCAAGTACATGATCCTTTATCTTTCCCGCATTTTACCGCTTTCTTTGATTTTCATCGCCATGTCAGGATGAGTTCGGCGTAACTTCTGCTTCACCGGCGGCATATCTTCATTCAACGGTAACCTGCGCACAACGATGTCTGTATCCAAACCTGGCATATCTTGATAGGACCAAGCAAAGATGTCGACATGCTCACGAAGTATACTGATCAACTATTCTTTCACCTCGGCCTGTAGACTGGCCCCGATCTTGATCTCTTTCTTGTCGTCTTCGTTGCCAATGTTGACGGTCTCAATCACCTCCTGATAAGGTGTAATAGCTCGGTCCTCCTGTTTCAACAACCTGGCTAACTCTTCAGGCAATTCACAATCTTCCTCAACCCCTTCTCTGGCTTGATAGATAGGATTGTCGAAGTCATACTTGGCCATAGCAGTGTCGTTAGCAGTGAGATCCGGGTGGTCATCTCTGCACGATGGAGGACCATGCAAGATTTTTTTTTGGAAAGGAAAGAAAACGAAAAAAAGAAACATTGCCATTTTTATTGTTTTTCTGTAAAAGTAGAAAATAACTGAAAGAAAGAGAACACAAAATTATTTGCAAAAGCTGTCCTTTATTGATGATGAAAATAATTGCGAAATGCGACTAAATGGATGGCCCTATAGATGAGTCATTACACCTTGGGCAAAGTGTAAGACTTTATTATGCATGTAAAAAGGAAAACAATAAAAATTACTCTTTCAGTAGAGTAACCCGGACAACTTTTTCAGACGACCAATTATTGAGCTTTTCTCCCGGGACACACGGTCGAATCTAGCTATCTAAGTCACAGTCGCTGTCAGCCTTGTCTTCATCTGCAGCATTGATGATGTGGGGAGAAACCAAACCCCCGTTGGAGAAAGTACCGGCTTCATTCTTCTGAGACTCCGGAGTAAAACCCAATCCAAACTTGTCTTCTTTGATGACTGGCTCCACAAATTTGCCCCAGCCTTGGGCATTACCAACTTTAACCACTTCAACAGCTTGCTTGTATGAAGAGATAGAAGTCCCGACCTTCTCAGTCTTAGGTGAAAAAACAGCTTTGGGCGCGACCTCACTGATGTTTATGGCTTCGAAGCCCTGACACAGCATCTCATGCATCCCGCCATCCATCTCCACATACTTAAATGTAGACAGGTGGTTAACAAAAATATCCTCTTCACCACAGACAGTGACGACCTGACCCTCTAGTTCATATTTGAGCTTCTGGTGGAGGGTAGAAGTAACAGCACCGGCATCATGAATCCAGGGCCGACCTAGCAGACAACTATAGGCAGGTTGGATATCCATCACATAAAAGGTGCTCTTGAACACCCGCGGTCCAATCATAACTGGCAACTCAACTTCGCCAAAAACAGCTCTCTTAGAGCCATCAAAAGCCCGCACAACTAAGTTACTTGGCCTCAGGATGATGCCATCGCAATCCAACTTCATTAAGGCTTTCTTTGGAAGAACATTCAGCGAAGAGCCTGTATCAACCAAAACATGGGAAAGCACCACCCCTTTGCATTCCATTGTGATATGCAAGGCTTTATTGTGATTCCTGCCCTCAGATGTCAGGTCATAGTCGGTGAAACCTAGCCGATGGCCAGCGTTTACATTTGAAACTACCGACTCCAGCTGGTTAATAGTTATCTCTGGTGGAACATAGGCCATATTCAGTACTTTCAACAAGGCTGCTCTGTGAGCCTCAGAGCACATCAATAATGAGAGAATGGAGATCTTTGAGGGTGTCTGATTTAGCTGGTCGACTACCTTGTAGTCACTTTTCTTGATAATCCTCATAAACTCATCCATTTCCTTCTCGAATGCGGTCTTAAGAGGAGCTTCCTCAGTAGTAACCTCTTCGATGGCTACCTGTTTTCCTTTAGCCTTGGCAGCTGCCTCAGCTTCAGTATTCGTGCACAATGTTGATGGTGCAAACAGGCGTCCACTGCGAGTGAAGCCACCAACTCCTCCAACATTGTCTACAGCGGAGCTACCAATGTCAATGTCTTCCCTGTTAACTTTCTGCCCCTGGCAGTAGATATCAGCCCCATAGTGCCACGGGATAACACTATCTTTCTCATACGGAACAAGTCCTGGCACCGTGATGGTGACCGGACTAACCAAAACTGGTGCTGGACTTTCGATGTTCACCGTTGCTGGTTCTGTACTTTCTGGGAAATAAACTGTTGTCGGAGAGGGTCTCTCGGGAACATATATTTCTTCAGGAGTGAAATAAAATGTCACTGTCGACACATCATTCTTCACTGGACGGGTCTGATCGAACTGAAGACAACCTTCATCTATCAGTTGCTGAATACCCCTTCTCAAACTGTCACATCCGTTCTCGACAGCTTGACAATTTCTGCACTCTCCCCCACAGCCCGGGAAAATTTGTCCTTTCAAAAGTCGGTCTTTGACCACCGATAGCGAAGTCTTCACTTTAGTCACATCAGAAACCAAATTCAAAATTTCCCCGCTATCAATAGTATTAATCCTTTGCCCGCCGTGGGCTGGCATCGGGTTTTGGATAACATTATGCACCAGAGAAAAATTGATAGCCTTGGCGTCTCTCAAATCTTGTACTTTTAGCTGGAGAGCCTTGCAGTTATCTGTAGTATGGCCAGGTGCGTTAGAGTGAAAAGCACATCTGGCTTTAACATCATAACCTCTAGGCAAATTATTGGGATCAATTGGTGGAGCCAGAGTTCTTAACGTAACCAGATTCAGGTCAATCAGCCTGGGGAGAAATGCAGAATAAGGCATTGGGATTGGCTCAATGACCCGGTCCGTTTGCCTTGGACGTTGTTGATAGTGTCTCGGTTGACTCGGGTTAACTCCTTATTGTTGATTGTTGTACCTGGGTTGCGGATGATACTGCAGTTGCTGTTGAGGAGCAGGTGTTGGAATAGTGACTGCGGCCACTTGGTCTTGATAATAATTAGGGCGTCCTCTGCCCCTGCCTCTGCCGGCATACACAATGCTTGTCTCGCCTTCTCTTCTTCGCTGACTGTTACCAGCAAACGGTTTCTTGGAACCTGATGAGCTGGAAGCACTATTGTCTTGAATTCGGCCCATCTTTAACAGACTCTCGATCCTTTCTCCAGCAATTACTATCTCTGCAAAGCTGATTGACGGGAAAGCAACCAATCTCTCAATATAATTGCCTTGAAGAGTGTTCATGAACATGTCCGCCATCTCCCTTTCAGACATAGGGGTTTGGACGGACGCAGCAATTTGTCTCCGACGCTGAGCATATTCTCTAAAGGTCTCCTTGGCAGTCTGAGACATTCCTTGCAACAAGGTCCGATTTGGAGCCATGTCCAAGTTGTATTGATATTGCTTGACAAAAGACTCTACCAAGTCTTTCCAGCTCTTGATGGTAGTACGAGACAAATGAGAATACCATTCACGAGAAGCTCTAGTTAGACTGTCTTCAAAATAGTACATCCACAGCTTTTCATCTTCAGTGTGAGCTCCCAACCTTCCCAAATAAGATTGGAGATGAGTGCGTGGGCAAGAAGCCCCGTTGTATTTCTCATAAGTAGGGGGTTTGAACTTGTGAGGAATCCTTACTCCCTGAAACAGACCAAGATTTGTGACATCAAAGCCTAAGGAATTTATAGACTCCAAAGATTCAAGCTTCTCAGTAAGCTCATCCATACGGCGAGTGGTCTCATGGGCTTCATCGTGCAAAGAGAATTGATCATACTGATAATCTTCAGTAACAGGGCGCCTGTTAATCCGAATTCCTTGATTCACATTGTACCTTCCGCCAATACCATTTCCAACATTCCCCGTGTTGCCAACATTACCCGGGTTTCCATCAGCATTTGCGTTACCCGCGTTACCAGTGTTCATAGGGTTATCAGCGTTCCCAGGGTTACCAGGGTTTCCTTCAGCATTTGGTATCTCTACCTCTGGATCGGGCCTCGGTTGCTCAACCAATTCCCTCAGCTTTTCCTGGCCTTCTGCCATACCAGTCATCAATGTCATGAACTGATCCATCCTTTCACGCATATCAGCCAGCTCTTTCTGTACCTGGTCCATCGCTAGTTGCAGACGATTTTCCTTTGTCGGGTACCTGTGGACTCGCTTGGGACCAATAATGCCTGAGACAGGGAACAAACATTAGACACTACGGTGACACCTGCAAAACAAACAAGGGTTAGTATGCATGGTATGCGATGCACTACTTATTCAATTTCAAGGCGCCCCCCTTTTGAAAGGGAATACCCTGCAAATGAATAAGCATGAGATGTTGGATGCAAATATGCAGATGATGTTATGCAATGCAAAGGCATGTCAATCAGGATTGCTGGATCCGCTTGAACATCTGTCAGGTTGCACTGCCTGGAGAGAAATGAGGAATATAATATCGGATCAACACTTCGGCATGAATTCAGAACCGGGAACCATAGAACACAGTCATCAACTCAGAACCCATACTTTAGAACCAACGGTCACCAACAAGAATCGAACAATAGTCACCAACAGAACAAGTCACCATCAGTACCTGTAAATGATTCATTCCCGCCCCACTCACGGGTGTAATCTAGGCCAGGGTAAGGTCAAGAGAAACGCAGGATAAACAATCCTTTCAAGAATATCATCATATGCACACCAGGTGTATGCAACGATAATACCCCATAAGAATCTGAACTACTCGTGATACCATGTTCCTCTAAGTGGCGCCATACCACCCTCTTCCCATGAATCACTCTATTCCTAGGTGTCCTAAAGTTCACTCATAGCCTGTGTATTGGGCCTTTTACCTCTAATAGAACATCCCATCCCAACAAACAGAACCAACAGATACGACAATCATATGCACACAATGCAATAAGATAAAGCGGGTAAATAAATAACTGTACAAAAGCATGAACACCCAATAAATAAACAACCTACAAAAGCTAGGAGGGACTCACTTAGGGAAACAGGGTCCCCAGCAGAGTCGCCAGCTGTCGCAATCTACCTGCGAAAAAAACAACCGGCGAAAAAGGAAAGACAGAAGAGTCGCCACCGTGCGTTATTTATCCCAAAGGAGGGAAAGGAAACGCTCGAAGTAAACCTGAAAAAAGGAAAGGAAAAGATAAGGTCTCGCAACCAAATCTTGGGTTCGGGAGTCGATTATGCGAAGGGAAGGTATTGACACCCCTACGCATCCGTAGTACTCTACGGGATCCACTCTTGTAGTTATTGTCTAAAGGGTGTGGGTTATCTAATGTACTATTTACTAAAAAAAGGGTCAAAAGGAAATGACTCGCACAGATGTCGCATCCACTGCATACGTATCTCATGTGAATATGAGAATCAGAGTCTTCGTAGCTCGGCTACCTATGGGTTAGTGAGGAGTGTGTGCTCGCTAAGACGTCGCGTCTTATGCCTACGTATCTCATCTGGAATGAGAATCAGAGCAAGCCGTAGTTCGGCTAACTACGGGGTAAGGGTTGGGTTTTGGGCGAACGACGTTACTACACAATCTACCGGATGCTCGACCTTTGGAGACTTACTCGCCTGTAGTAGAAGGAGTAAACGTGTTCTTAGGAGAAGAAAAATCAATGAGTTTGGGTGTTTTAGGGATGCTTATGCAAAAGGGGTAATGAGGATAAGACCTCATAGCTCTTAACCCTGGACAGGGTGAGCTCATGACAAGGCGTGGGGGTTCAGAAAGGTGGAACCCTCTCCACTGACTGACCGGACAAAAGATCTGGGGTTTTTGTTCTGAAGCATCGACACGTAGTGTGATCTTAAAGAACGACGCACTGAATAACGAGGGATTGACTATTGATCCCTTTTATCCGTCAATTGCCTCTTCATGGAGGTCTTTAGGCAAAAAGTAGTAAAATGCGGGAAAGATAAAGGGGGTTAAGAGATCTACCACAGGGATAAAGATCCGAAGCAACAACAAATAAAGAGATAAGAAACCCAGAGATCTCTCAAGCTAGCACCATCAAAGAAAGCGAGTTAGTACAGGTAATCGGGATAAACCTCCAGGTGGTATCCCACAAATAAAATGGAACATCAGGCAAGCCATCTCTGCAAGAGTCATATGAGCCCTCACAAAATAAAACTCAACAAACAGGTTAGAGAAACAAGATAGGGTAATCAAGAGTTGCCCCCAAATCAAAATGTGACCATATGAATCATGCCATTAAAATTCACAAAAAGCAACCAAGGGTAGGTCTAAACCTCTTTTCAAACACATGCATCAAAAGGGTATCAAATTCACCCATAATACCTCATACATTCAGAGCATTCAAATTAAAAGCATAAAGTAATGGGAATAAGGCAAACTTGACTGGAGAGATCGAATGAAATTGAATTGCCCGGTTGGGTTTGCAAAGCAATCTGAGGGTTTATATGAGATAGAATTAGTTCTTTGCAGATGAGTTCCCTTCAGTCTCTGGAGGTTGCTCTGAACTCTGTTAGCTCTTCTCTCACTATCTTTTTCCCAGCCAGGGTAATAGGAATAGAATGGCCTTTTGTTTCATTGAAACTCTGAATTTATAACCTGATTTTTGTGGACCTGTGGGCTCAAATGAGAGAGACCCAAGTCCCAAATTTTTCTGTTATATTTTATTTATTTATTTATTTCTTTTTTCTTTTTTTTTTTCGTTTATTTTTTTTTTCTGTTTTCTTTTTATTTTTTTTATTGTTTTTACTTTTTATTTTTTTCAAAACACGTGGGCTTCGCCTAGCGAGCATGACAGTTCAAGAAATTCCTCTGAGCGTAGGTGATTCTGGTGGCTTTTCTTAGGACTCGCTAGGCGACCCATTCTGCTCGCCTAGCGAGCATGACAGCTCATGAACAAACTTTTGCTCCTTCAAGATTAACGTTTTGACTGACGAATAGACCCCATTTGAACATGTTGGAAGTAACTCAAGTCTTTCCCTTGTGTTGACTGATCATCTAAATAGAACCCACAAAGTGTCCTGGATGATGTTCAAGCTTCTTGGAGCTAATCCCGATTGACATGATGAAATGCAATGTATCTAATTCTGATTGATAATGATGAAATGCAATGTGAAATGTTAAATGACCTAAAAATGAATGCATGAATGAGGAGGGCAAATTTTGGGGTGTTACACCCACGCACTCATCTCCAATCTTATTTGGGAAGGTTGGGAGCTCACACGGAAGATGAAAAGCTGTGGATGTACTATTTTGAAGACAGTCTAACTAGAGCTTCTCGTGAATGGTATTCTCATTTGTCTCGCACTACCATCAAAAGCTGGAAAGACTTGGCAGAGGCCTTTGTCAAGCAATATCGATACAACTTGGACATGGCTCCAAATCGGACTTTGTTGCAAGGAATGTCCCAAATTGCCAAGGAGACCTTTAGAGAATATGCTCAGCGTTGGAGACAGATTGCTACGTCCGTCCAACCCCCTATGTCTGAAAGGGAGATGGCGGACATGTTCATGAACACTCTTCAAGGAAATTATATTGAGAGATTGGCTGCTTTCCCGTCAATCAGCTTTGCAGAGATAGTAATTGCTGGAGAAAGAATCGAGAGTCTGTTGAAGATGGGCCGAATTCAAGACAATAGTGCTTCCAAGAAACCGTTTGCTGGTAACGGTCAGCGAAGAAGAGAAGGCGAGACAAGCGTTGTGTATGCCGGCAGAGGCAGGTGTAGCACCTCAAATTTGCACCCTACCTTTTGTACATTCATTTCATATTAGGTCATTAACATAACATAGGCCACTGCATAACATTGCATTGTCCATTTGCCCAAGTGCAAGCTCAGCTGACAAATTAGGTCAAACTGATCAGGAGAATCAGTCAATCAAGCAAGCATGTGCTATTTTCATTGGAACAAAGCCCTATGGTTGATTTATCAAGTTCATATGGTCTAAGGATCATTGTGAGGTGATTTGGACAAAGATTGGATGCTCAGAAGTCATCAGTCAAGCTGAATTTCAGCTAGAACCATAGAAAGTCAACTGTGGTCAACTGTGCCTGATTTTATGGATTGGAAGGTGGGAGATGGTTTGAAAGGCCTCAGTCATGTCCATACAAGTCTCATTTGACATATCAAAGACCAAGGTTGAAGATTTGGAGGCCAGACAAGAAGTTTCCTAAAATGGCAGGTGACCTGTAATTTCAGCTGCCCAAAATGGAAAGTTTTTCTCCTCAAAATTACTTCATCATACATGCTTCAAATGGAATTTTGTCCAGCATGAAAGTTGAAGATCTTGATCTCACCATTCCAAAAAGTCCAAGAACTTGAAATTCCCATGTGTGGTTAGCAAGATATGGTCCAATCATTTTCAGAAAATGCCCGAAATCAAAGTGCCATAACTTTCACATGGAGTGGCCAAATTGGATGGTTTTTCTTTGAGCAAATCACATTTAATGTGTACTTTCATAATCCATCATCACATTTTGCCAAAAGCATTCACACAAAAAGGTCAATTTTCAAGTGCACTAATTAAAATCCAAGGGCAAAATGGTCCAATTTGAGAAATACTTGGAATTTTGGCATGAGGCTTTTTGCAACACTTTCTAAATGTCATTTGTGACCTGTTGGAACCAAGTTTGGACAGAAAAATCAGCTGGTTTGAGAAAGGGCATTTTGGCCACACACTTGAAAAATACACTTAACACTAATCTTTCCATTATGCTTAATCATGATTAATTTTGGATTAATGGATTAGTATATATTGTTAATTGTAACTGTAATCACTAAGCACTAATCATTTTTCAAGATCCAAACAGAAAATCACAAAAAACTCTCTCAATTCTCTCACTTTTTCTCCATTGTTCATAAACTTTTTTTTCTCAATTTCTCAATATTTCACCATTGTTCTTGCAAATTCTTGTGTGAATCTTCATGTGTAGGTAATTGGCAAGAACTGTTTGCATCAATTAGAGCTCAAATCCATCAAAAACTCCAACTGTCCAAGATCGTTCATCAATGGCAAATCAAGAATTCGAGCACCTGGAGTATTGTTGAGCTACCAAAGCTGTACCAATCATCTTCCTAATCAACATACTTCACCTGTTTTCGTGAATTGAAGCACAACAAGCACAAATTCGTCAACTGCCACCGATCAAGGTTGGAATTCGAATCTAACCGTTTGCCAAATTGAGATATGATATTTGTAGATCTTTCATTGTAGAATACCATGCTTCTTGTAGTTTTGATTTTAGTCAATTATTAAGAGAGATATCGTAGATTAAAGTTTAGATGCACAAACTTCTTTCGTTCGATTCGCTTTGTACACGAGTTTCTGGACAATTTCGTTTGCATATCTGGAATGTACGTACTTAGACCTTTCTATCCATATAAAATTTGTGCGTTTTCGTTGAGATTGGATCGAAACCGTAGCTGGGACTCAAGAACGCACATGAACGCGAAGAACGTGAAGAACCTGGGAAATTTCCGTGTTTGATCTTGGACCTTCGCATGGCAATTTCGAATATTGTTTCCCACCAAATTCCGGCGAATCACCACGTGACAGCAAATAAATGAAGTGCTGGGCGTTTTGCAGTAATTACGGAAACGCCATTGTAGCTTAATTAATTCATATAATCACTTAAATAATTATTCAATAATTCCACAAATCTTAAAAAATTCATAAAAAATTCAATATTAATCCAAATTAAGTGGGACTTTTTTTGATAGATTCCAAATTTAATCTACTTTTTTTTAGGCATAGTAGTGTAAGTTGTGCCTGGTAGAATTTTGGATTTGTATATTAATCTTGATCATGTGTGACAGATTTGCATGTTTTACCATTTTAATCACCAAATACTCATGCTTTATCCAAAATTAATGAAATTTCATATGATGATTCTTGACACGTTCCTGGAGATTTTGGTATATCATTTGTAATTTTTGGATCTCTGGATTGGTAGATATGATTTAATTAATTTGAGTGTGACAATTTGTGTCACACTAGGTTAGGTCAATTTCATGGATTTATTTGACATGCCTAGGCTTTTCCAATTGATCTCAAATTTTTCATGCTGTGTCCTGTATATGTCTAGTTTCACCATGAATTTTTGCATGAATTGTTGATTCATTTTCCATTTAATTGATAATTTTGATTGCTGTTTGGCATTTTTTGGTCTTTGCTAGACTAGTTGATTTCTATGTCTCATGAAATGCTCATACTATATCATGTGAATGTGAAATTTGATGGAGTGATTCATAACATGTTAATTGTTAGTTTGGCTTTGGTCCCATCCATTTCTTAATTGTTTTCACTGTTTGGCATGTGATTGAAGTTGATGCTCATTTTGTTACCATGTGTTGACTTGTTTGGATGTCTGCTGACTTTTTGATTTTCATTGACCTACTTCCTGTAGTCCAAATGGCATGAAAATTGATATGTAGATCTTTGAATGTGTCCTATTTAGGCTGGAATTTTTGTGGAATTTATTGAGCTGTTTAGGTATTTGTTTGAGTAAGATCATTCTGTTTGCTCATATATGATTCACATTTTCCTAGCTTGATCAAATTTGTGCATGAAATTAATTTGGTGTATAGTTTAGACATGAGACCAATTGGATTCCCTTTGTATTTGATTAATGTTGATGTTGATCATGATTCACTTGCTGTTTTGACTTTTTTCCTTCTTTTTGACCCTAGGCTTGTCCTAGTGGTCTTGTATCTCATGTTTGAATGTGATTTTCAGGTTAAGAGGCAAAATACCTTAAGGAGGTGGATTCACTCTTGATTGAGATATCATTTGACATTGTACACTAACATGTTTTGTTTTGTAGGATGTTTGGCTTTTGAGTTGCTTGCTCTTTGGTGCATTGGATTGTGTTTGTCTGTTTATAGCTAGTTGTTGAATCATTTGCTGTTTAGTTGTGTGATTGGTATACTGATGATATTTGATTGATTTCAGGTACATTAGTTGCTAATATTGCTTTTCTTTGCTTGATAAGCAATTTGCACTGAGGTATAACATTCTTGTCTCCATGTAGTCTGGAAGACCTGGCCTGTTACTTGGCCAGGCACCTGTCTGAAGTCCTCCTTAAAAGGCGATGTTTGTGATTGTTTACTTTTGTGCCAAGCAGGTAAAGACCTCAATGAGGCAATTGGTGGATCAAAGAGATATGCAATCTATCTCCCACTATTCTGTTGAGTCGTCCCCCTGCTCACACCACTGTGTTGATGCATTGGGACACAAACCCAAGATCTTGTACAATGTACAGTTGTGTCAGAGTCTTGAGCGTAGAAGGGTTCCCACATTCTGAACCCACGCTCCTTTGTCTGAAGCTCTCCCTGACCAGGGATAAGAGCTGTGAAGTCTCATCTTCACTCTCCTTTCATCAGCTTCACCTTAGCCCCTCAATGGCAAGGTTAAGAGCTAACCTTACCCCGATACAGAGGCTTGTTTGTTGAGGTTGATATGACCCCTCGACTAAAGCCTAGCCCTGATGTTTGAGCCCCTTGTTGGTGTGTTTATTTCATGCTGTATATGTTTGTGTGGTGTGATTGTATCCCCTAGGTTTGCTAGACTCCGCATAGTCTCGTTTGCATGTCAATTAAGGTAGCACGGTTCCTTCATATAGGACTTCCTTTCTTGCTTGAGCTTTCCTAAAACACAAACAAACATTATCCCCTCTTAAGGATACGTCAACTCCTTCTACTACAGGTGAGTAAGTCTCCAAAGGTCGAGCATCCGGTAGATTGCGTAGTGACGTTGTCCACTTAAAAAACACAAACCAACAGGAATAGTTTAGCCGAACTACGGCAACTCTGATTCTCATGTCCAGATGAGATACGTAGGCACGAGATGCGATGTCTTGTCGAGTTTGACTAACAACTAACACTAATTCTTTTCTCTCGCCCTCGTTGCGATTGAGACCTTCCCCTTCTCTTGCCCTAGTTGCGATCGAGACCCTTCTTCTTCCTGTGTTGGTGTTAGGAGGTGGATGTAAGCCCAGTGATTGGCATTCAGGCTCCACGTTTGCCTTCTTGTGTGTGTTTTGGTTCGGATGCTGATGTAAGTCCAGTGATTGGCATTCAGGCTCCACGTTTGCCTTCTTGTGTGTGTTTTGGTTCGGATGCTGATGTAAGTCCAGTGATTGGCATTCAGGCTCCACGTTTGCCTTCTTGTGTGTGTTTTAGTTCGGATGCTGATGTAAGTCCAGTGATTGGCATTCAGACTCCACGTTTGCCTTTGCTTGTGTTTGTTTGTGTGCGTGTTAGCCGAGCTACGGATGCTCTGATTCTTCTTCGTCCAAGAAGATACGTATGCATAGGATGCGACATCCTAGCGAGCATGTTTTTCCCCCAGGTCGAACTACTTTGACTCTGATGTCTATACCTGATAGACTAAGTAGGCCCAGGATGCGATATCCTGCCGAGTCAGTCTTGTTTGTTTTCTTGTGTCTCCTTCAGCCTGTATAGATGTTTATTTGAGCAGTGTTTTAGCAACCATTTTCCTTCCTATTGTGCGTGGATCCCGTCGAGTACGACGGATGCGTAGGGGTGCTAATACCTTCCCTTCGCATAACCGACTCCCGATCCCATTCTCTTTGGTCACGAGACCATGCTTTTTCCAGGTTTACTCTGAGCATTTCCTTTCCCTCTTTTGGGATAAATAACGCACGGTGGCGGCTCTGTTGTTCTTCGTTTCTCGCCGGTTTTTCGCGTAATGCGACAGCTGGCGACTCTGCTGGGGAAAGTGAAGTTGACCTGTGCTGGTCCATCTTCCCTAAGCGAGTCTCTCCTAGCGCTCTCTAGGTTGGGGCTTTGGTTGCTATTTGCTGTTATTTATTGCATTCATTTCATTTATTGTTTGCATTTATTGTTTGCATTTATGTTTGCATGCATCATACTATCATTGAGCTGTTCTCTGTGCAGGTGGTTCCTCTGTTTGGGGTGGGTGTTCTGAGTGGGGCTAAAACCCAGGCCCGAGTATACACCTAGGATTAGTGTGGTCTCACGTTCCTCATTTGCTATATTAGTATATTGTTGTAACTTGACATACCACAAGCCGGACGAGGTTCATTGGAGAGCTTTCCATTGTGGAATATTTCACTTTGGTTTAGTTATCTCTTCTGGGCTATTGACTCCGGTGACCGATCATTTCCCGGATCTTTGGTTTAGACGATCTTAAGAGAGCTACAATGGCACACCCGAAAGGGCAAACCCATTGAGTATCTTTGTCCGATTGTCGAGACCATTATCCGCCTTAGGATAACCTGATTAGAATTTACCTGTGAGGGAAGGGTGATTCTTACAGATGCATGTTCTGATGGTGACTTTGATGGTGACTTTTGGTTTCGTTGATCAGAGTCATATTTATAAGTCGGATTTATGGATCGTTATTTCTGGACGCCGGAGGTTTGACCCCGGTATTGATCAGAGGGTTCCGTTTATTTCGGATCCCTGGGCTGAATTTAAGGTTGCTCCGTTGGTGACTCGGTTCCTCAGATTGGGTTCAGATGACAGTTGACCAGTTGACTTTGGGGTTTCAGATGGTTGTGATCAGAGTTCGAGCCGAAGCTTCGATCCTGTGTCCAGATATGCACAGCTTGCCAGTCGTGTCTGCATCATGTGCATCATAGCATGTTTATTTTTCAAAAGAAACGCAATCAACAAAAAAAAAGAATCAATAAAAAATTGAAAAAAAAAGAGAAAAAAAAATGATCTCTGCATGCATATCATTTCTCAGGTACATTCCAGAGTCTGTTCACTGATAGATCCGGGTGCTCATTTACAGATGAAATTGTTGGTTTCACTCGGTACTCATTGCTCTTGTATACTGTGCCGTTGCTGCAGATTGCTTTTTTTTCGAAGATGAATCAGGCTCTTTGAAGGCCTGAGAAATGATCATTATCATGTGCATCATATGCATTAGCATCATAATCATAACATGTTGCATAACAGGTGTTCTAGTTCGGACTTCTCACTCTGGCTCCTGTCTGAGACAGGATTGTTGATCATCGTCCGCACCGCAACCAGATCGAATCATCAGAGGAGTATGGATCAGGTTCAGACTGAGTTGGCTGAGATGAGGGCAAACATGGCCCAGTTCATGACCATGATGCAAGGGGTCGTTCAGGGGCAAGAGGAGCTGCGAGCCTTAGCCCAGAGACAGGAAGCCATGATTCTGCCACCCAGTCGTGCTTCACCAGAGGGGGTCCCGTTAATGATCAAATTGCTGCTGTCACTATTCCCGTCAACAACTACGACGTGGATGATGATTTGAGGGGTATCATAATCAATGGACAGCCTCTTGCTATAGAGACTGTTAATGTCAGAGCAACCCGTACTCCGGTTCGCCATCGTGGCTCTTCAAGTTCGTTGAATTCTAAGAAGCCATTCTCTGGGGCACCAAAACGGGGAGAGAGTGAAACAAATGCTGTGCACCGGCGAGGGAGTGCGAACAGAGGACAATATCGTCAAGCTGCCGCTGTGACTATTCCAGCAACCCAACAGCAACAGGGAAGGCCAACTCAGCGGTATCAACACCAGCAACATCGTTCTCAACAGCAGGCTTACCAGCCTCCCAATGATAATCAAGCCAATACGGGTAATGAGAGGAAGAGGATCATTTTTGACCCGATCCCTATGTCGTACGCAGAGCTGTATCCCTCGTTGATAGAGCGGAACTTGATTACTCCCAGAGACCCGCCGGCTATACCCGTCAACCCTCGGTGGTGGTATAGGCCTGAACAACATTGTGTGTATCATTCGTGTGCTCCTGGTCATGATGTGGATAGTTGCTTTCAGTTGAAAATGAAGGTTCAAGACCTCGTGCAGTCAGGTATTCTGAACTTTGAAGACTTGGGTCCCCGTGTTAATCAAGCTTGAAGATAACAAGTCGCGGGCTGGCGTTGGCTTTTCTTCCGAGGCCTTCGACAAAGAGGGTTGTTCAAAAGCAGAGGCTGCTGATGCAAGAGATTCTGACAGTTGTCATCCCTGGCGGGATCTATCACAATTGGGTCACTGTGGGCGTTCCTACAGTTGTTCATAAGTCAGAGTAATAATCACTTTGTTTAAAAACCCTTCTCCCATGCCAAAAGGAGAAGTGATGACATTGTTGGCAACATTTTGTGCAATGATATTTTCATTCAAGTAAATGCATGTTAAACATTTGTTTTTCCAATTGTTTTCCCTTTTCGCTTTTTGCATGAAATTGGTGATCACAAAAAACCCTAAAAACAGGAATAAAAGCAATCTTTTCATCTGCATAACGATTGTCTTGTTTGTTTTCCAAAAAGTTTTTCATATCGAAATCATTATGCAGGTTATTTCTCAAACCCATTGAACATAATGATCGGACGTCATCTCCCAATTTTGAATTCCCTGTATTCGAAGTAGAAGAAGATGATGTTGAAGGGATTCCTGACGAGATTTCCCGACTTCTTGAGCAAGAAAAGAAGATCACTCAGCTGCATCTCGAGAATCAGCAGAACAACCAACTGGGGCATAAAAAAAAATCAATCAAAAAAAAAAAAACAACAAAGAAAGAAAGGGTGCAAAAGAAATCAAAAGAAATCAAAAGCAAAATCAAAAGAAAAAACAAAGGAAAATAACACCCTCAAAGTCCCAAGTTGACTGATGCTGAATTCGATCGAAAAGAAGAGATTAACTGCCAGGTGTCATGGTCAGTTATATCAGCAGAGAGTGACGAAAGCATTCGACTAGAAGGTCGAGTCTCGAGTTCTGAGAAAATGACCTTGTGCTCAAGAAAGTCTTGTCTTTCGTGCCCGATTCCAGGGGCAAGTGGACTCCAAGCTATGAACGTCCATATGTTTTCAAGAGAGCCTTTTCAGGCGGTGCTTTGACACTTACAGCAATGGATGAAGAAGTTCACTCGTCCAGTGAATTCCAGATGCAGTCAAGAAATACTTAGCCTAAAAATAAAAAAAGCAAAACAGCTCGCTAAGTCGAACACCCCAAAGGGCGACTTAGGCAAAAAGGAGCGTCTCGGTGGATTGAAAACCCGAAGGGGCGATCCAGGCAAAAGTTAGAGACATTTGAAAAAAGAATGTGCATCCCGCTAGATTGATCACCTCACACTGGGGCAATCTAGGCAAAAATTAGGGATTTGGCAAGTAACTGCATCTTGACAAGACTGTGCTCTATATCCGTCATCTGTCAGGAATTCTCGATTCGTTATCGACTGAAGCTTTGAATACATCGAAAATTCAGAATGGTAGAGGAAAGGTCATTATGTTCAATGTAGCCCTCTCCAATATATATCACCGATTTCAAACTTGTACAGATCTATGGAGTCTCGCCCTTTACAGACTACCATTCTATCACATCAATTTGAGCTTTTATCCAATTGTTTGCACTCTTCTTTGTTTCAACTCAACAAACGTTTTGCATGTTTTAATTGATAAAGTATCATTGTTTTCAAAATAAACAAATTTTTCACAAAATTGTTCTTAAACAAAGTGAACATTCACAATGATGAAAGGATACCTAGGAGACCCGCAGTGCTCTCCCAAGGGTGGTATGATTACCGACGGGTAAGACAGTCGTTCGTATCTCGAGCATAATTGTATCTTTGTCCTGTAGAACCTTTTCATGGTCTCTCCTCAGCGAGGTTGCTCAGTGCAGTGTTGGTTGAAGTTGTTCATCTTCACGTCCCCGACAGTGCAACATGTTTTCTCCAAGTCTCTGTTAGCCCTATGGTGGGGCATCCCTAATAGAGTGCTGTTTGAGCCCTATCGTGGGGCATCCCCAGCAAGGTTGTTGTTTTGGACATTATCGTGGGCCAGTTCTCAAGCAGTAGGTGTACTGAAGACTTCAATTTTCGTCTCTCCAGCAGAGCAGTCTTCTCCTCTCCCTGGCACGGATGCTTTTCTGCAACGATTCGGTATTTGGAAGATTGACGTCTCAGTATTCCGTCATTTTCTCAGGTAGGTCCTCAGCAGAGTGGTTGACATGAGGAACTTCATCGATGCCTATCTATTTTCACCAGAGATCTGGCTGATTCTTGGTATCTCTGTTCTCCAGCATGAGTGAGAAGTCAGTGCTCTCCCTACAGAGTTTTCATCAAGCAGATTTCCTCAGCAGAGTCTCCCCACAGAGTGGAGTATTTGATCAGTGGGCTCCCTAGCGGGGTTTTCATTCACTTTGCATTTTGAATGTAGTGATCATTGCATCCTCAAATCGCGTAGCATTTCCATTCATAATGGAGCATTACGCCATAGAAAAATTCAAACATATGCATTCATGTGTTAACCCGATCAGACCGTCTCCCCGGCAGAGGCAGCTTCTTGTTCGACGTCTGTACAGCGCTTTCGCTACAGTTGCTCCTGACGGCACTCAGGATTGGTACCCCCAGAGAGGTTTATTTCCTCATGCGTTGGTGAAAGAAAAACCTGGTTCTACCCAGTAGCCTCCTAGTAGATGTGGGTGTGTCTGATCTCTCCATGTAGAGTCTACCCCTTAGGCAGAAAGTGTCTACCATTTCCTTCTGCGCTCCCCACGAGTTGTGTCCTCGTGGATGACGGTTGTTTCCGTTCCCTCCCTTTGGGATGGGTTTTCCCTATTGAGTTTGTTCCTCATTAGGATGTCTTGATTCGGTTTACCTTTTTGGATCGATCCCAAATTGGCTTTCCATTGACTGTCTCTTGTGTTTCCCTGGGGCATAAATGAATAGTTGCTCACTAACCGGCACTCATTCATCTTTTCCTCAGCAGAATTTGGGGCCTCTACCTACAAACCGGTAGTTGTAAGTCCTATTGTTGTGGTTTTCTACCTACTAACCGGTAGTTGTAAAATCCCACTTTCATCCCCTAGCAGAGGTAGCCTTTGTGGTTCATTCTGTTTGTTGGCTTCTACCTACAAACCGGTAGTTGTAAGTCCTATCTTTGTGGTTTTCTACCTACAAGCTGGTAGTTGTAAAATCCCACGTTCTCCCCTTGGTGGAGTTAACCCTGTGTGCTCATCCTATCGATGACTGGTTACTTTCCCGTGGTTTTCTACCTACAAACCGGTAGATGTAATCCCCTATTTGCAGTTATCAGTACCCAGTTGGCGGTATTGATAGTCTTGTCCCCTCTGGATACTTGCCTTGATCAAGCAGTATTGTCCCCAGTGGGTTTCTCATTTCCCTTTGGATATTTGCTCCGAGTTGGCAACTTTATCCTCTTTTGATTGGTCATCTTTGCATACCTATTCCTGGTACCCGATGCCTTTCTTTTCGGTCGTTTATCCATTTAACAGCCTACAACCCGACTATGGATAATCTTCCATGCGAGATTATTATCTACGTTTTGACGGCTATAGATAATATGTCTCATGCACTCTCTGGTCAGTCTTTTGATTGTTTTCTCCAGCAGAGTAAGATTCGTATTCCTTGTGGAATCGAATTTCCATCATTTAACAAGTTTGCTTTCGCTCTCTTCAGGATGATGTCGGTCGGTTTATCCATTTAACAACCTGTAACCCGGTTATGGATAATCTTCCATGCGAGGTTATTATCTACGTTTTGACGGCTATAGATAATGTATCTCATGCGCTCTTGGGTCGAAGTCGTCCTCCCTGGTCGAGTAAGATTCGTATTCCTTGAGGAATCGAATGTCCATCCTTTAACAAGACTGCTTTTCTAGCCCTCTTCAGGATGTTGAGTGTTTTGGAACACAAACCAATTCACGTTTGGTCGGTCACCCGTTTCCTACCTACAACCCGATATCCGTGGTGTTCCTTCCTGTTTGCTCACTGTCGTGACCTTGTTCCCCAGTGAGATCCCCTGCAAGTGTGTAGCCTTGCCCTGACATGTAGATGTCAGTATCCCGTCAGCACCCGCGTGTGTTGTTTCTTTGGTGTCGGTAAACACCATCTTTCGGTGCTTTCCCAGTCAAGCGTAGTGTCTGGTCTGCTTTTGATGTCTGTGAACATCATCTTTCGATGTTCGTAACGTCGTCCCTTCCCTAGAAGATTCCTCCTCTCCGTTGGTGTCGATAAACGTCGAGTTTTTCCTATGCGTCCGTTGGCGTATAGTTGATATCTTTCCCCACAGGGTCGTCCCCAGAAGATTCCTCCTCTCCGTTGGTGTCGATAAACGTCGAGTTTTTCCTATGCGTCCGTTGGCGTATAGTTGTTCTTTCCCCACAGGGTCGTCCCCAGAAGATTTCTCCTCTCCGTTGGTGTCGATAAACGTCGAGTTTTTCCTATTCGTCCTATGACGTCTAGCTGTACCCTTCCCCATGCGGATTTACCTCTCCGTTGGTTTCGATAAACGTCGAGTTTTTCCTATGCGTCCGGTGACGTCTAGTTGCTTATCCCTCACAGATCATTCATTAATGACTGTTGATTCCCCTCAGAGTTTCCTCCTCTCCGTTGGTGTCGATAAACGTCGAGTTTTTCCTATTCGTCCTATGACGTCTAGCTATACCCTTCCCCATGAGGATTTACCTCTTCGTTGGTTTCGATAAACGTCGAGTTTTTCCTATGCGTCCGATGACGTATAGTTGCTTATTCCCTACAGATCATTTGGTAATACCATATGATTCCCCTCAGAGTTTTCTCCTCTCCGTTGGTGTCGATAAACGTCGAGTTTTTCCTATTCGTCCTATGACGTCTAGTTGTACCCTTCCCCAAGTGGATTTACCTCCCCGTTGGTTTCGATAAACGTTGTGTTTTTCTCATTCGTCCGATGACGTCTGATTGTATACCCTATTCCCAGTCATTCATTAATGTCTGGTTGATTTCCCAGCCAGAATCCCCAGTAGACATCCTATTTGGTGTCCGGTTGTGGTCTCCCTTTCGTCCTATGACGTCTGGCTGAGTTTTCTCCTTCTCCGTTGGTGTCGATAAACGTTGAGTCTCCCTTTCGTCCTATGACGTCTGGTTGAGTTTTCTCCTTCTCCGTTGGTGTCGATAAACGTCGAACTTCTCCCTTTCGTCCTATGACGTCTGGTTGAGTTTTCTCCTTCTCCGTTGGTGTCGATAAACGTTGAGTCTCCCTTTCGTCCTATGACGTCTGGTTGAGTTTTCTCCTTCTCCGTTGGTGTCGATAAACGTCGAACTTCTCCCTTTCGTCCTATGACGTCTGGTTGAGTTTTCTCCTTCTCCGTTGGTGTCGATAAACGTTGAGTCTCCCTTTCGTCCTATGACGTCTGGTTGAGTTTTCTCCTTCTCCGTTGGTGTCGATAAACGTTGAGTCTCCCTTTCGTCCTATGACGTCTGGCTGAGTTTTCTCCTTCTCCGTTGGTGTCGATAAATGTTGAGTCTCCCTTTCGTCCTATGACGTCTGGTTGAGTTTTCTCCTTCTCCGTTGGTGTCGATAAACGTTGAGTCTCCCTTTCGTCCTATGACGTCTGGTTGAGTTTTCTCCTTCTCCGTTAGTGTCGATAAACGTTGAGTCTCCCTTTCGTCCTATGACGTCTGATTGAGTTTTCTCCTTCTCCGTTGGTGTCGATAAACGTTGAGTCTCCCTTTCGTCCTATGACGTCTGGTTGAGTTTTCTCCTTCTCCGTTGGTGTCGATAAACGTTGAGTCTCCCTTTCGTCCTATGACGTCTGGCTGAGTTTTCTCCTTCTCCGTTGGTGTCGATAAACGTTGAGTCTCCCTTTCGTCCTATGACGTCTGGCTGAGTTTTCTCCTTCTCCGTTGGTGTCGATAAACGTTGAGTCTCCCTTTCGTCCTATGACGTCTGGCTGAGTTTTCTCCTTCTCCGTTGGTGTCGATAAACGTTGAGTCTCCCTTTCGTCCTATGACGTCTGGTTGAGTTTTCTCCTTCTTCGTTGGTGTCGATAAACGTTGAGTCTCCCTTTCGTCCTATGACGTCTGGTTGAGTTTTCTCCTTCTCCGTTGGTGTCGATAAACGTTGAGTCTCCCTTTCGTCCTATGACGTATGGCTGAGTTTTCTCCTTCTCCGTTGGTGTCGATAAACGTTGAGTCTCCCTTTCGTCCTATGACGTCTGGTTGAGTTTCCTCCTTCTCCGTTGGTGTCGATAAACGTTGAGTCTCCCTTTCGTCCGTTGGCGTCTGGTTGAGTTTCCTCCTTCTCCGTTGGTGTCGATAAACGTCGAGCTTCTCCCTTTCGTCCTATGACGTCTGGTCGAGTCTTCCCATTCATCCTATGATGTCTGGTTACCTCTCCGTTGGTCTTGGTAAACGTTGAGTCTTTCCCATTTCGTCCGCTGACGTATGGTTGTATCACTATCCTTCCAGTCATTCATTAATGATTGGTTACCTCTCCGTTGGTCTTGGTAAACGTTGAGTTTTTCCCCATTACGTCCGCTGACGTATGGTTGTATCCTTTCCTGGTTATCCCCAGTAGAGTTGTGTTACCTCTCCGTTGGTTTTGGTAAACGTTGAGTGTTTCCTAGTTGTCCGTTGGCATCTAGTTGAGATGATTTCTGTTCCCATTCATCGTGTGTCGATGTCTGGATGTGCTTTACCCTGAAAAAACAATAAAGAAAACAAGAAAAGAAATTCCCAGCATGGTGCAAATTCTACGGTTCTTGGTATTCAATCCCTGTTTACCCTAAAAGTCTGACAGCCGTTGCTCTCATCCGTTTGGGTTCCCAGTTGATTGAATAGGGGCAGCTGTAGCACCTCAAATTTGCACCCTACCTTTTGTACATTCATTTCATATTAGGTCATTAACATAACATAGGCCACTGCATAACATTGCATTGTCCATTTGCCCAAGTGCAAGCTCAGCTGACAAATTAGGTCAAACTGATCAGGAGAATCAGTTAATCAAGCAAGCATGTGCTATTTTCATTGGAACAAAGCCCTATGGTTGATTTATCAAGTTCATATGGTCTAAGGATCATTGTGAGGTGATTTGGACAAAGATTGGATGCTCAGAAGTCATCAGTCAAGCTGAATTTCAGCTAGAACCATAGAAAGTCAACTGTGGTCAACTGTGGTCAACTGTGCCTGATTTTATGGATTGGAAGGTGGGAGATGGTTTGAAAGGCCTCAGTCATGTCCATACAAGTCTCATTTGACATATCAAAGACCAAGGTTGAAGATTTGGAGGCCAGACAAGAAGTTTCCTAAAATGGCAGGTGACCTGTAATTTCAGCTGCCCAAAATGGAAATTTTTTCTCCTCAAAATTACTTCATCATACATGCTTCAAATGGAATTTTGTCCAACATGAAAGTTGAAGATCTTGATCTCACCATTCCAAAAAGTCCAAGAACTTGAAATTCCCATGTGTGGTTAGCAAGATATGGTCCAATCATTTTCAGAAAATGCCCGAAATCAAAGTGCCATAACTTTCACATGGAGTGGCCAAATTGGATGGTTTTTCTTTGAGCAAATCACATTTAATGTGTACTTTCATAATCCATCATCACATTTTTCCAAAAGCATTCACACAAAAAGGTCAATTTTCAAGTGCACTAATTAAAATCCAAGGGCAAAATGGTCCAATTTGAGAAATACTTGGAATTTTGGCATGAGGCTTTTTGCAACACTTTCTAAATGTCATTTGTGACCTGTTGGAACCAAGTTTGGACAGAAAAATCAGCTGGTTTGAGAAAGGGCATTTTGGCCACACACTTGAAAAATACACTTAACACTAATCTTTCCATTATGCTTAATCATGATTAATTTTGGATTAATGGATTAGTATATATTGTTAATTGTAACTGTAATCACTAAGCACTAATCATTTTTCAAGATCCAAACAGAAAATCACAAAAAAACTCTCTCAATTCTCTCACTTTTTCTCCATTGTTCATAAACTTTTTTTTCTCAATTTCTCAATATTTCACCATTGTTCTTGCAAATTCTTGTGTGAATCTTCATGTGTAGGTAATTGGCAAGAACTGTTTGCATCAATTAGAGCTCAAATCCATCAAAAACTCCAACTGTCCAAGATCGTTCATCAATGGCAAATCAAGAATTCGAGCACCTGGAGTATTGTTGAGCTACCAAAGCTGTACCAATCATCTTCCTAATCAACATACTTCACCTGTTTTCGTGAATTGAAGCACAACAAGCACAAATTCGTCAACTGCCACCGATCAAGGTTGGAATTCGAATCTAACCGTTTGCCAAATTGAGATATGATATTTGTAGATCTTTCATTGTAGAATACCATGCTTCTTGTAGTTTTGATTTTAGTCAATTATTAAGAGAGATATCGTAGATTAAAGTTTAGATGCACAAACTTCTTTCGTTCGATTCGCTTTGTACACGAGTTTCTGGACAATTTCGTTTGCATATCTGGAATGTACGTACTTAGACCTTTCTATCCATATAAAATTTGTGCGTTTTCGTTGAGATTGGATCGAAACCGTAGCTGGGACTCAAGAACGCACATGAACGCGAAGAACGTGAAGAACCTGGGAAATTTCCGTGTTTGATCTTGGACCTTCGCATGGCAATTTCGAATATTGTTTCCCACCAAATTCCGGCGAATCACCACGTGACAGCAAATAAATGAAGTGCTGGGCATTTTGCAGTAATTACGGAAACGCCATTGTAGCTTAATTAATTCATATAATCACTTAAATAATTATTCAATAATTCCACAAATCTTAAAAAATTCATAAAAAATTCAATATTAATCCAAATTAAGTGGGACTTTTTTGATAGATTCCAAATTTAATCTACTTTTTTTTAGGCATAGTAGTGTAAGTTGTGCCTGGTAGAATTTTGGATTTGTATATTAATCTTGATCATGTGTGACAGATTTGCATGTTTTACCATTTTAATCACCAAATACTCATGCTTTATCCAAAATTAATGAAATTTCATATGATGATTCTTGACACGTTCCTGGAGATTTGGTATATCATTTGTAATTTTTGGATCTCTGGATTGGTAGATATGATTTAATTAATTTGAGTGTGACAATTTGTGTCACACTAGGTTAGGTCAATTTCATGGATTTATTTGACATGCCTAGGCTTTTCCAATTGATCTCAAAATTTTCATGCTATGTCCTGTATATGTCTAGTTTCACCATGAATTTTTGCATGAATTGTTGATTCATTTTCCATTTAATTGATAATTTTGATTGCTGTTTGGCATTTTTTGGTCTTTGCTAGACTAGTTGATTTCTATGTCTCATGAAATGCTCATACTATATCATGTGAATGTGAAATTTGATGGAGTGATTCATAACATGTTAATTGTTAGTTTGGCTTTGGTCCCATCCATTTCTTAATTGTTTTCACTGTTTGGCATGTGATTGAAGTTGATGCTCATTTTGTTACCATGTGTTGACTTGTTTGGATGTCTGCTGACTTTTTGATTTTCATTGACCTACTTCCTGTAGTCCAAATGGCATGAAAATTGATATGTAGATCTTTGAATGTGTCCTATTTAGGCTGGAATTTTTGTGGAATTTATTGAGCTGTTTAGGTATTTGTTTGAGTAAGATCATTCTGTTTGCTCATATATGATTCACATTTTCCTAGCTTGATCAAATTTGTGCATGAAATTAATTTGGTGTATAGTTTAGACATGAGACCAATTGGATTCCCTTTGTATTTGATTAATGTTGATGTTGATCATGATTCACTTGCTGTTTTGACTTTTTTCCTTCTTTTTGACCCTAGGCTTGTCCTAGTGGTCTTGTATCTCATGTTTGAATGTGATTTTCAGGTTAAGAGGCAAAATACCTTAAGGAGGTGGATTCACTCTTGATTGAGATATCATTTGACATTGTACACTAACATGTTTTGTTTTGTAGGATGTTTGGCTTTTGAGTTGCTTGCTCTTTGGTGCATTGGATTGTGTTTGTCTGTTTATAGCTAGTTGTTGAATCATTTGCTGTTTAGTTGTGTGATTGGTATACTGATGATATTTGATTGATTTCAGGTACATTAGTTGCTAATATTGCTTTTCTTTGCTTGATAAGCAATTTGCACTGAGGTATAACATTCTTGTCTCCATGTAGTCTGGAAGACCTGGCCTGTTACTTGGCCAGGCACCTGTCTGAAGTCCTCCTTAAGAGGCGATGTTTGTGATTGTTTACTTTTGTGCCAAGCAGGTAAAGACCTCAATGAGGCAATTGGTGGATCAAAGAGATATGCAATCTATCTCCCACTATTCTGTTGAGTCGTCCCTCTGCTCACACCACTGTGTTGATGCATTGGGACACAAACCCAAGATCTTGTACAATGTACAGTTGTGTCAGAGTCTTGAGCGTAGAAGGGTTCCCACATTCTGAACCCACGCTCCTTTGTCTGAAGCTCTCCCTGACCAGGGATAAGAGCTGTGAAGTCTCATCTTCACTCTCCTTTCATTAGCTTCACCTTAGCCCCTCAATGGCAAGGTTAAGAGCTAACCTTACCCCGATACAGAGGCTTGTTTGTTGAGGTTGATATGACCCCTCGACTAAAGCCTAGCCCTGATGTTTGAGCCCCTTGTTGGTGTGTTTATTTCATGTTGTATATGTTTGTGTGGTGTGATTGTATCCCCTAGGTTTGCTAGACTCCGCGTAGTCTCGTTTGCATGTCAATTAAGGTAGCACGGTTCCTTCATATAGGACTTCCTTTCTTGCTTGAGCTTTCCTAAAACACAAACAAACATTATCCCCTCTTAAGGATACGTCAACTCCTTCTACTACAGGTGAGTAAGTCTCCAAAGGTCGAGCATCCGGTAGATTGCGTAGTGACGTTGTCCACTTAAAAAACACAAACCAACATGAACAGTTTAGCCGAACTACGGCAACTCTGATTCTCATGTCCAGATGAGATACGTAGGCACGAGATGCGATGTCTTGTCGAGTTTGACTAACAACTAACACTAATTCTTTTCTCTCGCCCTCGTTGCGATTGAGACCTTCCCCTTCTCTTGCCCTAGTTGCGATCGAGACCCTTCTTCTTCCTGTGTTGGTGTTAGGAGGTGGATGTAAGCCCAGTGATTGGCATTCAGGCTCCACGTTTGCCTTCTTGTGTGTGTTTTGGTTCGGATGCTGATGTAAGTCCAGTGATTGGCATTCAGGCTCCACGTTTGCCTTCTTGTGTGTGTTTTGGTTTGGATGCTGATGTAAGTCCAGTGATTGGCATTCAGGCTCCACGTTTGCCTTCTTGTGTGTGTTTTAGTTCGGATGCTGATGTAAGTCCAGTGATTGGCATTCAGACTCCACGTTTGCCTTTGCTTGTGTTTGTTTGTGTGCGTGTTAGCCGAGCTACGGATGCTCTGATTCTTCTTCGTCCAAGAAGATACGTATGCATAGGATGCGACATCCTAGCGAGCATGTTTTTCCCCCAGGTCGAACTACTTTGACTCTGATGTCTATACCTGATAGACTAAGTAGGCCCAGGATGCGATATCCTGCCGAGTCAGTCTTGTTTGTTTTCTTGTGTCTCCTTCAGCCTGTATAGATGTTTATTTGAGCAGTGTTTTAGCAACCATTTTCCTTCCTATTGTGCGTGGATCCCGTCGAGTACGACGGATGCGTAGGGGTGCTAATACCTTCCCTTCGCATAACCGACTCCCGATCCCATTCTCTTTGGTCGCGAGACCATGCTTTTTCCAGGTTTACTCTGAGCGTTTCCTTTCCCTCTTTTGGGATAAATAACGCACGGTGGCGGCTCTGTTGTTCTTCGTTTCCCGCCGGTTTTTCGCGTAATGCGACAGCAGGGGCAGAGGATGCCCTAATTATTATCAAGATCAAGTGGCCGCAGTCGCTATTCCAACACCTGCTCCTCAACAGCAATAACAACCGCAGTATCATCCGCAACAGCAACCCAGGTACAACAATCAACAACAAGGAGGTAATCCGGGTCATCAGAGACACTATCAACAACGTCCAAGGCAGACGGACCGGCTCATTGAGCCAATCCCCATGCCTTATTCTGTATTACTTCCCAGGCTGATTGACCTGAATCTGGTTACGTTAAGGACTCTGGCCCCACCAATCGATCCCAATAATTTGCCTAGAGGTTATGATGTCAACGCCAGATATGCTTTTCACTCCAACACACCTGGCCATACTACAGATAATTGTAAGGCTCTCTAGCTAAAGTTACAAGATTTGAGAGATGCCCAGGCTATCAATTTTTCTCCAGTGCCTAATGTTATCCAAAACCCTATGCCAGCTCACGGCGGGCAGAGGATTAATGCTGTTGATAGTGGGGAAGCTTTGAATTTGGTTTCTGATGTGACTAAAGTGAAGACTTCGCTATCGGAGGTTAAAGACCGACTCTTGAAAGGACAAATTTTCTCGGGCTGTGGGGAAGAGTGCAGAAATTGTCAAGCTGCCGAGAACGGATGTGACAGTTTGAGAAGAGGTATTCAGCAACTGATAGATGAAGGTTGTCTTCAGTTCGATCAGACCCGTCCAGTGAAGAATGATGTGTCGACAGTGACGATTTATTTCACTCCTGAAGAAATATATGTTTCCGAGAGACCCGCTCCGATAACAGTATATTTCCCAGAAAGTACAGAACCAGCAACGGTGAACGTCGAAAGTCCAGCACCAATTACAATTTACTCTGACAGCCCTTAATCGAGTTTGGTTAGTCCAGTCACCATCACGGTACCAGGACCTGTTCCGTATGAGAAAGACAGTGCTATCCCGTGGCACTATGGGGTTGATATCTACTTCCAGGGGCGGAAAGTTAACAGGGAAGACATTGACATTGGTAGCTCCGCTGTAGACAATGTTGGAGGGGTTGGTGGCTTCACTTGCAGTGGACGCCTATTTGCACCATCAACATTGCGCACGAATACTGAAGCTGAGGCAGCTGCCAAGGCTAAAGGAAACAGGTAGCCACCGAAGAGGTTACTACTGAGGAAGCTCCTCCTAAGACCGCATTCGAGAAGGAAGTGGATGAGTTTATGAGGATTATCAAGAAAAGTGACTACAAGGTAGCCGACCAGCTAAATCAGACACCCTCAAAGATCTCCATTCTCTCACTATTGATGTGCTCTGAGGCGCACAGAGCAGCCTTGTTGAAAGTACTGAATATGGCCTATGTTCCACCAGAGATAACTGTTAACCAGCTGGAGTCGGTAGTTTCAAATGTAAACGCTAGCCATGGGCTAGGTTTCACCGACTACGACCTGACATCGGAGGGCAGGAGTCACAACAAAGCTTTGCATATCAAAATGGAATGCAAAGGGGCGGTGCTTTCCCATGTTTTGGTTGCTACAGGCTCTTCTCTGAATGTTCTTCCAAAGAAAGCCTTAATGAAGTTGGATTGCGATGGCATCATCCTGAAGCCAAGAAATTTAGTTGTGAGGGCTTTTGATGGCTCTAAGAGATCTGTCTTTGGCGAGATTGAGTTGCCAGTTAAGATTGGACCGCAGGTGTTCAAGAGCACCTTTTGTGTGATGGATATCCAGCCTGCCTATAGTTGTCTGCTAGGTCGGCCTTGGATTCATGCCGCCGGTGCTGTTACTTCTACTCTCCACCAGAGGCTCAAATATGAACTAGAAGGTCAGGTCGTCACTGTCTGTGGTGAAGAGGATATTTTTGTTAGCCACCTGTCTACATTTAAGTATGTGGAGATGGATGGCGAGATGCATGAGATGCTGTGTCAGGGCTTCGAAGCCATAAACATCAGTGAGGTCGCGCCCAAAGCTGTCTTTTCACCTAAGTCCGAGAAGGTTGGGACTTCTATCTCTTCATACAAGCAAGCTGTTGAAGTGGTTAAAGCTGGTAATGCCCAAGGCTGGGGCAAATTTGTGGAGCCAGTCATCAAAGAAGACAAGTTTGGATTGGGGTTTACTCTGGGGTCTCAGAAGAATGAAGCCGGTACTTTCTCCAGCGGGGGTTTGGTTTCTCCCCACATCGTCAATGCTGCAGATGAAGACAAGGATGACAACGACTGTGACTTAGATAGCTGGATTCGCTCGTGTGTCCCGGGAGAAAAGCTCAACAATTGGTCGTCCGAAAATGTCGTCCGGGTTACTCTACTGAAAGAGTAATTTTGATTGTTTTCCTTTTATCACATGCATAATAAAGTCTTACACCTTTTTGCCCGAGGTGTAATGACTCATCTGTAGGGTCATCCATTTAATTATATTTCGCAATTATTTTCATCATCAATAAAGGACAGCTTTTGCAAACAATTTTGCGTTCTCTTTCTTTCAATTATTTTTTTTACTTTTAGAAATGGCAATGTTTCTTTTCCGTTCTTCCTTCCAAAAATCTCTCGTTCTAAGGTAAAGCATGATCCTCCATCATGCAGAGATGATCACCCGGATCTCACTGCTAACGACACTGCTATGGCCAAGTATGACTTCGACAATCCTATCTATCAAGCCGAAGAAGGGGTTGAGGAAGATTGTGAATTGCTTGAAGAGTTAGCCAGGTTGTTGAAACAGGAAGACCAAACTGTTACACCTTATCAGGAGGTGATTGAGACCGTCAACATTGGTACCGAAGACGACAAGAAAGAGATCAAGATCGGGGCCAGTCTACAGGCCGAGGTGAAAGAACAGTTGATCAGTTTGCTTCGTGAGTACGTCGACATCTTTGCTTGGTCCTATCAAGATATGCCAGGTTTGGATACAAACATCGTTGTGCACAGGTTACCGTTGAATTAAGATATGCCGCCGGTGAAGCAAAAGTTACACCGAACTCATCCCGACATGGCAATGAAAATCGAAGACCGTTGATCATGTACTTGACAGTGTTAGAAGGGTCAATGGGTTGTGTGCTCGGTCAGCATGACGAGTCAGGTCGAAAAGAGCATGCAATATACTACCTTAGCAAAAAGTTTACCGACTGTGAACAAAGATACTCACTGCTCGAGAAAACTTACTGCGCTTTGGCATGGGCTGCTCGCCGACTAAGACAGTATACGTTGACTCACACGACTCTATTGATATCAAAGATGGATCCCGTCAAGTATATTTTTGAAAAGCCAGCGCTTACCAGAAGAGTTGCTAGGTGGCAAATGACACTGACAGAGAATGACATCCAATACACTTCATAAAAAGCCATCAAAGGAAGTGTCTTGTCAGACTATCTTGCAGAGCAACCAATTGATGATTACTAACCTATGAGGTTCGACTTTCCTGATGAGGACATCATGTTTCTCAAATCGAAAGATTGCGAGGAACCACTCCCGGACGAGGGGCCTGACCCTGAATCCAAATGGATTATGATGTTTGATAGGGCGGTCAATGTCAATGGTCGCGGAGTTGGTGCAGTATTGATCACGCCAGAGGGGGTTCATATGCCATTTTGTGCCAGAATAACTTTTCCTTGCACCAACAATGAAGCCGATACAATCAGCTGAGCCTAGTTGAGGAAAAGAGACTAGCAGCTATATGCCATGGCCAACTATATCAGAGACGAATGAAGAGAGCGTTTGATCAGAAAGTATGCCCTCGGGAGTATCAAGTCGGCGAATTGGTACTCAAAAGAATTCTTCCTTCCAACACAGATCGCAGGGGCAAATGGACACCGAACTATGAGGGTCCATACGTGGTTAAAAGGGTTTTCTCTGGCGGAGCTTTGATGCTAACAACCATGGATGGCGAAGACTTCCCATCCCCTGTCAACTCAGACGCAGTTAAAAAATACTTCACATAATTGACCCGCTGGACAAAAGGAAAAGAGTCCAGGCAAAAAAGGGCATCCCGACGAACAAAAAAAAAAAAAGAGGTTCAGGCAAAAATTAGGGATATAAAAAAAAAATGTACACCCGGTGAGTCAAAAACCCGAAAGGGCGGCTCATGCAAAAAAGGGGTCCTGGTGGATTGAAAACCCAAAAGGGCGATCCAGGAAAAAGTTAGGGAATAAACGAATGACTACGATCTAAGTTCATCCGTGTTATATCACCGTTTCATTCAAGCCGGCAATCTCCGAAGGTTAAAGATCGACTAATCATCCACTTCAGAAAGCAAGATGAGTAGAGTGTCTTGAGGTCATACGAGCCATAGCAGAGTCGAAACTCAGTGGGACCCGTATCCACATTGCCATTAGGATAATTTCTTTTGTTCAATTTATAACGATCACCTCATTTCAGGGATCAGCTTCCTGATGTACTCGCCTATTCCTGGCACAAATTTTTCAACCAATGAAAGTCAAATAATTCAGTTAAAAGGCCTCTTTATTTTTCATTTATCAGTGTGTTTGCAATAGATGTCTGAATCTTTGATGAAACATATTGCATCTGAATATAATGGTGGCTTTTGCAGATGATTTGCACAGGAAAACATTTAAAATTGCTTTGAATGTGTTTAATCCCGGACGGTGAATTCGAACCGAGTAATTCCCCCGGGACATACGTGTGTGTTTGCAGGTCACAGGAACCGGACTCCAAGTCATGAATCCTCATCCCCAAGCGGTCGACAAAGTCTCTCCTTAGCAGAGCATGTCCCCCAATAGAGTTGCACCTTGTATCCCCAGCACCAGCGGAGTAGTTGCATCCCCAACAGACAAGAGGATGGTGTCCCCTATGTTCATCCCATTCCCCAGCAGATTATTTTTAATAGATTTGTTTTGATCCTCAGCCTGAGGATGATTAGCAAGTTCATATCCCCAGCAAAGGTCGATTCCTACGACATTTCTCCAGGAAGTGCTTTCCCCACAGACTCTCCTCACAGAGCCTCGCCAAACAAAGTTCCCATAGTTGATACTCTCCCCAGCAAGGTCAACTTTTCAAAAATCCGATTTATTTTCGGTGGCTCCCCGGTCCTGGCAGACGGATCATTCCCCTTAGAGCATTCAAGGATTGGTGCAGCGATCCGTTCCCTACCAGAATTTGCTTCCCCAAGCAGATTTCTTTTTGCACCATGCATAACACTGGCATTTGCATGCATATCATATCAAGCATATGCATAAGCTGATAAACAGGTTCTTCAAAGCAGACTGAAGAGTTACTTTACAACCAAAGTCATGAGATTCAGCCAGAGGATCGAGTGTGTGTGATCCAGCATGAGGGCCAGTTCAAAGATTCAGCCTGAGAATCGTTTTTCAAAGAGCCAGCCTAAGGTTTAATTTGAAGACTCAGCCAGAGAGTCGCCTGCAAGCGTTACTTCCCCAGCAAGCCAGCTGGAGGAGTAGATTGACAGCTCAACAGAAAATCAGCCTACAAGAGGATCCAACCCGCAGATCACAATTTAGAAAACAAAAGTCTAATTGAAGAGTCGTTACAACATGTTCTATCCTGAAGAATATGTACGAAGCCCAAAAAGTGGAATATTCTCGAAGTTGCATATCCAACATGAAGATTGGGTGTAGATTTCGAAAGAGGGTCAACCAGCGCATGCCTCAGGTGCGAGATCCTAATGATGGGAATTTATCAACGAAACAATCCAGATCTAGCCAGAAGATCGAAATCAGATTCAGCCAGAGAATCCAAGAGAATCGATTCAGCTAGAGAATCGAAGCAAGTAGATCTAGCCAAAAGATCGAAGTCAGGTCTAGCCCGAAGACCAAGAATAGATTCAGCCAGAGAATCAAAGAGAATAGATTCAGCCAGAGAATCAAAGAGAATAGATTCAGCCAGAGAATCAAAGAAAGAAGATCTAGCCAAAAGATCGAAGTAGATCTAGCCAGAAGATCGAAGAAGATCTAGCCAGAAGATCGAAGTCAGATTCAGCCAGAGAATCAAAGAGAATCAATTCAGCCAGAGAATCGAAACAAGAAGATCTAGCCAGAAGATCGAAGTAGATCTAGCCGAGGATCAAAATCGTATCCAGCCCGAGGATCAAAATTAATATCCAACCAGAGGACTAAATTAAGTATAGATTCAGCCAGAGGATCGAAACTCCAGGTTAAGTCAGAAGACCGATTCAGATCCAGCCAGAGGATCGGAAGAAAAATAAACAGCGCGGTGTATTTCAGCATTTTTGTGGTGTTCTCAGAGCGCAAATTTTTGGGCTGTCTTTGGTATTCAATCACATCTCACCCTGTTTGTCTGATAAACTGTTCGCTTTCATCCGGCTCGGGTTAGCTGATGATTGAATAGGGGCAGCTGTAACACCCCAAAATTTGCCCTCCTCATTCATGCATTCATTTTTAGGTCATTTAACATTTCATATTGCATTTCATCATATCAATCAGAATCAGATCCAAGAAGCTTGAACATCATTCAAGACTCTTTGTGGGTTCTATCCGGGTGATCAGTCAACACAAGGGAAAGACTTGAGCTACTTCCAACAGGTTCAAATGGGGTCTATTCATCACTCAAAGCGCCAACCTTGAAGAAGCGAAAATCTGTTCCCAAGCTGTCATGCTCGCTAGGCGAGCAAAATGGTTCGCTTAGCGAAAGGAAATGTCATGCTCGCTAGGCGAGCAAATCCTTCACTAGGCGAAGCGCACGCGTTTTCAGAAAATAACAGAAAGTTATGGGCTTGAGTTGCCCTCATTTGAGCCCACAAAGTCACAAAAACCAGGCTATTAATACAGAACTCCATTGAGTCAAACAGGGGGATCCCTATTATCAGAGAGGAAAAAGAAACAGAAACCTACGAACTAATCTGCAGCAACCTCCAGGCAGCTCTGAGAAGTTCACTCTGACTCACACACTTTTTCACCCCCATCTCATGCAAACCCTAACACTGCTTTGCAAACCCAACCGGGCAATTCAATTCCATTCGATCTCTCCAATCCGGTTTACCCTATTCCCATTACCTTATGTTTTTAATTTGAATACTCTGAATGTATGAGGTATTATCGTGAGGTTTTGCCCACGGGTTTAGATGTGCATGAATGTGTAGGGCAATACCTTGAATGTTTTAATCACTTAATTTCTGAAATGGAGACCACAGGGTTTGGGGTTTCCGAGATCGGACTGTTATCAATGAAGAACCCAAAACCTGCAGGCGTTCGCTGGCACCTTCGCTAGGCGAGCCTGAACCGAGGCTTCGCTAAGCGACGCAGCAGCGATCGCGACAGTAGCTGTTCCTTCTGTTTGCTCCAATCTGTTTTGTGTTTGGCATGACGTTGTTTTCTCCTGATTCCATCCTGTTACTCTAACCTGTTTGTTGAGTTTTTGTGAGGGCTCACATACTCTTGCAGGGATAGCTTACTTGGTGTTCCATTTTATTTGTGGGATACCACCTGGAGGTTTATTCCGATTGCCTGTACTGACTCACTTCCTTTGATGATGCTAGCTTGAGAGATCCCCGAGTTTCTTATTTCCTTATTTGCTGTAGCTTCGGATCTTTATCCGTACGGTAGAGTTCTTGATTCCTTTATTTTTCCCACATTTTACCGCTTTCTTAGTTGGAAGAGCTCGATAGGAGGCAATGTTTTGCGTGTTTACTTTATGCATGTTTGTTTTGTATGGTTTGATAGTCTCCCGTTTGCATGTCTATTAAGGTAGCGCGGTTCCTTCGTCTAGGACTGCCTTTTTGCACGAGCATCCCTAAAACACCAACAACTCATTGATTTTTCTTCTCCTAAGAATGCGTTATCTCCTTCTACTACAGGCGAGTAAGTCTCCAAAGGTCGAGCATCTGGTAGATTGTGTAGTAACGTCGTTCACCCCAAAAACATGACCCTTACCCCGTAGTTAGCCGAACTACGGCTTGCTCTGATTCTCATTCCAGATGAGATATGTAGGCATAAGACGCGATGTCTTACCGAGCATATATCCCCCTAACCCATAGCCAGCCGAGCTACGAAGACTCTGATTCTCATATTCAGATGAGATACGTATGCAGTGGATGCGACATCCGTGCGAGTCATTTTCTTTAAACCCCTTTTTAGTAAATAGTACATTAGATAAACCCACACCCTTTAAACAAGAATAAAAAAAGTGGATCCCGTAGAGTAATACGGATGCGTAGGGGTGCTAATACCTTCCCTTCGCATAATCGACTCCCGAACCCAAGATTTGGTTGCGAGACCTTGTCTTTTCCTTTCCTTTCTCCCAGGTTTACTTTGAGCGTTTCCTTTCCCTCCTTTGGGATAAATAACGCACGGTGGCGACTCTTCTGTCATTTTCTTTCTCGCTGGTTGTTTTTTCGCATTTAGGTTGTGACAGGGAGATTGGAGAATCCAGCAACGTCAAAGTTACCCCAAATGTCACAAATTCGACTAAACCACCTGTAGGAAGGAAGTTGTTTCCAGATGAAAACAAAAATCAGAAAGTTCAGGAGGAATAAATAAGAGAGGAAGAAATGCTCACTGACGACTTTGAGTCTGACAAAGTGTCATCTGTTAATATGAATTGCAATGTGGTGTCAGTTCTGCCATACAAATATAATCAGAAGACGGAGATTGAAGATAATGAGGAAGTAGATGTTGTGGAGATGGCGAAACATAAACCTGTGTGTTACTATGTTCTCAACAAAGGCGCTGTCGAAGAGCAGAACGCTCTTTTTGAAAGGCCCCACCAAGGGATGCAGAACCATCTCAAGCCCTTATACATTAGAGCTAAAGTCGAAAATGTGGGGGTGAATAAAGTTCTGGTGGACGGAGGAGCAACAATCAATCTGATGCCTCAATTCATGTTGAAAAAGATAGGTATGTTCGATACTGATGTTAAACCTCACAATATGGTATTGTCGAATTATGAGGGTAAGATAGGACAGACTCTGGGTGTCATACAAGTAGATCTGACTGTTGGATCAATCACAAGACCAACAATGTTCATGGTGATACCTGCGAAGGCGAATTACAACTTGCTGCCAGGAAGGGAATGGATACATGGAATAAGGGCAGTTCCTTCGACCATGCATCAGAGGGTATCCATCTGGAGAGAAGATGGTGTAGTAGAAAATGTTGAAGCTGACCAAAGTTACTTCATGGCAGAAGTGAACCATGTAGATAAGAAGAACTTCGACAGGAACTTGGCTCATATAGGACCATGCCGCCCAGCTGAAGACGGCTACGCCCCAAATAAGAATGCTCTGTATTTCTTGACTCTTCATCCCAATAGCTTTCAGTGGGATAGGGAAATTATGGGGGACCCATAAGAAGGGGAATCATTTGAAATACGGACAACAGGCTGGGATGAAGACCTGTATTATGCCTGAGTCTTCTTTTTTCAAAAAGATTTCGGCCTACATGGCTGAGAACAAAAGAAAAGCGACTCTCGAAGCCGAAATATCTAACATGGCTGACGAAGCCACATATGGTTAAATTTATAATACAGGACCTGGGGGTATTTTAAACCAAAACCCCCTAACGAACAGGTGCCCATGGAATTAACAGAGCAAAGGTTAGATGCCATCTATGACGAAGAGCCTCTGGGATTCAAAAAAGATCCAGTAACGTTGAGTAAGAAGATGCTAACGCAAGATCCTCTTGAAGAAACTGATCTTGGAGATGGGAGTTCAAAAAGAATCACCTACATCATCACTAAAATGGACCCCAAGTTGAAAGTAAGAGTTATTGAACTGCTAAGAGAAAACAAAGATTGTTTTGCTTGGGACTACGATGAGATGCCTGGTTTGAAGAGGGACCTGGTCGAATTGAAGCTGCCTATCAAGGATGGCAAGAAGCCCATCAAGCAGACTCCAAGGAGATTCGCCCCAGAGATCCTCTCAAAGATCAAAAAAGAGGTCGAAAGACTTCTTCGATGCAATTTCATCAGGACCACAAGGTATGTCGAATGGATTGCAAACATAGTTCTTGTTATCAAGAAAAATGGCTCTTTAAGAGTATGTATAGATTTTCGTGATCTAAATGCAACAACTCCTAAAGATGAGTATCCAATGCCTGTGGCAGAGATGTTGGTTGACTCAGTTGCAGGCTATGACTATCTTAGCATGCTTGATGGATATTCTGGCTATAACCAGATTTTCATTGCTGAAGAGGATGTTTCCAAAACAGCCTTTCGATGTCCAGGGGCAATAGGCACTTATGAGTGGATAGTTATCCCCTTTGGTTTAAAAAATGCTGGGGCAACATACCAGTGAGCAATGAATTCTATATTCCATGACTATATATAGACATTTATGCAAATTTACATAAATGATATTGTGGTAAGATCTATATCAGACGAAGATCATCTAACCCATCTCAGCCAATCATTCGAAAGAATGAGAAAACATGGCTTAAAGATGAATCCTCTTAAATATGCATTCTTTGTGCAAGTTGTAGATTTTCTGGGCTTTGTGGTCCATAAAAAGGGGATAGAAATCAATCAGAATAAGACGAAGGCTATTATGGAGACCAAAGCACCATCAACTAAGAAAGAATTGTAATCATTATTAGGAAAGATAAACTTCCTGAGAAGATTCATCTCAAACTTGAGTGGTCGAACTCAAGCCTTCTCTCCCCTCCTACGCCTGAAACAAGAGAGGTTCGAATGGAATGATGAACATCAAAAGGCATTTGACAAGATCAAACATTATCTGACGAATCCTCCTATCTTGGCACTACCATGTGGGAAAAAGCCTATGAGACTGTATATATCAGCCTCCGACACTACTATAGGTAGCATGTTCGCACAAGAGAATGAAGATGGCGTCGAAAGAGCCATTTATTATCTTAGTAGGGTTTTAAATGATGCAGAAACTAGATACACTTCAATAGAAAAGTTGTGTCTTTGTTTGCATTTATCTTGTACTAAACTCAAGTATTATATAAAACCTATTGATTTATACGTCTCTTCACTCTTTGATGTCATTAAGTATATGTTATCGAAGCCAATAATGCACAGTAGAATTGGCAAATGGGCATTAGCCCTCACTGAATACTCTTTAGCCTTTATGCCTTTAAGAGCAATGAGGGGACAAATAGTATCATACTTTATTGTAGACCACACAGTGGTCGAAAGTTCTCAACTTCAAGTTGAGTTAAAACCTTGGAGATTATTCTTCGACGGTTCCACTCATAAGGACGGAAGTGGAGTTGGGATCATGATAATTTCTCCTGATGGAATTCCAACAAAACTCAAATATAGAATCGAAGGTCCCCTTTATTCTAATAACGAGGCAAAATATGAAGCCCTCATTGCAGGACTTGAGGCTTTGTTGGAATTGGGGGCAACTAGGGTCGAAATTAAAGGAGAATCAGAATTAGTAATTAAGCAACTAACGAAGGAGTACAAATGTATAAAAGAAAATTTGATTATGTACTTCGTCATTGCAAATAGGTTGCTCAAAAAATTTGAATACATAGATGTAAGACCCTAATTTTGACCCTAAGATCCCTCATGGCACCATATCATTGCACATTGCATTTGCCTCAAGGATCATAGCATCTTGGCTCCTTACCTTTGGGTTGGGACTTGTGTGAGTTGGTTTGAGACCACCAAGCATGCTTGAATTGTATATTATTGCTTTTGTTATTTTTTTTACTTACCAAAATCACAAAAATATGTCACTAACATCTTTTGTTTTGTAGCTTGAGCAATCATATGATCCAAGGCTCCTAGGAGGCCCCTATGCTCAAAGAATAGCCAGATGAAATTGAAAGCAAGCATGACAATGGTTCCCAAATCTCTAATTCATCATATATGCCTACCAAGTATCTGAATTTGTCAATTTGATCAAGATGAACCAAGGGGTTTGAGGATTGTTTCCCAAGGAAACCCTAATTCAACTGTGCATCAACTGTGCCTTGCTCATGAAGCAACCTCAACCCATGATCAAATATAATCAAGGGAAGTTATTTAATTCATCATTTAATGCATATTTGAGCTTATTTGAGTGTCCTCAATCATCAATTCATCAAGATTTGAAGTTTGGACTTGAGAAGTTGATCAATCAATTCATCTGACTATTTTGAAATCCACTGAGACCTAACTTTTGATGTGTTTGTCAAATGATGATGACACCAAGATATACAATGTTCTTAAGAACCATATGAACAACTTTCATGTTCATAAAAAATTTATTTGAAGCTTGGAAGGTCATCATTCATTTCAATACATTATAGGTCATTTTGACTGAAACCCTAATTTTGGGTCAACTTCCCAAGGACCTAACTCACTCATTTTTCATGATTTTTAGGTGGGATCAAATGAATTGGAAATTTTAAGATGTCTAATTAATTTTTTATGTTGAACAAATTTTCATAATCCTAAAATAAACACATGTGATAATGCAAAACATTATAGGTCACTTTGGACCAAAGCCATTGAATCTTGAAAAAGTCCAACTTCAAGTGCCCATAACTTTTTTATCAAAAATCCAAATGATGCAAAATGTAAGTCCAAATTTATTGTCTTCAAAATATCTACAACTTTGATGTTGAAGGTTTTATAATTTGAGGCTTGCATAATTGAAACATAAGGGCTTGAAGTTGGTCCATTTTGACAAAATTCTCATACACATGTTTTGCACCTTGAACTTTATGATCAGTTCGCATTAGTTTCCCAACTCCAAATGGATTTTTGTTCAACATAACAATTAATCCTCATGTCAAGACCTTTCCAACCATTACCCACATGACCATGTTTAATTTTGGCAAGGTGCATATTCGAAGAGGAGAAGATTTATGTGCATTTATGGAAACAATATTGAAACTCCATGCACAATCCAATTCCACCATATATGCACGTCCAAAATCATTTTGCTGATGTTAAGCTTGCATTTCCAATTGCATTTAGGCCTCCCATGCGCCTGTACAGGCCCATGCATGGAGGCCCTCACTTCATGCACACATGAACTTTGCATGACTTACATCACCTTGTGCTATAAATAGAGATGCTCAGCTTCATTCATGATCAACCTTAAGGCGCCTTACATGCTGCAGAACTGAATCCTCACCCTCCATTAAAGGAATTTTGCATTTCACTTTCAATTTTTTCAGTTTCAATTTTCAACTTCCTTGGTTGATTATTGAACTATAATTCCTTAGCCTAGCTCTATTTCCATCTCAAGAACACACTGCTATCAAGAATTGGGAAGGATCGTGCCTCATAGATCTGCACTTCAAAGGTTGTTGTTCAAACCTTTTCAATTCGAAACTCACTGCTTCTTGCTCATTTCTTGTGTTTGTTGGCTCCTCTGAAATCCTCTCATAAGAGGCAATTGATTTGTGTACTTAATTTCATCAATTCATCAAGTTCAGATTGAACACCATAATTTTCTCTCTCAGATTTCTCCTTTTATGAGAGTCTAGAGGAGAAACCAATGGTACAGGTGTGATGTACATCACCCCAGCTTTCCAATGATATGAGGATCGTCCATTTTGGTTGAGATTTTATGACCTGCAAATTCCACCGGAGCTAGCATGCTCGCCGGAGAAGAAGGTGGTGTACACCACCGTCCCCGTTGCCAGATTTAATTTGGACCGTTGATGATGATTTCCAGATTGAATCATGGTCTTCCAATGTTATGACCATTTTAAATGATTTGTGTTTCTCAGTTGACTCTGATCCATGGTGCGCGCGCGTCTCTCCTCCTTTGGATGTGCCCCCTCATTTAATGAGCTTGATCCAACGCGCCATGATTTTCCTATTTTCTAATTTATTCATTTTATTTTCTTTATTTCCTTTTATTTCAAAAATTCATATCTCTTTCATTTTAAATCCAAAAAATATGGGACCAATTGCATTATTTCCCTTTTTAATTCTAGTTTCTGAAAATGATTTTTAATATTTTTTATTTTGTCATTTGATATTTTTTGTGAATTTTCTCTTTTCTGGTTATTTTTAATTCATTTTAAATAGTTTCCAATATTCAAAAAATGCAAAAATATTTTCTTAACACCTTTGAATGATGATGAATCTATGAAAAATATTCTCATCAATTTCTTAACTGTTTTGGGATTTATTTGAGATTTTAGTTCAATTATGTTATTTTTTATTCTTTTTTAATTGTTCAAAAATAGTTTCTGGTTTCCAAAAATGCTGAATTTTTTTGTCAAACCTTGTTTGACCTTGTTGAACTTAGGATGATCCATTTGGACTTTTCCAAGTTGATTTGAAATGGATTTGAAGTTTGACCTTTATTTGTTTATTTTAATTCAAGTATTACTTTAATTCACAAAAATACCAAAAATATTTTATTTGTTTCTTGACTTCTAAGCTTCATCTTGCTTTTGTTTACCGTTGATTGACTTCAATTCTATTCATGTTTGATCAATGTGTGTTGGATATCTCATTTGAATTCCATTTATGTACATTCTTATTCTTCTTCTTCTTTTTTCTTTTTGATCAATGAGTTAATGATTGATGGTTGGCCTTGACATATGAGGGGCTTAACCTTCTTTGATCTAAATCTAATTCATCTTAATCAAAGATCAAGTGAATGGCTTTGCATTAGAGATAGGTTGCTTCTTGGTCAAGCGAAAAACCTAAATCCATACAAGATCATTCTTCTTTTCTTTTGGCATGGCAAGTTGTAGGAGCTTGGCTTACTAGTCATAGTCTCTAACTTGTGTTTGTTGCCTATAGTTTTATTGACCGGCCTCAGATAGGTGTGACTATTACATTAGTCCACTTACGATTGCTTAACATAGCGCTAAATTGCCTTATGACACACTAACACTAACTACTAATGACTAACTTTTAATTCAAGTCATTTAATTCTTGCAATTTACTTTTATGCAATTTAATTTCTTACACATTTATTCATTTGCTTTTGCCCTTTGCTCACTTGAGCTCATGTTTATGCTTATGCAATTTGCCTTTTGCTCACTTGAGCACATTATTGTGTATATACTATTGTGCTTGTTTTGTTTTGATTGTGTGAACCCAATGCAAATGGACAAAAGGACTTAGATTTTAGGACCTTACCTATGCTAAATGGAGTCAAAGAGCAACCAGGCCTCATGCCTTTAGAATGCTATAAAAGAAGAAAAATGTCAAAGAGCAACTAGGCCTCATGCCTTTAGAATGCTTAATCTTGAAGAAGACTTGGAAAGGACTTAATTCTAAACTCACTCTTGTCCATTCTTTCTATTGCATTGTGGAACTTTTTGATGTGTGTGTTCTTATGTGCTAGGGATCCCAAACTTTCCAAGTAGAAAAACCATTGTCATGAGCATCCAAAGTGAGAGATACAAAATCCATTAGAAGATTCCTAGGAGCTTGATTGTTATTTGTATGATTGCTTGAGTTATTTGCTATTTGCTTGCTAATTCCAAAGGATGGGAGCTACTTGGATCATCATTATGATCTCAAGAAGGGAACTTCATTGTGGTTTTATTTCTCTTCCTTCATCTTTGCATGTTTAGGACCTAGCTATTCTTCTTCTTACCTCCACTCTAACCCAAGCCAAACTTTTGTGCAAACATTAACATTGTTTTCAAAAATTAGAAACCTAAGCACTATGCTTTTGATTTTTCAACTTCTTTTCATAATACTTATCTTGAATGGAATCCTTAAGTAAACTTTGACCATACTTTGTGAATACTTTTCATTTGTAAATACAACTCACTCAATTGTTTTGTGGTTTCAATGGCCACTTTTGCCAAAGCTTTTCATAAACATTAGCTATTAGGTTTGAGTTATCCTAGAGGTTGATATAATACTCACCTATATCCTTAGTGATGGACTATAAGACTTCCATGCTTATTATAGGGTTAACCCCTCACTAGCATGTTGAAGCTCTCCTCACATGGTGGATTTGTGGTTTTTTTAGGTTGAGTTTTCTCCCTTTGATAACAAAAGACCTTAAGGCTTTTGACCAATCATTTCACCAACTTCTTTTTTAGTTTTTTACCCTGAACTACGAGGTTTTGATCCTACCTTTTTAAGATGGTACTTAGGAAATGAGTTCATCCATTCAAACACAAAATTGTAAATAATCTATACATTCTTCTCTCATCTCCCCAATCATGTTTGCACAAATATTTTTTCACAAATACCAACCTACCTTGCAACATTAGTGAAAAGGGATCCCTTAGAGTACTAAGGATGTTTTGGGTGCTTAAAACCTTCCCATTGCATAACCAACCCCCTTACCCAGATCTCTGACATTTTTATTAGTTTTTGATTTGATAAAACTTCTCGATTTTTGTTCGCTTTCTAACCTTTCCTTTGGATAAATAGAAGTGCGGTGGCGACTCGAATTGTATGATTTACTTTTGATTTAGTCAATAAATATAAAGGTAACGAATACCCCACTATAGAAAAGTGGCGACTCTGATGGGGAACCTTTTCCTAGTGGGTTTTTCCTACTTTTCACATTTGTTGTATTGTATGTTTATATTATTTGTGACATATTTTTGTGCAAATTTGGGATTACTGTATTGATTGTAATGTATGAATTACTTGATATATTAATTGCTTGTGTGCTTGGTGGTCTCTTGTGAGATGAGTTCTATACCTGAGCTCAAGTGCACTTATGATAGGAGAATGACATAGTCTTGTTGACTTGTGTGGAGTTATTCCTTAGCAAGTTGACTTGCAAGCCCATTCGCTTGGTGGAGGTTATGTTGGGATCAATAATGTCACACGAGTAGTCGTGGTTAGGCATTACTCTTTCCAATATATGCCTTAGAAGCCAAAGACCTTAGATTACCTAGCCCATCTTGGCCTATTTTTAGGACGTAGTGCGAAGGTCGTTCAAGTGTAATATTTGATACGATTGTTACGCGATACTACACTCATAAGAGTCTCTCTTGAGAATATATTTGGAATACTAGTAGTCGTTTATCCGATAATATTCGAAAGATGGGATGATGACTATGGGAACCTCTTGTAGAACATGATTGTTAGGTTTAACCATAGTACACTCCCTTTGGGTGGTTCTTAACCGAGACTCCATGCTCGTGACTTGCAACAAACCCTTGATTCATGGTTGATCCGTTCTTGTGTATCCTTAATATGAATGGAACTTGGGTGTTGATAAGGTGCAAACCATAATCCACCAAAATGGATGTTTGATATTAAGGATGACTTGATCCATCCCATGACCTTTGTGTGGTGTGATTTGCTTGATCCTTGAGTGTGATTGTTGCATCCATGCATTCATGCATTCATACACATCCATATCATCAACAATGATTTTTTTTTCAAGGAACTTAAGAGGTCTATTTGCAAATTTTCAGACATGGATAAGCAAAGAAGGAACACAAAGAAGTACAGTTTTAAACAACCCGACTTGAAAGAGTTAAGGAGTTTGACATCCTATGTATTAGACCTTTTTGAGTTCAAGGCTCGTCATGGGAAGCTTCTGTCTATTCTTGCTACTCAGGTGGATGAAGGTCTGATGAGTGTGTTGGTGCAGTTCTATGATCCCTTGTACCGTTGCTTCACATTTCCGGATTTCCAGATTTTGCCTACGCTTGAGGAGTATGCCCATCTTGTGGGTATACCTATCCTGGATCAGTTGCTGTTCAGTGGCATAGAGAGAGTCCCTACTTCTCAAGAGATTGCTGATCTGTTGCATATAGATGAGTCTATTGTTGGTGCTCATATGACTACCAAAGGTGGAATTCAAGGCCTCCCATCTGATTTCCTCATTGCTCAAGCTACTTTGTATGGGAAGGCCATGAGTGAGGACGCCTTTGAGGCCATATTTGTACTTCTCATCTATGGGCTAGTGTTATTCCCCAACATCGACAAGTTTGTGGATGTGAACGCCATTAGGATTTTTTCTACTCTCAATCCCGTTCCAACTCTGTTGGGGGACACTTATTTCTCTTTGCATATGAGGAATGCAAAGGGTGGTGGTACCATTGTGTGCTGTTTTCCTCTGTTGTACAAGTGGTTTATTTCGCACTTGCCACAGACGGTCGCCTTCAAGGAGAACAAAGGATGTCTACGGTGGTCCATGAGACTTATGTCTCTCACTAATGATGATATCTTTTGGTATAACCGTATATATGATGGTGTGCAGATTATTGACTGTTGTGGTGAATTCTCCAATGTGCCTCTTCTTGGTACATGTGGTGGGATTAACTACAACCCTGTTTTAGCACGTCGTCAGCTTGGGTTCCCCTTAAAGGATAAACCTAATAACATTTTGTTAGAAGTTATGTTCTTTCAAGAGGGTAAAGATCCCCAAAACTTGAAGGGCAGGATGGTCCGCGCTTGACGCAAGATTCATAGAAAGGGAAGGAAAGAGCTTGGTCCAAAGATTTGTATTGCTTTGGAACCCTATACCTCTTGGGTTAGGAGGAGAGCTTCTGAGTACCTCATGCCTTATGATTATCCGAGACCTACACCTACGGTTATGGTTGTGCCTTCGACCCTCCCTGACCAAGGAGTAGAGGAGTTGAGAGATGAAGACTGTTCGCGTGCTTGGGTCCGTGAGCGAGAGGAGCTACTTCAGCAGCTTAGAGATAAGGATGCATTGATAGAGTTTCTTGAGCATCAGGTTATCGACGAGCCTGATGATGTGGTGACTTCTCTTCTTCCTCAGTCTTCCAAGTTTTGGAAGCGGAAGTACGATCGACTCGCCAAGGAGAAGGCAAATATGGAAGCAACCTATGAGAGAGAGGTGAAGAGGCTTCGTGCAGCTTATCTTCCGGTCTCGAGAGCTTTGGATGATTGTTTCTAGGGTTCCATAGGATGTTCATTTTCCTTCTCTCTTATATTGTATTTGGTTACCAAGACTGTACTTTTTTGTTGTAAAAATATTTTCCAGATATTATTGATACGATATTTCCATATATGTCTAAATGATTAATATTTCCAAAATATTTGCAAATAGGACTCTAAAGTTCCACCGATTAAAAAATAAATCATATGCACAAGCATTGCATGCAACATGTGCATAAGCAGGTTTTGCTCCGGGCTTCTTGTTCAGTGGTCTAACTCTGTGTTATTCATTTATTTTGAAGACAAGCTGACGCACCGATACTACACCAGAGTCAACTCATCAAAGCTGATGGATCACCTAGAGCAAGAGAATAGAGAATTGAAGGAGGAAGTGGCAAGATTGACTGCCCTGATGGAGTCTTTCTTGGCCGCCCAAAGCCAGTCTACTCCAACGTCTTCAACCCCTCCCCAGAGGATAGTCATTTTTGAGATTGCCTCCTCAACCATGCTTGCTGCTAGTGCCCACTTTGCGCCTACTGCTATGCCAGCTGGGTTTCCCTGGGGGATGCCCACGAACTTTGTTCCAGAGGGTCTCGCCCCAACGTTTGCTTCTTTACCGACATCTAGCCCGGTCCTTGCTGTGCCACCTCCAGTCCTGCATACTTTGCCGAGAGTAGATGACACCATTTATCACTCTGAGCCCTCTGGGGCCCCAGACGTGTATGAGAAAATGGATGCTATGAATGATCAATTCCTTGAGCTGTGCAAGGAACTCAAAACTCTCAGAGGGAAGGACCTCTTTGGAAAATCTACTGCTGAGCTTTGTCTTATGCCTAATGTCAAGATTCTTGTCAAATTCAAAGTGCCTGACTTTGAGAAGTACAAAGGAAATACTTGCCCGCTCAACCATTTGGTTATGTATGCACGTAAAATGTCGAATCAGACCGACAATGATCAACTCCTGATCCATTATTTCCAGGATAGCCTGTCTGGTGCCGCATTGAGATGGTATATGGGTTTGGACAACGCGAACATTCGCTCCTTCAACGACCTTGGCGAAGCCTTCGTCAAGTAATACAAATACAACATTGATATGGCTCCCGATAGGGACCAATTAAGGGCCATGTCCCAGAAGGATAAGGAAACTTTTAAGGAGTACGGCCAGAGGTGGCGAGAATTGGCTGCACAGATTGTTCCTCCGCTAGAAGAGAAGGAAATGACTAAGATTATTCTGAAGACCTTGAGTTCATTCTATTATGAGCGGATGATTGCTAGCGCTCCTTCTGATTTCACCGAGATGGTAAACATGGGGATGCGTCTAGAGGAAGGAGTCAGGGAAGGGCGCCTGACTAGAGAAGAAGGCTCTTCTGCCAAACGTTATGAGGCGTTTGCGAAGAAGAAAGATGGAGAGGCACATGTTGTGACCTCCCATGTTAAATCCAGAAGACCCTCTATGAAGAGGAAGACCGTGCGTCTCGCCGGTAACCAGCACCAGATGGCTCATATAGCACCTGTGTTTAGAGAAAATCAGCAATATCAGCATCATAATCAGAACCAACAACAGCAACATCAACAATATCAATAAAAATAACACCGTCCTCAACAGCAGGCCTACCGGCCTCGAAACAACAATCAGACCAGTACAAGCTATGATAGGAAAAGGGTCACTTTTGATCCTATTCCGATGAACTACTCAGAGCTATATCCTTCTTTAATTGAGAGGAAACTGATCACTCCACGTGACCCACCTACTATACCTACCAACCCTCAGTGGTGGTATAAGCCTGAGCTTCACTGTGTTTATCATTCTGGTGCTCCCGGACATGATGTGGAGAATTGCTACCTGTTGAAGACCAAGGTTCAAGACCTTGTTAGAAGCGGTATATTATTTTTCGAGGACGTAGGTCCTAACGTGAAGAAGAACCCATTGCTCGAGCATGGGAAATCTGCTGTCAACATGGTTCAGGATTGCCCTGGCAAATATAAGGTCCGATATGTCAGCCATATCCGACAATCTTTGGTCGAGATGCACAGACTGTTATGTGGATACAGTCACTATGAGCACGACCATGACAGTTGCCGTGTTTGCACTGTCAATGAGAGAGGACGTCGTCGGGTCAGAAATGACATCCAAGAAATGCTGGATCAAGGTGTAATTGAGATACTTCATAATCGGGATGAGGATGATGAAGTTAATGTAATATCACCTGTATTTAGGATACCTGAGCCTGTTGTCGTCCGATATGATGGCAGCAAGCAGAAGGCTTCTCCTACTCTCATAATTAAGCCATCCGACCCTGTGCCCTACTCTTCTGACAAAGCTGTTCCCTATCGTCATAATGCGGTTGCATTGGGAGATGGGAAGGAGGTGCCTCTACCCTTCACTTCTGTTGTTAACATTGTTGATGTCAGTGGTCTGACCCGTAGTGGTCGTGTTTTTTCGGCGCCGCCGAAACCTCAGGCTGACACTAGAAGGGTTGATACTGCTGATAGTGTCATTCGTCCTTTGGGGAATTCTTCTGTTTCTCTGAATCAGGCACTTGCTGTTAACAGACCTGCCGCCACTGTTTCTAGAACTCCTGTCCCTGCTGGCTAGGATGACATGATGAAAGAGGATTGTGATGAGATGCTAAGGCTCATCAAGAGGAGTGAGTACAATGTTGTAGATCAGCTTCTACAAACGCCTTCAAAGATATTTGTGTTGTCTTTGTTAATGAACTCTGAGCCACACCGAGAAGCCTTGCAGAAGGTGTTGGACGTAGTGTATGTAGATCATGACGCAATAATAGAACAATTTGATAGCATTGTTGCAAACATTACTGCTTGTAACAATTTGAGCTTCTGTGATGCTGATCTCCCCGAGGAGGGAAGAGACCACAATTTGGCACTTCACATCTCTATGAATTGCAAGGATGATGCCTTATCTAATGTGCTGGTAGACACTGGATCATTGCTGAATGTGTTGCCAAAATCCACTCTGGCTAAACTTTCATACCAGGGGCCTCCCATGAGGCAGAGTGGAGTGGTCGTCAAAGCTTTTGATGGATCGCGCAAGACAGTGATTGGCAAGGTTGAGCTCTCAGTCAAGATAGGACCTAGTGATTTCCAGATCACTTTTCAGGTCATGGATATCCACCCATCATATAGCTGTTTGTTGGGCAGACCATGGATTCACGAGGCAGGCGCCGTGACATCCACCCTACACCAAAAGTTGAAGTTCGTCAAGAACAAAAAGTTGGTGGTGGTAGGGGAGAGAAGGCTCTCTTGGTTAGCCATCTATCTTCCGTTTCTTATATTGATGCTGAGGACGAAGTTGGGACGTCGTTCCAAGCTTTGTCTATTGATGAGCCTTCTAAGAAAGGAACTTCTTCATTTGCGTCCTACAATGATGCGAAGTTGGCCATTGAGCATGGCGCAACTACTGGTTTAGGACAAATGATCAAGTTGGAAGACAATAAATCCCGGGCTAGCATAGGGTACTCTTCAGGCACTTTCAATAAGCATGGGATGTTTCAGAGTGGTGGTTTCATCCACACGGTTGAGGACCAGGAAGCTGCTGCTATTATGGAAGAGGAGGCAGAGGAAGATTCATGCAATTTTGTCATCCCTGGAGGGGTCTGCAATAATTGGGTCACTGTTGATGTTCCAACAGTTGTCCATAAGTTAGCGTAATGTTCATTTTGTTTAAAAAACCCTTCTCCCATGCCAAAAGGAGAAGTAATAACATTATTGGCCCATAAATACAATGATATTCATTCAATAAATTCATGTTAAATGTTTGTTTTTCCAAATTATTTTCACTTTTTGCTTTTTGCATGAAATTGGTGATCACATAAAACCCTAAAAATAGAATAAAATCAATCTTTTCATCTGCATAATGATTTGCCTTGTTTGAATTCTAAAATCTCTTTTATATCCAAAATCATTATGCAGGTTGATCAAACCCATTGAACATAATGATCCAACACCATCTCCCAACTTTGAGTTCCCTGTATTTGAGGTCGAGGAAGATGATGTTGAAGAGATTCCTGATAAGATTACCCGTCTACTTGATCATGAAGAGAAGATCATTCAGCCACATCTCGAGAATTTGGAAACAGTTAACTTGGGGTCTGAAGATTGTGTTAGCGAAGTGAAGAATGGGGGACTCCTTGAAGAATATGTGAAGAAGGGGTTAATTGAGTTGCTGCAAGAATACGTCGACGTCTTTGCCTGGTCATATGAAGACATGCCTGGTCTGTATACTGGTATCGTGCAACATTTCCTGCCTTTGAAGTCTGAGTGCGCGCCTGTGAAGCAGAAGCTCAGAAGAACTCATCCCGATATGGCAGTGAAGATTAAAGAAGAAGTTCAGAAGCAAATTGATGCAGGGTTTCTGGTGACTTCTACATATCCTCAATGGGTGGCCAATATTGTGCCCGTGCCTAAGAAAGATGGAAAAGTCCGAATGTGTGTGGACTATAGAGACTTGAATAAAGCTTGTCCGAAAGATGATTTTCCTTTACCACATATTGATATGTTGGTAGATAATACCGCTAAATTCAATGTCTTCTCATTTATGGACGGATTTTCCGGTTATAATCAGATCAAAATGGCACCCGAGGATATGGAGAAGACAATATTCATCACACCTTGGGGAACATTCTGTTATCGAGTGATGCCCTTCGGTTTGAAAAACGCCGGAGCCACGTATCAACGAGCTATGACTACCTTGTTTCATGATATGATGCACAAGGAGATCGAGGTATATGTTGACGATATGATTGCAAAGTCAAGAACGGAAGTTGAGCATGTAGAGCACTTGTTGAAGCTTTTTTAGCCTTTGAGGAAGTATAAGCTTCGTCTGAATCCTAACAAGTGTACATTTGGAGTCCGTTCCGGCAAGTTATTGGGCTTTATTGTCAGTGAAAGAGGTATCGAGGTTGATCCTGCCAAGGTCAAAGCAATACAAGAAATGCCTGCGCCCAAAACTCAGAAGCAAGTCTGAGGTTTTCTTGGCCGCTTGAATTATATTTCCAGATTTATATCCCACATGACTGCCATATGTGCGCCAATATTCAAGCTCCTCCGGAAAGATCAGCGTCATGATTGGACCGAGGATTGCCAGAAGGCCTTTGAAAGTATTAAAGAGTATCTGTCTGAGCCACCGATTCTGTCTCCGCCTATGGAAGGAAGACCCTTGATTATGTATCTGACTGTTCTTGAAGACTCTATGGGTTGTGTCCTTGGTCAGCAAGACGAATAAGGGAAGAAAGAGTATGCCATCTACTATCTGAGTAAGAAGTTCACTGATTGTGAGTCTCGATACTCAATGCTTGAGAAAACATGTTGTGCTTTGGCTTGGGCTGCTAAGCGCTTACGCCAATACATGTTAAATCATACGACTTGGTTGATATCCAAAATGGATCCAATCAAGTATATCTTTGAGAAGCCTGCTCTAACTGGGAGGATTTCCCGTTGGCAGATGCTATTGTCTGAGTATGATATTGAGTATCGAGCTCAGAAGGCTATTAAAGGTAGTATCTTAGCTGACCACTTGGCACATCAACCAATTGATGATTATCAATCAGTCCAGTATGACTTCCCAGATGAGGAGATTCTGTATTTGAAATGAAAGATTGCGATGAGCCTACGCTCGATGAAGGGACAAAGCCTGGTTCTCGATGGAGCATGGTGTTTGATGGCGCTGTAAATCAATATGGAAATGGTATTGGGGTAGTGATTATTACTCCTCAGGACACACATTTTCCTTTTACAGCAAGGCTAACTTTCAAATGCACGAATAATATGGCGGAGTATGAGGCTTGTATTATGGGATTGGAAGAGTGTATTGATCTTAGGATCAAACATCTTGATGTTTATGGTGATTCGACCCTTGTTGTTAATCAGATTAAGGGTGAATGGGAGACGAATCAGCCTGGCCTCATCCCATACAGAGATTATGGGAGGAGGATTTCAACCTTCTTTACTGAGGTTGACTTCCATCATATTCCTCGAGATGAGAATCAGATGGCAGATGCACTTGCTACGCTTGCTTCAATGATTGTGGTGAAATTCTGGAATGAAGTCCCAAACATTACTGTGATGCGCTTGGATAGACCAACTCATGTATTTGTCGTTGAAGAGGTAAAAGACGATAAGTCGTGGTATTATGATATCAAATTTTTTCTTCAAAGTCAGATTTACCCGCCTGGGGCATCTGTTAAAGATAAAAAGACTTTGAGGAGATTATCCGGCAGTTTCTACCTCAATGGCGATGTGCTTTATAAGAGGAATTTTGACATGGTTCTGCTTAGATGCGTGGATAGACACGAAGCAAACCTGTTGATGACTGAAGTCCATGAGGGTTCATTTGGTACTCATTCCAATGGACATGCCATGGCAAAGAAGATGTTGAGAGCAGGCTACTATTGGCTGACAATGGAGTCTGACTGCTGCAAATATATGAAGAAATGCCACAAGTGTCAGATTTATGCGGATAAGATTCATATTCCTCCGACACTTCTGAATGTGATTTCATCACCATGACCTTTCTCTATGTGGGGAATTGACATGATTGGCATGATAGAGCCAAAAGCGTCCAACGGTCACAAGTTTATTCTCGTAGCAATTGATTACTTCACCAAATGGGTTGAAGCGGCGTCATATGCGAACGTGACCAGGCAGGTGGTTGTGAAGTTTATCAAAAATCAACTCATATGCCATTATGGTGTGCCAGATAAGATCATTACTGACAATGGATCTAACTTGAACAACAAGATGATGAAAGAGCTGTGTAGCGAGTTCAAGATTGCACATCATAATTCTTCTCCTTATAGACCCAAGATGAATGAGGTTGTTGAAGCTGCTAATAATAATATTAAGAAGATTATCCAGAAGATGGTTGTTATGTACAAAGACTGGCATGAGATGCTGCCGTTTGCTTTGCATGGCTATCGTACATCTGTCTGTACTTCAACAGGGGCAACTCCTTTCTCTCTTGTATATGGCATGGAGGCTGTGCTCCCAGTAGAGGTGGAGATCCCATCAATGAGAGTCTTGATGGAAGCCAAGTTGACTGAGGCTGAATGGGTTTAGAGTCGTTATGACCAGTTGAACTTAATAGAAGAGAAAAGATTGACTGCCATGTGTCATGGTCAGTTATATCAGCAAAGGATGAAGAAAGCCTTTGATAAGAAGGTCAAGCCTCGTGTGTTCCGAGAAGGTGACCTTGTGCTCAAGAAAGTCTTGTCTTTCGCGCCCGATTCCAGGGGCAAGTGGACTTTAAACTATGAATGTCCATATGTTGTTAAGAGAGCCTTTTCAGGCGGTGCTTTGATACTTACAACTATGGATGAGGAGGATTTCACTCGTCCTGTGAATTCAGATGCAGTCAAGAAATACTTCACCTAAAATAAAATAGAATAGCTCGCTAAGTTGAAAACCCAAAAGGGCGACTTAGGCAAAAATGAGCGTCTCGGTGGATTGAAAACCCGAAAGGGCGATCCAGGCAAAAGTTAGAGACTTTTAAAAATTAATATATATCCCGCTAGATTGAGTACCTCACCCTGGGGAAATCTAGGCAAAAAATTAGGGATTTGGCAAGTAACTGCATCCTGACAAGATTTTGTTCTACAACTGTCAGCTGTCAGAAAATTTCAGTCATCGTCAACTGAAGCTTCAAATACATTGGATTCAGAGTTGGTGGAGAAATGGTCATTATGTTTAATGTAGCCTTTTTATAATATATATCACCAATTTCAAATTTGTAAAGATCCATGGAGTCTTGCCATTTGCAGACTACCATTCCATCAAATAAATTTGAGCCTTTATCCAAATCTTTGCACTCTTATTTGTTTCTGTTCAACAAATGTTTGCATGTTTTAATTGATGAATATCATTGTTTTAAATAAATATTTTTTTTATAATTTTTTTTTAAACAAAGTGAACATTCACAAAGACTGAAAAAGATAATTGGGACGTCTTCAGTGCTCTCCCAAGGATAATATGATCTCCAAAAGGGTAAGACAGTTGTTCATATTCCTAGCATACTTGTATCCTCTTCATCATCTCTCAGGTTATCTCCTCCGCGAACGTAGAAGAAGATTATGCATCACCAAATTCCCTAGAGAGTCTGGAGCTTTGGTCCTGAGTTGTTTAGAGGAATATATCTATAACACCACCCAGATCCCCTGAGAATCTGGAACTTGGTCTCAGTCATATGAATCCCGATAGAGTCTGGAGTCTGGTCCTAATCTTCTAGCTCCCCAGTGAGGCTGGATCTAGCATCTGTGTTATCAATTATATGGTTGTCACCCCTTGTGTGGATTGACCTAAAATCCCCTATAGATTGATAAATTGATATGCTATCTTTCCTAGGAAGTTGATATTCCCTCATTCAAATGGAAATCCCCCACAGATTGAGCAGGAATTCTTTTCATAAGCAGTTGGTTTGTAGCCTATCCCTTGTGGATTCGCCTACATTGATCTCCAGCAGGCTTACCTCTTGATTCATCCTCAGCAGGGTTGTTCATCTTAGACTTCCCCAGTCTGATCATTAACAGGTTATCTCCAGCCGAGCGCCTACAGGTTGTTCCTGGTTCAATCCTCAGCAACTGTTCCCCAATGGAGTTGCTTGATCAGAGTCTAATTGTTATTGCTTCCTCCTTTTGGATAGTTCTCCCCTTAGCAGAGCGGGTGATGAAAATGTTTATTTTCCTACCCCTAGTGGAGCAGTGTTTCCCTTTTCCTCGGCAGAGTTTGTTTCTCCAGCAGTTTGAGGAAATGTGATGTTTTTTTTTTGAACTTTTGTTTGGTGGTTATCCCCACAAAGTTTCACCTCTCTCCTTGATAATTTCCCCAGTAGAGTAGCTTCTATGATAGATCTTATTTGTACTTAGCCTCCCCAACTAAAGTTCTACCTGATTTCGGTTTGGCGTTGGAACTTCGAGGAAGATGTGTTGATTCCTTCCCCATCAGAGTGAATGGTTCTCCTTTTCCTTAGCAGAGATATTTCCTTCTGTATTTAGAAGCGGGTATGTTGTTTGATGTGCTTCCGTTTGGTGGTTGTTCCCCATAGAAAGTCTACATCACTCCCTGATAAGATCCCCAGTAGATTCCTTCTCTGACTGATCTTATCCTTCTCTGCATACTGTTGGAAGATCCCCAGCTTTGGTGATTGTGATCATTTGCTTATTCCCAACAGCAGTCTCTGATCCCTGTTGATCCTCTGCTTGTTCCCCTAGCAGTAATCTTTGTCCCTGGCAACGACTTTGCTCGATCCTCAACATTGGCTTTTATCCCCTGCAGAGATCGGTGTTTCCTGGCTTTCTCTTTTGAGACGTAGTACCGGATGTCCTGTCCATTGATTCTTGGACCTGTTTGTGTTAGATATGTCTGTTTGTCAGCATTTATCATACATAAACCACACATATACATGCATAACTTTAACATTCAGATATTCATGTTGCATTCTTTGCGATATATCTTTGTTTGTTGTCTCCTGCTATTTGGTGATATATATTTCCCCAAGCAGATATCTGTGTCTGATCTCTCCATATAGAGTCAGCCCCATAGGCAGAAAGCGTCCATCCTTTCTTCCATATTCCCCACTGAGTTATGTCCTCGTGGATGATTATTATTTCAGTTTCCTCCCAAAACATGTATTGGGACGAAATTTCTCCCCTGAGTTATATCCTCATTGGGTTGAGTCTAGCTTCCTTGTGTCTCTCTAGTTTGTTTCTAGATTGACTCCTCTTGTTATTTCCCTTGCGCTTCCCCGTAGTTTAGATGAATGATTGCTCAGTAACCAGTAATTATCCATCTTTTCCCCGGCGTAGTTTCTTTGGCCTTCTACCCAGTAACCGGTAGTTATAAGTCCTATTTCTGTGGTTTTCTACCCAGTAACCTGTAGTTGTAAACCCCATTTTATCTACTTGCAGATTTAACCCTTGATTTTGTTCATCCTAACCGATGACGGTTACTCTCTTCTGTGGTTTTCTACCCAGTAACGGGCAGATGTAATCCCCTCTTTGTTGGTTATCTTTATCCAATATTCGGTATTGATATTCCTTCGTTTTGAGTATACCACCCAGTAGCCGGTGATATGTCTCTTGGATAATTTCTCTGATCAAACAATTTATCCCCAGCGAGTCATCTTTCATTTACCCTTTTGTTTGGTAATGATTGTTTCTCCCCTTGATTGGTCATCATTTTATACCCAGTAGCCGGTATCCCGATGTTCCTTTCTTTTCGGTCGATTTATCCTTTATTAACCCAGTAACCGGTTGTGGATAATCTTCCATGCGAGTATATTATCTACGTCCTGACGGTAATAGATGATATATCTCATGCACTCTTCTGTCGAAGTCTTTTTCTTCCCCAGTTGAGTAAGATTCGTATTTCCTTATGGAGTTGAAAGTCCATCCCGTAATCGAGTCTGCTGTCTCAGCCCTCCTTTCGGATGATGAGTGTCTTGGAAATATTCCCGAATTCACGCCTGGTTGGTCACCTATTATATGCCCATTAACCGGTATCCCTGGTGTTCCTTCCTTTCTGCTCCATATTATGACTTTTTGTCCCCTATGGAGTCAGGTTTTTCTGAGTCGAAATATACCTTTTTAGGTCTTCCTAAGATGTTTTGGTTGATTGACATCTCTCACCCTTATACCGGTCTTAGATATTCATTCTCCCCGAGCATGTTGTTCCCTCACCCTTATACCGGTGTTTTGATCACCTGTCTCCTTGAGCTTATTACCCAGTAACCGGTAATACCTCATTTGTTTCCTCAGCTGAGTCCTTTGTGGATCTCCCAGCCTGAGTCCCTTAGTGGGTTTTCCCCATCTGTGTCCGGATTTTTATCCGAAGTATCCTTTATGGATAGTTTCGCTGTATTGGCATATTCCCCAATACATGCATCTTTGCGTCAGCTCGAGTCACTCCATTGATTTATTTTCATGGAATCCCTTCGTGTCTCCCAGCAAGTTTCAAGTCGTGACCCGCTCACACATTTTTTCCCCTTTTACTCCCTAAAGTCTCTGTCCCATTCATGAGTGTATTACTCGTATGGATTTTCAGTTTCTCCTGATTTCTTTTATCCTTTGTGGACACATATCTCCACAAAGTATTAACTTTTGCATACATGCATTTGCATCATGAGGTCTCTTAGGGACCAAAATTCGTCTCTTTGTTATTATTTAAGCCCATTCTACCTCGTCGAGACGAAGATTTTAACCTTCATATCTCCGGATAGAAGGACCTTAAATAGGGGCATCTGTAAGACCCTAATTTTGACCCTAAGATCCCTCATGGCATCATATCATTGCACATTGCATTTGCCTCAAGGATCATATCATCTTGGCTCCTTACCTTTGGGTTGGGACTTGTGTGAGTTGGTTTGAGACCACCAAGCATGCTTGAATTGTATAATATTTCTTTTCTTATTTTGTTTACTAACCAAAAGCACAAAAATATGTCACTAACATCTTTTGTTTTGTAGCTTGAGAAATCATATGATCCAAGGCTCCTAGGAGGCCCTTATGCTCAAAGAATGGCTAGATGAAATTGAAAGCAAGCATGAAAATGGTTCCTAAAGCTCTCATTAATCATATATGCCTCCCAAGTATCTCAATTTGTCAATTTGATCAATATGAATCAAGGGGTTTAAGGATTGTTTCCCAAGGAAACCCTAATTCAACTGTGCATCAACTGTGCCTTGCTCATGAAGAAACCTCAACCCATGATCAAATATAATCAAGGGAAGTTCTTTCATTCATCATTTCATGCATATTTTATCTTATTTGAGTGTCCTCAATCATCAATTCATCAAGATTTGAAGTTTGGACTTGAGAAGTTGATCAGTCAATTCATCTGACTATTTTGAAATCCACTGAGACCTAACTTTTGATGTGTTTGTCAAATGATGATGACCCCAAGAGCAAACATGTTCTCAATAACCATATTAACAACTTTCATGTTCATCAGAAATTGAGTTGAAGCTTGGAAGGTCATCATTCATTTCAATACATTATAGGTCATTTTGACTGAAACCCTAATTTTGGGTCAACTTCCCAAGGTCCTAACTCACTCATTTTTCATGATGGGATCAAATGAATTGGAAAGTTTAAGATGTATACTTCATTTGTTATGTTGAAAATTTTTTCATAATCCTAAAAGAAACACATGTGATAATGCAAAACATTATAGGTCACTTTGGACCAAAGCCATAACTTTGTCATACAAAATCCAAATGATGCGAAATGTAAGTCCAAATTGATTTTCTTGAAAATATATACAACTTTGATGTTGAAGGTTTTGTCATTTGAGGCTTGAATCATTGAAACATAAGGGCTTGAAGTTGGTCCATTTTGACAAAATTCTCATACACATGTTTTGCACCTTGAACTTTATGATCAGTTTTCATTAATTTCCCAACTCCAAATGGATTTTTGTTCAACATAAAAATTGTTCCTCATGTCAAGACCTTTCCAACCATTACCCACATGACCATGTTTCATTTTGGCAAGGTACATTTTCGAAGAGGAGAAGATTTATGTGCATTTATGGAAACAATGTTGAAACTCCATGCACAATCCAATTCCATCGTATCTGCACGTCCAAAATCATTTTGCTGATGTTAAGCTTGCATTTCAAATTGCATTTGGGCCTCCCATGCGCCTGTATAGGCCCATGCATGGAGGCCCTCACTTCATGCACACATGAACTTTGTATGACTTACATCACCTTGTGCTATAAATAGAGATGCTCAAATTCATTCATGATTAACCTTAAGGCGCCTTACATGCTGCAGAACTGAATCCTCACCCTCCATTAAAGGAATTTTGCATTTCACTTTCAATTTTTTCAGTTTCAATTTTCAACTTCCTTGGTTGATTATTGAACTATAATTCCTTAGCCTAGCTCTATTTCCATCTCAAGAACACACTCCTATCAAGAATTGGGAAGGATCGTGCCTCATAGATCTGCACTTCAAAGGTTGTTGTTCAAACTTTTTCAATTCGAAACTCACTGATTCTTGCTCATTTCTTGTGTTTGTTGGCTTCTCTGAAGTCCTCTCATAAGAGGCAATTGATTTGTGTACTTAATTTCACCAATTCATCAAGTTCAGATTGAACACCATAATTTTCTCTCTCAGATTTCTCCTTCTATGAGAGTCTAGAGGAGAAACCAATGGTACAGAGGTAATGTACATCACCCAAGCTTTCCAATGATATGAGGATCGTCCATTTTGGTTGAGATTTCGTGACCTGTAAATTCCACCGGAGCTAGCATGATCGCCGGAGAAGAAGGTGGTGTACACCACCGTTCCCGTTGCCAGATTTAATTTGGACCGTTGATGATGATTTCCAGATTTAATCATGGCCTTCCAATGTTATGACCATTTTAAATGATTTGTGTTTCTCAGTTGACTCTGATCCATGGTGCGCGCGCGTCTCTCCTCCTTTGGATGTGCCCCCTCATTTAATGAGCTTGATCCAACGCGCCATGATTTTCCTATTTTCTGATTTATTCATTTTATTTTCTTTATTTCCTTTTATTTCAAATATTCATATCTCTTTCATTTTAAATCCAAAAAATATGGGACCAATTGCATTATTTCTTTTTTTAATTCTAGTTTTTGAAAATGATTTTTAATATTTTTTATAATGTCATTTGATATTTTTTATGAATTTTCTCTTTTCTGCTTATTTTTAATTCATTTTAAATAGTTTCCAATATTCAAAAAATACAAAAATATTTTCTTAACATCTTTGAATGATGATGAAACTATGAAAAATATTATCATCAATTTCTTAATTGATTTGAGATTTATTTGAGATTTTAGTTTAATTATGTTATTTTTTATTCATTTTTAATTGTTCAAAAATAGTTTCTGGTTTCCAAAAATGCTGAAATTTTTTGTCAAACCTTGTTTGACCTTGTTGAACTTAGGATGATCCATTTGGACTTTTCCAAGCTGATTTGAAATGGATTTGAAGTTTGACCTTTATTCGTTTATTTTAATTCAAGTATTATTTTAATTCTCAAAAATACCAAAAATATTTTATTTGTTTCTTGACTTCTAAGCTTCATCTTGCTTCTGCTTACCATTGATTGACTTTGATTCTATTCATGTTTGATCAATGTGTGTTGGATATCTCATTTGAATTCCATTTATGTACATTCTTATTCTTCTTCTTCTTTTTTCTTTTTGATCAATGAGTTAATGATTGATGGTTGGCCTTGACATATGAGGGGCTTAACCTTCTTTGATCCAAATCTAATTCATCTTGAACAAAGATCAAGTGAATGGCTTTGCATTAGAGATAGGTTGCTTCTTGGTCAAGCAAAAAACCTAAATCCATACAAGATCATTCTTCTTTTCTTTTGGCATGGCAAGTTGTAGGAGTTTGGCTTACTAGTCATAGTCTCTAACTTGCGTTTGTTGCCTATAGTTTTATTGACCGGCCTCAGATAGGTGTGACTACTACACTAGTCCACTTACGATTGCTTAACATTGCGCTCAATTGCCTTATGGCACACTAACACTAACTACTAATGATTAACTTTTAATTCAAGTCATTTAATTCTTGCAATTTACTTTTATGCAATTTAATTTCTTGCACATTTATTCATTTGCTTTTGCCCTTTGCTCACTTGAGCTCATGTTTATGCTTATTCAATTTGCCTTTTGCTCACTTGAGCACATTATTGTGTATATACTTGTAGCGGTGTATTCGTCACTTTATGATTTATTGACTAAATCAAAAGCAAAGCATACAAAGATAGAGTCGCCACCGCACTTCTATTTATCCAAAGGAATGGCTAGAAAGCGAATAAAAGCCTAAGAAGTTTTACAAAGAAAACTAATAAAAGGGGTACAGAGATCTGGGTAAGGGGGTAATTATGTAAAGGGAAGGTGTTAGGCACCCAATGCATCCTAGGTACTCCTAGGGAACCCTTTTCACAACTTGTTGTATCAGATGATTGTTCATGAAAATATTTATTGTGCAAACATTGATTGGGAGGATGAGAAAAGAATATACAAATTTTATTATTTTTGTGTTTGAATGGATGAACCCATTGCCTACGTACCTTTTCATGAAAGATAAGGATCAAAACGCCGTAGTTCAACTAAAAGATTTCCAAAAAGTGAGTGGATTGATTTTAAACAAAAGCCTTAAGGTCTTTCATTATCAACGGGAGAAAACTCAACCTGAACCAACAATCCACCACGTGAGAACAACTTCAACACGCTAGTGAGGGGTTAACCCTATAATAAACATGGAAGTCTTACAATTCAATCACTAAGGATGCGGTGAGATTTACATCAACCACTATGATAATTCAGATCTATGGCTAATGCATGAAAACTTATCAAGAAGTGGACAAGGGCCACAAAAACAATTGAGTGAGTGAAATTAACCAATTAGAATTATTCACAAAAAATGAAGTCAAAGTTGACATTAAAGTTCAATTCAGAAGAAGTATTGTGAAAATGAAGTTTGAAAATCAAAGGCCTAAGGCCTAGGTTTCTAGTTTTGAAAACAAGTGAAAATGTTTGCACAAAATTTTTCTGGTTTGGGTTAAAGATGAAAACAAGGTTCAAGGTTAATCACAAAAGGGTGATGGTTAAGGTTAAGGGACAAAGCCACAGGCAGGATTGCTTTCTCAAAATCATAGAAATGATCCAAGTAAGTTACTTTGGAATGAGCACAGGACAATAAGAAAATAAGCAAGTAAGCAGGCTCAAAGGAGCAACAAAACTGGAAATGGATTGCCAATAAATGGTCTTACGTCCAACTCCGAAAACAAATGGGAAACGGAGTGCCAATAAATGGTCTTACGTCCAACTCCACAAAACAACATGGGAAACAGATAGCCAATCAATGGTCTTACATCTAACTCCACAGAAGAAAACAAACAGGAAACAGATAGCCAATCAATGGTCTTACATCTAACTCCTCAAAACAACAAAATAGGAAACAGATAGCCAATCAATGGTCTTACATCTGACTCCACAAAACAAAACAATATAGGAAATGGAGTTCCAATCAATGGTCTTATATCCAGCTCCCCAAAAGGAACAGGAAACAGATAGCCAATCAATGGTCTTACATCTGACTCCTCAAACAAAACAAATAACACATGCAAGAGCAAAATGCAAATAATATGCAAAAGCAACATGAAGGATGCACCAGTAAGCAAACAATCAATCAATTAGCACACTCTATACAAAATCAAAAGGCTCATACAAGGCTGGGCTTTAGTCAAGGGGTCATATCAACCTTGACAAACAAGCCGGATATGTAAGGGTGTTCAGGCTCTTAACCTCTGACATTGACCGTCAGGGTGAGTAGATGAAATGGGAGATGAGGGTTAGACCTCATAGCTCTTAACCCTGGCCAGGGTGAGCTTGACTCAAAGAAGGTGTGGGAGTCCAGAATGGGGAACTCTATTCCACAATGACTGACTCTATATACAAGATTTTGGGTGTTTATTCAAAATGCATCTGCACATGGTGCGAGCAAGATGAAAGACTCAACTGAATAGCAGGGGATGGATTACATATCCCTTTTATCTTCCAACGCCTCTTTACTTAGGAGGTCTTTATATGTAACCATGCCTCAATGAGGTCTTTAGCACAAAATTAAACAAACAAAACCATGGCCTTTTAAGAAGGGTTTCAGACAGGTGCCTACCAAAAACAGCAGGTCTTCCAGACTACATGGAGAACAGAGGGTTTACCTAAGTGGTATGCCAACCACAAGCAAAGCAAAGCAACTCAAATAATGAGTTAAAGCGGCTAAAGTACCTGTAAGAAAAGCTAAACCAGTCAATATTTACATTCAGACAAATCAAACAATCAACAACAGTCACACAACCAATATACACAATGAGTAAGCCATAGAACTCAAATGAGTTAGCCACCCAAGGACCTAAAACACAATCAACATTAGTTAAACAAAGCAAATTGTATCTCAAGCAAGGAGATTACATCATCCATTAGGAATTATTGCTTGAACCTGAAATGCAAAGCTCAAATTGTGAGTACAAACCCATAGGGCAAAGCCTAGGGTCAAAGGTGAAGTAAAAAGTCAAAGCAACAACCAATACTCAACATGAATCACATTTAAACAAGTAGGAACATGTCCTAAAAAGGACCAAATCAAAATCATTAAGCAAAGTCATGTAGTGAGCAAGAGAAGACAAAGGAAATTTCAAAGCATACAATTGATCATTTAAGAATGAAAATTCCATATTAAAATAGAAATGAATCAAACAATCCTGGAAATTTTTATGTGCATACAATATGTCAACCACAATCATCATGCCAAAAATTAGAATCAACAGAACTCATTTGATCTAAAAATGAAAATGCACAAGTATGAGACTAAGAATGTGACACCAAATGTTGCACAACAATGTCCATGTGTCTAAAACAGAAATGGAAAATGAGAAAAATACATAATCAAGCCTCAAAGGTCAAGCAACATGTTGGGAATCATCATACAAAATTTCATGGCAATTGGATCATATTTGAGCATTTCACAATAGAAAGAATGAAGCAATGTCACAAATGCATACATGTTCAATCAACAGTCCACAATCAAATATCCAGAGATAATAAAATCATGAAATCACCACCAAAAAATAATAGACAAACACATGAACATTTAGCAAAAAATTGGGAATTAATTGGATATGTTTTCAATTTGATATGAATTTTCAAAGTTGGAAAATATTTGAAATAAAATGTGGAAAATGTACATGAAATTATGGAGTGAAAGAGGAAATGATGAATTAATTTGAAAATATGGCTCAGGCTGGAATCGAACTCGGTGTGCGCGCTGGGAATAAATAAATTCCAAAATGCTTAAGCCAAGGATCGAAGCAGGACATGCGCTGAAACGATGTAGTTTCATTAATGCGCTAACGCTTACATAAGCAGGTCAATGCATATGTGGAAGCGGTCAAAAGAACGTAGGCCTATGGATTCGCCAACAGGCTCACACATAACCCTAGCCAGCAAACATAAGTTGCAGACGGCGGCGCCTAGGGCGGAAACCACCGTCTTCTTCGTGAAGACGGTGGAGGAACAGTACACGCACATGAATTTTTTTCCAGAATCCAGTAAAAATGATATCAATCGAAAGCTCTCACTACGTACATCACAGATCAAGCATCAACTAAGGCTAATTCATCATGAATCTAGAGGATCGATCAAAAACATTTTGACATACAAAACTTTAATTCACTATATCTCAGCCAATAATCCACCAAATCACATGAAGTTTTCATCAGATTGATCAGCAAGCAAGGATCTACAAGATTATACGCATAAAAAAGAGAATTAAGAGGTTCGAAAAACCTACCTCTTGAAGAGCAGTATGAGTAAACGAGCAATTCAAGGCTTGGCAAGCTCCAAAATCAGTCCTGAGATGATGTTATGAAGCTTTATGTGTGAATTGAAGCTTGGAGATGCTTGGATCTAGCTCAGATGGAAACTTCCATGTTCATTGTTCTTGAGCTTGCACAACACGAATCTTGGCCAAATGCTGCAATCAAGAGCTTGATCTATACCTAATGATGCTCAGAGAACCACAATATGCAATAAAATCAAAGGCTTATATGGAAGAAATTGAAGTTTCAAATTGGAGAAATTTTGGAGGGAACTTGAATTTAGATCTAGAAATGGTGAAGATTCAGAAATTCTGTTAGGATTTGGTATATATACTCAGTCTTAATCACATCCTAATTAAAATTAAGCATGGTTTAATTGAGATTAGTGGAAATGGGGTGTATGACCAAAAATGACAATTTGTGTGGTGCATGGAAAATTCAAATGTGAACAGTACCACATGCATGGTTAATTTCACTTAAAATCTTCCAATGAACACAATGGCAATGGTATTTTGTCCATATAATGCACCAATTTCAAATTTGTCATTTTCCCTCCAAAATGGGCATGAGAGAACAAATGATCATATGATGAAATTTCATGCAATATGATGAATGATTTGGAAAATAAATGTCATGAGAAACATTATGCAAAAAGGAGCACTAAATTTGGAGTTATGAGTCAAAAGTTATGGCCTTTTGAAGTTCCATGCACACTTGGCAATGATTGGATCATATCTCCTCAACCATTCATCAGATGCTCATGATCTTGGACTTTTTGGAAATGGGAGAGAGAGATCTTCAACTTTCAAGTTGGACAAAAATTCATTTGAAGCTTCTTTGATGTTGGAAAGTTGAATTGAATTTGGTCCAAAAACCTTCCATTTTTGGAAACTTGAAATTACAGGTCACTTTCCATTTTGGGAAACTTTTGCACTGGCTTCAAATTCTTCAACATTGATGTTTGACATGATGAATAAGCATTGTTTGAACATGAATGGGATGAAGAAACTCAATTCCCACACTCAAAGCCTTCAGTTGACTTTCAGTTGACTGGCATAGGCCCTTAGATGACCTGAAAATGTTTTGATGAACTTGGGCTTCAACCACCTGGGGAATTGGCTCCAAAATGGACCTCTAGCTCATATAAGCTCAAAATAATGATCACATGATCCATATCTCAATGGAAACACCATCTCTTGCTCAAAGGATTCACTTGAATTGCCTTGACCTGTTGACTGCTTAAGCTGCAAGACAAATGTTAGATGACATATTTTTGTACATTTTTGGTTAGTGATTAATAGAAAAGCAATGATATACAAATGCAAGCAATGCTTGGTGATCAAGAACCACTCTCAAAGAGATATCCCACCCACAGGGAAGGAAGCAAGGTGTCCAATGATCCTTGAGGCAATGTAATGCTATGATGCCATGAGGGATCTTAGGGACAAAATTGGGGTCTTACAGATGCCCCTATTTAAGGTCATTCTAGCCGGAGAAGTGAAGGTTAAAATCTTCATCTCGACGTGGTAGAATGGGCTTAAATAACAATAATGAGACAAATTTTGGTCCCTAAGAGACCTCATGATGCAAATGTATGAATGCAAAAAAAACAAACTCTGTGGGGAATATGGGTCCACAAAGAAGAAAAGACGATCCATCGGAGTAATACACTCACCAGGAACATAGACTCTAACAGGACTCTTATGGGGATAAGAAGAAAGAATGTGTAAGCAGGACACGACTCTGAATTAAGGGAAAAAAGAACTTGACACTGCGTGAGCAGGACACGACTCGACACTGGAGACTTTACTGGGAAGTAAAGGACTGACACTGGGAAAAAGAGTTCCAAAGGGAAGCACATCCGATGGAAAGACTCAAACTGACTCAAAGATGCGTGTATTAGGGAAAACGCTAATACAGCAAAACTGTCCACAAAGGATACTTCAGATCAAAATCCGGACTCAGGCTGGGGAAAGATCCACACAGAACCATCCCTGCTGGGGAAAATTGCATATATTGGGGAGTTATGCCAATACAGCAAAACTATCCACAAAGGATACTTCGGATAAAAATCCGGACTCAGGCTTGGGAAAGATTCACACAGAACCTCCCCGCTTGGAAAAATTGCATATATTGGGGAAAACGCCAATACAGCAAAAGGGTGAATCACAACAGAAACTCCGCTGGGGACTGTCTAACAAAGACTCTCCAGAGGAAGCAAAAGGATGAGGTGTTACCGGTTACTGGGCAACAAGCTCAAAGAGACATGTGATCTGAACACCGGTTACTGGGTGAAAGAACAACATACTCAGGAAGAATGAATATCTAAGACCGGTATAAGGGTGAGAGATATAAATCAACCAAAAACATTTGAGGAAGACCTGAAAAAGGTATATCAACTCAGGAAAATCTGACTCCGCAGGGGACAAAGGTCATAATAGGGAGCAGAAAGGAAGGAACACCAGGGATACCGGTTACTGGGTATATAATAGGTGACTAACCAAAGCGTGAATTGGTTTTTACTACCAAAACACTCATCATTCGAAAGGAGGGCTTGAAAAAGCAAATCGACTTACAGGATGGACATTCGACTCCGCAACGGGAAAACGAATCTTACTCAAATTGGGAAGGACAAAAGACTTCAACCAAAGAGCGCATGAGATATATTATCCATTACCGTCAGAACGTGGATAGTATACTCGCATGGAAGGAACACCAGGGATACCGGTTACTGGGTATATAATAGGTGACCTACCGAAAAGAGAAACAATTGTTACCAACAACAACAGGGTAAACGAAAGATAACTCGCTGGGGATAAATTGCAAGCATACGACAATTATCCAGGAGACATATCACCGGTTACTGGGAGATACACTCAAAAAAGGGGGAAATGAATATTCGATTCCGCAAAAGGAACACGAATCTTACTCAACTGGGGAAACACAATAGGCTTCGACTAAAGAGTGCATGAGATATATTATCCATTACCATCAGAACATAGATAATACACTCGCATGGAAGATTATCCATAACCGGTTACTGGGTTAATAAAGGATAAATCATCCGAAAAGAAAGGGCATCGAGATACCAAAATTAGGTATATAAAGATGACCGATCAAAGGGAGCAACAATCATTACCAACAAAAGGGTAGATGAAAGAGGACTCACTGGGGATGCATTGATAAAAAATCAATGATCCGGGGAACAAATCACTAGCAAACGGTGAAAGGACCCGCTAAGGATAAAATTGCTAGCATACGGCAATTATCCACAAGAAATAGGGAAAAGACCCGCTGGGGATACAATTGCTTACTCAGAGCAATTACCCAGAAGAGGGTGGGGAAAGATCAACATCGAATACTGGATATTGATAACCACCAAGAGTAACCGTCACCGGTTAGGATGAGCCACAAAAGGTTAACTCTGCAAAGGGGAGAGATTAGGATTTACAACTACCGAATACTGGGTAGAAACCATCGACTCTGATGAGGATAAAAAATATAGGGTTTATAACTACCGAATACTGGGTAGAAGACCAAAAACTCTGCTGAGGATAAGGCGAATGATTGCCGGTTACTGAGCAATTATCCAACCATTCCACAAGGAAGCACAGACTCCGTTGGGGAGACAACAACAACATAGGATTTACCACTACCGAATACTGGGTAGAAAACCACAAAATCCGCCATCAACCAGGATGAACCACAAAGGTTACCTCTGCTAGGGGATGAAAGTAGGATTTATAACTACCGAATACGGGGTAAAAAACCACGACTCTGGCGAGGATGAAAAGTAGGGTTTACAACTACCGAATACTGGGTAGAAGACCAAAACCTCTGCGTGGGGAGCAAGAAAAACATGATTTACAACTACCGAATACTGGGTAGAAAACCACCGACTCTTGCTGAGGAACAAAAGGTTCACAAATACCAATCTCTGGGTAAACAACCACGGATTCCTCAAAGAGGGAAAAAGGTATATAGGATTTACAACTACCGGTTACTGGGTAGAAAACCACAAAGGATAGGACTTACAACTACCGGATACTGGGTAGAAGCCACAAAGTCCGTTGAGGATAAAGTGAATGATTGCCGGTTACTGAGCAATTATCCATTTATTCCACAGGGAAGCACAAGAGACAGTTGAAAAAAGGCCAATTCAGGATCAAACCAAAAAGGCAAACTGAATCAAGACTCGTCCTAATGAGGATATAGCTCAAAATGGAAACCCATCCCAATATATATTTTGGGAGGAAACGGAAACAACCGTCATCCACGAGGATGTATCTCAGTGGGGAATTGCAGAAGGAAAGGACAGACACTTTCTGCTTAAGGGGCTGACTCTATATTGAGAGATTAGACACCCGACATCTGCTTGGGGAGATCTATTGGGGAGATCTATGTAACCAAACGCAGGAAACAACAAACAAAAGATATATGGCAAAAATGCAACATGAATATCTGAATGTTGAAAGTATGCATGAATATTGTTTGATGAATGTTGACAAAACAGACATTTCTAACACAAACAGGTCCAGGAATCAAATGCCTGGTACTACACCACAGGAGAGAAAGCCAGGATCACCGGAGAATAAACAATTTTGACGGGACCAAAGACAACAAGATCTCTGCAAGGGATGGATCATCAGTCTCAGCTGGGAAAAAGGAGCTCACTGCGCCAGCAAAAACTGCCACAAAAGCAACTCCAAACAACTCCACTAGGGGCAAACCCACTGAGGGAGAAAAGATCACACAAGTAGATTCTGTCACACAAGCATCTCTACTGGGATCGGAGATTGAGGAAATCACCAAATCTCTGCAGGGGAGGAAGGCCTCAAGAGATTTTCGGAGGGATCGTCAGTCACAACCGGAGAAAAGAGTTCAATGCACAGGCAGAAACGCCACAACAGCAACTCACGCTAGGGATCAGAGGTGCCAGGAAGCAACCAGATCTCTGATGGGGATAGACAGCATAGATGAAGTTCATCATACCAACAACTCCGCTAGGGATCTATCCGAGGAAATGACGAAGTACTGGGGTGTCAACCCACCAACTATCGAATCTTCCAAAGAAGAGCACCCATGATGGGGAGAAAATAATGCTGGAGAGGAAAGTTGAAGTCTTCAACAAGCACTCTGAATGGGGAGGAGTCATAATAAAGGCTCTGCTCAACAAAAATCATATTCGGGAGAAATCCCAACAAATATCCTGCTCGGGGGAAAAATCTCAACAGAAGCTCTGCTTGGGGAAAAACCCCAACAACAATCTGGAGAAAGAGGATACAGCCATGCCAGGAATATGAACAAAAGTCTTACCCTGTTGGAAATCATGCCACCCTTGGGAGAGCACTGAGAAATTCTTAAGTATCCTTTCATCATTGTGAATGTTCACTTTGTTTAAAAACAATTTTGCAAAATTTTGTTTAAAACAATGACATTTTATCAATTAAAACATGCAAAACATTTGTTGAATTGAAACAAATAAGAGTGCAAATAATTGGCTAAAAGCTCAAATTTATTTGATGGAATGGTAGCCTGCAAATGGCAAGACTCCATAGATCTGTACAAAATTTGAAATCGGTGATATATATTGGAAGAGGGCTACATTGAACATAATGACCATTTCTCTACCAATTTGAATCCGATGTATTTGAAACTTCAGCTGACGATGACTGAGCGAGAATCTCTGACGAAAAGACAGTTGTGAAACAAAAAGTCTTGTCAGGATGCAGTTACTTGCCAAATCCCTAATTTTTGCCTAGATTGCCCCAGGGTGAGGTACTCAATCTAGCGGGATGCAAATTCATTTTTTTTCATGTCTCTAATTTTTGCCTGGATCGCCCTTTCGGGTTATCCACCGAGACGCTCATTTTTTGCCTAAGCCGCCCTTTCGGGTTTTCAACTTAGCGAGTTATTCTGTTTTTATTTTTAGGCAAAGTATTTCTTGACTGCATCTGAATTCACAGGACGAGTGAAATCCTCCCCATCCATAGTTGTAAGCATCAAAGCACCGCCTGAAAAGGCTCTCTTGACAACATATGGACCTTCATAGTTTGGAGTCCACTTGCCCCTGTAATCGGGCGCGAAAGACAAGACTTTCTTGAGCACAAGGTCACCTTCTCGGAACACACGGGGCTTGACCTTCTTATCGAATGCTTTCTTCATTTTCTGCTGATATAACTGACCATGGCACATGGCAATCAATCTCTTCTCTTCAATCAAATTCAGTTGGTCATAACGACTCTGAATCCATTCAGCATCAGTTAACTTGGCTTCCATCAAGACTCTCATTGATGGGATCTCCACCTCTACTGGGAGAACAACCTCCATGCCGTAAACAAGAGAAAAAGGGGTTGCCCCTGTTGAAGTGCAGACAGATGTACGATATCCATGCAAAGCAAATGGCATCATCTCATGCCAATCTTTGTACGTGACTGTCATCTTCTGGATAATCTTCTTGATATTCTTGTTAGCAGCTTCAACAGCCCCATTCATCTTGGGTCTATAAGGAGAGGAATTATGGTGTGCAATCTTGAACTCAGCGCACAACTCTTCCATCATCTTGTTGTTCAAGTTAGATCCATTATCAGTAATGATCTTATTAGGCACACCATAACGGCATATCAGCTGATTCTTGACAAACTTCACGACCACCTTCCTGGTCACATTAGCATACGATGCCGCTTCAACCCATTTGGTGAAGTAGTCAATTGCTACGAGAATAAACCTGTGTCCGTTGGACTCTTTCGGCTCAATCATGCCAATCATGTCGATTCCCCACATAGAGAAAGGCCATGGTGATGAAATCACATTCAGAAGTGTCGGAGGAATATGAATCTTATCCGCATAAATCTGACACTTGTGGCATTTCTTCACGTATTTGCAACAGTCAGACTCCATTGTCAGCCAATAGTAGCCTGCTCTCAACATCTTTCTAGTCATGGCATGTCCATTGGAATGAGTACCAAATGAACCCTCATGGACCTCAGTCATCAACAGGTCTGCTTCGTGTCTATCCACGCATCTGAGCAGAACCATGTCAAAATTTCTCTTGTAAAGCACTTCACCACTGAGGTAGAAACTGCCTGACAACCTTCTCAGAGTTTTCCTATCTTTCACAGATACCCCAGGCGGGTAGACCTGGTTCTGAAGGAAATTCTTGATATCAAAATACCAAGGCTTGTCATCTTGTACTTCTTCAACTGCAAACACGTGAGTTGGTCTATCCAAGCGCATCACGGTGATATTGGGAACTTCATTCCAATACTTGACCATAATCATTGAAGCAAGCGTAGCAAGAGCATCTGCCATCCGATTATCCTCTCGAGGAATATGATGAAAGTCAACTTCAGTAAAGAACGTTGAAATCCTTCTCGCATAATCTCTGTATGGAATAAGAGCAGGCTGATTCGTCTCCCATTCACCCTTGATCTGATTGACAATGAGGGCCGAATCACCATATACATCGAGATGCTTGATCCTTAGATCAATGCATTCTTCTAATCCCATAATGCAGGCTTCGTACTCAGCCATATTATTCGTGCATTTGAAAGTTAGCCTTGTTGTAAACGGAATATGTGTGCCCTGAGGAGTAATGATTACTGCCCCAATACCGTTTCTGTACTGATTTACAGCGCCATCAAACACCATCGTCCATCTGGAACCAGGTTCTGGACCTTCGTCAAGTGTAGGCTCATCACAATCTTTCATTTTCAAGTACAGAATCTCCTCGTCTAGGAAGTCGTACTGAACAGACTGATGATCTTCAATCGGCTGATGGGCCAAGTGGTCAGCCAAAATACTACCATTGATAGCTTTCTAAGCTCGATACTCGATATCATACTCAAATAACAACATCTGCCAACGGGCAATCCTCCCAGTTAAAGCAGGCTTCTCGAAGATATACTTAATTGGATCCATTCTGGATATCAACCAAGTTGTATGACTTATCATGTACTGGCGTAAACGCTTAGCAGCCCAAGCCAAAGCACAACACGTCTTCTCAAGCATAGAGTATCGAGACTCACAATCAGTGAACTTTTTACTCAGGTAGTAGATAGTAGATTATTTCTTTCCCGATTCGTCTTGCTGACCGAGTACACAACCCATCGAGTCTTCAAGAACAATCAGATACATGATCAGAGGTCTTCCTTCTACAGGCGGAGACAAGATCGGAGGTTCAGACAGATACTCTTTGATACTATCGAAAGCTTTCTGGCAATCCTCGGTCCAATCATGAGACTGATCTTTCCGGAGGAGCTTGAATATCGGCGCACATGTGGCAGTCATGTGGGATATAAATCTGGAAATATAGTTCAAGCGGCCAAGAAAACCTCGGACCTGCTTTTCAGTTTTGGGCGCAGGCATCTCTTGTATTGCTTTGACCTTTGCAGGATCAACCTCAATACCTCTTTCGCTGACAACAAAACCCAATAACTTGCCAGAACGGACTCCAAATGTACATTTGTTGGGATTCAGACGAAGCTTGAACTTCCTCAAACGCTGAAACAGCTTCAACAAATGCTCAATATGTTCATCTTCCGTTCGCGACTTAGTAATCATATCATCGACATAGACTTCAATCTCCTTGTGCATCATATCATGAAACAAGGTAGTCATAGCACGTTTATACGTGGCTCCGGCGTTCTTCAAACCGAAGGGCATCACTCGATAACAGAATGTTCCCCAAGGTGTGATGAATGTTGTCTTCTCCATATCCTCGGGTGCCATCTTGATTTGGTTATATCCGGAAAATCCATCCATAAACGAAAAGACTTTGAATTTGGCTGTATTATTTACCAACAGATCAATGTGTGGTAGAGGAAAATCATCTTTCGGACTAGCTTTATTCAAATCTCTATAATCGACACACATACGGACTTTTCCGTCTTTCTTAGGCACAGGCACAATATTGGCCACCCATTGAGGATACGTAGAAGTCACCAGAAACCCCGCATCAATTTGCTTATGAACTTCCTCTTTGATCTTCACTGCCATATCTGGATGAGTTCTTCTGAGCTTCTGCTTCACTGGCACGCACTCAGGCTTCAAAGGCAGGAAATGTTGCACAATATCTATATCTAGACCTGGCATGTCTTCATACGACCAAGCAAAGATATCGGAATATTCTCGTTGCAAACCGATCAACCCCTTCTTGACGGACTCTTCAAGGAGTGCCCCAATCTTCACCGTTCGAACACAATCTTCAGACCCCAAGTTGACTGTTTCCAGATTCTCAAGATGCGGCTGAATGATCTTCTCTTCGTGCTCAAGAAGACGGGTAATCTCATCAGGAATCCCTTCAACATCATCTTCCTCTGCCTCGAATACAGGGAATTCAAAATTGGGAGATGGCGTTGGATCATTATGTTCAATGGGTTTAAGAATCAACCTGCATAATGATTTTGGATAATGAAAAACTTTAGAATTTAAACAAGCAAATCATTATGCAGATGAAAAGATTGCTTTTATTCTTGTTTTTAGGGTTTTTTGTGATCACCAATTTCATGCAAAAAGTGAAAAGTGAAAACAATTGGAAAACAAATGTTTAACATGAATTTATTGAATGAAATATCATTGTATATATGATGCCAACAATGTCATCACTTCTCCTTTTGGCATGGGAGAAGGGTTTTTAAACAAAGCAAACATATTACGCTGACTTATGAATGATCGTAGGAACATCCACAGCGACCCAATTGTGGCAGATCCCGCCAGGGATGACAAAATTGTCAGTATCCTTTGCATCTTCTTCCAGAATAGCAGCATCTTCCTCAGCTTGATCGGCGTGGATGAAACCTCCACTCTTGAACAACCCTTTATCGTTGAAGACACCAGAAGAATAGCCAATGCCAGCCCGGGACTTGTTATCTTCAAGCTCAATCATTTTTCCTAGACCAGCAACTGCACCACATTCAATGGCCAGTTTCGCATCTCGATAGGAAGCAAATGAAGGAGACCTCTTCTCAATCTGCTCGGCTATAGATAAATCTTGGAAAGGCGCTCCAACTTCATCCTCAGCATCAATGTATGAGAAAGAAGACAAGTGGCTAACCAGGAGAGCCTTTTCTCCCCCTACCACAACCAGTTTCTTGTTCTTAACAAATTTCAGCTTCTGGTGTAGGGTGGATGTCACGGCGCCAGCCTCGTGAATCCATGGTCTACCAAGGAGACAGCTATAAGATGGGTGAATATCCATAACCTGAAAGGTAACTTGGAAATCACTTGGTCCAATCTTGATTGGGAGATCAACTTCCCCAATCACAGTCTTACGCGACCCATCAAAAGCTTTCACAACAACACCACTCTGCCTCATGGGAGGCCCTTGATATGACAATCTAGAGAGAGTGGTCTTTGGCAATACATTTAGAGATGACCCAGTGTCCACCAGCACGTTGGACATGGAATCGCTCTTGCAATTCATGGATATATGTAAAGCCATGTTGTGGTCTCTTCCCTCCTCAGGGAGATCAGCGTCACAGAAACTCAAAGTGTTACAAGCAGTGATGTTTGCAACAATGCTGTCAAACTGTTCAATAGTGACGTCATGATCAACATAAGCCAAGTCCAAAACTTTCTGCAGAGCCTCCCTATGGGGTTCTGAATTCAGAAGCAATGATAACACGGAGATTTTGGACGGTGTTTGTAGAAGCTGGTCTACAACGTTGTACGCACTCTTCTTGATGAGCCTTAGCATCTCATCACAGTCTTCATTCACAGTGCCACTAGGGCCAAAAGAAGAAGTAGGAGTCTTTTGTACAGAGGAGGGTTTAACAACAGGTGCCGGGTTCAGGGAATTCACAGCATTCCCACCCGGACGCTCAACAGAGTCAGCTCTAGCCTGAGGCTTCAGAGGTGAAAACACGCGACCACTACGGGTCAATCCGCTCACATCAGCTATGTTCACAACAGAGGGAGAAGGCAACGACACTTCTTTCCCATCTTCAACGGCAACAGGATTATAGCGGAATGGAATTTCTTTATCAGAAGAGTAAGGCACAGGGCCAACAGGCTTGATAACCAGGGCAGGAGAAACCTTCTTCTTGCTACCATCATATCGAATGACAACAGGCTCAGGGATCCTGAACACAGGAGAAATCACATTCACCTCTGGCTCATCTTCATCAACATTTCTGTTCTGAAGGATCTCGATGGTCCCATCATCCAGCAATTCTTGTAGATCTTTTCGCACTTGGCGATAGCCCAAATGGTTAACAGAACAAATACGGCATTTATCATGATCATGCTCCAAATGACTGTACTGACACAGCAAACGGTGCAACTCAACAAGAGACTGTCGAATATGGCTAACATATTTGACCTTGTATTTGCCAGGGCAACCCTGAACCATGTTAACAGACTTCCCATGCTCGGGCAATGGGTTCTTTGTAACATTGGGACCAACGTCCTCAAAGCATAAAATTCCGCACCTCATAAGGTCTTGAACCTTAGTCTTCAACGGAAAGCAGTTGTCCACATTATGACCGGGAGCACCCGAATGATAAACACAATGCTGATCGGGCTTGTACCACCACTGAGGGTTAGCAGGTACAGCCGGTGGGTCCCTGGGAGTAATCAATTTCCGCTCTATCAAATAGGGATACAACTCTGCGTATGACATAGGAATCGGATCGAAGGTGATCTTCTTCCTCTCATAACTCGTACCAGCTGGATTACCGTTGCGAGGCTGGTAAGCCTGTTGTTGAGGACGATGCTGATGTTGATATTGCTGAGTTGGTTGTTGATTATTGTGTTGCTGATATTGCGAATTGTCCCTGAAAACAGGTGCTATATGAGCCACCTGATGCTGATTGTTGGCTGAACGCACAGGCTTCCTCCTAACGGAGGGTCTTCTGGGTTTGATATGGGATTGCATAGCATGTGCCTCCCCATCTTTCTTCTTCGCAAACGCCCCATATCGCTTGCTAGAAGAGCCTTCATCCTTGGTCAAACGTCCTTCACGGACTCCCTCCTCTAGATGCATCCCCATGTTCACCATCTCGGTGAAATTAGAAGGAGCGCTAGCAATCATTCGCTCGTAATAAAATGAGCTCAAGGTCTTCAGAAAGATCTTGGTCATTTCCTTCTCTTCCAGCGGAGGAGTAATCTGAGCTGCCAGCTCTCGCCACCTCTGGGCGTACTCTTTAAATGTCTCTTTGTCCTTCTGTGACATGGCTCTGAGCTGATCCCGATCGGGAGCCATATCCACATTATATTTGTATTGCTTGACGAAGGCTTCGCCAAGATCGTTGAAGGAACGAATGTTTGCACTGTCCAAACTCATATACCATCGCAGTGCAGCACCGGACAAACTGTCCTAGAAATAATGAATGAGCAGCTGATCATTATCCGTTTGAGTAGACATTTTCCTGGGATACATAACCAGGTGGCTGAGCGGGCATGTGTTCCCCTTATACTTCTCAAAGTCCGGGACCTTGAATTTGATAGGTATTTTCACACCGGGAACTAAACAGAGTTCGGCTGTAGACTTGCCGAACAAATCCTTTCCTCGAAGGGTCTTCAATTCCTTGCGGAGTTCAAGAAATTGGTCATTCATAGCATCCATCTTCTCATGAAAATATGGGCCCTCAGACGGCTCATAATGATAGATGGTGTCGTCTACCCTGGGAACGGTATGCACGACAGGAGGAGGCACAACAATGACCGGGCTAGATGCCGGCATAGAAGCAAATGTTGGTGCGGGAATGTCAGGCGTAAAACCAGGAGGCATCCGCCACGGAAACCCGGACGACATGGCTGTTGGCACGAAATGGGCACTAGCAGCTGGCACAGTCACAGACACAACCTCAGAGATGACAGTCCTCTGGGGAGGAGTTGCAGGTGTTGGAGACGGCTGATTCTGAGCGGCTAAGAAAGATTCCATCAACGCACTCAGTCGGGCGACTTCCTCTTTCAGCTCACGATTCTCTTGCTCGAGATGATCCATCAATCTAGAAGAGTTGGCTCTGGTGTAGTACCGATGAGTCAGCTTGTCTTCAAAATAAATGAAGAGCACAGAGTTAGGCCACAGACAAGAAGACCGGAACAAACACCTGCTTATGCAAATGATGCATGCAATGCTCGTGCATATGATTTGTTTTTATTTTCGAAGGAACTTTAGGGTATTATTTGCAAATTTTGAATATTAAGCATTTTATTGCATATGGAAAATATCTCATCAAATATATTTTGAAAAAAGAAGTACAACATTGTTCATCATTACAAGAGAAAAGGAAAATAAACATCCTATGGATCCCTAGAAGCTCGGGATGCTGGAAGATAAGCTGCACGAAGCCTCTTAACCTCCCTCTCATATGCTGCTTCCATATCCGCCTTCTCTTTGGCGAGTCTGTCATACCTCCTTTTCCAGAACTTGGAAGACTGAGGAAGTAGAGAAGTCCAGGTATCATTAGGATCATCAATGACCTGATGCTCGAGGAACTCGATCAGAGCATCCTTCTTCTTAAGTTGTTGAAGCAACTCTTCTCTTTCACGGATCCAGGCACGTGAAAGGTCTTCGTCTCTCAACTCCTCTGCGCCTTGGTTAGGGAGGGTTGAAGGCCCATCCATAACCAAAGGTGTAGGTCTCGGATAATCATAAGGCATGAGATACTCAGATGCTCTCTTCCTTACCCAAGTAGTATATGGCTCCAAAGCAATGCAGTTCTTCGGACCCAACTCACTTCTACCTTTCTTGTGAATCTTGCGCCAAGCGCGGATCATCCTTGCTTTCAAGCCTTGGGGATCTTTACCCTTCTGAAAAAGCACACCTTCTAACAGAATGTTATTAGTTTTATCCTTTAGGGGGAACCCAAGCTGACGTCGTGCTAAGATAGGGTTGTAGCTAATCCCACCACATGTACCAAGAAGAGGCACATTGGAGAATTCACCACAAGAGTCAATAATCTGCACAGTGTCATATACTCGATCATACCAAGAGATATCATCATTAGTGAGAGACATGAGTCTCGTAGACCACCGTAGACATCCCTTGTTCTCCTTGAAAGCGACCGTCTGCGGTAAGTGAGAAATAAACCACTTATACAACAGAGGCAAACAGCACACAATAGCGCCACCACCCTTTGCATTCCTCAGATGCAAAGAGACATAGGCATCACCCAACAGAGTAGGAACGGGATTAAGAGCATAAAAGATCCTAATAGCGTTCACATCCACAAATTTGTCGATGTTGGGGAACAATACCAATCCATAGATGAGAAGCACAAATATGGCTTCAAAGGCATCCTCACTCATGGCCTTCCCATAAACGGTGGCTTGAGCGACGAGGAACTCAGAAGGAAGACCTTGAATTCCACCTTTGGAAGTCATATGAGCTTTAACCAAGGATTCATCTATGTGCAACAAGTCTGCGATCTCTTGAGAAGTAGGAATACTCTCCAAGCCACTGAACGGCACCTGATCCAGAATCAGAATCCCCACAAGATGAGCATACTCCTCGAGGGTAGGCAATAGCTGAAAGTCTGGAAAAGAGAAGCAGTGATACAGAGGATCATAGAACTGCACCAAAGTACTCATCAACCCTTCATCAACCTGAGTAGTCAGCAGAGGCAGAAGCTTCCCATAACGAGCTTTGAAACCCAAGGGATCTAATACATAAGATGTCAGATTCCTTAACTCTTTCAGATCGGGCTGTCAGAAGCTGTACTTCTTTGTATGCCTTTTTGGTCTTTCCATATCTGAAAATTTGGAAATAAACCCCTTAAGTTCCTTGAAAATTTTCTTTTTTTCTGATGATATGGATGCAGATGAATGCATGAACGCATGAATGCAACAATCACACTCAAGGATCAAGCAAAGCACACCAGACAAAGGTCATGGGATAGCTCGTATTATCCTTAATATCAATCATCCATCTTGGTGGATTATGGTTTTCACCTTATCGACACCCAAGTTCCATTGATATTAACGATATACGAACGGTTACACCATCCTTAATATCAATCATCCATTTTGGTGGATTATGGTTTTCACCTTATCGACACCCAAGTTCCATTGATATTAAGGAGGTGTGAACGGATCAACCATGAATCACGGGTTTGTTGCGAGTCACGAGCACATAGTCTCGGTTAAGAACCACCCAAAGGAGTGTAATATGGTTTAAACCTGCCGAACATGTTCTACCAGAGGTTCCCATAGTCATCATCCCACCTTTCGAATATTATCGGAGGAACGAATACTCGTATTCCAAAAATATTCTCAAGAGAGACTCTTATGAGTGTAGTATCGCGTAACAATCGCATCAAATCTGACATTTGAATGACCTCCGCACTACGTCCTAAAAATAGGCCAAGATGGGCTTGGTAAACTAAGGTCCTTGGCTTCTACGGCACATATCGGAAGAATAACACCTAACCACAAATAACTTGTGTGACATCATTAATCCAACATGACCTCCACCAAGTGAATGGACTCGCAAGTCAACTTGTTAAGGAATAACTCCACACAAGTCGACGAGACTATGCCATTCTCCTATCATAAGGTGCACTCGAGTTCGGGTATAGAACTCATCTCACAGAGATCACCAAGCAAGCAAGCAATTGAGATATCAAGCAATTCATGCATTACAATCAATACAGTAATCCCAAATTGTACAAAAATATGTCATAAACAAATATACAACAAAGTGTGAAAAGTAGGCAAACCCACTAGGAAATTCTCTTCCCCAGTGGAGTCGCCACTTTTCTGTAGCGGTGTATTCGTCACTTTATGATTTATTGACTAAATCAAAAGCAAAGCATACAAAGATAGAGTCGCCACCGCACTTCTATTTATCCAAAGGAATGGCTAGAAAGCGAACAAAAGCCTAATAAGTTTTACAAAGAAAACTAATAAAAGGGGTATAGAGATCTGGGTAAGGGGGTAATTATGCAAAGGGAAGGTGTTAGGCACCCAATGAATCCTAGGTACTCCTAGGGAACCCTTTTCATAACTTGTTGTATCAGATGATTGTTCATGAAAATATTTATTGCGCAAACATTGATTGGGAGGATGAGAAAAGAATATACAAATTTTATTATTTTTGTGTTTGAATGGATGAACCCATTGCCTACGTACCTTTTCATGAAAGATAAGGATCAAAACGCTGTAGTTCGACTAAAAGATTTCCAAAAAGTGAGTGGATTAATTTTAAACAAAAGCCTTAAGGTCTTTCATTATCAACGGGAGAAAACTCAACCTGAACCAACAATCCACCACGTGAGAACAACTTCAACACGCTAGTGAGGGGTTAACCCTATAATAAGCATGGAAGTCTTACAATTCAATCACTAAGGATGCGGTGAGATTTACATCAACCACTATGATAATTCAGATCTATGGCTAATGCATGAAAACTTATCAAGAAGTGGACAAGGGCCACAAAAGCAATTGAGTGAGTGAAATTAACCAATTAGAATTATTCACAAAAAATGAAGTCAAAGTTGACATTAAAGTTCAATTCAGAAGAAGTATTGTGAAAATGAAGTTTGAAAATCAAAGGCCTAAGGCCTAGGTTTCTAGTTTTGAAAACAAGTGAAAATGTTTGCACAAAAGTTTTCTGGTTTGGGTTAAAGATGAAAACAAGGTTCAAGGTTAATCACAAAAGGGTGAGGGTTAAGGTTAAGGGACAAAGCCACAGGCAGGATTGCTTTCTCAAAATCATAGAAATGATCCAAGTAAGTTCCTTTGGAATGAGCACAGGGCAATAAGCAAATAAGCAAGTAAGCAGGCTCAAAGGAGCAACAAAATTGGAAATGGATTGCCAATAAATGGTCTTACGTCCAACTCCACAAAACAACATGGGAAACAGATAGCCAATCAATGGTCTTACATCTAACTCCACAGAAGAAAACAAATAGGAAACAGATAGCCAATCAATGGTCTTACATCTAACTCCTCAAAACAACAAAATAGGAAACAGATAGCCAATCAATGGTCTTACATCTGACTCCACAAAACAAAACAATATAGGAAATGGAGTGTCAATCAATGGTCTCTTATCCAGCTCCCCAAAAGGAACAGGAAACAGATAGCCAATCAATGGTCTTACATCTGACTCCTCAAACAAAACAAATAACACATGCAAGAGCAAAATGCAAACAATATGCAAAAGCAACATGAAGGATGCACCAGTAAGCAAACAGTCAATCAATTAACACACTCTATACACAATCAAAAGGCTCATACAAGGCTGGGCTTTAGTCAAGGGGTCATATCAACCTTGACAAACAAGCCGGATATGTAAGGGTGTTCAGGCTCTTAACCTCTGACATTGACCGTCAGGGTGAGCAGATGAAATGGAAGATGAGGGTTAGACCTCATAGCTCTTAACCCTGGCCAGGGTGAGCTTGACTCAAAGAAGGTGTGGGAGTCCAGAATGAGGAACTCTATTCCACAATGACTGACTCTATATACAAGATTTTGGGTGTTTATTCAAAATGCATCTGCACATGGTGCGAGCAAGATGAAAGACTCAACTGAATAGCAGGGGATGGATTACACATCCCTTCTATCTGCCAATGCCTCTTTACTTAGGAGGTCTTTATATGTAAACATGCCTCAATGAGGTCTTTAGCACAAAATTAAACAAACAAAAACATGGCCTCTTAAGGAGGGCTTCAGACAGGTGCCTGCCAAAAACAGCAGGTCTTCCAGACTACATGGAGAACAAAGGGTTTACCTAAGTGGTATGCCAACCACAAGATAAGCAAAGCAACTCAAATAATGAGTTAAAGCGGCTAAAGTACCTGTAAGAATAGCTAAACCAGTCAATATTTACATTCAGACAAATCAAACAATCAACAACAGTCACACAACCAATATACACAATGAGTAAGCCATAGAACTCAAATGAGTTAGCCACCCAAGGACCTACAACACAATCAACATTAGTTAAACAAAGCAAATTGTATCTCAAGCAAGGAGATTACATCATCCATTAGGAATTATTGCTTGAACCTGAAATGCAAAGCTCAAATTGTGAGTACAAACCCCTAGGGCAAAGCCTGGGGTCAAAGGTGAAGTAAAAAGTCAAAACAACAACCAATACTCAACATGAATCACATTTAAACAAGTAGGAACATGTCCTAAAAAGAACCAAATCAAAATCATTAAGCAAAGTCATGTAGTGAGCAAGAGAAGACAAAGGCAATTTCAAAGCATACAATTGATCATTTAAGAATGAAAATTCCATATTAAAACAGAAATGAATCAAACAATCCTGGAAATTTTTATGTGCACACAATATGTCATCCACAATCATCATGCCAAAAAATCATGAAATCATGAAATCACCACCAAAAAATAATAGACAAACACATGAACATTTAGCAAAAAATTGGGAATTAATTGGATGTGTTTTCAATTTGATATGAATTTTCAAAGTTAGAAAATATTTGAAATAAAATGTGGAAAATGTACATGAAATTATGGAGGGAAAGAGGAAATGATGAATTAATTTGAAAATATGGCTCAGGCTGGAATCGAACTCGGTGTGCGCGCTGGGAATAAATAAATTCCAAAATGCTTAAGCCAAGGATTGAAGCAGGACATGTGCTGAATCGATATAGTTTCATTAATGCGCTGGCGCTTACATCAGCAGGTCAATGCATATGTGGACGCGGTCAAAAGAACGTAGGCCTATGGATTCGCCAACAGGCTCGCACATGTGGCAGCCAACACACAAAACCCTAGCCAGCAAACATAAGTTGCAGACGGCGGCGCCTAGGGCGGAAACCACCGTCTTCTTCGTGAAGACGGTGGAGGAACAGTACACGCACATGATTTTTTTTCCAGAATCCAGTAAAAATGATATCAATCAAAATCTCTCACTACGTACATCACAGATCAAGCATCAACTAAGGCTAATTCATCATGAATCTAGAGAATCGATCAAAAACATTTTGACATACAAAACTTTAATTCACTATATCTCAGCCAATAATCCACCAAATCACATGAAATTTTCATCAGATTGATCAGCAAGCAAGGATCTACAAGATTATACACATAAAAAAGAGAATTAAGAGGTTCGAAAAACCTACCTCTTGAAGAGCAGTATGAGTAAACGAGCAATTCAAGGCTTGGCAAGCTCCAAAATCAGTCCTGAGATGATGTTATGAAGCTTTATGTGTGAATTGAAGCTTGGAGATGCTTGGATCTAGCTCAGATGGAAACTTCCATGTTCATTGTTCTTGAGCTTGCACAACACGAATCTTGGCCAAATGCTGCAATCAAGAGCTTGATCTATACCTAATGATGCTCAGAGAACCACAATATGCAATAAAATCAAAGGCTTATGTGGAAGAAATTGAAGTTTCAAATTGGAGAAATTTTGGAGGGAACTTGAATTTCGATCTAGAAATGGTGAAGATTCAGAAATTCTGTTAGGATTTGGTATATATACTCAGTCTTAATCACGTCCTAATTAAAATTAAGCATGGTTTAAGTGAGATTAGTGGAAATGGGGTGTGTGATCAAAAATGACAATTTGTGTGGTGCATGGCAAATTCAAACGTGAACAGTACCACATACATGGTTAATTTCACTTAAAATCTTCCAATGAACACAATGGCAATGGTATTTTGTCCATATAATGCACCAATTTCAAATTTGTCATTTTCCCTCCAAAATGGGCATGAAAGAACAAATGATCATATGATGAAATTTCATGCAATGTGATGAATGATTTGGAAAATACATGTCATGAGAAACATTATGCAAAAAGGAGCACTAAATTTGGAGTTATGAGTCAAAAGTTATGGCCTTTTGAAGTTCCATGCACACTTGGCAATGATTGGATCATATCTCCTCAACCATTCATCAGATGCTCATGATCTTGGACTTTTTGGAAATGGGAGAGAGAGATCTTCAACTTTCATGTTGGACAAAAATTCATTTGAAGCTTCTTTGATGTTGGAAAGTTGAATTGAATTTGGTCTAAAAACCTTCCATTTTTGGAAACTTGAAATTACAGGTCACTTTCCATTTTGGGAAACTTTTGCACTGGCTTCAAATTCTTCAACATTGATGTTTGACATGATGAATAAGCATTGTTTGAACATGAATGGGATGAAGAAACTCAATTCCCACACTCAAAGCCTTCAGTTGACTTTCAGTTGACTGGCATAGGCCCTTAGATGACCTGAAAATGTTTTGATGAACTTGGGCCTCAACCACCTGGGATTGGCTCCAAAATAGACCTCTAGCTCATATAAGCTCAAAATAATGATCACATGATCCATATCTCAATGGAAACACCATCTCTTTCTCAAAGGATTCCCTTGAATTGCCTTGACCTGTTGATTGCTTAAGCTGCAAGACAAATGTTAGATGACATATTTTTGTACATTTTTGGTTAGTGATTAATAGAAAAGCAATGATATACAAATGCAAGCAATGCTTGGAGATCAAGAACCACTGTCAAAGAGATATCCCACCCACAGGGAAGGAAGCAAGGTGTCCAATGATCCTTGAGGCAATGTAATGCTATGATGCCATGAGGGATCTTAGGGACAAAATTGGGGTCTTACAATACTATTGTGCTTGTTTTGTTTTGATTGTGCGAACCCAATGCAAATGGATAAAAGGACTTAGATTTTAGGACCTTACCTATGCTAAATGGAGTCAAAGAGCAACTAGGCCTCATGCCTTTAGAATGCTATAAAAGAAGAAAAATATCAAATAGCAACTAGGCCTCATGCCTTTAGAATGCTTAATCTTGAAGAAGACTTGGAAATGACTTAATTCTAAACTCACTCTTGTCCATTCTTTGTATTGCATTGTGGAACTTTTTGATATGTGTGTTCTTTTGTGCTAGGGATCCCAAACTTGCCAAGTAGAAGAACCATTGTCATGAGCATCAAAAGTGAGAGATACAAAAGCCATTGGAAGATTCCTAGGAGCTTGATTGTTATTTGCATGATTGCTTGAGTTATTTGCTATTTGCTTGCTAATTCCAAAGGATGAGAGCTACTTGGACCATCATTATGATCTTAAGAAGGGAACTTCATCGTGGTTTTATTTCTCTTCCTTCATCTTTGCATGTTTAAGACCTAGTTATTCTTCTTCTTCCCTCCACTCTAACCCAAGCCAAACTTTTGTGCAAACATTAACATTGTTTTCAAAAATTAGAAACCTAAGCACCATGCTTTTGATTTTTCAACTTCTTTTTATAATACTTATCTTGAATTGAATCCTTAAGTCAAATTTGACCATACTTTGTGAATACTTTTCATTTGTAAATACAACTCACTTAATTGTTTTGTGGTTTCAATGACCACTTTTGCCAAAGCTTTTCATAAACATCAGCTATTAGGTTTGAGTTATCCTAGAGGTTGATATAATACTCACCTATATCCTTAGTGATGGACTATAAGAATTCCATGCTTATTATAGGGTTAACCCCTCACTAGCATGTTGAAGCTCTCCTCACATGGTGGATTTGTGGTTTTTTTAGGTTGAGTTTTCTCCCTTTGATAATAAAAGACCTTAAGGCTTTTGACGAATAAATTCACCAACTTCTTTTTGAGATTTTTACCCCGAACTACGAGGTTTTGATCCTACCTTTTTAAGATGGTACATAGGCAATAGGTTCATCCATTCAAACACAAAATTGTAAATAATTTGTACATTCTTCTCTCATCTCCCCAATCATGTTTGCACAAATATTTTTTCACAAATACCAACCTACCTTGCAACATTAGTGAAAAGGGCTCCCTTAGAGTACTAAGGATGTTTTGGGTGCTTAAAACCTTCCCATTGCATAACCAACCCCCTTACCCAGATCTCTGATATTTTTATTAGTTTTTCATTTGATAAAACTTCTCGGTTTTTGTTCGCTTTCTAACCTTATCTTTGGATAAATAGAAGTGCGGTGGCGACTCAAATTGTATGATTTACTTTTGATTTAGTCAATAAATCTAAAGGTAACGAATACCCCACTACAATAGACATAAAACATGTTCCTAGAATAAAAAACCAAGAAGCTAATGACTTAGCACAAATAGCTTCAGGGTATAGAATTTCAAAAGAGAAGCTAGAGGAACTTGTCGAAGTAAGAGGAAAAGCAATGGCTGCTAGATTGTCTCTAATAGATTTGGAAAGCACTCAGTTAGGATATGCTAACAAAGAAGAGTTTGAAGTACTGGCCATTGATACCTTAATGGATACAGATTGGAGGAATCCAATTATTAATTATCTCAAGGACCCTTCAATAGATACATAAAGAAAAACCAAGTACAAGGCTTTATCTTATGTTTTGATGGGGAATGAATTATTCAAGAAAACCCCTGAAGGGGCCCTGTTGAAATGTCTAGGAGAAAAGGAGGCGTACTTAGCATTATCTAGTGTACATAGTGGAGCCTGTGGAGCACACCAGGCAGGCCATAAGATGAAACATTTGCTTTTCAGACATGGAATGTATTGGCCCACCATGTTAAAATATTGTATAGAGTTTGCTAAGGGTTGCCAAGAATGTCAAGTACATGCAGGAATTCAACATGCTCCTGCAAGTGAGCTTCATGCAATTATCAAGCCTTGGCTTTTCAGAGGTTGGGCATTAGATCTAATTGGGGAAATTCGACCTACTTCATCCAAAGGTCAAAAGTACATACTTGTAGGAATTGACTATTTCACTAAATGGGTCGAAGCAGTACCTTTAGTAAATATGGATAAAGAAACTGTGTTCATTGAATTCATTCAAAGGCAAATATTATATAGATTTGGAATCCCAGAAAGTATAACAACAAATCAAGGATCAATTTTTACTGGTCGAAAGATGCAAGAGTTTGCAAAGGAAATGAGTTTCAAATTATTAACATCCACACCCTATTATGCTCAAGCCAATGGACAAGTCGAAGCAGCCAATAAAGTAATAATTGGTTTGATCAAAAAGCATGTAGGGAAGAAGCCAAAAAATTGGCACAAAACTTTAGATCAAGCACTTTGGGCTTGTCGAACCTCCCCTAAAGAAGCTACTAACACTACACCCTTCCAACTTACATTTGGACATGATGCAGTATTACCTGTCGAAATTTACTTGCAATCAGTGAGAATCCAAAGACAAGGAGAAATTCCATCTGACCTATATTGGGAAATGATGATGAATGAACTGGTTGATTTGGACGAAGAAAGGTTACATGCATTAGAAGTACTAAGAAGACAGAAAGAGAGGGTAGCAAGAGCATACAATAAGAGGGTCAAAGGTAAAACTTTCATTATGAATGATTTAGTTTGGAAAGTTATATTACCTATGGATCGAAAGAATCAAACATCAGGAAAATGGTCTCCACATTGGGAAGGACCTTTTCGAATTTTAAAAGCATTTTCAAATAATGCATACGAAATAGAAGAACTAGCAGAGGATCGAAGAATCCTAAAAGTAAATGGGAAATACTTAAAGAAGTATAAACCATTTGTGCATGAAGTTAAAATCATAACAACGTAGTAAGCAAAGAACTATCATAGCTAAAATGGTGAATATATTTAAACTCCAAATCTTACCAAAATGGCTTTTGTCTTAATCAAATTACAAATAAACAAGAGTCAAATAGAACAAATATAAGTGGAAATAAGAAAGGGATAGTGGCATTCATCCGGTCATACTTTATCTTCGCCAAGCTAATCTTGTATTGAATAGCAGCTTGAACCCCTCTGATGCGTGCAATATCTTCATTTATAGCAGTAGCCTTTTCGACGTGATCTACGTTTTGCTTCGCCAGATTATCAGCTTCAGTACTATCCAAGCCTTGGATAGCAGCCTGCTTCGCCTTAGCATCAGAAATCTTCTTCTGCAATTCTGTAATGTGAGATTCCCAAAGTCGTATCGAAGTAGTATAAGTGTCGAATTCTGCTTGGGCTGATTTTCTGGAAGCGGCTAACTCCTCAGAGGCTTTTGAAGTTCGAAGGGCATTATCAAACTCAGTGGCTTGAGCTTGTTCAGTTGATTGAAGCTTTGCTTTGGCATCCACCTCCCTACGGTATTCAACACAAACTTGGTCAATAAGGTTCTGGATGTCGATAAGGGCTTCACCTATATCAGTGGGGCAAGCAGTGATGTTAATCTTGCTTATCAGCTTCTTTATGCCAAAGCTTGCTCCCATATCCTTCTTTAATTCTTCAAAGAGATCTACATCAAAAATAACCCTTTTCACCTGCTTAAGGAGTTCGTCATGTGATGCTTCGTTTGCACTAGCACCAAAATGGGTCGAAGCTCCGAAAATGCTTTGATCTGAAGCAGATTCTCTTTGAGCCATCATCAACCTTACATACTTGAGGGGATCATTTTGTTTCAAAGCATTTTTCTCCTCCTCAGTAAGTGATATAGGCGAAGTCTGGATGGTGGATGGTCGAACATTAGTTGGATTTGGGACCGTTTCGACATTAGCATCACCAGTTCCTGTCTGATTTCCTTCAGGATCAGCTTTTCCCTCACTAATGTCTCATCTTCCTGAAATTACCCCTCAATCTCTTCAGAATCCTGATCATCCTCGTCAGCATAATCTGAAGGGAACGTAACTCTTGCAGGAGAATTACTGGGAGTATCCTCAGAATCTTATTTCTCTTATGAGTCCTTTTCTTCAGCTTGCTTCAAATCTCTTTTACCATCTTCACCAGGAGAAGAGGTTTCTTGATCGTTTTAGGCATTATCTGCTTCGAGATTTTGTGCTCCAGTCGAAGATCCTTTATTTTGAACAGCACCATTGATTGTCGGAGGAGGAGATGGATTCATATCGCTCGAAGGATCACTCTGATTGCCAGTAGAGATGAGGGGAGTGGTAGGTTTTTCCTGAAAACAAAGTGTTAGAATAAAATAGGAGTTTATCGAAAGATAAAACACTCAAGATAGAAGTTTACCTGTTGAGCCTCAGGGTCAGAAGCATTGTTCCCAATGTGCTCCAGCGCTGCGCCACCAGAGGGCTGGGATTGAGTTTCCTTTGAAGGAGGAGGGAGAATGTTGATTTCGACACCTTGTTGTTTGTTTGTTTGGTAAGGGGCAACTGTTGCCTTATTCTTTTTCTGTTTCTTTTTAAGTGGAGTTGGAGGAGTTTCTTCTTCACCGTCTTCGACAAGAATTACATTTTCAGTGGGGACTTTTCTTTTCTTTGGCATCAAAGGAGGCTTGCCACTACCGTGAAAGTTATTTGATGTAATACCTTTGAACTCTTCTTCATTTTTTCTGGAGCAACATCCTTGGCAGAAGGAGCTCCCTGGCTGGAAGAGGTAGTTGGCTTAGAAGCAGTATTCGAACTAGCTTTCGCCAAAGGCTTCTCTTTCTTCACCACCTTCCTTTCGACAACTAAAGAAGAAGGTGAGTTAGTCGAAACATGCAATGTTTAAAAGATTAGCAAAAGACGAAAGGGAGTTGTAAAACCAAGAAATCCAAACATTCCACACCTTCACATGTCGGAGAGGTAATTGTCACATCATCCAAATCAAAGTGAAGAAAGCCTTTGAAACTGTCTAAGGTATGTTTGGTTGCAACTACTCTTTTTGCAAGTTTTTGTTGGTCATTTTTCAGTTCATTAAAAATGTTCCCACATGTGAACCAATTTGGGTAAGGGGGAAAAATGACAAAGCAAAGTCTGCACTAGGTAAATTTGGAAATTTGGGTGGTTCGCACTCAAAGGCCAAATCATATTTAAATTCGGGTTTTACAGCTTTGGGAAATTTCTTTTTGGCAATGTGTTTTTCAAAATTCTCTTTTAAAATTGGCGCTGTGCAACAGACAGTTTGAACAAGTTCCATTGGGTTATAGACAGTTTCAAAGTACTTTTGGAATGCTTGGATTTCTTCAAAATGAGTAAGCTTACCCTTGTAGACATTTTCCTGCAAAGATGAAAAGGCCTTCATTAGACGTTCCTTGATTTCAGCAGTAATAAACATATTCTTTGAATAGAAATCTGTCCACCAAGTGGCGAACCCATTGGTAGAGTGGAACGACGGCTGGTATGCTATTAATTGGAATTCAACAAAGTTTGCATGGAATTCTCTGTGGGTTGCGATGTCTCGAGCGCTCCAATCAGTCCCCGCACAACATATCTCGCGCTTTCGATTGAATAAAGAGACAGGAATGAGTTGACATAACCCAAATTATCGAGAGACAAAATTAGGTTGGTACGCCAACAAGCAAACATGGCTCTTTACTCGCAAGATCCTTGAAACAAGCAGCCTTAGGAAGAGAAAGGCACGCCATATATCTTCGATCTCTGTGTTGGCGTCCTTAACAGCATCCTCAAGCGAAGCAGTGAACCAAGAAGGACCATGGGTTCGACTGGAAAATGGAGCCATCGAAGGAGAGAAATGGTGACGCTTCGAGAACATCAAGATGTATTTGGTGAGGGAAGTTTGCAGATTGTCAACATCATCAACTGGAGTCAGCTGAAGGAGTCTGGTGCATTCAATGCTTCAATTTACTATCTCTGGGGCATTTTCATCAACATTTCCATGTGTTGGCAAAAAGGATTCGAAGGTGGAATTGAGCCATAATTGAAGAAGCCAATAAGGCCCAGATAGTAATAAGTTTGTACCAGCTTTATACTCCTTTAACTTGGCACTAGCATATCCTAGACTTTCATACAAACTAGCCAATAGAAGTTCACTTAAACACACTTTTCGACCAGCATGCAATTGGTTAGCAAGTGTTAGAAACCTCTTTGCAACTTGCAGAGATTTACAACAGAAGAAGAACTTGGATAACCATAGACCCAAGAATGCTATATGTTCTATGTCAGAAACTTCTTCCCCATCAGCATGATACAAATTAATATAATTACTGAACGAAGCATTCTTGACGTTAAAGTCAATTAAGTTTTCGCAGTCTTGATAAGGGTCGAAGGTTTCTCCTGTCAGAGGAAGTCCAGAAATGGTAGCTACGTCGAAGAGCGTAGGAGTCATCATTCCACAAGGGAGATGAAAGGTGTTATATGTACTATCCCAGAAATACAGGCTGGATAATAATAAAGGTTGGCAATAGCTAAACCTTAGCTTCGACATCTGAATCAGGTTGAAAATACCCAATTCTTTCCAAAATGAAGCTTTCTTTTTCTCAACTTTCATCAACCAGGCTAAATAAGATTTATCTAGAGTTGGACAAGAACGAAAGGGTCTGAAACTATCAGTAATAAAATCCAGTTGAAAAGCCTCTCTTTGGATTGAATCTTCAGCATTTCTGGAGGAAACAGTTTTGTTGGCTATGGGTTTTGTAGTGTGATAACAAGGAAAGAACTTTACACATTTCTCTAAATGTCCTTCAAAAATTAATGGGCCTAAAAATCCTAAAGTATTTCCAAAAAGTAAGGAAGGAATCATTACCTGGGAAGCAAATATTGCTTTCTGTTCTTTGATGAATTTTGGAGAAGTAATGTACTCTCGATCCCCAATAGTTATGATGTTTCTTGTTGGAATGTTTTGAGAAGCATAACTCTTTGAGGATCCAGCGTCTTTGGTGTTCTTTGATTTCTTTTGCTGTTTACCAGAAGACATTGTTATGGGTTTTTGAGGTTTTGAAAGATTAGGGTTTTAAGGAAGAAGAAATGTTTTCAGAGAAGTTTAGAGATGAACTCAGGTTGAAGATGAAGATTTTCGTAAAAAGGGAAGAAAGAAGTGACAATGAGCTTTTATAGTATTAACCTACGAAGCTGATTGGTTACACCTTACAAAGGTAGTGGGCCACATGGTAGTTTTTTGTGAAAAGGGCACAAGGATTACTGTTCATTATTCTTGGAAGTTGAAATTCATGATGATAATAACTGCACGCACGTCTTGATGAGACGTTTTGAAAAAGTAAATCATGATTAACTGACAGATATGGACTTTTAGGTCTATGAAAGGTCTCTGGTCGAAATCTGGTGATTACAAGAAATGCCCATTTCTGCATTAATTCAAAATAGACATTTATTGGGGGCAATTTATTAGCTGGAGATTTCGGCCATTAGGTTGAAGTCCTTTGAAAATATAATGTTTTGGAGAATAATACAAATGGCTTTGTCGAAGCTATTTATTAAATCCTTTTCTTGGGAGAAAGGACCTTTATGTCAAAGCTTAATACTTAGAAGATTTTTTGATCTCCACAAGTTCTCTTCGACATAGGCGTTTGACAGATTCGAAGTTTCAAGCGGGAAAGATTTGAAATTCAAACAAAGTAGTTTCGTCAGGCAAACGCGTGGAAGCATCTGAGACACGCAACGTTTGAAAATGTTGAATGTGGCAATCATCTGTGTAGAGACCGTTAGGGTCGAATTGTTATAAATAAGAGTCTTAGTTTTCAGACTTAGGGTGTTCAAACTGATATACAAAATTCACTAAAAATACTCAAAGTACCGGAGCGAGAGAAACGAGTCTTTGCTGAAAATGTATGTATGAAGAACACCATGATTATATTTCATGTTATCTTTTTTATGCAAGTTATTTAAACTAAAACCATTTTCTATCTTTTCTTCTGTCGAATTGCCCTTATTTTCAGTATTTCATCATTGCTTTCCCTTTACATTTACATTTCGCCAAACATTCATTTCCAGTACCTTTTCAAACTTAAAGCTTTTTACTTCAAGTTATTTATCTTTACCTTTGCCAATTACTTTTGTTATCTTAGAAAAAGCCTTTTTTACAAGAATTACTACCATTTACTCTTTGTCTATAAAGTCATAAATTTCGTTTAGAGTTATTGTCGAAACACCTTTTACCATCCATAAACCAGAAACAAACTTAATCATGAGTCAAACCACCATAACAATAGTTCTTGAGACACATGTCCTAGGATCAATCTAGTCGATCCTGTAAGTTACCAAGATTTATAATATTGGAGGACTAGCGGTTGTTTGTCAGAAATTACTGGTAAACACATTATCCCTAACTTTTTCCTAGATTTCCCTTTCAGGTTTTCAATCTACCGGGATGCTTATTTCTCTTTACTATATATTTTTTGCATGGACCTCCCTTTCGGGTTTTCAGCCCATCGAGACGCTCATTTTTTGCCTAATCCTCCCTTTTGGGTTTTTAACTTAGAAAGTTGTTCTTTTATTTTTATTAGGTGAAGTATTTGTTAACTACTTCAACATTTACAGGACGATGGAGCTCCTCACCATCCATAGTCTCAAGAATTAATGCACCACTAGAAAAGGCTTTCTTGACAACATATGGGCCATCATAATTATGAGTCAACTTGCCCCTAGAATCAGAAATGAAAGATTGAATCTTCTTAAGCACGAGGTTACCTTCTCTGTACGCGAGGTCAGACCTTTTTGTCAAAAGCTTTCTTTATTATTTGCTGATACAACTGACCATGGCATAAAGCCGTCATCGTCTTTTCTTCAATCAGATTCAATTGATCATACCTGCTCTGACACCATTCATCCCAAACAAATCATCTTCCATCAAGACTCTCATTGACGGGATCTCAACTTCTATCGGGAGCACTACTTCCATGCCGTATATCAAAGAGAAAGGATATGCCCCTTTTGAAATGTATATGGATGTGCGATACCCACGCAAAGGAAATGGGAGCATCTCATGCCAGTCTTTATAAGTCACAACCATCTTTTGAATAATCTTCTTTATGTTCTTGTTTGCAACTTCGATAACATTGTTCATATTGGGTCTGTAAGGAGAAGAGTTATGGTGTTCAATTTTGAACTCTGCACACATCTCTTTCATCATTTTTTTTATTCAAGTTTGATCCATTATCAGTGATGGTCTTGCTTGGAACACCATAACGATAGATTAGTTAATTTTTGATAAACCAGACAACCACTTGCTTGGTGACATTGGCATATGACGTTGCTTCAACCCATTTGGTAAAATAGTCAATGACCACCAATATGAAACAATATACATTCTAAGCTTTGGGCTCAATCATTTCAATCATATCAATTCCCCACATGGAGAAAGGCCAAGGAGAAGAAAGAAAGTTGAGAAGAGTTAGAGGTACATGAATCTTGTCGGCATAGATATGGCATTTGTGACATGTCTTAACATATTTGCAACAATTGGACTCCATTATCAATAATATCCTTCCCTTAACATTTACTTCGCCATTGGTGTCCATTGGAATTAGTACCAAAGGAACCTTAATGAATCTCTTTCATTAACAGGCCTGCTTCATGCCTATCCATGCATATGAGCAAGACGATGTCGAAATTTCTTTTATACAGCAAGTCATCATTCAAAAAGAAGTTACCAACCAATCTTCTCAAACTTTTCTTGTCTTTGTTACCCCAAGTGGATACTCTTGCTTCTGAATAAAGCATTTGATATCATGATACCACAACTTATCATCTTTGACCTCTTCTGCTAAAAACACATGAGCAGGTATGTCAAGGCACATAACATTAATTTTGGGGACATCATTCTATCGGTTCACAACAATCATAGAGGACAAAGTTATCAATGCATCTACCAGTTGATATTCTTCACGGGGAATATGATGAAACTTAATTTTATTGAAGAAGTTGATAACCTCCTTGCATAATATTTATAGGGGATTAAACCGGGTTGACGAGTTTCCCACTCTCCTTTGATCTAATTGATTATAAAAGTTGAGTTTGAATACACATCCAAAATCTTGATTCTCTAGCCGATAGCTTCTTCGAGACCCATAATGCAAGCCTCATACTCCGCCATGTTTTTTTGTACAATTAAATGTCAACCTTGCGGTAAAAGGAACCTGGGAACCATGATGACCCTAATTCCATTACCTTAAGCATTAACAACTCCATCAAATATCAATCCCCAATGGGACCCCGACTCTTGCCCTTCACCTGGCAATGGTTCATCACAACCTTTTGCCTATAAATACATCACATCCTCATCCGCAAAGTCAAACTTGATATATTGGTAATCATCAATGGGCTGGTGAGCCAAATGGTCAGCCAAGATACTCCCTTTGATGGCTTTTTGGGTATGATACTCAATGTCGTATTCTGACAAAAGCATCTGCCAACGAGTAATTCTTCTGGTCAAAGTAGGATTTTCAAAGATGTACTTGATTGGATCCATTTTGGATATCAACCAAGTGGTATGATTCAACATATATTGATGGAGATGACGAGCAACTCAAGCTAAGGTACAACAAGTATTCTCAAACATGAAATTTCGAGACTCACAATCTATGAATTTCTTACTCAGATAGTAAATGGCGTGCTCTTTTAAACTATTCCATCTTGTTGGCCAAGCACACAACCCATGGAATCTTCCAATATAGTCAAATACATAATTAGAGGCCTTCCTTCTACTAGAGGAATCATAATAGGAGGCCCAAGCAAGTATTATTTGATACTATTAAAATCTTTTTGGCAGTCTTCCATCCAAACACAACCCTGATGTTTCTGAAGAAGCTTGAATATAGGGCCACAAGTAGCAGTCATATGAGAAATGAATCTGGAGATATAGTTCAAACATTTAAGAAATCCTCTCACTTGATTTTCAGTTTTAGGTGCGCACATTTATTGAATGGATTTTACTTTGTCGGGATCAACTTCAATTCCTCTTTGGTTAACAATGAAACCTAAGAGTTTTCCAGTTCGAACACCAAAAGTGCACTTGTTGGGATTCAGGCGGAGTTCATATTTTCCCAAGCATTGAAATAACTTCAACAAATATGCCACATGTTCTTATTCAGTTCTGGACTTAGCAATCATGTCATCAACATATACTTCAATTTCTTTGCGCATCATGTCGTGGAAGAGAGTTGTCATTTCTCTTTGATATGTTGCACCAACATTCCTTAAACCGAAAGGCATTACTATGTAGCAGAATGTACCCCATGGTGTGATGAATGCTTTTTCTCCCTATCTTCGGGTGCCATTCTAATCTGATTGTATTTGGAGAATCCATCCATGAAAGAGGACACCTTGAATTTAGCAGTGCTATCAACCAACAGGTCAATATGTGGTAATGGGAAATCATCCTTTGGATTGGCCTTGTTTAAATCTCTGTAGTCGACACACATTCGAACTTTGCCGTATTTCTTGGGAATATGCACTATGTTGGCCAGTCATTGAGGGTATTCAGACGTGATAAGGAATCCTGCATCAATATGTTTTTGGACTTCCTCTTTGATCTTTATGACCATATCTGGAAGAGTTCTTCTCAACTTCTACTTGACTGGAGGACATTCTGGATTCAAAGGCAAATAATGCTCTATAATATCTATATCCAACCCTGGCATGTCTTGGAAGGACCAAGCAAACATGTCCACGTACTCTCTGAGAATCTCTATTATTCTCTCTTTGATAGTTGGAACAAGCAAAGCTCCAATCTTCACCTTTTTTCTATCTTCTTCTGAACCCAAGTTGATTACCAACATTGGCTCCTTGTATGGTTGAATGGTTTCTTCCTCCTACTCGAGTAACCGGGTGATCTTATCAAGAATCTCTTTAATCGTTTCCTCTTTAGCTTCAAATACCGGGAATTCAAAGTTGGGATAGGGTATAGGGGAATGGTTTTTAATGGATGTTTCATGAATTAATCTGCACATGTGATTATGTTTGAATTTAGAAACAGATAAAGGTGGAAGTGTGTGCAAATGTTGCAAGTGATTATTATATTTTTTGTTTGTTTTAGAGATACCATTTTCTGGAAAAAGAAAAAAGTAAAAACAAATAACATGGAAAGCAAGAGGTGAGACTTTTATTAATGATTGTTAAATCTTGAAACAAAAGCCTGACACCAACTCTTTTTCCTTGGGCAGAGCAAAAGGAAACTTGTTTTTAAAAAAGAAATCCCTACAAAATACTCTTTTGCCTTGGGCAGAGCGAAAGGACATGACAACAAAACATTACTTATAAATGTGAATAGTGGACCGGGACATCAATATCAATCCAGTTTTGATAAACCACTTCATGCACAACGAGGTCTGGTGAATCCTTTTCAAAATTGTCTTCTATTATAACATTGACTTTAGGCGGAGTGGGATGAATTAAACCTCCATTGCGGAAAACTTCTTGAATAGGGCGTATGACCATGTCCTTTTTGACAAGCTTTGTAGAGGAGGAAGAAAAACCAAGACCTTCTCGGGACTTGTTCTCTTGAAAAATCATGACCTCTCCCTAACCATCAGTTGCACCACTCTTGACCATATTCTACGCATCTTTAAAAGAACAAATGGATGGTCCACTTCTCTAAATATCTTTATAGGAAATAGACAAGGCTTAAAACTGGGTTCCAATAGCATGTTCAGGTTCAACATAAGAGAATGATGAAAGGTGGCTCACAATCAAGACATGTTCTCCACATACCGTCACCAATTTCCCGTTCTTTACAAATTTGAGCTTCTGATGAAGAGTAGAGGTGACTGCTCCTGCCTCATGGATCCATGAGAGACCTAATAAACAACTGTATGTTGCTTCAATGTCCATAACCTTAAATGTGATCTGAAAAATGTGAGGACTAATAGTCATATGCAAGTCTACTTCTCCAATAATAGTTTTACAAGAACAATCGAAAGCGTTCATAATAATCCCACTACCCTTCATTGGAGCGCCTTGAAAAGATAATCTGGAAAGTATTGATTTAGGCATCACATTCAGTGACGATCCAATATCTACCATCAATACTAGAAAGAGCGTCACTCATACAGTTCATTGAAATATGTAGCGCCATATTGTGATTTATACCCTCTTCAGGGAGCTCTTCATTACAAAAACTCAGATTGTTGTAGGCATTTATGTTAGCTACAATACCGTCAAATTGACCCATAATCACCTATGATCTACATATGCTTATTCTAAAACCTTTTGCAAAGCTTCTTAATGAGCCTCAGAGATCATTAACAAGGACAACAAGTATATCTTTGATGGTGTGTGCAACGGTTGCTCCACCATGTTATACTCGATTTTCTTTATCATTTTCAGCACTTCATCACAACCCACCTTCTGATTTGTACCACTAGACTAACCAACCTTCTCAATTGGAGTCTTTACCTGAGTTTTCCCTACAGTGACATCTTCAGTTTTTCTGGGAGGTGTAGAGGCAAACACACGCCCACTTCTTGTGACTCTTCTCACATCAGCAATATTAACAACATAAGGCCAATGAACCTCCACTCAATCTTCAATCATGGTGGCGTTATACTTGTATGGTATAACTTTGTCAGATTTATAAGGAACTGGACCGGGAAAACTGATAACCAAAGGAGAAGCATAAGTCTTTCGGCTGCCGTAAATGATATCCACAATCTTGGGAACATTGAACTAAGGTACTATAACATTAAATTCACCATCATGGTTCTTATCATAGGTGATCGTGATAGTCTTTTGATCCAATAACTTTTGAATATCTTGGCGTACAAGAGGACATGCACGTGGATTTATGGAGAAAATTCTATAAGTAGTGTAAATTTGTTCATTATCAATGAAGGCAAGCCTTGTCAAACTAGCATGCATTATGACTAAGGATTCTTTGATAAACCTAATCTCGAAGACTGCAAATTTTCTTGGACAATCATGCACCATGTTTACTGAAGTTCCCTTATGCTGAGGTAAGGGATTAACCTACACATTCAGATTAATATATTTGAAGGACAAAATGCCACCTGTAATTAGCCTTTGAACATCAGATTTTAAGCCATAATAATTCTCTATACTGTGACCAGGCGCTCCTTGATGGGACCAAGTGCTTCAAGCGTTCCGAACAAACCTCCGATTGTAGCTATCTTATTGCAAAAACTCCATGTTCTCTAAAACTCTAGCTCGGCTGATTTCGAACGGATATGCGTGAAACCTCCGATTGTAGCTACTTTATTGCAATAACTCCAAGTTCTCCAAAATTATAGCTCGGCTGACTTCAATCTCAAGACGTTTGAACCCAAACCTTTCTTCACAATCCTCCGGTTACCGTTACTTATTTGAATGAACCTACCGTTCTTTTAACCTTTCACTCGGTTGAATCTATGAAGCAAATATTTGTGCAAAAACCCCCAATTCTTGGAGGACAAAACCCAACGGTTTTATTCAAGAAAAACCCACTCAAAGCCTCTACCCAAAATAAGATTACACAATCCTATTTGGACTTTATTACCACAATAATGCACTATGATCAACAAAAATTGTTATGTGTAGTTGTTGAAATCTGCAATGAAGAATGAAGATGAATAGGAACTTTAGTGTATGTCTTTCACTTTTCTTGTTTTTTGTTGAAAAAGAGACTCTATAATATATATATGATGGATGGACCAAGTCACAAATACAACGAAATGTTTTTGCAAAAATACACAGCATAAATTAAGTAACTGTTGGTGTAAGCCCTAGAGGTCAATACTTTTGGTACTTGTATCGAATTACTTATTAATAATAAAAGGCTTTTTCTTTATTACGTTTGTTTAATAAAGTCCCTAGAATAGCTAGTCCGTTTAATGTATCAAGTGTGACTTGATCATGAGATCACATTAAACATAAGGACACTATTCTTAAAGTATCCGTAGTCGAGCTTTATTGTGAAGTGGGATAACATTAAAGCATTAAGACTATTATGTATATAGATTGATGATCATATCTCATGGATCATGGATAAGGAGTTAACAAGTCTTAAACATAGGTATGAATGTTAAGAGTAATATTTATACTGGATTGACCTGCTATGAGAATACTATATAGAATGTTATGCAAAGTGTCATACGTTAATCTCATGGTGATAATGGTGTATACCACCCTTCGACCTGAAACCACTATGGACCCTAGATGTAGAGTCGAGTGCTTTATTGCTGGTCAAACATTGTCCGTAACTGGATAACCATAAAGACAGTTGATGGGTACTCCACGAAGCATGCTAAGGGACATGAGTGACCTAGATGGAATTTACCCATCCTGCATAACAGGATAAATGTCTATGGTCCCAATATTGAATTGGACAAGGATGACACGGTATATGCCTTGTGTTCAATATAGACATAAAGGCAAAAGGGTAATTGTACACGTAAGTATTATCACAGAAAGATTTGTCAGATCACATGACATTTTCGTGTCTTGGGTAGCAGTGAAGTGTTGCTAGATACCGCTCACTGTTTATTATGTTAAATACGTGATTTAATATAATTGCCAATGCCGCGAAAACCTACAGGGTCACACACAAAGGACGGATTGATGAGAGATAGAGTAACTAAGGAACACCGTAAGGTACGATGCACTTAAGTGAATTGTAGAACATTGTAAGGTACGGTGTACTCAAGTAGAATACGAAATATGGTAAGGTATCACGCGCTTAAGTGATTTTGGCATATTATAAGATATGGGCCACATACACTTAAATGGGCTTTTTAGCTTGAAGCCAACACAAGTGGTTCTATAAATAGAACCCTTGTGCAGAAGCATTAATTGCGGTTGCATTTTCTTTTTCTCTCTCTTACTCAAAGCATTCATTCGTAGCAGCTAGCACTGAGATTGAAGGAATCCGTTCGTGTGGACTGAGTAGAGGCGTTGTCGTCGTTCAACGTTCGTGATTGCTCCGTAGATCTGCATCAAAGGTTTTAATCGTCACAAGAGGTAACTATTCTATCACTGATCATGCCAATTCGTAAGGATCATTAAAGGAGAAAATTTTAAATTCCGCTACATTTTGGATCACCCTTCTCCTTCAGTAACAACAACGACCACTCGACTTGTTCACACAAGTCACTCGACCTGTTCAGACCTGCAGCAAAATTACTCAAGGGAAACAGGCGATGGTTCGACTCAACTAGGGGATGAGTCGATTCAAACATATTTTTTTAGAGTTGAGTCGACCTATGACTCAACCTGTTCAGACCCGTGGCAACATGGTTCAAATGAAACAGGCAATGAGTCGACGCAGCAGGTGGATGAGTTGACTCATTTTGTTTTCCCAGGATTTAGTTGACTTGTGACTCGACCTGTTTAAACCCGAGAGTTACATAGAAAGGGATATGCATAAATTTGTCGACCGCTCCAAGTCATGAGTCGACTCAAAGTTCTTAAACTATCAAAAATGAGTTTTTGAGACATATTTTGGTCAACTCAAACCATTATGTTATAAACCTAAGGTACCAACGATGATCAGGTGCATTATTCACATCTATGAGATGCTCCTATATGCATGGACACATTGAACTAATACTTTGAGCATGTTAGAGGAAGAATGCATTCTAAAAATGATGACACCGTCCAAAGTACACATTATGAGCAACTAAAAAGGTTTGACATCATTAAAATAAGGACTAAGAATCTTTTCCCTCACATACTCCCATTTTTTGATGATGGCAAACCGTGGCACAATCACGTACTTTGATAGACATCCCCCCTTTGATTTTATGCATTCCTTTAAAAATTGGCTATTATAAATATGCTATCATAATCAAGTTGTGTATGCTTCCATTGCTTCTCCCCCTTTGACAACAACAAAAGGAGACAAGGACACGATCAACAGGAAATAAATATATTCATAAGCACGTAGTCAATTACTTTGTAACATATTAACATTAATAACCATTCACATAAAATGAAGTCAATGTAAGAATTATAGTCACAAATAAGGCACAAAGCAAAATAAAATAAGTAAATAACATTGCAACATTTGTTTAACATAAACTTTAAAACAAATAACTAAATACAATAACATGCAAACATGAAGAAATGGAAATGCACTGAATGAATCAATCATCTGAGGTCGTCTCTTCCGTTACGGATCATTTTTGCCTCTATAACCAGAAGGTTGACACAAAGGTCTTTCTTGTTCATAGAGCTCGATGAATTCAATGACACCCCAGTTAAGCGTATTGAAGGATCCAAAGAGAGAGCGATGAGTGGCATCAATCTGTTGCATGATTGTGTAGGCAAATGAATTAAATTTGTCACTTTGTTTTTGGATCTAATTCCTTAAGTATGAGTACCGTTCCTCTTGGAGAGTTACAAAAGAGGTAAAGTTATCACTTTGAATCTGAAGCTGATCCTGCAAGGCCGTAAATCTCTCCTCTTGAAGTGTGGAAATTTTTTGCTGATGTATTTGCATGTTTTTCAACATTTTCATTACTTTAGAATTATCAGATTGAGAAGAAGGTGGAGGCATATAGGAAGATTGTTGGCTGGTCCAGCCGGTGTGTTGCGACTCTCCCCAGCCTTGGTTATCAGATGGATTTTGTCTAGGAGTAGCACCTAGCCAATCACCATGGTCAGTAACTTGTTGATCATCCTCCATAGGGTGAGTGTTGTCATCATTATTCTCTTCTTCATTTTCAACATCTTCATCGGCATCATCATCATCATCATCATCATCAACAACAACTTCCAAATGCTGAATATTAGAACTTGAAGCTTAAGTACGAATCTTGTATATTCGCGATGTAGGATCCCAAGTGTAACCCATCAAAGTTAATGATTTTTGACAAAATTATTGATTTGCTGTCACAAAGGTATATTAAATTCCTGGAATGGAGACTTTAACCAGATTTAGGATACTTTGAATAAATGAAGGATAGCAGAGAGCGGTGCCTCGACCTGACTCCTTTAGGGAAAAGATCCTGCTTGTAATATAGTGTGGCCAGTTAACTTTCAGCTTGTGTTTCAACACATAGACCAAGCGTACTTCGGCCTTGCCCACTTTGGAGTAACCTCCTTATTTAGGACGAATAATATGTGTCACGACCCGGTGTAAGATCCTGTCAACATGATTTAAAAGTCCAGTAGTCACATTGGTAGGAAACAAATTACGCTCAACAACATTTGTAGAAAATTGTCTCTTCAGCATGGAGTTTAAGGCATTCCTAAACTCATAGTTTGGAGCAAATACAATGTCGATAATCTTAAGATCATTAGGAGACGACATTGGAGAAATTTGAAAAAAAGATTTCCAAATATCATCATTAACTTCAATAACCCTATTACCGATATTGCATGTAAACTCATAACCCTCGAATTTTCCAACAACTCCAGTATAAAACAGTTTGACTAAATCTTCATTATACTTAGTAGTACAGTCTAAGAATAAGTTAATTCTTTGAGAATTTAATCACTCAGCAACTTCTGGAATGCGCATGGGACCAACCACTAATGGTGAGTATACGTATTGCTTTATAATTGTTCTCTTTTTGAACTTCTTTTTAAAGGATTCAACAAGACCATCAGAGAGTAAGGATAAAGTAGTTACCGGAATATTCAAGCGAGGTTGTGCAGTCCTAGTGTGAGAATAGGGTCCCCTTGCAGTTCTTTTTCCAGAGGTTCTTGATGAAGCCATTTGAGTGTTGTTTATGAAGAGATTTTAGGGTTTGTATGAGGAAGAGAGAGAAACAGGAAGGAGAAAAGACCAAATGGATTGATTATGCAATTGTAAAGAGATGCCTTGAAAAATGAGTCGACCTATTAAAACACAGATGAGTTGACTCTGGGTAGCAAAGACTTGACTCATGGGTCGACCGATTGGGGCCCGAAATTAATGCAACGATGCAATGGGAAGCAAAGAGTCGACTCATACATGTAATGAGTCGACACATCCATGTTTGAAACCTTAGATGAATGGACTATGGGTAGCGAGGAGTCGACTCATGGGTCGACCTGTTGGGACCTGAAGGTAATACAAAGATGGAATTCACAGCTATGGGTCGACTCATGGGTTGACCTGTTGGGACCCGAAGTTAATGATTCGAAGACATGAGATTCAAGAATACTCCTAATGATGAATGCATGTTAAATATGATACCTAAGCAAGTTCAAGCATAATTCAAACATAGAGATGACTCAAGCTTAGACTAAATCATAAAATAAACATCAAGAATTGCATTATATAGAACACATGTATAATACATAATTGATCAAGATAGTTTAAATAGATAGGAACGATATTACCTCCAATGATGATAAACGATGAATGCCCTCACATAGCCCGTACTTGTCAATTAAGGAATAGATATGCATAGATATAGAGCTAGCATCATATATAAATTTAAAAGTGATCCGAGATATCGAGAGCACTAAGTTCCCTACGGATATGGAAGAAAGGATTTGTCGCAAGTGGTTTTGTGAAAATATCGACAAGTTGATTTTTTTCTATCAACGTGCTCAAAGACAACATCACCTTTCTCAACATGATCCCTAAGGAAGTGATTCTGAATTTTAATATGTTTAGTGCACGAATGTAGTATAGGATTTTTAGTTAAATTGACGGCGCTTGTATTGTCACACAAAGCGGGAATACGTTCAAGTTGAACATTGAAGTCGAGTAATTGTTGTTTGAGCCACAAAACTTGAGCACAACAATTACCGATTGCAACGTATTCCGCCTTGGCCGTTGACAAAGAAAATCAAACTTGCTTTTTGCTGTGCCAACTCACTAAGGAATTTGAATAAAAATGACAACTGCCACTTGTGCTTTTCCTATCCGATTTGCAACCAGCAAAGTCGGAATCAAAGTAGCCAACTGTCACAACGCGAAAAACAACCGGCGGGAAAAACACACAGAGCCGCCACCGTGCGTTATTTATCCCAAAGGAGGGAAAGGAAACGCTCGAAGTAAACCTGAAAAAGGGAAAGGAATGGTCTTACGGCCAGAGATTGCAAGGTATGGGAGTCGGTTACACAAGGGGAAGGTATTAGCACCCCTCATGTCCGCCGTACTCGACGGGATCCACGCTCAAAAGAATAGGAAAAGGTTGCTAAATAACTTCTCAAAAGAATGCACACACACTGGAATAAAACACAAATGGAAGAAAACGGAAGCGGACTCGGTAGGATGTCGCATCCTAGGCCTACGTAGTTTGTCAGGAACAAACATCAGAGTCAACGTAGTTCGGGGGAATGGGAAACGGGCTCGCTAGGATATCGTATCCTATGCCTACGTATCTCATCTGGAATGAGAATCAGAGCTACCGTAGTTCAGCTAACGCACGCCAAAACAAAACACAACACAAAGACGCTGAGACGTCAAAGCAAACACACGACAGGAAATGGAATGCCAATCGCTGGTCTTACATCCAACTCCAAACAAAAGAAACAGGAAACAGATAGCCAATCAATGGTCTTACCTCTGACTCCACAAACAAACAACAACAGCAGGAAACGGAATGCCAATCGCTGGTCTTACATCCCACTCGAAACACATACCAAAAGGTTATCAAATTGACAAGCTAACAGGGAGTCTGGTACTGGGACCTAAAAGCTGTCAAGCTAACACCAAGAAGACGCTGAGACGTCAAAAGAAACAAAGAGGTTGAACACATAGACTAAAAGGGATTCGGGAACTCATACCTAAAAGCTGTCAAGCAAAACACACGCAAAAAAGAAAAGGGTGCCCGGAGAGATCTCGCACGATCTCCTGCCTACGTACCTCATCTGGTATGAGGATCAGGGCGACGTAGTTCCCCTTAACAGGGGAGAAACTTTCTCCTAACCAGAGACCGGGGAATAACGGACTAAAAGGGAGACTGACTCGAGCCTAATAGTCATCATGCAAATTATAACCCTAGGTTGAGGTCTCTAACAAGAGTTTGACTCACATAGGCAATGAGTCAACTCAAGTCTATCTCTACGTACGTTCAACTTCCTTGAAAGTTGATCACACGACTCCTACAGAAAGGAGATGAGAAGCAAAAGCAGATAAACATCAAAAGCAATCATCACACTCTATATGCAAACAAGCAGCTCATACAAGGCTGGGCTTTAGTCAAGGGGTCATATCAACCTCGACAAATAAGCCAACACTGGAAGGGTATGATGAAACTCTTAACCACTGACATTGACTGTCAGGGTGAACAGATGAAAGGTAATGAGGGTTGGACCTCACAGCTCTTAACCCTGGCCTGGGTGAGCTTGAATCAAATGAAAGCGTGGGGGTCCAGAATGAGGGACCCTATTCCACTTGACTGACTCTGTATAGGATTTGGGGGACGTGTCCAAGAGCATCAGCACGTAGTGCGAGCTTAATGGACGACTCAACAATTAACAGGGGACTGGCTACTAGTCCCTTCTATATGCCAATTGCCTCTTCACTTAGAAGGACTTGAAGTACATGGCACAAATATAAACAATCACAATCATTGCCTCTTAAGGAGGACTTCAGCCAAATGCCTGCCAAAAGAAACGACAGGGCTTCCAGACTACATGGAGTTAGAAGATGATTACCTAGGTGGTATACCAACCACAAGAAAAGCAAAGCTCAAGCAATGAGCTAAAAGCGACTAAAGTACCTGTAAGAAAATCAAACAAGTCAATATTCACATTCAGACAAATCAAACAAACAGTCAACAGTGTTACAACCAATATGCACACAAGGCAAGTCAACAACTCAACAACTCAAGTGAGTTCATCACCAAGGAACCTACAACACAACAAAGGTTAGTGGATAAAGCAAATTTGCATCTCAAGTCATGAGATCAACATCAACCATTAGGACTAATAGCTTGAACCTGAAATACAAAGCTCAAAAGATGAGTACAAACCACTAGTCCAAGACTAGGGTCAAAGGCAAAGAAAAAAGTCAAAACAGCAACCAATATTCAACATGAAGCTCATTTATTCAAGTAATAACATGTCCTAAAAAGTACCAAACTCAAATCAACAAGCAAAGCCATCTAAAGCACAAAATAAGGCCAAGGCAATTACAAAGCACACAATTGGACATTAAGAGTAGAAATTCCATATTAAAACAGAAATGAATCAAATAACCATGGAAATTTTTATGTGCATACAACATGTTAAACACAAGCATCATGCAAAAAAATGGAATTAGAAAAGCTCAATTGACATGTATATGAAAATGAACAAGAGCAACATCCAATTGTGTGACACACATTGTCACACCATATATCCAAGTACCTAAAACAGAGATGGAAAATGCTAAAAATGCCAAACAAAAGCCAAAAGATCATGTTATGTGTCATTAATGAGCATGTTAAATTTCACAGAAATTGGACAATGTATGAGCATTTCACAAGAGAATTGGTGCAACATGTCAAATTTGCATACATGTTCAAATAAGCAAACACATTTAAAATTCCAGAAATGATAAAATCACACAAATGACATCTAAAAAAAATAGACATCCATACAAACAAGTGAAAAAAATTGGAAGCAATTTGGATTTATTTTCTATTTTTTATGATTTTTGGAATGTGATTAATTTAAATGAAAATAAATGTGAAAACCAATTGGAAATAATATGTGAAATGCAAAACTGGAAATGCATCATGGATGAATCGAACCATGTAGCAAGGAAAATAGAGGCGCTGGGAAAAATAAATTAGAAACAACATGAGCGAGGTATCGAACTCGCTCTCTGAGGCTCAAAGCGCACACACTCAGCATGCCACATCAACAAGCTAATGCATACAAGGCAAGGCCAAACAAAGCATGGCCTATCAAACATACACGCACGCAGCCAGTCAGCATCCAACAAGCACAAGTAAAGCGCAGCGTTTCATTAAGTGATGTGGACGCACACATCAGCGGTCAATAACACACATAAGCGTAGTCAATGTATCCCGGCCAATGGAAAGGACAAATAAGCGCACAGGTGGACGCCAACGGGACAAACCCTAGCAGTTATAACCAGACGGCGGAGCAACCGTCTTCTCCGGCGAGACAGGCGGTGCTCCGCCATGAAAATTTGCAGAAAACGGCAAATCGCATATGGTTCGACAGATCTTTCCAAGAGGAGCAAGAATATCACAATTATAAGTCCTAATTCATCACCATAAACACGGATCGAGCAAAAGAAAATTGGACATCCAAACTTTAAATCAACACAACTTCATCAATGTTCATCCATTTTCCATGAAATTTATATCAGAATTCTCAGCATGAAAAGATCTACAATATCATGTGCATAAAATGAAGAATTAAGATGATCGAATTTCCAACCTCTTGAAGAGCAGTGGATGAAAACAGTGTGTTCAAGGCCTAGCAATGTCCAGATCTTCCTCCTTTGGTCTCTAATGAAGCTTTATGTAGGAATTGGCACTTGAATTATCCTGGATCTTGCTTAAACTTCAACCTCCATCTTCATGTTCAAGCTATGAATGTGCATAAATCTTCACCAATTTCTTCAAACCAGAGATCAAATCCTACTCAATGATGCATGCTGAACCAGAATATGCAGAGAAATTGATGCCTTGCGTAAAGAGATTTTGAATTTCAATGAGAGAGAATTTTGGAGGGAAGAGAGATTCTAGATCTAGAACTTGTGATTATGAGCAATTGTGTTATGATTAGGCTTATATACCATGTGTTAATGACTTTGCTAATCCACATTAGGTTTGGTTAATGAAAAATTAGGAAGATATAAGGTGCATGACCAAATTAGCAAATGTGTGGTGCATGGAGAATTTTACACGTGAACAGTAACATGCTAGCATCCAAATCCACTTAAAATCATCTAATAAACACAATGGAAGTGGTATTTTTCATGTATGATCAATAGAATTTGAATTCCCCAATTTCCCTCCAAAATGCATATGAATGAACACATGATCATGTGAACCTCTTTCATGCAATGCAATGATAGATTTGGAAAGCATAGGTGAAGACAAGAATTTTGCAAAAAGAGTGGCTTCATTTGGAGTTTTGAGTCAAAAGTTATGCCACTTTGAAGTTCCATGCATACTTCATGATCATTTGGCCATAACTTCTCAACCATTCATCAGATGCTCATGATCTTGGACTTTTTGGAAAGAGGAGAGAAAGATATTCAACTTTCATGTTAAACAAAAATTCATTTGAAGCTTCTTTGATGATGTAAAATCAAGTTGAATTTGAACCAAAATCTTTCCATTTTTGGAAACTTTCAATTACAGGTCACTTTCCCTTTTGGGAAACTTTTGATCTGGCTTCAAATTCTTCAAGATAGGTGTTTGTAATGACAAATGAACCTCTTTTGAACATGAATGAAGTGTTGAAACTCATTTCTCCATCTCCTAGCCCTCATTTGACTTTTCAGCTGACTGTATAGGTCCTTAGATGACCTAGGCATGCTTTGATCAGCTTGAACCTCCACCACTTGAGGAATTGGCTCAGAAATGAAACCCCTAGCCCATATAAGCTCTCCACATAACCATGTGATCTTCATCATCAACAAATACCTCATCTCCTTGATAAACCTTGACTGGAAGAATGCATTGATTAGGGTTGACCAGAGGTCAAAACCCTAATCCCAAGGAACTTGAGCATGCACAGCGAAGCCCTTGAGGATGACATAACCATGATGATGGTAATATACCCTTGCAATCAAGACACTGCTCAATCTTTGAAGGATCAAGAAACCCTAATGCACTGCAAACCCTCAGATGGTTGATCATTAATTCAATAAGACCCTCAGGCTTGAACCATATACCACCTTCATCTTCTGAACAAGACATTAGAGGATGATCTCTTATTCCATATGATATGCAATATGCAAATGCCTAATGTCCTAAAACATGAAATGCAATATGCTAAACTAGTCCCAAGAAGAGGAGGGCAAATTTTGAGGTGTTACAGCTGCCCCTATTCAATCCACTTTGAACCTGTCAATATGAACAGCCTCGGCTTTCAGATGATCAGGGTGAAGAGTGATTGAATACCAAGAACAGACGAACAATTTGCACTCCGCTGGGGATTATTATATATTTTTTTGCTTTTCTTGAACCCCAAAACTTTCTGATTGATTTTGATTTATTTTATTTTTTTTGTTTTTCTTGAACCCCGAAACTTATTTTCTTTCACGTGTATGATCCCTGATCACCGCATTTGAACCCCGACCACCTCATATTACTCTTGTTTTCCAAATCATGAACCCCGTTCTCCAGTTGAACCCCAATCGCATGACGATAACTCGCGATCGCCGTTGTGAACCCCGCTCTCCAGAAAACACCCCGTGTCTCCCTTTCTCCATTTGAACCCCGTTCTCCAGAAAATGCCCAGCACTCCCTTCTCTCCATTTGAACCATGTTCTCCATTTTCTTGTGATAATTCCGCTGGCAACGCCGGAAATAACACCAAAATACCACTCTGATGGCGACATATCAGAGGGTACACCTTCTTAACAGGAAGGTAATCATGTGTATTTCTTCCTCCGAAGATACCCATAACGACTTCTGTTGGCCTCGCCAAAGTCTAAGGTGACACATGATCAGAAGACAATCCTGAGGACCTCATCCCGGATATAATCTTCAACTCCAATCTCCATTTGAACCCCGTTCTCTAGAAAATGCCGCAACACTTTCTTTTCTCCATTCTTCGATTTTCGCGCTGATCGCGTAACGTTCTTTGATCTTCATTTCCATCTCCGCCCGACGGAAAATTTTCCTCCAATATCGCACTACTGGGGAACATTGTCGCTCCAACGTCATGATGCTAAACTCCTCAGAGTAACATCTTCACCAACCGGTGAAACCAATCCTCAACCGGTAACCACGGCTTGAGTAACATCTTCACCAACCGGCAAAACCAAATCTCAAACGATAACCACGGCCTGAGACTAGCTTATGCTTACAATGCTGATGCATGATGATTATTTTTCAGCGTAATGCTCCATAACCATGGAAATGCTACACAATGAATTATGCAATATGCTATGATATTCTAAATGATGAATGCATAAAAAGCATCCCCCTCAAGGGACTCTACTGGGGAGCTCGAGGCACTCTGCTGAGGAACTCGATAACACTCCAATCTCCACCCTGCTGGGGAATAGCACTGCTGCTGGGGAAAGGACAACCCTCACCAGGGATGACCTCCACTGAACCTGATCTGCTTGGGGACTTCGCAAGGGAAGAAACCATCAACGCATTCTGCGGGGAAAACAGCAATCTTCGACTTGCTGGGGAAGAATCCACCAACGCACTCTTCAGGCCTGACTGCCGAGGAAACACTGATCTCAAACCCGCTGGGGAGATAACAATCCCGACCCTGCTAGGGAAAATACGGAATATCTGACACGGAACACCTGTCGACTCGTCGAGCACTGGCGTTTAACATCTAACCAAATTATCAATTTTCTATTTTTCCAAACTTTGAAGAGTCTTCTTGATTAACACTCAAGGATCATCGTACGTCTTCCGCCGTCTTTTCACCATTCTCAACTCCTTGTCCCTGATCGGACTCCACGGGGATCTTTTATCAAAAGCTTCACATCACAACCTGCAAGTGAGTGAAAATATCTAACAGCACCTGCCAAAAGAGATCGTTAGATAAAAACGTGCCCCAGGCGTGCCAAAATTTCAACACCTAGGTCACTCAACCTTCCGAAGAAGATTTCAGGCTTTCAATCTTATGAACATGCATTGGAAGGGACCTGTATGTCTCAAAATGCAAATATTCTTTATCAAAATAAACTGATGTTTTTGCACTCAAAGCGGTAATGAAAACAAAAACAAAATTATTTGACTGAATATGCATTTTATTGATTGAAAAGAGGTGGCTCAAAACCGAGCAATACACAGGAAGCAATCCCTGAAAAGAGGTAATTGCACACAAAAGGAAAAATCTATCCTAATGGCAATGTGAAACCGTGATCTCATCGAGTTCCAACTCGGTTACACCCCATATGTACTCAAGACTCTCCGTGTTGTCTGCCTTCTGAACAAGACGCTTCCGACCGATCCCTACCGGGGATTATCCATGTGTCTTAACCAAAACACAAACGATCATGCTAGACGCTGTTGTTCGTTTCAATCCCTCTTTTTCCTGGACCGCCCTTTCGGGTTTTCAATCCACTGGGATACCCTTTTTTGCCCAAGTCGCCCTTGTGGGGTTTTCGACTTGTCGGGTGTACAGTTTTTCCTTTTTATCCCTAATTTTTGCCCGAACCTTTCATTTATCTTTTTGGTTCGCCGGGATGCCCATTTTTGCCTGGACTATTTTATTCTTTTCGTCCAGCGGGTCTCTTATACGAAGTATTTTTTAACTGCGTCCGCATTCACAGGGGATGGAAAATCCTCGCCATCCATGGTCGTCAACAACAAGGCTCCGCCAGAGAAAACCCTCTTGACCACGAATGGACCTTCATAATTGGGTGTCCACTTTCCCCTACGATCGTTTTGAGGAGGAAGGATCCTTTTCAACACCATATCTCCCACATGATATACACGAGGTCGCACCTTTCGGTCAAAAGCACGCTTCATCCGCTGCTGGTATAACTGCCCATGACAAATGGCCGCCAGCCTCTTTTCCTCAATCAGGCTCAACTCTTCATACCGAGTCCTTACCCACTCAGCCTCTTGCAATTTCACGTCCATCAGGACTCTCAACGAAGGAATCTGAACCTCAACCGGTAACACGGCTTCCATCCCATACACAAGCGAGAAAGGCGTTTCCCCAGTAGACGTACGCACCGAGGTTCTATACCCATGCAATGAAAACGGCAACATCTCGTGCCAATCCTTATAGGTCACAACCATTTTCTGCACAATCTTCTTAATATTCTTATTAGCTGCCTCGACCGCCCCATTCATCTTCGGACGATAAGGAGAAGAATTGTGATGCTCGATCTTGAACTCCCGGCACAGTTCTGCCATTATCTTATTGTTGAGATTAGAACCATTATCAGTAATGATTCTTTCGGGAACCCCATATCTGCAAATGATGTCCCTCTTGAGAAATCTGGCTACGACCTGCTTCGTCACGTTTGCATAAGAGGCTGCTTCCACCCACTTGGTGAAGTAATCGATAGCCACTAATATGAACCGGTGCCCATTCGAAGCCGTAGGCTCGATCTTTCCGATCATATCAATGCCCCACATGGAAAATGGCCACGGAGATGACATCAAACTCAACGGGTTTGGAGGCACGTGCACCTTATCAGCATAAATCTGGCATTTATGACACTTCCGCACAAAATTGAAACACTGGGCCTCCATCGTCATCCAATAATATCCAGCCCTCAACAATTTCTTCACCATTGCATTCCCACTGGCATGGGTACCAAACGACCCCTCGTGAACCTCTTTCATCAATTGGCTTGCTTCTTTGTCATCAACGCATCTGAGCAACACCCAATCGAAATTCCGCTTGTACAAAACCCCATCCTTGTTCAGATAGAACACCATGGCCAACCTCCTCAGAGTCTTTCGGTCCTTCTTGGATGCTCCCTCGGGATACTCCTGGGTTTCCAGATAGCGCTTGATATTGTAATACCACGGCTTCTCATCATCAGGCGCTGTGTCAACAGCAAACACATAAGCCGGTCTATCCAGACGTCCCACCTCAACACTGGGAAACTGATTCCACCATTGCACCTTAATCAAGGTAGCCATAGTAGCCAAAGCATCTGCTAACGGATTCTCTTCTCTCGGCACATGATGTAATTCCACCTTGGTGAAAAACGTCAACAATCTCCTCGTATAGTCCCGGTATGGAATTAAATGAGATTGATGCGTATACCATTTCCTGTTAACCTGGTTCACAACCAAAGCTGAATCTCCATAGATGACAAGGTTCTTGATCCGCAAATCAATCGCCTCTTCAATACCCAAGATGCAAGCTTCGTATTCAGCCACGTTGTTGGTGCATTCAAATGTTAGTCGGGCAGCAAAAGGAATGTGGGATCCTTTCGGCGTAACCAAAACAGCACCAACTCCACTACCATTCACGTTAACGGCCCCATCAAACATCAAAATCCATTCGGATTCAGGGTCAGGCCCCTCCTCCGGGATCGGTTCCTCACAATCTTTCGATTTGAGAAACATGATGTCCTCATCACGGAACTCAAACTTCATCGGTTGATAATCCTCAATGGGTTGCTGGGCGAGGTAATCAGATAATACACTCCCCATGATTGCCTTCTGAGAGGTATATTGGATATCATATTCAGTCAAAATCATTTGCCATCTTGCAACCCGTCCGGTCAATGCTGGCTTCTCAAAAATATACTTGATTGGATCTATCTTGGAAATCAACAAAGTGGTATGAACCAGCATATACTGTCTCAGTCGGCGAGCAGCCCATACCAAAGCACAGCAAGTTTTCTCGAGCAGTGAATATCTTGTTTCACAGTCGGTAAACTTTTTGCTAAGGTAGTAAATCGCATGCTCTTTTCGACCAGACTCGTCATGTTTTCCCAGTACACACCCCATAGACCCCTCGAGGACCGTCAAGTACAGAATTAACGGTCGTCCCTCCACAGGAGGCATCAGAATCGGAGGCTCCTGCAAATATTCTTTTATCTTTTCAAATGCCGCTTGGCAATCATTATTCCACCTGACCGTTTGATCTTTTCTTAACAACTTGAATATAGGTTCACACGTGGCTGTTAGATGAGATATGAATCGTGAAATGTAGTTCAATCTACCTAAGAAACCACGAACCTCCTTCTCTGTTCTCGGTTCAGGCATTTCTCGTATTGCTTTTACTTTAGCAGGATCGACCTCGATTCCTCTTTCGCTTATAATAAACCCCAGCAACTTTCCAGACCGCACTCCAAAAGTGCACTTATTCGGATTCAACCTCAGTCTGAATTGTCTCAATCGGTCAAACAGCTTGGCCAGATCTACCAGATGCCCCTCTTCTGTTTGGGACTTTGCTATCATGTCATCAACATAGCATTCGATTTCATGATGAATCATATCATGAAACAAAGTCACCATGGCTCTCTGATACGTGGCACCGGCGTTCTTGAGACCAAATGGCATCACCTTATAACAAAAAGTGTCCCACGGGTTGATGAACGTTGTTTTCTCCATATCATCTAGCGACATTTTGATTTGATTATAGCCAGAAAAGTCATCCATGAAGGAAAACATCGAGAATTGAGCTGTATTATCTACCAACACATCGATGTGAGGTAGTGGGAAATCATCCTTCGGGCTAGCTCTATTCAAATCCCGGTAGTCCACACACATTCTCACCTTCCCATCTTTCTTCGGCACCGGCACAATATTCGCGACCCAAGGCGGATAATTAGTAACAGCGAGGAAACCAGCATCCAACTGCTTCTGCACTTCCTCTTTAATTTTCATGGCCATCTCAGGTCGAGTTCTGCGCAACTTCTGCTTCACTAGAGGACAGTCTGCTCTCAATGGTAGCTTGTGCACCACGATATCGGTATCCAACCCTGGCATATCTTGATAAGACCAGGCAAAGATATCAACATACTCTTTCAACAAGGCTACCATTCTGCTCTTGACATCCACCTCCAAAGCGGCCCCAACCTTCACTTCTTTCCTGACCTCCTCGGTACCCAGATTCACAACCTCAACTTGCTCCTCGTGCGGCTGAATCACCTTCTCCTCTTGTTTTAACAACCTGGCTAATTCTTCCGGCAGTTCACAATCTTCTTCGCCTTCTTCTTCGGCATGATAAATCGGATTGTCAAAGTCATATGAGGGTGTAACAGGATTGTTATCAATGAGATCCGGAGAAAGATCGCATCTGCATGAATGTTGATTCATGCATTGCTTTAGAACCAGAGCGAAGCAAATTAAAAGGAAAATGAAAACAAACACTGCCATTTTTATTTTTGTTTTTATTAAACTGCAAACATAAATGAAAAACAAGGAACACCGCTTTTAATGAAAAAACATCCTTTTATTAATGATGCATATATTGCAAAATGAAACACATGAGGTGGCCCTTACAATGGACCATTACGTTTCGGGCAAAACGTATGGCTTTCATGCAGACAGAATTGAAAAACAGAAATATTACTCTTCACGTAGAGTGACAGTGATGATATTTTCGGCCTTCCAGTTCTGGATCTCCATCCCTGGTACGCACGGTTTTATCCACGAGTCGAGCTCGCAGTCACTGTCGATCTCTTCACCCACCGCACAGATGCGATCTGGATCCAGCATTCCAGCACTGGTGAACGTGAATGGCGGACGACGTCCTCTATTCTGTCCAGACGAGCCTCGGCCCAGCTGATAACCAACCCCAAACCTGTCTTCCTTGGTGGAAATGTCTATCATCTTTCCCCAACCTGGGGCTTCTCCGCTCTTCACCACCTCAGCGGCCTGTTTATATGAAGAAATGGATGGCTTTTTCTCTTCTTTGACAAAAATGGCATTCTCCACCTTGACGGTTTCGAATGTTTGACTTGGCGTTTCCCATATTTCACCGTCCATTTCCACGTACTTGAACGATGACAGGTGGCTTACGAAGATGTCTTCCTCCCCACAAACTGTGACGACCTGCCCGTCCCAGATATACTTCAATTTCTGGTGCAAAGTCGAAGTCACTGCCCCAGCAGCGTGTATCCATGGTCGACCCAACAGGAAACTGTATGCCGGCTGAATATCCATGACATGAAACACAGACTTAAACACCTCGGGCCCGATCTTCACAGGGAGCTCCACTTCCCCAAACACAGCCCTTTTAGAACCATCAAAGGCTCTAACTATCAGGTTCGTGGGCCTCAAGATCAACCCTTCACAATCCAGCTTTGTTAGGGCTTTCTTTGGCAACACATTGAGTGATGAGCCGGTATCCACCAACACGTGCGAAAGCACTACTCCTTTACACTCCATTGCAATGTGTAATGCCCTATTGTGATTACGCCCGTCTACAGTCAGATCCAGATCAGTGAAACCCAACCCATGGCTGGCATTAACATTGGACACCACTGTCTCCAGCTGATTAATCATTATCTCCTACGGGACATAGGCTCTTTTCAATATTTTCAACAAAGCCTCTCTATTCCCTTCGGAGCTTAACAACAATGACAGGATTGAAATCTTAGACGGCGTCTGCTGCAAGTGGTCAACAAGCTTATACTCTGACTTCTTGATGATCCTCAGAAATTCCTCAGCTTCATCATCAAGTTCTTTTTCCGACCCACCAGACGCCGGTGTCGCCACAGGAGTACCCTCGCTCACCACATGCTTCCCTCTTTCCCTGGCTAAAGCCTCGGCCTTATCTTTCTTTTCTCTTTCTCCTTCCCCACTCCTCAATGTGTCGGGTGCAAACAACCTTCCACTGCGAGTGAAACCATTGGGTTCGGCATTATCCACCTTTGAAATGGTGGTTTCACCCGCAGCCTGATCCTCCTGCTTCTCCCCATTACAGTATACCTCTCCACCATAATCCCATGGCACAGCATCGTCGTTTTCATATGGAATTGGCCCAGGTACCGTGATGGTAACCGGAGCTGCATCTGCCGGTGCTGACAAGTCGATCGGATCAAAATATATGGTTATGGTGGAGATTTCCTCCCTCTCCAAATCAACCTTCTCAAATCTGAGGCTTCCCTCATCCATCATCCTCTGGACAGCCTCCCTCAACAATACACACCCATTAGGAGACACGGTGCATGCAGCACAACAATCATCACAACCCGGGAAGACCTCATTCTTCAACAGTTGTCTCTTGACCTCAGCCAATGGAGTCTTCAACTGGTCCACATTCGTCACCCAGATTCTGCCCTTATCCTCAGAAATTGCATTCACCCCCATATGACCATGCGCCGGCATGGGATTAGCGTTAACATTTGGCGATGGTGCAAAATTGATGGCCTTAGAATCCATCAGGTCCTGGACAACATGCTTAAAAGCTTTACAAGTCTCCACATTGTGTCCAGGGGACCAGAGTGGAATTCGCACTTGGCGTTCTCATCATAGTTGGCAGGCCTCTGATCAGGTCTCAACGGAGCCAACATTCTCAACTGAACCAACCCCAAATCTTTCAATTTCTTCAACAGGAATGAGTATGTCACAGGTGGCCTATCAAACTGACGATCATTCATTCGTCCTCTTACCTGATACCTGACCCTCTGCGGTCTCTGTTGAAATGGCTGTCGTTGTTGTTGCGGTTGTTGTTGTTGCTGTTGTTGATGATTATCAGCAAGAATTGTTACCGCAGCAGTGTGCTGGTAGTAACGATCCCTACCTTGTCCTCTCTGGGCATACACAGCACTTGTGTCACCCTCCTTCTTTCGCTGGCCATTACCAAATGGCTTCTTCAATTCAGACGACGAAGCATTACCCTGGATCTTTCCCATCTTCAACCAGCTTTCTATTCTTTCACCGGCCACTACAATGTCCGCAAAGTTGGTAACCGGGCATCCTACCATTCTCTCTGCAAACGTCCCCGGAAGGGTACCCATAAACAGATCAGACATCTCCCGATCTACCAACGGAGGTTGAACTCTGGCAGCCAACTCCCTCCATCTCTATGCATATTCTTTAAACCCTTCATTTGGCTTCTGAGACATACCCTACAACTGGGTACGGCTATGAGCCATGTCAGCATTAAACTGATACTGTTTAAAGAACGCATCTCCGAGATCCTGCCAGCTCTTGATATCAGATGATTTCAACTTGGTATACCATTCCAGAGACCCACCAGACAAGCTGTCCTGGAAGAAATACATCCAGAGCTTCTGGTCCATTGTATAAGCAGAAATCTTTCGGACGAATGCCTGGAGATGAGTTTCCGGGAAAGAACTCCCATTGTATTTATCAAACGCAGGCGCTTTAAACTTCTGTGGGATCACAATCCCCTCAACTAGCCCCATGTTTGACATGTTGACAACCTCCGGAGTAGCATAGCTTTCCAAAGCTCTGATCTTCTCGGCCAGCGCCTGAATTTCTTTGTTTGGTGGTTGGACACCATACTGACCAAATTGTTTATTCAGTACCGAGAACTGATCTTCTTCTCTATCCTCCTCAACCCCAAATAATGGAGGAAACTGACTATCTTTCACATTATTGACTACAGGACCGGGCCCACCGCCTGCAACAAAACCAAACCCACCACCGTTGTTGATTACCACACCAGTAGTAGTCGTCTTCTTCCTGGGATCACCACCATTCCTAGAACCACCGAGACCGTTGTTGGAGACACCCTCTAAATTGTTACCACTGTTGGCAGCAGAAGCCCGCTCAAGCTTCTCCACTTTCTCAACCAGTGCCTTCTGCCCCAAGGCGAACCCTTGCATAACATTGATCAGCTCTCCCATCTTCTCTTTTAGCTCAAGAATATTTGCGTTGGATGTATCCATCAGCTTGGATTTGTTGCGCCTGGTAGAGTATCTGTGTGGACGTGCTACGTGCAAGGGAATGATTCTACCTGCGCGAGCAATGATTCCTGAAACAATCAAACACGTTAGAAACTGACACCTGCAAAATAGAAGATAAGTTATTATGATTCATGCATGAATGCACTGTCTATCCACATGAGGAACACTCTGTCCTTCGATCCTGGTTTCATCGAGACAGATAATAATTTGACAGCAACATTCTGATGTAAATCATCTGGTTTCACCATACAGAGCAGAGAATTATGATTTAGCAAAGATATCACCCGACCATGTGTGTGCTATGTGAGTGCGCACAGAAAAGCAAATAAAGCTTGAAGATCAATCACTGAATGAAAATAACCACTGTATATCAAAAGCGCACTACACATGCAAGAGTCATACATAGGGTCTGATACAAATCAGGTTACAATTCTCCAGAATCAGGAAGGAAATACAAGCAAGTGAATTCCGTCAACAGGCCTGACGGTAATCCAACACAAGGATAGCAACTGCAACAAAAGTCTAAACTGAAGAAGGCCCCACAGAAGGCTCTGCATCATCAACCATCCTGGTAAACTTCATGGCGAACCTGAGCTCAGTTTTCTCCTGCTGCAGTCTTCCCACCTCCTTCTGATGAATCTTCATCTGTCGGAAATAATGATCCCTCTCAGCAAGATAATGATCTCTCTCAGCCATAATCTTCGCTTTCTCCGCTTCTCATTCTGTGGTAAGGACTTTGGCTCTAGCTTCTCTCTGAGTCTTCACAAGGATTTGTCTCCTCTTCTCGTCTTCAACGACCTTCAAAGCTCTAGCCAACTTCTCCTTGGTGATGTCATGCTCCTTTGTAGATGATTTTAGAGCTTGGCTGATCTTGCGGTAATAAGCGGTGTCTAACTCAAAGCGCTTCACCTCCAGGGCATGTCTCTTATCCTGGTCTTCTATTTTCCCTTTGATTTCCTGATTAGCCATTTGGATTCTAGCAACAATCATCTCCAACTCAGTCTTCTCTGCTTGCAACTGATCTCTGGCTCTCTTCATCTCAAGGAACTCTTCCATGCTGACAGAAGAACATGGCCCCTCAATCAATGGACACCAAGGATCACCCCCAGGAAATGGTAAATGCGTGAGCTCAATCCTCTTTCTGAGCCAATCATCAAAAAGACCTGCTGGAAGTCCGGCACTTGATCCAGAATCGGAATCCCAATAAGGTAAGAGTACTCTTCCAAAGTTGGCAATAGCTGGAAGTCCGGAAATAAGAAGCAATGATGCAACGGATCGTAGAACTGAGCCAAGGTACTCATCAAACCTTCGTCAACCTGAGTGGTGAGCAGAGGCAGAAGCTTCCCATAGCGAGCTTTGAAACCCAAGGGATCTAATACATATGATGTCAGATTCCTTAACTCTTTTACGTCGGGCTGCTTAAAGCTGTACTTCTTTGTATGCCTCTTTGGTCTTTCCATGTCTGAAAATTTTGCAAAATAACCCTTTAAGTTCCTTGAAAATTTTCTTTTTCTGATGATGACATGTATGCGGATGAATGCGTGAATGCATGAATGCAACAAACACACTCAAAGATCAAGCAAGGCACACCACACAAAGGTCGTGGGGAAGCTCTATGTATCCCTAATATCAATCATCCATTTTGGTGGATTTAGGTTTTCACCTTATCGACACCCAAGTTCCATTGATATTAACGGTACATGAACCGGTTCAGACATTCTTAATATCAACCAGCCGCTTTGGTGGATTTAGGTTTTACACCTGATCCGGGATCCATTGATATTAACAATGTTTGAACGACTCAACCACGAATCACGGGTTTGTTGAGAGTCACGAGCATGGAGTCTCGGTTAAGAGCCACCCAAAGGGAGTGTACTAGGGTTTAAACCTGCCAGACATGTTCTATCAGAGGTTCCCATAATCATCGTTCCATCTTTCGAATATTATCGGAGGAACTAATACTCGTATTCCAAGAATATTCTCAAGAGAAACTCTTATGAGTGTAGTATCGCGTAACAATCGTATCAGAACTGACATCTGAACGACCTCCGCACTACGGTCCTAAAAATAGGCCAAGATGGGTTTGGTAAACTAAGGTCCTTGGCTTCTGCGGCACATGATTGAAGGAATAATGCCTAACCACAAATAACTTGTGTGACATTATTAGTTCAACATGACCTCCACCAAGTGAATGGACTCGCAAGTCAACTGGCTAAGGAATACTCCACACCAGTCAACAAGACTATGCCATTCTCCTATCCTAGAGTGCACTCGGGTTCGGGTACAGAACTCATCTCACCGATCACCAAAGCAAACAGCAATTGTATATCAAGCAATTCACACATTACAATCAATACAGTGATCCCAAATTGTACAAGAATATGTCGAATAACAAATAACAATATAGCACAACAAAGGTGAAAAGTAGGCACTACCGCCAAGGATGAGTATTCTCCCCAGCAGAGTCGCCACTTTTCTGTAGCGGTGTATTCGTCGCTATATGATTTATCGATTAAACCATAAGCAAAGCATACAATGAAGTTTCGAGTCGCCACCGCACTTTTATTTATCCAAAGGACTGGCTAAAAAGCGAACAAAAGCCTAAGAAGTTTTACACGTAGAAAACTAATAAAAGATCAGAGAGTCTGGGTAAGGGGTAAGTTACGCAATGGGAAGGTGTTAGGCACCCACTACGTCCTAGGTACTCCTAGGGAGCCCTTTTCACACTTTTTGTACTAAATTGTTATTTGTTATGACATATTGTGCAAACATGATTGGGATGATGAGAAAAGAATACACAATTTTATTATTGGGTTTGAACGGATGAACCCGTTGCCTACGTACCTTCCATCAAAGGTAAGGATCAAAACGCCGTAGTTCGGCTAAAAGATTTCCAAAAGTTGGTGGATTCAATTTTAAACAATAGCACTGAGGCTTTTCATTATCAATGGGAGAAAACTCGACCAAGACCAACATCCACCATGTGAGGATAGCTTCGACGCACTAGAGGGGTTAACCCTGTTTTCAGTACGGAAGTCTTACTGTCGACTCACTAAGGATAGGTAAGATTTACATCAACCACAATGATAATTGAAACCTATGGCTAATGTGAAAAGATTAACAATGGACAAAGCCAAAACAAGTGAATGAGTGAAATTAATTGATTGTGATTATGAAAGTAGAGTCAGAGTATGATTAAGATTGATTCAAAAGAAGTATTAAGAAATGGAGTTTGAAAAAAAGTCAAGGACTTGGGTCCAGGTTTCTAGTTTAAAAACATGAAGAAGTTTGCACAACATCTATGTCAAGTTTGAGTTCAAAGTGTGAAAAGGTTTAGGACATAATGAATGATGAATGAATGAAGATGGAAAGTAAAACTTCTCAGGAGGTTCACTTCTTGAAATCATATGGAGGATGATTCAAGTGTGTCCTTTGGAATGGGCAATTAAGTAATGATAAAATAAGCAAGCAAATGATACCGGATGCCACTCGATGGTCTTACTCCAATCTCACAAACAAAAGCGGATATCGGATACCAATAGCTGGATTTACACCAATCTCCTAAAACAGACATGGATATCAGAGGCCACTCAATGGTCTTACACTAATCTCCTCAAAAGAACAAAACAAAATGAAATATGGAAATCAACTGCCAATCTATCTGGACTTAGGTTAATTCCACATATGATCATAGGAAAGCAAATGCCAACTTGCGGGACTTACAATTGGATCCTCTCATAAACAAAGAAAGCAAAACATGGATGTCAGATGCCAATCTGTCTGGGCTTACTCTAACATACACAGTATGATCCTAGGAAAACAAATGCCAACTTGTGGGACTTACAATTGTATCCTCACATACAAACAATGCAACAAGCAAAGATAAGATGAGTGGCCAATGTGATGGTCTTATACTCACTTCCATATCATAGGAACAATGGCCAAAGCAATGGACTTACAATTGTCCTCAATGGGTAAACAACAATGATAATGTCATACAGACAAAGGAAATGATCATGCATTAATGGGCAATTAATGATGATAAATGCATAAAGCAAGCAAACAGGTGCATATGAAGCAATCAATCAATCAATGAGAATCAAACAGCACACTCTATAGCCAAACAAGGGGGCTCACACAAGAGGGTTTGACTATGAAAGTCCACTGTAATAGGTAAATGTCGCTCTTAACCTTGCCATTGAGAGGCTAAGGTGAAGCAGATGAAAGGAGATGAGGGGTGTGCCTCATTGCTCTTATCCCTGATCAGGGAGAGCATTAGAAAGTGTGGGAGCTCAGAAAGATGGAGCTCTTTCCACATTATTGACTCGATAGATCTTGGGTTTTTATCTCAATGCTACAACCATGTAATGGGAGCAAGGAGAAGACTCACTGAATAGTGGGGGATAGGCTACTTATCCCTTATATCCACCAATTGCCTTACTTGAAGGACTTTTCCTGCTTGGGACAATTTTAAACACACACAAGCATGGCCTCTTAAGGAGGACTTCAGACAGTTTGCCCGGCCAAATAACGGGCCGGGTCTCCAGACTACATGAAGAGAGAGTAATTATACCTCAAAAGCAAATTGCTAAGTAGCAAAGCAAGCAAATAAAGCAACTAAAGAGTACCTGAAAAAGTCAAACTTATCAGTAAACAGTTCAACAGTTTAAATCAGAAAGAAAGGGATCAAACAGTTAGATCAATAAACAGAAGTGCAAAAGCACAAGACCCAACTATATGAATCATACCACCTACAAAACAAAGGTTAGCACATGATATATAATCAAACTCAACCAAATTTGTGTGGTTTCTTTGAAGCATTGATGCTTAACCTGAAACAATGAACTCAACATAAGTCTAAAAGACCACTAGGACAAGCCTAGGGTCAAAAACAAAAGGGAAAGTCAAAACAGCAAACAAATAGTCAACCAAAATCAAGTTCAAGCATTTAAGAAGCAAGCACAATTGGATTCAAACTCATATCATGCATCATTATCATTTTATAGACCAAAGAAGGCAAGGCATGGCAAATGAAAGCACACAAAAGGTCAACAGCAAGACCAAGCTCAAAAGCAAACATAATCAATTCCAAAAATTATGAAATAATTCATACTCAATCACAATCCATAACATAGCATGCATATGAAATTTCAGCTTAATTGGATCATGGGAAGATAGTCAATTAAAATCAGGAAGTCAACACAATTTCAAGTGTGCACAAAGAAGTCAACAAAACATGTGTCATCTTCAAAACATCATAACTAAATGAAAACAGATGAGAAATGAATGGGATCAACACCAGTGCAAAGCTCACGATATCTAGTATGCACATGTAAAATTTCATGATCATCCAATAAGATATGAGAATTTCCCAAATGAAATGGCAAGATGTATCACACAAAGTCAACAATTGACTAGGCAGAGAAGAAAAATCTCAAACAAATAGGAAATGGCACAATTAATTCCAAGAAAAATCACAAGTCAACTAGACATATAAGAGATGGCTCATGCAAAATTTCAAATTAATTGAAGGTCAGGAAGCATGTCAACAAAAATCATGAACTTGCATAACAATGGTGTGACACAAATTGTCACACCCTACTTCAAAAATTCATATCTCAATGACCAGATAAGATAAATTCAAGAACTCTACATCAAAACAAACATGAATGAGTGTAGAATAACCACAAAAAATTTCAGGGGCATTGGATACATCCTCATCATTTCACAAAAGAAATGGCAAAAGGTACAAAATGAGCATACATGTTAAGAAACCTAAAGCCATTTAAAATCCAGCCAACCAAAAATTCAGCAAAAATCATGATAAAATAGTAGACATTCTCATGAACATGATGGAAAAATTTCATGATTTTTGGAGTTGAAATGAATGAGAAATGAATTTTAGAAGTGAAGTAACAAATTGGAATGGAAAGAACAAAAGAACATGGTTTTAATAGGTCAACATTGACCGAGTGGCAATTTTGCAATTATGGCCCTCACTTATCAAAACGCTGCGTACAGGCAAAGGCAAGGAAATGTTCTGATTGGTGGCTTCCCAATGGAACAGTACTCATGCAGAAAAATCAAACAAAGCAACCAATCGTGTTCTGGGTTCAAAACCCTTAGGGTTTATGCAGCAGCCACAGCATTTCAAGTTCATGGTTCATCATCAAACAACAGATTTCCAACAGAAATATTCACACAACATGGCATTGATATGGTTCATGCAAAACAACATAGAACAACAAACCAATCGCATTGCATAAAGTTTGAATAAATTCTGGGCAAAAACTGTTAGAGTTTCATGGCAACTACAGTAGCAACTTCATCACTAATCCAGAAATCGTGAAAAATTGAACAGTCCAAAACACGAAATCCAGCACACCATTGTAATCAACAAACAACATACAGTATAAATCCAGCAAGCAAATTCATCAAAACATGTTAACCAAGATGAACTGAGCAAAAATAAGTTTATACACCAAACTTTCAAACAGCATATCTTCCTAAATAACCAACCATTTGACATGATTCGAAGCTTAAAACAAACAGCTAAATAGGTACTTCATGATGTATAGCAAGATTTGGAAAAATAAAGAGGTCGAAAAACTCACTTGATTTGAAGAAAATGGAGCAACAGTGGTTATTTGGATGATGCAGCTTGAAATAGGTGCAGATTATGGTTAGTGTTGAAGGATTCTTGAAGAACTTTAGCTCAAACTTGCTTGAAACAAACTGGTTCGAAATCTGCCATTGGAGGGTGTTGATGTAGCAGCTACCTTTCCTTTGTTTACAGTCACCAAAAGAGGATTGAGAATGCTTCAAAAATGTTGGCAACTGATGAAAATACCAAGGGTGCTCGTGGTTCTTTGAGAGTTTAGCAGAAAAAATGCAAAGTGAGCCAAATGGAAAAATGAGAGAGTGAGAGTTTTCTGGTTTTGTTATGGCTGCTGCTAGGGTTCATTTCTGCAGAAAATGAACTATTTATCTTCTGTTTTAAGTCTGCTAATCAAAATGCTAATCATCATTATCCCAAAAGAACCAAATTGGACATTTGCTAAGCTTTTACCAAATGGAAAGGAGGGTGTAGGTTCTGTCCGAATTTGGGCTTGGAACATGTTTCAAATATCAACTTAAATGAATCCCAATTGGCCAAAGTGAGTAAAAGTCACTAATTCAAAAAGTCAAACTTTGGTCCACTTGAATTTTAAATGGAACAAGTCAAAAAATTCCATTTTGATTGGCAAGGTTTTGGTACATGATATTTATATTTTTGGAAAGAGGAGATGAAATGTCGTTTGTAGGAAAAAACCCCACTAAATTTGGCCTTTTGGTTCATGAGATATGGCTTGTTGAAATTCAAAAAAATGTGAAAATGAATTGATCATATCTTGCAAACCATTCATGGGATTTGGGTGTTCTTGGACTTTTTGAAAATGGGAGAACGAGATCTTCAACTTTCATGTTGGGCAAAAATTCATTTTAAGCTTGTATCATGATGTAAGTTTGGGATCAAGAAGTTTCCATTTTTGGCAGTTAAAATTACAGGTCCAGTTTCTATTTTTGGAAATTTTCTGATTGGCTTCAAATTCTTCAATGATGTTGATTGCCATGATAGATGAGGCCTATTGGGACATGAATAAACTCTCTCAAACCAAATCCATCCATCGAAACCATAAAATCAACCACAGTTGACCAACTTTGACTTTCTAGGGTTTTTGACTGTCTGTGCATGAGCTGATGACTTCTGAACATCCAACCCTTGACTTAAACACTTCAAATGGACCCCCAAGACATGTGAACTTGTTGGACAAACCCTAGGGCCTTGGCTCCTTGAGAAACACCCTTGCTTGATTGGTTGACTGATCTCCTGATCCGTTTGACCTAATTTTTGACTTGCTTGCTCTTGAGGCAACTGGGGGCAATGCAATGCTATGCAATGGACCATGATATGCTATGACCTAATATGAGATGATATGTACAATGATAGGTGCAAATTTGAGGTGCTACAGCTGCCCCTATTCAATCAACTGGGAACCCGAACGGATGAGAGCAATGGTTGTCAGACTTTCAGGGTAAACAGGGATTGAATACAAAAGAACCGTAGAAATTTGCACCGACTGGATATAATACAAAGGAACCACGTCATTTACCGATGACAAACTGCATGACAGCTTCAGAAAAACAAAACCATTTACCGATGGTTGGAGAACTGGAACCTTGATATTTACCGATATCAACTTCAGCGAGACCATTTACCGATGGCTGCTGGGAAAACAAATGATGTTGAAAGGAAGCAAGACCATTTACCGATGGTGGCTTCAGAGCAAACTTGACATTTACCGATGTCAACCTCAACAAGGCCATTTACCGATGGCTACTGCAACTGGGAACTCGATATTTACCGATATCGAAGAAAACTGGGCCATTTACCGATGGCATCTCCGCTTGGGGAGGAACAAAATCTTTGTGGTGATACCAGACAAACCGTTTACCGACGACTTCTGGGGATTTTGATTTTATCAGCGAAAGAAACAAAGAAAGACCAGACATTTACCGATGACTGGGATGAGACACGATGTTTACCGACATCGAAAGATGATGTTTACCGACATCAAAAAGAATGACCAGACATTTACCGATGACTGGGGATGAGAAATTTATTGGGGAGAGACAAACAAATATTTGCAACTGGAAACCAGATAGAACATTTACAGATGACTCTACTGGGGATTTCTAGCTGGGGAATAATTTGACATTTACCGAGGACTGAGGGTGAGACTCGATGTTTACCGACACCGAAACAATGGCGTTTACCGACACCAAAAAAAATGACCAGACATTTACCGATGACTGGGTGGAACTCGATGTTTACCGACACCGAAACAATGGTGTTTACCGACACCAAAAAAAATGACCAGACATTTACCGATGACTGGGTGAAACTCGATGTTTACCGACACCGAAACAATGGCGTTTACCGACACCAAAAGAAACACACATGGGTACTGACATGACACTTACTGGTATCACAAGAATGACATCTTAGATATGTCAAGGCAAGGCTGATCACTTGCTGGGGGTCTCACTGGGGAAGAAACAAACTTCTGTCACCATCGGGTGAGGAAATAAACCTCTGTCACCATCGGGTGAGGAAATAAACCTCTGTGGGGATAATCAATTCTGAATGCTGTCGAAGCGACTGTAGCTGATTTGCTGCTGACGTTGAAGAAAATGATTCGCCTCTGCCGGGGATACAGTCTGATGAAGTTTCGAACACATGAATGCATATGTTTGAATTTTTCTATGGCGTAATGTTCCATATGGGATGGAAATGCTACGCAGTTTGAGGATGCAATGATTACTATATGCAATGCAATATGATAAGAACTCTGCGGGAGAAACACACAGGACGACTGTGCTGAGGAATCTTCAAGAAAAATCCACTGGAGGAAACAACACAACTGCTGGGGAGCCAACCATACGAATCCACTAGGGGAAGACAAGGTAACTCGCTGGGGAGTAAAAAAAAGCAACTCTGCTAGGGGAAAGCAAAGGTAAACTGCTGGGGACAGCCCAATCAATCCACAAAAAATTCCGCTTGGGGAAGTGAAAGCTCCGCTGGGGGAAACTAAACCAGGCCACTCTCTGGGGGTAAGGCTCATACAAACCTCAGATAAAATAGGCCCTGCTTTGGGAAATAACCGCTACTCTACTCCGCTGGGGACGACCCACAATGTTCACAAGTAGAAACGACTCAGCTGGGGATGTAGGTATCCGTCTGCCATGAACACCCGTCCAATCCACTGGTAGGATGAACTCTGCTGGAGAGATAATTGCTTCGCTGGGGAAGGCTAAAACAAAACATAGTTAGGAGAATGACTCTGTCTGGGGAAAGCACTGCTGGGGAATGCTCACAGGTGACGACCTTACTGGGGAAAATATTCACAGGTGACGACCTGCAAATCGAAAAACAGATGCCCCAGGGGGTACATGGACAAGATACGCTCAAGTGTCCTCAACATTCAAAATGATTTTCAAATGTTTTAATCTTTCTGCACGTCATTGTTTAGCCATCATGTTTCTATATGCAATGTTTATCAAAAATTCGGACGTTTTTGCAAACAAAACAGTAAAAGTAAAAAAAACAAGAGAGCAATTTATCTGAATAACGACTTTTATTGATTGAAAGTGTGCCTGAAAAGGCAAATACATTGGGAAGCAATTCCTAGGAAGAGGTAATTGCGCACAAAAGGAAAAATAAACTATCCTAATGGCAATGTGAACATAGTATCCACTGTTTCCCAACTCTGTTATAACTCATAGATCATCAGTTTCCTCCCAATTCCTTGCTTTCTGAGAAGACTGACTGGACCGATCACATCTTTAGTGATGGCAGCTGACGAAGCATGACGGAGTACAGATAACTCAGACTGTAGTCTTCGCTTTAATCCCTCTTTTGGCTGGATCGCCCTTTCGGGTTTTCAATCCACCGGGATACCCATTTTTGCCTAAGCCGCCCTTGCGGGTTTTCGACTTACCGGGTGTACAATTTTTCATTTTTTATCCCTAACTTTTGCCCGAACCTTTTCTTTCTGTTTTTTGGTTCGCCGGGATGCCCATTTTTGCCTGGACTCTTTTATTCTTTTTGTCCAGCGGGTCAATTTATGCGAAGTATTTTTTGACTACATCTGAGTTGACAGGGGAAGGAAAATCTTCACCGTCCATAGTTGTAAGCATCAAGGCTCCACCAGAGAAGACCTTCTTCACAACATATGGACCTTCGTAATTAGGGGTCCACTTGCCCCTGTTATCTGTACCGGGAGGAAGGATCCTCTTCAGAACTAGATCGCCAGTCTGAAATGTCCGAGGACGCACTTTCTGATCAAAGGCTCGCTTCATCCTTCTCTGATACAACTGCCCATGGCACACAGCTGCTAACCGTTTTTCTTCGATAAGGCTTAACTCATTAAACCTCGTACGAATCCACTCGGCTTCGTCCAGCTTAACATCCAATAATACCCTCAGAGAAGGGATCTCCACTTCAACTGGTAGGACTGCTTCCATACCATACACAAGGGAGTAGGGGGTTGCCCCGGTCGACGTACGTACTGAGGTACGGTATCCATGCAAAGCGAAAGGCAACATCTCATGCCAATCCTTGTACGTAACGACCATCTTCTGCACAATCTTCTTGATATTCTTGTTAGCCGCCTCTACGGCACCATTCATCTTTGGTCTGTAAGGAGAAGAATTGTGATGTTCGATCTTGAAATCTCTGCACAAGTCTTTCATCATTTTGTTGTTGAGATTCGAACCATTGTCAGTGATAATTCTCTCGGGAATTCCATAACGACAGATGATTTCTTTCTTGATGAACCGGGCAACCACTTGTTTGGTGACGTTGGCATAGGAAGCTGCTTCTACCCATTTGGTGAAGTAATCGATCGCAACCAAGATGAAGCGATGTCCATTCGAAGCAATAGGCTCTATCTTCCCAATCATATCGATGCCCCACATGGCAAACGGCCAAGGCGAGTTCATGACATTCAACGGGCTGGGTGGTACATGCACCTTATCAGCATAGATTTGACACTTATGGCACTTCCGAGCATATTTGAAGCAATCGGACTCCATAGTCATCCAGTAATATCCGGCTCTCAGCAATTTCTTCGACATTGCATGACCACCAGCGTGGGTACCAAACGAACCCTCGTGTACTTCTTGCATTAACATGTCTGCTTCGTGTCTATCCACGCATCTGAGCAAGACCATGTCAAAGTTCCTCTTGTATAGCACATCATCCTGATTCAGATAAAAACTTCCAGCCAGCCTTCTAAGGGTCTTCTTATCATTCTTCGACGCACCCTCAGGATACTCTTGAGTCTTGAGGAAGTTCTTGATGTCATAATACCACGGCTTATCATCAATCGCCACGATAGACTCGGCTGCAAACACATATGCAGGCCTCTCGAGCCGATTCACCGCAACATGTGGCACATGATTCCACCAATGAACCTTTATCATGGAAGATAAAGTAGCCAATGCATCAGCCATCTGATTCTCATCCCGAGGGACATGATACAATTTAACCTTCTTGAAGAACGTCAGTATTCTTCTGGTGTAATCTCTATACGGAATCAGATGCGGCTGGTTTGTATTCCAATCTCCATTGACCTGATTGATCACTAGAGCAGAATCTCCAAATATGTCGAGTGTTTTGATCCTCAGATCAATGGCTTCTTCTATCCCCATGATACAAGCCTCATACTCAGCTTCATTGTTGGTGACGTCGAAAGTCAATCTGGCAGAGAAAGGTATATGAGCACCTTTGGGATTGATCAACACTGCCCCAACACCGTTACCGTTCATATTCACAGCCCCATCAAACATCAGTGTCCACTTGTCATCAGGATCTGGTCCTTCCTCGACAAGCGGCTCTTCACAGTCTTTCATCTTCAAATACATGATGTCTTCATCAGGGAATTCAAACATCATAGGCTGATAGTCGTCGATCGGTTGTTCGGCAAGATAGTCGGACAAAATACTACCTTTGATGGCCTTCTGTGACGTGTACTGAATGTCGTACTCTGTTAAGATCATCTGCCAACGGGCAACACGTCCGGTGAGAGCTGGCTTCTCAAAGATGTATTTTCCTGGATCCATCCTAGAAATCAACAGAGTAGTATGGTTCAACATATACTGCCTTAGTCGGCGAGCAGCCCAGGCCAAAGCACAGCAAGTTTTCTCGAGCAGTGAATATCTTGTTTCACAGTCGGTAAACTTTTTGCTTAGGTAGTATATAGCATGCTCTTTTCGACCAGACTCGTCATGCTGACCCAATACACACCCCATCGAAGTCTCGGTAACTGACAGGTACATTATCAATGGTCTCCCTGGAACTGGAGGAATCAGGATTGGAGGTTTCTGTAAGTATTCTTTGATTTTGTCAAATGCCTTCTGACAGTCATCATTCCATTTGATCGCCTGATTCTTTCTGAGCAGTTTGAAAATTGGTTCACATGTAGCAGTTAGATGAGATATGAACCTTGCAATGTAGTTCAACCTCCCTAAAAACCCACGGACTTGCTTTTCCGTTTTCGGTTCAGGCATCTCTTGAATAGCTTTGACTTTTGTTGGATCAACCTCAATCCCTTTTTCACTGACAATGAAGCCTAACAGCTTCCCTGATCTCACCCCAAACGTACACTTGTTCGGATTCAGCCTCAGCTTGAACTTGACCAGTCTGTCAAACAACTTCTGCAAATTTATCAGGTGCTCCTCTTCTGTCTGCGACTTCGCAATCATATCATCCACGTACACTTCGATTTCGTTGTGCATCATGTCATGAAAGAGAGTCGTCATTGCCCTCTGATAGGTAGCACCGGCATTCTTCAGCCCAAATGGCATCACTTTGTAGCAGAACGTGCCCCAAGGTGTAATGAATGTCGTCTTTTCCATGTCCTCTGGCGCCATCTTGATCTGGTTATAGCCCGAGAAACCGTCCATGAAAGAGAATACCGAGGATTGAGCCGTATTATCCACCAATACATCAATGTGAGGTAATGGGAAATCATCTTTCGGACTCGCCCTATTCAGATCCCGGTAATCGACACACATCCTGACTTTGCCATCCTTCTTCGGCACGGGAACAATGTTGGCAACCCACGGCGGGTAACTGGTTACAGCCAGGAAACCTGCATCCCACTGCTTCTGAACCTCTTCCTTGATCTTGACTGCCATATCAGGACTAGTTCTACGAAGCTTCTGCTTGACTGGCGGACATTCTTCTCTGAGAGGTAACCGATGCACCACAATGTCTGTATCCAGCCCAGGCATATCTTGGTATGACCAGGCGAATATTTCCACATATTCTTTTAGCATCTCAACTAGCCTCCTCTTGACAGAGTCTTCTAAAGCAGCCCCAATCTTGATCTCTCTTCTGGCGTCCTCGGTACCCAGATTAACAATTTCCAACTCTTCCTGGTGAGGTTGGATGACCCTTTCCTCTTGCTTCAGCATTCTGACCAATTCTGCAGGGAGTTCACTGTCTTCCTCACTCTCCTCTTCAGCTTGGTAGATGGGATTGTCGAAATCATACTGAGCCATAACAGAGTCGTTCACGGTGGATGCCAAAAGATCACTTCTGCATGTTTAATGTTTTGTTTTTAGAAAAAGATTTCAATAAAGTCACAGAAAACAAAAACATTGCCATTTTTATTGTTTTGAAAAAGTGGAAAACAGAAAATAGAAAGACAAAGATCTCAAAATTTGATTGAAAAAACGTCCTTCATTTATAAACATTGTGAACATGATGTGGCCCTACAATGAACCACTACGCCTTGGGCAGAACGCAGGGTTTTCATGCAAAATGAAAAAAACAAAAGAAAATTACTCTGTCAGTAGAGTAACTTGGACCACTTCTTCAGCTGTCCAATTGTTGATAGATTCCCCTGGTGCACAAGGGCGGACCCAGACGTCCAGATCACAGTCACCGTCTTCGCCCTCAGTAGCAAAGACATCTCCATGATTCATCAGCCCAGCGCTGGTAAAGGTACTTGGACCTGCTTGTATGCTCTGCTCTGCTTGGAGAGGCTCATACCCAATGCCGAATTTGTCTTCTTTCACTGGCAAGTCAACCATCTTGCCCCAGCCTTCAGCTTTGCCAGAGTCCACCACTTCCTTGGCTTGCTTGTACGATGTAATCGAAGCACCTGGCTTCCTCTGCTCAGCACAAGCAACCCCTTCAAGCGCCACAGTTTCAAATGCCTGGCATAGGGTTTCGTGGATCTCGCCATCTACCTCAACATATTTGAATGAGGAGAGATGACTCACCAGAATCTCTTCTTCGCCACAGACAGTCACAATTTGACCGTTCCAGACATACTTGAGTTTTTGGTGGAGAGTCGACGAGACTGCCCCAGCTGCGTGTATCCACGGACGTCCCAACAAACAGCTATAAGCAGGCTGAATGTCCATAACATAGAACACGATGTCGAACACCTCCGGACCTATCTTAACCGGCAAAGTGACTTCACCAAACACAGACCGTTTGGATCCGTCAAAGGCACGCACAATCAGGTCACTGGGAGTGAGCACGACTCCCTCGACATCGATCTTCTTCAATATCTGCTTTGGCAGGACATTCAGGGACGACCCGGTGTCCACTAGCACGTGAGATAATACAGCACCCTTACACTCCATAGTGATGTGCAAGGCCTTGTTATGATTACGTCCTTCAGGCGTTAGGTCTAGGTCAGTGAAACCTACACCGTGCCTGGTACTCACATTGGCTAGTACACCTTCCAGCTGGTTGACTGATATCTCTTGCGGGACGTATGCCATATTCAGCATCTTCAGCAAAGCGTCCCGATGTGCCTCAGAACACATCAGCAAAGAGAGTATCGAAATCTTTGACGGAGTCTGATTGAGCTGATCTACAATCTTGTAGTCACTCTTTTTAATTATCTTCATGAACTCCTCAACGTCTTTTTGAAAAGAACCCTCAGCCTCCTTCTGAGCCGGTTCTTCGTCAACCACTGCCTGTTTGCCTTTAGCCCTTGCGGATGTCTCAGCAGCAGCATCCCTCAAAGGCTGAGGAGCAAACAGTCGTCCACTCCTAGTGAAACCTCCTGGCCCTCCAACATTGTCCACCACCGGACTTGCAACAGCAGGAACTCTCACCGGAGCACTGATTGTAACTGGCGCTTGCACAGCTGGTCTTGTCTGATTACCAGCCCTCCTATCACGGCGATAGGCGTTGTCGTATCTCCACGGCACCGCCCTACTATTTTCAACTTGCCTTCTGCCAGGCGCAACGATAGTAGTTGGTGTACCGATGGTTACCGGAGTAGGAATGGTAACCGGAGTGTTGCTCGTGATAGGTGCACTGGCAGTCCCACGCCCTCGTCCTTCAGACGGCTTGTAAAATATGGTGACAGTAGACACTGCCCCATCATCCTTAACGGCCCGGCTGAACTGGAGACAACCCTCATCGATCAGCTTCTGAATACCAGCCCTCAGCTGGTCACAACCATTAGTAGCTTCTGAACAAACCAAACAGCCCTCTTCGCAGCCCGGGTCGACACCCCCCTTCAGTAGACGGCCCTTGATTACCAACAAAGAAGTCTGAATGTCTTCAACACTGACAACCAAGTCTTCAGCTTCTCCATCTTCAACATTGTTAACCCTATGCCCACCATGCTGAGGCATAGGATTGTTCACGACATTTGGAACTGGAGAAAAGTTGATCGCCTTAGCATCGATTAAGTCCTGAACCTTATGTTGCAAAGCCCTACATCTTTCAGTATGGTGGCCTGGTGCCCCAGAGTGAAAGTCACATCGGACATTTGCGTCATAGCCAGGAGGCAGCACTGTCGGAGTAGCCATTGTACGCAATTCCACAAACCCTAACCGGAGTAGTTCGGGTAACAATTCGGCGTACGTCATGGGCAATGGGTCAAATCTTCTATCAGGATTCAACCTCTGTCTTTGCTGATAAGGACGTTGCTGCTGTTGCTGCTGTTGTTGCGGTTGTTGCGGTTGTTGTTGAACTCTCTGTTGTTGTTGTGGACGAGGTTGAGGTGCAGGAATAGTCACTGCAGCCACCGGACGATATTGATCTCTGTTTGTACTTGATCTGTACACATCCCCTCTGTGCTGTACAGCATTAGTCTCTCCTTCTCTACGGCGAGGTGCCCCAGAGAAGGGTTTCTTGGAAGAAGATGAGGAACCTGCATCATGGATCCTCCCAGCCTTGATTAGACTCTCTGTTCTTTCGCCGCAGATAACGACGTCAGAAAAACTTCCGAATGGGCAGCTTCCCATCCGGTCCATATAAACTCCTTGAAGAGTACTGATGAACATATCAGTCAACTCCCTTTCCAGCATAGGGGGTTGAACTCTTGCAGCCAATTCGCGCCACCTCTGGGCGTACTCTTTGAAGCTCTCGTTGTTCTTCTGACAAAGACTCTGCAGCTGAGTCCTGGTCGGAGCCATGTCCATATTGTGCTTATACTGTCTGAGGAACGCCTCGCCCAGATCTCTCCAGCACCTGATGGAATCCCGCTTGAGTTCTATGTACCAATCCAGAGACGCCTCAGATAGGCTGTCTTGGAAGAAATACATCCACATCTTCTCATCATCAGTGTATGCGGAGATTTTTCTGTAGTATGCCTGCACATGAGTGCGAGGGCAGGAGGTACCGTTGTATTTGTCAAATGACGGTGCCTTGAATTTGTGCGGGATTCTCAGTCCTTCAACCAATCCCATGTTTGTAACATCAAAACCGAGGGAGTTTTGACATTCCATTGCCCTGATCTTCTCAGCAAGGGCCTCAACTTTGCGATCTCTCGCATCATTTCTGCCCAAAATGTCGTCGTCTTCGCTGAGCATAGTGAACAAATCCTCTTGTCTGTCAACAATCGGAATTCTGTTACGGGCTGGAACATGAATGACTCTGGCACTAGCAACATCTGGAGCAATCGGTTGACCGTCAACTCGGATACCCCTCAACTCTTCACCTACAGCATAGTTGTTGACGGGAATAGCAGCAGCAGGAATGTCAGGAACTGGATTTCCTTCTTGCAGAGGCTGGTTGGGCGGTGGCAATGTAGCTTCTTGCCTCTGAACCAGTGCTCGGAGTTCTTCTTGTCCTTGCGCAACCCCTTGCATCATGTGAATAAACTGGGTCATGCTTGCCCTCATCTCAGCTAACTCGGCTTGTACTTGATCCATGTTGCGTTGATGGTTGAGCCTCGTTGAGTAGCGGTGCGGCCTTTGATCAGCTATCCTGTCTGGACACAGGAATCAGGGTGAGAAGACGGCCTGAGAACACCTGTTTATGCAAAGATGATGCATGCAATGCTTGTGCAAATGCTTTGTTTTCAAGGAACCCTTAGGGTATTATTTGCAATATTTTGAATATTTAAACATTTTAACTACTCATGGAAATATTTCATTCAATATATTGAGACAAAGAAATACAGCATTTTCGATTCATTACAAAGAGAAAAGGTAAATGACATCCTATGGATCCCTAGAAGCTCGGGATGCTGGAAGACGAGAAGTGCACAACTTCTTGATCTCTCTCTCATAGGCAGCCTCCATGTCAGCTTTCTCTTTTGCAAGTCGATCATACTTCCTCTTCCAGAATTTGGATGACTGAGGAAGCAGAGAAGTCCAGGTGTCGTTCGGATCGTCGATCACTCGGTGCTCGAGAAATTCAATCATAGCGTCCTTCTCCTTGAGCTGCTGCAGCAATTCCTCTCTCTCACGGATCCAGGCACGCGAAAGGTCCTCCTCTCTCAACTCCTCTACACGTTGGATAGGGAGGGTTGAAGGCCCAGCCACATCCAACGGTGTAGGTCTTGGATGATCATACGGCATCAGGTAGGTGGCAGCTCTCTGTCTGATCCAAGAGGTGTATGGCTCCAAAGCAATGCAGTTCTTTGGACCCACACGTGCGAAAGCACTACTCCTTTACACTCCATTGCAATGTGTAATGCCCTATTGTGATTACGCCCGTCTACAGTCAGATCCAGATCAGTGAAACCCAACCCATGGCTGGCATTAACATTGGACACCACTGTCTCCAGCTGATTAATCATTATCTCCTACGGGACATAGGCTCTTTTCAATATTTTCAACAAAGCCTCTCTATTCCCTTCGGAGCTTAACAACAATGACAGGATTGAAATCTTAGACGGCGTCTGCTGCAAGTGGTCAACAAGCTTATACTCTGACTTCTTGATGATCCTCAGAAATTCCTCAGCTTCATCATCAAGTTCTTTTTCCGACCCACCAGACGCCGGTGTCGCCACAGGAGTACCCTCGCTCACCACATGCTTCCCTCTTTCCCTGGCTAAAGCCTCGGCCTTATCTTTCTTTTCTCTTTCTCCTTCCCCACTCCTCAATGTGTCGGGTGCAAACAACCTTCCACTGCGAGTGAAACCATTGGGTTCGGCATTATCCACCTTTGAAATGGTGGTTTCACCCGCAGCCTGATCCTCCTGCTTCTCCCCATTACAGTATACCTCTCCACCATAATCCCATGGCACAGCATCGTCGTTTTCATATGGAATTGGCCCAGGTACCGTGATGGTAACCGGAGCTGCATCTGCCGGTGCTGACAAGTCGATCGGATCAAAATATATGGTTATGGTGGAGATTTCCTCCCTCTCCAAATCAACCTTCTCAAATCTGAGGCTTCCCTCATCCATCATCCTCTGGACAGCCTCCCTCAACAATACACACCCATTAGGAGACACGGTGCATGCAGCACAACAATCATCACAACCCGGGAAGACCTCATTCTTCAACAGTTGTCTCTTGACCTCAGCCAATGGAGTCTTCAACTGGTCCACATTCGTCACCCAGATTCTGCCCTTATCCTCAGAAATTGCATTCACCCCCATCTGACCATGCGCCGGCATGGGATTAGCGTTAACATTTGGCGATGGTGCAAAATTGATGGCCTTAGAATCCATCAGGTCCTGGACAACATGCTTAAAAGCTTTACAAGTCTCCACATTGTGTCCAGGGGACCAGAGTGGAATTCGCACTTGGCGTTCTCATCATAGTTGGCAGGCCTCTGATCAGGTCTCAACGGAGCCAACATTCTCAACTGAACCAACCCCAAATCTTTCAATTTCTTCAACAGGAATGAGTATGTCACAGGTGGCCTATCAAACTGACGATCATTCATTCGTCCTCTTACCTGATACCTGACCCTCTGCGGTCTCTGTTGAAATGGCTGTCGTTGTTGTTGCGGTTGTTGTTGTTGCTGTTGTTGATGATTATCAGCAAGAATTGTTACCGCAGCAGTGTGCTGGTAGTAACGATCCCTACCTTGTCCTCTCTGGGCATACACAGCACTTGTGTCACCCTCCTTCTTTCGCTGGCCATTACCAAATGGCTTCTTCAATTCAGACGACGAAGCATTACCCTGGATCTTTCCCATCTTCAACCAGCTTTCTATTCTTTCACCGGCCACTACAATGTCCGCAAAGTTGGTAACCGGGCATCCTACCATTCTCTCTGCAAACGTCCCCGGAAGGGTACCCATAAACAGATCAGACATCTCCCGATCTACCAACGGAGGTTGAACTCTGGCAGCCAACTCCCTCCATCTCTATGCATATTCTTTAAACCCTTCATTTGGCTTCTGAGACATACCCTACAACTGGGTACGGCTATGAGCCATGTCAGCATTAAACTGATACTGTTTAAAGAACGCATCTCCGAGATCCTGCCAGCTCTTGATATCAGATGATTTCAACTTGGTATACCATTCCAGAGACCCACCAGACAAGCTGTCCTGGAAGAAATACATCCAGAGCTTCTGGTCCATTGTATAAGCAGAAATCTTTCGGACGAATGCCTGGAGATGAGTTTCCGGGAAAGAACTCCCATTGTATTTATCAAACGCAGGCGCTTTAAACTTCTGTGGGATCACAATCCCCTCAACTAGCCCCATGTTTGACATGTTGACAACCTCCGGAGTAGCATAGCTTTCCAAAGCTCTGATCTTCTCGGCCAGCGCCTGAATTTCTTTGTTTGGTGGTTGGACACCATACTGACCAAATTGTTTATTCAGTACCGAGAACTGATCTTCTTCTCTATCCTCCTCAACCCCAAATAATGGAGGAAACTGACTATCTTTCACATTATTGACTACAGGACCAGGCCCACCGCCTGCAACAAAACCAAACCCACCACCGTTGTTGATTACCACACCAGTAGTAGTCGTCTTCTTCCTGGGATCACCACCATTCCTAGAACCACCGAGACCGTTGTTGGAGACACCCTCTAAATTGTTACCACTGTTGGCAGCAGAAGCCCGCTCAAGCTTCTCCACTTTCTCAACCAGTGCCTTCTGCCCCAAGGCGAACCCTTGCATAACATTGATCAGCTCTCCCATCTTCTCTTTTAGCTCAAGAATATTTGCGTTGGATGTATCCATCAGCTTGGATTTGTTGCGCCTGGTAGAGTATCTGTGTGGACGTGCTACGTGCAAGGGAATGATTCTACCTGCGCGAGCAATGATTCCTGAAACAATCAAACACGTTAGAAACTGACACCTGCAAAATAGAAGATAAGTTATTATGATTCATGCATGAATGCACTGTCTATCCACATGAGGAACACTCTGTCCTTCGATCCTGGTTTCATCGAGACAGATAATAATTTGACAGCAACATTCTGATGTAAATCATCTGGTTTCACCATACAGAGCAGAGAATTATGATTTAGCAAAGATATCACCCGACCATGTGTGTGCTATGTGAGTGCGCATAGAAAAGCAAATAAAGCTTGAAGATCAATCACTGAATGAAAATAACCACTGTATATCAAAAGCGCACTACACATGCAAGAGTCATACATAGGGTCTGATACAAATCAGGTTACAATTCTCCAGAATCAGGAAGGAAATACAAGCAAGTGAATTCCGTCAACAGGCCTGACGGTAATCCAACACAAGGATAGCAACTGCAACAAAAGTCTAAACTGAAGAAGGCCCCACAGAAGGCTCTGCATCATCAACCATCCTGGTAAACTTCATGGCGAACCTGAGCTCAGTTTTCTCCTGCTGCAGTCTTCCCACCTCCTTCTGATGAATCTTCATCTGTCGGAAATAATGATCCCTCTCAGCAAGATAATGATCTCTCTCAGCCATAATCTTCGCTTTCTCCGCTTCTCATTCTGTGGTAAGGACTTTGGCTCTAGCTTCTCTCTGAGTCTTCACAAGGATTTGTCTCCTCTTCTCGTCTTCAACGACCTTCAAAGCTCTAGCCAACTTCTCCTTGGTGATGTCATGCTCCTTTGTAGATGATTTTAGAGCTTGGCTGATCTTGCGGTAATAAGCGGTGTCTAACTCAAAGCGCTTCACCTCCAGGGCATGTCTCTTATCCTGGTCTTCTATTTTCCCTTTGATTTCCTGATTAGCCATTTGGATTCTAGCAACAATCATCTCCAACTCAGTCTTCTCTGCTTGCAACTGATCTCTGGCTCTCTTCATCTCAAGGAACTCTTCCATGCTGACAGAAGAACATGGCCCCTCAATCAATGGACACCAAGGATCACCCCCAGGAAATGGTAAATGCGTGAGCTCAATCCTCTTTCTGAGCCAATCATCAAAAAGACCTGCTGGAAGTCCGGCACTTGATCCAGAATCGGAATCCCAATAAGGTAAGAGTACTCTTCCAAAGTTGGCAATAGCTGGAAGTCCGGAAATAAGAAGCAATGATGCAACGGATCGTAGAACTGAGCCAAGGTACTCATCAAACCTTCGTCAACCTGAGTGGTGAGCAGAGGCAGAAGCTTCCCATAGCGAGCTTTGAAACCCAAGGGATCTAATACATATGATGTCAGATTCCTTAACTCTTTTACGTCGGGCTGCTTAAAGCTGTACTTCTTTGTATGCCTCTTTGGTCTTTCCATGTCTGAAAATTTTGCAAAATAACCCTTTAAGTTCCTTGAAAATTTTCTTTTTCTGATGATGACATGTATGCGGATGAATGCGTGAATGCATGAATGCAACAAACACACTCAAAGATCAAGCAAGGCACACCACACAAAGGTCGTGGGGAAGCTCTATGTATCCCTAATATCAATCATCCATTTTGGTGGATTTAGGTTTTCACCTTATCGACACCCAAGTTCCATTGATATTAACGGTACATGAACCGGTTCAGACATTCTTAATATCAACCAGCCGCTTTGGTGGATTTAGGTTTTACACCTGATCCGGGATCCATTGATATTAACAATGTTTGAACGACTCAACCACGAATCACGGGTTTGTTGAGAGTCACGAGCATGGAGTCTCGGTTAAGAGCCACCCAAAGGGAGTGTACTAGGGTTTAAACCTGCCAGACATGTTCTATCAGAGGTTCCCATAATCATCGTTCCATCTTTCGAATATTATCGGAGGAACTAATACTCGTATTCCAAGAATATTCTCAAGAGAAACTCTTATGAGTGTAGTATCGCGTAACAATCGTATCAGAACTGACATCTGAACGACCTCCGCACTACGGTCCTAAAAATAGGCCAAGATGGGTTTGGTAAACTAAGGTCCTTGGCTTCTGCGGCACATGATTGAAGGAATAATGCCTAACCACAAATAACTTGTGTGACATTATTAGTTCAACATGACCTCCACCAAGTGAATGGACTCGCAAGTCAACTGGCTAAGGAATACTCCACACCAGTCAACAAGACTATGCCATTCTCCTATCCTAGAGTGCACTCGGGTTCGGGTACAGAACTCATCTCACCGATCACCAAAGCAAACAGCAATTGTATATCAAGCAATTCACACATTACAATCAATACAGTGATCCCAAATTGTACAAGAATATGTCGAATAACAAATAACAATATAGCACAACAAAGGTGAAAAGTAGGCACTACCGCCAAGGATGAGTATTCTCCCCAGCAGAGTCGCCACTTTTCTGTAGCGGTGTATTCGTCGCTATATGATTTATCGATTAAACCATAAGCAAAGCATACAATGAAGTTTCGAGTCGCCACCGCACTTTTATTTATCCAAAGGACTGGCTAAAAAGCGAACAAAAGCCTAAGAAGTTTTACACGTAGAAAACTAATAAAAGATCAGAGAGTCTGGGTAAGGGGTAAGTTACGCAATGGGAAGGTGTTAGGCACCCACTACGTCCTAGGTACTCCTAGGGAGCCCTTTTCACACTTTTTGTACTAAATTGTTATTTGTTATGACATATTGTGCAAACATGATTGGGATGATGAGAAAAGAATACACAATTTTATTATTGGGTTTGAACGGATGAACCCGTTGCCTACGTACCTTCCATCAAAGGTAAGGATCAAAACGCCGTAGTTCGGCTAAAAGATTTCCAAAAGTTGGTGGATTCAATTTTAAACAATAGCACTGAGGCTTTTCATTATCAATGGGAGAAAACTCGACCAAGACCAACATCCACCATGTGAGGATAGCTTCGACGCACTAGAGGGGTTAACCCTGTTTTCAGTACGGAAGTCTTACTGTCGACTCACTAAGGATAGGTAAGATTTACATCAACCACAATGATAATTGAAACCTATGGCTAATGTGAAAAGATTAACAATGGACAAAGCCAAAACAAGTGAATGAGTGAAATTAATTGATTGTGATTATGAAAGTAGAGTCAGAGTATGATTAAGATTGATTCAAAAGAAGTATTAAGAAATGGAGTTTGAAAAAAAGTCAAGGACTTGGGTCCAGGTTTCTAGTTTAAAAACATGAAGAAGTTTGCACAACATCTATGTCAAGTTTGAGTTCAAAGTGTGAAAAGGTTTAGGACATAATGAATGATGAATGAATGAAGATGGAAAGTAAAACTTCTCAGGAGGTTCACTTCTTGAAATCATATGGAGGATGATTCAAGTGTGTCCTTTGGAATGGGCAATTAAGTAATGATAAAATAAGCAAGCAAATGATACCGGATGCCACTCGATGGTCTTACTCCAATCTTACAAACAAAAGCGGATATCGGATACCAATAGCTGGATTTACACCAATCTCCTAAAACAGACATGGATATCAGAGGCCACTCAATGGTCTTACACTAATCTCCTCAAAAGAACAAAACAAAATGAAATATGGAAATCAACTGCCAATCTATCTGGACTTAGGTTAATTCCACATATGATCATAGGAAAGCAAATGCCAACTTGCGGGACTTACAATTGGATCCTCTCATAAACAAAGAAAGCAAAACATGGATGTCAGATGCCAATCTGTCTGGGCTTACTCTAACATACACAGTATGATCCTAGGAAAACAAATGCCAACTTGTGGGACTTACAATTGTATCCTCACATACAAACAATGCAACAAGCAAAGATAAGATGAGTGGCCAATGTGATGGTCTTATACTCACTTCCATATCATAGGAATAATGGCCAAAGCAATGGACTTACAATTGTCCTCAATGGGTAAACAACAATGATAATGTCATACAGACAAAGGAAATGATCATGCATTAATGGGCAATTAATGATGATAAATGCATAAAGCAAGCAAACAGGTGCATATGAAGCAATCAATCAATCAATGAGAATCAAACAGCACACTCTATAGCCAAACAAGGGGGCTCACACAAGAGGGTTTGACTATGAAAGTCCACTGTAATAGGTAAATGTCGCTCTTAACCTTGCCATTGAGAGGCTAAGGTGAAGCAGATGAAAGGAGATGAGGGGTGTGCCTCATTGCTCTTATCCCTGATCAGGGAGAGCATTAGAAAGTGTGGGAGCTCAGAAAGATGGAGCTCTTTCCACATTATTGACTCGATAGATCTTGGGTTTTTATCTCAATGCTACAACCATGTAATGGGAGCAAGGAGAAGACTCACTGAATAGTGGGGGATAGGCTACTTATCCCTTATATCCACCAATTGCCTTACTTGAAGGACTTTTCCTGCTTGGGACAATTTTAAACACACACAAGCATGGCCTCTTAAGGAGGACTTCAGACAGTTTGCCCGGCCAAATAACGGGCCGGGTCTCCAGACTACATGAAGAGAAAGTAATTATACCTCAAAAGCAAATTGCTAAATAGCAAAGCAAGCAAATAAAGCAACTAAAGAGTACCTGAAAAAGTCAAACTTATCAGTAAACAGTTCAACAGTTTAAATCAGAAAGAAAGGGATCAAACAGTTAGATCAATAAACAGAAGTGCAAAAGCACAAGACCCAACTATATGAATCATACCACCTACAAAACAAAGGTTAGCACATGATATATAATCAAACTCAACCAAATTTGTGTGGTTTCTTTGAAGCATTGATGCTTAACCTGAAACAATGAACTCAACATAAGTCTAAAAGACCACTAGGACAAGCCTAGGGTCAAAAACAAAAGGGAAAGTCAAAACAGCAAACAAATAGTCAACCAAAATCAAGTTCAAGCATTTAAGAAGCAAGCACAATTGGATTCAAACTCATATCATGCATCATTATCATTTTATAGACCAAAGAAGGCAAGGCATGGCAAATGAAAGCACACAAAAGGTCAACAGCAAGACCAAGCTCAAAAGCAAACATAATCAATTCCAAAAATTATGAAATAATTCATACTCAATCACAATCCATAACATAGCATGCATATGAAATTTCAGCTTAATTGGATCATGGGAAGATAGTCAATTAAAATCAGGAAGTCAACACAATTTCAAGTGTGCACAAAGAAGTCAACAAAACATGTGTCATCTTCAAAACATCATAACTAAATGAAAACAGATGAGAAATGAATGGGATCAACACCAGTGCAAAGCTCAAGATATCTAGTATGCACATGTAAAATTTCATGATCATCCAATAAGATATGAGAATTTCCCAAATGAAATGGCAAGATGTATCACACAAAGTCAACAATTGACTAGGCAGAGAAGAAAAATCTCAAACAAATAGGAAATGGCACAATTAATTCCAAGAAAAATCACAAGTCAACTAGACATATAAGAGATGGCTCATGCAAAATTTCAAATTAATTGAAGGTCAGGAAGCATGTCAACAAAAATCATGAACTTGCATAACAATGGTGTGACACAAATTGTCACACCCTACTTCAAAAATTCATATCTCAATGACCAGATAAGATAAATTCAAGAACTCTACATCAAAACAAACATGAATGAGTGTAGAATAACCACAAAAAATTTCAGGGGCATTGGATACATCCTCATCATTTCACAAAAGAAATGGCAAAAGGTACAAAATGAGCATACATGTTAAGAAACCTAAAGCCATTTAAAATCCAGCCAACCAAAAATTCAGCAAAAATCATGATAAAATAGTAGACATTCTCATGAACATGATGGAAAAATTTCATGATTTTTGGAGTTGAAATGAATGAGAAATGAATTTTAGAAGTGAAGTAACAAATTGGAATGGAAAGAACAAAAGAACATGGTTTTAATAGGTCAACATTGACCGAGTGGCAATTTTGCAATTATGGCCCTCACTTATCAAAACGCTGCGTACAGGCAAAGGCAAGGAAATGTTCTGATTGGTGGCTTCCCAATGGAACAGTACTCATGCAGAAAAATCAAACAAAGCAACCAATCGTGTTCTGGGTTCAAAACCCTTAGGGTTTATGCAGCAGCCACAGCATTTCAAGTTCATGGTTCATCATCAAACAACAGATTTCCAACAGAAATATTCACACAACATGGCATTGATATGGTTCATGCAAAACAACATAGAACAACAAACCAATCGCATTGCATAAAGTTTGAATAAATTCTGGGCAAAAACTGTTAGAGTTTCATGGCAACTACAGTAGCAACTTCATCACTAATCCAGAAATCGTGAAAAATTGAACAGTCCAAAACACGAAATCCAGCACACCATTGTAATCAACAAACAACATACAGTATAAATCCAGCAAGCAAATTCATCAAAACATGTTAACCAAGATGAACTGAGCAAAAATAAGTTTATACACCAAACTTTCAAACAGCATATCTTCCTAAATAACCAACCATTTGACATGATTCGAAGCTTAAAACAAACAGCTAAATAGGTACTTCATGATGTATAGCAAGATTTGGAAAAATAAAGAGGTCGAAAAACTCACTTGATTTGAAGAAAATGGAGCAACAGTGGTTATTTGGATGATGCAGCTTGAAATAGGTGCAGATTATGGTTAGTGTTGAAGGATTCTTGAAGAACTTTAGCTCAAACTTGCTTGAAACAAACTGGTTCGAAATCTGCCATTAGAGGGTGTTGATGTAGCAGCTACCTTTCCTTTGTTTACAGTCACCAAAAGAGGATTGAGAATGCTTCAAAAATGTTGGCAACTGATGAAAATACCAAGGGTGCTCGTGGTTCTTTGAGAGTTTAGCAGAAAAAATGCAAAGTGAGCCAAATGGAAAAATGAGAGAGTGAGAGTTTTCTGGTTTTGTTATGGCTGCTGCTAGGGTTCATTTCTGCAGAAAATGAACTATTTATCTTCTGTTTTAAGTCTGCTAATCAAAATGCTAATCATCATTATCCCAAAAGAACCAAATTGGACATTTGCTAAGCTTTTACCAAATGGAAAGGAGGGTGTAGGTTCTGTCCGAATTTGGGCTTGGAACATGTTTCAAATATCAACTTAAATGAATCCCAATTGGCCAAAGTGAGTAAAAGTCACTAATTCAAAAAGTCAAACTTTGGTCCACTTGAATTTTAAATGGAACAAGTCAAAAAATGCCATTTTGATTGGCAAGGTTTTGGTACATGATATTTATATTTTTGGAAAGAGGAGATGAAATGTGGTTTGTAGGAAAAAACCCCACTAAATTTGGCCTTTTGGTTCATGAGATATGGCTTGTTGAAATTCAAAAAAATGTGAAAATGAATTGATCATATCTTGCAAACCATTCATGGGATTTGGGTGTTCTTGGACTTTTTGAAAATGGGAGAACGAGATCTTCAACTTTCATGTTGGGCAAAAATTCATTTGAAGCTTGTATCATGATGTAAGTTTGGGATCAAGAAGTTTCCATTTTTGGCAGTTAAAATTACAGGTCCAGTTTCTATTTTTGGAAATTTTCTGATTGGCTTCAAATTCTTCAATGATGTTGATTGCCATGATATATGAGGCCTATTGGGACATGAATAAACTCTCTCAAACCAAATCCATCCATCGAAACCATAAAATCAACCACAGTTGACCAACTTTGACTTTCTAGGGTTTCTGACTGTCTGTGCATGAGCTGATGACTTCTGAACATCCAACCCTTGACTTAAACACTTCAAATGGACCCCCAAGACATGTGAACTTGTTGGACAAACCCTAGGGCCTTGGCTCCTTGAGAAACACCCTTGCTTGATTGGTTGACTGATCTCCTGATCAGTTTGACCTAATTCTTGACTTGCTTGCTCTTGAGGCAACTGGGGGCAATGCAATGCTATGCAATGGACCATGATATGCTATGACCTAATATGAGATGATATGTACAATGATAGGTGCAAATTTGAGGTGCTACAGGAAGTAGAAAGACTCCTGAATCTCGCACCCAAGGGGAGGACCCTCCACAGCAAATCCCATTTGTCTCCTAAGAAGCACCGGGTTATAATTAATGCAACCCCGAACTCCTATAAGAGGCACATTGGGAAGACTCCCACAATTGTAAATGAAATCTCGTCCAGCCATACCATTGTGAGCCCAAGCTATGTCCTTGGCTCGCAAACCCATCAACCTGATTGACCATTTGACAGTAGGATCAAGAAAGACAAAGGCACCTCTGGAAGGCAAATGCCCCATGAACCATTTGTACAACAGTTGAGCACAACATCTGATCAATCCCTCACGCCGCTTCTCGTTCCGATTATGGATCGAGTAATAAACATCCCCAACCAGGGTAGGAATAGGATTCCTCTGAGCAAACAACCGGATGGCATTAATATCCACAATGTTCTTCTGATTAGGGAACATGATGATTCCATAAATGCTGACAGCAAACAAAGCACAAACGGCCCTCCAATTACCCAAAGCAGCATGCTCCTTGGCTTTAGCCTCCAAGAAACTCAGATGAAAACCGGGCAACTTTCCCTTCTCCTTCAAACCCCCCTTAGTCACTTATGGGCTCAAATAAAGAGCACGGGAGATCTCAGCAACATCAGGTTCCCCCTTAGTGACATAGAATGGAATCTGGTCTCTGATTTGAATACCCAGGATACTGGCATAGTCCTTCATCAAAGGCCCCAACAGGTAATCCGGGAAGACAAAGCATCTCAAGCTCGGGTCATAAAACTGGAGAAGAGTATGGATGGCACTCCTATCTGTATCTGTAAGCCTGAAAACCACCTTCAGAATACCCCCATAAGCCTCACGGAACATCCCCACACGGTCAGGTGTAATCAGTGCTATCATATCTTTTAGTACATCAATCTCTGGATCAAAGAAACTGTAGACGATGTCATCTTTCAAGCCAATCCTCATATCTGGAACAAAGAAGTCTCTCAACCAGGATCTCAATCAAGAATGTCCCCTGCATATGGATAAACATGTGTTAGATGCGGATAAATGCAAAATGTGAATGATGTTGATGCATGAATGCAATGCACTGTGCCATCCTCCAAGTCATCTGAACATCCATTACACTGAGTTACGGTCTTGAAACTGATCATAACCATCTGAGGTACGGAGTAACCGTAAATCCAACTTGAGAGTTCCGAAATAAACGGAACCTGAGGATATACCACCATCACCACTGAAAAGCCACTGATCTGATAGCAACATGATCATCTGTACCAACCCAGGGAATCCTGAAATAAATGGATCCCCACTGATAAATACCACGGACAGAACTCCGGCATCTCAGAAATAAATATCCATGATCCAACTCATAAATAGGACCCAAATCAAGAACTGAACCATTAGTCACCATCAAAGTCACCACCAGAACATGCATCTGTAGGAATCAAACCCTCCCCTCACAGGTGAATTCTAACAAGGTCATCCTAAGGCGGATAATGGTCTCAACAATCGGGCAAGATACTCAACGGGTTTGCCCTTTCGGGTGTGCCGCTGCAGCTCTCATAAGATCGTCTAAACCAAAGATCCGGGAAAGAACGGTCACCGAAGTCAACAGCTCAGATGAGGTACCTTAACCAAAGTGGATACTCCATAAAGGAAGAGCTCTCTCAAAAGAACCTCGTCCGGCTTGTGGTATGTCACCTCGCCAAAAACATGTTGACCTAACATGAGAGGCAACATGAGACCACGTTAATCCTAAGTGTATACTCGGGCCTGGGATTTAGCCCCACTCAGAACACCCACCCCAAATCAGAGGAACCAACCTGTACAGAATCCAGCATAGTGATAATATGATGCATGCAAACATATATGCAAATATATACAATCACAGTATAATAATCATAAATGCAATAAATAAAACAGCAAGAGCAACCAAAATTATCCTAGAGAGCGCTAGGAGTGACTCGCTTAGGGAAGATGGACCAGCAAGAGGTCAACTTCTTTAGTCCCCAGCAGAGTCGCCAGCTGTCGCAATGCGAAAAACAACCGACGGGAAAAACACACAGAGCCGCCACCGTGCGTTATTTATCCCAAAGGAGGGAAAGGAAACGCTCGAAGTAAACCTGAAAAAGGGAAAGGAATGGTCTTACGACCAGAGATTGCAAGGTACGGGAGTCGGTTACGCAAGGGGAAGGTATTAGCACCCCTCACGTCCGCCGTACTCAACGGGATCCACGCTCAAAAGAATAGGAAAAGGTTGCTAAATAACTGCTCAAAAGAATGCATACACACTGGAATAAAACATAGATGGAAGAAAACGGAAGCGGACTCAGTAGGATGTCGCATCCTGGGCGTACGTAGTTTGTCAGGAACAAACATCAGAGTCAACGTAGTTCGGGGGAATGGGAAACGGGCTCGCTAGGATATCGCATCCTATGCCTACGTATCTCATCTGGAATGAGAATCAGAGCTACCGTAGTTCGGCTAACGCACGCCGAAACAAAACACAACACAACACAAAGACGCTGAGACGTCAAAGCAAACACACGACAGGAAATCGAATGCCAATCGCTGGTCTTACATCCAACTCCAAACAAAAGAAACGGGAAACAGATAGCCAATCAATGGTCTTACCTCTGACTCCACAAACAAACAACAACAACAGGAAACGGAATGCCAATCGTTGGTCTTACATCCGACTCCAAACACACACCAAAACGTTATCAAATTGACAAGCTAACAGGGAGTCTGGTACTCGGACCTAAAAGCTGTCAAGCAAACACCAAGAAGACGTTGAGACGTCAAAAGAAACAAAGAGGTTGAACACACAGACTAAAAGGGAGTCGGGAACTCGGACCTAAAAGCTGTCAAGCAAAACACACGCAAAAAAGAAAAGGGTGCCCGGAGAGATCTCGCACGATCTCCTGCCTACGTACCTCATCTGGTATGAGGATCAAGGCGACGTAGTTCCCCTTAACAGGGGAGAAACTTTCTCCTAACCAGAGACAGGGGAATAACGGACTAAAAGGGAGACTGACTCGAGCCTAATAGTCATCATGCAAATTATAACCCTAGGTTGAGGTCTCTAACAAGAGTTTGACTCACACAGGCAGTGAGTCAACTCAAGTCTATCTCTACGTACGTTCAACTTCCTCGAAAGTTGATCATACGACTCCTACAGAAAGGAGATGAGAAGCAAAAGCAGATAAACATCAAAAGCAATCATCACACTCTATATGCAAACAAACGGCTCATACAAGGCTGGGCTTTAGTCAAGGGGTCATATCAACCTCGACAAACAAGCCAACACTGGAAGGGTATGATGAAACTCTTAACCACTGACATTGACCGTCAGGGTGAGTAGATGAAAGGTAATGAGGGTTGGACCTCATAGCTCTTAACCCTGGCCTGGGTGAGCTTGAATCAAATGAAAGCGTGGGGGTCCAGAAAGAGGGACCCTATTCCACTTGACTGACTCTGTACAAGATCTGAGGGACGTGTCCAAGAGCATCAGCACGTAGTACGAGCTTAATGGACGACTCAACGATTAACAAGGGACTGGCTACTAGTCCCTTCTATCTGCCAATTGCCTCTTCACTTAAGAGGACTTGAAGTACATGGCACAAATATAAACAATCACAGTCATTTCCTCTTAAGGAGGACTTCAGCCAAATGCCTGCCAAAAGAAACGACAGGGCTTCCAGACTACATGGAGTTAGAAGATGATTACCTAGGTGGTATACCAACCACAAGCAAAGCAAAGCTCAAGCAATGAGCTAAAAGCGACTAAAGTACCTGTAAGAAAATCAAACAAGTCAATATTCACATTCAGACAAATCAAACAAACAGTCAACCGTGTTACAACCAATATGCACACAAGGCAAGTCAACAACTCAACAACTCAAGTGAGTTCATCACCAAGGAACCTACAACACAACAAAGGTTAGTGGACAAAGCAAATTTGCATCTCAAGTCATGAGATCAACATCAACCATTAGGACTAATAGCTTGAACCTGAAATACAAAGCTCAAAAGATGAGTACAAACCACTAGTCCAAGACTAGGGTCAAAGGCAAAGCAAAAAGTCAAAATAGCAACCAATATTCAACATGAAGCTCATTTATTCAAGTAAGAACATGTCCTAAAAAGGACCAAACTCAAATCAACAAGCAAAGCCATCTAAAGCACAAAATAAGGCAAAGGCAATTACAAAGCACACAATTGGACATTAAGAGTAGAAATTCCATATTAAAACAGAAATGAATCAAATAACCATGTAAATTTTTATATGCACACAACATGTTAAACACAAGCATCATGCAAAAAATTGGAATCAGAAAAGCTCAATTGTCATGTATATGAAAATGAACAAGAGCAACATCCAATTGTGTGACACACATTGTCACACCATACATCCAAGTACCTAAAACAGAGATGGAAAATGCTAAAAATGCCAAACAAAAGCCAAAAGATCATGTTATGTGTCATTAATGAGCATGTTAAATTTCATGGAAATTGGACAATGTATGAGCATTTCACAAGAGAATTGGTGCAACATGTCAAATTTGCATACATGTTCAAATAAGCAAACACATTTAAAATTCCAGAAATGATAAAATCACACAAATGACATCTAAAAAAAATAGACATCCATACAAACAAGTGAAAAAAAAATTGGAAGCAATTTGGATTTATTTTCTATTTTTTATGATTTTTTGAATGTGATGAAATAAAATGAAAATAAATGTGAAAACCAATTGGAAATAATATGTGAAATGCAAAACTGGAAATGCATCATGGATGAATCGAACCATGTAGCAAGGAAAATAGAGGCGCTGGGAAAAATAAATTAGAAACAACATGAGCGAGGTATCGAACTCGCTCTCTGAGGCTCAAAGCGCACACACTCAGCATGCCACATCAACAAGCTGATGCATACAAGGCAAGGCCAAACAAAGCATGGCCTATCAAACATACACGCACGCAGCCAGTCAGCATCCAACAAGCACAAGTAAAGCGCAGCGTTTCATTAAGTGATGTGGACGCACACATCAGCGGTCAACAACACACATAAGCGTAGTCAATGTATCCCGGCCAATGGAAAGGACAAATAAGCGCACAGATGGACGCCAACGGGACAAACCCTAGCAGTTATAACCAGACGGCGGAGCAACCGTCTTCTCCGGCGAGACAGGCGGTGCTCCGCCATGAAAATTTGCAGAAAACGGAAAATCGCATATGGTTCGACAGATCTTTCCAAGAGGAGCAAGAATATCACAATTATAAGTCCTAATTCATAACCATAAACACGGATCGAGCAAAAGAAAATTGGACATCCAAACTTTAAATCAACACAACTTCATCAATATTCATCCATTTTCCATGAAATTTATATCAGAATTCTCAGCATGAAAAGATCTACAATATCATGTGCATAAAATGAAGAATTAAGATGATCGAATTTCCAACCTCTTGAAGAGCAGTGGATGAAAACAGTGTGTTCAAGGCCTAGCAATGTCCAGATCTTCCTCCTTTGGTCTCTAATGAAGCTTTATGTAGGAATTGGCACTTGAATTATCCTGGATCTTGCTTAAACTTCAACCTCCATCTTCATGTTCAAGCTATGAATGTGCATAAATCTTCACCAATTTCTTCAAACCAGAGATCAAATCCTACTCAATGATGCATGCTGAACCAGAATATGCAGAGAAATTGATGCCTTGCGTGAAGAGATTTTGAATTTCAATGAGAGAGAATTTTGGAGGGAAGAGAGATTCTAGATCTAGAACTTGTGATTATGAGCAATTATGTTATGATTAGACTTATATACCATGTGTTAATGACTTTGCTAATCCACATTAGGTTTGGTTAATGAAAAATTAGGAAGATATAAGGTGCATGACCAAATTAGCAAATGTGTGGTGCATGGAGAATTTTACACGTGAACAGTAACATGCTAGCATCCATATCCACTTAAAATCATCTAATAAACACAATGGAAGTGGTATTTTTCATGTATGATCAATAGAATTTGAATTCCCCAATTTCCCTCCAAAATGCATATGAATGAACACATGATCATGTGAACCTCTTTCATGCAATGCAATGATAGATTTGGAAAGCATAGGTCAAGACAAGAATTTTGCAAAAAGAGTGGCTTCATTTAGAGTTTTGAGTCAAAAGTTATGCCACTTTGAAGTTCCATGCATACTTCATGATCATTTGGCCATAACTTCTCAACCATTCATCAGATGCTCATGATCTTGGACTGTTTGGAAAGAGGAGAGAAAGATCTTCAACTTTCATGTTCAACAAAAATTTATTTGAATCTTCTTTGATGATGTAAAATCAAGTTGAATTTGAACCAAAATCTTTCCATTTTTGGAAACTTTCAATTACAGGTCACTTTCCCTTTTGGGAAACTTTTGATCTGGCTTCAAATTATTCAAGATAGGTGTTTGTAATGACAAATGAACCTATTTTGAACATGAATAAAGTGTTAAAACTCATTTCTCCATCTCCTAGCCCTCAGTTGACTTTTTAGCTGACTATATAGGTCCTCAGATGACCTAGGCGTGCTTTGATCAGCTTGAACCTCCACCACTTGAGGAATTGGCTCAGAAATGAAACCCCTAGCCCATATAAGCTCTTCATATAACCATGTGATCTTCATCATCAACAAATACCTCATCTCCTTGATAAACCTTGACTGGAAGAATGCATTGATTAGGGTTGACCAGAGGTCAAAACCCTAATCCCAAGGAACTTGAGCATGCACAGTGAAGCCCTTGAGGATGACATAACCATGATGATGGTAATATACCCTTGCAATCAAGACACTATTCAACCTTTGAAGGATCAAGAAACCCTAATGCACTGCAAACCCTCAGATGGTTGATCATTAATTCAATAAGACCCTCAGGCTTGAACCATATACCACCTCCATCTTCTGAATAAGACATTAGAGGATGATCTCTTATTCCATATGATATGCAATATGCAAATGCCTAATGTCCTAAAACATGAAATGCAATATGCTAAACTAGTCCCAAGAAGAGGAGGGAAAATTATGAGGTGTTACACCAACCAGAGAGCAATCACTTCCCTTAGAAAACCAAAGCCTATACTTTGAAGTACCACATAGGTATCTAAGTTTGCGCTTGACGGCCTTTAAATGTGATTCTTTGGGACATGATTGATACCTAACACCCATACATACACTAAACATAATATATGGTCGAGATGCGGTATGATAGAGGAGGGAACCGATCATACCTCTATACCTTTTTATATCTACGACCTTACCATTATCATCCCGGTGCATATTAACTGCAGTAGGCATTGGAGTGTCGATTACTTTGGAGTTTACCATATTGAAGCGCTTGAGTAACTCATTGCAATACTTTATTTGGATCACAAAAGTTCCTTCTTCAAGTTGCTTGATTTGAAGTCCGAGGAAGTAATTTAGCTCCCCCATCATGCTCATTTCAAATTCTCCCTACATCAACTTAGAGTATTCCTTGACCAAATTTATGTTATTAGATCCAAAAATAATGTTATCTACATAAACTTGAACTAAAATAAAGTGTTTTCTTTGACGCTTAATAAAAAGGGTTGTATCAACCTTCCCTCTTGAGAATCCTTGTTCTAGTATTTTTTTTTTAAGATGGTCATACCATTCCCTAGGGGCTTGTTTGAGACCGTACAAAGCATGCTTAAGCTTATAAACATAGTTAGGATGCTCATAGTTTTCAAAACCGGGAGATTGAGATACATAGACCTCTTCATTATTGTATCCGTTTAGAAAGGCACTCTTAACATCCATTTGAAATAATTTTAAGTTTTGAGAACAAGCATAGCAAGCAAAAGGCGTATAGCCTCGAGTCAGGCGATCGGGGCATAATTTTCCTCATAGTCGATGCCTTCCTCTTGGTTATACTCTTGAGCAACAAGGAGAGTCTTTTTGCGAGTTATAACTCCATTTCCGTCTAACTTGTTCCTAAACACCCATTTAGTACCAATTACTCGATGGCCTTGCGGAGGGGGAACAAGATCCCACACCTCATTTCTCTTGATCTGATTAAGTTCCTCTTGCATTGCTAAAAACCAATGTTCATCGAGTAATGCGTCTTTAGAGTTTTTAGGCTCAATTTGAGAGACGAAAGCGAAATGATAACAAAAGTTACTTATCTTTGACCGTGTAGTAACTCCCTTTGAGATATCTCCTATAATATTATCGATGGGATGATCCTTAGAAGATTTCAATTCCAAAGGAAGATCATTGTTATTAATCATATGATCCTCCTCTTTATTTTCAGATATGTGATCCGACTCCTCCTCAGCTTTTTCCGGATGGGGTTCAACACTCTTTTCTTCTTGATCTTTTATTATGTTTTCCGAAGGAACACCTGCACCATCAACAAAAATACCTTCTCCGACAAATTTTGAATAAGATTCATCAAAGGAAACATGCACGAATTCTTCAATGATAAGTAACCTTTTGTTGTATACCTTATATGCTTTACTAGATTGAGAGTATCCGAGAAAGATACCTTCACCAACTTTTGAGTCAAATTTACTAAAGTTTTCTTTACCATTATTTAACACAAAGCATTTACATCCAAAGACATAATGATGTGAAACATTAGGCTTCCTTTCCTTTAGCAATTCATAAGGAGTTTTGTTTAGAATAGGACGAATGAGTATCCTATTCAATACATAACAAGTCGTATTTATGGCATCAACCCAAAAATATTTAGGAAGGCCATTTTCATTGATCATAATCCTTCCAAGCTCTTCTAAAACTCGGTTTTTACGTTCCACTACTCCATTTTATTGTGGAGTTCTTGGAGTAGAAAAATTATGATCAATGCCATTTGTTTCACAAAATTCCTCAAAGAGGTGGTTTTTAAATTCACCTCCGTGATCACTTAGGATAATAACTATGCTAGTGTTCATTTTGTTTTGAGAGATCTTGGCAAACTTTTAAAAAGCTGAAAAAGTGTCACTTTTACTTGCTAAGAAAATGGTCCAACAAAATCTAGAGTAGTCATCTACTATAACAAAACCACAGTAGTTTCCACCTATACTTTTAATTCTAAATGGCCCAAAAAGTTCCATATGGAGAAGTTCAAGGGCTATCGTTGTGGAGACAATGTTTTTAGATTTAGAAGAGATCCTTGTTTGCTTTCCCATTTGGCATGTATCACATAAGTGATCTTTTGAAAATTTGATTTTGGGTAGACTAATTACTAGATCTTTTCCAATAATTTTATTTAGCAAGTCAAAGTTGACATGCGCTAATCGCCTATGCCAAAGCCAAGAGTCTTCACTCATGGAGATGAGACATTTAGCATTAGTCAAAGATACTTCACTCAAGTCAAGCATGTATACATTATTTACCCACCAACCCTTAAACACATCATTCTTTTTATCATTATGTTCAATCATGCAACAATCTTTTGAAAACGATACTTTATATCCTTTGTCAAATACTTGGTTAATGCTAATAAGATTGTGCTTAAGGCCTTCAACTAAAAGGACGTCTGAGATAGTAGTAGAGAAGGGATTACCTAAACTACCTTTTCCGAGTATAACTCCCTTGTTATTATCACTATAGGTTACAAATCCTTTATTCTTAGCCACAAAGTCAAAGAATAAGGAAATGTCACTTGTCATATGTCTTGAGCATCCACTATCGAGAAACCATGTTCTCTCTGTATCCTCAAGACATTCCACCTACAAATTAAACAAGGGAAGAAGGTACCCAATTTTCATTGGGTCCTTGTGTGTGAGTTAAAATTTATTTGCATTTGGGCAATCATTGAAAAATGCCTTTAAGAACCAAAAATCTCCTAAATCGGAATTTAGCAATAGTATGTCCCCTCTTGCAACAATGTAGACAATTTAAGTTCGGATGAGAGTTACTTTTGCTAACTTTATCTTTTACCACATAAGTGTACTTTTGATAAGGATTATTCATGTTACTTCTAAAATGTGATTGATCAATAGCAAACGTAACTTTAGGTTGTAAAGCCTTGTCTGATTTAGCTTGAAGAGTTCTAACCCCTCTTTGCCAAATGTGACAAGTTTCACATCCAGAACATCTAAACCAAAATCCCCCTATCATCTTCAGTTTTGCCTTTAGTAGCCTCTATCATATATCTCTTAAGAGTTTCTAATTCCTTTTCAGAATCAAAAACCTTCTTTTCTAAATAACAGAAAATTTTCTTATTTGAGGCTAAGCGTTTAAAAGCTTCCTTGGCCTCATTATGTAGAGTATTAAAGGCTTTTTGCAAATCAAAATAAGACATTTTATCAACATGATCAATTTTAGAATGAATTACATTCTTTTTCATATTTTGATGAGCCATAAGACAAAGATTGACATTTTCTTCTTCATCACTTGAGTTATCATCGCTTGAGGATTCACTATCGCTCTCCCATGCAATGTATGCTCTTCTAGCTTTGTTAGATTTCTTGTGAAGTTTGTCTCTTCCTTTGTCTTTCTCCAACAAGGGACAATCCGAATTATAGTGACCAGCCTTTCCGCAATTGTAGCATGATCCTTTTGAGTTAGTTGTCTTACCTTCCTCTCGATTTGAGAATTTTGATTGTCTTTTATAGTTGACAAGATTTTTATCCGAATGTTGAACTTCATTCTTTCTAAGGTGTCAGTTATACCTCCTTACAAACAACCCCATGTCTTCATTCGAATCTTTATCATCATCACTTGATTCACTCTCACACGTATCATTGGTGGATGACTGATCAGTCACCATTTGCATTAAGTTTTCGTTACTGATTCGACACAAAACAGAGGCTTTTGACACACTGTGCAAGCATTTATGATACGTTTCGAGTTAGTTTTACTTCCGTCATTATATTTAAGCATTTTAAATCATTGTTATGTTTTACTTATATCTTAGTGATTTTATGTGTGGGATAGCTGTGTTTTTGTCCGACAGGTCCAGGTAGAAGAACCAGGGAACTCAGAACGAGACAATGCGAGATTCCGGCAAGCAGAGAAGCAGAAAACCCTGGTACAGGAGGCCTGACACGGCCACCCGTGTCAGCTGACACGGACCGTGTCAGGCAAGGGAGGACGTGGTGAAGAAAACAGTAGCCTGACACGGCCACCCGTGTCAACTAACATGGGTCGTGTCAGGCACCTCAACCACCCGTGTCACCCATTCCAGAGGCGTATCATCCAGGACAGTAGGCTGACACGGCCACTTGTGTCAGCTGACATGGGTCGTGTCAGCCCAAGCCCAAAAATTCAGTTTTCTCGGACTTTTGTTCGTCGGGCTTTTTCAGAGATATTTTTGGACATGTCCAACTGCTGCATGGAATTTTCACTATAAAAGAGGGTCTTCTGCCAAAGGAAAAAGCACATTGGAATACAGCAAAATACAGTATTGTGAAGCAATCAAGTATTACAGAGATCAAGGCATTCAGAGAGCTGAAGGTTTTCATGAGCGGGAGCGATTGAAGATCAAAGTCATCCAATTACTTGTAATGTGTAATTTTTATCTTGAATTTGTTTTAAACAATATGAGTAGCTAAATGTTGAAAATTATATCTTCGACAAATATTTTTATATCGTATCCATAGAGATTGGTTGTTATTACCGCCGTTCTATAATCCAAATTGTTATAAGTTTAGAAAGTAACAATGTTGTTTTGTTTGGAAAGTTACTTTTTTGAGTAAAATGTCACTAAAACAATAAAATGGTTTTAATCAAATGTAAAAGCTTGGCAAGATTGGAGTTCACTAAAACAACTATATAGATTTAAGATTATTGATGATGTTCAAGTATCCTCTCAAAGTCATTTATGTCTAAATGATATTGTGATAATCACTATATTAATCCTTAGACGATCTCTCCATCTAACTATCAATATAGCAATCTTTAATGGTTGATACAAAAGAAGAGTAGTGAATAAATCTATCTCTACAACTTATTCACTACTTTAAAGTATATTTTAGATCAAAACTTAAATAATCTCTTTCAACAACTACTCAAGTCTAATATTCAACTTAGGGCAAAAATATCATTCAATACATCAACAATCTTTTATCATACATAAGAGTCAAATACAATGCATAAACAAATAGGAATAGCTACTATCTCCAACCTTGACAAAATGGGGTTTAGCTCCTCATCATCATTTTCAAAAGCAAAATGCAATGGAAGAAAACTCTGTTTTTCTCTCTTCCAAAAATAGCAAAAACTCTATGAATGTGTCAATGTGTTATATTGAATATCAATTTCCATTCTGATTTTCTAAAAAGGGTTGACATTTCCTAAAATGATCATTTTCATCCAAATCAGAAAAGCTCCCCTAAGGCAGACACCAAAATGGCAAAACCAGCTGGTCATGAAAAACAGCACCCTTGGCCCAAAAACAGCTTGCTGGATTCGCAAGCTTCGTGGCGTGAAAGTGGTTCGCGGCGCAAACTAAAGTTATCTCAGCTTCCTTGCTTTGCAAGCTTCATCCAAAGAGTCTTCCAAGTGGTATTCTTCCAAGTTAGGCTTCCAAATTGCATTCAACACTTCTTTAAATTTATGATTGTGCATTCCAAAGCTCTCTTGCCCAAAAATTCTACAAAACTAACAAATATGTGAAATAGCTATTCAAAACAACATAAATTAAACATAATTGCACTTATACAAAATAGTGAGAATAAAGTGTGTAATTACATCAAAACATGGTAAAAGGGACCAATAAATTGATATAAAAAGTAGTACTAATTGGTCCCTAACACTAAACCCCCCAATGCTAGGGGGTGTCCCTGATTTAGACTTGTAATGAATTTGAGTTTATATTTGCATTTATAATATTGTTTTTACGGTAACCTTTTGATGTTTGTATTGCTTTCTCTTTCGAACCAATCGAGATTGATTTGTGGTTATCAATTAGGTTGGACCGCCATTAATAAGGTTTTCATAAGATTACTCTACAGTAGATATTACCTAGGACTAGGGATACCCTGTATGAACCAGAGTATTCTTAATATTATAAAGCTTAACATCACCCTAATTGACTATGGACATAGAAATTAGGGTAGATTAATTAAAGGTTTTCTCAACAAGGACTTGGGAGAAAATACCCTTAAGAACTGGTAGTAATTGATATTTGTTGATGCAATAGTGACTCAGAGTTGTTACAGGGATAAATCATACACCTTCCCTAACATTGTTCCTTTTTCTCTTTAAACCCTTATTTTCATTCTTCTTTGCCTGTACCTTTATTATTATATGTTTACACATAAAAACCAAATTAATACTTTTTGTTTAATTGAATGATAACTTAAACTCAATATTGACTTACAGTCCTTGAGATCGACATTCGGGGATTTTTCCCATTATTACTATAAAAGGCAAAATAGTATACTTGCTATTTTCCCGATCAAGTTTTTGGCGCCGTCGTCGGGGACTGCCCAAATATAGAGTTTAATTTTAATTTCAATTAAAATTTTGTTGCTCAGCAATAAAATTATTTTTCTGTCATTTATAATATGCTAATTTGTGTATGCGAGGAGAACCCTCAGCTGAATTTCTTTTTGACGCAGAGATCGGGAGAACCCTTCACCGAAGACGCAGAGAATAAAGAGTGGATTCTATAGAAGAAAGTACCTCTGATCAATCAAAAGTCAAGGAATCAATGGCTGAAGTTCCTCCAATTCCACCTCCTCCACCTCCGGAAAGACTCCTGGGTGACTATGGAGGTTCAAATGCACCGGGTGGTCGAATGACCATTGTCAACCAACTGATGAATGTGACAAATTTTCAACTACATCCTAGCACGATCAATCAATTGGAAAGAAAACCTTTCACCTGAAAGGTTAATGAAGATGCCAACAAACACCTGCAAAGATTTCTGACCATGAGCACTACCCTAAAAATTGTTGGTCATACTGATGAAGCAAAAAAAATAAGAATGTTCCCGTTCACTTTAGTTGAAGAGGCAGAAGAATGGTTCTATTCTCTTCCTGTCGGCAGTATCACATCCTGGGAGGAGATGGAAACTGCATTCTTAAATGAGTACTTTCCAGCATCAGTATTCTTGAGGAAAGGGTATGAGATTCTTAATTTCAAACAGAAGGATGGTGAATCATTGGGAGACACTTACAAAAGATTCACAAGGATCTTAGTAGCGTGTCCAACTCATAATATGGATCAGACCGAGCAAATGCAGATGTTCGTTAATGGGCTAAAAATAAAAATAAAACAGTTGATTGATACAGCAGTCGGTGGCTCAACAAATTTCTCAACAGCCACTGGTATGAAGAGGATTATTGAAGCAATAGCTGCCAATGAGCATCTAGAATTATACGGCAGGTGTACTAGTCAGCCAAAGGGGGTGATTGATCTAAAATTAGAGACAAATAAAATCCATCTGGAAGACACAGTTGTTGCCGAAGTAGACAAAAATCTGAAAGCTATGAATATAGGTACTCAACAGATAACGCAGGTTCAGCCATCTCGGGCTAGCACTTGTGAAATCTGTAATGGACCTCATCACACGGTCTATTGCTTTGCTACTCCCCAATAAATTGAAGGGATCAAATTCTTGAAGCAGAATAATCCCTATTCTAACACTTACAACCCAGGTTGGAAGAATCATCCAAACTTCTCCTGGAAAGATCAGAGAGGGAATGCTCCGCAACAAGGTACATGGAAATATCAGACTCAATATCAACAACAGCAGCAATAACAGGCACCTAAAAAGGCTGAATTGGAAATTGCCATTGAAAAATTAGCAGCCCACAACATACAGTTTCAAGAAGAAACATAGACTAATCAGAAAAACACCACGGCCTCCATTAAAAATCTTGAAGTCCAAATGGGACAGATAGCACAACAGTTAGCTTCAAAGCCTCAAGCCCCGGTACCCTACCCAGTGGTACGGTGACAAATCCGCGGGAACATAACACTATTAACGTTTTCACAACCCGAAGTGGAAAGTCAACAGAGGAAAATGATATAAAAAAAGATGGATTGATAGAGGTGGATTTAGAAATCAAGGAAACAAAAAAACAAGATGAAGACGTAATACCACCTCCTGTCAAGGAGAAAGAGAAGGTTCCTAAACCAGTAATCAAACTCCCTTACCCTCCAAGACAGAAAAAGAAAGATCAACATGAAAAGAATTTTGAGAAGTTCCTTGAAATGTTCAAAAAACTCGAAATCAACATCCCTTTTTTTGAAGCATTAGAACAAATGCCAATATATGCCAAGTTCATGAAAGACATCATTTCCAAGAAGCGTTCCACTGATATGGACCCGATCATCCTAACTGAAACATGCAGTGCCATTCTCCAAGGCATGAAAATCCCAGTGAAAAAGATAGACATGGGATCGGTTACTATTCCATGCACTATTGGTGATAGAAAATTCAAGAAGGCTCTTATTGACTTAGGAGCGAGTGTAAGCTTGATGCCATTGTCCATCTATATAAAATTAGGCATCGGCTTTGTTCAAGATACTCGAGTGACACTTCAGTTTGCGGATCACTCTGTGAGGCGACCCTATGGTATTGTGGAAGATGTTCTTGTAAAAATTGACAAGTTTGTCGTCCCAGTTGACTTTGTCATTCTGGAAATGCCAGAAGATGAGGAGATTCCTCTCATATTGGGCAGACCTTTCTGGGAAATAGGACGGTGTATGATAGACATTGAGGAAGGAACTATGACCCTCAAGGTCTATGATGAAGAGTTAAAAATAGATGTGAGGAACACAATGCAATACAAAGATGATATCAGCACAAGCAACACTATGAAGATAATAGACCAAGTAATTGCTCAAGAAAATGAAAGGCATAGACCCAATCACCACTAGAACGGGTCTTAAGCCTATCCATTTTTGAAAGTGATAAAGATGAAGGAAAGTTTGAGGTGCTCGCTATGATAGAAAAATAACCTGAATGGATTAGATCTAGACCACACCGGTGGGAAGATTTAAGACCACCACCATCAGATGTCACTGAAGAACCAAAAGCAAGGGTGAACCTGAAGCAGTTACCAAAAAATCTGAAGTATCTATTTCTAGACACTGAAAAAAAATGCCCAGCTATTATCAATGCTAGTCTATAGAGTGTCCAAGAAGCAGTACTCATTCAATTGCTAAAAAAATACAAAGGTGCAATCGGATGGGCAATTGAGGACTTGAAAGGTATAAGCCCGACCGTTTACATGCACAAGATCTTAATGGAAGATGATCACAAACCGGTGGTGCAACCACAACGAAGACTTAACCCATCCATGAAAGAAGTGGTACGCAAATAAGTTGTAAAACTCTTGGATGCGGGCCTAATCTACCCTATTTCCGATAGTTCTTGGGTAAGTCCAGTCCATGTGGTACCCAAAAAAGGGGGCACTACGGTGATAAAAAATGAAAAGAATGAGTTGATTCCAACCCGAACTGTTATAGGTTGGAGAGTATGCATAAATTACAGAAGACTAAACGTGGCAACACGAAAGGATCACTTCCCGTTACCATTCATTGATCAAATACTGGAAAGGTTAGCCGGACACGATTATTATTGTTTCCTAGATGGTTACTCGGGGTACAACCAGATTGTTGTTGCCCCTGAAGACCAGGAGAAGACTGCATTCACATGTCCCTATGGTATTTTTGCGTATAGAAGAATGCAATTTGGATCGTGCAACGCACCAGCCACTTTTCAAAGGTGTATGACATTAATCTTTGATGACATGCTCGAGAAGCATGTGGAAGTATTTATGGATGACTTTTCAGTATTCGGTTCTTCCTTTGATAATTGTTTGACTAACTTATCACTTGTGTTAGAAAGATGCCAGCAAACAAATTTAATCCTGAATTGGGAAAGATGTCACTTCATGGTATGTGAAGGGATAGTCTTGGGACACAAGATCTCCAACAAAGGTATCGAATTGGACATAGCAAAAGTGGAGGTAATAGCAAACTTACCACCACCGATAAATGAAAAAGGCATCTGAAGCTTCTTAGGACATGCGGGGTTCTACCGCAGGTTCATAAAAGATTTCTCCAAGATTGCCAAACCACTAACTAGTCTGCTGGTGAAAGATACACTATTCTTATTTAACAAGGAGTGTAGGCAAGCCTTCGAAACCTTGAAGAAGGAACTGGTGTCAGCCCCCATAGTTATTGCCCCCGATTGGTCTCTTCCTTTTAAGATAATGTGCAATGCTAGTGATAACGCAGTAAGGGCAGTACAAGGGCAACGCAAGGAGAAGCTCTTGCATGTGATCTATTATGCAAGCCACGTATTGAACCCTGCTCAAATGAACTATGCAACCATTGAAAAAGAACTCCTGGCGGTGGTGTACCTGTTTGACAATTTCAGGTCCTATCTGCTGGGATCAAAGGTAATTGTGTATACTAACCATGATGCTTTAAAATATCTTTTTGCCAAACAGGAATCAAAGCCAAGGCTGCTGCGATGGATCCTACTACTACAAGAATTCGACCTGGAAATCAGAGACAAAAAAGGTAGTGAAAACACTGTTGCTGATCACTTGTCTCGGATGATCCCGATTCAAGAAACAGAAGAAACACACCCCATCAGAGATGAGTTCACAGACGAACATATCCTAGACGTTACGCATATCCCATGGTTCGCCGATTACGTGAACTTTGTGGTAGGTGGACTAATACCTGATGACTTTGACTCTAACAGAAGAAAAAAGTTTCTGCATGATTGCAGGTTTTATGTGTGGGACGATCCATTCCTGTACAAAAAGGGATTAGATGGCGTGGTCAGGAGATGTGTTCCAGAGGAAGAGCAAAGGGACATCCTAAAAGCCTGTCATAACTCAGAATATGGAGGACATTTTAGCGGAGATAGAACCGCAACAAAAGTCCTCCAATCGGGATTGTACTGGCCTACACTGTTCAAAGATGCACAAGTAGTGGTAAAAGAGTGTGACAGATGTCAGAGAACAGGAAACATATCCAAAAGAAATCAGATGCCTCAAAATGCCATGTTAGAGGTCGAACTGTTCGATGTATGGGGAATAGATTTTATGGGACCCTTCCCACCATCCTTTGGAAAGCAATACATTCTGGTCGCGGTTGACTATGTGTCTAAATGGGTGGAAGCAGTAGCACTGCCCACGAATGATGCGAAAGTGGTAATCAATTTCCTCAAGAATTGTATCTTTGCACGGTTTGGGGTACCAAGAGCACTGATTAGTGACGAAGGTACCCACTTCCTCAATAAGCTGATGGAGAACCTATTGAGGAAATATAATGTCAAGCATAGAATCGCCACACCATACCACCCCCAGACTCAGACTGGTGGACAGGTTGAGGTATCAAATCAGCAGATCAAGCAAACCCTAGAAAAAACCATTAGCGCCTCACGAAAAGATTGGTCAATCAAGCTCGATGATGCACTCTGGGCATACCGAACAGCGTTCAAAACACCAATAGGTATGTCCCCGTATCAACTGGTCTATGGAAAAGCTTGTCATCTACCGCTCGAACTTGAGCACAGGGCATTCTGGGCTACCAAATTCCTCAACTATGATCTTTCCAAAGTGGGTAAATCTCGGATCCACCAATTACAAGAGCTGGAAGAATTCAGAAATCGAGCATATGAGAATGCCAAGATATACAAAAAGTAAACCAAAACATGGCATGACAGGTGAATTCAGAAGAAATAACTTCAGGAAGGACAACTGGTTTTATTATTTAACTCAAGGTTAAAGCTATTCCAAGGGAAACTAAGGTCACGATGGTCGGGACCCTCTATGATACAAAAAGTATTTACACATGGAGCCGTTGAACTAAGAAACCGCGCAAACGGAGACTCATTCAAGGTAAATGGGCAGAGAGTTAAACCGTACCTACAAGACCAGGAGGGTGGTCCAATCGATAAAATTCGTCTCACCTAAGCAGACGAAGGACCGTCGAGCCATTCGACGTTAAACGAAGCGCTTCGTGGGAGGCAACCCACGCTTTTTATATTTAATCAGTTATGTGTGTTTGTAGGTTTACACAAGAGCTCTACAAGGAGGAAACATCACGTCAACAAAAGTCTAAGTCATGCAAAAGAATGATCAACATGGCCAGAGATACCATCAGTTAAACCGAAGAGAAAGCCAAAAAATGGCCAAAAGGGCAGCCTGACACAGCCACCCGTGTCAGTAGGGCGCAAAAATCAGACAAAGAGGTGGAAAAAGAGTAGCCTGACACGGCCACCCGTGTCAGCTGACACGGGTCGTGTCAGGAGCACTGAAGATGACAAGATTTTTTTGATCAACAGTAGCCTGACACGGGCGACCGTCTCAGCTGACACGGGCCGTGTCAGGAGCATTGAAGGTCATCCCCAACCGTGTTTAAAAACAATAGTCTGACACAACCGTGTCAAGCAGGCGGAATTTTTTTAAATTTTTTTTAACTTTGAATTTTAAGTTGGACCCACCCATTTAATCCACCATTAACCATAACTTTTTCCCTTTAACCTTATCATTATCAGATTTTTCATTCTCCACTCATTATTCTCTCTCATCACTCTTAATCTCTTTCTCTCAAAAACCTTCCAACCTCCATTAAAACTCAAAACCCCACCACCTAAAACCTTCCATAACCCCCATTTCCACTCACCTATAGCCAAAACACCCTTCACTAATATTACTCCACTCAACGTCCCTGTCCTAACCATGGTTTCTGAATTTCCTAACTCAACAGTTCAAATAATTTCTATTTTTGCAGGTCCAAAATGCCCCCGAGGAGAATTCTCACCGAAAAGCAACAACTCACAAAAATGGCGAAGTCACGGAAGCGCCCGAGTTAGAATCCAAATCCATACAACATCGTGTTTGACAATCCGGAACAAGAAAGGAGATACCAAATTCACCGGAAGCGAAAACTCACGCCGACGAGGTACATGTGTGAGCAGACTTTAAACGCTCTAGGGCTCAAAATGGAGGTATACCGGATGTTCCATGTTTTAGGAATGCTAGAGTTCATGAGTCTGGAAGCGCCAACATACGAGCGCATTACTCTCGAATTCCTCAGCACGTTGGAATTCCAGCTTGAGAAGTGGTGGATAGACACGACCAGGTATTATTTCGACACTTTGTGTTTTCGGTTGTTTAATAATTATCATGAGCTGTCTGTTGAGGAGTTAGCAGTAATACTCCGACTCCCTCTGTACGGACCAGGAGCTATCTCAGACGGGTTCTCACCTAAGGATTTCTGGATTGCCATCACCGGGAGGACGGAATACACCTCCAAAGGTGCTAAGGCCTCGAGAATCCAGAATCCATGTTTCAGGTACGCTCAGAAGAGTTTAGCCTACACCCTATTTGGAAGGGGCGATAGTACAGGGGTAACTACTCAGAGAGAGCTATTCTTTATGTACTCGCTGGCTCAAAACAAGGTCATCAAAGAAGCTGCCTTTGTATCAGACTATCTGGGCAGAGTCGGTCGAGCCGACTCCGGATGCATATCCGTAGGTGGGATGATCACCCAAATCGCTGAGCATTTCGGGTATCAAGTTGTTTTACTTGAAGACACGCCAATTGCAGGTAAGACCAAAATTGACATGTCTGCTCTAATTTCACAAGGTATGATTGTTGTTGCCCCTACTTACTATTCTGTACTTATCCATAAGAGGTTTATTATCGCTCTGCCGGATTCGGACAGAGTTGCTATTACTGACTGTGCTAATTGGTTGTATGTGAGCGTTGATCCCGACGCGGATGAAGGCCACGAAACTGACCATTGAGCAGTTTATGGATGACCAGGTGGAGGGAACGAAAGCAGAAAAAGAAGATCCTCAAACACCTCCTGAGTAGTTTGTACCACCACATCAGGAACCCACCCAGCAGGAGGCGAGTTCATCATCCTGGTCCACTGACCAATGGAGCTGGGTACAAACCGAAATAGGTGACTTGAGGACGGAACAACAATGGCAAGGCGTCGAGCAAGCCCGTCAGAGGGCGATGTTAGATGAGATGAGCAACATGATACGACAGTTGATGCTGCATTTCCAGCAACCACCTCCTCAGTAGGGTACTGTGAGTGCCCTCCTTCGCTCTTGTTCGCAAACATTGTGGACAATATTGAGTTCAAGTGTGGGGGAGATTTTATGTATTTTATTGTTATTTTATTCTCAGTATTTTGTTATTTTGTTATTTTACTTTTGTGCATTCTAGATTTGATTTTTTTGTTTGAAGGTACATTATGCTACAAGTGTGTCAAGTATGTGTTGATAGGTTGGAAATAGTAATGATCATGATTGAGAGTGGATGAAAGGATCACACCATTCACCATTTCTTATTGTGAAGGATCTCCCCAGAAAGTTGACACTGCTGAAAGTAAGATCGGACGCAACGTATACAGCTTAACCAACATGAGTAGCCTATATATTCCGAAGTAAGGAAGAAATCGCACCAGGCTAAAGAGTATTGTGGATCTTGTCAAAGCTAAATCAAACAATATGAGTCATAAAAAGCCAAACACATTGATCATCATGAGCGACATTCAGGTTTGTCTTTATCACTCTAAATTTGCGTAGACTCTCTGGGACTGTCACTGCATGATACACACACTGAGGCACATTGTTTGAAATTAACCCCGAGCCTTTCTAGCCATCCTGAATAATTATATCCCTCGTTAACCCCATTTGACCCTGTATCCATATGTTTCTTTAAACCCCATAAATGTACCCCTTGGCCAAAAACACTTCCTTACCCTGTTCAGAGTCATGATAATGCATTCAAATTGTGTTGAAAAGCTAAGTTTGGGGTAAAAACCCCAAAAGCTCCCAAAGCCCAAGAAAGTGCGAGAACAAAAAGAAAAATGATGAATCGAGAGAAAGAAAGAAAAAAAAAGAGAAAAATTTATAACTCGAAGATTCAAAAAGAAGCACGAAAAAGGGCATTTAGTGAAGAAAAAAATAAGAAAAGAAAATTAAGCAAATAAAAGAAACAAACACAGTATGTAACATCGACTCTAAACCAAAAGCCCACTTGTTTTTCGTTTTTGTTTGAATAATCCATACCCTAACCCAAGCCAAGTTACAACCCGAAAGACCTCAAAAGTGTGTGTGTTGTGTGTAGGTGATAGGAAAAGAGAGACTATTCAAACTTGCGAGTTGATATTGTATACTCTAAATTATGAGTGAAAATAGTTGACCCCGGGAGAATTAGTGAGAATGTGATATAAGATGACAGGTGAAACGGTGCTTTGAAGTGGAAGTGCGAATGAAGACTTACAAAGAAAAAGCAGGACTTATGGAAGGAAAAGGGAAGACGTTAGCGAATGATCTCAGTAGTGGTGGGAAACATAAAGAATTCTGGGGAGTGACAAAGTGTCTGAAACATTACTTGGGACAAGCAATGAGCTAAGTTTAGGGTTGTGATCAGTCACCATTTACATTAAGTTTTCGTTACTGATTCGACACAAAACAGAGGCTTTTGACACACTGTGCAAGCATTTATGATACGTTTCGAGTTAGTTTTACTTCCGTCATTATATTTAAGCATTTTTAATCATTGTTATGTTTTACTTATATTTTAGTGATTTTATGCGTGAAATAGTTGTGTTTTTGTCCGACAGGTCCAGGTAGAAGAACCAGGGAACTCAGAACGAGACAATGTGAGATTCCGGCAAGTAGAGAATCAGAAAACCTCGGTACAAGAGGCCTGACACGGCCACTCGTGTCAGCTGACACGGGCCGTGTCAAGCAAGGGAGGACGTGGTGAAGAAAACAGTAGCCTGACACGGCCACCCGTGTCAGCTGACATGGGTCGTGTCAGGCACCTCAAGCACCCGTGTCACCCATGTTAGGGGCGTGTCAGCCAGGATAGTAGGATGACACGGCCACCCGTGTCAGCCCAAGCCCAAAAATTCAGTTTTCTCGGGCTTTTGTTCGTCGGGCTTTTTCAGAGATATTTTTGTACATGTCCAACTGCTGCGTGGAATTTTCACTACAAAGAGGGCCTTCTGCCAAAGGAAAAAGCATATTGGAATACGGCAAAATACAATATTGTGAAGCAATCAAGTATTACAGAGATCAAAGCATTCAGAGAGCTGAAGGTTTTCATGAGCGGGAGCGATTGAAGATCAAAGCCATCCAAATACTTGTAATGTGTAATTTTCATCTTGAATTTGTTTTAAACAATATGAGTAGCTAAACCCCCCAATGCTAGGGGGTGTACCTGATTTAGACTTGTAATGAATTTGAGTTTATATTTGCATTTATAATATTTTTTTACGGTAACCTTTTGATGTGTGTATAGTTTTCTCATTCAGACCAATCGAGATTGATTTGTGGTTATCAATTAGGCTGGACCTCCATTGATAAGGTTTTCATAAGGTTACTCTACAGTAGATATCACCTAGGACTAGGGATACCCTGTATGAACCAAATTATTCTTGATATTATAAAGCTTAACTTCACCCTAATTGGCTATGGACATAGAAATTAGGGTAGATTGATTAAAGGTTTTCTCACCAGGGACTTGGGAGAAAATACCCTTAAGAACTGGTAGTAATTGATATTTATTGATGCAATAGTGACTCAGAGTTGTTACAGGGATAAATCATACACCTTCCTTGTCATTGTTCCTTTTTCTCTTTAAACCCTTTTTTTCATTCTTCTTTGCCTGTACCTTTATTGTTATATTTTTACACATAAAAACCAAATTAATACTTTTTGTTTAATTGAATGATAACTTAAACTCAATATTGACTTGCAGTCCTTGAGATCGACATTCAGGGATTTTCCCCATTATTACTATAAAAGGCAAAATAGTACACTTGATATTTTCCCGATCAATGACTTAGAACTTGAAGCCTTTAAAGCGATATACTTCATTTCAGTGTCCTTAGCTTTCTCCTTCTTTTCCTTCTTTTGACTCTTCTCATGTTTCTCAAGGTTCATGAGCTCTTGAAGCTTACCAAACAATGTTGTCATGTCTAATGTTCTTAGATCATTGGCTTTCTTAATCACGGTGACCTTTGGTTATCATTCCCTGTTAAGACATCTTAAGATTTTATTAGTAGCAACATCATTAGGGGTAGTTCTATCAAGAGCATTTAACCGATTGATTAGATGAGAAAATCGCTTTTGCATATTAGAAATGGTTTCACCATCCTTCATATGAAAAAGGTCAAATTCTTGAGTTAAAGTGTTGATTCTAGCTAGTTTGACATCATTGATTCTCTCATGGGTAATTTGCAATGAGTCCCATATAGATTTAGCACTAATACAATGGGAAACCCTATAATACTCATCAACACTTAAGGCAACGATGATCATATTTATGGCTTTCCAATCATAGCTATACTTTTTCTCATCCTCTTCATTCCATTGTGCTTCAGGTTTAGGTATAACAACACCATCCGCATTGGTCATAGTTATTTCCATAGGACCATCTTGGATGACTTTCCGTTCCTTCCTATACAATCTTTCCAATAACTGTAGTTTTTACCAATAAAAATAGGCGCTCTACTGTACGCCCCTTTAGGATTGTTACTCGTTTTCTAAAAAGTTATATGCGAAGCACTAGATGAACCGATGATCGTGATACCACTTGTTAGACAATAGTACTAGTCTAGAATGGGGGGGGGGGTGAATAGATCGATATTTAAAATTTAGCGCTTTCTGATTTTTTTTAAAGGTTGTGAAAGCTCCCTATACCACAATCGTCTAAACGATTCGTTAATGCAAAGATCGGATATGCGTGAAACCAAATAGAATGAAGAAGATAAAGATAATCATCAACTATCTTAATTAATTGATTAATTACACCAATCCTTGATATAGTTACCGCTAATGATGAGTTAACACAATAAGAGAACAAGTAAAATATTGATAAACTTGTGTGAAGTTAATTTTATCAAACACTTGGTGTGCACTCCACACCAAGTCTCAATTTCATTAAAATTAATTGTGCAAAATTTTCCTTAGTTGCAATCAAAGTGATTGCACCAATTTATCGAACAGTTTTAATGCACAACAATTAAGCGAGATGAAGTTTACAATTAATTTCACACAAGATTCAATTTATGCAAAATTGAAAGAGTTAGGGAAAGAGAGAACACCAGATTTGTTTAGGAAGTTCCCCTTTCGTCCTCACTTAGGGTTCGTCTGCCCCCAATTCTAAAACTAGAATTGAGATATTTATTATCAAATTGCAAAGTTTATACAAGAGAAGAAATGATCACCACCAAGCAAACCTAAGTGTTGTTGCAGATCCTATTTACTTCTTTCCCATTGATTCAAGTTGAACCAAGTGCTTCATGCGTTCCGAACAAACCTCCGATTGTAGCTACCTTATTGCAAGAACTCCACGTTCTCCAAAACTCTAGCTCGACTGATTTCGATCGGATATGCATGAAACCTCCGATTGTAGCTACCTTATTGCAAGAACTCCAAGTTCTCCAAAATTCTAGCTCGATTGACTTCAATTGCAGGACGCTTGAACCCAAATCTTTCTTCACAATCCTCCGGTTATCGTTACTTGTTTGAACGAACCCACCATTCTTCAAACCTTTCACTCGGCTAAATCTATGAAGCAATTATTTGTGCAAAAAAACCCAATTCTTGGAGGACAAAACCCAACGGTTTTATTCAAGAAAAACCCACTCAAAGCCTCTTCCCAAACTAAGATTACACAATTCTATTTGGATGTTATTACCACAATAATGCACTATGATCAACAAAAATTGTTGTGTAGTTGTTGAAACATGCAATGAAGAGTGAAGATAAAGAGGAACTTTAATGGATATCTTTCACTTTTATTGTTTTTTTATTGAAAAAGAGACTCTAGAATATATATATGATGCATGGAACAAGTCACAAACACAACAAAATGTTTTTGCAAAAATACACAGCAGAAAATTGAGTAACAACAACGACCACTCGACCTGTTCACACAGGTCACTCGACCTGTTCAGATCTGCAACAAAATTACTCAAGTGAAACAGGCGATGAGTCGACTCAACCAGAGGATGAGTCGACTCAAACAAGTTTTTCCAGAGTTGAGTCGACCTATGACTCGACCTGTTCAGACCCATGGCAACATGGTTCAAATGAAACAGGTAATGAGTCAATGCAACAGATGGATGAGTCGACTCATTTTGTTTTCCCGGGATTGAGTCGACCTATGACTCGACCTGTTCAGACCCGAGAGTTACACAAAATGGGATATGCATAAATAAGTCGACCGCTCCGAGAGTTACACATTATGAGTAACTAAAAAGGTTTGACATCTTTAAAACAAGGACTAAGAATCTTTGCCCTCATAGGAGAAACGACTGCGACATGTTGTGGTTGATACCTTCTTATTTGTCTGCCATACAAAACGACACTAACTTCCTGTTACTTTTTATTAATGAACCCACCTTCAAACTTCTTAACATTACTGGAAGAAGCCACTTATTTAGTTAAATGTCCCTCACGGACGACCTCTTCAAGCCGCATCCCCATGTTCACCATTTCAGTGAAGTCATTTGGTGCGCATGCAATCATACAGTCATTGTAAAACAAACTCAAAGTCTTTAGGAAAATCTTTGTCATCTCTTTTTCCTCAAGTGGAGGACATATCTAGGCGGCTACCTCACGCCATCTCTGAGCATACTCCCTAAAACTCTCCTTGTCCTTCTGGGACATGGCTCAGAGTTGGTCCATGTCCGGTGCCATGTCTACATTATATTTATATTGTCTGATAAAAGCTTCTCTAAGGTCATTGAAAGTACATATTTGTGCAATGTCCAAACTTATGTACCAGTTGAGGGCGACACCAACTAAGCTATCGTGAAAGTAATGGATTAACAGTTGATCATTATCTGTTTGGGTCGACATCTTGCGAGCATACATTATCAGATGACTTTGAAGGCAAGAGTTTCCTTTGTACTTCTCAAAGTCCGGAACCTTGAACTTGTGCGAAATATTAACATTGGGAACTAATCAAAGATCAGAAACATTCTTGCCAAATAAGTCTTTTCCTCGGAGGGATTTGATTTCCTTTCGTATTTCCGAGAATTGATCTTGAAACTCATCCATTCTCTCATCCATTCCAAAACATTCACTTTGAGTGGCGTGGAAGATAGGTTCTTCATTGTAAGAAGTTGTGTGTACCACAGGATGAGGCACAAACATCACGACGGTAACAACTAGAGCTTTGGTAACCCATAGACGATACCCTTCTGACATATAATTAAGAGGCATTCCCCAAGGAAAACCGGAGGGCATGTGGTACGAAGGATCACTGAGGGGTGCCACGAAACAGGTGTAGGCATGATCTCAGAGACCATGATTCTTTGAATAGTCTCTTGAGAATTAGGTGATGGCTGACTTTGAGCAACCACCAACACTTCCATTATGTTGGAGAGTCTTTCCAAGCTTTCTTTCAGAGTGTTCACTTCTTCCCGGAGCTCTTGGTTTTCTTGCTCAAGTTGATCCATCTTGCTTTGTCGACCCGCCCGAGTGTTGTACGAATGATACAATTTGACTAACTAGTGAAAGACACAAATGAGTTTCCTGGAATGCAAAATGCTTGGATGATGCATAATGTGCTAATGAAAATGAATTTTTTTCAAGGAACTTTTAACAACTATTTCAAACATTATAAAGGATAACATTTTTGAAATAGCCAAAAGAACCTCATTTCATTAATAAGTAGAAACAATACAAATCAGAAGTTTTAACTTTCAAAAGTTCTAAATAAAACAGAAAATAATAAAAGCTAGAATCTAAGAGTCCTAGGGTATCCCATGAGAAGAAGATCCAATCCCTCCTTATGGCTTCCTGTTGAGATCCTTGACCCGGTCTTCCATATGAGTTTTCTCAATCATGAGCTTGTCGATAATCAACTTCCAAGCAACTGAGGCGGGAAGAGTATTTGGCTGAATGCTAGAGGAAAATAAATCCTCTTTCACCTTTCTCTTCTTGCTGAAAATCTCCTCTTCATTCTTCTTCTTCAAATGCTTTTGGAGTTCTTCATTCTCATTATTGACAAGCTGGTATTTGTTCTTCCAAGCGTCCCTTTATAGTTGCACCTTGGTCAAAGCAATCCGAAGTTTCTTCGCATCAATCATGAAAATCAAAGTAGGCTATCTAGAGGCTATAGGCAAAGGCTCATGGCGACGATAAGGCATCTTAAACTTAATAGCCCTAGCTTGTACCCATTGAAGATAAGGCTCCAAATAAACACAATTTGGCTTCCCTAGAACTTCTCTCCCCTTTTTATGGACATGGCACTAGGCATGTACAATCTTCTCCTTAAGTGCTTTGTTATTTTCACCTTCTTTAAAGAATAGGCCTTCCAAGAGGATATTGTTTGGTTTATCTTTCATAATCCAAGCTGATGACGAGGCAAAATTAGGTTGTAGCTGATACCTCCTTTTATACCGAGAAGAGGCACATTAGGAAACTTTCCACAACTATCGATGATCTTACTTCATCGTAAGCATGACTATACCACTCAATATCAGAATGTGTGAGAGACATAATATTTTGTGACCATAAAAGACCATCCTTAAGATCCCAAAAAGCAGTAGACTGAGGCAAGTGAGAAATAAGCCACTTGTAAAGCAAAGGCACACAACATATAATCATCCCCCCACTATAAGAGTTTCTAAGATGAATGGAATGGTAAGTATCTGTAAGTAGAGTGGGAACTGGATTTCCAATCAAGAATATCTTAATAGCATTAATGTCAACAAAGTTGTCAACATTAGGAAAGAGGAAAAATCCATAAATCTGCAAGGCAAGAATAGCCTCGAAAGCATCCATACTCTTCATATTAGCAAAGTAACGAGCTTTATCCATCAGAAACTTAGCTGGCAACCCAAGAATACCTCCCTTGGTGGTAATATGAGCTTTAATCTTAAACATCGTCAAATGAGTAGCTTCAGAAATAATTCTATCCTTAGGAATCTCCTCCAATCCAGAAAATGGGATCTGATCAGAAATAGGTAATCCAAGCAAATATGAATACTCCTCTAGTGTGGGCATAAGCTGGTAATCTGGAAAGGTGAAGCAATGATACAATGGATCATAGAACTGGACTAGTGTAGCAAGAATTACATTTTTTATGTTGGTATTCAATAGTGAGAGAAGTCTCCCATATCTATCCTTGAAACCTAGTGGATCAGCAACAAAATCCCCTAGTTCTCTTAGATCTTCTAGCTTAGGACTCTTGAAAGTGTAGTTTTGAGTTATTATTCTTCCAAAACCCATGGTAAAGAAGTTCCTGTGATGTTTGAAACAAGTGTTTCTAAGTTCCTTGAAAACTTGGTTAAAAATGATGAATGGGTGCATCCATGTATGGATGTACAAAGAAGAACACAAACATATGAGGTTCAAAGGTTCGACATCACGAGCATGGAGTCATGGGTTCAACCATACCAAGAGGTATGTATTAAGGTTTTTTGTACATGTAGAACACAGTTCTAATAAGGTTCCCAAAGTCATTGATCTATATTTTGGATATTACTAGCACACCGATTACTCGGGACTCAATAATATTCTCAAGAGAACCTTGTCTGAGTGTAGCATCGTGTATCAACTATTTCAGGTTTACACCTTCATATCCATCACACTACGTCATAAAAGGCCGAGTGGGGTAAAGGGATACTAAATTCCTCAGTTTCTCAGGCTCCCAGGTCGAAAGTAGCAATGCTTTTACGATTACTCGTTTAACAAAGACTACCCTCAAAGGGCTTCCACAAAGTGGGGGATTCTCAAGTCAGCTTGTTCAAGATTTCTCCACCCAATCTTTCTCGACTATACCACCTTCCTATCTTATTTATGTACTCAAGTCTAGGTTATGACATATCTCATCACATATGAATCACCAAAAGAAACCCAAACAATATAGCAAATAATATAATAACACAAATATACAAGATATTTTTAACCCTCTTGGGCATGTCCCTAGTGAAGTCACCATTTCTGTCGTGGTGAGAATCGGAGACCAAGCTATTAGGTTAACTTGACTCGCAAAACAAAATGTCACCATAGAACTTTAATTTATCCAATGGAAGGGGTAAAGATCAAATAACCCATAAATATGCAATGCAAAATAGTGTAATAAAGAGATTGAAGGTCCGAGGGTCCGAGGGTTTGTTATGAAAAGGGAAGGTACTAGCATTCTAATCATCTATAATATCCTATAGGAACCTCTTGAGATATTTGTGTTTAGTTATTGTTGTTTGCTAAAGATTGGGGAGATGAGAAGAGAAGTGTGTTTTATTGCTTTTTTGATTTTGAAAAGACATAAAGTCTTGTGACTACATACCAATGAATGATCAAAATCCCATAGTTTGGGGTACAAATAACAAACGGGTTTATTTATTTGATTTTAGAAGAAGAGACAAGGTGTCATCTTAAGGATAATACTCATCTAAACCACCACAAATTTGAGAAGATGGATCTTTGCATCATTATGAAGGAAGGGCTCCAACTTGGATATAGAATATAAAAGTATGCCATTAAGTCCTTCATATGGAAAAGAATCAACATCGATTTAAATAATTACTATGGGGTAGGAGATTTATATCTCAACTATAAATATGATTCATGTCTAGTCTCTTTCGAGAAAGGGTTAAAAATGAAAAAAAAAGCCAAGTGGCAAAAGTTTTGAATGAGATTTTTGTTTTTTAGTCTTATAGAAAGAGTTTGATATGCTTAAAGTGTTTTTGAAGCATTTATGAAGAAAGAAAGTTTGAAAATTCAATTGCCTAAAGTCAAGGTTTTTTATGAAAGAAGTTCAAGTTTGAAAAATCCTAAGATTGGGCTAGGGTTTATAAGGGGCTAAAGGGCACAAGGTGGATAAAGGAAGCTACAAACACACACAATTGATATGCACATGACAATAAGTCAACTATAATACCTTTCCCTTGGATTAAAACATAAGCACAAGTATCATAAAAGAAATATCATGGATGAACAATATGCACTAAGCAAGCATATGAATAAAATCAGTACCATGTATCAAGCTTAAACATCTCAAGACACCAATCAAGGTCGTCAATAAAGAATAGAGCAAAAGGCATGGCATAGAGAATAGTTCATAGCAGATGGATCATACAAGCATACAAGCAAAAATTCCTCAAGAATAATTTTGCAAAGTTCATCAAGTCAAAACATCAAACAAGATATATCGTGATATCAATCACAAGACATGTAAAACAATGGTCGAGGCATTTTAAAAGTGGACCTATAAGAAGCATACAAACATGTTAAACCTTAAACAATTATGTCATGCATCAAGACTAAATCAATGTTTATGAGCAAGTTCAAAGCACATCAAAGTATCATTTTATGATAAAAGATCACCTCATACAAGGGTTCAAGTCATTAGGGTTCATGCCTCTAAGGTTCATACATTAGGGTTTCAAAGCAAATCATTAACCATAAACATCCATGTACTTCAATCACAAATCAAATAAACAAGTTATCATAAAGCCTGAGTCAAAGTATAATCAAGGTGTTTAACACATATGGATCAAAATGGGAGCAAATTAATCATGGGAAAAAATTGAATCAAAGCATACTTAAATAAAAAAATAAAAAGGAATAAATAATAAAGTTTCTTTTTGGATTTTTTAATATAAAATTAGAAAATAAATAACAAAATAAACGAGCTTTTCATGAGGGAGTTCATGTTTAAAACAAACATAATGGTAACAAGAATGAGTGAAAATGATGCTTTTATGAGGGAGATCAAAATGAGTTTTTTTTACCTAACGGAGTGTGTCCGTTGCACCTTCAAAAGCACTTCCAGATGAGAAATAATGATCCCTCTAGCTTCCTTGAGTGAAAATATGGAAAGAGTGCAAGAATGATTCAATGTTATTTCTTGCTTGATGATGAATGTTTTTGTTTGTGTGTTGAAGCATTGCAATTAGACTTCCTTTTATAGTGAATGAATTCAGATTTGGTGTAGTGGTTATTGGTATTGTATGATGGACGTTGGATCAAATCTAAAAAAATCGTGAAAAGTACAAAAGTGATTTTGCTTTTGGTTTTTAGATTGATTAAGATTAAAACAAGATCTATTTACAAATCTCCAAGCAAAAGTGGTTGACAAAAGTGATCTTTATGGAAATGACAATGAAGCTTTATGGCAAAATGATCCATGAATGATATGTTGTTTGGATAATGGTTCAAGCCCTTGTGTAATGCATCAATAGTTTGTGTAAAACACTAATTATGCTGAGATTTAGAAGCATCATAGGCTGCAAAGCAAGATCATGAGGTTTGCCTTTGGTTTGAACATGAAACTTGACATGAAAATGGACTTTCAATTAGGCATAACCTGGTAACTTTCCTTCTTCGAAACTTCTAGCTCAAGTGTGATAAATTCATGCCAATGGGCTATTTGGCAATATTTTACCATCCTCTACAACTTTAATGTTGGACATTTGAAGAGATTCAACACGGATCATGGAGACATTTGACCATCAACTTTGACAATCTTAAATGCTAAACACTTGGAAAATATTCCAAGTGTTGAACAATTTTACAACTTTGAGATCTCATCTTAATCACTTCATATCTTCTAATACTTATAAGATCTTTGGTTCATTATTTCTATAAAGTTTAAGTATGGAACATAATATACAAGTACATCCTTTAATCATGAAAAATTATGGCTTGAGGAAGAAGTTACAAACTTGTAAAGTGGACTTCATGAACATGCAATTTCATAACTTAAAGAAATTTTGAAAATCCTAAATTTGACATTCTTGAACTTTTTCTTGATTTAACTTGATCAAATGCATTCATCAACCATATTTTCATGATTATTGACTTGAAAACCCCATGGTTGACCAAAAAATCTCAAAAGTCAAACTTTGACCTTGAGTAGTTGACTTTTCATCTAATGAATTTCAAATCTTCAATGATTAATCAAAATTCTTTAGCCAATTGAAGCACATGAGTGAATCATAATTAATCACTTGAGGACCTTAAATCATATTTCAAACCATTAGATCATGTCTTGGTCAAAAAGTCAACATCCGAGCAATCTGGATCAAAACCATAATCTAGGCATCAGATGAATTTGGTTTTTGTTGATCTTGAATGAATGCAATCTTGAACTTGATTATGATGAATATAAATCACTTGACTATTATGGATGAATGAGAAGCTTTAATTATCGAGTAATTCTCATAATCTTGACCAGTCAATCACTTGAGCTCCTTAAACCAACACACCTACCTTGTGAAAGAATCAAACAAGACAAAACATATTTTTGTATTTTCATAAGGTTAATAATGCATAGAAGAAACACACATGAGATGTTTGGTTCTATGCAAATGATGAAAATGATATGGGATCTTAGGGATAAAAATTAGGGTATGACAATGTGCTTGCATGTATAATGACTACCAGAATTAGATGGCCTATTTGGTTTTGATAATGGAAACATTGTAATATAAAGTATTCATAAGAACTCATGATCAATGTTTTTTTTTATTATAATGATGAAAAAACCTTAGAGTAAGGTCTTCGTCAGAAATGGTGATCAAGTTGTGCTGCTTGGAGTTCCAAATGTCAAAGACAATCTCTAGAGGACAATACCTAATGCCAAGCGGTGTTTGGTGGAATCAATTAATATCTTTGATCAAGTAATATCTATGATGATGGCATCTATAAATAAGAGTTATTAAGCATCATCGAATAAAATTGAAGTCAAGTCCTAGTTGAAGTGTTGAATCATTATTATGTTAAGCAAGAGATCTTGGATATTCAAAGTAGTGAAAGAGAGAAAGTGTGAAAGGCCTCAATGTCTGTGTCGAATGATCTGTGTCTGTAAAGGTATAGGATTATCTCTTGAATTACTAAGGCAAAATATACACAAATTTCGAATGATCGAAATTTTCTATGCATTTGTAATATCACCAGATTTTAGTTGGTTACTAGCTCAAATAATTTGTTATGAGTGTAGTTTACACTAGATAATCAATTATCACATTAGGGTTAGTATATTATCTATTTTGTAACACCTTATAATCGCTTATTAGGGCTTATAATCAATTCATGACGACATCAAGTGGAAACCTTCCATATTTGAACCATATAATCAATATGTATGTGCATAATCAATTGTGAGCATTAAAAAGCCATTGAATTATTTCCATTTTGAGCAATGCCTATTCCTATAAATAGAGGGATCATTTCTCATTACATTTACACTAGAAACATATTTTGAATACTTCTTCTCACTTTTTAGGCTCTTCTCATTATTTCTTCTTCAATTTTGTCATAGTGATTTTGAGAGTGAATCTTTTATCCGTGGGGTATTTTGTTATGATGTGAGCAATTGTTGTAATCTCTCTCTCTCTCTCTCTCTCTCTCTCTCTCTCTCTCTCTCATGAGAAGGTCATTTTGGTTGTGAGATAAACTAATAAAAAATATCTTGTTTGGTTGTTGAGATGAACCTTGTCAAAACTTTGTTTGGTTGTTGAGATGAACCTTGTCAAAACTTTGTTTGGTTTCCGAGATCAACCTACTAAAATCTTGTGTTTGGTTCGTAGGTCTCTGTAGCTAAAAATCCTGCTTGGTTTGTGATCTCACTGGTAAGTGGTTTCCGCATCGTTATTTCTGTCATACCCCAAAATTTTCCCTACCTTTTCATTTCATCTGGGTCATGGCTCATTTCATATGGGTCATGGCTCATTTCATATGCATGTTTATATGCCTTAATCACCCATCATAAGATATTCATTCACAATTACATGCACATCATTGATTCAAAAGTTATTACTATTTATGACATAAAGATTGGATTCTTGTTAAATTGGATTTGCAAGTCTCATGGGCTAGGGTTTAGTTTTATGGTATGTATGGGGATTAAACTTTGGGGTTATATTACATTGACTTGGGTTGATTATCTCTGGAAACCCTAATCCTTGGTACAATCTTTGGTTATGATTGGATTGCATCATGGAATGGTTGGTTTTGAAAGTCATTTTTTAAGTTTGGCTTATGGTGATCATGTTCATATAAAGTCTTACTTAGTGTTTGCTATTGATTATTTGATTCATGACATGGCATTCAAGACAAAAGTTAAGATTCATTCAAGAAGTCAATACAATTTCAAATATTCATTTTCAAATTCAAGTCTTTGAGGGAAATTAATTTTCTCTTAAAGAATCAAACCATACATATACCATTCAAGATCCATTTCATTACAAATCCATCAAATATTTTAATACAAGAAATTCAAAATCAAATTTCACACAAAATTACACTTTGTGACCTACAACTGACTTTTTGGTCAAACGGTTGACCAAAGTCAACTTTCTAATCCTAAATCCTAATCCATGGACTTCTTTCTTCATTTCCTCAAAACAGTTCCACTTCATGCTAATTGATCTCATGACCACGTAAGGTTGCAATCCTTACTTTGAGGGCCATCTTTCCATTTGGCAAAAATCTTCAAAATCAAGTGCATAAATGGGTTAGACATCATGAACATGTCACAAACAATCATGCATGTCACAAACAATCATGCAGGGCTCACAATCAAAACATTCAAGCATACACCAATATTGCATAGCAGTTCATTTCAAGCATTAACATTCAAAATTTACAAACCAAACACACTCCATAGCAGTTCAGTTAACATTCAATTTGGTTTCAAAATACATTTAGTTCAGCCTATCATTGCAATTAAACAAACATCCATTAACACACAACTCCATGACAACATGACAGTCACCTAACTAAGATCTTTCTAAACCAGTGCATTAACATTCCAACTATCATTAACAATATAATAACCAATTAATCAACAAAACAATTCAAGTCAGTCCTAACTTAGGTCAATTAACATTCAAATTCAACATAGGTCATTAACTTCAAGCATATGTAACAATTAGCAATTTCATAAATTCATAAAACATGTTGATACTAGTTCCTAATCGTTCTAATTCAAATATCAACACTGAATTCATTTCTAGTTTGAAATCAATAATAGTGAACTTAAATGACAAGTTTAATTAGAGGTTCAATTGATGTCTTTAGCTTAACAAATCATTCTTATAGCTTAGTTGCATATCTAACCAATCAACATTACAAGCACAGTCCATGATAGTTCAAACAACTCACACTAAATAGTTAGCATATCATTCTAACAGCCTTCTAACAATTCATAACATCGGCTATAATCATTTCACAGCCTTCTAACTGAACTATCCAAATCCATAACATCCTACTAACTGTCAAACAAAATCCATAATCTCCTAACAACTAATCTTCCAATTACTAATCCAAACTAACTCACCAAAACAAAATTCTAAAAACCGGCTCCTTGAATCACTTGTTAACACTGCTAACCTATAAACTAAATAAAAACCCAATTAACAATCACTAGTTCATTCACTAACTTCAAATTCAAATAGTTAACAGTCCATAAATACTCCTTAACATTCATTAACAGAGCAAAACAGTTCAACATATGCTTCATAAAAGTCAAAACTAAAATAGTTCAATCAACCATTAATAACTAATCACCGAACCTACATAATCAGTTAACATAACTAACTCACCATTATTTCTTTTTCTATAACTAACAAGTTGATTCAATCAGTTCTTAACTAAACCAATTTCTTAACTTGACACATCAACTCATAAATCTAACAAGATTCAACTTTCCATTGATCAAGCCAACTCGTATAACCCACCCTAACAATTCCAAACACAAGCCAATTCACATTAACCCTAACTAACTGTTTTTTACTAACAGTTGCAGTTCAACTCCATCTAATTAGCCCACAAATAACTTATATATGTTTCTATCTCTAACTGTAACTAACAAGTTAGCTTTAAATCACTAGCAATAATTCACTAACTGGATTCATCTCATTATTATTTAACAGAAGTTAACAGAACCCTAATATCTAAAAAACATTTTCCTCAATCCATCTTAGAGTTTACTGTGCCCTAACTCTGTTAACACCTCTGCCCAACCTGCCCAAATCAGTTACATCATCATCCTCTATATAATTCCTCAATACTCTCAAATTCAGGAACAACTACAACAACCACCACCTTCCACTGGAAATTATCTAAATTCTTTTTCTCTCTCAATACACCCTCTCTGAACTCTATCCCTGATCCCTCACTCTCAAGCAGATAGAGCAACAACAACAACACACCTTTGGACTACACATCGAAGAAGAAGAAGAATATCGAAGGTTAATACATAACTTGCAGTTTGAGCACATAAATAAATAGCACAATACCTAGAGAAGAAGATCTCTGGCTTTCTTTGACAAACGCCAATCTTGAAGAGTCGTCGAAGCTACTTTGGCAGGTAAGCCTTCCATTGCTTCTCCCTCTTTTCACTCTAAAGCATTCACTACAATGTAGCATGGGGAGCCAAACCCCTAAGGTTTAGGCTCCAATCCGTCTGCAATGGTCATTTAATCTTGAATTGAACACTTAGGGAATATTGGTGAGGCATTCATAGATTTTAATGTGAGAATGAGAGAGAGGGAGGGTACACAAGTGGTTAGAGTTAAGTTGGGAAGTGTTTGGACCTCTGTCACCGCCAGAGGCGATATCCGACGCGGTGGGATATTGGTCTCAGGTGAGGAGATAATATGAATGAAGCGTGAAGATTATTTCTTCTGATCTCTTCTCCCTCTTGGCTTCATGTTTTGGGCTCTCAAAGCCATTAGCCCATCTGATTTACTATTACACTACTGCTTACATCCCTACACCCCCTAAACACATAACCACAACATTTATTTAGGCTTCTTACTAAGCCCAATGGTTCAACGCCAGCACCTTGCTATGCACACACCCTGCCTCTATTTCCTATTACTTTTTTTTTAATCTTTTGTCTTTATTTTTAATATCTTTTTAGTTAACTCTTTTTAATGCATTTTTGGTAAGTCTTTTGAAAGTATTTCAATACTTTTGATACATTTCATCATGAAAACTACTTTAAAAAATTAAATAAAAATAATAATGCATTTAGGTCATTAGAATTTAAGTTTGATTAGTTTTAGGATAATTTTCATTTAGATTTTAGAAACTAATATCAATTTTTTTATTAGAATTTTAGTTTTAATTTTAGAAAATAATAGGTGTGTTAACATTGTAATTTCTTCATGATTTTAGTCCTTTAATTAAAATTCATGTGTTCGATATTTTGATCATGTCCCTGAATGATTGATTGATCGAAGTCAATTTTGATGAATTAATCACTTCACATTTTATCTGATTCCTCTATTCAGTCAAGTGATCATAAGTACATTGATCACTTGATAGGATTATATCTCTGAACTTGCATCATAATGGATTCCAAGTCAAACACAAGCTCAAGACATCATCATGCAAGACTCTAAAGACTTTAGGCATCAAGCACATTAAAAAGATTCACCGTCAACACTTATCAGTCATGATGAGAATTGTGCGCCACAAACCTTAAGCAATAGAGAAAAATGATAGGGATTATTCCTACCCTTGTTCTGAGTATCTTTGGGTACGGGGTGTAGGCCCCAGTTATTCAAAGTATACGCCTTTGTTCATAAACTTTAGTGTTATTCAAATTGAATAGTTGTCGAGTCTTCTTCTCCACAGGCAACATCTCAATATTGCAACAATCTTCATCAACAATGCATTTCCCTTTGGACCAAACATAAATTCTCTTTGACATCCATACATTCTCTGGGTTAAGCACCTTAGGTTCAAACACCCATATATGCAAACCCTTTTCTTTTATTTTTCCCAATAGAGCATCATGCTCTTGCAACTCTTATGCATTGTCCTATAGAACCTCATGCTCTGGCAACTCTCATGCATTTCTTTGTGTAGCTTCATGCTCTATAAACTTTCATGCATTTCCTTATGGAGCCTCATGCTCTGGAAAACCTCACGCATTTCCCTATTGAGCTTCATACTCTGGAAACCCCCTTCTTGTAGGTCTTGATCCTTGGATTTAGGCTAAATTCTACAACCTTGCATTGGCCACACTATCTATTGGTTAATGCCATACACTCTTTGGTTTATATACATTTACCCTATGGTTTCAAATAGCACAACCTTTTGTCCAAGCAATACTTTCACAACATACACATAACACTTTCCTCATTTCACCATTTCTTTTACACTTCAAGAAATTATGTTTCAATTCAAGCAACTTTCCCTATTTCTCTTTCTTTTCATATTCAATCAACTCTTTCTTTTTTATTGCACAAACCTTTTTTAAAATAATTTTCTTTTTTTTTCTCCATAAAATAACTATTATAATCAGTTCCTTAGCAGTCAAAGTATAAACTTAGAGCATCCGAGCAAGGATCAAAATTAACTAACGTCTATACACTTTTAGGATACGATTATAATTGTTCCCTAAAATCAACAAAAAAATCTGTGTTTTCTACCACAAACGACGGAGCTGTGATTTTCTCACTGCACTATGAGAATACGTAGGCACGAGAGTCCGAATCCTTGGCAAGCACACTTATTATTAAACTTATTTTTCCTTTTCGCAAGTAACCTTTAGATAATAACACATATTCGTGCAGAGAACAATCAAAATGGTTCCCGTTGAGTATAACGGACGTGATGAGTGCTAATACCTTCCCTTGTATAACTGACTTCCTTACCCTTTTTCTTTTTCCTTTGGGTTTTATCGATATTTTCCCTTTCCTTAGGAATAAATAAAGTTCGGTGGGGACTTTGTTGTATCTTCGAGCGTGCGATGCACTCAAGTATTTTTCGCGGTATGATAATTTCTATTCATTTTCTCTTAGTATTTTATCACATTTTGTTTGATTTACTTCCAATTACCATGTTTTATGCTTTGGTTTATATGTTCTTGTGATTTTCAGGGCCTAATGAGCATACAAGACAAGGAGGGATCAAAGACAAGTAAAAGAAGGCAAAACGAAAAAAAAAAGATTTTTTTCCATAGTAAAATCGGGGGGTTACTACGGACACCCGTAGGAGCAAAGCATGTCAGGGTTCCCTTTGAAAGCCTTCCTAGTACAAAAGACAGAGGCCTGCTACGAGAAACTGTAGTAGCTGCTACGGTCGTAGCAGGAGGGAGAGGAAGATTTTTTTTTCCTTATTTGGATTATTTCTCTTTTATTGTGGCTCTTAGGCAATATTTGACAGAATGCAAATTTGATTGAATAATTTTAAACCAAGGATTTTGTGCAATTTTACTTTTTTCTATAAAAATCATAGTTTGTCATGAGTTTTGGGATCAAGATTTTATTCCAAAAAGTTTCTATGTATTTTTATTCTTCTTTTTCTCGGTACTCAAGTCTCTAAGGGGGCAATTGTGGATCATAACTTAATCAAAAATAATATTTTCTTATTCATTCTTCTTCAATTGTTCATCTATTATGATTGTTTGTTATGAATATTATGTTGAATACCGATTTGATTATGTTTGCCCTCACCATGATGGAGTAGTACATTAGGGACTAGGGGTTATGAGGATTACGTAATGAACTTTTGTATGATTCGTTAAGAAAAATTTAGTTTAAACTTATTTTATAATCTGAGTTAATGCATTCAAATTTCATTATAAAAGTAAGTGGTTATCAGGTATCGATCATCAGACCTCATATTTTAGAAGGCCCCAAAATTTGAAAGTTTTAATTTTTTTTATAAATATTAATAAAAATAAATAAAATGTTATTAAAAAATTCAATAATTGAAAGAAATGTTATAATAAAAATGTAATACATAAAAAAATTAAAATTGATCAAAATTCAAAATAATTATAATTAAATTTAATTTTAATTAATATATAATTGTATTTTTGATATATATATTTTAATTATTATAATTATTATAATTGTATTTTTTTTAAAATTTGAGTCTATTTTTGAAATTAGAACGGGGCCTCCGATATGATTGGGCCGACCCTTTCGATCATAGTCTGAAAGGATATGTGTCGATATCAGAGCATATATTTTTAAATAACCGAGTCCAAAACAGCGGAAGTGCTTGGACGAATTTGATAAAATGATATAGCAGAGAAAAAGTAACGAATCTTCGAAGAATAATCCGACCGTGCGAAAGCAGACGAATTATTCGTCATCGATAAGGAAATGCGCTGACGAAAGTAGGTATTATCCATATTTATCTATTTTCTATGATTTATGTGGAATTTTCGTAATAGAAGTGATATGGATTGTGAGATTGTGTTAGAGTAAGAACCATAACCCTAGGTATTGCTTGCCCCAATTGAGATTTAAGCGTTTTTACAAATAAACTATTTTCAATTAAGTGTTTTCTCATTTAAGTTGATTTACCAAAATTTATATTTTCGATTTCTCTAGATATACACCGATAGAACGAAATTAGATACTTAGTCCATTGGTCTATGTGGTTCGATATCTTTTAGTACTTTGCATAGCAGTGCACTTGTGACTGTATTAAATTTTTGGCGCTATTGTCAGGGACCAAATGTGTTTAGTATTGATATAATGTAGTAGAAAACCCCTCTTGTTGATTGTCTATAATTTTTAACGAAATAGTGCATTAAAAAATCCCTCTTAAAGATGATAAAGATTTCAAAAATAATGGTCATGAACACATGTGAATATGGAAAATTAAAACGAAAATCAAACCGCTAACTTTTTGAATATCAATAGTTACAATTTATCACCGTTATTTTAAAATTAAAAGATAAGGTGTAAAAACAATAAAATGAAAGAGAAAACAAAAAAGGGTGTGAAGTGAGTTTTGAAAAAAAATATGCATCATAACTCATTAATTTTTGGTGTTTCTGATTGAACTCTCCAGTTTTCTTAAATATAAAACAAAATGTTTGACTAAGCATTATAATAGTGCAGTAGAAGTTTTTTATTTTCAGGAAGTTAGGGTGTGTATTTCGATAACCACAATATTAGTAGATAGATAACTATAAAATTAAAAATAGTTGGTTAAAAAATAGGAAGTTGTGTAATAGGAAATTTTCTTAAATATATATATTTGATATATATTATGAGAATGATAATTTTATGTAAGAACATGAGAATGATTTTGAACCATTAGATATAAAAATGATACATAATCTCACTTATTTATTTTAAATCTAATGGTTGAGACAACTTCTTACAAGTTGTAGAAGAAATATTCTAAGTTTGACTTTTAGGTTTTTTTATGTGTCTTGTAGATATCTTATCATGTCTCAATGCACAAAAATAATTGTATAATCATAATTTAAATAAAAATATTTTAAATATATATAAAAAATTTCACAATTTATTTATTTTAAAATTAAATCTTAGTTATTATTTTCTCTTTTACCTTTTTTAAAAAAAAATTGTTCTATCCAAATAAATTTTATTTGACATTCTAACGAATCTATTAGTAATACTTTTCGATAACAGAGAACTTAAAATGTTTATTTTTTTTCTTAGAATAAAAGATAAGGCATATTCGTCACAAGTTGTAAAAAAAGATATTTAAAGTTAACTATAAAGGTTTTTTTATGTGGTCTACATAAAAGGCTTGTCATGTGCTGAGTTTGCATGTAACTATAAGAAAAAAATTGTATAGTTAGGGGATTTTGCTAAGAGGAAAACCCTTACTAAATAAGCAACTTTGCTTGAGGTGAAACACCTCGCAACACTCAAAATATAACAAAAAAATTTATATAAGACAAGAACATGGGTTGACCCCTCACAAACATATGAGATTTTTTTTTTAATTTTAAAATTGTGCTTTGCTTGGGGTCACCCCCACAAAGAAGAAATAACGTCAAAATTTAAGCAAATAGGCTGGCAAATAAAGTCATTTGCAAGGGGGTAGCCCCTCATCAATTATATCCTATTATTTAGTGAGTGGATACCCCTCACCAATTGTAAGGTTAAGTCAAATTAGCAAAAAAAAAAGTATTATGAGTACAACTGCTAAAGCTGCTGTGCTCCTGCAACACGTCATTAATATCGATGGGGAGCTCCTCGCAAATATTATCTGTTATTTCCGCATAGGGGAGCCCCCATAAATCACTCACAGACTATACACCCCTGCACCACTCTGTACACGTCATAAATTTGCTAGGGGTAACCCTCGTAATTTATGACTGTTATGTCCTGCGTGAGGGGCCCCTCGCTATTTGTCATCATTAAATGAGTCTCAGACATCTTCTCTCTCTCATTTTCATTCTCTTCTCTTTAGCCACTCTTTTCTCTCTCACGGTAAGAACATTCACTCTTCTTCACTCTCTCACAACAAAAAAACTCTAATTACTCAAACATTCAATTTCTTCTTCTTTCAAATATCATACCATTCTGGAATTAGGTAAACATTAATGTTTTTATTATAATTTCTTTGAATTTATGATTTATTGTCACTGATTATTTATTATGTTTTGATCTGTATTGCATGTATAAATTTACTCTTTAAATTGTATATAAATTTGTAAGATTAGTTTAAAAAACCTATTATATATTTTTATAAAAGAATATATTTTAAAAAACAGATTATATTTTAATATTATTTAGAAAATATGTAATATATTTTAGTAATATATTTATAGAAAATATGAATTAGATCTTAAAGAGAACAAATTATATTTTAATATATATTTAGAGAGTATGTAAATTTGTAAGAAAAAATATATATTTATTTTGAAAACATGAAATATATATTAAATATTTTTATAAAAGAATATTTATAAAATAAATTTAAGAAACATATTATGTATTTTTAATAAAAGAATAGATTATATATTAAATATACACTTTTTATTTAGAAAGTATGAATTAAATCATAAAAATATATAATTTGTAATATATTTAAAAAGTATGCACTTTTTAGAAAGTGTATAATCTGTAATACATTTTTGTAATATATTAATATACATTTCTTTTCAAAAGTATACACTTTTTAAAATATTAATATATTTTAGTAAATATGAAATAAAGTATGTAAATTTGTAAGAAAAATATATATATTTATTTGAAAACATTAAATATGCATTAAATACATGCATTAAAAAAATATAGAATTTTTTAAATAATTTATGGCCTCGCATATGAATCAAGGTTTTGGAGGAGGAGATTAGGAGGCTGAGGAAGAAGTTGATTAAATTTGTTGAAGTATGAAACTTTTAATATGCATTTTTAAATTTTATTTTTCTTTCATCTTTGTCATGAATTATATTTTATTTGATGGATATGGATATACTTTATTTTTATTTCACTTTTAATAAATTATTTTATTTACTAATTTTATTTTACAAAATTTTAAAAAAATATATTTTTATTATAATTGTATTATTATAATTATAATAATATAATTATAATATTTTTTATATAATATATAAACATCAGCTAGTAGTTAATCCCCTCACACATTCTAAAACGAATATGCATTTACTAGGGACTTTACCCCTCGCAAATGTCTGACATACTGAGCTAGGGGTTTTATCCCTCGCAAAATGCAAAGCGTAGGAGCTTATGCCCTCATAAAATACCTGACACTTTTGTGCCACTAGTCTGCTCCTACGTCTGCAGTGTAGCAGACTGAATTTTATGAGTTACATTTAAAGGTGTGAAAAACACAAGAAATTGAGGGTTTGAATTGGATTTTAAAAACAAAAGATTTTTACCAACTCAAGAACACCACACAAAAACTAAGAACAAAGAGATAAAAATACAAGTATTTTTATCCTGGTTCGCTTGAAACTCAAAGCTACTTCAGTTCATCCGCCAAAGTGATTTTGCCTTATACACAAAGACTTAATCCACTAAAATAATCTGATTACAATAATCACAAAGAATAACCTTTTCTGTCTTCTCAAAGATTCGACTATACCCTAGTCTCCTTAAGGAATCACAAACAACAAGTTTGAATCAAAGGTTTTGTGTTTACGAGATGCTTTTACACAAACAGATTTTTACACAAATGAAAAACAAACAATTAAAGAAAAATATACATAAAGTCTAGATATTTTTCACATAAAAAACAGTCTTATGAAATTGTTGCATTAGTTTATTCTTCAAGTCTCCAAGTCCTCTTTATATAGCATGAAAAAGGAATTGTTGGAGGGAAAATTTGGAATAATCAAAATGTATATGTCCACTAACAGATTAGTGACATGTGCGAAAAATAGTACTGTCCTTTGTACATGATATCAGGTAGTGGAAGGAATATTAGATTTATACCATGTACTATTTGATCACGTATCCATTTTGTTCTTATCTTTAAATTCATTGGCTTCTAATGAATAGTTGATGAAGCATGAAACGAAGAAACACACAGTTGGATTCAGAAACTTCAGAATCTTCAGTCAGAACCTTGACAGCGTCAACAGTCTGACTTGAGATCTTCAGAATCTTCAATCAGAACCTTGGTAACCTCAACGTCTGGCTTGAGATCTTCAGAATATTTAACTAAGTAACAAAACTTCATAAGTTTTCCATTCTTCAGAAGCTTGATGATCAGAGTCACATCTAGAAACAGAAACGGAGAGAACGTTGCAACATCAACATAACGTCCCTTCAGAAACTTCTCAGGATTGAATCATCATAGAAGCAGAAAGAACATTGCAACAACAACTTGATGTTTTTCAGAACTTCTCATGATTAGTGCAAAAGCAAAATTTGGAACACAATATTCAGAAACTGATGACGTTGTACATCATAAACTCAGAATCAGAACTGGATGTTAAAGCTATACAATAACAAACCATTATGGACCAAAATTGTTCTCACACAAATACAACATTGTTATCATTAAAACTCAAGGTATATATGCAAAATCAAATCTTATTCTAACAATCTAATTCCAAGAAATGCGAAACCCAACGTGTCACGCCAACATCATGCATGCTTGGAAAGTGGGACAACTGTCACCACTAAGAACTAAATGATATCAAACAAAATGAAAAACATTTAATGCAACAATTGTTTAAAATCAAGAATGCAAATCGATAAGATTGCTTTTGATCAAAACCTTTCTAATTCATGAAACTTCCTTACTTCAGAAAACTCATGTCTCAGAAAATCAACAAATAAATTCTTAGAACCTAATCAAGAGTTCTAGAAGCTTAATATTCTGAAATTCATCTTTTCATTCTAGACAAAAATCCATAAATAAGTTTTTCAGAATGAAAACGAATCTATCTTCAGCAAGGGATTTTGTAAAGATATCAACCCATTGATGGTATGTATCAATAAATTTTAAGTGAAAAATGCCCTTTTGAACATAGTCACATAAAAAGTGATGTTTAATTTTAATATGCTTAGCCCTAGAATGCAAGATAGGATTCTTGGAAAAATAAATAGCATAAGTATTATCATAGAGAATAGGAATGTTACTCTCAACTATCTGATAATCTTCCAACTGACTCTTCATCCAGAGTATATGAGTGTTGCATCCAAAAGCTAAGATATACTCAGCTCTGGCTGTTGAAAGCGCAATTGTTGATTGCCTCTTGCTGGACCACGAGATCACATTGTCTCCCAGAAATTGACAACTTCCTGAAGTACTTTTCCTTTCTATTATGTCTTCAGCATAGTCAGCATCACAATAGCCTACTAATTTGTGTTCACTTAATTTTATATAAAACACACCAAGGTTAGTAGTACCTTTCAGATATCTAAAGATTCTCTTAATAGCAGTTAAATGAGTTTTCCTAGGATCTGATTGGAAGCGAGCACATAAGCAGACACTGAATAAAATATCAGGTCCAGAAGTAGTTAGATAAAGGGGAAGGCTATCATACCTCCGAATAGATTATGATCTACCTTACTTATTACCTTTCTTCTGATTCTGATTCATCGTTAGAATCTTGTTCTTCTGATTCTGAGTTTTCCCATGTAGCCATCAACCCTTTCTTTACTTTAGAAAACTTCTTCTTAGGCCTTCAACACTTTTTCCTCTTAGGACACTCATTGTTGTAGTGGTCTTCCTCCTTGCACTTAAAATAGATAACCTCTTTACCAAAACCTTGCTTCTTCTGTCCAGACGAATAATCAGAACGACCAGCAGTCCTCCTAACTCCTATAAACTTTCCTTGACCATTCTGCCTATGCCTTCAGAGTTTGTTGACCCTTTTGGAAATCAAAGACAACTCATCATCATCTTCTAAGTCTTCATCAAAAACTTCTAATTCTTCCTTAGCTTGATAAGCTCTTGTCTTCTTAAGCTTAGACTTTAAAGCAATAAATTTACCTTGATTATGAGGTTCATCTTCCTCGAGTTCTATCTCGTAACTTCTCAAAGAACTATCTCGTAACTTCTCAAAGAACTAACAAGTTCTTCAAGACTAATACTGTTAAAATCCTTTGCCAGCTTCAAAGAAGTTACCATAGGTCTCCCGTTTTTAGGGAGACTTTTGATTATCTTCTTGACATGGTCAACCGTAGAGTATCTTTTGTCCAGAACTTTCAGTTCTACAACAATCATCCGAAATCTTGAGAACATAGTCTCAATGATTTCATCATCTTCCATTCTGAATGCTTCATACTTCTGGATTAGGATCAAAGCCTTTGTCTCCTTTACTAGAGCATTCCCTTCATGAGTCATTCTTAAGGAATCAAAAATAGACTTAGCAAAATCTTTGTTAGTTATCTTCTCATACTCAGTATAAGAGATAACATTTAGCAATAGAGTTATAGCCTTATGATGATTCTTGAAATCCTTCTTTTGTTGACCTGTCATAACACTTCTTGCTATATTATTTCCTTCAACATTAACTGGGTGTACGTAGCCACCGACTATAATATCCCAGAGATCAACATCATATCCAAGAAAGAAACTTTTGATTCTATCTTTCCAGTAATCAAACTTCTCACCATCAAAGATTAATGGTTTAACACTATAGTGATCTCTCTCATTATTGTTAGTAACGACAACGTTGTTGTTAGTGACGACCATGGTTTCTCACATAAACTAGATCTGTACTGGACACGGTGAAGTGTTGATAAAAAACTTTATCACAATCAGAATCGGAGCCTTGATGCCAATTGAAGGTGTGAAAAACACAAGAAAATTGGGTGAGGGGTTGAGTTAAGTTTTAAAAATAAAAGCTTTTTACCAACTCAAGAACACCATACAAAAACTAAGAATAAAGAGATAAAAACACAAGTATTTTTATTCTTGTTCGCTTGAAACTTAAAGCTACTCCAGTCCACCCACCAAGGTGATTTTTCCTTACACACAAGGACTTAATCCACTATAATCAACTGATTACAATAATCACAAAGAATAATCTTCTTTGTCTTCTCAAGCATTCGACTATACCCCAGTCTCCTTAAGGAATCACAAACAACAAGTTTGAATCAAAGGTTTTGTGTTTACAAGATGCTTCTACACAAGCATATTTTTACACAAATGAAAAACAAACACTTAAAGAAAAGTATACACAAAGTCTAAATCTTTTTAACGTAAAAAATAGTCTTATGACATTTTTGCAGTAGTCTCTTCTTCAAGTCTCCAAGTCCTCTTTATATAACATGAAAAAGGAACCGTTGGAGGGAAAATCTGGAATAATAAAAACGTAGTTGTCCACTAACAAATTAGTGATAGGTGTGAAAAATAGTATTGTCCTTTGCCCACGATATCAGGTAGTGGAAGAAATATTTGATTTGTACCATGTACTATTTGATCACGTATCCACTTTAATCTTATCTTCAAATTCATTGGCTTCTAATGAATAATTGATGAAGCATGAAATGAAGAAACACACATCTGGATTTAGAAACTTCATAATCTTCAGTCAGAACCTTGACAACGTCAGCAGTCTGGCTTGAGATATTCAGAATCTTCAGTCAGAACCTTGATAACCTCAACGTCTAGCTTGAGATCTTCAGAATCTTCAGTTAAGTAACAAAACTTCAAAAGCTTTTCATTCTTCAGAAGCTTGATGATCAGAGTCACATCCAGAAGCAGAAACGGAGAGAACGTTGCAGCAGCAACATAAAGTCTCTTCAGAAACTTCTTAGGAGTGAATCAACATAGAAACAGAAAGAACATTGCAGCAATAATTTGACATCTTTAAGAACTTCTCATGATTAGCGCAAAAGAGGAATTTAGAACACAATATTCAGAAACTAATGATTGCACATCATAAACTCATAATCAGGATTGACTGTAAAGTTAAAAAATAACAAACCATTAGGATACCGAAATTGTTCTCACACAAATACAACATTGTTATTATCAAAATTCAAGGTATAGATGCAGAACCAAATCTTGTTCTAATAACATTTAGCGATAAGCTTATCCCCTAACCAATTTTGTGAGGGGCTTATTCCCTAACCATTTATTTGCGATGCCCTGATAAGCTAAGGGTTATATCCCATTGCAAATTGTTATTTTGTGATTGATTTTTTGCAGAAAAAATATTCTAAATTTGACTTTTAGGTCTTTTTATGTGTCTTGTAGAAGTCTTATCATGTCTCGATGCGCAAAAATAATTGTATGATCATAATTTAAATAAAAATCTTAAATATAGATAAAAAGTTACACTATTTATTTATTTCAAAATTAAATCTTAGTTATTATTTTTTCTTTTACCTTTTTTTTTTTTTATAAATTTGTTCTATCCAAATAAATTTTATTTGAGATACTGACGAATCTATTAGTAATTTCATAACAGAGAATTTAAAATATTTCTTTTGGGTAGAATAAAAGATAAGGTATACTTGTCAGTTGTCACAAGTTGTAGAAAAGATATTTTAAGTTGACTATAAAGGATTTTTTTGTGTGGTCTGCATAAAAGACTTATCATGTTGTGCTGAGCTTGCATGTAGAAAATTCTATATCATTTAATTATTTAAAATTATTATTTAAAATAATTTGTATTTGGAGTCGTAATCAATTTATTAGAGATATTTTTCAACACAAGACTTTAAATGTGTACTTTTTCTTATAATAAATAGTCAAACAGCTTTGTCGCAACAAGCTGTATAGAAAAATTATTTAAGTTGACTTCAAAGGTTTGTTAATTGTTACACCTCAATTGGAGAAAAATACGTTAATTGTAAGTTGAAGATATATTCCAAAGTTCCGACAGACATGGGCTACAAGTAGGGGTGTGAATGAATATAAACCAAACCAAATCAAATTGAATCGTAATATAACACCAGTTTGTTTTAGCTTTAAATTTTTTTTTTAATATTTTTAAAAATGAATTCTACAAAAGTATTTTTCAAAATATTATAAATTTTTTTTTAAATTTGTTTTTTATAAATTAAAATATTGAATTGTTCATTCTATAACATAAATGTACATTATTGAAGATCAAAATATATTCAAAATCATAATATTTTTAAAAAGTTGTATTTCAAAAATGATTTTTATGAAAATCTATTTGAAATAACTTCAAAATTAAGTGATTTTTTGAAATTTTGATATCCAAAAAAAGTTTCGATAAAATGATGAAATACCTAAAATAACATTTTAAGAATAACTATTCAAATCAAATTTTCATTTGAAATTTTTATGAAAAGTTTCTTTATAAATTTTTTTTACACTAAAATATTTAACATTATAAAAATCATTTTTAAAAAAAGTCAAAACAAACGGGTCCATAGTTTGGTTTGGAATTTAAAATTATTTTTTTAAAAAACCCGTTTATAAGTGAATCGGTTCAGTTTTAAATCGATTTAAAAAAAACAATTTTAAAAAAAAATAGTTTTAAACCAATTTCTTTAAAATCTATTTTTTATTTTCTTAAAAAAATCAATTTTAAAACCAATTTTATAAAAAAAACAGTTTTTAAAATTATATTTTTAAAAAATCAATTTTATATCAAAAATAGTTTTATTTTCTTTTAACTAACTTTTTTATTTTCACCAGTTATAAAACTATTTTATATAAAAAAAATATTTATTTTACAAAATTACTTTAAATTTGACTTTTATAATCCCCATAAATAATATCTCGATTAAAAACAATCTCAAAATATGGTGTGTTACATAAAAACGGTCATAAAATAAAATAATTAAGAATCATATCTCTATAAATCATAATTGTTTATAAAATAAATAATTTATCAAAAAAATTGTTTAAGCTTCTAAAATCTCTCATAATAGTTCATAAAATAAATAACTTGTCTTCAAGCTTCCAAAATCTCTGATGTAGGTGGAACTGTTGAAACCGTATTCTCGGATGTTGCATACGTTGATACCTTTAAGAAATTCTATAAAAAAATAAAAATTAAATGAACTTATATAAAACTTAAATTTCTTCACTTTGGAAAACATTAATTTTTCCATGAAACTTGTTAAAAATATAATTTGAAAACCACTATTCTCAACCGATATTGCTAATACATTTAACTTAGAGACTAACAACATACATCAATTAGAAACAAATTTCAAAGTCCAGGATGGAGCTTTATATTATAACAACCTATGAGTTATATTAAAGATAATAAGCTCCGACAAACTCATATAACTTATGGATTGCAATATTTCTAAATCTTATGCTGAACAGTATTGTGGTGGTATGTATTTGAGACATATTTGTCTTCAAAATTTTTTTTTTTCATAAATAAAAAAAATCTGTTTTTTTATGAAATTTAAAAGAATTAATAAAATATAAAATTAGTTTATAGTGTATATGATAAAAAATGAAAAAAAATAATATCTAAATTTATCACATAATAAAATTTGGGTACCTAATAACTAAATTATATTATTATTATGATTTCCGGTTTATATTTGGATAATAAAATGAATATCCACGTTTATATTAATATTTGGATAATAAAATGGATATCCAAATTTATATTTTAATATTTGGATTAAATTTTTAAAAGTGAAACAATTTAGATACAAATTCCGTTATGAATAATCGGTTTTTTTTGCACATCACTTACTACAAATTATGGAATTATCAAAGAAAAATCAAGCTATTAATGTAGTCAAGACCAATTTTTTGATATCCAAATAATCATTATAAAAAGAAATTAGGTTAAATTTAATGTTATAAAAAATACTGGAGAGTATTAAATTTATACCAATTATAATACAAAATATTATTAAATTAAAATGAATCAATTTTAATTAAAATGATAAGTGTTTTGGATTGCTAAGAAGATCCACGGTAACAAAAATCCAATAGCAAACATCATGGGGAAAGTCGCGCCGAAGAATGAGACTTCACTAAGTTGAAGATACTTGATACAAGCTTTCAACCACTTTCCACTGTTGAATTTGAATTAACCGTCACCCATACAAAGCGCCGAATCTCATGAAATTCACTCTTGGGGTAAGGTTTGGGAAGTTCTTGGGGTACTGCATCACATAGAGAATGATAAAGGTTAACCTAGACAAATGTCATATTGTGGTAAGAATGGAGGTCCAAAGAAGCAAGAAAGGTATATAGCAATTACATGGCATGTTGGTAGCTATGTGCCAACTCATCTCCATATTCGTTCACCATGCATTGCCATTTTGTAATATGCCGCTTAGAATGGACTCCATAATGTGAAACTTTCCATTTATATCTCTATCTCTTTAAAAGTGGTGAATGTGGTTTTGGTGCGAGAGGAAGGTATCTCCCAAGATTCCGTACACTTCATTCAGAAAGTGTTACAAGTATCGAAGATACGCTACCAAAAGGTGGAGAAAATATCTCTTACCTTGTAATGGCGACAAGTAAATTAAGGAATTATTTCCTTTCATGCCCTATAATAGTAAGATCAGATGACCCCATCAGACAAGTACTCTTCAAATCGGACTTAGAAGGAAGAATGATAAAATGGGTGGTCGAACTCTCCGAGTTTGAAATTTCATACAAACCAAGGAAGACGCTTAGACACATATCGCCCAGGTGGAAGGTGTTTGCAGAAGGCTCCTCCAACATAAAGTGAAAGCAGTGTCAGACTTCTATTGAAAAATGATCAATATCTCATATTGGATATAGTGGTAAGTTTTGAGCTTACCACCTCTAGTAATAAATTGAAGTACGAACCATTCATAAGGAGAATATCACTTCAAAGACACAATCATGCAACAACATTTGACTATGGTAAAAATCTCCATGACTATGTTCTATAAGTTTGAAATCATGTACATCCCAAGAGAGAAAATTCAAATACATAACTTGTATCAAAACTAGCCAATTCTAAAATAAGAGACTGCAACAAAATTATGATACATGAGACTTGTTAAGCTCTAGCAAAAACTGTGGGGTGAATGCAATTGAGGTAAAAGCTAAAGAAGGGCCACCATACGGCCGGATGAAACCTATCATAAAGTACATAAAGAAGGGACCATATCTAGAATATAAAATACTAGAAGAAGGTCTTGTTCATATTCATTTGTTAAAGGTCACCTCTATCGATGAGGTTTCACCAAACCTCTCTTAAAATGTTTGATAAAGGAAATGTTATAATAATTCCATTAGATATCAGTAGACCAACACTTTGGAGGGAGAGTATTGACAAAGAAAACACTTAAGGCCTTCTATTATTGGCCGGTTATGAACGACGATGCCAAGGTACACGTCTGAAAATTTCAAAAATTTCAAAGACATGGCAACGTACACCTTGCTCCTGTGACAGAAATGAATATCTTATTCTCACTTTTCCTATTCTCTTGGTTCTCTTGGTAGGGGTGGATATTTTGAGTATTTTCCCACGTCATACGCATACAATTGAAATTTTTAATCATCGCTGTCGATTACTTCACAAAGTGGATCAAAGTAGAATCATTGGGAAAAATGCAAGGCACGGAATTTTATGTTTCTTCCAAAGGAACATTCTCACCAGGTTTGGTATTGTACATGCCAAGTGTACATCCCGGAAAATTAATGGACCATCCGAAGTATGAGATCGACAAAGCCTATTTGAACATTTGAGTTCTTTGAGACCATGTTGGCACGATAATCGAACATGGTAGGATTAACATATCGAATAGTCGGGCTATCATTAACCAATTAGAATCCGGCTAGGACATCAGATCTACTAAGGATCTAGTTAAGATATCTGAGTAAGTTAGAAGGAACCGACCTCCCACAAAGCCAAGAATAGTCCAAATAGTACAAGTCGGATCCGATGACAAGTCCATAATGTCATTTGAAGGGTCATAAGAAATGGTTACAGCGTGATACATTATGACAAGGAGTTATAATTAGTGAAAATGCAGACATTACATGAAAATTATAAGGGCGATAAACGTTATTGATAGATGAATTTATGAAGGATATGGAGAGTCAGACAAATGGAAAAGTGAGGGAGATAGAGATCTATCAATAGGAGGAAGTTTTGAGGGAAAAAGAACGGGAAAAAACAAGACAAACACACAAAACAGACACCCCAGCCATTCATTTTAGGCTCCCATTGACTTAAAACAAGGAAGTCAATCTTTTAGTGTTTTTTATCAAGAACATTTGGCGTCCACCGTGGGGCTCGGTAAAACTTATCCAGGCCACATAAAATCATCATAAAAATGTTAATACTTTAGCTCGACGATGTCGTGATCATCTCCCAGTCGAAGCGGCCCACCTCCGTCGCTAGATAAAACTCAATTGCTAGTGATGGTAGAAACACTTCGTCAATAAAATGAAGCCTTGGAAGATAGCGTATAAGTGTTGCATGTGAGCAAATTCTTTACTTTTAATAAGTTTTGAATGATAGCAAATTGTGTGATCATTGTCTAATTGTTGGTTGTGCATTATTTTACATGTTTCATTTGTGTTTTTAGCCTATACTATTGTTTCGTGTCTATACATAAAGATCCACATTGATACATTTCTTAAAAGAACTCATAAAAACTGTTTTGTGTCAGTATGTATCGATACATGTTCATCTGCATCGATACATAAATTTGTTTTAAATCACAAAACGTTTTTGCTTCAGTATGTATCGATACATACGAGCTTTGTATCGATACATGCTTAGTTAAAATGTTCTATGTATCGATACATACGAGCTTTGTATCGATACATGCTTAGTTAAAATGTTCTATGTATCGATACATACGAGCTTTGTATCGATACATGCTTGTATTAATTCTCTAAAATTAATCAAAGCTACAGTATGTATCGATGCATAATCTTTTGTATCAATACATAATTCTGTTTTGTCTACTAACAACTTCTGTCTTTCACATATAAGAAGTATTTTGACAGCTCAGTTAAACAGTACGAATTCAGAAGTGAAAAACAGTTGTAACACAAATCAAAGGAGTGTGTAGCAGCAATTGTTTTGAGCAGTTAGAAACCTGAAAGAGACTTCATCTTCTTCATCTTCTCAATCTCTTTTCTTCAAGAACATCAACACATAATCATTCTTGTTCTTTGGATTAAAGGATCAACAAGATAACGTTCAGTGGAACGATCAAGGATCTAGCTGAGGTGTTCAGTGGAACGATCGAGGATCTAGCTGAGTTGAAGGTTGAAGGGGGTTTCAAGGAAAAACCAAATGGTTTGTCCTTCAAGAACTGGAGTGTTCTTGCGGGTTTGTTAGTCACGTTTGCAGAACAGATTCAGCCGTAGCGTAGGGTTTGGAAATTGGGTAATTTCGCAAACAGGTCGTGGAACCGGTGAATTGTTTGCAATTTCTTGCCGGAAATTCTTGATCGAGCTCAGACCAAGTGGAGGTTTTATACAAGAAGAAGATCTTGGGATTTAGATTTCTGTCTTTGTATTGTAACCTTGTATCGACGAATTCGGCATTATTGATAACAACAGTTCTCAATTTCATTTGAAATTGAGAGGGAGACGTACCCACACGCGAGGACGACAATGGGGAACTTCCTTACCAAATCTCTGCGTATCGTATTCTTTCCTTATCTATCTTTACGTTTTCAACAGTTTTGTGATTTCAGTTGGTGTATTGTGGCTGTACATTTCGTGATACAATAGTGGCAAGAAAACTTCTTTATCTAAACTCCACTATTGTTCATCATTGATCACATACACACCAAATGTTTGACAAAACTGTCAGCTGAATTTTATTCATTGGAATTAGAATTTAGTGATAAGTGCATTTGATTTGATAATATTCTGGTGTTAATAATCTCTATCGTTCCTATTCAAATCCAGCAATAAATTTGCGTGTCCGGTTTTCTAGTAGCGGTTCAGATTAGACGGAAGTCGATTCGGGACTGTAATTTTCCGCTAAGTTTCAATAACTCTGATAAGATTTTTTAAATCCGTTTATTTAAAAGAGGTGATCTATTCACCCCCCTCTCGATCACTAGCCACACCGTCTAACAAGTGGTATCAGAGCGCTGGTTCGCTGGTGTTCTGTGGCTGCCTGTAACGATATGGATTCTGAACCAAAGGGGGCGTATAATAGAGCGCCGATTTTCAACGGTGAAAATTACGGCTACTGGAAAGACTGCATGCGAGTTCATATAAATTCTGTTGATAGGCTAGTATGGGCTGCCATTGAAAATGGTCCTTTTCAAATTACTATGACAAATGCGGCTGGCGCCATAGTTCCTAAACCAGAAGGTGATTGGAATGAGAAAGATGAGAAAAAGTGGTCGAGTGATTGGAGAGCTCGAAATATGCTAATTTCAGCACTTGGTGTTGATGAGTATTATCGGGTATCCCATTGCACGACAACTAAAGAAATGTGGGATGCTTTAGAAGTTGCCCATGAGGGTACTACTGAAGTAAAACAGTCCCGCATTAACACACTCAATCAAGAGTTTGAGCTCTTTCGCATGAAACAAGGAGAATCTATCTCCGACATGCAAAAGAGATTTACTCATCTCACTAATCGTTTGAATGCACTTGGAAAACCTGTTTCCAATGAAATAGCTACTAATAAAATTCTGAGATGTCTTAGCAAGGAATGGCAACCTAAAGTAACAGCTATTAAGGAAGCCAACGATCTAACGACACTTACGATTACAACTCTGTTTGGAAAGCTGGAAGAACATCAGCAAGCATTAGAAAGTCTTGAAAAGTTCGAGAACAAAAGTAAGAAGGAAAAGGAGAAGAAGAGAGACAAAGAGGGAGAGAAGAAGCCAATAGTTCTTGTGGCCTCTAGCTCTAAGTCCTCATGAAAAGAGCAAAGTGACAATGATTCTAGTAGTGACAAAGATTCAGATGATTAGGAAATGGGACTTTTTGTAAGGAGATATAATAGATTCATTCGAAAGAATGGAGTCAAGCATTCCAACAAAAACCTCATGAAGTTTCGAAGACAATCTACAGATTCAAAACAGGAAGAGAATAAGAAGAGTAGAGGAAAAGGATCTTGTTTTAATTGTGGTAAATCTGGACATTATAAAACAGATTGTCCTATGAAGTATAAGGATCAAGGAAAAGCTCCACCAAAAGGGTACAGCAAACAAAGAAGAGCTTACATTGCATGGGAAAGTGATAGTGATTCATCAAGCACACAAAGTTCAAGTGATAGTGATGAAACCGCAAATCTGTGCCTTATGGCTCACACCAAAAATCTGTCCTACCACAAGAAGAAAATAAATGATAAAAAGGTAAAACAAGCCTATTATAATAATTTCTCTTCTATGTCTTTTTCTAAACTGAAAATAGCTTTTGAAAAACTGCATAACGAAGCTGTAGATGCTTTTAAAAGATTATCTTCCGATAAACAAATTTTTTCATTTCTGGAAGGTAAAGTATACAAAGCTGAAAAAGATTTAGAATGGTTAAAATCTAGTATTGCAGAAAATTCAAAAAATATTGACATTGATGGATGTAGTAAAGTTGGGTATTGTGAAGCTTGTCATATTTGGCAACAAGAGGTAAACACTCTCAAGGTCAAATTGGAAAAAGCTTTACAACCTAAGGTTACTTATGCCGTTGACTCTAGGTTGTTTAAGAAGTCATTAAATCCACCATATGCAAAATACTCTTTTATTCCAAAGGATTTAATGAACAAGAATAAACAAACACATCATCATGGTTTATGTCATTATTGTTGTCGTGCTGGCCATACCATTGAGAAATGCAAGTTTAGGAGATTTCTTGTTCCTAAAGGTATTTATCAATGGAAGCCAAAAGGAAACCATGTTAGCACTTACCCACTTGGACCCAATGAAAATTGGGTACCAACTTCTCTCTTTTGATATTGTAGGATGAGTGTCTTGCTTCCGTAGATAGGAGATGGTTTCTTGACAGCGGTTTCTCAAGGCACATGACCGGTGACATATCGCTTTTTATAGACTTCAAAGCAAAGAAGAAGGGATATGTTACTTATGGAGACAATAACAAAGGAGCTATACTTGGCAAAGGTAGTGTAGGTAATCCCTCTACCACTACTATTTCTGATGTCCATTTAGTAGAGAGGCTTAAACACAATTTGTTAAGCATAAGTCAATTGTGTGACAAGGGTTATAAAGTTTCTTTCACAAAAACTTACTGCATAATTGAACATGCTGAACAGAACGTTGTGTTTAAGGGTGTAAGAGTAAACAATATCTATATGCTTGACCTTTTTGATGTATCTTTAACAAGTACTAAATGTCTAGTTACCTTGAATGATGATTCTTGGCTTTGGCATAGACGTTTAGCGCATGTTAATTTCAATTTGCTTAATAAGGTTGTATCTAAGGATCTAGTAGTCGGTCTTCCAAAAATAAAATTTTCAAAAGACCACCTATGTGACGCGTGCCAAATGGGAAAACAAACGAGGGTCTCTTTTAAATCTAAAAATGTAATTTCAACTTCACGACCCCTTGAGCTTCTCCATATGGATCTCTTTGGACCTTCTAGGACAAAGAGCTTAGGTGGAAATTATTATGGTTTTGTAATCGTTGATGACTATTCTAGATTTACTTGGACTATATTCCTTCATAGCAAAGATGAAACTTTTTCTGCTTTTAAGAATTTTGCAAATCTGTCCCAAAACAAAATGAATTCCAAAATAGTTACAATTCGTAGCGATCATGGTGGTGAATTTCAAAACTATCACTTTGATAAGTACTGTGACAAGTATGGTATTGAGCATAACTTTTCAGCTCCTCGAACTCCACAACAAAATGGCGTTGTGGAGCGTAAAAATCGTGTTTTAGAAGAGTTGGCAAGAACAATGCTAAATGAGGGTGGATTACCAAAATATGTTTGGGCTGATGCAGTTAGCACAACTTGTTATGTTTTAAACAGGATCTTAATTCGTCCTATTTTAAATAAAACTCCTTATGAGCTTTTAAAAGGAAGAAAGCCAAACTTGTCACATCTTCACGTATTCGGTTGTAAGTGTTTTGTTTTGAATAATGGTAAGGAAAATATTAGGAAGTTTGATGCAAAAACGGATGAAGGTATCTTTCTTGGATACTCACAATCAAGTAAAGCATATAGAGTATATAATAAGCGTTTACTTACTGTTGAAGAATCTGTCCATGTTTCTTTTGATGAGTCTTATCCGAAAAGTGTCGGAAAAGGTATTTCTTTTGATGACGCAGGTGTATCTACAGAAGACATACTCAAGGAAGCTGTTACGGAAACTGATCAGTCCAGAACAGTTGCCCATGAGAAGGAGGAAGATACTAGTCATGAAGAAGATGAGGAAGAAAGGACAACTGAAGTGAATGACCTTCCACCAGCTTGGAAATCTTCAAAAGACCATCCTATTGACAACATCTTGGGAGATATTTCAAAGGGAGTAATGACTCGTTCTAAGATAAGTAATTTTTGTTCTCACTTCGCTTTTGTTTCACAAGTAGAACCTAAAAATGCCAAAGAGGCCTTGATTGATGAATGTTGGCTAATGGCCATGCAAGAAGAGCTTAATCAATTTAAAAGAAATGACGTTTGGGAACTTGTCCCTCGTCCGCGAGATCATCATATCATAGGTACTAAATGGGTTTTTAGAAATAAGCTTGATGAAAACGGAGTGATAACTAGGAACAAGGCACGTTTAGTAGCACAAGGGTATAACCAAGAGGAGGGCATAGACTATGAGGAAACTTATGCTCCAGTTGCTCGCCTTGAAGCTATATGTCTCTTGCTTGCCTATGCGTGTTCTAATAATTTTAAGCTTTACCAAATGGACGTAAAGAGTGCGTTTCTAAATGGTGTCATAAATGAAGAGGTATATGTCTCACAACCTCCTGGTTTTGAGAATGCTGAAAATCCAGATTATGTTTACAAATTAAAACGAGCTTTGTATGGTCTTAAACAAGCCCCTCGGGTTTGGTATGAAAGGCTTAGTAAATTTCTAATTGATCATGGATATTCAAGAGGTAAAGTGGATAATACTCTCTTTATTAAACACAAGGGAAAGCACATTCTTTTAGTTCAAGTTTATGTAGACGATATAATTTTTGGTTCAACTAACACACACTTGGTCGAAGAATTTTCTAAGGTTATGCAGGGTGAATTTGAGATGAGTCTTATGGGGGAGCTGAATTACTTCCTAGGTCTTCAGATAAAGCAACTTGATGAGGGTACAACAGTATGTCAAACAAAGTACTGCAGAGAACTACTCAAGTGCTTTGGAATGAACGATTCAAAATCAATTGACACCCCTATGCCTACCAACGGAAATCTAGATAAAGATGAGCATGGTAAGAGTGTAGATGTCAAAAAGTTTAGAGGTATGATTGGGTCTCTTCTGTATCTTTCTGCTTCTAGACCTGACATCATGTTTAGTGTTTGTATGTGCGCACGATATCAATCAAATCCTAAGGAATCACACCTGAAAGTTGTTAAGCGTATATTTAGATATCTTCATGGAACATCTAAATATGGGCTTTGGTATTCCAAAGGAAGTGATTGTAGCTTAGTAGGTTACTCCGATTCTGATTTTGCTGGCTGCAAATCAGATAGGAAAAGCACGAGTGGTACATGTCACTTGTTTTCAAACTCCTTGGTAAGTTGGCATAGCAAAAAGCAGGTATTTGTGGCTTTGTCAACTGCAGAGGCTGAGTACGTTGTAGCCGGTAGTTGTTGCGCTCAGATTTTGTGGCTAAAGCAACAACTACAAGACTTTAACATTCAACTCAAACGTATTCCAATAAAATGTGACAACACTAGTGCCATAAACCTTACTAAAAATCCTGTTTTACACTCACGCACTAAACACATAGAGATTAGACATCACTTTCTTCGCGATCATGTTGAAAAAGAAGACGTTGTATTTGAGCATGTTGATACTAAAAACCAACTTGCTGACATTTTCACTAAACCTTTGGCAACGGAACCGTTCTTCAACATTCGTCGTGAATTAGGGATCTTATATCTCTCTCCATTGTTGTCTTAAGCATGTTTGTTCTTATTTATATTATGCCTCACCTTGGTTGATGAGATTTGTTTTATATTTCATTTATACCTCACAAGGTTACATCAACAGAGGTAATATCACTCCTTTCTATATCTCTTTTAGAACTATGTGATTGTGTATGTTAGAACAAAATTCCTTATTTTCGTTTATGTGAATTTCTTTGCATATATTGTTTGAACATTAATATCTGATTTGTGAATTATACTTGGGCATCATTATCATGACATACTTCATAATGCATAACCATACTGCATAAAAATTAATTAAAATTTGGTTTGGCATCAGTATGTATCGATTCAAAGATGTATGTATCGATTTATGTCTTCTTCATTTCACATCTGTCAAAATTGGTTCAGTATGTATCGATTCATTCGTCGTTTGTATCGATACATAAACCCTTTAAAAACAAAAATGCGTGTCATGGATCGATCCATTCCCATATGCATCGACACATACTGATTGTTATTTGGATTAAATGCATTTTATTTCACTCATGGATCGACACATCAACAATTCTTATCACATCTTTTCACAAACTTGGTATCAGCAGTTCCCCTACCTCTCAAAACCTGCGGCTAACCCTAATCTCCTTCATCATCATTCTCTCCAAAACCCTAAATTCATCTCACTTTTCTTCAATTTTTCATCACCATGCCTCCAAGAATCATTCCGGCTAGAGCAGGGGGAAAAGGAAAAGGAAAGGAACCGGTTGGCACTTCTCAGCAGTTACCAGAAATTCCTCCTAATGCCTTAGACTTGCTTCATCCTGCAATTGCTACTGAGTTTGAGGATTCTTTCAAGACAAGGTTAGTTATGAAACCCCATGTCTTCGATAAACATGATGCTATTCATCTGCATCTCAATTATGTGGTTGAACTCCTTAATGCACAAAAACTTGGTTCATTTTTTACTACAAAGGATGATTACCATGAGGATTTTATCCGTGCATTTTATGCTGGCTTACAATCTGGTAAAGGATATATGTTTAAGTGTTCTATTGGTGTCAGAACCTATACTTTTGAGGCTGCTGATTGGGAAACAGTGTTTCAAATTCCGCTTCCGTCGCATAATTTCAAGACTTGGCATGACTTGAAGTTTGATACTAGCTTTAACCTGAAGGAGTTTACTCTATCTATCTTGAAATTGGACAGACCGCTGGGTGAGGATGAACAGGTTACGTCTGGTATGATTAAGAAAATTCCTTGTATACTTCAGTGGATTATCTCTCACATTCTGCGTCCAGTAAACAGTGGACATTCTAGGTTAGACAGGGCAGGCATTCATCTCTTGTATACTCTTCAAAATAAGGTTCCCTTGAATTGGGCAAATTACTTTGTGAAGCGTCTCTTTTTCGTGCGTAACAGTGCCAAGAATGTTGCTCTTGGTTATGCGTCTCAAATCATGAAAATTCTTACGTTCTGGAATGTTGCAATCCCTTTAGTTCCTCTCATATCACCATCTGCTGCTCAAGAGTTTGACTCTTCCACTTTATCTCATATGGGATATCGGTGGGACAAGGAATGTCAATGTTTCTATTTATTTGAAAGGAAATCCAAAACAAGGATCTATAATTTTGATGTGCCTTCTGAACGAATTCATGTAGTTGAAGACCAACCTGATGAAGAAATGCATGATGTGAACGAAGCAGATGTGCCTGCAGCTGATGACAATGCTGGTTGGGGTGATTGGGGGCCACAAAGGTGGTCTCCAACCAACTATGTACCTGAACCAACGGTTCCTCCGTTCTCCGGCGGTGCTTCATCTTCAACACCTACTGCGCACCTAACTCAAATGCTTCAACAAATGGAGCTTGCCAACCAAGAACGTCATGAAGAGGCACGGTCTTGGCATGTACAACAAAGTGAGTGACATAAGGAGCATCGTGAGTGGCATGACGATCATACACGGATGTACCATAACCAACACTCTTGGCACACGGACTTGGTTAAGTGGCACCAAGTCTTCTACAATGAAATGTCTGGTTTTATGGACGATTGTCGTGCCAATCCTGGTATTATGGATAGATTCAGAAGTGTTGAAGTTCAGGACCGGTTCAGGCACTACACCTTCATGGGCCACAATCCAGATGCAATGCCTCCTCCTCCGCCTCCGCCAAGCTTCATAGATCCTGATAGAGACGACGAGGAGTCCTGTGGTGGCTATAATCCACATTAAACCATCATCATTTCATTTCACTGCATTACATTGCATGTTGCTTGAGTTTTTTTCTTTTCAGATTAGTTGCACCTTATATGTCTTGGCTTATGTAATTTTTAAATACTTTCTACTAGTTAAATTCTTATTTCCTTCTGCTTACTTCTGGTGTTATTGCCCTTATTTGTCATTCTTTGTGAGTGATTCTTTACTTTTTAAGCTTCCTTCTTTGTGATTGTTAGCTTCTTTATCATTTTTGCTGTGTCCTGCTACAACATGTTGCCTTGATAAAACTGTTTTTTTTCTTCTTTTTGATGTTGACAAAGGGGGAGAAATGCAGATGTTGACAGATATGCACAAACTCAGGGGGAGTATCATACATCTTGCAAAAATTTTGCCATCATAAAAAAGGGGGAGTTTGTAAGCAAATTCTTTACTTTGAATAAGTTTTGAATGATAGCAAATTGTGTGATCATTGTCTAATTGTTGGTTGTGCATTATTTTACATGTTTCATTTGTGTTTTTAGCCTATACTATTGTTTCGTGTCTATACATAAAGATCCACATTGATACATTTCTTAAAAGAACTCATAAAAACTGTTTTGTGTCAGTATGTATCGATACATGTTCATCTGCATCGATACATAAATTTGTTTTAAATCACAAAACGTTTTTGCTTCAGTATGTATCGATACATACGAGCTTTGTATCGATACATGCTTAGTTAAAATGTTCTATGTATCGATACATACGAGCTTTGTATCGATACATGCTTGTATTAATTCTCTAAAATTAATCAAAGTTACAGTATGTATCGATGCATAATCTTTTGTATCAATACATAATTCTGTTTTGTCTACTAACAACTTCTGTCTTTCACATATAAGAAGTATTTTGACAGCTCAGTTAAACAGTACGAATTCAGAAGTGAAAAACAGTTGTAACACAAATCAAAGGAGTGTGTAGCAGCAATTGTTTTGAGCAGTTAGAAACCTGAAAGAGACTTCATCTTCTTCATCTTCTCAATCTCTTTTCTTCAAGAACATCAACACATAATCATTCTTGTTCTTTGGATTAAAGGATCAACGAGATAACGTTCAGTGGAATGATCAAGGATCTAGCTGAGGTGTTCAGTGGAACGATCAAGGATCTAGCTGAGTTGAAGGTTGAAGGGGGTTTCGAGGAAAAACCAAATGGTTTGTCCTTCAAGAACTGGAGTGTTCTTGCGGGTTTGTTAGTCACGTTTGCAGAACAGATTCAGCCGTAGCGTAGGGTTTGGAAATTGGGTAATTTCGCAAACAGGTCGTGGAACCGGTGAATTGTTTGCAATTTCTTGCCGGAAATTCTTGATCGAGCTCAGACCAAGTGGAGGTTTTATACAAGAAGAAGATCTTGGGATTTAGATTTCTGTCTTTGTATTGTAACCTTGTATCAACGAATTCGGCATTATTGATAACAACAGTTCTCAATTTCATTTGAAATTGAGAGGGAGACGTACCCACATGCGAGAACGACAGTGGGGAACTTCCTTACCAAATCTTTGCGTATCGTATTCTTTCCTTATCTATCTTTACGTTTTCAACAGTTTTGTGATTTCAGTTGGTGTATTGTGGCTGTACATTTCGTGATACAATAGTGGCAAGAAAACTTTTTTTATCTAAACTCCACCATTGTTCATCATTGATCACATACACACCAAATGTTTGACAAAACTGTCAGCTGAATTTTATTCATTGGAATTAGAATTTAGTGATAAGTGCATTTGATTTGATAATATTCTGGTGTTAATAATCTCTATCGTTCCTATTCAAATCCAGCAATAAACTTGCGTGTCCGGTTTTCTAGTAGCGGTTCAGATTAGACGGAAGTCGATTCGGGACTGTAATTTTCCGCTAAGTTTCAATAACTCTGATAAGATTTTTTAAATCCGTTTATTTAAAAGAGGTGATCTATTCACCCCCCCTCTCGATCACTAGCCACACCATCTAACATTGCAAACACAAAGTCTTCAGGCTGGGGATACAGAGGAGGAGCCTTTTAATCGCTGTCGCACATGGGTCAAAAACGAGTAATAAAATAGAGTAAACAGGAAGTGACACCTCGAGTATCGTATCATAAGGACTCTTGGAAAATTAACCAAATAAGAAAACAAAATAGGGGGATTTCGATTCGATTAAGAATAAGTGATTATAAAAAGTGATTATTGTCGCATCCGCGAAAAACAACCGGCGGGCAAAAACAAAACAAACAGAGCCGCCACCGTGCGTTATTTATCCCAAAAGAGGGAAAGGAAACGCTCGAAGTAAACCTGGAAAACACATGGCCTCGCGACCAAAGAGAGATGGGATCGGGAGTCGGTTACGCAAGGGGAAGGTATTAGCACCCCTCACGTCCGTCGTACTCGACGGGATCCACGCTCAAAAGAATAGAAGAAAGGTTGCTAAACACTGCTCAAAAGAATGCACACACACTGGAAAGAAACACAGATGAGATAAGAGGGGAACGGGCTCGCTAGGATATCGCATCCTATGCCTATGTATCTCATCTGGAATGAGAATCAGAGCTACCGTAGTTCGGCTCACGCACGCCAAACAAAACACACACACAGACGCTGAGACGTCAAAGCAAACACGCAAACACAAACAGGCAAACATGGAAACCGAATGCCAATTGCTGGACTTACATCAGACTCCGAACCAACAAACACACACTGGAAACCAACTGCCAATCGCTGGACTTACGTCAGACTCCAAGAAACAAGAGGTTAACCGGACGCTGAGTCGTCAAAAAGCAACAAAAAAAGTTGAACAAACAAGCTAACAGGGAGTCTGGTACTCGAGCCTGCTAGCTGTCAAGCAAACACACACAAAAAAGAAAAAGGGTGCCCGGAGAGATCTCGTATGATCTCCTGCCTACGTACCTCATCTGGTATGAGGATCAGGGCAACGTAGTTCCCCTTAACAGGGGAGAAACTTCTAACCTAACCAGAGACTGGGAAATGACAAACTAGAAGGGAGCCTGACTCGAGCCTAATAGTTATCATGCAATCCACAATGGTCCTAGGTTGAGGTTTCTATCTAACTTGCACAGGCAACAAGCTATCCTAAACAACACAAGCAAACAACACAAGCACAATAAACAATCACACACACTATATGCAATCAATTGGGCTCATACAAGGTTAGGCTGTGAAACACAAGCCAACTGGAATCGGGTGTAGTTAGCTCTTAACCCTAACATTGAGAGTTAGGGTGAAGCAGATGAAATGGGAAGTGAGGGTAAGACCTCACAGCTCTTATCCCTGGCCTGGGAGAGCTTCAGACAAATGAAAGTGGGAGTTCAGAAAGTTGGAACTCTTCTCCACATATGATTGACACAAGAAAGATCTTGGGTTGATATCCACAATGCATCAACACAAGGTGTGAGCAAAGTGGATGACACACTGACTAGCAGGAGATGGATTACACATCTCTTTTATCTGCCAATTGCCTTATCAAAGGACTTTTCCTGCTTGGCACAAGAATAAACAAACACAAGCATCGCCTCTTAAGGAGGGCTTCAGACAGGTGCCTGCCCAAGTAACAGGACAGGTCTTCCAGACTACATGAAGTCAAGAGAGTTATACCTATGTGGTTAAGCAACCAAGCAAAAGCAAGTTCAAATTGAACTTAAGCAACTTATGTACCTGTGGAAACATCACACAAATCAGTTCAACTGTACAGACAAACAGATAACATGAATATCAAACAGTCAAACCCAATGAGCAAAGGCACAAGCCAACAAGTCAAACTCAAATGAGTTAACCACCCTACAAAACACACAAGGTTAGTAGTCAAAAGTAAACATCAAATGCTCAAGTGATAGAGCATCATCAACTATGGAACTTGAATGCTCCACCTGAAATCAAAGCTCAAACATAAGCAACCAACCACTAGGTCAAGGCCTAGGATCAAAGATGGAGAAAAAAATCCAAAACAGAACATGAAATTTGACATGAATCAACTTCATTCAATTAAGAACACAATACAAAAGGTCTCATCTCAATATCAATTACCAAATCCATTTCATGAACCAAATATGGCAAGGTATGCAAGTTGTGATCACATTGAGACACCAGAATGAACAAATGCACAATAAATAAAAAATTCTTCAAATAATCTTGGCAAAATTCATGGGTAAACAGAACATACAACATGATCATTACACAAAAAATTAGAGCATTTGGACAACATTAGGCATGGTAATCAAATTGCATAAGTCAAGGCAAGCACAATCAAGCACATATGTGACACAACTTGACACACCAACTTAGCATAGGCCTAAAACATAAATGAATCATGATAAAAGCCTCAAACCAAAGCCAAAACAACATTCAACATGTCTAGAACTAGTGTGCAAAATTTCACATCCATTGGATAAAGAACAAGCATTTCACAAACAATTGAAATTCAAGACAATTCAAAAGCTCAAACATGACCATCCAGAATCAAAAATCTCAATCAAATCAGAAATCAATCCAAAACTTCCAACAAAAATCATGAGCTTGAAAAAAACTCTAACATCCATAATTGGAATACCATAAGCTAGTACTACCATAAGCTTGAAAAAAATTCTAACATCCATAATTGGAATACATGCACACAAAGATCAAAAGAACTTTTAGTTGGTTGTAACGTGGCCAAAGTAAGGGTGAGATAAATCCTAAGGGGTACTAGGCTAAAATTCAAAGAGACAAAAGAGACTTGAAAGAAACTGCGGGAGTTGAATTTACAAAATATTGCATTCACTTCAACAACTCTATAGTAATGTTTTCATTCATATTTTTCTTCTCCTTTCTCTTTTTTTTTTCTTTTCATAAAGAGTATGCATTGACATGTATACGTCATTCTATTTTTTTTATTTCTTATTTTCTTTTTCTACCAACTTCTGAAATATTACAAACATAATTATTCAACCCCACACAACTCCAAACAAGACTCTTTCAACCTTTTGAATAGGGTGATAACATTGTTTTTTACTTCTCGATTTATAATGAGTTTTAAACAAAAAAAAGAATAATAGGCTCAAGGGGGTTTCAAACAAGGAATGATATTATTTCAGGGTTGGCTTTTTGGCTAACTGGCTAAAAAAAAAAACAAAACTGCCTTTATCATATCAGTGTGCACCAGTAAACAACAACATCAACAAGAGTCAATTCAAGTTCTAGAGACTAACAGACATGAGTGAATCACACAAGAAAGAAAGAGATGGATTTTTGTATGTTATCCATATAAGGCTCAAAATTTCACAAGGTTAATTGATCTACCACAAATGATGTACAATTTAGAGTTTAGTCCTATCTATCATACTAAAAATGCATAGCAAAATTTTTATATCACACCACAAGACTTTAGCCAAGGGAACTAAAAAAAATACTCATAATTGTAACTCAAAAACCAAAGGAAAAAGCATGCAATTTTTTCTTAAGTAAGCAAACAAAAACCAAAACAGAGAAAAACTGAAAACAAAACAAAGAAAACAAAACAAATAAATGGTTCCCTCCCCCACACTTAAAACATACATTGTCCTTAATGAAAAAGAATAAATATAAAATAAGAGTGAGAGAAAGGAAAGAACACACCCGAGGATTCAAGGCGGATAAATGATCACATAAGCAGCCTTTCCCAAAGAGAGCTCTTCTACAGTTTCTTCTTCCAAAGTTGGATTCTCATGGAGTAGCTTTGGGTAGTGCCCATTGACCTTCAAATTTTGATTAATGCATTTTCCTTGTATTCCAGGATCAAAGAAGAATCTTCGATAAGTAAAAGTGTTGAATGGGCACGTGAAAGTGATCTCCTTTTTTACAGCATCAAGAATCAAAGGATTACGGGGCTGCCTCACTACTTTTGTTTCATCTTTAAGTGAGATCCTATGCATGCATATGGATGGGCTAATATTACGAGTGTCAGCCAAGATCCATCCAATTCTCTTCTTATGTTTCTGATTAAATTGAAGCTTTGATGAATAATATGAATCCTCAAGAAGTGGTTTAGGCTCTAAAGAAGGTGGTTGTTCAATGAATGATATGTTTGGGGAAGCTAGGATGTCAAAAGCTTCAGTTACATAAACAACTTCATTTACACTATCACTCTGCAAGGCAACATCAATCTCAGCACAAACAGCACAAAGGTTAGTGTTAGTATAACCATCACATGAGTAAGTATCATCAAAACTAGAAAAAGTTAGAAAATCAGCTGAAAACAAATCAGAATAAGCTTCATCAACAACTTCAGAAAGCAACTCTATTTGAAAAACATAATGCTCTTCCTCGTCAATCTTCTTATTTTTCAGTACACTTTGTGGGAAAGGGATTAGTGATACATACTTTTTTCATCCTCAACAACAATAGAAGATTCAGGTTTATTTTCAAGTGTTACACTAACAATTTTTTTTATTTTTTTATGGGGTTGGTTCTGTAACTTTTTCGGATCTCAAGGAAATTGCACTCACATTAGGGCCTTTTGGATTAAATACTATTTGGACAGGTAGTTCATTTGATCCTTGAGCTTGTTGCATGGCATTCATTTAAGTGGAAAGTTGTCCAATTTGTGTTTGCAAAGTCTGAATACTATAATTTGTCCGCTGCTGAAATTGGAGACTATTTACAACCATTTGCTTGACAACTTCCTCTAGTGAAGGTTCAAAAGGTGAAGATGTGGTTACTTGTGGAGAGTTATATGGTGGTAATGGTGGAAGGGGTATCATCAATTGTTTCACTAAAGAGGTAAGTTCATCAATTCTGGTTTCTAGAGCTTTGTTGGAAGAAGAAACCTGAATCTCATTCACACTTTTTGCTTGGACCACAAAATTATCCCTTGTTGTGAACTGTTGGGAGTTAAGTGACATGTTCTCAATCAAGGATTTGGCAGAAACTGGAGTCTTATCAACAAGTGCTCCACCACTAACAGCATCTAAAATGCTTCTTTCCATTGGTAGAAATCCCTCATAAAAGTATTGTATTAGCAATTGTTCAGAAATCTGGTGGTGAGGACAACTCGGCACTAACTGTTTGAATCTCTCCCAATATTCGGTCATTGATTCCATGTCAACCTGTCTAATACCACATATTTCTTTTCTGATTGAAGAAGCTCTTGAAGCAGGGAAAAATCTTTCTAAGAAGATTTTCTTCATATTATTCCAACTTGTAATAGAATTTGGCTCAAGATAATATAACCAATCTTTTGCAGCACCTTGTAGTGAGAATGGAAATGTTATAAGCTTGACATGATCTTCTGTAATTCCTTGAGGCCCCAATGGTGTAGAACACATATCCTGAAATTTTTTTAGATGCCTATGCGGATCCTCACCTGCAAGACCACTAAACCTTGGCAACAAGTGTATTAAACCAAATTTCAATTCGAAAGGTACAACAACAACATGATATTCAATATCTAAAGCATTATAATTAACATCAGGGGCAACAATTTCTCTCAGAGTTCTTTGGGCAGTCATGTTAAACTCAATAGAAAAAAAATCAACAAACAATGAGAAAACACTAAACTAATTCAGCAATGCAACAACAAATAGAAAAATACCGATAATATCCCTATTAAGAAAAAACAATTAAAATACGGAAAAAAACTATTAAAATAAAAGGAAAAAAAAATACAAAAACATGAAAATTGATCTAATAACGTCAATTAAGAATTTTGAGAATTTTTTCGGAACTTTCTGAAACTATCAAAACAGAAACAAAATCATAAAAAATAGGAAAATAAGGAATTTCAGATTTTAGGACGACATCCACTATTTAATTCCTAAATAGAGGCTTTTGATCTTTGATTTTTTCCTAGTGAATCGACAAAAAATAGGAATAATTTGAGACAATTTTCCTAAAAACAATTTTTTTTATCCTAAAACACGAAAAGATCATAACGCAAGAAAGTTAGGGCAAAAAATGCTAAAACAGAACACATATGACTATAAGAATAGTTAGACTATTATAATGGTTAAAATCTACAAGAGTCCCCGGAAACGGCGCCAATTTGATCCGCTGTCGCACACGGGTCAGAAACGAGTAATAAAATATAGTAAATGGGAAGCGACACCTCGAGTATCGTATCGTAAGGACTCTTGGAAAATTAACCAAATAAGAAAATAAAATAGGGGGTTTCAATTCGATTAAGAATAAGTGATTATAAAAAGTGATTATAAAAAGTGATTATGAAATAAGTCAATCTATTGGTTTGGTTTCCTAACTTATCATTGGTTAATATAATTTTCATGCCCTAACGGATTCTAATCCCTTTTTTATTACAGTAACAATAACAAGCGCATTGATACTAATATATGATATGTGTTCCTAATTTCTGAATTAAGAAAACAGGTTAAGCACACACGAATTAAGAAAACGTGATTATGGAACATATATTAATCAAAATTAATCAACACATATTATATAGAACTTGAATAAAACATACAAGACAAAGAACAAAATATTGAAAGGGAAAAGACATTTGATTGAAAATTAAGAAACCTCAAAGTATCATCGGAAACCAATTACAACATATCAACCTTGTGAATTTTAGCTCTCCATGTAATCTTCTAAGCAATATTATATCATCAAAATTAAGAATAAGATTATTATAGTAGTGAAATACCTAATATAATAAAAGGTAAATTCGGGTCCTTATGGGGTCCGACCCGAAAATTATAAAAACTGACCCAAACTAACTATTTTAATTAAGTCTGGAATTTCAACGAATTATTCGATCCTCCTTCACTTCGAATCAGCTTTTGACTTCAACATTAAACTTGTATATCTTTCTCTTATCTTTCCAACACATATTATAATGCATCAATATGATTCTCGTAGCTTAAGTTATGGTCTTTATAGTAACAAGGTATCAAATAACTGTTTATGCTGAAAATAAAGTACGAAAATAAAATAAAAGCAAAAATAAACTTAAATATAAAAATACACTAAAATAGTAAAAATAATAGAATAAACTATAGAAATGCCTAAGTACAATTATAGAAGAATGTGCATCAAAATGCACTGATCATCTATGTACTATTAACCTTTATCTAAAGCTATATGGGATGATCAGGTGCTGAAGAACTTCAAGTCACCGTCGCCCGTGTCTTTCAATAATAAAACTGATCCACAAGAGCATATTATTGCCATTAATAATCAGATGGTCATAATAGGGGCTTTTGATTCACTCAAATGTAAGCTCATCGTAGAGACCTTTAAAGAGGGCGCCTTGAGGTGGTATATGATTCTACCCAGGTTCTCGATCATCAGCTACCAAGACTTAACCAAGAAAATGGTACATCACATTTTGATAAGTAAGCATAGGAAAATATCAACTACCAATATATTTAACATCTAACAAGGGAACACGGAGTCTGTCCGAGAATATATGGAAAGATTCAATGAGTAAATAATTAAGGTATCTCATCCTAACCAAGAAATGTTTGTCGGAGCATTTCAGCACAACCTGAAAGTCAGGCAGTTCAACAAATCTTTAGCATAAAAGCCCACGTCTAACATGGATGAGATTATCACCCGAGCAGAATGTTACATCAAAGCAGAGGAGAGTAACATGGAGAAAAGATCCTGAGATGCAAAAGAAAAAGTGCAGACCAAGGAAGAAGGAGTTGGGCATAGGAAAAAAATACTTTAAGCCGGGATCCAGAGATCAGCCAATAGCAAGACCATCCCGACGGCCGTTTGAAAAAGAGAATGAGTACACACCACTGAACTCTAGACGTGAAGATATATTTAAATAAGTTTATCACCTCAAGTTGCTTCCCAGAACGTTACGCCCCAAAAGGGGTACATACTGTGATGGGAAAAGACGAAAATGTATGATATGCATACCATAGACTTCGAGGACACCAGACATAAAATTGTCATCAGTTGAAGAAAAAAATTGAGATCTTAATCCAGAGAGGTCGGCTATTATCGTATGTTAAAGATATGGGAGGTCATCCCGGAAAGAGAAATCCTCCCCGAGAGAACCCAAGTTCAGAAAATCCTACACAGAAGAAAGGAAAGAATGCATAAGAAGTTCGCGAAGGCAGGATAACCCGTCATACATTAAATATGACAACAAGGGGATTTCCGGGAGGAGGAGAGACTAGTTCGTCTAGGAAAAGGTACGCTCAATCAGTGATGCACATCAAACAAAAATTGCCTTCAGAGGGGAGAAAGGATTTGATTGTGATCAGTTTTTCCAGAAAAGACCCAGAAGGAGTGTTGGCTCACGAAAATGATCCCATGGTGATTAAAGTGTAGATCCGTGACTAGAGTGTAAAGCAAGTCTTGGTATACCTCGGAAGCTTAGTTGATGTCTTTATATTGGGATGCATTCAAAGGAATGAATTTCGATACCACCGAGTTACTACCATTCAAGGGTACTTTGGTAGGATTCTATGGAGAACATGTAAAAGTGCTAGAGAATCTACCCATAATGACCACCTTTAGCAGTAAAGACCATGCGAAAAGTATATAGGTAAGATATCTAATTGTCAATGATGCGTCCCCATATAAAATTATTATTGGCATGCCCTTATTCAATGCTCCGGAAGCGGCGATGTCCACCCTATATCTTACATTAAAGTATCCTCTAGAAGATGGTCGGGTTGGAATAGTGAAAGGTGGTCAGGGAATAGACAATAATTGTTATAAACATAGTCTAAGACTTAAGAGAAGGAGTTATGTTGATGAACTAATCAAGGGTGATCGGTTAAAAGTAAATTTAATCAATATCGATATGAGATAAGGGCTATCAAAAAATCAGCTCACAAATAAGGAGAATACAAGAAAGGTGCAGAATAGCAGCCGATCAGTTCACCCAACTCAAATTGGAGCTAGTCACATATTGGAGGATGAAGATAAATGGACCAGAGTCAATCTAAACATAAGGAGTCACCCTCTCATACATGACCTCTTAAGCACACCATAGAGGTTCTGTAAACAGGTGTTGTAAATTTCGGGCTCACTATTCGTGACGGTCAGTCAAACAAAGTTTCTAGTAGGGATTATCAATCACTTCATTAGATGGGAAGCATCAGAGGCAACAAACAAAAATTTATTTTCCATAGTAAGCAGGGGGAAAGGTAGGATAAAAAAGATATGGACCGGAAACATCATGCCGACTTGCGGACGACATACTCTGAGTGATGGAATCAACTTGGTGGGCCTGTATAACATGCCAACCACAAAAAGAATTACCGAGAATTTTGACACAAAGGTCTCGCAAAGAGGATGTAATAAAGAAAGTCTGATGATAATGAAGGTGGTCGACTTCAGGAAGAAAGATGAGCTATGTAATAAATATCATAAAAAAATTATGGGAATGCACTCTTTTCCCTTGCATGTGCAAGGGTTTTTAACGAGGCACCCATGGTTAAAGAAATGTATTATGTAAAGCATGTAATATAGGTCCTAGAACATAATTGACTTTAGTCGGAAATTTTTTAATAGAACCTCTGGCCTAACTGAAGCCCCAACGAAATTGAAGCCTCTGGCATAATCGGCTTTGGTCGGGTAACATTTAATGAAACCTCTGGCCTAACTGAATCCCAAGAAAAACTGAAGCCTCAAGTATAGTCGGCTTCGGCCGGATAACGTTTAATAAAACCTTTGGCATAAATAAAGCCCAAGAGAAATTGTAGCCTCTGGAATAATCGACTCTGGCTAGGTAACATTTAATAAACCTTTGGCCTAACTGAAGCCCAAGAAAAATTGAAGCCTCTGGCATAATTGTCTTCGTCCGGGTAATGTTTAATAAAACCTATGGCCTAAATGAAGCTCAAGAGAAATTGAAGCCTTTGGCATAATCGGCTTCGGTCGGGTAACCTTTAATAAAATCTCTGGCCTAATTGAAGCCCAAGTGAAATTGAAGCCTCTGGCTCAATCGAATTCGGTCGGGTAACGTTTAATAAAATATCTGGCCTAACTGAAGTCCAAGAAAAATTTAAGCGTATGGAATATCGACTTCATTCGGGTAACTTTTAATAAAACCTCTAGCCTAACTGAAGCCCAAGCAAAATTGAAGCCTCTGACATAATCGGTTTCATGGGCTACACAAAGTCGAAATCTATGACTTAAAACGGTGTGGTTAACTTATCAAATACCGAACGTATGACATGGTCTCTTTAGAACTAGTCGGTTTATGTCTAAGAACTTATAAAATTCTTCAAAAACATAAAGGCTCGACTCACTAGGGCTTTCAAACCTACGCAGTACAAGTTTTTCGGCCCAAAACAAGTTGATTTGCTCGAAATCGGCTAATTTATCTAGGATTCGGGTGAACAAATACATGGTCACCTATGAGATAAAACACTCGTAGGCCATCACAATTTTAATTTAAATAGGCGTGGAGATTGTAAAGGTATCATGATGATTAACTGAACCTAACCAGGGTTCTCTGAACCCTCCATATCTAAAATCCACCAAGTTATGGAACATCAACAAGAACCCACTAGGAATCCTCGATTTCTTTGATCAACTTCATTATAGACTATTCACTCTTTTATGTGACCAAAATTTTACTATCGTTCTCGGAAGGTCCCACATCACAATCCCGACAGGGTCCTTCGAAGTCCTAGAAATCATAAGTCATTGTAGGGAGAAATTTTGGTCATGCTCGGCAAGGTCAGGGACCGTTAGTCTAAAATTTACAAGTAATCCATAACATACACACAAGCCCCTTTTAAATCTCCTACTAGTTTGTTAAAGTATAAATACGTAAATTATCCCCTAAAAAGCTTTGGAAAAAGTCATGCATTCATCAAAACTTTTTAAACACTCAGAACTTTTGTAAAAACCATCTCAGAAAAACAATTGTAAAGATAAGGGCAATCAGTAAATGTTGAACAAAATATGAAACATCATGGTACAAGTCATAATAGGGTCCGGATGCAAAATGAAAAGGAAAAATCAATATTCCTCAAAACATTACAAAATGAGCGATAAAAAACCAATCTTCGTATTTATTCTCACCCCCGACTTTGGGGTTACTAACATCAGTATGGTCTTCTAGGATCGAATTGTAAGTGGGGGAGGACTCGACTTCTTCTATATCCACAAGATGGCCATTTCCAACAACTTTAAATAAGTTCATCTCGGTAATTCAAGATCGGGATAGAGACATAAGGCTTGAGCCTTTGGCCTATTTAAGGTAGTATCACCTGCGTTAAGGACGTCGATTTGAGATTTCTGCAAAGAGCTTTGCAATTGGACGTTTGAATCTTGAAGTGATTTCATTTTCTCTGACTGCTTGCTGACAGTGGATTTCATTTTCTCTGACTGCTTGCTGATAATCGATTTAAACTCCTGATTTATAGCCTCCAATTTCTCCCTCCTGGTTTTCTCCTCTAATAAATGCTTCTCCAGGTTGGATAATCTAACCGCTTGCACTCTCTATTGATCCTTTAGAGGATTGATTTCTTGGTTCAATTTTATCTTGTTCTGTTTGCAATCATCCCCAGCCTCAAATTGCCTGCGGGTTAAGACAACACCTATCATTAGATAAGAACTGATGTTTTAGGTCATTTTATGCCGCCCTATGGTATTTACCTTATTTATATCCTCTATGGCATTCAGATGATCATAAAGGAACTTCAACCCATCAAACTTATTGCTCTAAAACTTGAATTCATTGGATGATCTGTTTTGGTCACTCCCACAGGTCTCACACATTAAAGATGAAATTTCCCAATAAGCCATGTAGACTTCATCACTCATCAGAGTTTTCACATTCTTTGGAGAACTCAGATGAAAATGATTCGGTGGTAAAAGAGTCGAAGGTTGGGATTCCGAGACATTGCAAATTGCCTTGTTTGGGACTACCTGTCTTTTCTTCAGTAGTCGGGTTTCTAAACCAGACAAGTCTGATTTAGCAGAATTTTGGCCATCCACTCTCCTCGCCGCTCGACTTCAAACATCAGATCTTCTATTCCTTCACAGATATGTCAGACATTTTTTCTGAAGGAAAAATGAGAAAAAGTTAACGGAATGCAGGATGGTATCCCAAGTATTACGCAAAATAAATAAATAATCATTACCCAAGAAAGAAATAATTTTCTCTTCGGGTAGAGATAATAGATCCCGAACCTTCATCATACAGAAGGAATTTAAGATCACCAAAGATCTAACCTCTTGATCGTTTAATTTGTCAAAATCGAACCTGGATACCGAAAGAGGATTCCCGATACAGTAGATAGAGAAATGATAAGACTCGTCTAGCGCGTATATTACTTGAGGACATATCGGTCCACACCTAATACGTAGAAATTAGTCTTTGAAACCTTTATAGTTAGTGGTGTAAGCTTGGAGAAAACTCTTACCGGGAAGTCCACTAATGGTCCCCCATTCACCCTTCTCAACACCTTTGATTTCAAAAAAGGAGAAAAATAATCCTATGGTGGGCTATATATCGATGACCTCACATAATATTTCAAAATCCTTGATAAACCCCAACTATTGGGACGAAGTTGAGAAGGGGCAACATTTAGGGTTTTTATTAGATCAGATTCAAAATCGGTAAAGTGAAGGTGGATCTTAAAATCTTCCAATACTCCGACATAGAAATGAAAATATTCATCGTTAACTCCCCTAGGTTGAGCTATGCAAACACATTCCCCTGGAATGCAGGGTTCTAGAATAACATCTTCTTCATTACCAGTAGAAGAGACATTCTTCAAATATCACAATTTAGCTATCTCCATCTTGTTTATGGAGCTATTATCGTAACTCTCTGCTTCTTAATCAAATGATTCCACAATATCCATCAACACCTCTACGAATGAACCTGATGAAGAAGAGTTAGAATCAGACGCTAAAAGAGGCGGAAATATCGCCTTAAGCCTCCTTTACAATACGATCAAAGTCAGCCTGGGTTAAAGTATTTATACATCCTCTCACATAAAAATCCCAAAATCTTTTATTTCACGGGCACTCAAGGTTCTTAATGCTTTTGTATTCTCGTCACATGTATTAATAATAGTCATTGAATAAAAGAATCTGAAAGCGAAAAGAGAGTATACATGGTCTTGAAGAACGAACGAGAATACTGAAAGTTGCTTTAGAGAGAGAAAGACTTTTTCCAACGAATGATAAACCAGAAGACAAAGAGATGGTTTTAATTAGGAAGAAAGCTTATTAAAAGGATTTAAATAGTATGGAACACTTCAGATCATTGAGAGGGAGCAAATTCCCATAAAAAATAATCATTACTAAGGAAGGAGAAAATCTGATGAAGTTACGTTATCATGATTAAAGACACATCATCACAAACAAGCATTACGACATAAGTGGATTTGAGAGAACAAGTCGAATTCAATGAAAAGGCCAGAATGTCACTTGAAAGGTCATAAGAAACATTTACATGGTGATACATTATGACAATGAGCTATAATTAGTAAAGAGGCGGATATGACATGGCAATTATAAGGGCGGTGAACATTATTGATAGATAAATTTATGAAGGATATAGAGAGTCATGCAAATGGGGAAGAGAGAGAGAGATGAAAACCTATAAATAAGAGGATGTTTGGAGGGAAAAAGTACAGGCAAAAATGAGACAAACACACATAACAGACACCCCAACCATTCATTTTAGGCTCTCATTGACTTAAAACAAGGAGGTCAACCTTTTGATGTTTTTAGCAAGAACACCATGGCAACAGATAACGGGACAAAGTTCACATATAAGAAATTTAGAGAGTTGATGGGAGACTTAAGAGTAACCTAATATTTCACCTCAGTAGAACACCTTTAGACTAATGGCTAAGTTAAATCAACAAATTAGTCCTGCTATAAGGCCTAAGGCGAAGGTTAGATGGCACCAAAGGAAGTCGGTCAAAAAATTTCCCCACGTCCTCTGAGCGTATCGTACCACACCATATTCTTTTACGAAGAATAACATTTTTTGACTAACTTACACATCCAAAGCAATTATTCATGTTGAAACAAGAGAATTGAGCGAGAGAACTTCACACCACACACCCTAGAAATTAGTGATGAATAGCTTATAGAAGAATTGGATCTCTTAGAAGAAAAGAATTATGAATCTATGTGGTTTCATGTATAACATTGAAATATGAAGATTTGATGATGAGAATAATGATTAAAGTTGGTGGCAATAGCTTTCAACTCCTTTATGATGGTGACCTAACTAGAGAAGCATCTCACACCTTATAAACAAAAAGAGACTCAATATTATAGTGCTTATATGATCATAAACATCCAAGAAAGAATCTTTAAGCCTCATATAAAGTGTAAAAGATCACTAAGTCGTGTTTGTCTATTTGTCTGAGTGACCCGAGTTTCTTAAAAGTAAGGAAGTAACATGTGGAACATTGTTTTGTAGGCCATTGATCAAAGAAACTATCTTAAAGAAGAACATGCTTTTGATGATGATAACTAGTCCTTAGTGATAACAACTATAGTCAAGCATAAAGCAGTTAAAGATGCAACCAGAACATTAAGGTTGATAAGTCCTATTCTCTGATGATTGCATATAAATAGAATATAAATCAAGACCCATCTTAAGCTCAAGAAAGTGTTTAGAAGTATGAAGCATCTGATAAGTCTTAAAGTATAAGAAAGCCTGCCTCGATACTTTTGAGCAGATATACACTATAAAAGTATAAGGGAATTCTCATCAAATGCATGGATAATCACACACACAAATAAAAATAATTTAAAAGTTAATTGTATCAATAAAACATATCTAAAAATTCCTTGAAGTCGTGCAAGATAATTCGGGAACTGTCAAAAAAGTTGTGGGCAGGTTTTTGTTCTTTCATCATTTACCTTTTTGAATTTTGTTTTCTCTGCTGCTTAATTCTAAATTATTTCTAAAATCTTTCAAACTCTGATTTTTGATCCAATTTTTTTTTTCAAACCTAAGTTTTTCTAAAACACACAATTCACCCATTTCTTGTGTGTCAAGTCACATGTCCATCAAGTAGCATCAGAGCCAAACTTCTGTTTAAGGACTAACCATTTCAGAAGGAAGAAGGCTTCCAACACACTTTCAAATGGATCTTTTCTAAATACACCATCGCCTTTTAATGGGAGTAGATTTGAAATATGAAAAGTTAGGTTTAGAATTTTTATTCAAAGTATAAATCATGAATTATGAGAAACTATAATCAATACTTCGTTTATCCCTACTTATCAAGTAGATGAAAAAGCAATTGATAAACTAGATTCTCTTTGGAACAAAGAAGAAAAGAGAAATTTTGAAACATATTTCAAAACCAAGAGTTTATAGTAATGTCTATAGATGATATTCAATTTTTCTATGTTCACCGTTGCAAAACCGCCAAGGAAATGTGAAATGCTCTTGAAATGATATATAAAGTTTTTCCAAGTATCAAGCAAGGAGAGATGGACACACGAGGTGAAGAAGATGAACATACATCCTTTAAATGTTTTTCAAAGTTTAGAAGTATTAGAAATTATATTAGAATGTTTGTCGCTAACCAATGTCTAAGAGTTAAGAATTGAAAGTTTAATCAAATCCTTAAATCAAAAGATGGAAGCCTTCACGAGTTTAAGGAAAAATAAAGAAAGAATTAAATCATAGAGAAATTGAACAAACTAGTTCAGCTACTTAAAGATGAAAGAGCAAGCCTAAAAAGGGAAGAATCATCAACTTCATCAAAATCTTATCAGACGAGTTTGATGTAATCCTTTGAAAGAACATACTCAATAGTTGAACGATCTTCAGAAGATTTAACGTCGAATAAAGGAACCTCATGTTTAAGAAGTTGTGAAAAAGAATCTTCTAGTGGCATATTTGATAGAAGAAAAGAATGAGAGAAATCAACCTCGAGGAGAACTATAAAAGAATCTTCTTCCAACGAAGAAGATGAAGTTTTTTTTAAGGGCATCCTACAAGGAAGATAATGTTGAGGTAACTAAACCCTCATATAATAAATTGTTTAGAGTTAGTGCTGAGTTGGTTAAAGAGAAGATACATTTAGAAAATGTAATATAGATCTTAAGGAATGTTTAAGTTCTCTTGAAGAAAGTAACAAATCGTTTAAGTTTGAAATAACTAAAATCAGAAACTCAAGAGAAATCTGTGAGACCTGTATCTCCATGAAAAATGAAGTAATTTATATGAAACCCTAGGTAAGTTTACCTAAGGGAAAGAAAATCTTGACTTGATCCTATCAAGTCAAAGATCTTCCTTAAATAAGAATGGACTAGGGTTCAAAAAGATAGAAAATCTAGTAAAGGTCACAAGAAAAAGAACCGTCCAGTTTATAAATGCACACACTACAAAAGATTTGGCCATTTAGAGCCTTTCTATTATTACAAATTGAAAAGGTTTAAATGAGATAACCTTAGACCTTCTGGAAGAACTAATGCAACTAGACCCAAGAAAATATGGGTACAAAAGATGAAACCTTAATATTTTGTAGGTACGCTTTGTAGCTCAAAGATTTAATGATAATAAACGAGGTTATGCAAAGCAAGAGGTATAGTCTTAAGTATACAGTAAGTCTATGATCCAAGAAGGGTCATTAAAGGCCAATAGGCTTTGGTCTTCGCACGACCTCATATCTTGTTCCCTCAAACCAAGTTCGGTAAATATTCCAAAGTAGATCAAATTGCAAGAACTTCCATCATCCACAAATACCCCTGAGACAGAATGATTGGCGAGGGTGACAATGATCACTAGTGTAAAAGCACACTGAGAATTCTATCCACCTTTTCATGATCTTGAAACCCTAGTATTGGTCTATCTCTTGGAGCTTTTTGCTTAAGGATGTGGATTCATCATATCCTAGAAGAGGAAACTTAGTTTGACCGAACAAATCTTCGCATATCGTGTCTATGGAGAAAGTTGACGAATAACTTGATCTGGAGAATTTTGAGACTGCTTCCATCTGAGTGTATCAGTCGAATTGGTTGAGATTTAAATTGGAGGAAATCTGATTGAACCATAAGAGATATGATTAAATCAAAAATCTGATTGTGGAAATTCGTAGGAATCAACAATCGATTCCCATAGACGATGTCAATGTTCTATTTTGGAACTAGAATTTTTGGTGCAGGTATTCACGGTGGTGATGCACGTAGCTCTGGCGTGGTAGCACGGTGATGCACGTTGCTCTAGTGCAGTTGCACAGGGTGAACCTACAAGGTTTATCAGAGTCTATCCTAGATCCATTGTGGGGCTTCCCGCATCTTCCACACTTCGAGCTCATTAAGGCCAAATCATGAGGGGGTGCGTTGGACTTTCCGTCTTAATTGCGGTTCGCCCCTAGTCACCTTAATTGCGATACTTTGGCTTGTCTTCATTGCAGCCCCTAACACCTTCATTGTGTTGGCTTTGAAGGGGGTGAATTTAATTCCACATTGCTTAAAGATATGACATGTATTGTATTTATAAGAGGGGTCAATCTTCACCTTACAAGCCGATTTTATTGGGATGAGTTAGACTCAACCCAAATTTTGAGACTCCAAAATTTGTTTTTGAGTAATAGATATTAGAGCGAACTACAAGAAAAATCATATATTTTTCCGCACAAGTGATAGTATTTATATAGTGGTCAAAATTGAATATTCCTTGCTTTGGGGTCGGGGCCGACCCATAACACCTTTTCTTAACTTGCAAACAAAATTTAAGAAAGATATGATCAATGATCAAAGAAATTATCCTCCACATTGTATATTTATTAATATATTATGTTGTTGTTTTAGTCATGTTGATGACTCTTAAGAATTTTTAAGAAGAAATGTTCAAATAAATGTATTATTGTCACGTCTAATAAATATTTTTTAGTTTTGTGAGTAACTTCTTATGTCAGATGTGGTATGTTATTTATTGTATATATGTCTTTAAAGTTACAAAAGTTCAAGTGTTTTCACATTACTTTATAAAAGAACAAGTTTTAAATTAATTTTGATTATAATAAGGGTTTCTTTTTTCATGAGTGTAGCCGTAAGTCTACCCTTGATATTCTTGTAACACTAGTGCGTGCGAGTTTCAACCTAGCACATTTCAAAATATTCATTTATTTGTTTGTATTAGTCAATAGGTGAATAGAAAAATAAGAAAAATGTGAAAAAGAAAAAGAAACAGGGAGGGCCTATAGAGGGCGCAGCCCACAAGCAAAATACTACCTAACTCTCACAAGATTAGAGTCTTACCTACTTACTTTCAAATCACCCCACCAATGAATGAATACCTGTTACAATCGATCACTTTCATGTTATTAATTCAGAGCAAAAGTGGCTGAGCAAGAGCTATACTTCCAGGGCAATCAATGCATTATGGTCAACAATGAACAATGCGATTCTTTCTATATCATGGAAAATTGCCGTTATATTTTTAAGTTTCCATTGCATGACTAATATGTATAATACGTACGGCCGGTGAACTTTTTTTGTGTTATAAAGAGCAAGTTATAAGCACTTTTGAACTCTGATTTGATGAGTAGTAGTGCCTCCTCCACCCAAAGTATTAAATGTCTTTTTTTTTACCCATATTAAAAAATTAATAATTATTATTACTTTTTAAGTCATGATTATTTTTTTATTTTAATTTTTTATTAATTTATTTGATTTTTCTTTTTCATTAATAAATAACTATAATGGTACATCAATATTACTTTGAACTTTTAAATGAATTTAAAAAAAATACTTTTTTTCTTCTAAAAAGTGACATTTAAAAAGAAACATAGAGAGTAACTTGACATCTCTAATTATATTTAGCACCTGATATTTTCATATTGTCAAAACTGTCCCTAACAAAAATTTGAATGAAATTTACATTTAAATTTTCAATAAAGCAAAATGAAATTTTTGGTACGTACAAAATTTCAAATAGTATATTATAAATTTTTGATAAACTAAAAATTTCATAATTTTCGATATATTATAAATAATTCCGGAAATTTAAAATTTACATAGTGATACTGGAAATTTCAACCCTAATGAAATTTCCGATAATATTATTTGTGTGATATTATAAACGATAAGGATATTGTTGACAATTTTGGATGGTTGTGATTGTATCGACAGTTTTTGTATCTATGCTGAAAATTTTAAAATTTCTGATAAATAACCAAGTGTTTATAACCACCGAAAATTTTAAAATTTCCCATAAATCAAAAGGGATTTTATACCGAAAATTTTGAAATTTTCGATAAAATACTAAACCTTAAGGCCGGCAATTTTGGAATTTCAGGTACAAAATCCCAATAATAAATTCGTAACAAATTTATTATTGTTGAAATTTCCGATAGTTGATTCGAAATTTCTGATATCCCTCCAGAATTTTTAAAATTCCACTTTAATACTATAAATTTAGGAAATTGGTGAAATAATTTTACCAATACAATACAATGTTATCTTTTCATACATCTTGGGATGTGCCAGATTTAATTGTGGGGATGGATGAAGAATTCTCCCCATCCAATGGGGTTAGGCCAAAAATCTGCAACAAAAACATAGATCATTATCATTTTTTTTGAAATATGTCAAAAAGGTTTTTTAATTACTTCATCGGAATAAAAAGAAAAAAATTTCACATTTCAATTTTAATTCTTTTAACTTCTTATTTTTTAGTAATGATCCTCTTAATCTTTATCGACCACACTTTTGATTCATTCCATTAATCTTTACCTGCCATACTCGTTGTAATGGTAGTGTTGTAAATATGTGAACATCACATGTCATGTGATTTTTTTTATCATTTTATATTATTAATATTGATTAGTATATAACGACAACCAATCTATTGTTAATTAAGCCGCTCAGATGAACATTATACTTAAACCCATAAATGTTAGGAACTCCGTAACTAATCCGTGACTAATTTGTAGCAAATTTTCTAAATTCTTCAACTTTTTTTCATCCTAAAAAGGTATTTATGACTTAGACTAATTTTTTCATAAATTTTTCCATACAAGTTTATCACTTTTTAATAATCTCTTCCACAAAAATTGATTTTTTTTTATGTGGGATGAACATATAATTGAATTTTGAGTTAATATTTTGTAGAGATTTCTTGAATAACACATAATGGATATGCAAAATTTTGTGGTATTTCTAACTAGTTTCAATTTATTTTGATTTTTTGATTGAGACACATATAAATGAATTCAAGTTTAATTCATTCCACATAAAAAAAAACTCCAGTTTTTATTATATATGAATTGACTTAATTTTGACCCCGTTATCCACCGATATATTATTTTTAGAAAGATTTTGTTTGATTGTGAATTTCGCATAATATATTGGGAAAAAATCATATATGGATCATATGTAATTTTATTTTAGAGTATCCATGATTTATTTTGTTCATGAATTTACATGATTTATTTGGAAATATTAATTTTCTAGATTTTGTGCAAAATATTTTTGAAATATTTATTTTTATGCGCAATCTCATTAGGAATCGATCCTATTATCTTTTGTTCCTATTCTGCGTAATCTTATTGGGATTGGATCAAATTTGCAGAAGATTTGTTTTGAAACTATATTTTGTGTGATTTTTTTGGGATTGGATTGAATATGTTATGGACTTGTTTGTAAAAATCTAGTGGACTTGCTAGCCGAATTGGCTCTATATAAAGAGAGAAAAGTATGTTCATCACATGGACTTGGAGTGTATGTTTTGCTGATTAAGAAACAAAATGTATTTTGGTTGTGTTCAACTATATGCTATGTTATTTTCTGCTATTCTTTGAGAGGCAGAGTTGAGGTTTTCTTTTGTGAAATTTATGATGTTCTTATTGTCGAATACTTACAAACAGATTGAAGAGTGTTTGACTGAGTCATACCCTAAAATTTTCCCAATAATTTTCACTAGTTAATTGCATCTAGTTCATTTACATCATCATATTATGAGCATTTCATTTGGTCATTAGTTCTCATATACATTCATAAATCAAAGTCCAAAACAATGTATATACAAAGGAGTCAAAAGAAGAAAAGTCAACAGTTTGACTTATTCATCAGGTCATCAACATCTTTTTATCTTTGCATCATGCATTCATTCCCAATCATTTCCTTTATGTCCTTATCTCATTACCTATTTGTGTTTATTTAAAAGTCAAGATATCTAGTTAATATGAAACGTTTGCAAATCCATTACCCTAAGTCTCATTTATCCATTGCATTACATTTCCAACATAACCATTCACATATTTCTCATATCATGGTTTTCATTTTTTCCAATTATATTAATTACAATTCACTATACACCTTAGTATGATAATGCATTTTTATTTGTGTCACTCATTCCACTTATGTTCATTCATTCATTATTGTTTTATTATTGAAGAAGTTTCAATTACAAGTCACATTGAATTTGCAAAGGTAATTTTAAATCACAAAGTACTTTAATTTAATTTCAAAATTGAATAAAGTAAATTCTTACAAGAGTACCAAACATGGCATATTCAAGATTGTACAAAGCTTACAATTACAAAATTTTAGACTGAATCCAAAATTCTACATTGAACATAAGAACATTACAACCAAAATGATACATTTGTGCAAATTCCTAAACCTAAAAGCCGTGCTCCTTTGGTTTATCCTCAAAGCCCTAAAGCCACCTCCAAGCATGTAGGCTCAAATCAACAAGATAAAGGGATCCATTAGAATTTGATCACAACCACAATAATTGATTGATTCACTATACATCATAGGTTTCCAAAAGCAACAAAATGAAAGAAAGCAAGTCATGACGATTACAACATTGCGAAGGAAAACAAACTAATTTACATTTCATTAAGTTTTTCTTAAGGAAAATGTTTATCAAAAGATTTCATAGTAGTGAAAAAAATATAAAGAAGAATCATGAGTTGAGTTACCACAAACTACAGTAGTAAAAAAAAAAGAGAAGAAAAAATTCATTCACATTTCAAATTTTGCACATGGACCACTCGTGATTTCCTTCCATTCCACTCACCAAAATTCCAGAGAATCAGGGTTTTTTCACTCCCCAATGCTCATTGCAAAACTCATGGCATAACAAATTCAACCTTATCCCATTGAAAAAATTAAAACTCATACGTATACCAATTCACTCTCACATGTATTTCATTTTTCACTCATCACGATTGCTATAAATAATTCCCTTTACCATCACTCTGAACAAAAGAAAAAACCCTAAAATCTAAGCATCTCAAGCAATTTTTTCACCCTCTGCTAATCACCCACCCTAATCCCACTCAAAGCTCTCTCCTTAAAAAGTACTTAGAGCTTCACATTGAAGCTCTAAATAGTGAGCTAAAAATCCTACATTTCTCACTCGTATAAGACATACAGAGAAGCAAGGGAGTAGAAGAAGAGTCAAGAAGCAAAAATAATGAGCAAAAAATCACTACACACTGGAAATCGCACCGCCACGCCGGAGGTGGGGTAGCTTCGTCAGAGTTCGCTTTTGGTAGATTCTCTTTGTTTTTTATTTGCTTTTTGTTCGATTTACCTTCCCATATGCTAATTTTTACCAAAGCATATCTAATTTGATGAATATCTCATGGATTGAGGTTATGACTTCTTGGGGGTTAAGGTTTCTAGATTTGTGTGTTTGCTTTTGATTTTGATGTTTTTGGATATGGATTTGTGTTTAAGATGAAGTTTTAAGGGGTTGGGGTGTATTGTTTCTTGATTTTTAGTCAAATTGAGGGTTTCTGGATTTTGACCTCGAGAACATTCAAATGTTCTTGAGGTTTGTTCATAAAGTTCTTAGAAAAAGTTGAGTTTTGATCTGTTTTTGTTAAGAAAAGTTTAGGTTTGTGTGTTAGTAAGGAGAGAGAGTGAGCGAAAGGAAAAGGGAAGAGAGAGAAAAATAGATAGAAAATGAGAGAGGTCCAAACAGATTCTCACCTTTGTCCTCTCCCTATGTCCATGTGTTAGAGCCTACATGGCTCTCTCTAGGACACTTATTGCTTTGATCGGATGGTTGACTTGGGCCCCCTGTACATGGAGCCCAATCATAACTTGTGTGAACCTTCTTTTTCATTTGTTGATTATGGCTGACCCTTTGGGTCTTTTGATCCAAAGCGTTTGTGTGAGTCAAACAATTTGACACAACACGTAGGCCTTGGTGTTGATTGGGCTTTTCCCATTTTGGCCTTTTAACCATTCCTTCTCATTCTTGCACCCCAAGCCAGCCAAAGAAAATTTATGAGCATTTGCTGATAGGCCCAAGTTGTTTTTGTATTTGTTTGGTTTGCCCATATTTTATTTCTTTTCCCTTTTTTGTTTCATTTTCGCTTATTCATTATGTGCTTCATTCTTTTTATGGGCCTTGGGCCCAAATATTTTCACTATCACATAAGTCACCTCATGTTAATATTGCACCCCTTGATTATTTTTTTACTTGATTGATTAATTAGTTACAAAATAAAGTCAATCTTTCAAAATAAAAATGAAAGGCTTGATCAACAACAAGAAATTTTCAAAAAAAAATATTTCACTAACATTCCTTAATTTTAAAACCCCTTCAAAATTAAATCATTTCAAAAACCATTTTCAAACTAATGCGAATAAAATAATTGATCAACATCAAATTTCTTTTTTTTTTCACTTACTCAAAGCGCATTAAAAATATTTTCTCAAATAAAATCGGATGAAAAAGAACATAGGGGTACACACTCCTTCAAACCTCGAATAATCGTCCCCGAGGCACACTTCTTGGACTTACCAAATGTTCGTCTTCCATCATAAAACACCTACTCAAATTAGGATGAAAACGGACATAAGGGTTCACACTCCTTGAAACCTCGAATGATCGGTCCAGAGGCACATGTCTTGGTCTTACCGAGCATTCATCTTCCGCAAAAAAATCCCTTAATCGCTTGAATGAAAAAGGACATTGGGGTACACACTCCTTGAAACCCCGATTAATCGGCCCCGATGTACACATCTTGGACTTATCGAGTGTTCGTTATCCACCTAAAATATACTCAACCAATCAAATTATCTTTTCTCCTTAGCGCGGTGTCAAAACCTTTTCATAAACGAAAGATGCTTCATCCATTACGAGATGATGCAAACAATGCTTCGTTCCTACCATACGCAAGAAGTAAGAAAACTTTCCGCTCGAATGCGATGATAACATAACTCTATGAGATTCCAAGTTATGTTGTCCATTCTGACACGATGCCAATGTTCGCTTCTCTATGTTTTGGGTAGCAATCAATGTTTTCCACTTGAATTCGAACTAAGCATCCTTCTCTAAAATCGATCAATCAACAAAAATTTTCTACCCAGAACTACGTAGCCTTAAGTTCCCCATCGCACCCGGGGATACGTAGGAGCGAGATTCAACGTCTCGTCAAACACCCTAATAAAAAGCCTTATTTTTAGTCTTTTTCTGTTTTCAAACTTTTAATAACTAGAAGAAACAAACTAAAGGTAACATTCTATTCGCAAAGCTAACTAAATGGTCCCCGTTGAGTACAACGGATGTGAGGGGTGTTAATACTTTCCCCTCGCATAACCGACTACTGAAATTGAAATTGGTTGCGACGACCATTTTATTTTTCTTTGAGGGTTTTTATTAATATTTTCCATTTTATTTTATAATAAATAAACTTCAGTGCCGACTATGATATTATTTCGAGTGTGCGAGCGCTTGTTTTTTTCTTGTGCTGCGATAACTGGCGGTTATGGTTCCCTAAAGAGAGTCATGCCTAGTTTAGCTAGCTTTACGATGAATCTTAGCTTTTGTGCTATTTATTTTTATGTTTTTACACTTTCCTATTATCTTTCCTTGTTTTATACTCATTCATGTATATTCATCCGTGGGATTGGGATGACACTATGAGAAATCTCTATACCAAACTTCGAGAAAAAACATAGGTTATAATGGAAGTTGCATAGTGTTAGTCGCTAGGGTGCACACCTTGAATGGATAATATGAAGACTCCTCATAGAGTAGACCTCTTTGTGAATCTCTTCGTAAAATGGATTTCCTGTTGCATGATGTTGATCCACCTAAAGGTCCATGACTCTAGGGACCCCTTTAGGTCCAGTTTTCTTTTGGTAGTGGCGTAGTGTTATTACCCAAGGTGCACATATCTCTATGAACTGTAAAGAGGATGCCCTGTCCAATGTGTTGGTGGACACAAGGTCATCACTTAATGTATTGCCAAAGTCCACTCTCGCCAAACTTTCATATCAGGGGCCTCCCATGAGGCAGAGTGGAGTGGTAGTAAAAGCTTTTGATGGATCGCGCAAGACCGTGATCGGCGAATTAGACCTCCCGATCAAGATTGGACCTAGTGATTTCCAGATCACTTTCCAAGTTATGGATATACATTCTTCGTACAGCTGTTTACTTGGTAGACCATGGATTCACGAGGCAGACACCATGACATCCACCCTACACCAAAAGTTGAAGTTCGTCAAGAACAAGAAGTTAGTGGTGATAGGGGGAGAGAAGGCTCTCTTGGTCATCCATTTATCTTCCTTTTCCTACATTGATGCTGAGGATGAGGTTGCAACTCCATTCCAAGCCTTATCTATTGCTGAGCCTTCTAGGAAAGGACTTTCTTCATTTGTCTTCTACAATGACGCGAAGTTGGCCATCGTGCGTGGCGCAACTAATGGTTTGGGGAAAATGATAAAGATGGAAAATAATAAATCCTGGGCTGGTATATGGTATTCTTCCGGTGTTTCTAATGATCTTGGGCTGTTTCAGAGTGGAGGTTTCATCCACACCAATGGAGATCAAGAAGTTATTGCCATCATTGAAGAAGATGAAGAGGAAGACCTCGGCAACTTTGTCATACCTGGCGGGATCTGCAATAATTGGGTCGCTGTGGATGTTCCAACAGTTATCCATAAGTCAACGTAATATGTTCATTCCTGTTTAAAACCCTTCTCCCATGCCAAAAGGAGAAGTGAAGACATTGTTGGCATAATTTGTTAATACAATGATATTCATTCAAAAAATCACATGTTAAGTGTTTGTTTTTCAAATTATTTTTCATTTTTTGCTTTTCGCATGAAATTGGTGATCACCATAAAACCCTAAAAAAGAGAATAAAATCAATTTTTCATCTGCATAATGATTTACCTTGAATTCTGAAATCTCTTTTATACTCAAAATCATTATGCAGGTTTACCAAACCCATTGAACATAATGATCCAACACCATCTCCCAACTTTGAGTTCCCTGTATATGAGGCATAAGAAGATGATGTTGAAGAGATTCCTGATGAGATTACTCGTCTGCTTGAGTACGAGGAAAAGATCATTCAGCCACATCTTGAGAATCTGGAAACAGTCAACTTAGGGTCTAAAGATTGTATTCGTGAAGTGAAGATTGGGGCACTCCTTGAAGAGTCTGTTAAGAAGGGGTTGATTGAGTTGCTACGAGAATACGTCGAAGTCTTTGCCTTGTCGTATGAAGACATGCCTGATCTAGATACTGATATCGTGCAACATTTCTTGCCGCTGAAGCCTGAGTGTGTGCCTGTGAAGCAAAAGCTCAGAAGAACTCATCCTGATATGGCAGTGAAGATTAAAGAAGAAGTTCAGAAGCAAATTGATGCGGGGTTTCTGGTGACTTCTACATATCCTCAATGGGTGGCCAATATTGTGCTTGTACCTAAGAAAGACGGAAAAGTCCGAATGTGCGTGGATTACCGTGACTTGAATAAAGCTAGTCCAAAAGATGATTTTCCTCTACCACACATTGATATGTTGGTAGACAATACGGCTAAATTCAATGTCTTTTCATTTATGGAAGGATTTTCCGGTTATAATCAGGTTAAAATGGCACCCGAGGATATGGAGAAGACAACATTCATCACACCTTGGGGAACATTCTGTTATCGAGTGATGCCCTTCGGTTTGAAGAACGTCGGAGCCACGTATCAACGTGCTATGACTACCTTGTTTCATGACATGATGCACAAGGAGATCGAGGTGTATGTTGACGATATGATTGCAAAGTAGAAAATGGAAGTTGAACATGTAGAACACTTGTTGAAGCTTTTCCAGCGTTTAAGGAAGTACAAACTCCGCTTGAATCTGAACAAGTGTACATTTGGAGTCCGTTTCGGCAAGTTATTGGGCTTTATTGTCAGCGAGAGAGGTATTGAAGTTGATCCTGCCAAGGTCAAAGCAATACAAGAGATGCCTGCGCCCAAAACCGAGAAGCAAGTCCGAGGTTTTCTTGGTCGCTTGAATTACATCTCGAGATTTATATCCCACATGACTTCCACATGTGCGCCTATATTCAAGCTCCTTCGGAAAGATCAACGTTATGATTGGACCGAGGATTTCCAAAAGGCCTTTGACAGTATCAAAGAGTATTTGTCCGAGCCTCCGATTCTGTCTCCGCCTGTTGAAGGGAGACCGTTGATTATGTACTTGACGGTGCTTGATGACTCCATGGGTTGTGTCCTTGGTCAGCAAGATGAATCAGGAAAGAAAGAATATGCAATATACTACTTGAGTAAGAAGTTCACTGACTATGAGTCTCGGTACTTAATGCTTGAGAAGACATGCTGTGCTTTGGCTTGGGCTGCTAAGCGTTTACGCCAGTATATGTTGAATCATACAACTTGGTTGATATCCAAAATGGATCCGATCAAATATATCTTTGAGAAGCCTGCTTTAACTGGGAGAATTGCCCGTTGGCAGATGCTGTTATCTGAGTATGATATTGAGTATCGAGCTCAAAAAGCTATTAAAGGTAGTATCTTGGCTGACCATTTGGCGCATCAACCAATTAAAGATTATCAGTCCGTGCAATACGACTTCCCTGATGAGGAGATTCAGTATTTGAAAATGAAAGATTGTGATGAGCCTACGCTCGATGAAGGGTCATAGCCTGGTTCCCGATGGGGTATGGTGTTCGATGGCGCTGTCAATCAGTATAGAAATGGTATTGGGGCAGTGATTATTACTCCTCAAGGCACACATTTTCCTTTTATAACAAGGCTAACTTTCAAATGCACGAATAATATGGCGAAGTATGAGGCCTGTATTATGGGTTTGGAAGAATGTATTGATCTTAGGATCAAACATCTTGATGTTTATGGTGATTCGGCCCTTGTTGTTAATCAGATTAAGGGTGAATGGGAGACGAATCAGCCTGGTCTCATCCCATATAGAGATTATGCGAGGAGGATTTCAACTTTCTTTACTAAAGTGGACTTCCATCATATTCCTCGAGATGAGAATCGGATGGCGGATGCTCTCGCTACGCTTGCTTCAATGATTACTTTCAATTATTGGAATGAAGTCCCAAATATTACCGTGATGCGCTTGGATAGACCAGCTCACGTGTTTGTAGTTGAGGAGGTAAAAGATGATAAGCCATGGTATTATGATATCAAGTGCTTTCTCCAAAGTCAGACTTACCCGCCTGGGGCATCTGTTAAAGATAAGAAGACTTTGAGGAGATTATCTGGCAGTTTCTACCTTAATGGTGATGTGCCTTACAAGAGAAATTTTGACATGGTTCTGCTTAGATGCGTGGATAGACACGAAGCAGACCTGTTGATGACTGAAGTCCATGAGGGTTCATTTGGTACTCATTCCAATGGACATGCCATGGAGAAAAAGATGTTGAGAGCAGGCTACTATTGATTGACAATGGAGTCTGACTGCTGCAAGTTTGTGAAGAAATGCCACAAGTCTCATGCAAATAAGATTCATATTCCCCCAACGCTTCTGAATGTTATTTCCTCACCATGGCCTTTCTCCATGTGGGGAATTGACATGATTGGCATGGTTGAGCCTAAGGCGTCAAACGATCACCGTTTTATTCTCGTAGCCATTGATTACTTCACCAAGTGGGTTGAGGCGTCATCATGTGCAGATGTGACCAGGCAGGTGGTTGTGAGGTTTATCAAGAACCAACTCATATGCCGATATGGTGTGCCAGACAAGATCATTACTGATAATGGATCTAACTTGAACAATAAGATGATGAAAGAGCTGTGTAGCGAGTTCAAGATTGCACATCATAATTCTTCTCCCTATAGACCCAAGATGAATGGGTTTGTTGAAGCTGCTAACAAGAACATCAAGAAGATTATTCAAAAGATGGTTGTTACGTACAAAGGTTGGCATGAGATGCTGCCATTTGCTTTGCACGGCTATCGTACATCCGTCCGCACTTCAACAGGGGCAACCCCTTTCTCCCTTGTATATGGCATGGAGGCTGTGCTCCCCGTAGAAGTCGAAATCCCATCAATGAGAGTCTTGATGGAAGCCAAGTTGATTGAGGCTGAATGGGTTCAGAGTCGTTACGACCAACTGAATTTGATTGAAGAGAAGAGATTAACTGCCATGTGACATGGTCAGTTATATCAACAAAGGATAAAGAAAGCTTTTGATAAGAAGGTCAAGCCTCGTGTGTTCCGAGAAGGTGACCTCGTGCTCAAGAAAGTCTTGTCTTTCGCGCCCGATTCCAGGGGCAAGTGGACTCCAAACTATGAAGGTGCATATGTTATTAAGAGAGCCTTTTCAGGCGGTGTTCTATTGCTCACAATTATGGATGGGGAGGATTTCACTCGTCCTGTGAACTCAGATGCAATCAAGAAATACTTTGCCTAAAAAGTAAAAACAGAATAGCTCGCTAATTTGAAAACTCGAAAGGGCGGCTTAGGCAAAAAATGAGTGTCTCGGTGGATTGAAAACCCGAAAGGGCGATCCAGGCAAAAGTTAGAGACATAAAAAAATGAATATATATATCCCGCTAGATTGAGTACCTCACCCTGGGGCAATCTAGGAAAAAATTATGGATTTGGAAAGTAACTGCATCCTGACAAGACTTTGTTCTACAACTGTCGTCTGTCAAGGATTCTCACTCAGTCATCATCAACTGAAGTTTCGAATACAGTGGATTCATAGTTGGTGGAGAGACGATCATTATGTTTAATGTAGCCCTGTTCCATGTATATCACCAATTTCAAATTTGTAAAGATCCATGGGGTCTCACCATTTACGGACTACCATTCTCTTAAATAAATTTGAGCCTTTATCCAATTCTTTGCACTCTTATTTTTTTTTGTTTAACAAACGTTTGCATGTTTTTAATTGATGAATATCATTGTTTTAAACAAATAAAGTTTTCATAAATAAACTGTTTTAAACAAAGTGAACATTCACAATGACGAAAAGGATAAGTGGAATGTTCTCAGTGCTTTCCCAAGGATAGTATGATCACCAAAGGGTAAGACATTTGTTCATATTCTGGCATTCCTACTCCTTATATCCTCTTCATCAGCTTCAAAGAGAGTCTGGTATGAGAAGTTCTCCTTGATGACAGTGGATTGATCTGTCTTATTGGATTGCTTTCCCCTAGTAGGATTCTTGGATGTTCATCCAATACATTCATGGGTAGTTTGTTGTGTATGCATACTAGTTTCTCCCGCGGAGTTTTAGCAATCCATGATTGGTATATGGTTGATCTGTGGATGATCCCTTTTGTTCTAATTTTTGCCTCGATCTTTTAGAGATGTGTATCCATCTATATCAGGCACTAGCATTTGTGTTTTATCATTTGTATGGTTGTCATCCCTTGTGTGGATTGACCTAAAATCCCTTATAGATTGATAAAAGTTGATATGCTTTAAGTTGAGAATACTCCTTGTCTCGCTATCCGGACTATCTACTCACGAGGAAGTGTGTCTTTCCCCAGCCTGAGTAAGAATCTCCAACGGAGTAGGCATGTGTTCCCTGCAGAGCTATCTTTCCAGATATTTGTTTCCTCAGCAGGAAGCTGCCTAGTGCAGTTGATAAAGGGCTTATTTCCCTTTTCATTTATTGGAAGGAGGTAATCCCGGTATGTCGCTAGTTGATGAAGGATTTATTTCCAATTTCTCCAGCAAATAACATTTACAGCTTGTCCCCAGTAGGGTTGCCAGATCAGAGTTTGATGTTTGTATCTCCTCAGAGTCTGAAGATTTCCTCTAGCATTAAGAGATGGTGGTGAAGATGTTTATTTCCTTCCCCAGTGGAGCAAAATGCTATTATTCTCTTGTGCAGAGTTTCCTCTCCGACAGATAGAAGGGAGTGTTTTCACATCATCCCGTCATAAGCTTCCCCAGTAGAGTTTCTTCTCCGACGGATCTTATTGTTATTAAACCACCTGTCCTCGAGAGAGTTGATGGAAACTCCCCGACAGATTTTCTGCATCTTCCTTATGTCAGGATTGTTTGCTCCTTGGAAGATTTTTCCTGTATAGAATGTTGTTTCCTGTAGTTGGAAGCTTTGACTTTGCCTATCCCCAACTATGGTTAAAGTTTTCCCTTGTCTACTCTTATTCCAGAGAAAATCCCCATCAGAGTTGAGTTCTCTGTTTGATTATCTTCTTTCGCTGCTCCTGAATACATCTTCTTTGTATCCTCAACGAGTGTAGCTTTGGGATGGGGTTTGATATCCCCGATGATTTATTTTCATCCTGCTCAGATTATTCCCAAGCTGATTTCTCCAGTAGGCTTCCCCCTTCTTGTCGATACATTTGCCGAGTGTTTACTCGTGATTATTGGACTTGTTTGTGTTAGATATGTTTGTTTGTCAGCATTAATCATACACAAATCATGCATATACATGCATAATCATGGCATTCAGATATTCATGACGCATTCTTTGCCATATATCTTTGTTTGTTATCTCCTGCTATTGGTGAAATGTTCTTCCCCAAGCAGATGTTTGTGTCTGATCTCTCCATATAGAGTCAGCCCCATAGGCAGAAAGTGTCTATCTTTCCTTCTTTCTTCCCCACTGAGTTATGTCCTCGTGGATGATTATTGTTTCAGTTTCCTCCCCAGTTGTGTATCGGGATGGAATCACCCCCCTGAGTTATATCCTCATTGGGTTGAATCTTGTTTGATTCTGTCTTTCTAGTTTGTTCCTAGATTGATTCATTTCTTGTTATCCCCTGCAGTTCCCTGTGGTTCAGTTGTTAAATTGCTCAGTAATCAGTAATTGTTCATCCTTTCCCCAACGGATTTTGTGGCCTTCTACCCAGTAACCAGTAGTTATAAGTCCTATTTTTGTGGTTTTATACCCAGTAACCGGTAGATGTAATCCCCTCTTTGTTGATTATCTTTACCCAGTATTCGGTATCGATATTCCTTCATTTTGAGTATACCACCTAGTAACCGGTGATATATCTCTTGGATAGTTGCTTTTGTCAGGCAATTTGTCCCTAGCGAGTCATCTTTCATTTACCCTTGTTTGGTAATGATTGTTTCTCCTTCTGATTGGCCATCATTTTATACCCAGTAACCGGTATCCCGGTGTCCTTTCTTTTCGGTCGATTTATCTTTATTAACCCAGTAACCGGTTACGGATAATCTTCCATGCGAGTATGTTATCTACGTTTTTACCCATATAACGGTAGTAGATAATATATCTCATGCGCTCTTCACTCGAAGTCTTTTTCTTCCCTAGTCGAGTAAGATTCATATTTCCTTATGGAATCGAATGCCCATCCTGTAAGTCGAGTTTGCTTTTTTTAGCCCTCCTTTCGGATGATGAGTGTCTTGGATATGTTCCCAATTCACGCCTGGTTTGTCACCTATTATATACCCTGTAACCGGTATCACCGGTGTTCCTTCCTTCTGCTCCCTATTATGACATTTTGTCCCCTGTGGAGTCAGATTCTCCTGAGTTGAGATGTGCCTTTCGGGTCCTCCTCAGATGTTTCGAATGATTGATATCTTTCACCCTTATATCGGTCTTAGATATTCTTTCTCCCTGAGCGTGTTGTTCTCTCACCCAGTAACCAGTGTTTTGATAACATGTCTCTCTTTGAGTTTATTACCCAGTAACCGGTAATATCTCATTGTTTCTTCTTCAGCTGAGTCCGTTGTGGACATCCCCGTCTGAATCCATATTTTTTATCCGATGTATCCTTTGTGGATAGTTTTGCTGTATTGGCATATTCCCCAATACATGCATCTTTGCGTCATCTCGAGTCTTTCCATCGATTTATTTTCATGGAATCCCTTCGTGTCTCCCAGCAAGTTTTCAAGTAGTGACCTGCTCACGCATTTTTACCTTATTTCCCCCAGAGTCTCTGTCTCTCTAGTGAGTGTGTTACTCCTATGGATCTTCAGTGCCTCCCGATTTCTTTTCCTTTGTGGTAATTATTCACCATGAAGATTTTATTTTGCATGCATACATTTGCATCATGAGGTCTCTTAGGGACCAAAATTCGTCTCTTTGCTATTATTTAAGCTCATTTTATCTCGTCAAGACGAAGATTTTAACCTTCATATCTCCGGCTAGAATGACCTTAAATAGGGGCATCTGTAAGACCCTAATTTTGACCCTAAGATCCCTCATGGCATCATGTTATTGCACAAGTGCGTTGCCTCAAGGATCATAGCATGTTTGGCTCCTTAACCCTAGGGTTGGGACTTGTTGAGTATTTTGAGACCACCAAGCATGCTTGTATTGTATATTATTGCCTTTCTTATTTGATTACTAATCAAAAGCACAAAAATATGTCACTAACTCTTTTTGTTTTGAAGCTCAAGTGATCATGTGCTCCACAATGCTCCTAGGAGGCTCCTAAGCCCAATGCAATGGTTAGATGAAGATGAGAAAAAGCATGAAAATGGTCCACAAAGTTCCTAATCATAATATATGTCTCCCAAGTATCTTAATTTTCCAATTTGATCAGGATAACCCAAAGGGCTTGAAGATTGTTTCCCAAGGAAACCCTAATTTCACTATGCTTTGACTGTGCCTTGCCCATGAAGCAATCTCAACCTATGATCAAATTTAATCAAGGGAAATTATTTCATTTATCATTTTATGCATATATGATCCTATTTGAGGCCCCTCAATCATTTATTCATCAAGATTGGAAGTTTGACTTTGAAAAATTGACCAGTCAAGTCATCTGACTAAGCTGAGGTTCAGTGAGCTATAACTTTTGATGTATTTGTCAAATAAAGATGACCCCAAAAGAAAAAATGTTCCTAAGAACCATATAAACAACTTTCATGTTCATCAAAAATAATTTGAAGCTTGTAAGGTCATCATTAATTTAAAAACATTATAGGTCATTTTGACTGAAACCCTAATTTTGGGTCAACTTGCCAAGAGTATAACTTTCTTAATTTTTATGATTTTGAGGTGAGACCAAAGGAATTGGAACTCTTGATATGTATACTTAAAATTTTATGTTGGATAAAACTTCATAATTCTAAAGTAAATACATGTGATGATGCAAAACATTATAGGTCATCTTGAACCTAATTCATTGAATTTGAATAAGTACCCAACTTAAAATGCCCATAACTTTGTCATAGAAAATCCAAGTGATGCAAACTTTGAGTCCAAATTGACTATCTTAAAAAGATATACAACTTTGATGTTAGAGATTTTTTCATTTGAAGCTTTTATCATGAGGACAGAGGGGTTTAACCAAGCTTACTTTTGGGTGACCTTTTCAAAATGATTTGAATATGTTTTACACTTGAATTTTCCAAGCCAGTTTTGATCAATTTTCACATGCCAAATGATTTTTTGCCCAACATGACTTTTGTTCCTTATTTCAAGAGATTTCCAACCATTACTCACAATAGTCCTTGGGGTCTACCATTTTTGAGTTTCGAATTTCTTTTCATTTATGTGCATTCTTGATATTTTATGTTGAAACTTGAAATGCAAGTCCTTTCCATCCAATGTACACGACCACATGCCCTCTATGTGAACTCAGCAAGCTCCTTCAACCATCCATGGGCCTTTGAGATGTCCATAAAGGCCCATGCCCTCAAATTTTCAAATTCTCATTCACATGAGCAAAGTGTAAACTCAGCTACATTCAGCTATAAATAAAGGCCTCATGAGCTTCATTTCACAACCTTTTGGAGATCCCTTATGCTTCAGAACTGAAACCATAACCCTCACCAAAGGAATCACTCATAATATTTTTCAGATTTTCGAGCTTGAAATTCAGCAACATTAGCTGAGTTTTAAAGCTAGATTCCTTAGCCAATCATCTTCCATACACTCAGAGATCAAAGAGGAGCAAAGAGCTTGAAGAATTCGTGGCTAGAGACTCATCATTTTGAAGGTATCAACTCAAACTTTTTGGATCTGAAACTCCTAATTCAATGTAGCTTTCTTGTGTTTTGGTGGTTCTCTGAAGTCCTCATACTTGAGGCAAGCTTTTGATGCATTCAATTTATCATTTCATGAACAATCCGTGTGGACACCATGATTTTCTCCTTCATCTTTCTCTCAATATAGGAAGATTGAAAGAAATCCAATGGTCCAGTGATGATCTACATCACAAGAGCTTTATTCCCATGTCCTTGTTTTTCATTTTCGTTGAGGTTCATTTTCCTGCAAATTTGGCCGGAATCTGTTGTTTGGCCGGAGAAGATGGCGGTTTCCACCGCCACCACCACGTGTGTTGCCCAGGGCCTTTGGATCTCCTTCTCAGGATCTAATCTCATGCGTCCGTTTTAACTACTTGTTTAAATTCGTTGTGTTGCGCGTTTGACTTGAGCCTAGCGTGTGTCCTTAGATCCAGACCATACACCACTGCCACGTCAATTAATGAACTGGATCCAATGGCTCTGTTTTTCGCTTATTTCATTTTTTCTTTTATTTTCTTTTAATTCATTCAATTTTCAAAAATTCATTAAAAATTCATATGAAGTCAGAAAAATATGAGACCAACTTTGAAATTTTTCTTGAAAAATCTAGTTTCATATTATGATTTTTAATTCTTTTTGTGACTTCATTTGATATTTTTCATGAATTATTTGGTTTTTAATGATTTTAATTCATTTTAAAATGCTTTCTGACTTTTAAAAAATAGAAAAATATTTTCATAGCATCTATGGATCATGATAAGTCAATGAAAAATGGTCTCAACAATTTCTTGTTTGTTTTGAGATTATTTGAGATTTTAATTCATATTATGCTATTTTTGGTTGTTTTTAATTGATTTTAATTACTTTCTGACTTTAAAAAATTTGTGAGAAAATTAGTCAAAGCTTGTTTGACTATGTTGAACTTATGAAAATTTAATTGGACTTTTTGAAGTTGCTTTGAATTAAATTTGAGGTTCAACTTTGTTTGTTTATTTTTTATTTGTATTTTCTTTTAATTCGAAAAATACCAAAAAAGTATTGTTGACTTCTTGACTTGTTATATTGATTCTCCTTCTGTTTGGTGTTGATCAAGGTTGAATTGATTCAACTTTGATCAAATTCATTAGATCTTGTGGTTTGAAAATCCTTAAGGATCATCACCTAGAAAGATGAATGAATTTGATCAAGGATGAGTTATCCCTTGATCAATTGGGATTGGTTGTTGACTTCTTACCCCCTCCCTTTCATCTTCATCCCTTTCTTTCCCTTAATGGCCAATGAGTTAAAGTCTTGAGGTTGGTCTTGACAAATAGGAGTTTAATCTTCTTTGATCCAAACCAAACTTAACTTGATCCATGATCAAGTGAGTTATTTTGTGTCAAAGATAGGTTACTTCTTGGTCAAGCAAATAACCAAAAGTCAATACAAGGCCCTTCCCCTTTTGTTTGGCATGGCAAGTTTATGGAGCTTGGCTTACTAGTCATGACCTCTAACTTGTGTTATTTGCCTATATTCTTATTGACCAGCCTCAGATAGGTGTGACTACTATATTAGTCCACTTACGATTGCTTAACATAGCGCTACATTGTCTCATGACAAGCTACCATAACTATACTAACTACTAAGTTTAATTTGAGCTTTTAAATTCTTGTCATTTACTTTTAGTGTCATTTATTTCTTGCTCATTATTCATCTTGATTTTCATCTTTGCTCACTTGAGCACATATTTTATGTTTATGTCATTTTTCCTTTGCTCATTTGAGCCCATTATTGTATATAAACATATTGCTATTTTGTGTTGTTTTATGTTTGTTTTTATGTGAACCAAAATGCAAAAGGAGAAAGGACTTAGAATTAGGATTTACCCATGCTCAAAGGAGTTCAAGAGCAACTAGGCCTCATGCCTTTAGAATGCAAAATGTCTTGAAGAGCAACTAGGCCTCATGCCTTTAGAATGCTAAAATTCAAGTTGACCTCAAAGGACTTCTCCTCAAACTTATTCTTTGTCCATTCCCTTTATTATGCTGTGAGCTTTTTGATGTGTGTTTTTGTGTGATAGGAACCTCATCTTAAGATTGTGAAAAGGGAACCATTGTCATGAGTAGCCAAGTTAAGAGCCAAGCCAAATGGAGATCCTAGGAGCTTGAATTCGAATTATTGATTGCTTATTTTGTGGGCAAATTTACCGAGATAACCCACTTTTTCGAAGAAATTCCCAAAATAACCCAGTTTTCAAAAAATTTCCCAATCTACCCCACTTTTAGGAGGAGGCGCCAATTGGATTGGCGACCCTCTTAAAAATTACAAGGAGGCGCCAATTGGATTGGCTAGGGCACCTGCCCTAGCGAATCCAATTGGCGCCTATGTGTATTTTTTAAGAGGGGTCGCCAATCCAATTGGCGACTCCCTTAAAAAAGCCTCAAATGAAAACACCTTCAACATGAAAGTTGTAGATCTTTTCAAGACAATGAATTTGGATATAAATTTTGCATCATTTGGATTTTTTATGAGAAAGTTATGGGCAGTTGAAGTTGGACTTCTGAGTTTTTCAACTGTAATCTGACCTATAATGTCTTGCATTATTTCATGTGTTTCTTTTAGAGTTATGAAATTTTGTCCAACATAACATTTGAAGTAGACATATTAAATTTTCCAATGCACTTGGTCCCACCTCAAAATAATTAAAATGAGTGAGTTAGGTTCCTGCGAAGTTGACCTAAAATTAGGGTTTCAACTGTAATCTGACCTATAATGTCTTGCATTATTTCATGTGTTTCTTTTAGAGTTATGAAATTTTGTCCAACATAACATTTGAAGTAGACATCTTAAATTTTCTAATGCACTTGGTCCCACCTCAAAATAATTAAAAATGAGTGAGTTAGGTCCCTGCGAAGTTGACCTAAAATTAGGGTTTCTGTCAAAATGATCTATAATGTTTTGAAATGAATGATGAGCTTCCAAGTTTCAAATGGATTTTTGATGAACATGAAAGTTGTTCATATGGAGACTGTTGTTAAAACTTGAATGGAGGCGCCAATTGGATTGGCTAGGGCAGGTGCCCTAGGCTAGGGCAGGTGCCCTAGGCTAGGGTAGGTGCCCTAGCCAATCCAATTGGCGCCTATGTGTATGTTTTAAAAGGAGGCGCCAACTCAATTGGCGAGTCCCTCATAAAATGCCTTTTTTGTCTTATAAATAGATGCGTTGTGTGACCTATTGTTCCACAACTCATATAATCATTTGGCTATCATGTTTGGTGTTCGTCGCCGATACGGTAAGGTGATTTATGCGAGAGACAAACCTCAATTGCTGATGTTGTTTTGGAACATCACCACGTTAGATCAACTGAAGAGGGAGCTGGTTCGATGGTTAGACGGGAAAATACCAGAAGGGGAAAAAATCAGAAGTATTGAGAGACTTGACAGTATCTTTGGTTGGGTGCGAATGAAGACTGATAAGGATGCTAGGGAAATGATGTTTGGTCGAGACGACATTAATTTGATTGTTGTAATCAGTTAGAATTATTTATGTTTTCAGATGTTTTGTACTGATGTTGGTTATGAAACTCATTGTAACAAGAACTTAATGATATATATTGATTGATTGTTACAGAAATACAATGTTACAAAAAGCATAAGATCAAGATAAAATGTTACAAAAAGCTTAAGGTCTAGATAAAATGTTACAAAAATCTTAAGATCTAGATGATGCTCCTTGATTGGGACAGTTGTTTTTGTTGTGTCCTGGTTGACGACAGATACTACATAATCTTATCATTTTATCTGTGGAATCCATCTCTGTTCTGATACGTGTGCTGTTTGGCCTTCCTTTCTTCTTTCTACGCATCTCTTCATTGTGCCAAACAATATCTCCTTCATATGGAGGCCAGTAATCCTCCATTGGTAGTACTGAAAAGCTTTGACTATATACATTCATGATGGTGTTTGCCTTGTACACATCAGATAAATGGGTGTAAGCGTCTTGACGAGTATAAGCGCATGCTGCAATGACATGGGAGCAAGGTATGCGGAAGGCCTGAAATTTTCCACAATCGCACCAACTTCTGTGTAGTTTAACCGCGTAGGCTAAGTTTGGTCTCCCGTCGCTGTTGCCCATTGTTTCCTGGACGCTGAAATTTTGTCTTTGACGGTCAAACACTGTTACAGCGTGTGTCGTAGCTTTGATGCTCTCCTCTTTCATGACCTTCATGCAACACTCACTGAATACTTGTCCAGACATTAACACTGCACTCCATCTTTCACCTCTGGTTGCGAACATAGAAGCCAACCTATAATAGGTTGATCTTACCAAGGCGGTTATCGGCAGGTTTCGAATTCCTTTGAAAACCCCGTTCATGCATTCCACAATGTTTGTTGTCATGTGGCCCCATCGACGACCACCGTCAAATGCTCTTGTCCACTGCTCTACTGGGATGTTATTTATCCATCTCCCCGCGTCTTCATTAGACAGACGAATCTCATCACGATAATATTGAAAAGACGGTTGAGTTAAAGCATACCCAGCATTCACCACCTTCTTGCGAAGATTCTTATCTTTTATAGCACGCATGAAGTTTTGTGCAATGTGTCTGATACAGTAGACATGTGTAGAAGGAGGATCATGCCATCCGTTGTCATGGTTGTTGTAGGCACTTTCGATGGCAGCATGTCTATCAGAAATCAAACATAGATTGGCTTGTGGAGCGACATGCGTTCTGAGATGTCGAAGAAAGAAACCCCATCCACCAGCCGTTTCACCTTAAACAAGAGCAAAGGCAATGGGAAATACATTGTTGTTACCGTCTTGTGCAACTGCCATGAGCAACGTACCCTTGTATTTTCCGTATAACCAAGTGCCATCAATTTGTAGGAGAGGTTTGCAGAAAGCGAAACCTCTGATGCACGGGTCAAATGCCCAAAAGAGACGGTGAAATATTCTATTACCTGTAGCACAGGTTCCGTCTGGCATCATTGCTGGCACTGTCTCCAGAATTGCCACAGTTCCTGGGACATAAGTTTTTAGTGCCCATAAAAACCGTGGTAATTCCTTGAATGAGTCCTCCCAGTTTCCGAAAACCTGCTCAACAACCTTTGTCCTCGCAATCCATGCTTTCTTGTAAGATGGAGTATAATTATATGTTGTTCGGATATGGGATATAATTATACTCACCTTCACTGATGGGTCTTTATTTACCAATGGCAGAATGTCTCGACATATCAAAGCTGTGCTCAGTTTACGGTGATCTTGTTCAACGGTTGTTGCGACGCAACTGTGTGGTGGGTCTATTGAAGCGATCTCCCAAGAGTCATTTTTCTTCTTGTAAGATGCAGCCAAACAAAATTTACAAAGCATGTTACGACATTCGATAACATACCTTCTAGAATCAGTGCGTTTCACCGTAAAGTCAGCAAAGTTGTTCATGTGGTATTTTTTGATTGCCAAGACACATTCCTCTTTGGTACGAAACATGTCTCCCACCTTTAATTCGCCTACTGGTCTCGGATACGGATTATAGAAGACACTGTCGGACATTTCATCGTCGTTAAGAGCCATATTTGTCATATGTTGAGGAGGAATATAGGCATGAGTAGGAGGTATTGGTGGTGGTTGAGCCTCATCTTCATCGTCGTTATTCAGGATGTGATCAACCTGTATCTCAGTCTCCTCTTCTTCTTCATCAATAACGTCGACCTCTACTTCTGCTTCTGGGTTGAGTTCATCTGACCATTGTGCATCATCTGCAGCATCTCCACCAGCTGGATCCTGATCTGTTAGTTGAGACTGTTGAGACGGTATACATGGCTGTAGAGTAATGTACAACTCGATACAATCCATGCCTGAATGTTCATGACTAGGAAACATGCTTTCAACATCTTCATCGTCTCGTATCTTTAGGGGGAAAAACTTGCATTGACCATTCTCAAAAAATATAGGATTCTGATATGTCATCTTTGACACATTACCTGATGCTATGAAGGATTGTATTCTTTTTTGAAATGCAAAAAGGTTGCATTTCTCTTCATCGTGACTCTAATGGTATCAGTGTTTTTAAAACAAAAACCATGAATCTCAGACTCAAAAGTTTCACCGTTGCAGTGAACGTTGATACTGTATAATGATGAAGATGACATTTTGGAGATGAAAACTATTTTGCAAGTGCAGATGAATGTGAGTGAAGATGCTAAGTATTTTGCAGATGATAAGTATTAATGTGAGTGAAGATGAATGTGAGTGAAGATGAAAAGGATTTTGCAAGTGCAGATGAATGTGATAGTAAGACACTTAAATAGATGGTATCAGTGTCTCACATTGAAGCTAGTCTGAGATACCGTGTCAAGCATGCAAGTAATTTCAGAGATGAGGTGTCTGTCATGCAAGACAGTGTGACCTGATGTGTCAAGCATGCTAGCTAGTCAAGAGTTGATGTGTCTGTCATGCAAGACAGTGTGAGTTGATGTGTCAAGCATGCTAGCTAGTCAAGACTTGATGTGTCTGTCATGCAAGACAGAAGTGAGTATTCAGCATGCAGGATACTAGAGAGCCACGTCTCTGAGATGATGTGTCAATCCTGCAAGACAGTGTGAGTTGATGTGTCAGCCAGGCAAGCTATCAAGAAGGTAGTCATCAGCATACAGGAGACAAGACAGACACGTGTCGGACACCTAAGCATGCTAGCTAGTCAAGACTTGATGTGTCTGTCATGCAAGACAGAAGTGAGTATTCAGCATGCAGGATACTAGAGAGCCACGTCTCTGAGATGATGTGTCAATCCTGCAAGACAGTGTGAGTTGATGTGTCAGCCAGGCAAGCTATCAAGAAGGTAGTCATCAGCATACAGGGGACAAGACAGACACGTGTCGGACACCTAAGATGGTCAGAGATGATGTGTCAATCATGCAAGCCATCCATAAGTGTTTTGTTCAGCATGCAGGAGACAACAATGCCACGTGTCAGACATGCAGAAGGTGGCGCCAATTGGTTTGGCGCCTACCTTTAGGGTTGTACATGGTCGCCAATTTGAATGGCGCCCCCATGTAGTCAGTCCTCGAAACCAAGCATTCAGAACTAGCCTTGCATGCATGTACCCTATGGTGTCGCCAATTTGAATGGCGCCCCCTCCTTAATGTTGTACATGGTCGCCAAATGAGGTGGAGACACCATGCAAACACAATTTTCCATGCACTCCTCCATTTGCCTATAAATTGATCCATTCCTTCAACAATTCTTCCACACCAACATTCTCACTACCTCATCTACATTTCTCACTACTTCATCTACATTACTTCTTTTACAATTTCATCTTCAACAAAATCTTCCATTTTCATCTACACCAACTCCCCAACAATATGTCTTTACTCACAATGGGCGAAGCACACAGAGGAACAGTTGCAAACATCGCGACATACGTAAGTTTTTTCTTATACTTCTTTTTTATGTTTCATCTCCACCAACCCCATTTTATTTTGAAATACCGACTTAGTCAAGTGTTACATTATTTCTATTATAGGATGTCTCAAGGTTTCGCACTCGAGTCCACGAATTTGTCCCAATGGACCCGATGATTCAACCTTATGTTGAACTCGCCGGTTTTGGTCACCTTAGCAAAATTATGTCTTGGTCTATAGATAACAAGTTCATTCTAGCCTTATGCGAAAGATGGAGGCCAGAGACACACACATTTTGGTTTCCAACCGGTGAGTGTACCGTGACGTTAGAAGACGTCTACATGCTTTTAGGACTACGAATTGAAGGCAAAGCTGTTAATGGTAAGACCAACTTTCCAAATTCAATTTGCATGGAGCTTTTAAACACTGATTTGTTAGATGATAATGCTAGGGGACAAGGTATACTACTTTCACGCCTAAAGTCATATTATAATAGTTTTTATTTAGATGAGCATTCTACCGAAGATGCTCGGATCATCAAAACTAGGTGTTACATTATGTTGTTAATAGGATCCTTTTTATTTCCCGAAGGTAGTGGTTCTAGCATGCATATTATGTACTTACCTTTACTTAGACATATAGATAGAATAGGTAGTTATAGTTGGGGATCCGCATGTCTAGCCTATCTCTATAGTTCTTTGTGCAAAAACTCCCACAAAGATACTTCTACATTTTCTGGATGTGCTGTTTTGCTACAAGCATGGGGATGGTCAAGACTACCGTCTCTAGCACCGGTCAATAACAACCCCTTCACTTTTCCATATGCAAAAAAGTAAGTTGTTTAAATTGCTATATCTTTACTTCCTTCCTTACAGTTTATTACCCATAACTAATTTATTTTAACTTTTTGGTGTAGATGGTCGGCACGCGGTATGAATTACAAAAGATGTCCGAGACACTGTATTACTCAATATCGCAACCTGTTGGATCACCTTCGACCGGCAGACGTAAGCAAAATAATTACATTATTTCTTCATATTATGTTGACTTTTTCTACATTCATTTAAATCCTATTGTCTTTAACATTTCAGTTCATTTGGCGTCCATACCTTAATATGGATCATGAGCATCAGATCAACCCTGAAGACGCAGCCGTATGGACAACATGCACACCGATAATACGGTTCACAACAGTGGAGCTGCACAACACCGATCGTGTGAAACTGCAGTTTGGTATGGTCCAGAATATCCCAGATCCCCCAGCTAGCCTAGGAGAATGGCATATGCGTAAAGTGAACGACCAATGGAACTACAACCCTTGGCAAACCTTCGCAAGATCAGAGTGTCGCAAGTGGAAGCACCGTCATGACCATGTCTTAACTGACGCAGTCATGCCAAATGAGGTAAAACCAAGTCGTACTTATATGGCTTGGTATAGATCAGTTGGATTTCAATTCATCGCCGATGATATGTACCTCTACGACCCACGCCAGACAAGTTACACACAAGAAGGCTCAACATCTAACCCCCAACAACATTCTCAGCCCGGTTACTCACAACCACCTATCCGACAAACTTTCCGTTCCACAAACACACAAACATACAACCAAAACATGCCATTCACCCAACCCCAAAACCAAGAACATCCCCCATACCACCACCAACAAATGGACCATCAACCTTCGACCGAACATCGCTTCGCACCCACACCATCACCCTACCAAAGTCGCCTTACCCAAAATATTAACCGCCCCATCACCTACCGTAGCCAAGAACCCCAAACATCACAATACCAAAACATCCCACAACCATATCTCTTCCAAACACCCCAACAACCTTTCCAACCTTTCCTAGACCCATCATTGTCACCCATGTCCCCCTTCAACCGTCCTGGTCGCCCATCCATGAGTCAACCACACCCCAACTTCTCTGGCATGGGTCATGAGCTCAGCTACGCCGGTACACCATCATTGAATACTGAAGACTATGCTGAGTTGGCTGAATACCTCAACGGATCTTCTCCTGTAGGAGGTAATGACGCTCCTGGACCATCAGATGAACAACCACCGGTGCAGAATCGTCAACGTGAGTTAGGGCCAAGGGTTAGGGTAGCTAGGGGATGTGGGACCGGAGGTCGGTTAGGTGATCCCGGTCATCACCATTAGGATTCATTGTGTAAAATCCAAATTTTATTAATATCAATTCGTATTATGTCAAATTTATCTTTGTGTAAACTCCAAACATTAGGTTTCTTTCATAATTCTAAAATAAACACATATCATAATACAAAAATTTATAGGTCAGAAACCCTAATTCAAGGACTTGTTATTGTTATGTTGAAGGGCTTGAAGTTGGTCCCTTTTGGCAAAATTCACATACACTTGTTTTGACAGAAACCCTAATTTTGGGTCAAGTTCGCAGGGACATAACTCACTCATTTTTAATTATTTTGAGGTGGGACCAAGTGCAATGGAAAATTTAAGATGTCTACTTCACTTGTTATGTTGGACAAAAATTCATAACTCTAACACAAACACATGCAATAATACAAAACATTATAGGTCAGATAACAGATAAAATGTCAAAGAGTCCAAGTTCAGGTGCCCATACCTTTCTCATAAAAATTGCAAACGATGCAAAACTTTAGTCCAAATTCATTATCTTGAAAATATCTACAACTTTTATGTTGAAGGTTTTGTCATTTGAGGCTTTTATCATTCAAACTAAAGGGCTTGAAGTTGGTCCCTTTTGGCAAAATTCACATACACTTGTTTTGACAGAAACCCTAATTTTGGGTCAAGTTCGCAGGGACCTAACTCAGTCATTTTTAATTATTTTGAGGTGGGACCAAGTGCAATGGAAAATTTAAGATGTCTACTTCAAATGTTATGTTGGACAAAAATTCATATTACTAAAAGAAACACATGCAATAATACAAAACATTATGACTCAGATAACAGTTAAAAAACTCAGAAGTCCAACTTCAACTGCCCATAACTTTCTCATAAAAAATCCAAATGATGCAAAATTTATATCCAAATTCATTGTCTTGAAACGATATACAACTTTCATGTTGGAAGGTTTTTCATTTGAGGCTTTTTTAAGGGAGGCGCCAATTGGATTGGCGCCCCCTCTTAAAAATTACACATAGGCGCCAATTGGATTGGCTAGGGCAGGTGCCCTAGCCAATCCAATTGGCGCCTCCTTGCAATTTTTAAGAGGGGGCGCCAATCCAATTGGCGCCTCCCTCTAAAAGTGGGGTATATTGGGAAATTTTTTGAAAACTGGGTTATTTTGGGAATTTATTTGAAAAAGTGGGGTATATTGGTAAAAAATCCTATTTTGTGTGCTAAATCCAAAGGAAAAGAGCATCTTGAGTCATCTCTATGACTCCAAGAAAAGGAACTCCAAGGGTTTTCTCTCCCCTCTTATCTTTGTTTGCTTTAGGAATAACCCTTCTCTCTTCTCCCCACTCTAACCAAGCCAAAAATCATTTTCAGAACTTTGATTTTATTTCAAATTAGAAACCTAGGCCTTAGGCCTTTGACTTTTCAAAACCATTTTCATAAATACTCATTGTAAATAAACTTTCATCCAACTTTGACCTCATTTTGCAAATAAATCTAACTTGTAAATATAACCCATTTCAAGTTGTTTTGTGGTTCCAATGGCCACTTGTTTCAATCTTTTCAAAAACATTAGTCATAGGTTTGAGTTATCATAGTGGTTGATGTAAATCTCACCTCATCCTTAGTGTTGGATTATAAGCCTTCCATGCTTATTATAGGGTTAACCCCTCACTAGCATGTTGAAGCCTTCCTCACATGGTGGATTGTTGGTTTAGGTTGAGTTTTCTCCCTTTGATAACAAAAGACCTTAAGGCTTTTGATTAAAATCAATTCACCAACTTTTGAAATTTTTACCACGAACTACGAGGTTTTGATCCTCCTTTGTGATGGTACGTAGGCAATGGGTTCATCCATTCAAACAATAAAATTTGTAAATATAATCTATTCTCTTCCCATCCCTCCAATCTTTTGCATAAATCTTTTCATAAATACCAACCTACAACACATATTTGCCAAAAGAGGTTCCCTTAGAGTACTAAGGATGTTTTGGATGCGTAAAACCTTCCCATTTCATAACCAACCCCCTTACCTAGATCTCTGACATTTTTATTAGTTTTTGATTTGAAAAACTTCTTACTTGAATTTTGTTCGCTTTTTAACCTTTCCTTTGGACAAATAAAAGTGAGGTGGCGACTCGAATTGAATGTTGAATTTTGGTTTAGTCAATAAACCTAAAGGTAACGAAAACCCCATTACACCAGGTTGAAGAGAAAAAGGGTAAGGAAGTCGGCTATGCAAGGGGAAACTATTAGCACCCCTCACATCTGTTGTACTTAATGTGAACCATTTTGATTGTTCTTTGATCGAATGGATGTTATATCTTAAGGTTACTTGTAAATGTTCTGAATAAAGGGGAAAAAGGTTTAATAATTAGGGTGCTCACTAAGGATTGGGGCCCTCATACCTACGTATCCTCGTAGTGCAGTGAGGTAAGCAAAGCTCCATAGTTCGTGGAACTAAGGGTGACAAAAAAAGGAAAGAGTTGAATGAGTTGCCAATATATGGTAATTAGCCAAAGAGAGTAAAAGAATGTGGCATTAACTAATAGGTGGTAATTAGCCTAAAAGAGAAATAGGAGGTGGTATTTCTATCAATGTGTGTGGCGTTAACTAATAGATGGTATGGCAAAAAAAAGAGGGTGTTTGCCTAAGAACGAGAGGACTGAAAAGGCAAACATGAAAGACATAGAGGGTTCTCCTAAGCACGAGAAGACTGACCAGGAAAGCATGATCGAGAAATGTTTTTCCTAAGCACGAGAGGACTGATAAGGCAAACATGAAAGAGAGAAAGGGTTCACCTAAGCACGAGAGGACTGATAAGGCAAACATGAAAGAGAGGGAGGGTTCGCCTAAGCACAAGAGGAATGATAAGGCGAACATGAATGAGAAAGAGGGCTTGTCTAAGCACGAGAGGACTGATAAGGCGAACATGAAAGAGAGAGAGGGTTTGCCTAAGCACGAGAGGACTGATAAGGAGAACATGAAAGAGAGAGAGAGAGAGGGTTTTCCTAAGTACGATAGGACTGATAAGGCGAACATGAAAGAGAGAGAGAGGGTTTGCCTAAGCATGAGAGGACTGATAAGGCGAATTTGAATGAGAAATGGTTTGCCTAAGCACAAGAGGAGTGATAAGGAAAACATGAAAGAGAAGGGGTTTCTCCTAAGTATGAGAGGACTGATAAGGCAAACACGCAAGAGAGAAAGGGTTCACCTTGTAAGAACGAAGTGCGCCTAAGAGGGGGGGGGGGGGGGGTGAATTAGGTTCTTTAAAATTTTATCCGGTTTTATGATATGAAGTTGATAATATTTCTGGTTTGGAGATTTATGAAAGATGTAAAGGCGGAAAGATAAATGACACAAGGATATATCCTGGTTCCCCTCACAATCTGAGAGCACTCCAGTCCCCTTACGCAGTAAGAGATTTTCACTATGTTTGGTAACTTGCACAAGAAATAACCAAAAACCAAGAACAATCCTCTTGGACCAAGAACAATCCTCTTGGATTTTCACTAAGTCACCCTATGAGAACAATCCTCTCAATGTGACTAATATTGCTTCCTAACAATCCTAGAAAGCAATGATATAACAAGTATAATTTTTGTATAAGAGTTTGAATAGATGAAATATATCAATCACTTGATTGATCTTCTCTTTCAAGTAAAGCAAATCACAAGGATAATATTAGTGCTCAATCTGTATGAATATATGAGAGTATTTTTCTGAAATATGTATGTAACAATGTTGGAAAAATATCTCAATGAAAGTTGATGTATATATGAACACTTTGGTTAAAAGTTGGTATATTTGAAGTTTGTAATTTGTATGAAAGAGGTGAGTGATAAAATCTGAAAAGTATAGTATTTATAGGAGACTCTATACTCTTTAGAAAGGCTGCATATAAGTGGAACAATGCAATGGTCAAGGGCAAGAGATATGAATTCGTATGGCACTGAATAACAATAAAGAAGTGCCACTGGTTCAGGTGTAACCGGTTACCTGAAGGATGTAACCGGTTACATGGTTATGTTATGGCCCAGAATTTCAAAAACTCGATCATGTAACCGGTTACTTAAATGATGTAACCGGTTACATCATATTGAAAATGATCAAATATAAAGATTTTTTTTTGCTACTGCCAGGGATGTAACCGGTTACATGATATTGGTAACCAGTTACATGAACTTAAAAGACCAAAAATAGTGTTTTGTAAAAGGGTAAGTGTTTATGGTATGTATTTGATGTTTTGGTAATGCATTTGACTAAATGTTTTGAGCACTAAGAAATATCAATGCAAAGAGTTTTAGCTTGTACCCATATAAGTTGAAGATCAATAACTTTGAGTCTTTAATCTTCATGAAATTTGTAAGCAAGCTTTGATCCTTATGCAATTTTTCTTGGCTCATCCTTTTTGATATTCTTGAAATATGTTATCTTCATCAAAACAAAGTCTTTAAGAAATTTTGGAGAAGCTTGAAAATACATTCTCCCCCTTTTTGATGATGACAACCAATGAGCCTTTGAGCTTTGTTCATAAGGGTACTTAACATTAATGGTTTCCCTAAGGTTTGGTGGCTTGGTTCTCCTTCATCTCCATTTAATTTCAGTTTTTATGCTTAGGGTTCATAGCTTTAGTGCGTCAATTTTCAGAATTGATTAACCTATGAAAATAATTGATGAGAGATTAGGATAGAGTAGGTTGAGAGGAGTAGATTAATGGTGTTATTTCTTGTTTCCGACCAACTCCGACGCCTCCAGCACAGTGGTGCTTTTTTGACATAAACATGAACATGATGTGTAGAGATGAAATTTAGTGTTGCTGAAATTTTTTCTATATTCCTTTGCAATTTTAGTTGGGCTTAGGCCATTAAGCCCACTGTTTTGCTCTTCACACCCTTGTTTTACTAGATTGTACCTTTGTTGAACCCAACACCACCACCTTGTGTTTGGGCCTTTGTTGTTATGCCCAAAGCCTCCATTTCCAGGCTGCACACCCCCCAGAGTCTCTGTCCCATCGAGTGTATTACTCATACGGATTGTCAGTTTCTCCAGATTTCCTTTCTCTTTGTGGACACATAACCCCATAGAGTATTAACCTTTGCATACATACATTTGCATCATGAGGTCTCTTAGGGACCAAAATTCGTCTCTTTGTTTTTATTTAAGCCCATTCTACCTCGTCGAGACGAAGATTTTTGAAGGTGAGAAAAACAAGAAAGGGGGGGTTTGAATTGTTTGAAAAATAAGCGCTTTTGCAAAATGAAATCACACAATGATTTTATACTGGTTCGCTTATAACACAAAGCTACTCCAGTCCACCCGGCCAAGGTGATTTCGCCTTCAACAAGGACTTAATCCACTAATCTTGAAAGATTACAAACAACCCATAAGAGAGAAGAAAATCTCTTAGTCCTCTCAAGTCTACAGACTACAAAGAGTCACTTGAGGAAATCAAATAAAAATTAGATACAAGATGTGTAATCTAGAGTGCTTCTAAGAAAGCAAATATTACAAACTTAAGAACAAATTTTTCACTTGATAAGCAAAAGCTTAGTGAAAATCTTTGAAGAACAAAGATGTTTTTCTTGAGCGTGATATAATTTCAGTATAGTTTTGGCTAGTGATTTCTTGTTACTGAATGTTGATTTCTTCTCTTATTTATAGGAGTTGAAGTAGAGTTGAAGTAGCGTTGAATCTGTTGGATATTGAGATGTAATTACGCCATTCCATTAATAGCTTCTGCAGTAGACTTTTTCATCTTAGAAGTGACTACTTACCACAATTAGTATCTTCTCTCTTGGAAGTGGAGATTAACGTCTCTTTCTAATTGAGGAAATCCATTTGCAGAACTTTAACTTGGCTTAAACGTTACTTCATCATGATTAACAATTCTGATTAGAGTCTTTGTGTATCTGGAGAATCTTGCTTCTGATGTTATCTCTTGAAAGTTCAGATGGTGCTGAATAACTTCAGAGTTTACAGAAGGCATTTGATCAGAGTTAGAGCTTCTAGACTTTACTTCATGTTCAGATGCTTCTGATACTTTGTAGTTTTGTCCAGAGTCAGAGCTTCTTGAAACGAGATTCCACTTTAGATGCTTCTGATACTTGATAATTTGTATCTGATCTTGTTGTGCATCTGATGACATCATCAGATTTATTTCTTCTTTCTTTAGAACCCTGCACACTTAGAAACTTTTCGTTAGGGTGCCATTTTTGGTTTCATCCTTTGTTATCATCAAAATCATGGAGTCTGTTGTAGAACACTTTTTGTTCTTACAATCTCCCCCTTTTTGATGATGACAAAACAAATAAAAATATCAGATGAAACATGAAAAATATTAGATCAGATAGACAAAAGCTCCCCCTGAGTTAGTACTAGGGAGTTCAGAAGTTCTTACCAGAGCTTTCCAAGCAATGAGATTTCTGAAAACTTTCTGCAATTTCTTAATTTTAATGTTAGAGTTATTTAATCAGAGCTATTATTTAATCAGAGCTATTTATATCAGAACTATTTCTATAGTTGTTGCAGAATGCTTAAGGTTTTAGACATAATTTTCATCAGAGCTATTAATAATTTCTCCCCCTTTTTGGCATAATCAAAAAGGCATAAAAATAAAAAGAGTAATAAAGAGAAAAACACTTCATTAAAAAGCACAAAGGCAAACATCAGACAAAAACATCAGAATCAAGGACAAATATCAGAGCTAAAAAGAAGTCAGAAGCAAAAACACTAGGCAAGCAAACAAAATAAATCCTAAGTGCCTAAGGGTTTGGAGGTTGAGGAAGTCTCTGAAGCAACATGGCAAACATGTTCTGGATGTTTTCATTCAAAGCATCTTGCTTGTCCATCCTGGCACGAAGCTCATTCTGATCTTTCTTGATCTCTTGCTGATCTTGCTTGATCTCCTTCAGAGTGTTAAGAATCAGAGGGATCGCAGAGGAAGACTCCCCCTGAATCAGAGCCTGCTGAGCTTCAGCTTCAGCAGCAGCTTGGGCTTCTGCATCTGCCTGAGCCTTGGCTTCAGCTTCCTGAATCCTTAGAAGTTCTGCTTCCTTAGCAATTCTTTCTTCTTCTAACCTCTTAGCTTCTTCTTCAGCTTCCTTAGCCAATCTTTCTTCCTCTAATCTCTTAGCCTCAGCTTCTCTAGCCATTCTCTCTTGGAGTCTTTCCTCAGAGTCTCTGATGTAGCCATTTCTGACTTGTTCAGAGATACTCTTCAGCCTATAAGACTCAGAGGTCATCCAACTAATGACTCTGTTCCAGTGTGTCCTAACAGATTTAGGATCATCACTAACTTCAGAGTTTTTAGCCAGAGACTTGATCTTCTGGACTGAAGCTTCTGCAACCTGTATAATGGCCTCCTCAAGGGTAGGTATGGTAAGTTCAGGTTCAGGTTCAGGTGAATGAGGTGGAGAGTTTTGAGGGCTGAGATTTAGAGAGTGAGGTTCAGTTTGTTGAGGTTCAGATTCTGCTTGAAGTTCAGAATCTGCGTCTGGTTGAAGACTGGGGGATGAAGCATATAGTGGATTTAGGTCTAATGGGTCAGAGTCTGGTCCAGGTACAGCGGGAATAAATGGTGGAGTGATATTAGAGGTGAAGGGATCAGATGGTTGAGTTTCAGAGGGTAAGGTTGTTGTTTGTTGTGGTGGAAGTGAAGTTTGGAGGGGTGAGGTTACTTCAGATTGTGTTGAGGGTTGTGGAGCGAAATTTTTAGCATAAATTTCAGCTATTGTTGGGGAGTTTGGGTCAGAGTGTTCTTGGTCAGAGGACTCTTGGTCAGAGAACTCTTGGTCAGAAGAAGGGGAAAGGTAAGGGGGTGATTCATATTCAGAGGATGAGGAAGAGCTGTGGTGATATAGTTGATTAGGGTCAGAGGTTGTTGTGAAATTACGAGCAATTTTTAGAACAGGTGGAGGTTGAGAGGTTCTGATGGTTGAAGGAGGGATTTCAGAGGTTGTAAATATGGGAGGTGTTGGGAGAGGAGTAGAAGAGGCCATCATAGGTATTACAGAAGTAACAGGAGGAATAGACTTACCAGAAGAAGAGATTTTCAGAGGAGCTTTGGTTCCAGAAGATTCTCCAAGTCTGGGTTTCTTTGCCTTCCTTGCTTCCTCAGCTATCTTCTTCTCAGAAAGACCTCTTTTGTATCTGACCAAATCTTCTACAGAGTCCAGACAGTCTTCAAGGCAGAAATCAGAAATATCAATGCCTTCATCCAGACGATCCTGAAGGTAGATAGCAATGGCATCTCTGGGTTCATTCTTGAAGAACCTTTCAAGGCCATGAGGCATCTTCCTCTGATCCTTCAGAGCTTCCCAGGTCACATCCATAGTGGGCTTGACTCTGATGTCTTTGATGATTCCCATACTCCTCAGATTTTTGGCATTCAGAGGCTTTCCAACGTCAATTGCCAGATCATCCATACATCTGGTCTTCTCCAGAGCATCTACCAGCCCATGCTCAATGAAGATGTCAGAGAGCAATCTACCCAGAGGAATGTAGGATCTGGGCTTCATGTTATTCCTGGTTTCTCTGACTGAATCCCTCAGATATCTGAAGAGGAGAACAGGGAGGTTGATCGGGATACCCTTCTGAATACAGTAGAGGATGCATTTCTGATCAGCATTTATGTAATCTGAAGAGTTGGAGGCTGGACGATGATGGATTGTTCCCAGAATAATCTTCAGCCAAACTCGGAGGTTCTGATGAAGCTCCTTGTTCTTAGAGGGGTTTCCTTCAACATTTGCTTTGAAGATTGTAGGGTTGATGACTTCAGTGATGCGTTTTGACCTTGGAGGAATATTGTAAATCCTTTTACCTCCAGCTTTCTCCATGTTTAGCAAGGAAGCAATTGATGCTTCAGTGATGACAATCTTCACACCCAGAACAAACGAGACAATGAACTGGTCATCAGCATCTGCACATCTCCAGAATTCCTTCACCAGAAGAGGATAGATTGGACCATAAAGCCTGTCGAAGTAGGTTTCCCAACCTTGTTGACGAAGTTCCCTAGTGAGATCAACGCCATTTCTTCTTAAATTCTCAAAATCTACCAGCGATTCACACAGTACATCTAAACCTTCAAAGGGAGTTGAAAGGTTTATGTGTTGTTCACGTTCCAAAATGTGAGGTTCTTGATAGACTGGGGTCGTGGTAACGTCTATAACCATGGGTGTTTGAGTGTTTGAGGTTTGGGGATTAGAACTGGCTTCCATTTGTTGGGAGAAGTTAAAAACTTCTTGCTCTTGAGGATTCATGAAGAAAATTGATGAAGAAGATGAAGAACTGAAGGAGTTGCAGAGAAAACTTCGAGAGAGGGTTTAGGGTTTAAGAGTGAGTGAAGAGTGATAAGTGTGTGAAATGTGAGAAAAGTGTTTATATACCTAAGTAAAAACGCATGCAAAACGACACACATACCAGCGTTAGACACAAACTCAAAATGGCACGCTTGGGGGAAAAATGATTACAGCTCATAAATGAATGTCTAATCCCACAGTTTGCACACTGCTCGAGGAAAACTCAAACGTCTGCCTTTTGAATTTCTTGACAGCTGTCTAGAAGTTCTAAAGTTTGACGCTTCAGAGTTCCACGCGTTGATGTATCTGATCTTCAGGAATACCAAGAGATTGGTTCTGAAGATTTCTAACTCAGATATCTTCTTAACAATGTAGAAGCATCAGAGTCAGAGGCAGAAGTGTATTTGTTTTTATCAGAGTCTCATTTTACATGTTCAGAGCCAAATTTTACTCAGGGCAATTTTTAATGTTCAGATTTTCTAAGATAAAAAGAAATCTATCTTCAGCTAGAGGCTTAGTAAAGATGTCTGCCCATTGATGTTCTGTATCAATGAACTTCAGCGTTACTATTCCTTTCTGAACATAGTCTCTAATAAAATGATGTTTAATTTCTATGTGTTTGGCTCTGGAATGTAAAATAGGATTCTTACTCAAACAAATAGCAGCAGTATTATCACAAAGGATAGGAATGTTACTCTCAAAGATTTGAAGATCTTCTAGCTGATGTTTCATCCAGAGCATCTGAGTTGTGCACAGTGATGCTGAGATATATTCTGCTTCTGCAGTTGATAGAGCGATAGTTGACTGTCTTTTGCTAGCCCAGGAGATTAGATTGTTTCCCAGAAGCTGGCAATTTCCAGATGTGCTTTTTCGTTCTATTCTATCTCCTGCATAATCTGCATCACAATAACCAGAAAGCCTATACTCTGATGTTTTCTCATACATCAGGCCCAGGTTAGGAGTTCCTTTCAGATACTTAAGAATTCTCTTAACAGCTGTTAAATGAGATTCTCTAGGATCTGATTGGAATCTGGCACAAAGACAGACGCTAAAGAGAATATCAGGACGAGTAGCAGTCAGATAGAGAAGAGAGCCTATCATACCTCGATAGAGCTTCTGACAAACCTTGTTGCTTACCTCTTCCTTTTCCAGAATGCAAGTTGGGTGCATAGGAGTCTTTGCAGAGTTGCATTCAGACATATCAAACTTCTTCAGAACATCTTTAATGTACTTGCTTTGATGAATGTACGTGACTTCTGGAGTTTGATTGATTTGAATTCCCAGAAAGAACTTTAGTTCTTGCATTAGACTCATTTCAAATTCTGCCTGCATTAACTTGGAAAATTCTTGGCAAACAGAGATATTAGCAGAACCAAAAATAATGTCATCAACATAAATTTGGCATATCATGAGATCATTATTAAGGTTTTTACAGAAGAGTGTAGAATCAACTTTCCCTCTGATAAAATTTTGTTCCAGAAGAAAATTGCTCAGACGTTCATACCAAGCTCTGGGAGCTTGTTTTAGTCCATATAAAGATTTTTTAAGTTTGAAAACATGTTCTGGAAAGTTTGAATTTTCAAAACCTGGAGGTTGATTTACATACACTTCTTCTGAAATATAACCATTTAGAAATGCACTCTTGACATCCATTTGGTATAATTTGATAGAATGATTAATAGCAAAAGATACAAGGAGACGAATAGATTCTAACCTCGCGACTGGAGCAAAAGTTTCATTATAATCAATACCTTCTTGTTGACTATAACCTTGAGCTACCAGTCGTGCTTTGTTTCTGACAACTTCTCCTTTCTCGTTCAGTTTGTTTCTGAAAACCCATCTGGTTCCAATGACATGAGTGCCTCTGGGTTTAGGAACGAGATCCCAGACATCATTCTTGGAGAATTGATCTAACTCTTCTTGCATAGCTGCCACCCAATCGTTATCTTGAAGAGCTTCATCACAGGACGTAGGCTCAATCAGAGACACTAGTCCCAGAGGAATATCTTCAGAAGTTCTGAAAGTGGATCTGGTTCTAACAGGTTCATCTTTGTTTCCCAGAATCAAATCTTCAGATACGTTAATGCGACTTTTAACTTTCCTTGGAATTTCTGGAGATTTAATTTCTTCAGAGTCTGGAGTGACAGTTGCTTCTGGAGTTTTCTCAGATTCTACCAGAGTGATCTCTAAATCTGCAAACTTTTCAACTAGCTTTGACTTTTCAGGGTCAAGCTTATCATCAAATCTAACATGAATTGATTCCTCCATAATTTTGGTTTCTGTGTTGTATACTCTGTAGCCTTTAGAGCGTTCTGAGTATCCTAACATAATACCTTTTTGTGCTTTGGAATCAAACTTGTTCAGATGTTCTTTAGTATTTAATATAAAACAAATGCATCCAAAAGGATGAAAATATGAAATGTTGGGTTTTCTTCCCTTACACAGTTCATAGGGAGTCTTATCCAGAATAGGTCTAATAGAGATTCTATTCTGAATGTAACACGCTGTATTTACAGCTTCTGCCCAAAAGTGCTTTGCTACATTTGTTTCATTGATCATGGTTCTGGCCATTTCTTGGAGTGTCCTATTCTTCCTCTCTACAACTCCATTTTGTTGTGGAGTTCTAGGGCAGGAGAAATCATGGGATATTCCATTAGAATCAAATAATTCTTCAAAATCTTTATTTTCAAATTCTCCACCATGATCACTTCTGACTCTAACAATTTTAGAGTCAAATTCTTTTTGCACTTTAGAACAGAAACTGGTGAATACAGAGTGAGACTCACTCTTGTGCTTTAGGAATTTTACCCATGTCCAGCGGCTGTAATCATCAACGATTACAAGTCCATACTTCTTTCCATTGACTGATGCTGTTTTCACAGGACCAAATAAGTCAATGTGAAGAAGCTCCAGAGGCTTGGAGGTAGAAACAACATTTTTCTTTTTAAAAGATGTTTTTGAAAACTTTCCTTTCTGACAAGCTTCACACAGAGCATCTGAAGAAAACTTCAGTTTAGGTAAGCCTCTGACTAACTCAAGTTTAGTTAGCTGAGAAAGTTTTCTCATGCTAATGTGGCCTAAGCGTCTATGCCATACCCATTGCTCTTTGTGAACTGACATTAAACATTTAACATTTTGATCTTTTAAATCAGAAAGATTTATTTTATAAATGTTGTTTTTCCTCTTGCCTGTGAAAAGGACAGAGCCATCGTTCTGACTAATGGCTTTACACGTTTTTTGATTAAAGATTACATCATAACCGTTATCACTTAATTGACTTATGGATAACAAGTTATGCATTAATCCTTCTACATAAAGAACATCAGATATAGAGGGAAGAGTACCGTTACCAATAGTTCCGGAGCCTCTGATCCTTCCTTTCTGATCTCCTCCGAAGCCTACAAATCCAGCGTCTTTAAGTTCCAGGCTTTGGAACATAGACTTTCTTCCCGTCATATGTCGCGAGCATCCAGAGTCCAGGTACCATGACTGGTGTCTGAACTTTGCTGCATAGGATATCTGCAACATAGATGATCTTATCTTTCGGTACCCAGAATCTCTTGGGTCCTTTCAGATTAGTTTTCCCAGAGTTTCTTACAACTTTGGGTCTTCTAGCATTTTTAAATTTGTGTTCTTGTGTGTGTGTGTAGTGGTATGAAAAAGGCGATTTAATTTGGTTACTGGTAGAGGTTTTATTTTCCTCAGAATCATACCCAATTCCCCTTTTATTATTTTGACCTACTCCATAAATCATGGATGCCATAATACTCCTATTTATCCCATTCTTCAGAAATTGTTGAAAGGCTTCTTCATATTTATAAATAATTTCATTTGAAGTTTGTGGTGCTTGAGACAACACTTCTTCTAATTCTAAGCTTTTCGTTTTAGCTTCATCTCTTTCTAACGTTAAAGATGTGATTGTATCATCTCTTGCTAGAATTGTTGTCTCAAGTTTACTACACTCTTCAGATTTTGCTTTAAGAAGGCCTTTAATGTTTTTAACTTTTTGTTTTAATTTCTGAAGAGAGGTAAGAGTTTCTGATAAACATGATTCTAAGTCAGATCTAGAAAGTTCAGAAAATACCTCTTCAGATTCTTCATCTGAGCTGCTGGATGTGGTAGCCATAAGAGCTACGTTGGCCTGTTCATCAGAGTCAGATTCTGATGATTCGGATTCACTATCGTCCCAGGTGGCCATTAATCCCTTCTTTGTTCTGAAGGCATTTTTCTTGAAGCTTTCTTTCTTAGAGTTATCTTTCTTCAGCTTGGGGCATTCATTTCTATAATGACCTGTTTCTTTACATTCAAAACAGGTAATATCTTTATTAGGTTTACCTTTTGAAGTTGACTCTGATCTATCCCCTCTGGGTCTTGATCTTCTGAAGTTGTTGTTGTTCCTTCTTTTCCAGAGTTGCTTAACTCTTCTGGTTAGTAAGGACAGTTCTTCTTCATCATCAGAGTCTTCAGGTTCAGAGTCGTCAGTATCTGCAGTTTCTGCCTGGAGAGCTTTGGTTCTGTCTGACTTCCGTCTTTCAGGTCTGGACTTCAGCGCCACTGACTTGTTCCTTTTCTGAGGCTCATCCTCCTCTAGTTCTATCTCATGGCTTCTGAGAGAACTAACAAGTTCTTCAAGGCTGATATTGTTCAGATCCTTTGATAACTTCAGAGCAGTAACCATTGGTCTCCATTTCTTTGGCAGACTTCTGACTATCTTCTTAACATGATCTGCAGTCGTGTATCCTTTGTCTAGCACTTTAAGACCTGCAATAAGAGTTTGGAATCTGGAAAACATAGCTTCTATAGCTTCGTCATCTTCCATCTTGAAGGCTTCATATTTCTGGATCAACGCCAGAGCCTTCGTCTCCTTGACTTGGGAGTTTCCTTCATGGGTCATCTTCAGAGAGTCAAGTATATCTTTAGCCGTCTCTCTGTTGGTGATCTTTTCGTATTCGTTGTATGATATAGCATTTAGAAGTATTGTTCTGGCCTTGTGATGATTTTTGAACTCACGTTTCTGATCTTCTGACATTTTGCTTCTGGGAACTTCAGCTCCATTTAAGGTTGGAGGTTTGTATCCATCTGTGACAATGTCCCAGAGGTCAGCATCATAACCCAGAAAGAAACTTTCGATTCTATCTTTCCAGTAATCAAACTTTTCTCCATCAAAAACAGGAGGCTTGGCATTGTAAGAATCTTTCTCATTTGAGTGGGCCATTTGTTTTTCTCGCACTGGATCTCTCTACACGGTTAAGTGTTTGATTTGAAAATCAATAACAGAGCCGGAGCTCTGATACCAATTGAAGGTGAGAAAAACAAGAAAGGGGGGGGTTTGAATTGTTTGAAAAATAAGCGCTTTTGCAAAATGAAATCACACAATGATTTTATACTGGTTCGCTTATAACACAAAGCTACTCCAGTCCACCCGGCCAAGGTGATTTCGCCTTCAACAAGGACTTAATCCACTAATCTTGAAAGATTACAAACAACCCATAAGAGAGAAGAAAATCTCTTAGTCCTCTCAAGTCTACAGACTACAAAGAGTCACTTGAGGAAATCAAATAAAATTAGATACAAGATGTGTAATCTAGAGTGCTTCTAAGAAAGCAAATATTACAAACTTAAGAACAAATTTTTCACTTGATAAGCAAAAGCTTAGTGAAAATCTTTGAAGAACAAAGATGTTTTTCTTGAGCGTGATATAATTTCAGTATAGTTTTGGCTAGTGATTTCTTGTTACTGAATGTTGATTTCTTCTCTTATTTATAGGAGTTGAAGTAGAGTTGAAGTAGCGTTGAATCTGTTGGATATTGAGATGTAATTACGCCATTCCATTAATAGCTTCTGCAGTAGACTTTTTCATCTTAGAAGTGACTACTTACCACAATTAGTATCTTCTCTCTTGGAAGTGGAGATTAACGTCTCTTTCTAATTGAGGAAATCCATTTGCAGAACTTTAACTTGGCTTAAACGTTACTTCATCATGATTAACAATTCTGATTAGAGTCTTTGTGTATCTGGAGAATCTTGCTTCTGATGTTATCTCTTGAAAGTTCAGATGGTGCTGAATAACTTCAGAGTTTACAGAAGGCATTTGATCAGAGTTAGAGCTTCTAGACTTTACTTCATGTTCAGATGCTTCTGATACTTTGTAGTTTTGTCCAGAGTCAGAGCTTCTTGAAACGAGATTCCACTTTAGATGCTTCTGATACTTGATAATTTGTATCTGATCTTGTTGTGCATCTGATGACATCATCAGATTTATTTCTTCTTTCTTTAGAACCCTGCACACTTAGAAACTTTTCGTTAGGGTGCCATTTTTGGTTTCATCCTTTGTTATCATCAAAATCATGGAGTCTGTTGTAGAACACTTTTTGTTCTTACAATTTTAACCTTCACTTCTCCGGCTAGAATGACCTTAAATAGGGGCATCTGTAAGACCCTAATTTTGACCCTAAAATCCCTCATGGCATCACAACATTGCATTTACATTGCCTCAAGGATCATAAGCATCTTAGCTCCTTACCTTTGGGGTGGGATCTCTTGTGAGTTGGTTTGAGATCACCAAGCATGCTTGAATTGTATATCATTGTTTTTATCATTTTTATTCACTAACCAAAAGCACAAAAATATGTCACTAACATCTCTTGTTGTAGCTTGAGCAGTCACAAGGTCTAAAGCTTCTAGGAGACCCTATGTGCATTGATATGGCAAAGGGAAGATGAAAGAAAGCATGGCAATGGTTCCCAAAGCTCTCGTCCATCAAGTATGCCTCCCAAGTATCTCAAGTCATCATTTTGATCAAAGCAAATCAAAGGGTTTGAGGCTTGTTTCCCAAGGAAACCCTAATTCATCTGTTCATCAATTGTGCCTTGCTCATGAAGCAACCTCAACCCATGGTCAAATATAATCAAGGGGAGTTCTTTAATTCATCATTTCATTCATATTTGAACTTATTTGAGTGCCCTCAATCATCAATTCATCAAGATATGAAGTTTGGACTTGAGAAGTTGATTAGTCAATTCATCTGACTATTTTGAAATGCACTAAGACCTAACGTTTTATGTGTTTTTCAAATGGAGATGACCCCAAGAGAAAACATTTTCTTAAGAACTATATCAACAACTTTCATGTTCATCAAAAATTGATTTGAAGCTTGTAAGGTCATCATCCATTCTAAGACATTATAGGTCATTTTGATTGAAATCCTAATTTTGGGTCAACTTCCCAAGGACATAACTCCTTCATTTTTCATGATTTTGAGGTGAGATAAAATGCATTAGAAATATTAAGATGTCTACTTCAAATTTTATGTTGAGAAAAATTTCAAAATCTCAAAAGAAACACATGTGATAATGCAAAACATTATAGGTCACTTTGGACCAAATGCATTGAAATGTGAAAAAGTCCAACTTCAAGTGCCCATAACTTCTTCATCAAAAATCCAAATGATGCAAAATTTGAGTCCAAATTGATTGTCTTGAAAAGATATACAACTTTGAAGTTGAAGAGTTTGTCATTTGGAGCTTTTATCATTGATGCAGAAGGGCTTGAACTTTGGCCAATTTTGAAAATCTCACATATGCATGTTTTGCACCCTACACTTCAAGTCCAATTTCCAAGGCCCAAATGGAATTTTGATCAACATAACAAATGATCCTTATGCAATAATCTTTCCAACCATTACTCATGAGGCGGTGTTCCTATTTTTAACATGGCATTTTCGAAGACTTGAATGTTATAGTGCGTTTTGGAAAATCATTTCATTTGCCTTGCATGAGCTAATACAGTCCAATCTGTACGTCCATTTTGCTTTCATCATGCATTAGCTTCCAATTCCAAGTGAAATCGGGCCCTCCATGCACCTGTACAGGCCCATGCATGGAGGCCCTTTCCATTCATGCAAACTTTGGTTCATGCATTCAACATTGCTTTCTCCTATAAATACAAGGCCAATGTTCTTCATTTCTTCAACCTTAAGGCACCCCAATTGCTGCTGAACTGAAATCCTAGCCATCACTAAAGAAACTAATTCATTTTTCTTCAAAATTTTCAGATCTGAATTTTGATTTCATTGATCAATCTTCAGATCTCAAAGTTCCTAAACCCTCTCTCCTTGATCCATAGTGTCTACTGTAAGCAAAAGCATCCAAAGATTGTGACTCAAAGCCTTGCAAATCAAAGGTTTACTTCAACTGTTATTTGCTTCGAATCAGCTTGTATAGTGCTCTATTTTTGTTGTTGTTGTGTGATCTGAAGTCCTCTGCATAGAGGCAACATTGTTATGCTTTCAATTTTTGAAAATCATGAAGTTCATACAAAATTTCCACTTCTGATTTCTCTCAATATAGAGATCTAGAATGGAATTGAGTGGTACAGGGGGGATGTACATCACCCCAGCTCTCGATTGATGCCTGGATCGTGCCATTTGGTTACCATTTTTATTTCTACAACTTTGGACATGGCCGGAAGTTGGCCGGAGAAGACGGTGGCGCTGGCCACCATCTGGTCTCTAGATTCAATCAGATCCGTCCATTCATGTTTCCAGATTCAATCCCATACGTCCAATGTTATGACTCATTTAATGGCTCAGTGTGATGCGTTTGACTCGCGTGTATGGTGAGCGTGCGCTTCTTGGCCACGTGATGATCCACGTCAATTAATGAATCTTCATCCAACGCTCCACGTTTTTTCCTTATTTCTATTTTCTGATTTTATTTTCATTTTATTATTTTAATTCCATTTCACTTTAAAAATTCATATCTCTCTCATTATTGGTCCAAAAATTATGGGACCAATTTCATTCTTCTCCTTTTAATTTCTACTTTCTAAAAATGATTTTTAATATTTTTTATTCCATCATTTGATATTTTTTAGTAATTTTCTCTTTTCTGGTTATTTTTAATTCATTTAAAATAGTTTTTGATATCCAAAAAATACAAAAATATTTTTCTAACCTCTTTGAATGATGATAAATCTATGAAAAATATTCTCATCAATTTATTAATTTATTTGAGATTTTAATTCAATTAGGTTATTTTAATGCATTTTTAATTGATTTAAAATAGTTTCTGACTTTTAAAAATACTGAAATTTTTTGTCAAACTTTGTTTGACCTTGTTGAACTTAAGATAATTCACTTGGACTTTTCAAAGTTGATTTGAAGTGAGTTTGAAGTTTGACCTTTCTTTATTATTTTAATTCAAGTTTTATTTTAATATTAAAAAATGCCCAAAACATTTTATTTGTTTCTTGACTTTTAATCTTCATTTTTGCTTTTGTTTTCTATTGTTTGACCTTGATCTTCTCTATCTTTGGTCAATACTTGTTGATTAGTGTAGGTGTTTAATTGGCTGCATTGTATGGTAAAACACTAATGTCTTGACTGATGTCATGACATGTATATGTAACTACATTGTAGTTACTGCAGGACTAGCTAACACAGGATTATTGAATGCTGTGACATTCATACCTGTCAACAGATACTAAGGAACAGAAGCTCTGTTAGAACTTAGTATTCATTTGCAGTCTGGTTATCAAGGAAGAACCAGACCTGGCATAAGGCCTACTGACTGAATGTCAAACTGGATGTTGTGACATTCATCATTGACAGCAGCTACTGAAGATTGGGCAGAGTGGTGTTCTGCTATACTTCAGCATTTTAGTTAGTTTGTTCTTCAAGAGAATTACAGAACTAACTTAAGGCCAACTATGTAAATGTTAAGTTGGACACTTTGACATTTACTAATGTAAGCTGGTACTGTAGTATGGTCATATTGATCATGTACAGGTCAGCAGTTTTGTACAGTCTGGTTTCTGGGAAAACAGACTCAGCATATGGACCTTGATGTCGAGCTGAATGTCGTGACATTCATGCCTGACAGCATATGCTAAATTGTAGGTTGTTCAGTTTTCTGTTACAGCTTTCTCAGGCTATTCTTTAGGAAGTCAACAGCTTAGAGAAAATCCAGGAAATCAACAACCAAGCTACATTCAATGAACCTAACAAATAGCCTATTTGTTAGCAACCTAAATATTGAATTTGAGGGAACGTATGTGACCTAAAATTCAGGAAAATACAGGTGCAAAAGCCCAGGTGCTGCAATATAAAAAGGAAGGCATTCCTCCATTCAGTTTCAGGGATTTTGAGGCGTGAAGATTTAGTGTGTCCATCATACTTCACTGCTGTATTTTTGTGAGTCTAGAATTAGACGTATCTTGTAAGCCAAGTCATTATCAAATAGATGATTGCTTTGGCATAGGGTGTTCATTGAGTTGTAAGTGTTGTGTCACTCAAAGCTTTTAAGCGTGAGTGCTGTGTATCTTGGTTTAAGCTGTGAAGCATAACCAAGAGTTGTTTTTGAAGTGTGACTTCAAAGTGTTTTTAATATCACTGAGGTGATTGAGGGGGAGTGAGTAGGAACTCTGATCTTAGGTTAAGATTGAAATTGCATTGGATAGGGATTAAGTGATAAGTTGTAAACGGGTGAGTTTAGCTTTGAATTGATACTACTAATAGTGGATTTCCTCCCTGGCTTGGTAGCCCCCAAATGTAGGTCATGTTGGACTGAACTGGGTGAACAATTACTTGTGTTATTTATTGCACTTACATTTAAGTTCTGCATAATCCCTGTCTGTGCAGAATTGGATGTCATAACAATCAGTGTGACATCCAAAGTCTGATAACTAGAATTTCAATTGGCATCAGAGCAGGCACCCTGCCTGTGAAGTTCTGGGTGAGATCTAGGGAAGTTACTTTCTAGTACCATGGACAAGGATTTAGGACACTCAAACAGACCACCCATGTTGGATGGATCTAATTATGATGACTGGAAGCCTCGCATGATAGCCTTCTTAAGGTCTCTAGACAGCAAAGTCTGGAGAGCTGTCAACAAGGGATGGGAACATCCAACGAGGACTGATGAAGATGGAGTCAGTGTGCAGATTCCTGAAGAAGATTGGGACAAGGAACAAGAGGCACTAGCTCTTGGAAATTCCAAAGCCTTGAATGCACTGTTCAATGGAATCACTAAGAACATCTTCAGGCTGGTGCACCATTGTGAACTAGCTAAGGAAGTTTGGGATACCCTCAAGGTAACTCATGAAGGTACCTCCAAGGTGAAGATGTCAAAACTTCAGATGTTGACAACCAAGTTTGAAAATCTGAGGATGAAAGAGGATGAGACTATTCATGACTTTCACATGAATATTCTTGAAATTGCAAACACCTCTGGTGGACTAGGTGAGAAAATGACTGAAGAGAAACTTGTAAGAAAGATTCTCAGGTCCTTGCCTAAGAGGTTTGCTATGAAGGTCACTGCCATAGAGGAGGCTCAGGACATCAGCAATATGAAGGTAGATGAGCTCATTGGTTCTCTCCAAACCTTTGAAATGGGCTTAGGTGAGTATGCTGAGAAGAAGAAAAGCATAGCCTTTGTATCTAATGCTGAAGAGGAGGCAGAAGAAGGATATACTGGAGGTGATGAAAGTATATCAGAAGCCTTAGCCATGCTTGGAAGGCAATTCAACAAGTTCATGAAGAAGATTGATCAAAGAGGTAGACCCAATGTCAAGAACATCCCGTCTGACATTAAGAAAAGATCAACTTCTGAAGAAAAGTTCAACCATGGGAAGGGAATCCAGTGTCATGGTTGTGAAGGGTATGGACACGTCAGAGCTGAATGTCCTACTTACCTTAAATTGCAAAATAAGGGGCTAGCTATCACATGGTCTGAAGGAGATTCTGAAAGTGAATCTGAAGGAGAATCTGCCAAACATGTCACTGCACTAACTAGTGTGTGTGTCTCTGAAGATGACACAAGTGCAGATGAGCTGACCTTTGATGAACTTGCTGCAGCATATAAGAAGCTGTGTACCACCAGTGCAGAAGTGCGTGCACAAGGTGAAAAGCAGAAGAAACTCATCAAGGAACTGGAAGATGAGAGACAGAAACAACTGTCTGCCATAGAAGGGCTGAATGATGAGATAGCCCTGCTGACCTCCAAGCTGAACCAGATGACCAAATCCATCAGAATGATGAATAAGGGAACTGACACCTTGGAAGAAATCCTAAAGGTGGGACAGCAGTCTGGAACCAAATCTGGGCTAGGATTTGGAAAAAGAGCTGAACACAAACGCCCAAAGGCTAAAGTTCAGAAGCTCAAGCAGATGTCAAAACTGATGTCTCAACATCGAGGAGCTAGGATGAATGATCATCAGAAGAGAATATTCCAGAATTGGAGGTGTCACCACTGTGGCAGGCTTGGACATATAAAAGCCTTCTGCTACTGGATTCATGGCTTCCCTAACAGAGCCTCACCTGTCAGACCTAAGCATAACACACGCAAGCGATGTGTTCCCATTAAGAAACAACAATGGTATGCTAGGATAGCACACACTGCCCTAAGGGCTTCTTCCAGAGAAGACTGGTACTTTGACAGTGGATGCTCAAGACATATGACTGGTATGGAAAATCTACTGGTAGACATTCAACCTCACACCACCAGCTATGTGACTTTTGGTGATGGTGCCAAAGGAGAAATCAGAGGTGTGGGCAAACTGGACTGTTCTGGAGTGCCAAAACTGAACAATGTGCTGTTAGTAAGAGGACTAACTGCAAACCTCATCAGTATAAGTCAGCTGTGTGATCAAGGTTTTCAGGTTCAGTTTACTAAGGAGCAGTGCATTGTGACAAATGGTGACAATCAGGAAGTTATGAGAGGAACCAGGTCCAAAGACAACTGCTATCTGTGGGAACCTGACCTCTCTAACTTTTCCACAACTTGCTCCTCAGCCAAGGAAGAACAGGAGGTAAAGCTGTGGCATAGAAGACTTGGCCATCTCCACTTACGTGGAATGAAGAAGATCATATCCAAGGAAGCAGTCAGAGGAATGCCAAAGCTTCTGATTGATGAAGGAAGAGTCTGTGGAGAATGCCAAGTGGGCAAGCAAACCAAGATGTCACACCCAAAGCTGGGACATTCCACAACCTCCAGAGTTCTGGAACTGCTGCACATGGACCTAATGGGACCTATGCAGGTTGAGAGTCTTGGTGGGAAGAAGTATGCCTACGTGGTGGTTGATGACCATTCCAGATACACGTGGATAAACTTCATCAGAGAGAAGTCAGATACATTTGATGTCTTCAAGGATCTGTGCATAAGACTTCAAAGAGAAAAGGACAGTTGTGTGGTCCGGATTAGAAGTGATCATGGCACTGAATTCAAGAATTCCAAGTTTGATGAGTTCTGCTCATCTGAAGGAATAAGCCATGAGTTCTCCTCCCCTATAACTCCTCAGCAGAATGGAATAGTTGAAAGAAAAAATAGAACTATTCAAGAATCTGCCAGAGCAATGATTCATGCAAAGAAGCTCCCTATGCACTTTTGGGCTGAAGCAATGAATACGGCGTGCTATGTTCACAACAGAGTCACCTTGAGAAAAGGAACCTCCTCCACTCTGTATGAAATATGGAAGGGTAGAAAACCCACTGTGAAGTACTTTCATATTTTTGGAAGTAAATGCTACATTCTCACAGATCGTGAACAGAGAAGGAAGCTAGATCCCAAAAGTGATGAAGGCGTATTTCTGGGATACTCCATGAACAGCAGAGCCTATAGAGTGTTCAACTACAGGACCAATGTCCTGATGGAATCCATAAATGTCATTGTGGATGATAAAGAGGAAGGAACCGATGTCATGGAGGATGTTGAAACATTCCTTGATAGTCCAACTGACAGTCCAGTCAAGCCTGAAGAAGTACAGGAACCTCCTCCTGAATGTGAAGTAGAAGCACCTACCAAAGTGCCATCTATCAGAATTCAGAAAGACCACCCTAAGGATCTTATCATAGGGGATCCCACCAGTGGTATAACTACCAGGTCAAGAGGAATAAACTCAAATTCCTGCTTTGTTTCCAAGGTTGAACCAAAGAATGTGAAAGAAGCCCTGACTGATGAATACTGGATCATTGCCATGCAAGAGGAACTCGAGCAGTTCACAAGGCATGAAGTATGGGAGCTGGTTCCAAGACCTGAAGGGTCCAACATCATTGGTACCAAGTGGATCTACAAAAACAAATCTGATGGGAAAGGAGTAATTACTAGAAATAAAGCAAGACTAGTAGCTCAAGGATACACTCAAGTTGAAGGAGTAGACTTTGATGAGACATTTGCTCCTGTGGCTAGACTTGAGTCCATCAGATTGCTGTTGGGGGTAGCATGCATCCTGAAGTTTAAGCTATTTCAAATGGATGTGAAGAGTGCATTCTTGAATGGCTACCTGAATGAAGAAGTCTATGTGGAACAACCCAAAGGGTTTTGTGATCCTAACCAACCTGAGCATGTATACAAGCTGAAGAAAGCCTTGTATGGGTTGAAGCAAGCACCCAGAGCTTGGTATGAAAGGTTAACCGAATTTCTGACCACAAATGGATACAGAAAGGGTGGCATAGATAAAACCTTGTTTGTGAAGGATGAGGAAGGCAAAATCATGATAGCTCAAATCTATGTGGATGATATAGTCTTTGGTGGAATGTCAGAACAAATGGTTAAAAAATTTGTTCACCAGATGCAATCTGAGTTTGAAATGAGTCTAGTGGGAGAACTGACCTATTTCCTTGGAATGCAAGTAAACCAAATGGAGGACTCCATGTTTCTCTCCCAAAGCAAGTATGCCAAGAACATAGTTAAGAAGTTTGGTATGGATCATGCCAGGCACAAGAGGACTCCAGCTCCTACTCATCTGAAGTTAACCAAAGATGATGGAGGACCCAGTGTTGATCAATGCCTGTACAGAAGCATGATAGGTAGTCTGCTGTATCTAACTGCAAGTAGACCTGACATTTCCTATGCAGTTGGAGTGTGTGCCAGATATCAAGCAGAGCCCAAGGTGAGTCACTTGAATCAAGTCAAAAGGATCCTCAAGTACATCAATGGGACATGTGACTATGGGATGCTGTACTCACATGGGTCTGAGCCTGTCCTATCTGGGTACTGTGATGCTGATTGGGCTGGAAGTGCTGATGACAGAAAAAGCACATCAGGTGGATGTTTCTTCTTAGGAGAAAACCTCATATCGTGGTTCAGCAAGAAGCAGAACTGTGTCTCTCTGTCCACTGCAGAGGCTGAATACATAGCGGCTGGAAGCAGTTGCTCCCAACTGGTTTGGATGAAACAAATGCTCACTGAGTACAATGTCACTCAAAATGTCATGACATTGTTCTGTGACAATCTCAGTGCCATCAACATCTCCAAGAATCCCATCCAACACAGCAGGACCAAACATATTGACATTAGGCACCACTTCATCAGAGATCTGGTGGAAGACAAGGTGATCACTTTGGAACATGTAGCCACGGATCTTCAACTGGCTGACATATTTACAAAGGCTCTGGATGCTACTCAGTTTGAAAACTTAAGGAGCAAACTGGGAATATGTCTCTCTGAGACATTATAGCAATCACTGATGTTTGGGATAAACTGTTTAATATATCTGCCTATTAAACAATTTGTACTAGGCTATGATTGGTCAACAGATCATAGCTATGCTGCTTGCAACAAGGGTGGATACAAGAGGGTAAGGAGGCACCCTACAGAGAGAAGGCCACTGTATCTGCAGGAGTTCAAGGATGCTGTTCATGCAGGAGTGGTTCTGGATGTCAGAAACAACATCATGGCATCTGATATGGTGGTACCTACTGTAAAGCAAAAGTGGGTGATCACTTGATCGAAGCTGTGAAGCAAGATCAAGTGGATGTGAACTTGGTTGAAACTGTGAAGTAAAACCAAGTCTGGAACTCTGTCATTGTGCTCTGACTATGTTGTTGGCTTTGGCAACATTTGTGACAAAAAGGGGGAGTAATAACCACCAATACCCCTGACAAACAGAGTGGGTCTCTACAACAGACTCTCATGACAGATCTGAAGATTCCCCCCTTGCAGCTGATGTTGAAGTTTAGGTGCAACTTCGAATATATGTGTGCTGCTATGTGAAGTTTTTATTTAACTTCCATGTGTGTGAGTGTGCTGCCACTCTGAGTGTATTAGCTAGTTTTATTCCGCTGCCATGAACTCTGTTATGGGGATCAAAGTGTTTTAGCCAAAAATTTGCCAAAGGGGGAGTTTGTAGGTGTTTAATTGGCTGCATTGTATGGTAAAACACTAATGTCTTGACTGATGTCATGACATGTATATGTAACTACATTGTAGTTACTGCAGGACTAGCTAACACAGGATTATTGAATGCTGTGACATTCATACCTGTCAACAGATACTAAGGAACAGAAGCTCTGTTAGAACTTAGTATTCATTTGCAGTCTGGTTATCAAGGAAGAACCAGACCTGGCATAAGGCCTACTGACTGAATGTCAAACTGGATGTTGTGACATTCATCATTGACAGCAGCTACTGAAGATTGGGCAGAGTGGTGTTCTGCTATACTTCAGCATTTTAGTTAGTTTGTTCTTCAAGAGAATTACAGAACTAACTTAAGGCCAACTATGTAAATGTTAAGTTGGACACTTTGACATTTACTAATGTAAGCTGGTACTGTAGTATGGTCATATTGATCATGTACAGGTCAGCAATTTTGTACAGTCTGGTTTCTGGGAAAACAGACTCAGCATATGGACCTTGATGTCGAGCTGAATGTCGTGACATTCATGCCTGACAGCATATGCTAAATTGTAGGTTGTTCAGTTTTCTGTTACAGCTTTCTCAGGCTATTCTTTAGGAAGTCAACAACTTAGAGAAAATCCAGGAAATCAACAACCAAGCTACATTCAATGAACCTAACAAATAGCCTATTTGTTAGCAACCTAAATATTGAATTTGAGGGAACGTATGTGACCTAAAATTCAGGAAAATACAGGTGCAAAAGCCCAGGTGCTGCAATATAAAAAGGAAGGCATTCCTCCATTCAGTTTCAGGGATTTTGAGGCGTGAAGATTTAGTGTGTCCATCATACTTCACTGCTGTATTTTTGTGAGTCTAGAATTAGACGTATCTTGTAAGCCAAGTCATTATCAAATAGATGATTGCTTTGGCATAGGGTGTTCATTGAGTTGTAAGTGTTGTGTCACTCAAAGCTTTTAAGCGTGAGTGCTGTGTATCTTGGTTTAAGCTGTGAAGCATAACCAAGAGTTGTTTTTGACGTGTGACTTCAAAGTGTTTTTAATATCACTGAGGTGATTGAGGGGGAGTGAGTAGGAACTCTGATCTTAGGTTAAGATTGAAATTGCATTGGATAGGGATTAAGTGATAAGTTGTAAACGGGTGAGTTTAGCTTTGAATTGATACTACTAATAGTGGATTTCCTCCCTGGCTTGGTAGCCCCCAGATGTAGGTCATGTTGGACTGAACTGGGTGAACAATTACTTGTGTTATTTATTGCACTTACATTTAAGTTCTGCATAATCCCTGTCTGTGCAGAATTGGATGTCATAACAACCAGTGTGACATCCAAAGTCTGATAACTAGAATTTCAATTAGTACATACCATTTCCATTAATGCACTTTAATTCTTCATCTTCTTCTTCTTCTTCTTTCTTTCTTCTTTTTGATCAATGAGTTAAAGATTGGTGGTTAGCATTAATACATGGAGGCTTAATCTTCCTTGATTCAAATCTAATTCATCTTGATCATAGATCAAGTGAATGGCTTTGCATTAAAGATAGGTTGCTTCCTAAATCATGCAAAGAACCTAAATCAATACAAGATCATTTATCATCTTCTTTTTGGCATGGCAAGTTGTTGGAGTTTGATTCACTAACCAAGACCTCTAACTTGTGTTGTTGCCTATATTATTATTGACCGGCCTTAGATAGTTGTGACTTCTACATAAGTCCAATTACGATTGCTTAACATAGCGCTAAATTTTCCTTATGGCACATTAACTCTAACACTAACCATTAACCATTAACATTTACTTCTTGCTCTTTACATTTATGCAATTTACTATTCGTGTACATATTATTCATTTGCTTTTTCCTTTGCTCATTTGAGCACATGTTTATGTTAATTCAATTTGCCTTTTGCTCACTTGAGCACATAATTGTATCTATACTATTGTGCTTGTGTTTTGTTTTGATTATTATGGACCAAATGCAAAGAAATGGACAAATGGACTTAGTTTCTAGGACTTTCCCTATGCAAATTGGAGTAAAAGGACCTTAATGTTGAAGATGGATTAGAAGGACCAAACCTCTAAACTCACTCTTGTCCATTCTTGATTTACTTCATAGAATTCTTTGATGTGTGTGCTTTTGTGCTAGGGGATCCTATGTGAGCTCAAATTGAAGAACCATTGCCATGTTCATCCAAAGTGAAAGATACAAGAGACATTGGGGATCTTCTAAGAGCTTGTTTGATTATGTTGATTGCTTGAGCTTACACTTATTTTGCTTGTATATTCCAAAGGATGGGAGCTACTTGGATCATCAATATGGTCTCAAGAGAGGAACTCCATTTGTGGTCTTGTTTCTTATCCTTCATCTCTTGTATGTTTAGGACTTTAGCCATTCTTCTTCTTCCCTCCACTCTAACCCAAGCCAAAACTTTTGTGCAAACATTTAACACTTCTTTTAAAACATTAGAAACCTAAGCCTTATGCTTTTGATTTTCAAACTTTCTTTTCATAACACTTATTTTGAATTGAATCTTTAAGTCAACTTTGACCATATTTTGTAAATACTTTTCATTGGTAAATATAACTCATTCAAATACTTTTGTGGTTTCAATGGCCACTTCCTTAATCAAAACTTTTCATAACCTTTAGCTATTAGGTTTGAGTTATCCTTGAGGTAGATATAATACTCACCTATATCCTTAGTGATGGACAATGAGTCTTCCATGCTTATTATAGGGTTAACCCCTCACTAGCATGTTGAAGCTATCCTCACATGGTGGATTTGTGGTTTTAGGTTGAGTTTTCTCCCTTGGATAACAAAAGACCTTAAGGATTTTGGACCAATCAATTCACCAACTTATTTTGAGATTTTTACCCCGAACTACGAGGTTTTGATCCTAATCTTTTTTAAGATGGTACGTAGGCAATGGGTTTATCCATCCAAACACCAAGTGTAAATAACTTGTATATTCTCTTCTCATCTCTTCAATCATGTTTGCACAAACAAATTTTCGCAAAATACCAACCTTACAACAAGTGTGAAAAGGGCTCCCTAGGAGTACCTAGGATGTTTTGGGTGCTTAAAACCTTCCCATTGCATAATCAACCCCCTTACCCCGATCTCTGACATTTTTACTAGTTTTGGATTCGATAAAACTTTTAGGTTTTTGTTCGCTTTCTAACCATTCCTTTGGATAAATAGAAGTGCGGTGGCGACTCGACTTGTATGGTTTACCTCGGATTTAGTCAATATCTCTAATGGTAACGAATACCCCGCTACAGGCGAACATGAATGAGAAATGGTTTTCCTACACACGAGAAGACTGATAAGGAAAACATGAAAGAAAAGTTCTTGAATCATAAATGGGTATTTGACTATGAGGTATTAAACCCTAAGAAGGTATGGAAGCCAAAGAGTGTCGTGTTTGGTCCAAAGACAAGAGTATAGTTGATGAGGTAATGATGCAATGTTGAAGGGTTGAGGGTGCAATGTTGAAGTGTTGAGGGTGAAAGGTTTTCATATTTCTCTAGGGCGAAAGAATTGTATTTGATTAGTTATGAGTAATTTGTTTATGAAATTTTAGAGGCGAGTTCAATCGTTGGTACTTAGAGGGAGACAAGCATCTAACCACCGGCTAAGGACGACCAACAATCATAATGCTTGGGAGTTGAGAGGACAGTTACATCCTAACCACTCTTTTTCATCCCAAAAGGACCGAATTAAACTCATTTTAGTGTTAAGTGTTTTGAATGGAAGTCAAGTATCGGGCCACAAGCTAGGTACGACTGACAATCCAAGTACTTGAGAAATGTTGTGCACAAGTATGTACACCCCATCCTTTTTCATCCAATTTATGTGAAAATGTTTTGAAAATGACTTGACGTTAGATCAAGTGTTTGGAATTTTTGTTATGTGAAAGGTGTGAGAATGAGAGTGAGATGGAAATGTGAGAATGGAATGTAATGGAAGATATACTTGATGTTGTATCAACCACTCGTGTTTCTTTCAAATGAATTTGATTTTGAAAAGCACTTAAAGTTAGATCAAGTGTATTTTCCTTTGAAAAAAATGTTCTTTTTATCATTTTGATTTTTATCTTGTTAGTTAACATGCAAAGGAAAGCAATAAGGAGAAGTAAATTCTACAATATTACATGTTCATGGGAGTGGGGAACATTTTACCCATAATGGGGGGATACATCATAAACCATACAAGATCTGAATTCATACAAGGATACAACAATGCAATGCCCAAAAATCAATCAAGTGGCACGGTGAAAAGTTAAGAAAATTCACAATCATGTATCATGCATGCCATAAAGATTGAAGGTTTTAATCTCTAATGAGTTCTAATTAAAAAATTGAAGTCTCAAGTAGAAATCCATCATAACCATTTTTATGTGTATTTTTCATGAATTAACATGGCATGAAAAAAGGAATTAATGGACAACTAATTCAAGTAAATTCCAAAAGAGAAAATATGCTAATTAACCAAAATACATGAATTTATTATGAATTTACATGAATTAAAACATGCTTGTTCATGAATTAGAAGCATAGCAAGAATTGATAAAGAATTGGAACAAAAAACAAGAAATATAGTAAAAACAATTAAATCTACAGGGGTGCATAACCCAGGGGGTGTGCAGCCTGGAAATGGAGGCTTTGGGCATAACAACAAAGGCCCAAACACAAGGTGGTGGTGTTGGGTTCAACAAAGGTACAATCTAGTAAAACAAGGGTGTGAAGAGCAAAACAGTGGGCTTAATGGCCTAAGCCCAACTGAAATTGCAAAGGAATATAGAAAAAAATTCAGCAACACTAAATTTCATCTCTACACATCATGTTCATGTTTATGTCAAAAAAGCACCACTATGCTGGAGGCGTCGGAGTTGGTCGGAAACAAGAAATAACACCATTAATCTACTCCTCTCAACCTACTCTATCCTAATCTCTCATCAATTATTTTCAAAGGTTAATCAATTCTGAAAATTGACGCACTAAAGCTATGAACCCTAAGCATAAAAACTGAAATTAAATGGAGATGAAGGAGAACCAAGCCACTAAAGTTAATGGTGTTAGTTTTCTATTAAATATTTGTCGCGACTGTCATTGAAGAGTTAAATGAGATTGGTTTGACAGATAGGGGATATTATAGTAGCTCAAATTTTGGAATTTTGATGACTTGAAGTGTGGTTGGGAGTGAGTTAGTGTAGTGTAACATGGTTGACTTGTTGCTGCATAATTATATGCAAATTTAAATGTGAATTGGATATGGTTTAAAAGTGAATTGGGAATGGAAAACAACCTCTGCAATGCTGAAAAATGCAGTATTTTGGCCTTCTGGTTCAGGTGTAACCACTTACATGATTTGGTGTAATCGGTTACACACACGAAAAAGTGTGTTTTGTGACTATTTTTGGTTGATGTAATCGGTTACATGATTTTGTGTAACTGGCTACATGCAGGAAAATAGGTGAAAATAGGCTAATGGAAGTGCTGAAATCATAGGCGTAACTGGTTACCAGGTTTTGCATAACCGGTTACCAACACGCAGAAAAGGCATTTTTGGTGAGCTGAAGCGGGTGTAATCGGTTACCTAAGACATGGTAACCAGTTACCAACTCAAAAATTGGGGTTTTCTCCTTGTTTTGATGCATGGGCTCATTTGTGAAGCATAATGGCTTGGCCTTTTCTCACTGTGTGTGTGATTTTGCAAGATTAACATAACCAAGGCTTGGCGTTGGTCAAGGGCATGGAACACGACGTTCACGACTCAAGACTCACTCATGGGGCAACTCTGAAACTTGGATGTTTTGGAGAAATTCAGGAGATTCAAAGAGGATATAATTGGTGCACTTGCTTTTTGGCTTTTTGTAGTGGAAATGTTGAACATTTTGTATTGAAACGACTTTTTGAAATGAATCATGTCTTGTACTTTGAACTTGGACTTTAATAAATTGAATGAATCTTGAATATGATTTCTTTTATGAATGAATTGATATGCCATGAATCAAACAAATCAAAGACCGAGATAGCCCCCAGTAACCTCAATATCCAATGCCCCGATGTAATCAATACAACTACCAATATATACCAAAGATTAGAGTTCCATGTGACTTGATCCATAAGGCATGAACCAAACATTATTGTTGTGCCATCGCAACCTTTGTATCATAATTTTCAAAACCTTTTGAATCAATGGTGTTTATTTAAAAATACAATTGTAAATGAATGTGTTATAATGGATGATTAGGGCATGTGAATATGCATATGTAATGAGCAATAAGCCAGACAAAAATTGAAAAAGGTAGGGAAAATTTTGGGGTACGACACATGGATACATTGCAAACTCATTTCTTTGAGAGGATGATTAGTAGTGGGGCATCTAGGTTTGCTAATCTAGTTGCCATCAAAGACAGAATAGAACAAAGACTAAAAGACGACAAGATTCCTAGTACTACTTGGGCATCCAGTGTAACACCCCAAATTCAATTAATTTATTTAATTGAATTTAGTTGAATTTTATTTAAATATTTAAATTAATTTATATGCTTTTGTTTGGATAAGTAGAGAGTATATGTGTTTTGGAGGGTGTTGGAGAGAGTTAAGGGAATGGTAGAAATTAATTAGATTTATTTTAGTTAATTTAAGTTGACTGAGATAATTAAAAATAAGATAGTTGTAGAAAAATAAGAGAAATAATAAAATTTGGTGGATGATTGAATTATTAGAATTAAATAGTTAAAAATAAAATAAGTTAGAAGTTACTACGAGGAGCAAGAGCAATATGGGAAATATGGGAGTAAGTTGAAGGTTATAAGAGGGTAACTTAATTTAGGGGAATTAGGTTTTGGTTTAAATATAAAAGATGGGGGATAGACCTTTTTACAATACATATTATTTTGGAATAAGAGAAAAGAGGAAAGAGAGGAAACCTAGGGTTAGGGAAGAAAACACCATTGTTGAGGAGCTTAGAGATTGCTTTGCTGAGAATCCAAGGTAAGTGAGAGATTACTCTTCTATGGGTGTATATTGTATGAAGGATAACGAGGGATCCTCACCCTCTTCTAGGTTTTTCTTTTGATTCCATAATTGTTGATGTGTTCTTATATTCTTGATGAAATTAGAGTAGATTAAATCTCTAATTGTCGTGATTTATGAATTTATTTGTGTTATGACATGTTTAATTATTACAAAATTGATACATGTTGTTAATCTCATGATATGATGTGTTTGGATGTTACAATATAAATTGCTATGATGTACGAGGGTTAAGGAATGGAGAGGATGAAGTGAACGTGAGTAAAACTTGGATTTTTGGAAATTTGGTTGATGTCATTCAATTGACCTCCGATGCCAATCAATTGATCATGTGAAAAATTATAAAAATTTGGAAAAAGGAATGATGACAACCGATCGATGGTGTGCTACAATCGATTAATGCTGGTGTAATGAGCAAAAAAAATAGAAAAATAGAAGGTGTCAATTGATTGACACCATGGGATAATCGATTGATGTCAATCGATTAATGGGAATAACTAATCAATTAGTGGCTGCAAAATAGTGTCGAAACCAGAAAATTGTCATTTTAGTGTTTTTGCCATAACTTTAGTTTCGTAAATCTAAATGAGGTGCGGTTCAAAGTGTTGGGAAGCTAACGGGTACGGCTATCCCATAGTGTTGTATTAAGAGTCTAGATGGATACTGGTATTTATGAAAAATAATTGTTTTACTTTTTACGTAATAGTTGACAGTAACAAACAAATGATTAATCATTGTAAATGAATGGATTAATGATGAAGCGATGTTAAGATGATTTAACATGATTGAGTGAGAAGGTGAGAAAAACACAAGAAGGAGGGTTAAATTGTGTTGGCTTTTTCTTTTTTTTAGAACTCTTAAGTCAAATTCTAAGCACAAGATTAGAGATAGGTAGAAGTTATAAAATGCAAGAAAGAAGAATAACATACAAAATTATCCCGATTCCTCTCACAAATCGAGAGTAATCTAGTCCTTTTGTAGTTACAAGATATTTTCACTATAATCAAACAATATTAAACTTTGCTCAAGCACACAAGCAAGAGACTTTATTTGGTTAAACCCATAAGAAAGATACTTCTTTGCTCAAGCACATAAGCTTGAGACTTCCTTGCTCTACCATACAAACTAAAGAATTCCTTATACACACACACACATACACACACACACACACACACACACACACACAAGTATGAAACTTTCTTTCTCTAGTAGATAAGCTAAAAACTTCCTTGCTCACACACATAAGTATGAGAATTCGTTGCTCTAGCACACAAGCTAAAGACTTCTTGCTCATACATACAAGTATGAGACTTCCTTTCTTAAACACTTAGTAAGAGACTTCTAACAATCTACCTAGAATATAAATGATTGTTAGGTGAATACACTTGATATACAATTAGAGGTGTATAAGTAATACAACACAATATGACACTTTTAAGACTCAAGGATTTCTAAGATATACAAGGATAAGAAATCCTAAGTTTAGCTTGTGCTAAAAATTTGACAAAGTAGCTTCTATTTAGTTTTACAATCGTTGTTTATTAGCATGTTCAACGTGTATGTGTGTATATCATATATTATGTTTTATTCAAGTCTTTTTACTCAAATAATAAAGAAAATAGCCGTTGAAGATGCAACATAAGAGTCCATTGAGAAGCTTCAAAAGAGACATTGAGTGATATTTGGGTGTTTCACCAAACTGTTAGGTTAGGTAAAACCTAGTTTGAAAAACCTTTACTATAAAAGGAATTAACAATTGTAACCCAGCAGACTCTAAAATGAAACCAAAGCTTAGGTCATCACATGATAAAGTATGTTCAGAGAAGAACAATGACCTATCAACGTCCCCTTGATCCTTGTGCTTCGACTAGCTCAGGTTTTGATCACCAGAAGCAGACTTCTCCAAAGTCTATTCTTCAGAGGGTGATTCCTTCAGAATCTGATGTTTGAATTTGACCTCTTTAAAAGATGACTTATTCAGAGTCATCTCTTCAGCTTCTGATATATCAGAATATGATCTTCACGCTTCTCTTTGGATGTTCAGAGTCAAAACCACTACTTGGATTTAATATGAAGTTTAGTTTATGGTCCTACACACTTGAACAAACATTAATATACCCTATTGTTCTTTAAATACTCGGTTATCATCAAAACCCAAGGGATATGGGATAAACTAATTTTGCTCCAACAAAGTGTTATGTGGATGTTCATTCGATGTGTGAGTATATGATATGAAATACAAGTACAGTTATGTGTTTGTTGTAAATACTTGCTGATGATTATTGAGATGTGTAGTTCAGAGTGAGAACTATTGTTGATACATTGAGATGCATGATTATTTATAGTCAGATGTTAGGTTATAATAATTGTTGTGTTGTTTTAGTTGTATTATCACGTTCCATGCATCATATGTTGTCTTTGTTGTGAAAGAGGCATGTTCTTTAGTTCAAAAGTCGGGACTAGTGACTTGTCCCAAACTCAAAAGTTAGGGCTTGGAGCTCAAATGTTGGGGCTCAGGGTTTAGATGTTAGGACGAAATTTGTATGAAGAACCATTGTTGAGTTGGTTCTCATGCATGTTGTAACACCCTAAACCCCGCATAAAATTTTAACGTATAATTTTAATTGAAATTACAATCACATAAGGTGTTGATAACACCAAAACACACCGCATATTTGGCTCGACTTGCACATGTTTTATTGATGTTTTGCTTTCATTTCTAGTATTATGTTGCTATTTTGTATAGATTTCAGGTACTTAACCATGTGAGATCCGTACGCAAAGAAACGAGGCAAATCAGATGAAAAACGGAGAAAAAGGCGTGTTTTACACTCACGGCGTCCAGCATAGCATTCGCGATAGAGGTAGCCATGATGTGGCTGAGGTGTCCCATGTCCTAACGGTCACAAAGACCAAGTATCCATATTTTGTGAAGGTGGCGTTCGCCACAAGTGGTATGGCGGTCGCCATCTCTTATAAAAACGAAGCAGTCAAAGTGGTTGAAGCATGGACTCCCCATTACTCCCTTATTTTTTTCTCTCATATGAATTCAGCAGTTATGACTTGATTTCCATGGCTTTGTAGCACTATAAATATTTGTTGAAACTTACTTTTGAGAGGATCCAATCTTAGTACAACTTAAGCCATATATTTATATTTTTGAGAGCTTTAATTCTTCACATCGGAGGATTATTGTATGGATGTTATTATTGAGTTTTGAGTGTAACACCTCAAAATTTGCCCCCTCTCTTGGGACTAGCTTAACATATTGCATTTCATTGGTAGGTCATTAGGCATTGCATATTGCATAACATGTGGTTACATTGTGCAAGTCATCCTCCTAGGTCTTGGTCAGAAGATAAGGGGTTGAGATGTAAGCTAGGGTTTCATTGGACTGGGTCATTAACTATCTGAGGGTTGGTGATTCAAATTAGGGTTTTGATTCTCAAGGAGATTGGTCTTCATCTTGGTTGCAATGATACATCATCATCATCATGGTCTTGATATCATCCAAGAGGTTCAAGAGATTGATCAGATACCTTGAGATTAGGGTTTTGACCTCTGGTCAACTCTAATCATCTACATTAGGCCAATCAGGGCCTGGCAAGGAGATGGGGTCTATAATGGATATGGGGATCATGTCATGATTATATTGAGTTTATGGAAGCTAGGGTTTCATCATTGAGCCATTTCATCAGAGAATTGGGGCTCAACTTGATCAGTGCATTGCCAAATTCATCTATCAGTTGAAAAAGTCAACTGTGGTCAACTGTGCTTGATTTTATGGATTTGGAGGTGGGAGAGAGTTGGATACACTTCATTCATGTCCAAACAAGTTTCATTTGACATTTCAAACATCAAGAATGAAGAAAATAAAGTCAGACAAAAAGTTGCCAAAAATAGAAAGTGACTTGTAATGGAAGTTTCCAAAAATGAAAAGTTTTTCATCACAAAATTACATGTCCAAAAAAGCTTCAAATGAAATTTTGTTCAACATGAAAGTTGTAGATCTTGCTCTCACCTTTCCAAAAAGTCCAAGAACTTGAAATTCCCATGTATGGTTGACAAGATATGGTCCATTCATTTTCCAAAAATGCCTAAAATCAAAGTGGCATAACTTTCACATGGAATGGCCAATTTGAGTGATCTTTCTTTGAGCAAACCACATTTCACATGTACTTTCATGTTGCATAATCAAAATTCATCAAAAATGCTCAAGGCAAAAAGTTATTTTTCAAGTGGATTCTTTTGAATTTTTGGTGTGAGATAGTGAATTTGAGAATTACTTGGAATTTGCACATGAGACCACTTCTAACACTTCACAAATACCATTTAGAAGTTGTGTGAGCTGTCATTTGCTGTCATAGTGCTTGATTTGGAAAAGTCATTTTTGCCCTTGCACTTAAAGTGGCATTTTCACTAATCAAGCCAATTTTTGCTAATGATGATTAAGAGGTGGATTAAGGAGATGGTATATAATGTTAATCATAACAGAAATTGCAAATGACATTTCATTTTCCAAGAATTGCAACAAACTTTCCCTCCAATTCTCTCAAATTCTCCAAAATTTCATCAAGCATTTTTGATCATTTCTCCATCAAACCTTCATCAATTTGCATCGTGCTTCTTGGATTCATCTTCCACAAGATTCATTGAGGAGCTGTTTTGATAAATCGTGGCCTAAAGCTTGAAGATAGTGGACTGTGGAAAGCTTGGTCAACAATGGTGTTTTGCTAGTTTTTGCATCTGGAGCTATTTTGGATCGAGCTAAGCATTGCAATCACCTTCCCTAACATTGATCTCCATCTGTTTTGCATAATTGGAGCCAGAAACATCAAAATCGAGCACTGCAATCTTCATAAGGTGCAAATTCGAATTTCACCATTGTTTGAATTGTTATATGCGTTTTGTAGATCATTCAACATAGATTAACATGATATGAATAGTTTTTGATTTGGTTGAGTGTGGTGAGAGAAATCTGGAGTTGAACATTTGATGAGCAAACTTCTTTTGATCGATTCGTTTAACATGTTAGGAATTAGGTTAAGACAGTTATATATCCATGATGTGCATGATCATACGGTTCTAATGACTATAAGTTTGTGCATTTTGGTTGAGTTTTGATGTTCATCAATTTTCTGGAAAATCTGTTGTGTTCTTGATGAAGAACGAAGGCCAGGCTGAGTTTGATCCATTTGTTTCAATTTCTTTTTTGAATTGGTGTTTGGCGCCATCTCTGGCCAATCAGAGCGCTCCATTGCGTGTAATTGAAAGTACGCCGTTTTGGCCTGGCGCTTTAGTATTACAAAAATGCCACTGGTTCATAATTATTAATATTATTTCATTTCTTTTTCATTTTTCATTTTACATTTTGATGCCATAACTTCAAAAATTCATAGATGATTCATTTTTTATCCAAATTTTGTGAGGTTTTTTTCATGATGCTCCTTATGATGTGTAGAATTTAATCATGATTTTTGTGATTTTTGTGCACGTGTAAAAAATTAAAATGCCTAGAGATTGATTGAATGTGTCACATTTGTACATGCTTTGCCATATCTTTCATAAAATGATGATGCTTTCAAATAAATGGATGAAATGTTTTGTGCATATTCTGGACACTTTGATGGTGATTTTGATGTAGAGTTTGTAATTTTTGGATACTTGGTTGAGGAGATATGAATTTTTGATTAGAGGTGTGACAATTTGTGTCACACCAAGCTTGATGAATTTCATGATTTTATTTTCCTGGCTTAGGGATGGTGAATTGAGCCAATTTTTTGCATGATTGAGCATATGAATGTTGAGAAGACATGTGAATTTTTCAGGATTTATTGATGGCATTTCCTAATTTATTGAGATTTTTCCTTCTGTTTGGTCATTTTGTTGATTCCATGTGACACATGTTACCATTTGCTTTGTGAAATTCTGATCATTGATTATATGAGTGTGAAATTTGACATGTGGATTGTAGACACATTATAGGTCATTATGGTTTTGATCCCATTCATTTATCTTGTTGTGACACTGTTTTATGATTTTTGGAAGTTGATGTTTGTTTGGATACCATGTGTTGGCTTGCTTGAACTTGTCTGAACTTTATGAATTTAATTTCCATACTTCCATTGATCCAAATGAGCTGAAAATTGATATGCTACACATTGAATGTGTCCTGTTTAGGTGGGAATTTTTGTGGAATTAATTGAATTGTTTTGATATGGATTTGATTGAGATCTTGCTGTTTGGTCTTTTGAAGTTGCAAATTGCATCTTGGATGCTATTTTGTGCATAAAATGATAATGGTGATTGATATGAGCATGGGACCAATTGCATTTGCTTCTAAATTGTTTGAATGTGATTTTGGATAATTTTCACTTGCTGTTTTGGATTTTTCATCCCCTTTGGACCCTAGGCTTGGCCTAGTGGTCTTGTTTCTCATGGTTGGTTTGGATTTTCAGGTTGAAATGCAAAAGGCTTAAGGAGAAAATTGCAAGCTGATTAAATTGAGTTTTGTTTGATGTTGTAAACTAACATTGGCTTTGTTTTGTAGGGTTTGATGCTTGAGCTTGGGCTCATAGCTTGCACTTGTGTGCATTAATTTGTGTTTGACTGTACAGATTAACATTTGCTGTTTACTGTTGGTTTGTCTGAGTACTGATGATACTTGATTGATTTCAGGTACATTAAGTCGCTTTAGTTCTTTAAGAACTTGCTTGCTGCTGCTTGGTTGTATAAACCAGTTGAGGTAGACTCTCTTGTCTCCATGTAGTCTGGAAGACCTGGCTTGTTATTTAGCCAGGCAACTGTCTGAAGTCCTCCTTAAGAGGCGATGTTTGTGATTGTTTACTTTTGTGCCAAGCAGGTAAAGACCTCTATGAGGCAATTGGCAGAACCCAAGGGATATGCAATCTATCCCCCGCTATTCTGTTGAGTCGCCCCTCTGCTCACACCACTGTGTTGATGCATTGGGACATTAACCCAAGATCTTGTGCTGTTGCACAGTCGAGTCAGAGTCTTGAGCGTAGAAGGGTCCCTCCATTCTGGACCCGCGCTCCTTTGTCTGAAGCTCTCCCTGGCCAGGGATAAGAGTTGTGAAGTCTAATCTTTACTCACCTTTCATCTGCTTCACCCTGACTCTCAATGTCAGGGTTAAGAGCGAATACCACCCTTGTACAGATGACTTGCCTTGGCAGTCCACCCTTGTTTGAGCCTCACTTGACTGGATATAGTGTGTGCTATGTGAATGTTTGCTTTGTTTTGATTGATGCTTGCATGCTTGTTTTCCTGATTAGGATTAGATTGCTGTTGTGCAAGTAGGATAGAAACCATAACATAGGGCAATGATGCATGATAACACTAGGCTCGAGTACAGCTCCCTGGTAGTGTGTCTCCCCTTGGTTTCTGGCTAGAATTTCTTTCCCTTTCAGGGGAACTACGTCGCCCTGATCCTCATACCAGATGAGGTACGTAGGCAGGAGACCGTGCGAGGTCTCTCCGGCCACTTTTCTTTCTTTTTGTGTGTGTGCTTGACAGTTATAGGCTCGAGTTCCCGACTCCCTATTAACTTGTTGGTTGTTGTGTGCTAGGAAGCTGATGTAAGTCCATCGAGTGGCATTCGGGTTCCAGTGTGCGTGTGTTTGGTTCGGATGCTGATGTAAGTCCAGTGATTGGCATTCAGGCTCCCAGTTTGCCTGTGTTTGTGTTTGCTTGTTTGGCGTGCGTGAGCCGAACTACGGCAGCTCTGATTCTCGTTCCAGACGAGAGACGTAGGCATAGGACACGATATCCTAGCGAGTCCTCCTCCTCTTAACCCCACCTGTGTTGTCTTCGGTGAGTGTGTGTGTGATGTTTGTTTTAGCAACCTATTCTTTCTTTTAGAGCGTGGATCCCGTCGAGTACGACGGACGTGAGGGGTGCTAATACCTTCCCCTTGCGTAACCGACTCCCGTACCCTTTCTCTTTGGTCGCGAGACCTTGCTTTTTCCAGGTTTACTCTGAGCGTTTCCTTTCCCTTTTTTGGGATAAATAACGCACGGTGGCGGCTCTGTGTTGTTTTTGTTTCAGCCCGCCGGTTGTTTTTCGCGGATGCGACAACTGGCGACTCTGCTGGGGATCCCATAGATGTTGACCTGTGCTGGTCCATCTTCCCTAAGCGAGTCTCTCCTAGTGCTCTAGGATAGTTTAGGTTGCTTGTTTTGTTTTATTTATTGCATTTATTATTCTGACTGTGTATATATTTGCATAAATATTCGCATGCATCATACTATCATGTTGCCGTCCTCTGTGCAGGTGGTTCCTCTGTTTTGGGGTGGGTGTTCTGAGTGGGGCTAAAACCCAGGCCCGAGTATACACCTAGGATTAGTGTGGTCTCATGTTGCCTCCTTCATGTTAGGTCAACATGTGCCTGGCAACGTGATGTACCACAAGCCGGACGAGGTTCATTTGATAGTGCTTTCCTCTGTGGGGTACTCCACTTTGGTTGAGTTACTTCATTCGAGCTGTTGAATCTGGTGACCGATTGTAGCACCTCAAATTTGCACCTATCATTGTACATACCATTTCATGTTAGGTCATAGCATAACATAATCCATTGCATAACATTTGCATTGTCCCCAGTTGCCTCAAGAGCAAGCAAGCAGGAATTAGGTCAAACTGATCAGGAGGTCAGTCAACCAACCAAGCAAAGTTGTTTCTCAAGGAGCAAAGGTCCTAGGGTTTGTCCTACAAGTTCACATGTCTTGGAGTATCATTTGAAATGTTCAAGTCAAGGGTTGAAGGCTCAGATGTTATCAATCAATGCAAAGCCAGGTCAGAAACCCTAGATATTCAACAGTCAATCAAAGCAGTGGATGGTGGCCATTCTTGTGGAATTTGGGCACCATGGTCAATAATCAAGAGTTCATATGTTTTGGGACATCATTTGAAGTCAAAATCTCAAGGAATTAGGGTTTGGAATTCATCAGAAGTGCACAGTCAAGTCCAAAACCCTAGAAAGTCAAAGTTGGTCAACTGTGGTTGATTCTTTGGATTTGATGGATGGAATTGGTTTGAAGGAGCTTATTCATGTCCTAGTAGGTATCATATGTCATGGGAATCAACATCATGGAAGAATATCAAGTCAATCAGAAAATTTCCCAAAATAGAAACTGGACCTGTAATTTCAACTGCCAAAAATAGAAACTTCTTGATCCTCAACTTACATCATGATACAAGCTTCAAATGAATTTTTGCCCAACATGAAAGTTGAAGATCTTGTTCTCCCATTTTCAAAAAGTCCAAGAACTCTCAAATCCCATGTATGGTTGTCAAGATATGATCCAATCATTTTCATCAATTTGTGAACTTCAACTGAGCATATCTCCCAAACCATAAGGCCAAATTTGGTGGGGTTTTTTCCTACAAACCACATTTTTCATCCTCTTTCCAAGAATATAAATTTCATGACCTAAAACCCTACCATTCAAAATGGCATTTTTGGACCTTTTGCATTTAAATTCAAAGTTTGACCAAACTTTGACTTTTTGAATCATACACTTTTTCTCACTTTGGCCAATTGGGAAAGGTTTAAAATCACATTTGAAACTTGCCTCAAGTCCTAATTCATGTATATTCCATCACCATACCACAATTTTGGACAAAAATGCATAATTGACAAATGGTGCAAATAGCTTCACAAAGCAAGGCAATGTTTAGTATTTCTTTGAGCAAATCATGAGCAGCATTTGGAATGGTCCTTGCAGCCTGTTTAAAGCCCAACTTGAGCAAGCATTGCACCTCCATTTCATTTGTACAAGATTGGCAATTTTTGGCAAGAAGCTTCATTTGGACAAAATAAGTTAGCAATTCATGTGGAAACATCAAACAGCATTTTTAATGGTCATTTGCTGCATGCTAGAAGGCCCAGTCGTGGCAATCCATACCCTCCTTTTCACTTGTGCTCACAATTGGCAAATGTGCAATTAGTGCATTTCAAACAAAACAAGTTAACTACTCATAAGCAAATCATGAAACAGCATTTTGCTTGGCCATTTGCTGTCTGTACCAAGGCCCACTCGAGCAAATACACACCTCCCTTCTCCACTTGCCTACCAATGAGCAAAAATGCAAATTGTGTCATTAAGCATAAACTAGTTTAGCACTTGGTTTAGTAAGGTTAAACAGAGGCATATAAACCATTTTTCAGCATTTTTCTAAACCTAGCAAGCTGCAGCCTCCACGAGAATCCTCTCACTCTCACATTTTGCATTTTGGCCATAAGTGAACTTTCTGCAAACCCTTGAAAGAACCTGAGCTCTTCTTCATTGCTTCACTATCTGTGCATCATTTAAGGTTGGCTTCCACCATTATTCTCCAACTGGAAGTGAGGATCGTGGTTCTTTTCCTTCAAGGACCTTTCATGGCAAGTTGGATTTTGGAAGTCCTCAAGGGTTGCTGAGCTAATATATCTCATTCTCCATCATTGCAAAGGCCAAGAGTACACCTGTTTATGCTCAAAGCCTTCAAACCTCACTGCTGCACGAGTTCCTTCAAATCAGGTAAGTTTTTGGACCTTCCTTTTTCTCCAATCCATGTTACATTTCTGGTAGAGTGTTCATTGATGAATCCACTGCAAGTTATTTCACTCAAAATGGTGGTGTCGTGTTTGAGATATCTTGATTTCTATTTTTGTGAACATATGTGTTTTTCTTCGATTTGCTCTGCTGGGTTTGATTCAATGAAATATGGCACCACATACTTGTTGCCTGATGCTTAAGGATGCTATTGGTGTGTTTAATTTAGATTTCTGGTTGATTTGATTTTTAGTGCATGATGATGATTGAAGCTCATGCCCTGTTTGTTCATGCTTATTCTCTGCCCCGATTTTGCTTGATCAATCTTGGTTTTGGTTGTTGGTTAATGTTATATAATGGTGGTGTTCATAGGTTGTACTTGATTGTTGATGTTGGTTGTGTCAAATTGCATGATGAACATTTGTTGCTGAATGCATGTTGCTGCTTTTCCAAAACCCTAAGGTTGCACAGGAGTATTGAACACGATTAGTTGCTGTTGCTGTTTGTTGCATGAACATTTTGATTGCATTGCCATTTGTGTTGCATCATTGTGTTTGATTCCATTTTGTCACGATGAATGATGATGAACAATTGCTGTTAGAATTGCATGTTGCCTTGCCATGGTTAAAACCCTAATGTTACAGGCCAAACCCAGAAATATTAAAGCTCATTGGTTGTTGCTGGCTTTGTTTATTGTTTCATTGGGGCGAGCCAATCAGGACATTTCCTGGGCGCCCCTGAAACGATGTCGTTTCGTTAAATGAAAGCAAATATTACCACAATGCCACGGTTGACCCTCGTGTTGACCACTTGCCTTGCTAGTTTGTTTCATATTTCACCCAATTTCATCCAAACTCCAACAATTATTTTCTCATTCATTTTTCACCAAAAAATTATGAAATTTTTTACACATGATCACAAATGAGTCTAGAATTTAATGGTGTTTTTTAATCATTTTTTTTATTGACTGGATTTTTTTATGGCAATTATTTTCTCAACATGTGTGCATGAATGATACCCTTGGCCATTTCAATTGTGAAATAATGATGTTACATCCATTGCCCTTGAAACTTTTTGTGGTGAAAATAGACACATTGACCTTCATTTCCATATAAAGTTTGTGCATTTGTCATTTGTGGATTGAGAGTTATGAATTTTTGAAGTCATGTGTTACATTTGGTACCATACCATGATCATGTATTTTCACAAATTTTGTTCACACACTTCCCTACATCCAAATGACTCCAAATTTTGCATGAATGATCCCTTGTATGTCTAATTGATGTATGAATTTTCTTGGAATTAATCTTGCTGTTTTCCATTTGATTGTGAATTTTCTTCCATGCTTGGTCATGTGTTGACTTTTTGTGCTATGCCTTGCCAAATCCTTTGTGAAATTCTCAAATCATATTGTATGTCCATGAAATTTCATATGTGATAACTAGACATCTCAAGCTTTGCATTGGTGTTAATCTCATTCATTTCTCTTCTGTTTTCAAATTGATATGATTTTTTGAAGTTGACCCATGCTTGTTGACTTTCATTGTGCTTACTTGAAATTAGTTTGACTTCATGATTTTACTTGCCTGTCTTCCTCTCATCCAAATGCCATGAAATTTTACATGTATACCATGTTAGATGTTAGGATTGAGTGTGATTTATTTCATGATTTTTGAGATTGCTTAGGTTGACTTTTGGTGCAAGTCATTCTGTTGACTTTTGTATGCTTTCTTTGCCTTACTTTGACTTCAAATGTTCATGAAATGATCATAATGCATGATATGATTGTGGGCCCAAGTGTGTTAGCTTCCCAAATGTTTGACTTTGACTTTGAGTTGACTTTTCCTTGCTGCCTTGACTTTTTCTTTCATGTTTGACCCTAGGCTAGTCCTAGTGGTCCTTTGGACTTATGTTGAGTTCATCTGTTTCAGGTTGAGCACAATGCCTCAAAGATCACTCAAATTTGTTTGAATTTGATTTGTTTATCCCATGCTAACCTTTGTTTTGCAGATGGTTTAACTCATAACTTGAGTCTTATGCTTTGCTCAGTTGACCCCCTGTGTTGACTGTTTGCCATTTCTTTTGATTTAAACTTTTGACTTGTTTACTAATAAGTTTGACTTTTTCAGGTACTTTAGTTGCTTAAGTTCTCTGAACTTGCTTGCTTTGCTATTTTAGCATTTGCTTTTGAGGTATAAACCTTTCTTTCTTCATGTAGTCTGGAGACCCGGTCTGTTATTTGACCGGGCAAACTGTCTGAAGTCCTCCTTAAGAGGCAATGCCTGTGTTTGTTTAAAATTGTCCCAAGCAGGAAAAGTCCTCATTTGAGGCAATTGGTGGAAGGTAGGGATAAGCAATCTATCCCCCACTATTCAGTGTGTCCTCTCTTTGCTCCCAGTACCTGGTTGAAGCATTGAGATAAATACCCAAGATCCGATCGAGTCAATAATGTGGAGAGAGTTCCTACTTTCTGAACTCCCACACTTTCTATTTGATGCTCTCTCTTACCTGAGATAGAAGCAATGAGGCACACCCCTCATCTCCTATTCATCTGCTTCACCTGAGCCCCTCAATGGCCAGGTTAAGAGCGACCTTCACCCATTACAGTGGACTTTCAAAGTCAAACCCTCTTGTGTGAGCCCCCAATTGTTTGGCTATAGAGTGTGCTGTTTGCTATTCATTGACTGATTGCTTGCTCTATGTGCATTTGCTTGCCTATATGTTATGCATTTATCACCATCAATTGTCATTAATGCATGAGCATCTCTTTTGTCTGTTTGACATCATCATTGTTGTTTACCCATTGAGGACAATTGTAAGTCCCACGAGTTGGCATTTGTTCCTATGATATGGAAGTGAGTATAAGTCCATCACATTGGCCACTCATCTTATTTTGTTGTACTGTTTGTATGTGAGGATACAATTGTAAGTCCCACAAGTTGGCATTTGTCTTCCTAGGATCATACTGTGTGTTAGAGTAAGTCCCACAAGTTGGCATCTGACACCCCTGTTTTTGCTTTCCCTATGATCATGTGTGGGGTTAACCTAAGTCCCACAAGCTGGCAGTTGACTTCCATATTTCTTCATTGTTTTCTTTTTGAGGAGATTAGTGTAAGACCATTGAGTGGCCTCTGATATCCAGTTCTGTTTTAGGAGATTGGTGTAAACCCAGCCATTGGTATCCGATATCCGGTTTTGTTTGTGAGATTGGAGTAAGACCATTGAGTGGCATCCGGTATCATTTGTTTGTTTACTTTATCATTACTTACTTTCCATTCCAAAGGACACCCTTGAATCATCCTCTATATGATCTCAAGAAGTGAACCTCCTGAGAAGTTTTACTTTCCATCCTCATTCATTCATTTCTCACTGTGTCCTAGAACCTTTTCACACTTTGATCTTAAACTTGACATAGACATTGTGCAAACTTCTTCATGTTTTTCAAACTGAAAACCTGGACCCCAAGTCCTTGACTTTTTCAAACTTCATTTCATAATACTTCTCTGAATCAATCCTAATCATACTTGACTTCATTTTCATAATCACAATCAATTAACTTCACTTACTCACTTGTTTTGGCCTTGTCCATTGTTTGTTTAAAATTGAATCCAACTCACTTTTAGAAATCTTTTGGCCGAACTACGGCAACTCTGATTCTCACGTTCAGGTGAGATACGTAGGCACGAGACGCGATGTCTTACCGAGTTTGACTAACCACTAACACTGATCTCTTTTCTCTCACCCCTGTTGTGATTGAGATATCCCCTTTCTCTTGCCCTTGTTGCAATCGAGACTTTGCTTTTTCCTGTGTCTGTTCAGGATAGGTTGGCCCTTGTGCCATTTAGCTAGAAACCTTAACTTAGGGTTGACTTTTGCATGACAACATCTAGGCTCGAGTCGTAGTCTCCCTAGAGTTGTGTCTCCCTCTGTTATCTGGTTAGGCTAGATCCTTTATCCCTGCGTAGGGGAACTACATCGCCCTGATCTTCACACCAGATGAAGTATGTAGGCAGGAGATTGAGCTGATCTCTCCGGGCGCCTTTTCTTTTCTTTTGTGTGTGTTGTTTGCCATTGCTAGGCTCGAGTCCCTGTACTCCTTAGCATTTGCTGTCTGTCTTCGTGTGTTTGACAGTTATAGGCTGAGTCCCCGACTCCCTATTTATCTGTTGTGTGCGTTTAGGTTCGGATGTCAATGTAAGTCCAGTGATTGGCATTTGGGCTCCGTGTTTGCCTCTTCGTGTGTGTTTTAGGTTCGGATGCTGATGTAAGTCCAGCGATTGGCATTCAGGCTCCACGTTTGCCTGTGTCTTGTTCGTTTGTGTGCGTGTCAGCCGAGCTACGAATGCTCTGATTCTTCTCTCGTCCGAGAAGATACGTATGCATAGGATGCGATATCCTAGCGAGCATGTGTTCTCCCCAGTCCGAACTACTTCGACTCTGATGTCTATGCTAGATAGGCTAAGTAGGCCCAGGATGCAACATCCTGCCGAGTTCAGTTTCAGTCAGTCTCTTTCGCTTCTTTCAGCCAGTGTGCGTGTGTTTGAGCAGTGTTTAGCAACCAATATTCTTTCCTTTTGTGCGTGGATCCCGTAGAGTACTACGGATGCGTAGGGTGCCTAACACCTTCCCTTCGCATAACCGACTCCCGAACCCATCCTCTTTGGTCGCGAGACCATGTTCTTTCCTAGGTTTACTTCGAGCGTTTCCTTTCCCTCTTTTGGGATAAATAACGCACGGTGGCGGCTCTGTTGTTTCTTTCTTTTCCCGCCGGTTTTTCGCGCGATGCGACAGCTGGCGACTCTGCTGGGGAATATAGAGAAGTTGACCTGTGCTGGTCCATCTTCCCTGAGCGAGTCTCTCCTAGCGCTCTCTAGGATTAGGGTTTTGGTTGCTTTCTGCTTGTTGTATTTATTGCATTCGTTGTATATATGTACATTTATTGTTTGCCTTGATTGTGTGCATTGATGTTTACATTCATATTCATCATTTGCTGTTGCCTGGCTGGTTGTCTGTTTTCCTTTGTGAGATGAGTTCTATACCCGAACTCGAGTGCACTCTAGGATAGGAGAATGGCATAGTCTCGTTGACTGGTGTGGAGTAGTCCTTAGCCAGTTGACTTGCGAGTCCATTCACTTGGTGGAGGTCATGTTGAACTAATAATGTCACACAAGTTATTTGTGGTTAGGCATTATTCTTTCAATCATGTTCCGCAGAAGCCAAGGACCTTAGTTTACCAAACCCATCTTGGCCTATTTTTAGGACCGTAGTGCGGAGGTCGTTCAGATGTCAGTTCTGATACGATTGTCACGCGATACTACACTCATAAGAGTTTCTCTTGAGAATATTCTTGGAATACGAGTATTCGTTCCTCCGATAATATTCGAAAGATGGAACGATGATTATGGGAACCTCTGATAGAACATGTTTGGCAGGTTTAAACCCTAGTACACTCCCTTTGGGTGGTTCTTAACCGAGACTCCATGCTCGTGACTCTCAACAAACCCATGATTCGTGGTTGAGTCGTTCAAACATCGTTAATATCAATGGATCCCGGATCAGGGGTAAAACCTAAAATCCACCAAAGCGGCTGGTTGATATTAAGGATGTTTGAGCCGGTTCATGTACCGTTAATATCAATGGAACTTGGGTGTCGATAAGGTGAAAACCTAAATCCACCAAAATGGATGATTGATATTAGGGATACAATGAGCTTTCCCACGACCTTTGTTTGGCGTGCTTTGCTTGACCCTTGAGTATGTTTGTTGCATCCATGCATCCATACATTCATCTGCATCCATATCATTAGAAAAAGAAAATTTTCAAGGAACTCAAAGGAGTTTATTTGCAAAAATTTTCAAAAACATGAAAAAACCGGGAAAATTTTTTCACCTAATATATCTGATAAGATATTCTCATGTATGATCAAAATGCTAAATATTTCAAAGTTTGCAAATACAACCCTCGAGTTCCTTTGAAATAAATACAAGCATATGCACAAACACTTCATGCATCATTTGCATCAGCAGGTGTTTTGTTCCGGTCTCCCGTCCTGTGGTCTGACCCTGCGATCTTCATTTATTTTGAAGACGCATTTTGCCGGTATTATACCAGAGCCATCTCTACCAGATTGAGGGATCATCCTGAGCAAGAAAATTGTGAACTCGGAGAGATATTTGCCAGACTTTGTACTGTTGATGGATTTATTCCTGGTTAACCGATCCCGGGCTGGCATTGGCTACTGTTCTGGGGCATGCAATGAGCAAGGTCTGTTCAAGAGTGGAGGATTCGTCCATGACGATCAACTCGAAGAAGAGGATGCTGCTATCTTGGAAGAGGACGCAGAGGACTTGAACAATTTCATCATTCCTGGTGGTGTCTGCCACAATTGGGTCACTGTGGGCTTTCCTACAGTTGTTTTTAAGTCAGAGTAACAATCACTTTGTTTAAAAACCCTTCTCCCATGCCAAAAGGAGAAGTGATGGCATTGTTGGCAACATTTTGTGCAATGATATTTTCATTCAAATAAATTCATGTTAAACATTTGTTTTTCCATTTGTTTTCCCTTTTCGTTTTTTGCATGAAATGGGTGATCACAAAAAACCTTAAAAAACAAGAATAAAAGCAATCTTTTCATCTGCATAACGATTGTCTTGTTTGATTTTCAAAGAGCTTTTCATATCTAAATCATTATGCAGGTTATTTCTCAAACCCATTGAACATAATGATCGGACGTCATCTCCTAATTTTGAATTCCCTGTATTCGAAGCGGACGAAGATGATGTTGAAGGGATTCCTGACGAGATTTCCCGACTTCTTGAGCAAGAAAAGAAGATCACTCAGCTGCATCTCAAGAATCAGCAGAACAGCCAACTGGGGCATCAAAAAAAAGAAAGTAAAAAAAAAAGAGAAAAGAGAGGGTGCAAAATCAAAAGAAATCAAAAAAAAAAAGAGAAATCAATCAAATCAAAAAAAAAAATCAAAAGAAAGAAAAACAAAAAATAGCACCCTCAAAGTCCCAAGTTGGCTGATGCTGAATTCAATCGAAAGGAAGAGATCAACTGCCATGTGTCATGGTCAGTCATATCAGCAGAGAGTGAAAAAGCATTCAACGAGAAGGTTAAGCCTCGTGTGTTCCGAGGGACCTTGTGCTCAAGAAAGTCTTGTCTTTCGTGCCCGATTCCAGGGGCAAGTGGACTCCAAGCTATGAAAGTCCATATGTTTTCAAAAGAGCCTCTTCAGGCAGTGCTTTGACACTTACAGCAATGGATGAAGAAGTTCACTCGTCCTGTGAAATTCGATGCAGTCAAGAAATACTTCGCCTAAAACAAAAAAAAAAAAGCAAAACAGCTCGCTAAGTCGAACACCCCAAAGGGCGACTTAGGCAAAAAGGAGCGTCTCGGTGGATTGAAAACCCGAAAGGGCGATCCAGGCAAAAGTTAGAGACATTGAAAAAAAAAGAATTTGCATCCCGCTAGATTGAACACCTCACACTGGGGCAATCTAGGCAAAAATTAGGGATTTGGCAAGTAACTGCATCTTGACAAGACTGTGCTATATCTGTCATCCGTCAGGGATTCTCGATTCGTCATCGACTGAAGCTCTGAATACATCGAAAATTCAGAATGGTAGAGGAAAGGTCATTATGTTCAATGTAGCCCTCTCCAATATACATCACCGATTTCAAACTTGTACAGATCTATGGAGTCTCGCCCTTTGCAGATTACCATTCCATCACATCAATTTGAGCTTTTATCCAATTATTTGCACTCTTATTTGTTTTAACTCAACAAACGTTTTGCATGTTTTAATTGATAAAGTATCATTGTTTTCAAAATAAACAAATTTTTCAAAAAAATTGTTCTTAAACAAAGTGAACATTCACAATGATGGAAGGATACTTAGGAGACCCACAGTGCTCTCCCGAGGGTGGTATGATTACCAACAGGTAAGACAATTGTTCGTATCTCGAGCATGGCTGTATCTTTGTCCTGCAGAACCTCGTATGGTCTCTCCTCAGTGAAGTTGCCCGATGCAGTGTTGTTTGGAGTTGTTCATCTTCATGTTCCCGGCAGTACAGATTCTTCATCCAAATCCCTGTTAGCTCTATTGTGGGGCATCCCCAGTAAAGTGCTGTTTGAGCCCTATCGTGGGGCATCCCCAGCAAGTTTGCTGTTTCGGACATTATTGTGGGGCAGCTCCCCAAGCAGAGCATTTACTGAAGACTTCAACTTTCGCCTCTCCAGCAGGCCAGTCTTCCTCTCCACCAGCATGGGTGCTTTTCTTTGAAGATTCAGTATCCGGTGGATTGACATCCCAGTAATCCGACATTCTCTCAGATAGATCCCTCAGCGGAGTTGTTTGCACGAGGAGCTTTATCAATGCCTTTGTACTTCTCATCAGAGATCTGGTCGCTTCTTGGTATATCTGATTTTCATCACGAGTTGTGGTGACGCATCCGCCTATATGTTGAACTCTGTTTTCCGGTTGTGACCGACGATCCCTCCGGAAGCCTCTGGTGGCCTTCTTCCCCTGCAGGATGATGATTGTCCCCTATTGTCCCAGTCTCCAGTGGATTTTCTTTGCTCTCTGATGGCTTTGGTTTTTTCTCCGGACGGTTGATTCCCGGACCTATGTGATGAGCATGTCTGTTTGTCAGCATTCATCATACATTCATCATGCATAATGCATACATGCATAATCATAACATTCAGATACTCATGTTGCAGATGTTGCCGGGTATCTGTTGATTATTACCTCCTGCTTTTTTACAAATCTCTCCAGTAGATTTTCCTCAAGCAAATATGGGTGTGTCTGATCTCTCCGTGTAGAGTCTACCCCTTAAGCAGAAAGTGTCAATCTTTTCCTGCCATTTCCCCACTGAGATACATCCTCGTGGATGACGGTTGCTTCCGTTCTTTCCCTATACGGGAGGGGTTTTCCCTATTGAGTTCTTCCCTCATTAGGATGAGTCTTGTTTCAGTCTGCCTTTTTGGATCAATCCTAAATTGGCTTTCTGTTGTCTCCTGTGCTTCCCTGGGGCATAAATGAATAGTTGCTCACTAATCGGCACTCATTTATCTTATCCTCAGCGGAATTTGTTGGCTTCTACCTACAAACCGGTAGCTGTAAGTCCTATCTTTGTGGTTTTCTACCCACTAGCTGGTAGTTGTAAAATCCCACTTTCATCCCCTTGGTGGAGTTAACCCTTTGTGCTCATCCCGATGATGACTGGTTACTTTTCCATTGGCCTCTACCTACGAACCGGTAGCTGTAAGTCCTATCTTTGTGGTTTTCTACCCACTAGCTGGTAGTTGTAAAATCCCACTTTCATCCCCTTGGTGGAGTTAACCCTTTGTGCTCATCCCGATGATGACTGGTTACTTTTCCATTGGCCTCTACCTACGAACCGGTAGCTGTAAGTCCTATCTTTGTGGTTTTCTACCCACTAGCTGGTAGTTGTAAAATCCCACTTTCATCCCCTTGGTGGAGTTAACCCTTTGTGCTCATCCCGATGATGACTGGTTACTTTTCCATTGGCCTCTACCTACGAACCGGTAGCTGTAAGTCCTGTCTTTGTGGTTTTTTACCCACTAGCTGGTAGTTGTAAAATCCCACTTTCATCCCCTTGTTGGATTTAACCCTTTTTGCTCATCCCGATGATGACTGGTTACTTTTCCGTGGTTTTCTGCCTACAAACCGGTAGATGTAATCCCCCCTTTGTGGTTTTAATGGTCTTTTCCCCTTGGATACTTGCCTTGATCAAGCAGTATTGTCCCCATTGGGTCTTCGCTTTCTTCTTGGATACTTGTTCCGAGTAAGCAACCTCATCCTCCCTTTGATTGGTCATCTTTTGCATACCTAGCCTGGTACCCAGATGCCTTTGTTTTCGGTCGTTTATCCATCTAACAACCTACAACCCGGTTATGGATAATCTTCCATGCGAGGTTATTATCTACGTTTTGACGGCTATAGATAATATATCTCATGCACTCTTTGGTCAATCCTTCGATTGTTACCACCAGCAGAGTAAGATTCGAATTCCCTGTGGAATCGGATGTTCATCCTTTAACAAGTTTGCCTTTGCTCTCTTCAGGATGTTTTCGGTCGTTTATCCATCTAACAACCTACAACCCGGTTATGGATAATCTTCCATGCGAGTTTATTATCTACGTTTTGACGGCAATAGATAATATGTCTCATGCGCTCTTGGGTCGAAGTCGTCCTCTCCCCAGCCGAGTAAGATTCGTTTTCCTCGTGGAATCGAATGTCCATCCTTTAACAAGACTGCTTTTCTAAGCCCTCTTCAGGATGTTGAGTGTTTTGGAACATAAACCAATTCACGCTTTGGTCGGTCCCCCGTTTCATGCCTACAACCCGGTATCCATGGTGTTCCTTCCTGTTTGCTCACTGTCATGACCTTGATCCCCGAGCGGAGCAGGTTTTTCATGAAATATCTCTCCAGCAGAGTTTATCCTACCAGAGGATTGGGCGAGTTATCGTGGCAAATCGATATCCACATCCCCAGCTGAGTTGTTTCTACTTGTGATTTTGTGGGTCTCATCCCCAGAGAGTTTCCTGTTTTAGCTTCCCCAGCGGAGTTTCTCATTTCCCGAATGGAATTTTTACGGATTGATTGGGTAGTCCCCAGCAGGTTTCAGTCTGTTTTCCCCTAGCAGGGTTGGGTCATTTCTTCCCAACAGAGTTGCTTCATTACTCCCCAGTGAGTTGACTTGTCTCCCTCTAGTGGATTCGTACTGTTGGTTCCCCAGCAGTCGTGTTGTTTCCCCCAGCGGATTTATCTTGAAGATTCCTCAGCACAGTCATCCTGTGTATCTCTCCCCGCAGAGTTCTCATCATATTGCATTGCATATAGTAATCATTGCATCCTCAGAACTGCGTAGCATTTCCATTCCATATGGAGCATTACGCCTTAGAAAAATTCAAACATATGCATTCATGTGTTCGAAACCACATCAGGCTTTATCCCCGGCAGAGGCGGATCATCTTTATTCAACATCAGCACCAAGTCTGCTACGGTTGCTTCGACAGCATTCAGAATTTGCTTATCCCCACAGAGGTTTATTTCCTCACCCGATGGTGACAGAGGTTTATTTCCTCACCCGATGGTGACAGAGGTTTATTTCCTCACCCGATGGTGACAGAGGTTTATTTCCTCACCCGATGGTGACAAAAAATTTGTTTCTCCCCAGCGAGACCCCTAGCAAGTGATCAGCCTTGCCTTGACATATCTCAGATGTCCGTTTTTGTGATACCAGTAAATGTCATGTCAAACACCCGCGTGTGTCTTCTTTGTTTTGGTGTCGGTAAACGCCATTGCTTCGGTGTCGGTAAACATCGAGTCTCACCCAGTCATCGGTAAATGTCTGGTCATTTTTTGGTGTCGGTAAACGCCATTGCTTCGGTGTCGGTAAACATCGAATCTTTCCCTCAGTCATCGGTAAATGTCTGATAATCCCCAACAAAAATTCCCAGTAAAGTCATCTGTAAATGTCCTATCTGTTTTTCAGTTGCAAATATTTGTCTGTCTCACCAATAAATTTCTCATCCCAGTCATCGGTAAATGTCTGGTCATTTCTTTTGATGTCGGTAATCATCATCTTTCGATGTCGGTAAACATCGTGTCTCATCCCAGTCATCGGTAAATGTCTGGTCATTCTTTTGGATGTCGGTAAACATCATCTTTCGATGTCGGTAAACATCGTGTCTCACCCCAGTCATCGGTAAATGTCTGGTCATTTCTTTGTTCTCTTGTTAATAAAATCAAAATCCCCAGAGGTCGTCGGTAAACGTCTTGTCTGGTATCACTAAAGATTTTGTTCACTCCCCAAGCGGAGACGCCATCGGTAAATGGCCCAGTTTTCTTCGATATCGGTAAATATCGAATTCCCAGTTGCAGCATGCCATCGGTAAATGGCCTTGGTATCGGTAAATATCAAGTTTGCTTTGAAGCCACCATCAGTAAATGGTCTCGCTTCCTTTCAACATCATTGTTTCCCAGCAGCCATCGGTAAATGGTTTTGCTGAAGTTGATATCGGTAAATATCAAAGTTTTAACCATCGGTAAATGGTTTTGATTTTCAGAAGTTTGTGTTCCCCTGCCGCCATCGGTAAATGTTCGTGCTGAAGTCGATATCGGTAAATATCGAGGTTCCAGTTCTTCAACCATCGGTAAATGGTTTTGCTTTTCCTGAAGCTGTCATGCAGTTTGTCATCGGTAAATGACGTGGTTTTCTTTGTATTATATCCAGTCGGTGCAAATTTCTACGGTTCTTTTGTATTCAATCCCTGTTTACCCTGAAAGTCTGACAGCCATTGCTATCATCCGTTCGGGTTCCCAGCTGATTGAATAGGGGCAGCTGTAGCACCTCAAATTTGCACCTATCATTGTACATACCATTTCATGTTAGGTCATAGCATAACATAATCCATTGCATAACATTTGCATTGTCCCCAGTTGCCTCAAGAGCAAGCAAGCAGGAATTAGGTCAAACTGATCAGGAGGTCAGTCAACCAACCAAGCAAAGTTGTTTCTCAAGGAGCAAAGGTCCTAGGGTTTGTCCTACAAGTTCACATGTCTTGGAGTATCATTTGAAATGTTCAAGTCAAGGGTTGAAGGCTCAGATGTTATCAATCAATGCAAAGCCAGGTCAGAAACCCTAGATATTCAACAGTCAATCAAAGCAGTGGATGGTGGCCATTCTTGTGGAATTTGGGCACCATGGTCAATAATCAAGAGTTCATATGTTTTGGGACATCATTTGAAGTCAAAATCTCAAGGAATTAGGGTTTGGAATTCATCAGAAGTGCACAGTCAAGTCCAAAACCCTAGAAAGTCAAAGTTGGTCAACTGTGGTTGATTCTTTGGATTTGATGGATGGAATTGGTTTGAAGGAGCTTATTCATGTCCTAGTAGGTATCATATGTCATGGGAATCAACATCATGGAAGAATATCAAGTCAATCAGAAAATTTCCCAAATAGAAACTGGACCTGTAATTTCAACTGCCAAAAATAGAAACTTCTTGATCCTCAACTTACATCATGATACAAGCTTCAAATGAATTTTTGCCCAACATGAAAGTTGAAGATCTTGTTCTCCCATTTTCAAAAAGTCCAAGAACTCTCAAATCCCATGTATGGTTGTCAAGATATGATCCAATCATTTTCATCAATTTGTGAACTTCAACTGAGCATATCTCCCAAACCATAAGGCCAAATTTGGTGGGGTTTTTTCCTACAAACCACATTTTTCATCCTCTTTCCAAGAATATAAATTTCATGACCTAAAACCCTACCATTCAAAATGGCATTTTTGGACCTTTTGCATTTAAATTCAAAGTTTGACCAAACTTTGACTTTTTGAATCATACACTTTTTCTCACTTTGGCCAATTGGGAAAGGTTTAAAATCACATTTGAAACTTGCCTCAAGTCCTAATTCATGTATATTCCATCACCATACCACAATTTTGGACAAAAATGCATAATTGACAAATGGTGCAAATAGCTTCACAAAGCAAGGCAATGTTTAGTATTTCTTTGAGCAAATCATGAGCAGCATTTGGAATGGTCCTTGCAGCCTGTTTAAAGCCCAACTTGAGCAAGCATTGCACCTCCATTTCATTTGTACAAGATTGGCAATTTTTGGCAAGAAGCTTCATTTGGACAAAATAAGTTAGCAATTCATGTGGAAACATCAAACAGCATTTTTAATGGTCATTTGCTGCATGCTAGAAGGCCCAGTCGTGGCAATCCATACCCTCCTTTTCACTTGTGCTCACAATTGGCAAATGTGCAATTAGTGCATTTCAAACAAAACAAGTTAACTACTCATAAGCAAATCATGAAACAGCATTTTGCTTGGCCATTTGCTGTCTGTACCAAGGCCCACTCGAGCAAATACACACCTCCCTTCTCCACTTGCCTACCAATGAGCAAAAATGCAAATTGTGTCATTAAGCATAAACTAGTTTAGCACTTGGTTTAGTAAGGTTAAACAGAGGCATATAAACCATTTTTCAGCATTTTTCTAAACCTAGCAAGCTGCAGCCTCCACGAGAATCCTCTCACTCTCACATTTTGCATTTTGGCCATAAGTGAACTTTCTGCAAACCCTTGAAAGAACCTGAGCTCTTCTTCATTGCTTCACTATCTGTGCATCATTTAAGGTTGGCTTCCACCATTATTCTCCAACTGGAAGTGAGGATCGTGGTTCTTTTCCTTCAAGGACCTTTCATGGCAAGTTGGATTTTGGAAGTCCTCAAGGGTTGCTGAGCTAATATATCTCATTCTCCATCATTGCAAAGGCCAAGAGTACACCTGTTTATGCTCAAAGCCTTCAAACCTCACTGCTGCACGAGTTCCTTCAAATCAGGTAAGTTTTTGGACCTTCCTTTTTCTCCAATCCATGTTACATTTCTGGTAGAGTGTTCATTGATGAATCCACTGCAAGTTATTTCACTCAAAATGGTGGTGTCGTGTTTGAGATATCTTGATTTCTATTTTTGTGAACATATGTGTTTTTCTTCGATTTGCTCTGCTGGGTTTGATTCAATGAAATATGGCACCACATACTTGTTGCCTGATGCTTAAGGATGCTATTGGTGTGTTTAATTTAGATTTCTGGTTGATTTGATTTTTAGTGCATGATGATGATTGAAGCTCATGCCCTGTTTGTTCATGCTTATTCTCTGCCCCGATTTTGCTTGATCAATCTTGGTTTTGGTTGTTGGTTAATGTTATATAATGGTGGTGTTCATAGGTTGTACTTGATTGTTGATGTTGGTTGTGTCAAATTGCATGATGAACATTTGTTGCTGAATGCATGTTGCTGCTTTTCCAAAACCCTAAGGTTGCACAGGAGTATTGAACACGATTAGTTGCTGTTGCTGTTTGTTGCATGAACATTTTGATTGCATTGCCATTTGTGTTGCATCATTGTGTTTGATTCCATTTTGTCACGATGAATGATGATGAACAATTGCTGTTAGAATTGCATGTTGCCTTGCCATGGTTAAAACCCTAATGTTACAGGCCAAACCCAGAAATATTAAAGCTCATTGGTTGTTGCTGGCTTTGTTTACTGTTTCATTGGGGCGAGCCAATCAGGACATTTCCTGGGCGCCCCTGAAACGATGTCGTTTCGTTAAATGAAAGCAAATATTACCACAATGCCACGGTTGACCCTCGTGTTGACCACTTGCCTTGCTAGTTTGTTTCATATTTCACCCAATTTCATCCAAACTCCAACAATTATTTTCTCATTCATTTTTCACCAAAAAATTATGAAATTTTTTACACATGATCACAAATGAGTCTAGAATTTAATGGTGTTTTTTAATCATTTTTTTTATTGACTGGATTTTTTTATGGCAATTATTTTCTCAACATGTGTGCATGAATGATACCCTTGGCCATTTCAATTGTGAAATAATGATGTTACATCCATTGCCCTTGAAACTTTTTGTGGTGAAAATAGACACATTGACCTTCATTTCCATATAAAGTTTGTGCATTTGTCATTTGTGGATTGAGAGTTATGAATTTTTGAAGTCATGTGTTACATTTGGTACCATACCATGATCATGTATTTTCACAAATTTTGTTCACACACTTCCCTACATCCAAATGACTCCAAATTTTGCATGAATGATCCCTTGTATGTCTAATTGATGTATGAATTTTCTTGGAATTAATCTTGCTGTTTTCCATTTGATTGTGAATTTTCTTCCATGCTTGGTCATGTGTTGACTTTTTGTGCTATGCCTTGCCAAATCCTTTGTGAAATTCTCAAATCATATTGTATGTCCATGAAATTTCATATGTGATAACTAGACATCTCAAGATTTGCATTGGTGTTAATCTCATTCATTTCTCTTCTGTTTTCAAATTGATATGATTTTTTGAAGTTGACCCATGCTTGTTGACTTTCATTGTGCTTACTTGAAATTAGTTTGACTTCATGATTTTACTTGTCTGCCTTCCTCTCATCCAAATGCCATGAAATTTTACATGTATACCATGTTAGATGTTAGGATTGAGTGTGATTTATTTCATGATTTTTGAGATTGCTTAGGTTGACTTTTGGTGCAAGTCATTCTGTTGACTTTTGTATGCTTTCTTTGCCTTACTTTGACTTCAAATGTTCATGAAATGATCATAATGCATGATATGATTGTGGGCCCAAGTGTGTTAGCTTCCCAAATGTTTGACTTTGACTTTGAGTTGACTTTTCCTTGCTGCCTTGACTTTTTCTTTCATGTTTGACCCTAGGCTAGTCCTAGTGGTCCTTTGGACTTATGTTGAGTTCATCTGTTTCAGGTTGAGCACAATGCCTCAAAGATCACTCAAATTTGTTTGAATTTGATTTGTTTATCCCATGCTAACCTTTGTTTTGCAGATGGTTTAACTCATAACTTGAGTCTTATGCTTTGCTCAGTTGACCCCCTGTGTTGACTGTTTGCCATTTCTTTTGATTTAAACTTTTGACTTGTTTACTAATAAGTTTGACTTTTTCAGGTACTTTAGTTGCTTAAGTTCTCTGAACTTGCTTGCTTTGCTATTTTAGCATTTGCTTTTGAGGTATAAACCTTTCTTTCTTCATGTAGTCTGGAGACCCGGTCTGTTATTTGACCGGGCAAACTGTCTGAAGTCCTCCTTAAGAGGCAATGCCTGTGTTTGTTTAAAATTGTCCCAAGCAGGAAAAGTCCTCATTTGAGGCAATTGGTGGAAGGTAGGGATAAGCAATCTATCCCCCACTATTCAGTGTGTCCTCTCTTTGCTCCCAGTACCTGGTTGAAGCATTGAGATAAATACCCAAGATCCGATCGAGTCAATAATGTGGAGAGAGTTCCTACTTTCTGAACTCCCACACTTTCTATTTGATGCTCTCTCTTACCTGAGATAGAAGCAATGAGGCACACCCCTCATCTCCTATTCATCTGCTTCACCTGAGCCCCTCAATGGCCAGGTTAAGAGCGACCTTCACCCATTACAGTGGACTTTCAAAGTCAAACCCTCTTGTGTGAGCCCCCAATTGTTTGGCTATAGAGTGTGCTGTTTGCTATTCATTGACTGATTGCTTGCTCTATGTGCATTTGCTTGCCTATATGTTATGCATTTATCACCATCAATTGTCATTAATGCATGAGCATCTCTTTTGTCTGTTTGACATCATCATTGTTGTTTACCCATTGAGGACAATTGTAAGTCCCACGAGTTGGCATTTGTTCCTATGATATGGAAGTGAGTATAAGTCCATCACATTGGCCACTCATCTTATTTTGTTGTACTGTTTGTATGTGAGGATACAATTGTAAGTCCCACAAGTTGGCATTTGTCTTCCTAGGATCATACTGTGTGTTAGAGTAAGTCCCACAAGTTGGCATCTGACACCCCTGTTTTTGCTTTCCCTATGATCATGTGTGGGGTTAACCTAAGTCCCACAAGCTGGCAGTTGACTTCCATATTTCTTCATTGTTTTCTTTTTGAGGAGATTAGTGTAAGACCATTGAGTGGCCTCTGATATCCAGTTCTGTTTTAGGAGATTGGTGTAAACCCAGCCATTGGTATCCGATATCCGGTTTTGTTTGTGAGATTGGAGTAAGACCATTGAGTGGCATCCGGTATCATTTGTTTGTTTACTTTATCATTACTTACTTTCCATTCCAAAGGACACCCTTGAATCATCCTCTATATGATCTCAAGAAGTGAACCTCCTGAGAAGTTTTACTTTCCATCCTCATTCATTCATTTCTCACTGTGTCCTAGAACCTTTTCACACTTTGATCTTAAACTTGACATAGACATTGTGCAAACTTCTTCATGTTTTTCAAACTGAAAACCTGGACCCCAAGTCCTTGACTTTTTCAAACTTCATTTCATAATACTTCTCTGAATCAATCCTAATCATACTTGACTTCATTTTCATAATCACAATCAATTAACTTCACTTACTCACTTGTTTTGGCCTTGTCCATTGTTTGTTTAAAATTGAATCCAACTCACTTTTAGAAATCTTTTGGCCGAACTACGGCAACTCTGATTCTCACGTTCAGGTGAGATACGTAGGCACGAGACGCGATGTCTTACCGAGTTTGACTAACCACTAACACTGATCTCTTTTCTCTCACCCCTGTTGTGATTGAGATATCCCCTTTCTCTTGCCCTTGTTGCAATCGAGACTTTGCTTTTTCCTGTGTCTGTTCAGGATAGGTTGGCCCTTGTGCCATTTAGCTAGAAACCTTAACTTAGGGTTGACTTTTGCATGACAACATCTAGGCTCGAGTCGTAGTCTCCCTAGAGTTGTGTCTCCCTCTGTTATCTGGTTAGGCTAGATCCTTTATCCCTGCGTAGGGGAACTACATCGCCCTGATCTTCACACCAGATGAAGTATGTAGGCAGGAGATTGAGCTGATCTCTCCGGGCGCCTTTTCTTTTCTTTTGTGTGTGTTGTTTGCCATTGCTAGGCTCGAGTCCCTGTACTCCTTAGCATTTGCTGTCTGTCTTCGTGTGTTTGACAGTTATAGGCTGAGTCCCCGACTCCCTATTTATCTGTTGTGTGCGTTTAGGTTCGGATGTCAATGTAAGTCCAGTGATTGGCATTTGGGCTCCGTGTTTGCCTCTTCGTGTGTGTTTTAGGTTCGGATGCTGATGTAAGTCCAGCGATTGGCATTCAGGCTCCACGTTTGCCTGTGTCTTGTTTGTTTGTGTGCGTGTCAGCCGAGCTACGAATGCTCTGATTCTTCTCTCGTCCGAGAAGATACGTATGCATAGGATGCGATATCCTAGCGAGCATGTGTTCTCCCCAGTCCGAACTACTTCGACTCTGATGTCTATGCTAGATAGGCTAAGTAGGCCCAGGATGCGACATCCTGCCGAGTTCAGTTTCAGTCAGTCTCTTTCGCTTCTTTCAGCCAGTGTGCGTGTGTTTGAGCAGTGTTTAGCAACCAATATTCTTTCCTTTTGTGCGTGGATCCCGTAGAGTACTACGGATGCGTAGGGTGCCTAACACCTTCCCTTCGCATAACCGACTCCCGAACCCATCCTCTTTGGTCGCGAGACCATGTTCTTTCCTAGGTTTACTTCGAGCGTTTCCTTTCCCTCTTTTGGGATAAATAACGCACGGTGGCGGCTCTGTTGTTTCTTTCTTTTCCCGCCGGTTTTTCGCGCGATGCGACACCGATCATTTCCCGGATCTTTGGTTTAGACGATCTTAAGAGAGCTACAATGGCACACCCGAAAGGGCAAACCCATTGAGTATCTTTGCCCGATTGTCGAGACTATTATCCGCCTTAGGGTGACCTGATTAGAATTTACCTGTGAGGGGAGGGTGATTCTTTCAGATGTTCTGTTGGTGACTCAGATGGTGACTTTTGGTTCCGTTGATCAGGGTCCTATTTATAAGTCAGATTTATGGCCATTTATTTCTGAGACGCCGGAGTGCTGTCCGTGTTATTTATCAGTGGGGATCCGTTTATTTCAGGATTCCCCGGGCCGATTCAGAAATGGTTATGGGTATCTGTTCAGAGATTGTTTGGTGATGATGATGGTGTATCTTTCAGTTCCGTTTATTTCGGAACCCTTGAGTTGGATTTATGGTTACATTTTCCTTCAGATGGTTGTGATCGGTTCAGAGGTCAGGGCTGTGATTCAGGGCAACAGATGACCAGATAACTTGGAGGATGGCACAGTGCATTGCATTTACTCATCAGCATCATTCCCATTTTGCATTCATTGGCTTCTAACTCATGTCTATCCATACTCAGGGTACATTCTCGATTGAGATTCTGGTTGAGAGACACCCTGATGTCAGAATGTTATTGTTGAAATATTATCTGTCTCGATGAAACCAGGATAGAAAGACGGAAGTTTCCTCGTATGGATAGACATTGCATTCATGCATATTAACCTGTTTGCTGTTTTGCAGATGTCGGGTTCTAACGTGCTTGATTGCTGCAGGAATCATTGCTCGTGCTCGTAGAGTTGTACCTTTGCACTCAACCCGTCCTCACAGATACTTCACCAGACGCAATACTCCAAGGCTGATGGAACTCCCAAATACAGACGTTCTCGAGTTGAAAGATAAAATGAATGAGCTGATCAACATCATGTAGGGTTTTGCAGTTGGTCAGAAAGCTTTGGCTGATAAAGTTGAAAAGCTCGAGCGGGCTTCCGCTGCTAACAGTGGTGTAAACCTGGATGGTGTCTCCAACCAGGGGCTTGGTGGATCCAGAGACGGTGGAAAGAGAGCAACTGTGGGTATGGTAAATAATAATGCTGGTGGGTTTGGCGCTGCTACAGGGGGTCAACCTGGTCCGATGGGTCCTAATCTGAAGGATAGCCCGTTTCCACCATTCTTTGGGGTTGATGATGACCGAGAGGAAGACAGGGAGGCTGATCAGTTCTCCATGCACAACGAACCGTTTGATCAGTACGGTGCCCAACCTCAGAATAAGGAGATTCAGTTGCTGGCTGAAAAGATCAAAGCTCTTGAAAGTTATGCCACTCCCGGTGTGGTAAACATGTCAAACATGGGGCTGGTTGAGGGGGTTGTGATCCCACAGAAGTTCAAGGCGCCCGCATTTGATAAATATAATGGAAGTTCCTGCCCAGAAACTCACCTTCAAGCCTTTGTCCGCAAGATCTCTGCATACACTACAGATCAAAAGCTTTGGATGTACTTCTTCCAAGACAGTCTGTCTGGAGGATCCTTGGAATGGTATACCAAGCTGAAATCTTCTGACATCAAGAGCTGGCAAGATCTTGGTGACGCGTTCTTTAAACAGTATCAGTTCAACGCTGATATGGCTCCGAGTCGTACCCAGTTGCAGGGCATGTCTCAAAAGAATAATGAAGGGTTTAAAGAATATGCTCAGAGGTGGAGGGAGTTGGCTGCCAGAGTTCAACCTCCACTGGTGGACAGAGAGATGTCTGATCTCTTCATGGGTACCCTGCAGGGGGTTTTTGCTGAAAGGATGGTGGGTTGTCCCGTCACAAATTTTGCCGACATTGTGGTGGCTGGGGAGAGAATTGAGAGCTGGCTGAAGCTCGGGAAAATCCAGGGTGGTAATGCTTCGTCATCAGGATCGAAGAAGCCCTTCGGGAATGGTCAGCGTAAAAATGAGGGTGATACCAGTGCGGTCTACGCTCAAAGAGGACCCAGTAGGGATTGTTTCTTCCAGCACACCGCTGCGGTAACTATTCCTGCTGACAATCAGCCTGCACAACAACAGCAACAACCGCAACAGCAGCGTCAGCCATTCCAGCAGAGGCCTCAGAGGGCTGGATATCAAGTCAGGGGGAGGATGAATGATCGGCATTTTGACAGGCCGCCTGTGACATACTCTTTCCTATTGAAGAAGTTGAAGGATCTGGGGTTGGTACAGTTGAGGACTTTGGCACCTTTGAGACCTGATCAAAGGCCAGCCAATTTCGATGAGAATGTCAAATGTGGATTCCATTCGGGTGCTCCCGGGCACAGTGTAGAGGACTGCAAAGCTTTTAAGCACGTAGTTCAAGACCTGGTGGATTCTAAAGCAATCAACTTTGCTCCATCTCCCAACGTGAATGCCAATCCCATGCCGGCACATGGTCAGGCGATGGTGAGTGCAATTGCTGAGGATTCAGATCGCGTCTGGGCGGTGGGGGAAGAGACTGACAGCGACTGTGAACTGGAGTCGTGGATAAAGCCGTGTGCACCAGGGATGGGAATCCAGAACTGGAAGGCCTAAAAAGATCATCACTGTCACTCTACTGAAAGAGTAATATTTTCCTGTTTTCAGTTTTATTTGCATGAAAGCCATACGTTTTGCCCGAAACGTATTGGTCCATTGTAAGGGCCACCTCATGTTTCATTTTGCAACATTTTGCATCATTAATAAATGGATGTTTTTCAATTAAAAGCGGTGTTCCCTGTTTTTCATTTATTTTTGCAGTTTAAAAAACAAATAAAAATGGCAATGTTTGTTTTCATTTTTCCCTTTTTGATTTGTCTCGTTCCGACTTCAAAGAATAATTCTCCGGATCTCATTGATAACAATTTGGTTACACCTCATATGACCTCGACAATCCGATCTATCATGCCGAAGAAGAAGGCGAAGAAGATTGTGATCTGCTGGAAGATTAACCAGGTTGTTGAAACAAGAGGAGAAGGTGATTCAGCCGCGTGAAGAGCGAGTTGAGCTTGTTAACCGGTATACCGCCGAGGTCAGAAAGGAAGGAAATTGGGGCCGCTTCAGAGGCGAGTCAAGAATGGTAGCCTTGTTAAAAGAGCATGTGGATATCTTTGCCTAGACATGTCAGAATATGTCATGGTCGGAAACCGATGTCATTATGCACAAGCTATCATGGAGAGGAGACTGTCCTCTAGAGAAGCAGAACGCCGGTGCTACTTATCAGAGAGCCAGGGTGACTTTGTTTCATGATATGATTCATCATGAAATCGAATGTTATGTTGATGAAATGATAGCAAAGTCCCCAAACAGAAGAGGGGCATCTGGCAGATCTGGCCAAGCTGAGTAGACTGGTTGAGACAAGGTTGAATTCAGATAAGCGCACTATTAGGGTGTGGGCCGGTAAGCTGCGGGGGTTCATTATAAGAGAGGAATCGAGGTCGATCCTGCTAAAAAAAAAAAAAAAAAAAAAAAAAAAAGAGAAGTGCCTGAACCGAGAAAAAAAAAGGAGGTTCGTGGTCTATTAGGTAGATTGAACTACATGTCATGGTTCACATCTCACCTAACAGCCATGTGTGAACCCATTCAAGCTGAGAAAGAAAAATCGAACGGTCAGGTGAAATAATGATTGCCAAGGGGCATTGAAAAATAAAAGAATAAGTTGCAGGAACCTCCGATGTTGTTGCCTCCCTAGGGAAAAGAACTGTTAATCTGGTACTTGACAGCTCTCGAGGGGTCTACGAGGTGTACTGGGGCAGCATGACGAGTCTTGTCGAAAAGAGCATGCAATTTACCTTAGCAAAAAGTTTATCGACTGTGAAACAATACATTCACTGCTCGAGAAAACTTGTTGTACTTTGGCATAGGCTGCTCGCCGACTGAGACAGTATATGCTGGTTCATACCACTTTGTGGATTTCCAAGATGAATTCGATCGAGTATGGGTTTGAGAATCTAGCATTGACCGGACGGGTTGCGAAAGAGCAAAAGAATGTTGACTGATTTGGGATACTATCAGAAAGCAATCAAGGGGTGTATTGTCTGATTACATCGCTCCGCAACCCATTGAGGATTATCAACCGATGAGGTTTGAGTTCCCTGATGAGGACATCTCGAGGTGCTCCAATCGAAAGATTGAGAGTAACCGATCCCGGAGGAGGGGCCTGACCCTGAATCCGAACGGATTCTGATGTCTGATGGGGTTAATGTGGACGAGTTAGTGCTTTGGTTACGCCTAAGGGATCCCATGTTCCCTTCGTTGCCAGGTTAGCATTCGAAAGCACCGACAGTATGGGCAAGTGTGAAGCTTGTATCTTGGGTATTGTACCTCGGTGCGCCTACTGGGGCAAAGTCTTTCTCGTTGGTAAATGGAAGTCGTGTTACCGGTTGAGGTTCAAGTTCCCTCTTTGAGAGTCCTGATGGACGTGAAATTGCAAGAGGCGGAATGGGTAAGGACCCGATATGAGGAGTTGAGCCTGATTGAGGAAAAGAGGCTGGCAGCCATCTGTCATGGGCAGTTGTACCAGCAACGGATGAAGCGTGCTTTTGATAAAAAGGTACGACCTCGGGTATATCACGTCGGTGATATGGTGCTGAAAAGGATCCTTCCTCCTCAAAACGATCTCCTGGGGCAAATGGACGCCGAATTATGAAGGTCCATTCGTGGTCAAGAAGGTTTTCTCTGGCGGAGCCTTGTTGCTAACGACCATGGATGGCGAAGATTTTCCGTCCCCTGTGAATGCGGACGCAGTTAAAAAATACTTCGTATAAAGAGACCCGCTGGACGAAAAGAATAAAATAGTCCAGGCAAAAATGGGCATCCCGGCGAACCAAAAACAGAAAGAAAGGTTCAGGAAAAAATTAGGGATAAAATGAAAGAACTGTACACCCGGCAAGTCGAAAACCTGAAAAGGCGACTTGGGCAAAAAAGGGTATCCCGGTGGACTGAAAACCCGGAAGGGCGGTCCAGGCAAAAGAGGGATTGAAACGAACAACTGCGTCTGGCATGATCGTTTGCGCTTTGGTTAAGGCATCATGGATAATACCCGGTAGGGATCAATCAGAAACGTCTTGTTCAGAAGGCAGAAAGCACGGAGAGTCTGAGGACATATGGGGTGTAACCGAGTTGGAACTCGATGAGATCACGGGTTTCACATTGCCATTAGGATAGATTTTTCCTTTTGTGCGCAATTACCTCTTTTCAGGAATTGCTTCCTTTGTATTGCTCAGTTTGAGCCACACTTTTTTCAAATCAATAAAATGCATATTCAGTCAAATAATTTTGTTTTTGTTTTTCATTACCGCTTTGATTGCAAAAACATCCGATTATTTTGATAAAGAATTTTGCATTTTAAGACATACAGGTCCCTTCCAATGCATGTTTATAAGATTGAAATCTTGAAATCCTATTCGGAAGGTTGAGTGGCCCAAGTGTTGAAATCTTGACACGCCTGGGGCACGGTTTTATCTAACGATCTGTTTTGCAGGTACTGTTAGGTATTTTCCCTCACTTGCAGGTTGTGATGTGGAAGCTGTTGACAAAACAAATCCCCATGGAGTCCAATCAGGGACGAATGATGGAGAAACGGTGAGAAGACGACGGCGAGGACGTGCGACGACCCTTGGAATTAATCAAGAAGACTCTTCAAAGTCGGAAAATTGAAAGTCTGTATATCCCCAGGAGTTCGTTCTCCGTCGAGCGCGGCGCGACTTGGAATACAAGATGATGGAGCAGAAAAGGTCCAGACGAGTCGGGATGTACATCCCCAAGCAGAGTCATGAGGACCAAATCCCCAGCAGATCCAAGGTCTGTGGTTCCCCTAGCAGGGTCAGGATGGTTATCCCCGACAGGTGTCAGATCGATGCTTCCCCAGACCGGAAGGTGGCAATTTCCCCAGCGGAAGTATCTGCGAGGGTTCCCTTAGAGCAGAGTCGGGATTGATATCCCCAGTAAGTCACAAACTGTTGTATCCCCACAGAGTGCGTTGATGGTTCTTATCCCCAGCAGTTTCCCGAGCGGATTGGGTGCAAAGAAGGTTTTCCCCAACAAGGGATGCCTATTCCCAGCAGCAGCAGCGCCATTCCCCAGCGGGGTGGAGATCGGAGTATTGGCGAGTTCCTCAGTAGTGTGTCTCGAGCTCCTCAGAAGAGTCCCTTGAGGGGGATGCCTTTTATGCATTCATCATGTAGCGTAAGCATAGCATATTGCATAGAAAAATAAATTGCGTAGCATTTCCATAATTATGGAGCATTACGCAGAAAAATATCATGCATCATATTGCAAGCATAAGCTAGTCTCAAGCCGTGGTTACTGTTTGAGAGGTGGTTTTGCCCAGAGGTGAAGGTGTTACTCTGAAGAGTTTTGGCATCGTGATTTTGAATCAAAGTTTCTGTCGAGCAGAGATGGGAATGTTAATCAAGAAATTTTCGGGGTCCAAAAAAAGAAGCAAGCAAAACAAGAAAGAATAATCCCCAGCTAAAACGCAAAGTGTTCGTTGGCTAGGGTTGAAGGAAAGAATAGCCGGTTTGTGGATTGTTATTCCCAACATGGGCCTGTGGCATGTGTGCCAATTCACTTATCGTTGTTTTGTTATCTTCGCCGATGCTGATAGGCATGAAGAGTTTTCCGGTGTTCAGACCGAGGCGGTATCCAGACCGAAGTGGCGTTCAGGCCAGTTTCCGATTTTCAGATCGAAGAAGTTTCCGACGATCAGGTCGAAGTACTTATGGAATTCAGGCCAGTTTTCCGGTGTTCAGACCGAGGCGGTATCCAGACCGAAGTGGCGTTCAGGCCAATTTCCGATTTTCAGATCGAAGAAGTTTCCGACGATCAGGTCAAAGTACTTATGGCAGTCAGGCCAGTTTTCCGGTGTTCAGACCGAGGCGGTATCCAGACCGAAGTGGCGTTCAGGCCAGTTTCCGATTTCTAGATCGAAGAAGTTTCCGACGATCAGGTCGAAGTACTTATGGCATTCAGGCCAGTTTTCCGGTGTTCAGACCGAGGCGGTATCCAGACCGAAGTGGCGTTCAGGCCAATTTCCGATTTTCAGATCGAAGAAGTTTCCGACGATCAAGTCGAAGTACTTATGGCATTCAGGCCAATTTTCCGGTGTTCAGACCGAGGCGGTATCCAGACCGAAGTGGCGTTCAGGCCAGTTTCCGATTTTCAGATCGAAGAAGCTTCCGACAATTAGATCGATGCAGCTTGCGACATTCAGGCCAATCTCCCGGTATTCAGACCGAAGTGGTGTTCAGACCAAAGTGGTGTTCAGACCAAAGTGGCGTTCAGGCTAATTTTCCGGTATTCAGACCGACATCAATATTCTCATGTTCCGGTGTTCAGTATTCAGACTGACGGGCGGCGCTCAGGCCGTAGTTATCTTGGTGTCACTAGTTATCCAGATGTTTCTGTTTCGGTATTCAGGCCGACTTTCTCCGTACCAGACGGATTCTTGTTCAGAAGTTTGTTCTTTGCCAATTCTGACCGGCAATGTTAATTATTTCCCATCAGAGTGCAAATTGTTCGTCTGTTCTTGGTATTCAATCACTCTTCATCCTGATCATCTGAAAGCCGAGGCTATTCATATCGACAGGTTCATAGTGGATTGAATAGGGGCAGCTGTAACACCTTAAAATTTTCCCTCCTCTCTTGGGACCAGCTTAACATATTGCATTTCATTGGTAGGTCATTAGGCATTGCATATTGTATAACATGTGGTTACATTGTGCAAGTCATCCTCCTAGGTCTTGGTCAGAAGATAAGGGGTTGAGATGTAAGCTAGGGTTTCATTGGACTGGGTCATTAACTATCTGAGGGTTGGTGATTCAAATTAGGGTTTTGATTCTCAAGGAGATTGGTCTTCATCTTGGTTGCAATGATACATCATCATCATCATGGTCTTGATATCATCCAAGAGGTTCAAGAGATTGATCAGATACCTTGAGATTAGGGTTTTGACCTCTGGTCAACTCTAATCATCTGCATTAGGCCAATCAGGGCCTGGCAAGGAGATGGGGTCTATAATGGATATGGGGATCATGTCATGATTATATTGAGTTTATGGAAGCTAGGGTTTCATCATTGAGCCATTTCATCAGAGAATTGGGGCTCAACTTGATCAATGCATTGCCAAATTCATCTATCAGTTGAAAAAGTCAACTGTGGTCAACTGTGCTTGATTTTATGGATTTGGAGGTGGGAGAGAGTTGGATACACTTCATTCATGTCCAAACAAGTTTCATTTGACATTTCAAACATCAAGAATGAAGAAAATAAAGTCAGACAAAAAGTTGCCAAAAATAGAAAGTGACTTGTAATGGAAGTTTCCAAAAATGGAAAGTTTTTCATCACAAAATTACATGTCCAAAAAAGCTTCAAATGAAATTTTGTTCAACATGAAAGTTGTAGATCTTGCTCTCACCTTTCCAAAAAGTCCAAGAACTTGAAATTCCCATGTATGGTTGACAAGATATGGTCCATTCATTTTCCAAAAATGCCTAAAATCAAAGTGGCATAACTTTCACATGGAATGGCCAATTTGAGTGATCTTTCTTTGAGCAAACCACATTTCACATGTACTTTCATGTTGCATAATCAAAATTCATCAAAAATGCTCAAGGCAAAAAGTCATTTTTCAAGTGGATTCTTTTGAATTTTTGGTGTGAGATAGTGAATTTGAGAATTACTTGGAATTTGCACATGAGACCACTTCTAACACTTCACAAATACCATTTAGAAGTTCTGTGAGCTGTCATTTGCTGTCATAGTGCTTGATTTGGAAAAGTCATTTTTGCCCTTGCACTTAAAGTGGCATTTTCACTAATCAAGCCAATTTTTGCTAATGATGATTAAGAGGTGGATTAAGGAGATGGTATATAATGTTAATCATAAAAGAAATTGCAAATGACATTTCATTTTCCAAGAATTGCAACAAACTTTCCCTCCAATTCTCTCAAATTCTCCAAAATTTCATCAAGCATTTTTGATCATTTCTCCATCAAACCTTCATCAATTTGCATCGTGCTTCTTGGATTCATCTTCCACAAGATTCATTGAGGAGCTGTTTTGATAAATCGTGGCCTAAAGCTTGAAGATCGTGGACTGTGGAAAGCTTGGTCAACAATGGTGTTTTGCTAGTTTTTGCATCTAGAGCTGTTTTGGATCGAGCTAAGCATTGCAATCACCTTCCCTAACATTGATCTCCATCTGTTTTGCATAATTGGAGCCAGAAACATCAAAATCGAGCACTGCAATCTTCATAAGGTGCAAATTCGAATTTCACCATTGTTTGAATTGTTATATGCGTTTTGTAGATCATTCAACGTAGATTAACATGATATGAATAGTTTTTGATTTGGTTGAGTGTGGTGAGAGAAATCTGGAGTTGAACATTTGATGAGCAAACTTCTTTTGATCGATTCGTTTAACATGTTAGGAATTAGGTTAAGCCAGTTATATATCCATGGTGTGCATGATCATACGGTTCTAATGACTATAAGTTTGTGCATTTTGGTTGAGTTTTGATGTTCATCAATTTTCTGGAAAATCTGTTGTGTTCTTGATGAAGAACAAAGGCCAGGCTGAGTTTGATCCATTTGTTTCAATTTCTTTTTTGAATTGGTGTTTGGCGCCATCTCTGGCCAATCAGAGCGCTCCATTGCGTGTAATTGAAAGTACGCCGTTTTGGCCTGGCGCTTTAGTATTACAAAAATGCCACTGGTTCATAATTATTAATATTATTTCATTTCTTTTTCATTTTTCATTTTACATTTTGATGCCATAACTTCAAAAATTCATAGATGATTCATTTTTTATCCAAATTTTGTGAGGTTTTTTTCATGATGCTCCTTATGATGTGTAGAATTTAATCATGATTTTTGTGATTTTTGTGCACGTGTAAAAAATTAAAATGCCTAGAGATATATTGAATGTGTCACATTTGTACATGCTTTGCCATATCTTTCATAAAATGATGATGCTTTCAAATAAATGGATGAAATGTTTTGTGAATATTCTGGACACTTTGATGGTGATTTTGATGTAGAGTTTGTAATTTTTGGATACTTGGTTGAGGAGATATGAATTTTTGATTAGAGGTGTGACAATTTGTGTCACACCAAGCTTGATGAATTTCATGATTTTATTTTCCTGGCTTAGGGATGGTGAATTGAGCCAATTTTTTGCATGATTGAGCATATGAATGTTGAGAAGACATGTGAATTTTTCAGGATTTATTGATGGCATTTCCTAATTTATTGAGATTTTTCCTTCTGTTTGGTCATTTTGTTGATTCCATGTGACACATGTTACCATTTGCTTTGTGAAATTCTGATCATTGATTATATGAGTGTGAAATTTGACATGTGGATTGTAGACACATTATAGGTCATTATGGTTTTGATCCCATTCATTTATCTTGTTGTGACACTGTTTTATGATTTTTGGAAGTTGATGTTTGTTTGGATACCATGTGTTGGCTTGCTTGAACTTGTCTGAACTTTATGAATTTAATTTCCATACTTCCATTGATCCAAATGAGCTGAAAATTGATATGCTACACATTGAATGTGTCCTGTTTAGGTGGGAATTTTTGTGGAATTAATTGAATTGTTTTGATATGGATTTGATTGAGATCTTGCTGTTTGGTCTTTTGAAGTTGCAAATTGCATCTTGGATGCTATTTTGTGCATAAAATGATAATGGTGATTGATATGAGCATGGGACCAATTGCATTTGCTTCTAAATTGTTTGAATGTGATTTTGGATAATTTTCACTTGCTGTTTTGGATTTTTCATCCCCTTTGGACCCTAGGCTTGGCCTAGTGGTCTTGTTTCTCATGGTTGGTTTGGATTTTCAGGTTGAAATGCAAAAGGCTTAAGGAGAAAATTGCAAGCTGATTAAATTGAGTTTTGTTTGATGTTGTAAACTAACATTGGCTTTGTTTTGTAGGGTTTGATGCTTGAGCTTGGGCTCATAGCTTGCACTTGTGTGCATTAATTTGTGTTTGACTGTACAGATTAACATTTGCTGTTTACTGTTGGTTTGTCTGAGTACTGATGATACTTGATTGATTTCAGGTACATTAAGTCGCTTTAGTTCTTTAAGAACTTGCTTGCTGCTGCTTGGTTGTATAAACCAGTTGAGGTAGACTCTCTTGTCTCCATGTAGTCTGGAAGACCTGGCTTGTTATTTAGCCAGGCAACTGTCTGAAGTCCTCCTTAAGAGGCGATGTTTGTGATTGTTTACTTTTGTGCCAAGCAGGTAAAGACCTCTATGAGGCAATTGGCAGAACCCAAGGGATATGCAATCTATCCCCCGCTATTCTGTTGAGTCGCCCCTCTGCTCACACCACTGTGTTGATGCATTGGGACATTAACCCAAGATCTTGTGCTGTTGCACAGTCGAGTCAGAGTCTTGAGCGTAGAAGGGTCCCTCCATTCTGGACCCGCGCTCCTTTGTCTGAAGCTCTCCCTGGCCAGGGATAAGAGCTGTGAAGTCTAATCTTCACTCACCTTTCATCTGCTTCACCCTGACTCTCAATGTCAGGGTTAAGAGCGAATACCACCCTTGTACAGATGACTTGCCTCGGCAGTCCACCCTTGTTTGAGCCTCACTTGACTGGATATAGTGTGTGCTATGTGAATGTTTGCTTTGTTTTGATTGATGCTTGCATGCTTGTTTTCCTGATTAGGATTAGCTTGCTGTTGTGCAAGTAGGATAGAAACCATAACATAGGGCAATGATGCATGATAACACTAGGCTCGAGTACAACTCCCTGGTAGTGTGTCTCCCCTTGGTTTCTGGCTAGAATTTCTTTCCCTTTCAGGGGAACTACGTCGCCCTGATCCTCATACAAGATGAGGTACGTAGGCAGGAGACCGTGCGAGGTCTCTCCGGGCACTTTTCTTTCTTTTTGTGTGTGTGCTTGACAGTTATAGGCTCGAGTTCCCGACTCCCTATTAACTTGTTGGTTGTTGTGTGCTTGGAAGCTGATGTAAGTCCATCGAGTGGCATTCGGGTTCCAGTGTGCGTGTGTTTGGTTCGGATGCTGATGTAAGTCCAGTGATTGGCATTCAGGCTCCCAGTTTGCCTGTGTTTGTGTTTACTTGTTTGGCGTGCGTGAGCCGAACTACGACAGCTCTGATTCTCGTTCCAGACGAGATACGTAGGCATAGGACACGATGTCCTAGCGAGCCCTCCTCCTCTTAACCCCACCTGTGTTGTCTTCGGTGAGTGTGTGTGTGATGTTTGTTTTAGCAACCTATTCTTTCTTTTAGAGCGTGGATCCCGTCGAGTACGACGGACGTGAGGGGTGCTAATACCTTCCCCTTGCGTAACCGACTCCCGTACCCTTTCTCTTTGGTCGCGAGACCTTGCTTTTTCTAGGTTTACTCTGAGCGTTTCCTTTCCCTTTTTTGGGATAAATAACGCACGGTGGCGGCTCTGTGTTGTTTTTGTTTCAGCCCGCCGGTTGTTTTTCGCGGATGCGACATTGAGCACTTTACTTTGTAGCATTAATCTTTCCATCATTACTTTCTCGTTCAAGTTTTCCTTCAATTTATTCTTGTACCACATTCAATACTTCGTTTGGAGGAGGTTCTTATTATTATCAGTATTATTTATTTCTTTTGTTTATTTACTTTGCATGTTTGCTATTTTCTTGCCTTACTTTAATTTTGAAGTTTAATTTATTGCATTGCACGTTCATAATTTTAATTGAATCACCTGATATGTTTAATTATATTTTTCAATCCATCGCTTTATTGTTTACTATGACCATGTTCATCTAATCTACTAGTGTTGGAATGTGAGGATCGTCGATTCGAAGGTACTCAGTCTGTTATTTCTTTAGGATTACTATCAAGCCTGTTTTGGTTTTTATCTTAATTTTTCAGAAATTAAATTGATCGATTACTACGAGAGTAGAACCGTAGATACGTCGGGTAAGATCAAAAGTCGTATGGTACTTAAGATAAAATTGTTAAGTTTTTGATTAATAAACACCACGAGAGAACTTTGTTAATTAATTAGGAGAATTTGATATTTCTAGAAAGTGATGTTAAAACTATTCTCGGACGCGTTTATAAGTTTAGAATTCGGTTATCCGAGCGAAAGTCGAGAACCCTTTAAAGTTAAACTTTCCAACCAAAACCACTTTTTAACTAAGTAATAGAATCTAATTTCTAAAAAAGGTTTTCACTACTTTAACGCAAAACGCATCGGGCATGCGAGAGGGGACGACATAAATTAGATAGTAAAACCCGATTCTGATTACACGAGAGCGACAATTCCTTTTTAATTAATTCTTTTTCAAGTCAGAAAATATTGTCTCATAAGTAGTTATACTTAGGAATAATAAGATTACTATCGATCGATGAGAGCCATATTCCAGTATTACATTTCTGAATTCATACAAGTATATTATTTTCACTTTGTTGTTCTTATTCCAATTCTTTTACTATTGCCTTAGATAAACACCGTAGCAATAGAAAATGATAGATTAACCATTAGGTATCAGTGGGCTCGACAACCTTTTATATTACTCTGATATACTCCATAGAATTGTGTAAAGTATCCATCAAGTTTTTGGCGCTGTTGCCGATGACCAATTACGTCAAATATCGTAACCCTATTGTTACATCGTCTAGATTAAAACACCTTTTATTTTGGTAAATGCGAAGGACTCGTAGTACCGGAACTTTAGAAGACCCAATAGCTAAACCAGAAAGATGCGCACATGCACAACATTTGCTCCAAAGAATCAAGAGAGCAATTGCAGAAGAAAAAGACCGTAAGACACTTAAAGACTTTGACTTACCCTCTAACAAACAACCTCATTAATGTATTGTTAACCCTGCAATCACAGCTAACAACTTTGAATTGAAACCCGCATTGTTACAAATCTTATAACAAAACCAGTTCGCTGGTCTCCCAACAGAGAACCCAAACCAACACCTAAAAGTGTTCATTCAACTAGCTGACCCACTAAAATCCAATGATGCTTCTCCTGAGGCGATACATTTATGTTTATTCCCTTTTCCCCTCAGAGACAGAGCATGGTCATGGTTAGATTCCCTCACACCCAATCAATAGCTACTTGGAATAACCTGAAGAAAGTATTCCTTACTAGATACTTTCCACCAGCAAGATCGCTATCTTGCGAAACCAAATTACCAAATTCATACAACAAGATGATGAATCTCTTTTCAACACTTGGGAGAGATACAAAGAACTATTAAGAGCTGGTCCACACCCCGAATTAGAACAATGGATGATCATTCATACTTTCTACAATAGCCTTCTCAATAACATAAAGATGACTTTAGACGCTATCGTCGGCGGTGTGTTAATGAATAAACCATACCCTGAGGCATGCACACTCATAGAAGACATGCTCAAAACCATTACCAATGGGGTATTGAAAGTGCACAAGTAGAGAAGAAAGAAACGGAAGGAGGTATATATGAAGTTAATAGCCTAAACCATATGAATGCCAAGATGGATGCCCTAGCCCAAAAGGTCGAAAGCTTAGTCATAAACCCTACAGCTACCGTAGCTACAATACAACCAGAATGTGAAACCTATGGAACCCCTGAGCATGTCACTGACGAATGCAATCTACTAGCTGAACCAAGCCCAAATCAGGTCAACTATGCCCAAGGAAACCCCTACTCAAACACCTACAACCTTGGACGAAGGAATAATCCAAACTTCTCTTATAAGAATAATAAACCTACTCAAAACTCTACACCTCAGAGACCAACAGGTTTCCAAGCTCAAAGACCAACATAACCAATTCAAGCTATTCCTCTGAAATCAAACCTTGAGAAGATCATGTAGAGCTTCATTTCAGCTCAAACTCAACAAAATAAAGAATTCATGAACCAAAACATTCATATGAATGAGCTGATTACATAATTAGGAAACATAGTCAATTATGTGGTAACTCACAACAAGATGCTGGAAACCCAAATCTCTCAAGTAGCACAACAACAAGTTGTTCAGGCTACTCCAGGAGGATCATTCTCTAGAGAACCTTAACCTAACCCTAAGGGCCATGCTAATGATATCTCCCTGCAAAGCGGAACCACATATGAGGAACCCGTAAATTCTAGGTTAAATAACAACTCACTAAGAAAGCCAGAGCCACCAAAAGTAAACATGGTAACTACACCAGAAAAACAAGTAGTAGAAAAACCCGTAGAACCAGTTAAACAAAGAGAAGAAGAAGTTAAAGATAAAAAAGCAGTGAAAGATATCCAAGTCTATGCACCACCCCCTATTTATAAACCAACAATTCCTTATCCACAAAAGCTTAAACAAACCAAACAAGATGCCCAATATAAGAAGTTTGTGAAGGTAATTGAGAAACTCCACGCCGAAATACCCTTCACTGAAGTTATCACCCAGATACCATCATATGCTAAATTCCTAAAGGACACCTTAACAAACAAGCGCAAGGTTGACGATTCTAAACCATTGGAATGCAATTCAATTGTTGAAAACAAACTAGCAAAGAAGGAGAAAGATCCCGAATTTTTTTCTATACCATATATTCTAGAAATCCATGTTATTGATAACACACTACTGGATTTAGGAGCAAGTGTGAGTTTGATATCTTTAGATGTTTGCAATAGGTTGAACCAAGGAGACATACAACCAACTAGGATGTCCTTTCAACTAGCTGATTGCTCAGTTAAGTACCCAATCGGTATAATAGAAGACATCCTAGTTATGATTGGTCAACTTTATATTCCAACCGACTTTGTCGTAATGGACATTAGGGAAGACGAAGATATCCATATTCTTATAGGTAGACCATTCTTATCATTTACTTGAGCAACGGTAGATGTTAAAAGAGGAAATATGACTTTCCAAGTAGGTGACGAGAAAGTCAAGTTTATCCTATCTAAATTTCTAAAAGCGCTTGCCATTGATGACTTGTGTTATGTATCGATATTATTGATGAGTGCATAAGAGAGTCAGATACGAAAGCACCTACCGAAACAATAAAACTTCCCTTGACACCCATAATGGAAGATGATGGATTTAAATCAATGACACCATACGTGGATGACAATCTTTATGAATGCTTAGCACTCACCCTAGACCACTTTCCCGATCCTAAGAAACCCTCAATAGAGATTAAGGAATTACCTTAGAATATGAGATTTTAGTATCTTGATGAAGAACTCAACCGTCCAGTTATAGTAAATGCATATCTAAGCAACAACGAAACTAATAAACTCTTAGATGTCTTAAAAAAATACCCTACAACTCTAGGCTATACCATCTCTGGCCTAAAAGGGATAAGTCCATTTGTGTGCATACACCAGATTATGCTAGAGCAGGACTCTAAACCCTCCAGAGAACACCAAAGAAGGATAAACCTTATAATGAGTGATGTGGTCAAGAAGGAAGTGCTTAAATTTCTTGATGCGAGTATAATTTACGAAATCTCTGATAGTAAGTGGGTTAGCCATGTACATGTGGTATCAAATAAGGGAGGTATCATAGTTGTACAAAATGAAAAAGGAGGATATGTTACGAAACGTATAGAAAATGGATGGCGCATGTGCAAAGACTATCGAAAGCTGAACAAAGTAACTAGGAAGGACCATTTTCCCCTTCTATTTATTGACCAGATGCTCAAACATTTAGCTAGGCACTCTTATTTTTTCTATTTAGATGGATATTCTGTTTTTTCAAAATTCCGATTCACCCGGATGACCAAGAGAAAACAACCTTTACATGTGCATATGGAGCATTTTCCTATCGACAAATGCCATTCGGATTATGCAATGCCCCCCCAACTTTCCAACAATGTATGATGTCAATATTTGCAGACTTCCTGGACGAGATCATGGAGGTTTTCAGGGATGATTTCTCGGTGTGCATATTAAGTTTAAAAAAATGCCTTGCTAACCTAGAGAGAATTCTGGAAAGATGCGTAAAAGTTAACCTAGTATTAAAATGGGAAAAATGCCACTTCATGGTCACAAAAGGTATCGTCATGGGACACATAGTTTCGGAAAGGGGAAATGAGGTTGACAAGGCTAAGATTGAGGTAATAGAAAACCTCCAACCACCAAGAACAGTTAGGGAACTCCGAAGTTTCCTTGGGCACTGATAACATGAAATAATATCACATTCTAGGACTCGATTTAATTAAATTATATTATTATTTACTTCAATTTACTTCATTTTATTCGATATTACTCGGTATTTTCTTTCTATTTATCTCAGGTAGCTTATTTGAAGCACAAGTGAAAAAGGAAGAAAAGGAGGTGCAAAAAGAAATGAAGAGAAGCAAATTCCACCAAGCCAAAGCCCAGCCCAAAAGCAAGGTGCTGCGCCCGTGACGAGCGTCACACAAGCTGTGACGAGCGTCACACAAGCTGTGACGAGCGTCACGCCCTACCTACTTGTGTTACGAGCGTAACACATGGTGTGACGGACGTCACACCATTCCCCTATATTTTTGGCTTCAGAAGCGCAACAAAGACGTTGAGGCCTATTGTTACGCTTGACCATTTGCAACGTGAAGACTCTTTACACGGAAGACCTTTGGAAACAGTTACAATAAGTGACCAATATAAATAGTAGCTTTTGGCAAACCCTGCGGGACTCTCCGCTTCGTTCAATTTTCTTCTTCCAGCCGTGCAAGCATACCATTATTTTTCCTTTACTGTTTTTGCTTTTAATTGCAATTCTTATTTTTACTTTCCTTTCCAGTTAATCTTTCAGCACTTAATTAATTTTTCGCACAATAGTTTCTACACCGGAAACTATTGTGTATCTTTTACTAGATCTAACCTTACGTTAGACCCTAGATTTTTATTCCTTCACTTTTATTTTCCTGTCCGATTGAAGAATTCAAGAACAAATCCAACCGGTCTGTGGTGGAGTGTTCAAGATTGCTATAAATTATTCAGGTTCTTTAATTATTGTTTGAATTTATATATGCTCTGCTTTACTGTTTATTTATATTATTTGCCTGAGATGGAATTATGTATGCATGCTGATTATTTAGATCTGTTAAGCATGTCTGGCTAATTTATTTAGGTATCGGTATGTAGAGTAAGCGGAATGAAGGAATCAAAACTAAGTTGGTTTAATTACATTTAAAAATAAAATCACTCTTTTTACGGTCTCAATTTACAGGTTTAATAACAAGGTTTTGTACGAAAGTAAAAGACATAAAGAAGTTAAAATCAATAGAACGAGAGTTTGAGTTTTTAACTGGACAGTGTAAATTGGACATTAATTCTAGATCAGGGCGAAAGCAATTTTTAGAGTTAATTAAATTCTAATCTTTTTCAAAAAGTATTTTTAAAGGTTGAATGTGAGGACGAGAGTTAAGCATTTGAATTTAATTATATAATCTAAGTCAACAGAGCGAGAGTTTGAGACAAGGATGTTTAAACGTTTAGTGTTTTCTTAAAAAGAGTTTCTACGGATTCTATTGTTTTCAAAAAGTGATTTTGGACTTAAGTAATAAGTGACAGCTACGTTAATATAAAATCATAGTTTATTCAACAGAGCGAGAGTTTGAGAAAAGGCTTTTAATCAATAGTGTCTACTGAAAAGATTTATTTTAAAACCAAGAAACCAACGAAGAATTGATTCCCTAATTACGACGAACTACATACCGATATCCGCTTAATTAATATTTAATTTAGATCTTATTTTAGTTTTAACTTTTCCCCCAAACAATCAAAGTATTATCCGCCTTAGCTTTACGAAGTAACCTTAGAAAACGGTATATCGATTCATAAGTCCCTGTGGGATCGATATCTTTTAAAACTACGCGATAGAACTATGCACTTGCAGTTTGTACCCCAAATTCGACTCATTAAGTCGCGATCAAGTTTTTGGCGCCGTTGCCGGGGACTTTTATTTAACTCGATATCGTAACTCTTCTGTTACGCTGTAGAGACTAAGGCTTTTTCTTTTTATTTTTCTTTCTATCGTTGATTTGTATGCCACATACTCGCTCACAAGGCGAGCCGTACTACTTACGAATCAACGATATCGAACTATATCTCCGAGTCTTACGACGAATTCGGGAATATCGTGCTGCAAACAATCTCCCTCCTAGCGAAATTCCTGATCTCAAAAATCTTTTCCCTTCGATACCCGAGATGGCAGAACCAGCTCGTGCTCTTCGAGATTACGCCGCTCCATCGCAAGATGAGCCGCATTCGAGCATTGCTCCACCCGCTATCGAAGCAAACAACTTCGAACTTAAACCTTCACTGTTGCAGGCAGTGCAACAGAACCAATTCTCTAGAAATCCTACCGAGGATCCAAACCTTCATTTATCCGTGTTTGTCCAATACGCTGATACTGTTAAAGCTAATGGTGTCACTTCAGAGGCAATTCGACTTCGTCTTTTTCCCTTCTCGTTAAGAGATAGCGCTAGAAGATGGCTTCAATCTCTTCCTTCCAACTCAGTCACAACATGGAACGAGTTGAAGAAAGTCTTTCTTGCCCGATATTTTCCGCCGAGCAAAACAGCTATGTTGAGAGCCCAGATAAATGGATTTAAACAGAAAGATAACGAGTCTCTCTTCGAAGCATGGGAAAGATACAAAGACATGATGAGACTTCGTCCACACCATGGTTTAGAGGACTGGTTAGTAATTCATACCTTCTATAATGGTCTCCTGTACAACACGAGGTTAACAATAGACGCCGCCGCAGGTGGGGCACTAATGAACAAACCTTATGCTGATGCTTACCAACTTATCGAAAGCATGGCCCAAAACCACTATCAGTGGGGAAGCGAATGAACAATGATAGAAAAACCTCAAACTAAAACTGGCATGTACGAGATAAGTAACCTTGATCATGTTAATGCAAAAGTGGATGCTCTGGTCCAGAAAATTGAAAGTTTAAATGTATCACCTCCAGCCACCGTGGTAGCCATAACTTAGAATTGCGAAGTCTGTGGAATCCAAGGTCACACTCCTGCAGATTGTCAACTCCTAACAGGAATCCAAGCGGAGCAAGTAAACTATGCTCAAGGAAGCCCCTACTCGCATACCTATAACTCAAATTGGAAGAATCATCCAAAATTTTCATATAAGAGTAATAATTCTTTATACGCACCTGGACAATCTCCGAATCAAGCCCCAGCTATACCTCCGGGATATCAAATGCCGATCCCATCTACACCTAACATAAACGCCCCTAGGAAATCCGACTTGGAAATTATGATGGAAAACTTTATAGCTTCTCAACAGCAAACCAATAAAGATTTCTTAAACCAGAATGTACACACTGGCGAACAAATTAAACAACTAGCAAGTAAAGTAGATGCCCTGGCTACCCATAACAAAATGCTGGAAACGCAAATATCACAAGTAGCTCAACAACAAGCGCCTACTGCTGCCCCAACTGGTACATTTCCTGGACAGCCCCAACCTAACCCGAGAAGCCACGCTCATGCAATTATACTGAGAAGTGGAACGGAAGTGGAAGGACCGTCTGATCCAAGGGTAGAAAACCAAAACTCTAAAAAGTCAACTGAGGAGGAAAGTGAACCTAAGGAAAAGGAAGAGAGTAATAAGGAAACCATAGAAAAGAAGGAACCTTATGTACCTCCACCACCTTATAAACCACCTATCCCTTACCCTCAAAGGCTTATTAAAACCAAAGATGCGGGCCAATTTAAAAAATTTGTTGACCTACTGAAACAATTAAACGTCACAATTCCGTTTACAGAAGCTATTACGCAGACATATGCCAAGTTCTTAAAAGAAATTCTTTCTAATAAAAGGAAACTTGAAGATAGCGAAACCGTTACACTCACTGCTGAATGTAGCGCTATAATCCAGAATATGCCTCCTAAACTTAAAGACCCAGGTAGTTTCTCTATACCCTGTCACATAGGAAAATTTGTCATTGACAAAGCCTTTTGCGATTTAGGAGCCGACATTAGTGTTATGCCTTTATCCATATGCAAGAAACTGGAAATGGGAGAATTAAGACCAACTAAAATGTCTGTGCAACTAGCAGATCATTCCGTTAGATATCCTATAGGAATTCTTGAAAACGTTCCCGTGCGCATAGGTCAATTCTACATTCCAACCGATTTTATAATTATGGACATTAGAGAAGATGAAGTTACACCCATTATACTGGGAAGACCGTTCTTAGCAACTGCCGGTGCAATCATAGACGTAAAACGAGGATGACTCACTTTCGAAGTAGGAGAAGAGAAAATTGAGTTCATTCTTTCCAAATTTTTGAAAGCACCTGCAATAGAAGATTCATGTTACTTCATGGATATCATCGATGAATGCATAAAAGAAACAGAGTTAGAAAAAGACAAATCATCTGACTATCTTGTAGAAAACAAACTTAACCAATGTTTAGCAATAACACCGGACCCTACGCAATGCCTTAAGAAACCAACCCTAGACCTGAAAACACTTCCCAAAAATCTGAGATATGAATTCCTAGACTTAGAACTTGAACGACCAGTGATAGTTAATGCAGACTTAGGAAGACTCGAAACAGAAAAACTCCTGCATATCTTAAGAAAATATCCAACCGCACTAGGATACAACATCACCGATCTTAAAGGAATAAGTCCTTCTATTTGTATGCACCGCATCATGCTAGAAGAAGACTGTAAAACTTCTAGGGAACACCAGAGGTGACTAAACCCGATCCTGAGTGAGGTAGTGAAGAAGGAAATAACCAAGTTATTAGAGGCAGGTATCATATATCCTATATCTGATAGCAAATGGGTTAGTCCTGTACACGTAGTACCAAATAAAGGAGGTATAACAGTTATTGAAAATGAAAAAGGAGAAACTATAACCAAACGAATCGAATCGGGACGGAGAATGTGCATTGACTATAGGAAACTAAACAAAGCAACCCGAAAAGATCATTTCCCTTTACCATTCATTGACCAGATGTTAGAACGATTAGCAAAACATTCTCATTTCTGTTATCTAGACGGTTATTCAGGCTTCTTTCAAATACCAATTCATCCTGATGACCAAGAAAAGACAACGTTCACGTGTCCTTTTGGTACCTTCGCTTATAGACAAATACCGTTTGGCTTGTGTAATGCTCCTGCAACCTTCCAAAGGTGCATGATGGCAATATTCGCCGATTTTCTCGAAAACATCATGGAAGTATTTATGGATGACTTTTTCGTATGCAGACAAAGCTTTGAAGAATGCCTTGAAAACCTAGAAAGAGTTCTAGAGCGATGTGTAAAAGTAAACCTAGTACTTAATTGGGAAAAATGCCACTTTATGGTACAAGAAGGAATTGTTTTAGGACACATCATCTCGAACAGAGGAATTGAAGTAGACAAAGCCAAAATAGAGGTAATCGAAAACCTTCAACCCCCGAAAACTGTGAGAGAAGTACGAAGCTTCTTAGGACATGCCGGTTTTTACCGACGATTCATTAAAGACTTCTCTAAAATAACTAAACCTTTGACCGGGCTATTGATGAAGGATGCTGAATTCATATTCAACAATAACTGTTTAGAAGCATTTTAAACGCTTAAACAAGCACTGATCTCCGCGCCCATAATGCAGACACCAGATTGGAACGAACCATTCGAAATAATGTGTGATGCCAGTGATTACGCTGTAGGCGCTATTTTAGGGCAACGAAAAGATAAAAAGCTTCACGTTATATATTACGCAAGTAGAACTCTAGATGAAGCACAAATGAAATACGCCACAACCGAGAAAGAACTTCTAGCAGTAGTGTTTGCGCTAGATAAATTTCGTTCTTACTTGGTCGGAGCCAAAATAATCATCTACACTGACCACGCTGCTATCAAATACCTCTTAACAAAAAAGGATGCTAAACCTAGACTCCTAAGGTGGATCCTGTTGCTACAAGAGTTCGATTTGGAAATCAAAGACAAGAAAGGAACTGAAAACGTAGTAGCAGATCACCTCTCTAGACTTGAGAACCTTGAACCGGAAAGAACATCAATTAACGATGATTTCTCGTACGATAAGCTTATAGCTACTTTGGAAGAAAATAACGCTGATAAACAGGTAGAAACCACCTTAGCTATATCTGTTACACCGTGGTACGCTGATCTCGTCAATTATTTAGCTGCCGGAATAGTTCCACCTACTTTATCCTACCAGCAGAAGAAACGATTCTTCTATGACATAAAACACTATTACTGGGATGACCCCTTACTCTTTAAAAGAGGCCCCGATGGTATTTTCCGTCGGTGTATACCCGAAGAAGAGGTAGAAAATATCATCCAACACTGTCACTCCGCTCCTTACGGTGGACATGCAAGTACATCCAAGACCTGCTCTAAAATCCTACAAGCCGGTTTTTATTGGCCAAATATATGGAAGGATGTGCATGCGGCTATTAAGAAATGTGATAGATGTCAACGCACAGGAAACATATCTAGACGTGACGAGATGCCACAAAAGGGCGTTTTGGAAGTAGAGATTTTCGACGTGTGGGGGATAGACTTCATGGGACCTTTTCCATCCTCTTTCGGTAACAAATACATACTCGTGGCAGTTGACTACGTATCAAAATGGATTGAAGCTATAGCTTCTCCAACAAACGACACACGAGTAGTAACCAAACTCTTTAAGAATATAATATTTCCAAGGTTTGGTGTCCCAAGAATAGTAGTCAGTGATGGTGGATCGCATTTCATATCCAAGGTACTCGAAAAACTACTGTTTAAGTATGGCGTAAGGCATAGAGTAGCGACACCTTACCACCCTCAAACCAGTGGGCAAGTGGAAGTGTCTAACAGAGAAATCAAATAGATATTAGAAAAAACAGTCGCCACCTCAAGGAAAGACTGGTCATTGAAATTACCAGAAGCTTTATGGGCTTATCGAACTGCTTACAAAACTCCCATAGGGACAACCCCATTTAAGCTCATTTATGGAAAATCCTGCCACCTCCCGATAGAATTAGAACATAAAGCCTATTGGGCTATTAAAAATCTAAATTTAAACTATAAGGCCGCCGGCGAAAAGAGAATCCTTGATATAAGCGAATTAGAGGAACTCAGAAGAGACGCTTACGAAAATGCCAGAATCTACAAGGAAAGAACAAAACAATGGCATGACAAGCGCATATCAAGGAAAATCTTCAAACAAGGCGATACAGTCCTTTTATTTAACTCTAGGCTAAAGTTATTCCCGGGAAAACTACGATCTAGATGGTCAGGTCCTTTTCATATCACCAATGTCTTTCCCAGTGGAGCGGTAGAAATTAAAGGCAAATCTATGGAACCATTTACCGTAAACGGGCAACGTCTAAAACATTATCACTATGCAGAAAACAATGAAGATTCGCAAGTCTTGCACTTAGACGAAATGCCTCCAGAATTTATAGATTATAATTGATAGTTTTTATGTCGAGCTTGCGACATTAAACAAAGCGCTTAGTGGGAGACAACCCATAAATATTTATATTTTCATTTCTTCCTTAATTATTCTTTTAAATTTTATTTAGTATTCTTTCTTAATTTATTTTAATTTATTAAAAACTTTTCTCTTCTTCTTTCGGCATTTGGCCAAATCCTGACTAAAACTCTTGTTTTCTTTTTCTCTAGCTAACACTAACCTGATGGGACAAATTGATCGTATGGGTATCAAATTCAGAGGGAAAGCTTAGAAACAAAGGTTTGAGGAACTAGCCACGAGAGAGATGCTACCTAGCCTGTATGCTGATGACTGGGCAATGACTTCCCTTGGACTAAGACAAAGTGTCCTGTATTTGTTGAGTCAGATTGGGTGGGAAACCTCTCCTATCCGTAGACATTTCGTCACTTACCGGAGACTAACACTAGAATTCCTTAGTTCCCTGATCTATCTACCCAGCCATGGAAAAGGAATAAGCAGAGGTTTCATCCAGTTCAGAATGTTTAACATGGAGTACCAATTTAATATTCAAGACTTTACCAACCTTTTAGGTTTCCCTACCTCCTTTGACACATTCACAGTGAGCCAAGAAGAACTTTTTGAATATAGAGAACTTGAACACTTTTGGGGAAGCTTGACTGGAAATGACGATCCCGAGGAACATGAGTTTCTCTCTGGAGACATACATAACCCGACCTTTCGCTATTTCCATAAGATCCTGACCCACACCTTATTTGGGAAGAAGCCAAACAGTACCACAGTTTCACGTGATGAACTCTTCATCATATTTTGTGCTTCCCAGAACCGCCCAGTAAACGGTGCCACTTTTATGTTGGCAAATTTTGACCACCTTATCCAAGATGAACGAGCACCAATTCGAATAGGCGGTTTGATAACCATGATTGGTAATGCTATCGGATTACGTCAGCCTATGCTTGACTTAAGCCCTTTTTGTGGCATTACTATTATGAGTATACCCTTCCTCTTCAACACTATGTTTATAGCAAACCTAGGGTCTGACGAGTTTGAGCTTATAATTAATAACCAAGTTCTTTGCCTATTCACCATGCCCAGTCCTAGGACTAGTGTTCATAACCGCAATAACTGGCTCTACAATCTGAACGCAACACCCTCTCCAGCTAGATCTACTGAATCCATCCAGGACTATGAGATTTGTGATGACGAGATCCCTTATGCTGAATCTGACCCTCAGACACCATCTGGTTATTATGATATTGATCCTCCTCCTCAACCTGCCCCGGCCGAAGAATTGGCGATACCCGGTCTTAGACATCATATGCCCGGAGCTGATTATAACACCACCATTCAAGCTTTGATGTCAGAACAAGACGCCCTCAGAGAAGAGTTAGCTAACATGGGACAAGAATTTCTGGGATACATGAACAGTATGACAAATCAGTTCCACGAGTTGCTAAACCGTGTTAACTCCTTTGCTCCTCCGGCCAGAGATCGTGCAGATGGATAGAAGTTGTTTTTCTTAGTTATTTAGTTTTAGTTAGATTATTCATTAATGTTATTTCAAATTATGTTCGTATTTGTTTCTCTTTCGCATTTTTTTGTTGTTTTCTCCTCCAATGTTACATTATGATTATTTTATGAAGCTATTGATTTATTTTACTTTAATATGAATTATGCAATATCTAGCAATAATGCTCTCTACTGTATGCTACCTACATAACTTATTAAAGATATATATATATTATAATATATATATATATATATAATATATATAATATATATTATAATATAATATATATATATAATATATATATTATATATATATATATATAATATTATAATATATATAATTATGGAAAGTAGAATAGCATGCAAGGCAATTTAAAGTATCACAATAGCCAAATAAAATAAACTGAAGCAAGACAAAATAATAAAATAAATTACTATAATTATTATAAAGAACGCAAGCAGTAACGTGCCAGAAAGACTGTGTGACGAGCGTCACACAATCTATCACGGACGTCACACCAAGTGCCTGTGACACCCGTAACGCCCCTGTCACGAGCGTGACACCGTCTGACCATGTAAATGTTACTAACCGTTGGGAGACGACCGTTACACCACTTCACCTTTTTACCTTCCCCATTTATTCACATTTACCCACATTTATTTACTTTTCAACCACTCCCTTTTCAACTTCCAAATTTTTTTCCTATAAATACCCACCATACCTTTCTTCATACACCACAAACCATTCTCTAAAATCAATTTCATTTCCCTTCTCCCCTAATTACCTCTTTCAAACCACTTATCGATATGGCGGGCAACCAAGCTTTCGGAAATATCATCTTCCGATCCGAAGATGATAATTATCAAAGGGAGCAGTTCGAGCGTTTCCAACAACGAGGTGTCACCTCTACCAGGTATCCTAATCTAACTTGTTTACAAGAATTAGGATTACTTCAAGGTATAGAATGGATGCTCCATCTTGCTGATTTAACCTTTCTATGCACGCATAATCAACCTACCTACCCCTCCCTAACCTTAGAATTTTTAAGTTCATATGCGTACAACACTCCCACCGGTGAAGACGAGTACTTAACCGGTACCGCAACCTTCCGTATGTTCAACACCGAATACTCCTTATCCCAAAACCAATTGAGTACCATGCTACAGTTCCCTGTAGAAGGTCAAGTCCACCCGAGAATCCCTCCGAATTCCCAGTGGAACATACACGCCTTCGACCTCTTTAGGAAAATATCCGGTGTAGATGCCAACAACTGGGAAGAGCTTCTTGTTTCCCATATACATAACCCAACTATCCGGTACTTTATCCGCATCCTGCAAAACACAGTTTTTGGAAGACCGAACAACAGCAAAGTCAACGCAAAGGAATTATTCTTCCTCGAATGCGTCTTCGAACCGGATACTAAGGTAAACGCCGCCTCCTTCCTATTTCATCATATCCGCACCTTATGTGCTAGAGGCCGTTAACCTTTTGTAATTGGTGGATTAATCACCACCATAGCACTTGGCTTAAACCTAGGGGACCGACTCCAAACTTTAGAATCTTTACCTCCCCTATTTATGGATATAAGCTACTATCGGTCCAGCCGCCTAATTAAGAACAGAGTAGGCGGAAAATATTACCTTATGGTGAATAACCAGGAAGTCCCAAGCGTTGTTCTACCCAACATTGCCCTAACGGATGTCACCACCCCCAACTGCCACCTCTATGATCTGAATGCTCCCGAAGCTACCGAGCCTTCACATGCAAACCCGTCTACAGACGAGTTCGAAGAAATGGAGCTAGGTGATCATGCTCCTGCACAACAATCAGTCCCGCTCAACCCTTCCGATAATGCAGCTGGCCCATCCTCACGACGTCGTCGACGAAGAAGACCTGCAACCAACGACGACATCATGGATGCTATTGATGGTATGCAAGCGCAGAATCTCGAAATGATGCAAATGATGCGCGAAATGCAACAACAACAGGAAGCGAGGAATGCTATAACCGATCAGCGGTTCACTGAGTTGCTCAGCAGGTTCGACGACTTAGAAGTACGTCAACGATCACCAGGGCCAAGAACAAGAGGCGGAAGGCAGCATTGATTTAATTTCCTTTTCTTTTTGTATTTCTTTTGATTTCCTTGAAACATTGGGGACAATGTTTCATTTAAGTATGGGGGGGGGGAAAACCGTGTTCTTTCTATCCTCCCTTCTTCAAGTATGTACCTTTCTTTTCATTGTTATTTCCCTTGAATATAAAAAAAAAAAAAAAAAAAAATTTCTTATAATATATTTTAAGTTAAGTCCCTACTGTGAAAAATTTCTATTATCTATTCCCTCAAAAAATTTCATGAGCCATAACAAAAATTCAACACACTCAGTAAGTATAAAGGTTGCTTATTTTATCGAACTTGAACAAATTAAGACAAAAACTATTACTGCCCCAACACTCTAAACAAACCTCAACTTGTTAGATCAGAAAGGCAACTGTTATACAAGTCCCTGGATTTTTAACTTTATAGTAACCCCGAGTAGTTTATACAAGAAGTCAACACCATCTTAATAGCAAACTACGTGGAGGGCCGATGAATATAAGTGAATGATTCCCAAAATAAAAAATAAAAATATATATACATATATATATTATATATATAGATATATATATATATAATATATATATATATAATATATAATATATATATATATATATATTATATATATAATATATATATAATATTATATTATATATATATATATTATATATATATATATATATATATATATATATATATATATATATATATATATATATATATATATATATTATATCAGGAAATGCACTAATTAAGTTAGGTGATCCTTACCAGATCATTTAATCTAAAGGTTGCAGATCATACAAAAACATAATACGAAAGACCCATTATGAGTTGGTTCAGCAGGTATCTGGTACTGAACTTGGTAGGGAGGACTACGGTCCGATCCCCCGCAATTCGCAATGGACTAAATAACGAAGTTATCCGACTCATGTACCAGAGCTTCAAGCTAAAAAGGGGATCAGAATCACTAACCGGTCACTCCACTATGTGCGCGAAACGATAAAGGGCTTAATGTGATTTCGCTAGAATGAAAACGGGTGAAATAAGAGTAAAAGAACCAGGCTAGCTATAATAGCATGACTCGAACTGGTTTGCATGAGGTAAGATTATCAGATGTGGTAACGGTAGTTCTTGATGTCGAGATTAAATTCAAGTTGCTTCTAAACAAAATCTACTTGCAACCTAGTACGAATTGATTGTGCTTTGAAATTTCATCTGGCTAAATTTTTAAAACGAGTTCTATACTGTATTTTGCTTGAGGACAAGCAAAGGTCTAAGTATGGGGGAGTTTGATAACATGAAATAATATCACATTCTAGGACTCGATTTAATTAAATTATATTATTATTTACTTCAATTTACTTCATTTTATTCGATATTACTCGGTATTTTCTTTCTATTTATCTCAGGTAGCTTATTTGAAGCACAAGTGAAAAAGGAAGAAAAGGAGGTGCAAAAAGAAATGAAAAGAAGCAAATTCCACCAAGCCAAAGCCCATCCCAAAAGCAAGGCGCTGCGCCCGTGACGAGCGTCACACAAGCTGTGACGAGCGTCACGCCCTACCTACTTGTGTTACGAGCGTAACACATGGTGTGACGGACGTCACACCATTCCCCTATATTTTTGGCTTCAGAAGCGCAACAAAGACGTCGAGGCCTATTGTTACGCTTGACCATTTGCAACGTGAAGACTCTTTACACGGAAGACCTTTGGAAACAGTTACAACAAGTGACCAATATAAATAGTAGCTTTTGGCAAACCCTGCGGGACTCTCCGCTTCGTTCAATTTTCTTCTTCCAGCCGTGCAAGCATACCATTATTTTTCCTTTACTGTTTTTGCTTTTAATTGCAATTCTTATTTTTACTTTCCTTTCCAGTTAATCTTTCAGCACTTAATTAATTTTTCGCACAATAGTTTCTACACCGGAAACTATTGTGTATCTTTTACTAGATCTAACCTTACGTTAGACCCTAGATTTTTATTCCTTCACTTTTATTTTCCTGTCCGATTGAAGAATTCAAGAACAAATCCAACCGGTCTGTGGTGGAGTGTTCAAGATTGCTATAAATTATTCAGGTTCTTTAATTATTGTTTGAATTTATATATGCTCTACTTTACTGTTTATTTATATTATTTGCCTGAGATGGAATTATTTATGCATGCTGATTATTTAGATCTGTTAAGCATGTCTGGCTAATTTATTTAGGTATCAGTATGTAGAGTAAGCGGAATGAAGGAATCAAAACTAAGTTGGTTTAATTACATTTAAAAATAAAATCACTCTTTTTACGGTCTCAATTTACAGGTTTAATAACAAGGTTTTGTACGAAAGTAAAAGACATAAAGAAGTTAAAATCAATAGAACGAGAGTTTGAGTTTTTAACTGGACAGTGTAAATTGGACATTAATTCTAGATCAGGGCGAAAGCAATTTTTAGAGTTAATTAAATTCTAATCTTTTTCAAAAAGTATTTTTAAAGGTTGAATGTGAGGATGAGAGTTAAGCATTTGAATTTAATTATATAATCTAAGTCAACAGAGCGAGAGTTTGAGACAAGGATGTTTAAACGTTTAGTGTTTTCTTAAAAAGAGTTTCTACGGATTCTATTGTTTTCAAAAAGTGATTTTGGACTTAAGTAATAAGTGACAGCTACGTTAATATAAAATCATAGTTTATTCAACAGAGCGAGAGTTTGAGAAAAGGCTTTTAATCAATAGTGTCTACTGAAAAGATTTATTTTAAAACCAAGAAACCAACGAAGAATTGATTCCCTAATTACGACGAACTACATACCGATATCCGCTTAATTAATATTTAATTTAGATCTTATTTTAGTTTTAACTTTTCCCCCAAACAATCAAAGTATTATCCGCCTTAGCTTTACGAAGTAACCTTAGAAAACGGTATATCGATTCATAAGTCCCTGTGGGGTCGATATCTTTTAAAACTACGCGATAGAACTGTGCACTTGCAGTTTGTACCCCAAATTCGACTCATTAAGTCGCGATCAGGCACACCGGGTTTTATCGATGCTTTATCAAAGACTTTTCTAAAATCACTAAACCTTTAATTGGGCTCTTAATGAAAGACGTTGGATTTTGTTTCAATGAAAAATGTCTCAAAGAATTCAACCTCCTAAAACACATACTAATCTTTGACCCTATCATGTAACCACCAGATTAGAACCAACCATTTGAAATTATGTGTGATGCAAGCGACTTCGCTGTTGGTGCTGTTCTAGGACAATGAAAGGACAATATAACACACGTGATATATTATGCTAGCAGAACTTTAGATGTGGCCTCACTAAATTATGTCACTACTGAAAAGGAGCTACTAGCAGTAGTATTTGCGATAGACAAATTTCGCTCATATCTAGTTGGAGCCAAAATTATCATACACTGATCACGCTGCCATTTGATATCCACTTAGAAAAAAAGATGCGAAGCCTAAACTACTTCGATGGATCCTTTTGCTACAAGAATTCGATTTGGAAATTTGTGATAAAAAAGGGACTAAAAATGTGGTAGCTGACCACCTTTCGAGACTCAAATATATGAAACCGAACCATATTTCCATAAATGATGACTTTACATACGACAAGCTGATAACGTCCGTAAACAATTGGATATGTCACGACAACTACTCAGATGAGGTAGAGTTGAATGTCGAAGTTGCCCTAATACTAACCATTGTACCTTGGTACGCTGACTTTGTTAACTATCTCGCAACAAATATATTACCTCCGAATTTTACCTACCAACAGAAGAAAAAATTCTTCCGTGATGTAAAAGATTTCTACTGGGATGAACCCCTCCTCTTTAAGAGAGAAGTGTAAGACCCCAACTTTGACCCCTAAGATCCCTCATGTTATCTCATCATATGCATTGGCTTTGGGATCACACCTTGACATCCTTCTTACCCCTCATTCATTGGGTTTGCATTGGGAGAGATCACCAAGCACATTTGATTGTATCATACTTTGTTTTTCTTATTTTACTAACCAAAATACCTAAAATATGTCTATGTATAGACTTATTTCTTTTGTAGGTAGTGTGTGCTTCCACCCATGCCTCATCAAGTTCACATCTAGGGTTTGAGACCCTCAATGCAAGGAGATTAATCAGGAAATGGTTCACAATGGTTGTATACATCATATATGGATCCCCATGTTCTTCATTTATCATTTGGATCAAGAAATCATCAAGAGTTTGAAGGTTGTTGGCCTTGGAAGCCCTAATTCATCTAGGTATCTTGTGTGACTTCCTTAGCAAGTTTCTTCATCACTTGGTCCAATATATCAATGGATGTTTCATTTTACATCATCTTATACATATATGGTCCTCCATGAGTCCCAAATATCAAGAGAACTTCAAGTTTGCAAGTTGGTTCAAAGGGGTTGACCAGAGAAAGTCAACTGGTCAAAAATGGGGTTCCCTAGACCCTATCTCCTACAAGTTTTGTTATATGAAAATTATTCCAAGAGCAACGTTACTTCTTATGACATTACAAACAACTTTCACGTTTACATCAAGATCTATTTTTTTCTTGTAAAGTCATTTTTTATGGTGCAACATTATAGGTCATTTTGTCTGAACCCTAGTTAGGAGGTCTACTTCCAAGGACCATAACTTGCTCAATATTTATGAAATGAAATCCATCCAAGTTTCATGATCAATTTCAAGATGTCCTATCTAACTTTTATTATTTTAGAAACTTCAAATTCAAATTTGAAGGGCATGTGCCAAGAGGAAACGTTATAGGTCATTTTGGGCCATCACCATTGAACAAGCAATTTTCCTCAACTTCTAAAATGAATAACTCCTTCATGACAAATCCAAATCAGGTCAACTTTGTTACGAAGCTGAATAGGATTGAAAGATCTACAACTTTTATGAAGGAACTTTTTCCATTTGAATCTCATAGCAAAAGTTATTCAAGATGGAAGAAGTGGATATTTGACTTGGTACTTAGAAAAATTTCAATTATGTTTGATTTCTCAAACTTCCACCTCAAAATTCATCATGATCCAAGACTCAAATGGAAAAGTGTTCAACATAAAAGTTGTTCCCCTTGATGTCTCCTTTCCAAAAAGTCCAAGATCACCTCATTTGGACAAGATTTGAATGACTTGTGCATGGTTACTCTTCATGGTTCCATTTGGATGAATCACATGATCATTTTTCAATTACAAATGCATGGCTTCATGTTAGACTTTTAACTTCATTCATGATCATTTTTGGACCTGATTACACCATCTCATGGGCCTATCACACGCCCATGCAAGCATGCACTTCAAATTTCTATTTTTGGCCACAGTTTGGAAGTGTGTGAAAAGCAATGAGCATGGCTATAAATACATGACCTTGGTGATCATAATAAGGATCCTCTTGCCCAAGCTTCGATCCCCTTCTTCCCCAAACCCCATTGAAAAGATAATATTGAAGTGAGAAATTGAGTTTCAATTATCATTTTGTTTTGGAATTGAAACTCCAAGAGTCCACGCTTTTTAATCATTAATATCATCTCCTGCATGCTTCTAGAATCAAGCCAAGCCAAATTGGAAGCAAGATCAAGATGATTTGAAGCTCCCCGGAGGTGAGATTTCAGAAACTTCTCTTCTTCGATTCTCCCTCATTTTCATCCATTTTGATTGATTGTTGGTTTGCTGAAGTCCTACCAATGTAGGCAACAAGATTGAGTTGCTTTGAGGTCAAATCGAAGCAACTCAGTTCATGATCCTCGAAATTGAGATCCCTGTATCTTTCAATATACTTGGAATTGGAGAAAATTGAAGCCAGATTCGAGCTCCTGAGTATTTTTTCTTTAAAATGATGTCCTTGTTTTTCATTTTGGTGAAGTTTTATGGTGACCAGTCCGATGAGGTCCACCGGAGAAGAAGACTGGGGCTAGGGCTCCGGTGGTGTGTTGGCACTCTCTCAACCTTTTGATCTACTTGAAATGTTTTAATGCTGGTTCTTGCTTTTGATTAGCATATGTGTGGTGCATTTGACTGAGGTGTTTGTGGAATGCGCACGCTTGGCCATCAGATCTGCCACCTCAATTAATGAGGGAGATCTGATGGCCCTTGATTTTCCATATTTTCCGATTTTCCATTTAATGTCTTTATTTTGTTTAATTCATAATAAATCCATTTTTAATCCAAAAAATATAGGACTTTCACAAAAAAAAAATATTTCTCTGTTCCATATTCTGAATTAAAATTACTTTTTGGATTGATTTTGGTATTTTTCATGAATTAAGTATTTTTGTGTATATTTTTAATTGTTTAAAAATACTTCTGGCTTTTTAAAAATAGTGAAATTTTTTGTCTAAGGTCCTTTGACCTTGTTTGACCTAGGATAAATCCCTTGGCCACTTATTTGGTGGTTTGAAGGGATTTTAGGTTTTGACCAAATTAAAATGTATTTTAATTCATTTTATATGTGATTTTTAATTGATTAAATGTTTAAAAATATTGTTGAGCCATTTTATGGTCTTGTGTTGTTTGACTTTCTGTTTGGATCTTGGTCATGATGGATTTGACTTTTGTTGGATCAAAACCATTGGATTTAGGGGATTGATGAAATGTATATTTCATCTCCCAAAATGAATGGATGGTTTTGATTTGATGAAATTCCACTCATGATCAATTTGTGTTTCTATCTTCCCCTCCCTCTTCATATTCATCCCTATTCTTTCCCATTCCTTCATTTGACCAATGAAATCTCTAATGTCTAAATTCTAATTGATTCATCAATGACCTTGTGTCAGATGAATCAATACAAGTATGACTGAGATAGGTCCCTCCCATTTTATTTTAGTGTGTGGTATGTTTTAGGAGTTTGATTCTTTGTATCAAATATCTAACATGCATTAACACCTATATTTTATTTCCCAACCTCAGATAGTTGTGACTTCTACATAAGTCCAATTATGATTGCTTAACATAGAGTTAAATTTGTCCCTCAAGGCATATCATTCTAGTAAGTGAGATTGTAAGTCTCCCATTCTTCATGGCATTGTGTGGAGACTTGACCTTTTTTCCTTTCATGGGAGCTCGTGGTTTAAGGATTCATACTTGTGAATGAATGGTTGAGTGTTCTCCAAAGAATAACTTAATCAAATAAAATTCACCACTAACTTTTGACTAACCATTGACTAACTCTTATTCATTATGCTTTTACTTTCAAGTCATTTACTTTATGCAATTTAAATTTTAGTCATTTATCATTGTAATACCCTAATTTTGACCCTAAGATCCCTCATGGCATCATATCATTGCTCATTTACGTTGCCTCAAGGATCATAGCATGTTTGGCTCCTTAGCCCCTGGGTGGAACTTGTGTGAGTGGTTTGAGATCACCAAGAATGCTTTTATTGTATATGATTGCTTTTCGTATTTTGATTACTAACCAAAAGCACAAAAATATGTCACTAACTCTTTTTATTTTGAAGCTCAAGTGATCATGTGCTCCCAATGCTCCTAGGAGGCTCCTAAGCTCAATGAAGTGGCTAGATGAAGATGAGAAAAGGCATGACAATGGTCCACAAAGTTCCTAATCACCATATATGTCTCCCAAGTATCTCAATTTTCCAATTTGATCAAGATAATCCAAAGGGCTTGAGGATTGTTTCCCAAGGAAACCCTAATTCAACTGTACATTGACTATGCCTTGCTCATGAAGCAACCTCAACCCATGATCAAATTTAATCAAGGGAAGTTCTTTCATTCATTATTTTATGCATATATGAGCCTATTTGACTATCCTCAATCATTCATTCATCAAGATTTGAAGTTTGGCCTTGAGAAGTTGACCGGTGAAGTCATCTGACTAAACTAAAGATCACTGAGACATAACTTTTGATGTGTTTGTCAAATGAATATGACCCCAAGATCAAACATGTTCTTGAAAACCATATGAACAACTTTAATGTTCATCAAAAATCCATTTGAAACTTCCAATGTCATCATTCATTTCAAAACATTATAGGTCATTTTGACCGAAACCCTAATTTTGAGTCAACTTCCCAAGGACCTAACTTCCTTAATTTTTATGATTTTAAGGTGATACCAATTTCATTGGAAATATTAAGATGTCTACTTCAAATGTTATGTTGGAAAAAATTTCATAATCCTAAAAGAAGCACATGTGATAATAGAAAACATTATAGGTCACTTTGGACCTAAGTCATTGAATTTGAAAAATGTTCAACTTCAAGTGACCATAACTTTCTCATGAAAAATCCAAATGATGCAACATTTAAGTCTAAATTGATCATCTTGAAAATATCTACAAGTTTTATGTTGGAGGTGTTTCCATTTGAAGCATGAATCATTGAAACAAAAGGGCTTGAAGATGGTTACTTTTGGTAAAAAAAATTCAAAGGGAACCTAGACATGTTTTGTACCCAAAACTTCACAACCAGTTTTCATAAATTTCCAAACTCCAAATGAATTTTCCCCAAACATGACTTTTGTTCCTTATTTCAGGGGCTTTCCAACCATTACTCACATTAATTTTTTTGACTTTCCATGAGTGAGTGTCGAAGAGCTTAATGTTTATGGTCATTTTTGCAATTCACATTATAACTTCATGTGCAAGCAAATGCAGCTCCAATTACACGTCCAATTCACTTGCATTTGATCTCATCATGGATTTCCCTTCACTTTTGGGCCTCACATGCGCCTGTACAGGCCCATGCATGGAGGATCCAAATTTCATGCACACGAGCCAAGCATTGCATTGCATCACATTCAACTATAAATAGAGGTGCCTTGAGCTTCAATTACCAACCACAAGAAGATCTGAAACGCTGCTGAATTGAAAACCAAACTCTCACCAAAGGAGTTTTCAGTTTTCATTTTCAATTTCAAGCTTGAATTTCAACATCATTAGTTGATCTTCGAAGCTCAATTCCTTAACCTTGCATCATCATCACACTTCCAGAGCAAGATTGAATCAAAAGCTTGGAGAATTCGTGCTATTTGAAGCTGCATTTCAGAGGTAGAACCTCAATTTTTCTTGATCTAGATCTTGTTATATGATGCGAATTTCTTTGGTTTTTGTTGTTTTCTGAAGTCCTCAAGCATGAGGCAGGCCAGTGGTGGTCTTAATTTTGCAAATCGTGCCATTTCAGATCAAGCACCATGATCTTCAAGCTCATGTTTCTCTCTAAATAGAAACTTTGAGGAGAATCCATGGTCACAGGGGTCATGTACATCATCTCACCTTATTTTGATACCTGCCTTTTTCATTTTCATTAAAGTTTGATTTTCTGTGCGTGGTGGCCGGATCTGGTTAGATCGCCGGAGAAGATGGTGATTTCCACCACCATCTCCACGTGGAAGCCTTGGAACCATTGGATGATGATGAAACGTTATAATCTTGGCCCTTGCTTGCATTGACTTATTTTAATTCCATATGTAGCGCGCTTGACTTTGGTCTTTCGTGTGACCGTGCCTCTGAACCCTCAGATCAATGCCACGTCAATTAATGAAAGGATCTTGTGGCTGCGCATTTTTGCTATTTTCCTATTTTCTGATTAAATCCATTTAATTCCTTTTATTTTCAAAAATTCATAAATATTTTATTTGAAGTCACAAAAATATGAGACCAATGCCAAAAAATTTCTTGAAAAATCTAGTTTCACATTTTGATTTTTAATTATTTTTGTGACTTCATTTAATATTTTTTGTGAATTATTTGGTTTTTAATAGTTTTAATTCATTTTAAAATACTTTTTGATATCTGAAAAATCCAAAAATATTTTCTTAACACGTATGGATCATGATAAGTCAATGAAAAATGGTCTCATCAATTTCTTAATTGATCTGAGATTTATTTGAGATTTTAATTCATATTGTGTTATTTTTATTGTTTTTAATTGTTTTAAAATAGTTTCTGACTTCAAAAATTGTTGAAATTTTTTGTCAAAGCTTGTTTGACCATGTTAGACCTATGAGAATTTAATTGGACTTGTTGAAGTTAATTTGAATTGAATTTGAGGATTGACCATATTTTGTCCATTTTATTTTTGCATTTATTTTTAATTCAAAAAATACCAAAAAATATGTTTGACTTGTTGACTTGTGATCTTCATTTCTTTTCTGTTTAGCATTGATTGATGATGATTTGATTCACTTTTGACCAATTGTGTTTTGCACTTTATTTCTCTTTCTATCCATTTCATCTTCATTCCATTTGTTTTTATTTTTGGCCAATGAGTTAATGTCTTATGGTTAGTCTTGACAAATGAGAGGTTTAACCTTCTTTGATCCAAATCAAACTTAACTTGATCCAAGATCAAGTGACTTGCTTTGTGTCCAAGATAGGTTGCTTCTTGGTCAAGCAAAAAACCTAAAGTCCATACAAGGCCTTTCCTCTTTTCTTTTGGCATGGCAAGTTTTAGGAGCTTGGCTTACTAGTCATGATCTCTTACTTGTGTTTATTTGCCTATAGTTTTATTGACCGGCCTCAAATAGGTGTGACTACTACATTAGTCCACTTACGATTGCTTAACATAGCGCTAAATTGTCTTATGACAAACTAACATAACCACACTAACTACTAACTTTAATTTGAGCATTTAATTTCTTGCCATTTACTTTAATGCAATTTACTTCTTGCTCATTTATTCATATTGCTTTTCCCTTTGCTCACTTGTGCACATATTTTATGTTTATGTCATTTTCCTTTTGCTCATTTGAGCTCATTATTGTATATAAATATATTGTTGCCTTGTGTTGGTTTTGCTTTTGTTTTGTGTGAACCAAATGCAAAAGGAGAAAGGACTTAGAATTAGGACTTACCTATGCTTAAAGGAGTCCAAGAGCAACTAGGCCTCATGCCTTTAGAATGCTAAATTGGTTGAAGAGCAACTAGGCCTCATGCCTTTAGAATGCTAAATTTCAAAGTTGACTTCAAAGGACTTCCTTTCCAAAACTTATTCTTTGTCCATTCCTCTTATTGTGTTGTGAACTTTTTGATGTTTTCTCTTGTGTGATAGGGATTCCATCTTGAGATAGTAAGGATGACCATTGTCATGAGTAGCCAAGTTAAGAGAGACAAGCCAAAATGGAGATCCTAGGAGCTTGAATCCAAATTTGTGTGATTGCTTGTTTATTTTCTAAGTCCAAAGGAAAGGAGCATCTTGAATCATCTCTATGATTTCAAGAAAAGGAACTCCAAGGGTTTTATCTTCTTCCTCTTATCTTTGTATGCTTTAGGACTAACCATTCTCTTCTTCCCCTCACTCTAACCCAAGCCAAAAATCTTTTCTAACTTTGACATTGTTTTCAAATTAGAAACCTAGGCCTTATGCCTTTGACTTTTCAAAATCTTTTCATCAATACTCATTGTGAATAAATCTTAATCCAACTTTGACTTCACTTTGTAAATAAACCTAACTTGTAAATATAACTCACTTCAAGTTGTTTTTGTGGTTCCAATGGCCACCTTTGTTAAAACTTTTCATAAACATTAGCCATAGGTTTGAGTTATCATAGTGGTTGATGTAAACCTCACCTTATCCTTAGTGATTGGATCATAAGTCTTCCATACTTATTATAGGGTTAACCCCTCACTAGTATGTTGAAGCTCTCCTCACATGGTGGATTGTTGGTTTAGGCTGAGTTTTCTCCCTTTGATAACAAAAGACCTTAAGGCTTTTGATCAAATCAATTCACGATCTTTGAGATTTTTACCCCGAACTATAAGGTTTTGATCCTACCTTTGTGATGGTACGTAGGCAATGGGTTCATCCATTCAAACAACAAAATTGTAAATATAATCTATTCTCTTCTCATCCCTCCAATCTTTTGCACATATTTTCACAAATACCAACCTACAACACACATTTGCAAAAAGAGGTTCCCTTAGAGTACTAAGGATGTTTTGGGGGCGTAAAACCTTCCCATTTCATAACCAACCCCCTTACCTAGATCTCTGACATTTTTATTAGTTTTTGATTTGATAAAACTTCTTACTTGGCTTTTGTTCGCTTTTTAGCCTTTCCTTTGGACAAATAAAAGTGTGGTGGCGACTCGAATTGTATGTTTACTTTTGGTTTAGTCAATAAACCATAAGGTAACGAAAACCCTGCTACAATAATTCATTGCCATTTACATTTCATATAACTTGTTTATGTTTCAAGCCATTTTCACTTGGCTCACTTGAGCCATATCTTGTGATTGTATATTGTTTGCTTGCTTTTGTTTTGTTTATGGTCTTATGACCTTAAAACACATAATAACAACAAAAACCCTAAAAAACATTTGGTGGACTGTTGAGCTTGATCTGAACTTTTGGACTTAGGATTAGGCAACATTCCCTATGCTAAAGGACTTGGCCTATGCCAACATTCTGAGACTGAACTATTCTTGACAAAGTGATTTTCATCTGATACAAGACTTTCGATCTCTTTGATTCATCTGCTACTTTGTCTATGGGCTTAATTGGTATCTTGTTATTGCCTATGTCTGATGTTTTGTTCTAAGTTGATCAAGGAATATTTCATCTGATACATTGGAAGACAATGAAGACTGCTAGCTCGTGACTCACAATAAACCCTTTGATTCTCAGTTGATCCGATCAAATCTCATCAATATCAATGGAACTTGGGTGTTGATAAGGTGAAAACAATAATCCACCAAAATGGATGATTGATCTTGATGATGACTTGATCCATCCCTTGACCTTTGCCTGTGTTTTCCTTGTGTGTGATCCCTTGTTTGTGATTGTTGCATTCATGCATACATGCACATCATAACATTCATCACAGAAAAATGAATTTCAAGGAAACTAAGGACTTATTTGCAAATATTTTTAGACCATGGATTATGGACGAAGGAACACTAAGAAGTACAGTTTCAGATGTCCTGATTTGAAAGAGTTAAGGAAGTTGTCATCCTTTGTATTAGATCCCTTGGACTTCAAGCAACGTCATGGGAAGCTCTTGTCTGTGTTATCTGATGATGTGGTTGAAGGACTCTTGAGTGTTTTGGTTCAGTTCTATGATCCTCTCTACAGTTGTTTCACTTTTCCTGATTATCAGCTTGTACCTACGTTAGAGGAGTATGCCCATCTCTTGGGTATGTCCGTATCTGACAAGGTAACTTTTAGTGGGTTGGAAGAGATTCCCAGATCTCACGTCATAGCCGACGCTCTTCATTTTAAGAAATCTGAGATTGATGCTCATTTGGTGAAGAAAGGTGGTATTCTGGGGTTGACTTCTGAGTTCCTCATTGAAAAAGATATTGTTTTTGCTCAGGCCAGTAGCATTGATGCTTTTGAAGCTATTCTTGTTATGCTAATCTATGGTTTAGCTTTGTTCCCTGACATTGATGGTTTTGTTGATGTTAACGCCATTAGAATCTTATTGATTGGGAATCCTATTCTTACTTTGTTGGGTGACATGTATTTCTCTTTGCATTTGAGAAGTTTTAAAGGTGGTGGGACTATTGTGTGTCGTGTTCCTCTTTTGTACAAGTGGTTTATTTCACACTTTCCTCGGACGCCTGCTTTCATGGAGAACCGACAATGTCTATGGTGGTCCTAGAGGCTTATGTCTCTCACTAATGATGATATTAATTGGTATGATTCTGCACTGAGTAGTTTGGACATTATTGATAGTTGTGGTGAATTCTCTAATGTGTCTCTCATTGGTACACAAGGAGGAATCAACTACAACTCTGCTTTGGCTTGTCGTCAACTTGGGTTCCCCTTGAGAGATAAACCTAATAACACTCAGTTATAAGGTATATTTTATCAAGAGGGTAAAGATCCCCAACTTTTGGAGAGAAAAATGGTGCATGCTTGGCATAATGTGCATAGGAAAGGAAGATTCGAGCTTGGTCCATGCAACTGTATAGCTTTGGAAGCTTACACTATTTGGACGAAGAAGAGAGCTTTGGATCTCAAGATGTCATACACTTGTGAAAGGCCTATATTTGTGGTTGTGGCTGAGATATCAACTCTCCCTAACCAAGATGTAGAGGAGTTGGAAGACTTACTCACCAAGATGAAGCAAGAGAGAGATATGTGGGAAGAGCGGTTCCATGCTTTGAGCCGAAAGCATGAAGAGTTACAGCTTGAGTCTAAGGATAAGGATGCACTTATTAAGATTCTTGAAGACCATGCACTGAAGAGACAGAGCGAGCCAGAGGGTTTATCTTCCTCTAGCATGCCTCAACCTTTCGGTCCTTGGAAGAAGATTGTTGATCAGCTAGTCCTCGAGAAGGCTCAGATAATGGCATCCTTTGAGTCCGAGAATCGATGCATCCAAAGGAAGTATGCACCCATAGCCAGATCATCTAACGCAGTTGCTAGGGATCTTTAGGATGATAGTTTCCCTTTTTCTTGTATTTGTATTTTGGTTTCTGAAAATGTACTCAGTGTAATCCTTCCAATATTATGAATACAAAGAGATTATGATCAAATGAATTGTTAATTATTATTATTTGAATATATATATTTGAAAATGAGACTTCATATATTCCTTGAAATTAAAGACAATAAAAAACATTGCATTTCATGCATCATTTGCATAGTAGGTTTTCTTCCGCCAGATGTCTTATCAGTTCTTCTTTTGTACATCAACCAAGCTGACTCACCGCTATAATACTCGTGCTTATCAACCAAAGAGAATGGAGCATCTAGAGAAAGAGAACAGAGAGTTGAAGGATGAGGTCTCCAAACTTACGACGCTAATGGAATCCATGATTGTTGCCCATAATCAGTCATCACCGTCTCCTACAACTTCTCCTCCTCAGATGACCGTTATTTCTGAGATTGCTTCTTCAACTATTCTTGTTGCTGCGGCCAGTCAACCCATTCATTCTATGACTGCTGGATTCCCTTGGGGAATGCCACCAAATTTTATGCTAGAAGGGTATGCACCCACATTCGAGCCCCTGCCGGCATCTAGCCCGGTCATGTCAGTGCCACCTCCTGTCATTCACACTCTGCCTCGTGTTAAGGACACTATCTACCACTTTGAGCCGTCTGAGGGTCCAAATGTATACGAGAAGATGGATGAAATGATAGATCAATTCCTCGAGCTGCGCAAAGAGTTGAAAACTTTGAGGGGGAAAGAATTTTTTGGGAAGAGTGCCATTGAACTCTGCTTAGTCCCTAATGTAAAAATTCCGGTGAAATTCAAGGTCCCAGACTTTGAAAAGTACAAAGGGATTACTTTACCGCTAAGCCATCTTGTTAGGTATGCCATAAAAATGTCTACTCAAACTGATAATGATCAGCTGTTGATTCACTATTTCCAAGACAATTTAACTGGAGCTGCCTTGAGGTGGTACATGGGTCTGGACAGTGCAAGAACCCGTATTTTCAATGACTTGGGTGAAGCCTTTGTTAAGCAGTATAAGTACAACATAGATATGGGGCCTGATAGGGACCAATTGAGGTCAATGTCTCAGAAGGATAAAGAGACGTTCAAAAAATATGCTCAGAGATGGAGGGAATTAGCTTCTCAGATAAGTCCCCTCTTGAAGAAAAAGAGATGACTAAGATTTTCTTGAAAACACTGAGCTTGTTTTATTACAAACGTATGATTGCAAATTCCCCCAATGATTTTACCGAAATGGTGAACATGGGGATAAGGCTAGAAGAAGGAGTCCATGAAGGATGTTTTTCCAAAGAAGAGGCATCAACTAGCAAGAAACACGGTGGTAGTTTCTCTAAGAGGAAGGAAGGAGAGACTAATTTAGTATCAGTGGAGAGGCAGAGGAGGCCTCATTTTAGAAAAAGTTCTCAACCACGTCAACATAAACACCAACTTTCTTCAGTAATTTCAGTTTTTTTCTAACAATCCCAACAATTAATCAGTTCCAATTCAGCAACAACAACATCAGCAACAACCGCAAAAAAGAACCAACTACAACAACAACAATCATCATAAGCAAAACTTTGAGAGGAAGAAGGTCTCCTTTGACCCTATTCCTATGACGTATGCAGAGTTGCACCTGTCTTTGGTACTCAAGAATCTCATTCAGCCGAGAAACCCTCCGCAAATTCCTGACCCACTACCATGGTGGCTCAAACCTGATCTTCGTTGTGCTTTTCATCAGGGAGCCCCTGGTCATGATATAGAGAATTGCTATCCGTTGAAGTACGTAGTTCAAAAGCTTGTGAAAAGTGGTATGGTATCCTTTGAGGACAGAGCGCCTAATGTAAAAGCCAATATGTTGCCTCCTCATGGTAACGCTTCTATCAATATGGTGGACGACTGTCGAGGGAATTTTAGAGTATTAGATGTACGACGTATCCAAAGATATCTGGTGGAGATGCATAAAACTTTATGTTTGATTAGAGACTGTGAGCATGACCATGATGGTTGTGTTATTTGCATCATGAACCCTCGTGGGTGTATGGTTGTCAAGAGAGATATCCAGAAGTTGATGGATGAGAATGTAATCCAGATTTAACAGTTGAGGGATATGGGAGATGACGTGAATGTCTGTTCTGGTGTTCAAGACCCCTGAGTGGGTAGTCATTCAATTTGATAGTAGCAACAACAATAATGTCAATAAATCGGTATCGTCGTTGGTTATACGGTTAGCAAGCCCTGTCCCCTATGCATCCAATAAAGATGTGCCATACCAATATAATGCGACTATGACTGAAAATGGATAAGAGGTTCCTCTACCAGTTGTAGACTCGGTGGTGAATATTGCAGATATAGTAAAGGTGACCCGTAGTGGTCGTGTGTTCAGTCCAGTTTCCCCTAAGGTGGTAGAAGATGTTTCTGTAGGGAAGAAGGTAGAGATTCCTGTAGTGGATCCAGTTAGTGCTCCAATGTGTCATTCTGGTGAATCCAGCAAATTGATACTAACGATGATGATGAGGTGTTGAGGTTAATCAAGAGAAGTGAATTTTGTAGAGCAGCTGCTCCAGACTCCGTCAAAAATTTATGTGCTATCATTGCTAATGAATTCTGAAGCTCACAGAGAAGCATTGCAGAAAGTGTTGGAACATGCTTATGTTGAGCATGATGTTACTGTGGAATAGTTTGACCATATTGTTTTCAACATCACTTCTTGTAACAATCTAACTTTTTGTGATGAAGAGCTTCCCGAGGAAGGCAGAAACCACAATTTGCATTGCATATTTCAATGAATTGCAAGGAGGACGCTCTATCCAATGTGTTGGTTGATATTGGTTCATCGTTGAATATGTTGCCAAAGTCAACTCTATCAAGACTTTCTTACCAAGGCTCCCCGATGAGGTATAGCGGCGTAGTTGTCAAAGCGTTCGGCGGTTCTCGTAAAACTGTCATTAGAGAAGTGGGCCTTCTAGTGAAGATAGGTCCGAGTGATTTCCAGATTACTTTCTAAGTAATGGATATCCACCCGACGTATAGCTGCTTGTTGGGAAGGCCATGGATTCATGAAGTTGGAGTTGTGATGTCTACTCTTCACCAAAAGCTGAAATTTGTGAAGAACGGCAAACTTGTCGTTGTTGGTGGAGAGAAAGCATTATTGGTGAGCCATTTGTTATGTTTCACTTTTGTTTTGATGCTGAGGAGGAGGTTGGAACGTCATTCCAATCCTTATCTATTGCTGATGAATTAAATAAAACTGGGGCACCCATTATTTCTTTGAAAGATGCACAAGAGGCTATTTAGGCTGCCAGTATTGACAATTGGGGTCGTGTTATGGAGATCGTCGAGAACAAGAACAGAGAGGGGTTAGGATTTCAACCAGGGCCATTCGACGCCAATGTCAAGGTTATGCAACCGGTTTTCCGCAGTGGACGGTTCATTCATGAGAATGATCAACACTTAGCTGCCATTATTAAGGACAATGGTGATGAAGACGAAGCTTGCGCCAACTTTGTAATGCATGGTCAGACTTGCAACAATTGGGTTGCTGTTGATGTTCCCACTATCATTCACTGTTCTAAGTAATTAGTTTTTTTTATTATTTTAAGAAAAAAATCCTTCTCCTATCCCTAAGGTAGAAGTCAACATTTTTGGGCATTTTCTTTATTATCATCAATGAAATACAATTTTATTTATACATATCTATGATGTTTTATTTTTACTTTTTGCTTCTTCTGAAAATGGTAATCACAAAAAAAAAACATGAATAAATAATAATCTCCCATCTGCATAATATTTGTTTGCACTCCACTTCTCTAAAATCAAAATATCAAATCATTATGCAGGTTGGTTCTCAAACCCATTGAATATAATGATCCTACTCCCTCTTCAAACTTTGATTTCCCTGTGTTTGAAGCTGAGGAAGAGATTGATGATGGATAAGTATCTGATGAATTATCCCGTTTGCTTGAGCACGAGGAAAAAGCCATTCAGCCGTTTGAAGAGAAGATTGAACTAGTCAACTTGGGTTCTGAGGACGATGTGAAGGAAGTCAAGATTTGGTCTCAACTGTGTCCAGAAGCTAAGAAGGGGTTGATTGATCTTTTTCGAGATTATTCTGATGTGTTTTTCTGGTCCTATCAAGACATGCCTGGTTTGGATTTTGAGATTGTGGAGCATAAATTTCCGTTGAAGCCAGAATGCCCATCGGTCAAGCAGAAATTGAGAAGAACTCGTCCTGATATGGAAATGAAGATTAAAGAGGAAGTACATAAGCAGATTGATGCTGGTTTTCTTGTTACCTCCGAATATCCGCAATGGGTGGCCAATATTGTGTCTGTTCTAAAGAAATATGGAAAGGTTTACATGTGTGTTGATTATAGAGATTCGAATAAAGCCAGACCGAAAGATAAATTTCCTCTGCCACACATTGATATGTTGGTAGACAATACAACAAAGTTCAAAATCTTTTCGTTTATGGACGGATTTTCCGGTTACAATCAGATCAAGATGACACCTGAAGATATGGAGAAGACCATATTCATTACACCCTGGGGAACATTCTGTTATAGAGTGATGCCTTTCGGTTTAAAGAATGCTGGTGCAACGTACCATAGAGCCATGACCACTCTTTTTCATGATATGATGCATAAAGAGATTGAATTTTATGTTGACGATATGATTGTTAAATCTAGTGATGAAGAAGAACATGTTGAACATTTATTGAAGTTATTCCAGCGTTTGAGGAAGTATAAAATCCGCTTGAATCCCAATAAGTGTACTTTTGGTATTTGTTCTGGTAAGTTTTTAGGCTTTATTGTCAACGAGAAGGGTATTGAGGTTGATCCTACCAAGGTCAAAGCAATAAAAGAGATGCCTGTGCCCAAAACTGAGAAGCAAGTAAGAGGTTTTCTCGGCCGCTTGAACTATATCTCAATATTTATATCGCATATGACTGCCACATGTGTGCCTATATTCAAGCTCCTTTGGAAAGATCAATCTTGTGATTAGACCGAGGATTTCCAGAAAGCTTTTGACAGTATCAAAGAGTATCTGCTTGAGCCTCCGGTTCTGTCTCCGCCTGTTGAAGGAAGACTGTTGATCATGTATTTGACCATGCTTGAAGAGAGTATGGGTTGTGTTCTAGGTCAGCAAGATGAATCTGGAAAGAAAGAGTATGCAATTTACTACCTCAGTAAGAAATTCACCGACTGTGAAACTCGATATTCTATGCTTGAGAAGACATGTGCATTAGCTTGGGCTGCTAAGCGTCTACGCCAGTATATGTTGAATCATACTACTTTGATGATATCCAAAATGGATCCAATCAAGTACATTTTTGAGAAGCCTGCTTTAACTGGGAGGATTTCCCATTGGTAGATGTTATTATCTGAGTATGATATTGAATACTGATCTCAGAAAGCTGTTAAAGGTAGTGTCTAACTGACCATTTGGCTCACCAACCGATTGAAGATTATCATTCAGTGCAGTATGATTTTCCTGATGAAGAGATTTTGTACTTGAAGATGAAAGATTATGATGAACCATTGCTTAAAGAAGGGCCAGAGCCTGGTTCTCGTTGGGGCATGGTATTTGATGGAGCTGTTAATTCGTATGGTAATGGCATTGGGGAAATGACTATTACTCCTCAAGACACTCATTTTCCATTTACAGCTAGATTGGCCTTCAAGTGTACAAACAATATGGCTGAGTATGAAGCTTGCATTATGGGGCTTGAAGAGGCCATTGATCTCAGAATTAAAAATCTTGACGTCTATGGAGATTCAGCTTTGGTTGTGAATCAGATCAAAGGTGAATGGGAGACGAATCAACCCGGTTTGATACCAGATAGAGATTATGAGAGGAGAATATCAACTTTATTTATAAAGTTTGAGTTTCATCATATCCCTCGAGATGAAAATCGGATCGCAGATGCTCTTGCAACGTTGGCTTCAATGATTATGGTGAAATTTTGGAATGAAGTTCCCAATTTGACTGTGATGCATCTTGATAGGTCAGCTCATGTATTTGCTATTGAAGAAGTCAAAGATCTAAAGCCAGTGTATTATGATATCAAATGTTTCCTCCAAAGTAAAATTTACCCGTCTGGGGCATCTTTGAAAGATAAGAAGACTTTGAGAAGATTGGCTGGCAACTTCTACCTGAATGGTGATGTGCTTTATAAGAGGAATTTCGATATGGTTTTGCTCAGATGCGTGGATAGACACGAAGCAGACATGTTGATAACTGAAGTCCATGAAGGTTCCCTTGGAGCTCATTCCAATGGACATGCTATGGTAAAGAAGATGTTGAAAGCAGGTTACTATTGGATGATGATGGAATCCGGCTGTTGCAAGTTTGTGAAGAAATGCCATAAGTGTCAAATTTATGCAGATAAGATTCATGTTCCTCCAAAACTGTTGAATGTCATTTCCTCTCCATGGCCCTTCTCCATGTGGGGAATTGATATGATTGGTATGATTGAGCCCAAAGCTTCGAACAAACATCGTTTCATTTTAGTGGCTATTGATTACTTCACAAAGTGGGTTGAAGTGGCATCGTATGCAAATGTGACCAAGCAAGTTATTGTAAGGTTTGTCAAGAATCACATTATATGTCGTTATGGTGTGCCGAGTAAGATCATTATTGATAATGGATCAAACTTGAATAATAATATTGTGGAAGGTCTTTACAAAGACTTCAAGATTGCGCATCATAATTCTTCTCCCTACAGACCTAAGATGAATGGGGTTGTTGAAGCTGGGAATAAGAACATTAAGAAGATTATCTAGAAGATGGTTGTGACGTACAAAGATTGGCATGAGATGCTCCTATTTGCTTTGCATGGGTACCGTACATCCATCAACACTTCATCAAGGGCAACCCTTTTATCTCTCATTTATGGCATGGAAGTTGTGCTCCTCGTAGAGGTTGAGATCCCATCATTACGTGTTTTGATGGAAGCCAAGTTGACAGAAGCTGAATGGTGCCAGACCAGATATGATCAGCAGAATTTGATTGAAGAGAAGAGATTAACTGTCATGTGTCATGGTCCGTTATATCAACAGAGAATGAAGAAAGCTTTTGATAAGAAGGTCAAGCCTCGTGTGTTTAGAGAATGTGATCTCGTGCTCAAGAAGATTCTATCTTTTAAACCTGATGCTAGGGGAAAATGGACTCCTAATTATGAAGGCTCATATGTTGGTAAAAGAGCCTTTTCAGGCGGTGCTTTGATTCTTACAACTATGGATGGTGAAGAGTTCACGTGTCTTATGAATGCTGATGCAGTCAAAAAATACTTCGCATAAAAATAAAAGAACAGCTCGCTAAACTAACAACCCGAAAGGGCAGCTTAGGCAAAAATGAGCATCTCGGTGGATTGAAAACCTGAAAGGGCGGTCCAGGCAAAAGTTAGGGACATAAAAATAGAAATTTTATCCCGATAGATTGAGTACCCCACCTTGGGGAAATCTACGCAAAAATTAGGGATTATGGCAAGTAACTGCACCCGACCGACTTTAAGTAGGTCATTTGGTTCTGATTCGTCATTCTCAACGAAAGACAAGAGCACATCTGACTTCAAAGTTGATAGGAAGAGTAGTGATCGTTGTAACAACCCAATTTTTAGTATTTATTTATTATACTATTATTACTTATGTGGGGTGTTAATTAATTATTTAGTTGATAGGAGATATCATGAATAATTGAATTAATTAACTTGGTGGATATATGGTGTTAGTTTAATTTATTTGAATTAAATAGAGATATTTAAATATTAGGTCTTATTGGGCCTATTAATTAAATTAGAAATATAATGACTTAAGCCCAAATAGAATACTAATATAAATAATAAGAGGTGAGGATAGTGAGAATTAGGATTCATTTGATCATTGAAGGCAATAGAGAAAGAGGAGAGGAAAAGTAAAGAGAAGAGCTAGGGTTTCCAAAAAATTGAAGAGGTAAGGGGGGAATCCTTATTGTTATGGGTTAGTATGATCGGGTCAATGGGTAGATGTATGTTTAGGTTAAAATCCCTAATTTTGCATGGTTTTGGAATTGTTAGGTCTTGATGAATACTCTCGATTTGTGGTGATTTGATCGTGTTAAAACTGTACATTAATGTTATATACTTAGAGTATTGTATGAGTTATAATTTTCTGAACGTGTATCTTTTTACGGAATCGAAATCGGAGGTCCGGAAGTCCTCCAACGATGAAAACCGCAGAAAATTCTGCATGTTGTCCGTCACACTCGCGGCCTTTTTTTATGTTTTATTGTCGAAATCGTTTTGGTCATAACTTTTGATCCGTAAGTCCAAATTGAGTTCCGTTTGAAGCGTTGGATAGTTGAAACAGAGGGCTATAACTTTGTTTCAGGAATAAAATAATTTTGGAGATTATTTCATGGACATTCTGGGGGTTGAAGAAGATGAAAATTATGTTGGAAAATTTAATAAAGAATAACTTTTTAGTAATGCCTTCGTGCACGATTTTATTCATAACTTTCAACTCGTGAATCATTTTGGGTTGGGGTTTAAAGAATTAGAAAGACGATATTAATTGCATATTATGTGAATGGTGTATTTGTTATGAATGTTAAGTTGGTAGAGATGATCTTAATTGCATATTATGTGAATGGTGTATTTGTTATGAATGTGTATATGTACCATTGGTGGATAATTCATAGAGTTGAATTATGATGATATGTGGAATTTTAAGATGGTAGAGATGATCTTAATTGCATATGTATTGGTATTTGTATATTCATTCATGGCATGGTCGACTTCATAGTGGAAGCGGTGAAACTGTGGGTTCACGTGGTATTCGACGTTGATCCTTAATTGGAAATAGGCATAGCAGACGTTGATCCTTAATTGGAAATAGACGTGGTATTAGACGTTGATCCTTAATTGGAAATAAGTGTAGCATACGTTGATCCTTAATTGGAAATAGACGTGGTATTAGACGTTGATCCTTAATTGGAAATAGGCGTAGCAGACGTTGATCCTTAATTGGAAATAGACGTGGTATTAGACATTGATCCTTAATTGGAAATAGGCGTAGCAGACGTTGATCCTTAATTGGAAATAGATGTAGTGGCTTGGATTCTAGATATTGAATCGGAAAGCGGTGAAACGTTGGGTTCACATTTTGGTACCACATGCATAGAGTCACATGTCTTGCATTGAGTCACATTAGAGTTATGTGATAATTGAATGTTTGCATTGATGTGATTGTGATGTGTGTATGAGATATGGTAATTGAATTTGATGATGTTTGGATACATAACTTGACTGAATATGTGACTATGTGATAATTGTAGTTATGTGTATATTTGAGAATATAATATTGGATTTGAATATTATACTCCTTGAGTTTTGATGGATGTTTGAAACATGTGAAATAGATGTCGATGAATATTAATTACATGGCGATATGAAGTGTGACGAATTCCTTTAATTGTTGATTTAATCATTGTGCTTGATTATACTTCTTCATAATGATTTGAATTCTCACCCTTTCTGTTTGAATGTTACCTTTACATGGGTATCACGCAGATACTCATGAGTAGTAGCGCTGAAGTAAGTGGACGGTAGCTCACTCGAGATTAGCTGGAGAGCTGTGGTACTTCGTTTAGAGACTAAGTAGTGAGTCAATGCTCTGGTCATGTAACACTGGGTAGATTAGTAGTATTGAACTCATATCTGATTTGGATATGTTTTATGTTATTAATTGTGAACATGTTTAATTGAAGAGATTATTGAGAGATGATCATGGTATGGGACATGGATCATTTGATGAATGCATGGATATTCGTTATTTTCCGCTGCGAACGCATATTCTTGAATATTCATGATAATGGAAATGTGTTATTTTTAAATGACCAGGTGTATTGTATATTGATGATGAATGAGGTTTGGTTTTTGAAAGCTTTTAGTTTTTGAAAACGTCGATGTGACGCCCTTTTGTTATATGCGTGCTTATTTACTCTGATTATATGTTAAGTATTTTGGGGTAGAAAAAGGGGTGTTACAATCATTGTATTCAACGTAGCCCTTTTTGATGTAAATTACCCTTCTCAAACTTTGTAAAGATCCATGAAGTCCTATCATTTACTGTAAGACCCTAATTTTGTCCCTAAGATCCCTCATGGCATCATATCATATCATTCATTGCCTCAAGGATCATTGTGCACCTTGCCTCATTCCCTGTGGGTAGGTTATCTTTTTGAGAGTGATCCTTGATCACCAAGAATGTTTTGCATATGTATATCATTGCTTTTCTCTTTATCATTAACCAAAAGTACAAAAATATGTCATCTAACCTTTGCCTTGCAGATGAAGCAATCACAGGTCAAGACAGTCTAAGGCAGCCATTGAGCAATAAATGATGGCCATTCTTGAGAATTTGGGCACCATAATCATTCATAAGAGTTCATATGAGCTATGATATCATTTTGAATCAAAATTCCAAGTGGTAGAGGCTTGAATTTCATCAGAGCATGGCCAGGTCAACTGGAGGCCTAGAAAAGTCAACTGCCAAGTCAACTGTGGGATTTGGAGGTGGGAAGAGCCTAGAAATACTTCATTCATGTTCAAACAAGTCTCATTTGACATTTCAAACATCAACATTGAAGAAAATAAAGTCAGGTCAAAACTTTCCAAAAATAGAAAGTGACCTATAATTCAAAATTGCCAAAAATGGAAAGGTTTTAACCTAGCTTCAACTTCAAATTACATCATCAAGAAAGATTCAAATGAAATTTTGTTGAACATGAAAGTTGTAGATATTTCTCTCCAATTTCCAAAAAGTCCAAGATCATCCATTCTCATGTGTGGTTAAGAAGATATGATCAAAACATGGCCAAGTGTACTTGGAAATTCAAGTGTGCATAACTTCTCAACCAAAGCTCCAATTCAAGTGGTGTTTTTTGCTAAATTCTTCTCTTGACTTCTACTATACAAATCATGCATTGCATTTCATGAATTATGATCACATGAACATTTGATATTTCACTTGATTTTTGGAGGGAATTTTCAAAGTTTAAAATTGGCTAATTGTTTGAGCATTCTATCATTGCCAATAGCTCCAAAACATAATTTTAAGTGAAAATCAAGTGAATCACGTGCACTGTTCATCCATGATGTTCATGCATAGGGTGAAATGGCCATTTTGCATTTGCACCTTGTTTTCACTAATCCAATTGCCATGAGCTTAAGTATGATTAAGAACTTGATTAGGAGGGAGTATATAAGACAAACCCCTAACAGATTTTCTGCTAACAACATCACAATTTTCAGATCTAGAATTTCTTCACAAATTTTCTCTCACTTTGTTCTCTCAATTTCTTCAAACACCATTGCATTTTCTTGATCAATTCGTCATTTGGAAGCATCACTGATCAATATTGAAGGAAGATCCAAGAGGATTCTTGCACTTTGGAGCAGCTCGAAGCTTGAAGCTCATCAATGGTGAAAGCAAAATTCTGTTGAATCAAGGACGATTGGACCTCAAGACCTCTTCCAATCGACTCTACAAGCTTGCTAGAGGATTATTGAAGCATCACCAGGCCTGTAGCTTGAGGATTCCACTTCTGCTCATCAAGAGGTAACAAAATCAATGTTCTTAATTCTCAATTAGGTTATGATGTTATGATAGATCTTCTTATGCTGAGTAATTTAGGCTTTGAATCGTGTGAATCCATGCAAAATTGAGTGAGAACTGATTGATTGAAGTTTGATGCATGATTCTTAATCTCTTCGATTCGTGCTTGTTGTTATGCTTTATGTTGAAATGATTATGGATTGTGAATGTATGTTGAATGATCTTCACAATGATATGCTCACTTGCTGTTTCTGGACATGTTGAAATTTTCTGGAAAAATTGTGGATGAAGATCTTGAAGATCTTCATCGTGTTCATCGCTACCTGCGTTTTTCCTGCGAATTTTCTTAGGACCTTCATACCTTTTCCTACGGAATTTGATGCGTGTTCTTCATTGTTTCCTGCGGATTATGGCTTTGCATGTATTTAGGGTTTGGACACAAAACGGTGTCGTTTCATTTGGCGCGCCAGCCACATTTAAATTGAGCCTCCATTCGATTCCTGGCTCCAGCATAAATCCAAAATGCTTCACATTATTTGTTTTCCCTCCATATTCATGTACATGCTTCTCATACTTTTTTTTTAATTTTTATCCATCTTCTAAAATTCATATTAAATTGAAATTTGCTCCAAAAATTGTGTGGATTTTTGCATGATGTCACATTTTATGTCTATTATTTTTTGGTTATTTTTTCATAAATTGTGCATGGCTGGAAATTAATTGGTCCTAGGGTTTGTGAACATGTATGCCTTTTATACCTTGCCTTGCTTCTCCATTTGTGAAATGCTGAGATTTAATCCAATGCCTATGAAATTTGACATGTTGAAACTAGACTCTTGGCTGGACATTTTGGTGTTGAGTTTGCATTTTTACCATTTGTGGTTTCTGTTTTATGATCCTGTGAAGGTAGGTGTGACAATGTGTGTCACACCTTTGCTTGTCTAACTTGATTAATTGATTTGCCATGCCAAATGAATTCCAATTGATGTGATTTTCTGTATGATACTTCTTGTGAATGTTGTGAATGTTCATGATTTTTGTTGGAATTTTTGGATTGATTTATGATTTGATTGAGATTTTTCTTTCTGGATAGTCATTTGTGAGCTTTTGAATAGTTTTGGTTTTCATTTGATCATGGAATGCTTATGGTTTATCCAATGGATGTGAAATTTTGCACATTGTTTCTAGACATACTAAAGGTTGTTTTGGCTTTGATTTGAGGTTTTTACCATGTTTCATTTCTGTTTTAGGCTTGTGCTAAATTGGTGTAACATTTGGTGTCCCATTTAAGCTTGTTTTGATTTCCTTGCCTTATACAATTTGATTACCATGCTTAATCATGTCCAATTGCCCTAATTTTTTGTGTGAGGATCATGTTGTATGTTCTGTTTACCCATGAATTTTCTCAAGATTATTTGAATCATTTTTGAATTAATGTGCATTTGTTCATTCTGATGTCACAAGGTGCTTACAACTTGCATACCTTGCCATGATTGGTTTGTGAAATACTTTTGGTATATGATATTGATGTGAGACCTTTTGGATTGTGTTATTAATTGATTGAGGTTGATTCATGTTAATTTTCAGCTTCTGTTTTAAATTTTTTCCTCATCTTTGACCCTAGGCTTTGACCTAGTGGTTTGCCTCTCATGTTTGAGCTTTGATTTCAGGTTGAACATCCAAGTTATATGGTTCATGATGCTCCATCCTTTGAGCATTTGATGTTTACCTTTGTCTACTAATATTGTGTGTTTTGTAGGGTTGCTAACTCATTTGAGCTTGACTTGGGGCTTATGCCTTTGCTTATTGGGTTTGACTGTTGATATTGATGTTGTTTGATTGTCTGAGTTGTGTACTGATTTGTTTGATGTTTCCACAGGTACATAAGTTGCTTTAAGTTCATTTTGAACTTGCTTTTGCTTGGTTGCTTAACCACTTAGGTATAATTTCTCTTCTTCATGTAGTCTGGAAGACCTACTGTTACTTGGTAGGCACCTGTCTGAAGTCCTCCTTAAGAGGCAATGCTTGTGTTTGTTTATCTTTGTGCCAAGTAGGAAAAGTCCTCTTATGAGGCAATTGGTAGATAAAAGAGATGTGTAATCCATCTCCTGCTATTCAGTGTGTCATCCCTTTGCTCACATTACATGTTGATGCATTGTGGATATTAACCCAAGATCTATAGAGTCATTCACTTGTGGAGAGAGTTCCAACTTTCTGAACTCCCACACCTTCTATTATTCAAAGCTCTCCCAGGCCAGGGATAAGAGCTATGAGGTACACCCCTCATCTCCACTTCATCTGCTTCACCCTAACTCTCAATGTTAGGGTTAAGAGCACAACATACCCCATTCCAGTTGGCTTTACAGCCTAACCTTGCTTGAGCCTAATTGCTTGTATATAGTGTGTGCTAATTGACTTGTTTGTCTGCTTACTTGATTCATCTGTGCATATCTACTTGAGTGTGCCTTCGTGCATTTATCATCATCATTTGTATATCATTTCAATAACTTTGATTTATAGCATTTTTGCTTTGTCCATGGAGGAGACAAGCATAAGTCCATTACTTGGCAGTTGTTCCTATGATATGGTGGGAGATTAGTATAAGTCCATTGATTGGCATCTGGTATCCTTGTTGTTTTGTCTTAGGAGATTGGTATAAATCCATTGATTGGTATCCGGTATCCATCTTTGTTTGTGAGATTAGTGTAAGTCCATTGATTGGCATATGGTATCATTTGTTTTGTTTGTGAGATTAGTGTAAGTCCATTGATTGGCTTCAGATATCCATGTTTGTTTTAGGAGATTGGTATAAGTCCATTTATTGGCATCTGATATCCATGTTTGTTTTAGGAGATTGGTGTAAATCCATTGATTGGTATCCGGTATCCACCTTTGTTTGTGAGATTAGTGTAAGTCCATTGATTGACATCCGGTATCCATTTGCTTTGCTCACCTGTTATTTGCATTGTTGCCTATTCCAAAGGAGTCACTTGAATCATTTACATATGATCTCAAGAGGTGAACATCTAAGAAGTTTTACATTCCCTCACCATCCCACCTCTTTTTTTCCTTAAAACCTCCATCTTTGCATGTTAAACCAAACTTGAAAATTATTGTGCAAACATTTTCATCCCTTTTCAAATTAGAAACCTAGGCCTTAAGCCTTTGACTTTTTAAACTTCATTTTTCTAACACTTCTTTTGAATTGAATTCTAATCATACTTTGACCATCTTTTGTGAATAAATCCTAATTGGTTAATCCAACTCATTCAATTGTTTTGTGGTTTTGTCCATTCTTGATAAGTTTTCATACATTAGCCATAGGTTTGATTTATCCTAGTTGGTTGATGTTAATCTCACCTTCTGTCCTTAGTGATTGAATTGTAAGACTTCCTTGCTTATTATAGGGTTAACCCCTCACTAGCAAGTTGAAGCTTTTCTCACATGGTGGACTTGTTGTTTGTATAAGGTTGAGTTTTCTCCCGTGGATAACGAAAGACCTTAGGGCTTTTGTTTTAAAATGAATCCACTCATATTTTGGAAATATTTTAGCCGAACTACGGCGTTTTGATCCTTACCTTTCATGGAAAGGTACGTAGGCAACGGGTTCATCCGTTCAAACACAAAAATAATAACTTGTATATTCTTTTCTCATCCCTTCAATCCATGTTTGCACAATAAATATTTCATAAACAAATAACATTTCATTCAACAAGTGTGAAAAGGGCTCCCTAGGAGTACCTAGGACGTTTTGGGTGCCTAACACCTTCCCATTGCGTAATTTATCCCTTACCCCGATCTCTGATCTTTTCATTAGTTTTCTATGTGTAAAACTTCTTAGGCTTTTGTTCGCTTTTTAGCCATTCCTTTGGATAAATAAAAGTGCGGTGGCGACTCGATTCCTTGTATGCTTTGCTTATGGTTTAATCAATAAATCATAAAGTGACGAATACACCGCTACAGAAAAGTGGCGACTCTGCTGGGGAAAAGAACATAACTATTCCTTGGTGGTATTGCCTACTTTTGACCCTTGTTGTATGATATTTGTTATGTGTTATTTGACATATTTTTGTACAATTTGGGATTTTGTATTGATTGTAATGTTTGAATTGCTTGATATACAATTGATGTTTGCTTGGTGATCTCTGTGAGATGAGTTCTATACCCGAACTCGAGTGCACCTTAGGATAGGAGAATGGCATAGTCTTGTCGACTGGTGTGAAGTATTCCTTAGCCAGTTGACTTGCGAGTCCATTCACTTGGTGGAGGTCATGTTGGATTAATAATGTCACATAAGTCATTTGTGGTTAGGCATTATTCTTTCAATCATGTGCCTTAGAAGCCAAGGACCGTAGTTTACCAAGCCCATCCTGGCCTATTTTAGGATGTAGTGCGGAGGTCGTTCAAATGTCAGTTCTGATGCGATTGTTACGCGATACTACACTCATAGGAGTTTCTCTTGAGAATATTCTTGGAATACAAGTATTCGTTCCTCCGATAATATTCAAAAGATGGGATGATGATTATGGGAACCTCTGGTAGAACATGTCTGGAAGGTTTAAACCCTAGTACACTCCTTTTGGGTGGTTCTTAACCGAGACTCCATGCTCGTGACTCTCAGCGAACCCGTGATTCATGGTTGAGTCGTTCAGACGGCCTTAATATCAATGGAACCTGGGTGTTGATAAGGTGCAAAACCCTAAATCCACCAAAACGGATGGTTGATATTAAGGATGTTTGAGTCGGTTCATGTACCGTTAATATCAATGGAACTTAGGTGTTGATAAGGTGAAAACCATAATCCACCAAAATGGATGATTGATATTAGGGATACGATGAGCTTTCCCATGACCTTTGTCTGGTGTGACTTGCTTGATCCTTGAGTGTGATTGTTGCATTCATGCATTCATACATTCATCCGCATTCATGTCATCAGAATAAGCAAATTTTCAAGGAACTTAAAAGGGTTTATTTGCAAAATTTTCAGACATGGAAAGACCGAAAAGGCATACAAAGAAGTACAGCTTTAGACAACCTGATGTGAAAGAGTTAAGGAATCTGACATCTTATGTACTAGATCCCTTGGGTTTCAAAGCTCGTTATGGGAAGCTTCTGCCTCTGTTGACTACTCAGGTTGATGAGGGACTGATGAGTACTTTGGCACAGTTTTATGATCCTTTGTATCACTGCTTCTCTTTTCCGGACTTCCAGTTATTGCCTACCTTGGAGGAGTATGCTCATCTTGTGGGTATTCCGATTTTGGATCAGGTGCCGTTCAGTGGCTTGGAGAGTATTCCGACCGCTCGAGAGATTGCAAACTTGTTACACATAGATGAAGCCTTGATTAAAGCTAATCTGACTGTCAAAGGTGGAATTCAAGGTCTTCCTTCCGAGTTCCTCATTGCTCAAGCTACTGTCTATGGGAAGGCCAGGAGTGAGGATGCCTTTGAGGCTTTATATGTGCTGCTCATCTATGGTTTGGTATTGTTCCCCAACATCGACAAATTTGTGGATGTGAACGCCATTAGGATCTTTTCAGTTCTTAATCCCGTTCCGACTCTGTTGGGTGATGCCTATGTCTCTTTGAATATGAGGAATGCAAAGGGTGGAGGAGTTATTGTGTGTTGTTTGCCTCTGTTGTATAAGTGGTTTATTTCTCACTTACCGCAGACGGTCGCTTTCAAGGAGAACAAGGGATGTCTACGGTGGTCTCAGAGACTTATGTCTCTCACTAATGATGATATTTCTTGGTATGATCGCGTGTATGATACTGTGCAGATTATCGATTATTGTGGTGAATTCCCTAATGTGCCTCTTCTCGGTACATGTGGTGGGATCAGCTACAATCCTATCTTAGCACGTCGTCAGCTTGGGTTCCCCCTAAAGGATAAACCTCATAACATTCTGTTAGAAGGTGTGTTCTTTCATGAGGGTAAAGATCCCCAAGGCCTGAAAGCCAGATTTGTCCGCGCATGGCGCAATATCCATAAGAAGGGTAGGAATGAATTGGGTCCGAAGAATTGCATTGCTTTGGAGCCATATACCTCTTGGGTCAGACAGAGAGTTGCTGTGTACCTTATGCCGAATGATCATCCGAGACCTACACCATTGGATGTGGTTGGGCCTTCAACCCTCCCTAACCAAGGCGTAGAGGAGTTGAGAGAAGAAGACCTTTCACGTGCTTGGATCCGTGAAAGAGAAGAGTTGCTTCAGCAAATCAAGGAGAAGGACGCTCTGATTGAGTTTCTCGAGCATCAGGTGATAGATGATCCGAATGATACTTGGACTTCTCTGCTTCCTCAGTCTTCCAAGTTCTGGAAGAGGAAGTATGATCGACTTGCTAAGGAGAAAGCAGATATGGAAGCGGCCTATGAGAGAGAGATCAAGAAGCTATGTGTATCTCGTCTTCCAGCATCTCGAGCTTCTAGGGATCCATAGGATGTTTATTTCCCTTTTCCCTTTGTAATAATCAACAATGTTGTACTTCTTTGTCTCGAGTATATTTGATGAGATATTTTCCATATGCTATTAAATGTTTAAATATTCAAATTTTGCAAATAAATGCCCTATAAAGTTCCTTGAAAATAAAACAAGGCATATGCACAAGCATCGCATGCATCATTTTGCATAAGCAGGTATTGTTCTGGTCTTCTTGTCTGTGGCCTAACTCTGTGCTCTTCATTTATTTTGAAGACAAGCTGACTCACCGGTACTATACCAGAGCCAATTCTGCAAGGGTGATGGATCAATTGGAACAAGAGAACAGAGAATTGAAGGAAGAGGTCGCTCGTTTGAGTGCTCTGATGGAGCAGTTTCTGTCTGCTCAAAACTAACCTTCTCCACCTCCTGCAACTCCTCCCCAGAGGACGGTTATATCTGAAGTCGTTGCTCCGACTGTGCCAGCTGCTAGTGCTCATTTCATGCCTAATGCCATGCCAGCCGGGTTTCCGTGGGCTATGCCTCCGGGTTTCATGCCAGATATTCCAGCACCAACTTTTGCTTCCATGCCGGCATCTAGCCCGGTCCTTGCTGCTGCTCCTCATGTCGTGCATACCATTCCCAGGGTAGGCGACACCATCTATCATTCTGAGCCGTCTGAGGGCCCAGATGTCAATGAAAAGATGGATGCGATGAATGATCAATTCCTTGAGCTACGAAAGGAATTGAAGACCCTCCGAGGGAAAGATCTGTTTGGCAAGTCTGCTGCTGAACTTTGCCTTGTTCCCGGTGTGAAGATTCCAATCAAGTTCAAAGTGCCTGACTTTGAAAAATACAAGGGGAACACCTGCCCTCTCGCTCACCTGGTCATGTATGCCAGGAAAATGTCTACGCAAACAGATAATGATCAGCTTTTGATTCATTACTTCCAGGATAGTTTGTCCGGTGCGGCTCTTCGTTGGTATATGAGCCTGGATAGTGCAAACATCCGATCCTTCAACGATCTTGGCGAAGCCTTCGTCAAGCAATACAAGTATAATGTTAATATGGCGCCTGACCGTGATCAACTCAGGGCCATGTCTCAGAAGGATAAAGAGACATTTAAGGAGTACGCCCAGAGGTGGCGAGAGTTAGCAGCTCAGATTACTCCTCCGCTGGAAGAGAAGGAGATGACTAAGATCTTTTTGAAGACTCTTAGCTCATTCTATTATGAGCGGATGGTTGCGAGTGCTCCCTCTGATTTCACCGAGATGGTGAACATGGGGATGCGTCTGGAGGAAGGAGTCCGTGAAGAACGTCTGTCGAAGGATGAGAGCTCTTCTAAACGGTATGGGGTGTTTAAGAAGAAAGATGGGGAGGCACATGCTGTGCAGTCCCATGCTAAACCAAGAAGACCCTCTGTCAAGAGGAAGCCGGCGCGTCATCAGCACCAGGTGGGTCATATAGCACCTGTCTTCAGAGATAATGCTCCGTATCAACAGCCTAATCAGCATCAGCATCAGCAACAACCTCAGTATCAACAGCAACACTGTCCACAGCAACAGGCTTACCAGCCTCGTGGCAGCACCAGTAATCAGGCCAATTTGAATTATGATAGGAAGAAGATCAGTTTCGATCCAATTCCTATGTCATACGCTGAATTATATCCTTCCTTGTTGGAAAGGAAACTGGTTACTCCCAGGGATCCTCCAGCTGTGCCTGCTAACCCGCAGTGGTGGTACAAGCCAGATCAACACTGTGTTTATCATTCCGGTGCTCCGGGATACAATATTGAAAACTGCTTTCCATTGAAGACTAAGGTTCAAGACCTTATGCGATGCGGTATTCTGAGCTTCGAGGACTCAGGCCCCAATGTTACAAAGAACCCATTGCCCGAGCATGGGAAATCAGTGAACATGGTCCAGGGGTGCCCTGGGAAGTATAAAGTCAAATATGTGAGTCATATTCGACAGTCATTGGTTGAGTTGCATCGTTTGCTGTGTCAGTACAGCCATATGGAGCATGACCATGACAAATGCCGCATTTGCTCCGTCAATAGACTGGGTTGTCGCCAAGTGCGAAGAGAGCTTCAAGAGCTGTTGGATGAAGGTACTATAGAGATTCTTCAGAACCGTAATGTTGATGAAGATGAACCAGAAGTCAATGTTATTTCTCCTGTGTTCAAATTGCCCGAGCCTGTTGTCATCCGTTATGATGGTAGCAAGCCGAAGGTCTCCCCTTCTCTGATAATCAAGCCTGCAGGCCCTATGCCTTATTCTTCGGATAGAGCTGTTCCCTTCCGATACAATCCAGTTGTTGTGGAAGATGGGAAGGAAGTGTCGTTGCCTTCAACCTCCGTGGTTAATATTGCTGATGTGAGCGGGTTGACCCGTAGTGGTCGTGTGTTTTCTGCACCCCCAAAGCCTCATGTTATTTCTGATTCTGCTGAACGTCCGGTGGGGACTGATGTGAGTGTTCAGAATCCGGCACCTGCTGCCAAACCCTCCTCTGTACAAAAGACTCCTGTTTCTTCTGTTGGCCCGAGTGGCGTTGTGAACGAAGAATGTGATGAGATGCTGAGGCTCATCAAGAAGAGTGAGTACAATGTTGTAGACCGGCTTCTACAAACGCCTTCCAAAATCTCCGTTTTATCTTTGCTGCTGAATTCAGAACCCCATAGGGAGGCTCTGCAGAAAGTTTTGGACCTGGCTTATGTTGATCACGATGTCACAATAGAACAGTTTGATAGTATAGTTGCAAACATTACTGCTTGCAACACTTTGAGTTTCTGTGACGCTGATCTCCCTGAGGAGGGAAGAGACCACAACATGGCTTTACATATTTCTATGAATTGCAAGAATGATGCCATGTCCAACGTGTTGGTGGACACCGGGTCATCTTTAAATGTATTGCCGAAGACCACTCTTTCAAGATTGTCCTATCAGGGGCCTCCCATGAGGCAGAGTGGTGTTGTTGTGAAAGCTTTTGATGGGTCACGTAAGACTGTGATTGGGGAAGTTGATCTCCCAATCAAAATTGGACCAAGTGATTTCCAAGTTACCTTCCAGGTTATGGATATCCACCCATCTTATAGTTGTCTCCTTGGTAGACCATGGATTCACGAGGCTGGCGTCGTGACATCCACCCTACACCAGAAGCTGAAATTCGTCAAGAATAAGAAACTGGTTGTGGTAGGGGGAGAAAAGGCTCTCCTGGTTAGCCACTTGTCTTCCTTCTCATATATTGATGCTGAGGATGAAGTTGGAACGCCTTTCCAAGCTTTATCTATAGCTGAGCCAATTGAGAAGAAGTCTCCTTCATTTGCTTCCTACCGTGATGCGAAGCTGGCCATTGAATGTGGTGCAGTTGCTGGTTTAGGGAAGATGATCGAGCTTGAAGATAATAAATCCCGGGCTGGCATTGGCTATTCGTCTGGGGCATTCAACGAGCAAGGTTTGTTCAAGAGTGGAGGTTTCATCCATGCTGATCAGACTGAGGAAGTTGTTGCTATCTTGGAAGAGGATGCAGAGGATTGAGCAACTTCATCATACCTGGTGGTGTCTGCCATAATTGGGTCGCTGTAGATGTTCCTACAGTCATTCATAGATCAGGGTAATGATTCACTTTGTTCAAAACCCTTCTCCCATGCCAAAAGGAGAAGTGATGACATTGTTGGCAGCATTTATACAATGATATTTCATTCAATTAATGCATTGTTAAACATTTGTTTTTCCATTTGTTTTCATTTTTTGCTTTTGCATGAAATCAGTGATCACAAAAAACCCATAAAAACAAGAACAAAAGCAACCTTTCCATCTGCATAATGGTTTGCTTGTTTAAATTCTAAAGTTTTTATTAACCAAAATCATTATGCAGGTTGATTCTAAAACCCATTGAACATAATGATCCAACGCCATCTCCCAATTTTGAATTCCCTGTATTTGAGGCAGAGGAAGATGATGTTGAAGGGATTCCTGATGAGATTACCCGTCTCCTTGAGCACGAGAAGAAGATCATTCAGCCGCATCTCGAAGATCTGGAAACAGTCAACTTGGGGTCTGAAGATTGTGTTCGCATGGTGAAGATTGGGGCACTTCTTGAAGAGTCTGTCAAGAAGGGGTTGATCAGTTTGCTACGAGAATATTCCGATATCTTTGCTTGGTCGTATGAAGACATGCCGGGTCTAGATACAGATATTGTGCAACATTTCCTGCCTTTGAAGCCTGAGTGCGTGCCTGTGAAGCAGAAGCTCAGAAGAACTCATCCAGATATGGCGGTGAAGATCAAAGAGGAGGTTCAGAAGCAGATTGATGCGGGGTTTCTGGTGACTTCCACATATCCTCAATGGGTGGTCAATATTGTGCCTGTGCCTAAGAAAGATAGAAAAGTCCGTATGTGTGTTGATTACAGAGATTTGAATAAGGCTAGTCCTAAAGATGATTTTCCTCTACCACACATTGATATGTTGGTAGACAATACAGCTAAATTCAAAGTCTTTTCGTTTATGGACGGATTTTCCGGATATAACCAAATCAAGATGGCACCCGAGGATATGGAGAAGACAACATTCATCACACCTTGGGGAACATTCTGTTATCGAGTGATGCCCTTCAGTTTGAAGAACGCCGGAGCCACGTATCAACGAGCTATGACTACCTTGTTTCAGGATATGATGCACAAGGAGATAGAGGTCTATCTTGATGATATGATTGCTAAGTCCCGAACGGAAGTTGAACATGTTGAGCATTTGTTGAAACTTTTTTAGCGTCTGAGGAAGTTCAGACTTCGTCTGAATCCGAACAAATGTACATTTGGAGCCCGTTCTGGCAAGTTGTTGGGTTTTGTTGTCAGTGGAAGAGGTATTGAAGTTGATCCTGCAAAGGTCAAAGCAATACAAGAGATGCCTGCACCCAAAACTGAGAAGCAAGTCCGAGGTTTTCTTGGTCGCTTGAACTATATTTCCAGATTTATATCCCACATGACCGCCACATGTGCGCCGATATTCAAGCTCCTCCGGAAAGATCAATCCCATGATTGGACCGAGGATTGCTAGAAAGCTTTCGACAGTATCAAGGAATATCTGTCTGAACCTCCGATCTTGTCTCCACCTGTAGAAGGAAGACCTCTGATCATGTATTTGACTGTTCTTGAAGACTCGATGGGTTGTGTACTCGGTCACAAGATGAATCAGGGAAGAAAGAATCTGCTATCTACTACCTCAGTAAGAAGTTTACTGATTATGAGTCTCGGTACTCTATGCTTGAGAAGACGTGCTGTGCTTTGGCTTGGGCTGCTAAGCGTTTGCGCCAGTACATGATAAATCATACAACTTGGTTGATATCCAGAATGGATCCAATCAAGTATATCTTCGAGAAGCCTGCTTTAACTGGGAGGATTGCCCGGTGGCAGATGTTGTTGTCTGAGTATGATATTGAGTATCGAGCTCAGAAAGCTATCAAAGGTAGTATCTTGGCTGACCATCTAGCGCACCAGTCGATTGAAGATCATCAGTCTGTTGAGTATGACTTCCCAGATGAGGAGATTCTGTATTTGAAAATGAAAGATTGTGATGAGCCTACACTTGATGAAGGTCCGGAACCTGGTTCCAGATGGACGATGGTGTTTGATGGCGCTGTAAATCAGTACGGAAATGGAATTGGGGCAGTAATCATTACTCCTCATGGCACGCATATTCCGTTTACAACAAGGCTAACTTTCAAATGCACGAATAATATGGCTGAGTATGAGGCATGTATTATGGGATTGGAAGAATGTATTGATTTGAGAATCAAACATCTTGATGTGTATGGTGATTCGACCCTGGTTGTTAATCAGATCAAGGGGGAGTGGGAGACGAATCAGCCAGGTCTCATTCCGTACAGAGATTATGCGAGGAGGATTTCAACTTTCTTTACAGAAGTTGACTTTCATCATATTCCTCGAGAGGATAATCGGATGGCAGATGCTCTTGCTACGCTTGCTTCCATGATTGTGGTCAAGTATTGGAATGAAGTTCCCAACATTGCCGTGATGCGCTTGGATAGACCAGCTCACGTATTTGCAGTTGAAGAAGTGAATGATGACAAGCCTTGGTATTTTGATATCAAGAATTTCCTCCAGAACCAGGTCTACCCGCCTGGGGCATCTGTGAAAGATAGGAAAACTTTGAGAAGGTTGTCAGGCAGTTTCTACCTCAGTGGTGAAGTGCTGTATAAGAGAAATTTTGACATGGTTTTGCTCAGATGCGTGGATAGACACGAAGCAAACCTGTTGATGACCGAGGTCCATGAGGGTTCATTTGGTACTCATTCCAATGGACATGCCATGGCTAGAAAGATGTTGAGAGCAGGCTACTATTGGATGACAATGGAGTCTGACTGCTGCAAATATGTGAAGAAATGCCACAAGTGTCAGATTTATGCAGATAAGATTCATATTCCTCCGACACTTCTGAATGTGATTCCATCACCATGGCCTTTCTCTATGTGGGGAATTGACATGATCGGCATGATTAAGCCGAAAGCGTCCAACGGACACAGGTTTATTCTCGTAGCAATTGACTACTTCACCAAATGGGTTGAAGCCGCTTCGTATGCGAATGTGACCAGACAGGTGGTTGTGAAGTTTATCAAGAACCAGCTGATTTGTCGTTATGGTGTGCCAGATAAGATCATTACTGATAATGGATCTAATCTGAATAATAAGATGATGGATGAATTGTGCGCTGAGTTCAAGATTGCACACCATAATTCCTCTCCTTACAGACCTAAGATGAATGGGGCTGTTGAAGCTGCTAATAAGAACATCAAGAAGATTATCCAGAAGATGACAATTACGTACAAAGATTGGCATGAGATGCTGCCATTTGCTTTACATGGTTATCGTACATCTGTCCGCACTTCAACAGGGGCAACCCCTTTCTCTCTTGTTTACGGCATGGAGGTTGTTCTCCCAGTAGAGGTGGAGATCCCATCAATGAGAGTCTTGATGGAAGCCAAGTTGACTGATGCTGAATGGATCCAGAGTCGTTATGACCAACTGAATTTGATTGAAGAGAAGCGATTGACTGCCATGTGTCATGGTCAGTTATATCAGCAGAGAATGAAGAAAACATTCGATAAGAAGGTCAAGCCTCGTGTTTCTGAGAAGGTGACCTCGTGCTCAAGAAAGTCTTGTCTTTCGCGCCCGATTCCAGGGGCAAGTGGACTCCAAACTACGAAGGTCCATATGTTGTCAAGAGAGCCTTTTCAGGCGGTGCTTTGATGCTTACAACAATGGATGGGGAGGATTTCACTCGTCTTGTGAATTCAGATGCAGTCAAGAAATACTTCGCCTAAAAAGAAAAACAGAATAGCTCGCTAAGTTGAAAACCCGAAAGGGCGGCTTAGGCAAAAATGAGCGTCTCGGTGGAGAACCCGCAAGGGCGATCCAGGCAAAAGTTAGAGACATGAAAAAACAAATATTTGCATCCCGCTAGATTGAGTACCTCACCCTGGGGCAATCTAGGCAAAAATTAGGGATTTGGCAAGTAACTGCATCCTGACAAGACTTTCTGTTCTACAATTGTCTTTTCGTCAGAGATTCTCGATTCGTCGTCAACTGAAGCTTCGAATACATCGAGATTCAAATTGGTAGAGAAAGGATCATTATGTTCAATGTAACCCTCTTCCAATATATATCACTGATTTCAAATTTGTACAGGTCTATGGAGTCTTGCCATTTGCAGGCTACCATTCCATCAAATAAATTTGAGCTTTTTATCCAATTATTTGCACTCTTATTTGTTTCAATTCAACAAATGTTTTGCATGTTTTAATTGATAAAATATCATTTTTTTAAACAAATAAATTTTTTCAAATTGTTGTTTTAAACAAAGTGAACGTTCACAATGATGAAAGGATACTTAAGAATTTCTCAGTGCTCTCCCAAGGGTGGCATGATTCCCAACAGGTAAAACATTGTTCATATTCCTGGCATGGTTGTATCCTCTTTCTCCAGTTTTATTGTTGGGGTTGTTCCCCAAGCAGAGCTTTTGTTGAGGTTGTTCCTTGAGCAGAGTGTTTGATAGAGACTTCATGGTCTTTTCCAACAGTGGTCCCTTGCCAGCATGGTTGCTTTCCTTTGGAAGATTCGGTAGTAGGTGGTTTGAGACCCCGGTACCCCATCACTCTCCCTAGTGTAGTCGCCAGCGGAGTTGTTGCTTCTCTCCTCAGCACTGTCGCCAGAGATTGTTGATATGGTATACTGCATTTATGCCATATCTCCCCATCGGAGTGTTTGATGAGGTTTTACCTCCTACCCCTTCAGCAGAGCAGTGTTTATTGTCCTCCTCGGCAGTTGTGGGTTTATTCTTGGAAGGTTCAGCATTTGGTGGTTGATCCCAGCTCTCCTCCCTATCCCCAGTGGGTTCCTCGGTGGATTCCCCAGAGTCGGGCCGCCAGTGGATTTGTGGTACGGTGGATTATATCTGAGGAAGTTTCCTGCAGAGGTTTTTGTGCTTCCTCTGTAGAATCCTCAATGGAGTTAGTATCCCCAACAGAGCCAGAGTCCCCGCCAGAGTTAGTATCCTCGACAAAGTTGTTGTTATGGCAGTTTCTGCCTATTGAAATCTCTTTTGATCCCCAGTAGGGTCGGTTGGTGGTCTAGCATCCAGAGATTGGGTTGATTTCCCGATTGTTTTTGATCCTCAGTAGAGTGGCTTGTTGCAGAATCTACTTGTGTGATATGTTTTTCCTTCAATGGGTGTATCCCCGATGGAGTGGCTACTTGTGTTCTCCCCAGGTAGAGTTGCTTGTGCAGTAGATTCTACATGGATGATTTGTTCTCCCTCGAAGGGTTGTTCCCCAGCGGCGTTATGTGGCGTTGCTTTCATAGCAGTTCTCGCTTGTGCAATGAACTTTTGTTTCTCAGTTGATACTGAGGATCCCCCTGCGGAAATCTCGGGATTTCTCCTTTTCCTCAGCAGATTGGTCTTTGTGGCAGTTTCTTGCTTGTTGCGACTTTCTGTGCCCTGGTTGGGTTGGTTGTTGATCCATCACTAAGAGATTTTGTAATATCTTTGGGGTTTGTTTTGCCTCCCCGCAGATCTTTGCTTTTTAGCATATGGATCTCCAGCAGATTGGCTTTCCAGTTGGATTTTTCCCCTGGAAGTATAGTACCGGACGTTTGGATTCCTGAACTTGTTTGTGTTAGATATGTCTGTTTTGTCAGCATTCATCAAATATAAATTACGCATATTCATGCATAATCATAAAACATTCAGATATTCATGTTGCATTTTTTGCCATATATCTCTTGTTTGTTGTTCCCTGCTTTGGGTGATATAGATCTCTCCAATAGATCTTCCCAAGCAGATGTCGGGTGTTTAAATCTCTCAATATAGAGTCCGCCTCATAAGCAGAAAGTGTCTGTCGTTCCTTCTGCAGTTCCCCACTGGGATATATCCTCGTGGATGACGGTTGTTTCCGTTTCCTCCCAACACATATATTGGGATGGATGTTCCTATTGAATTATATCCTCATAGGACGAGTCTTAATGCAGTATGTCTTTTCGGTTCGACCCCGAATTGGCTATTTTGTCAACTGTTTCTCGTACTTCCCTGTGGAATAAATGAATGAATTGCCCAGTAACCGGCAATAATTCTTTTTATCCCCAACGGAGTTTGGGCCTCTACCCTCATACCGGTAGTTGTAAGTCCTATGTTCTCTCTTCTTGGCGAAATTTGTGGTTATATACCTTTTATTCCTCAGCAAGAGACGTTGGTTTTCTACCCAGTATTCGATAGTTGTAAATCCTATTCCCCTGCTCTCCAGCAGTTTATGGTTTGTTACAAACCCTATTTTGTTTCCCGTGCGGTTTTGTGATTCTTTCATTCCCCACGTGGAGTTGTTGGTTTTCTACCCAGTATTCGGTGGATGTAAATCCTAATTCTTTTATCCTCATCAGAGTTGATGGCTACTACCCCGATTTCGGTAGTTGTAAGTCCTATTTCTTTTCCCCTAGCAGAGGTAACCTTTTATGGTTCGTTCTGATTGATGATTGGATTATGTCGTTGTGGTTTTGTTCCCCAACGGAGTCTGTGCTTTCTTGTGGATAATTGCTGGATGCTAGCAATTTTGTCCTTAGCCAGAGTTTTGGTATTCTACCCCGATTTCGGTAGTTGTAAACCCTAATTTCTCCCCTTTGCAGAGTTAACCTTGTTGATTCATCCTAACCGATGATGGTTACTCTTTGTGGTTATCTTCATTCAAGGTTCGATGTTGATATTCCTTCTTTGCTTCTGGACAATTGCCGGTTGCTAGCAAATGTATCCCCAGCAATCTTCTGGATCATTGCCGTTTGCCTGCAATTTTACCCCCTTTGAAGTCTCAGCAAGTCCTTGTGGATAATTGCCGTTTATGCAATTTATCCCCGGTGAGTCTTCTTTCATTTACCTTTTTTGTGGGTAATGTTGTTGCTCCCTTTGATCGGTCATCCTTTTATACCTAGTTTTGGTATCCCGATGCCTTTCTTTTCGGTCGATTTATCCTTTATTAACCCAGTAACCGGTTGTGGATAATCTTCCATGCGAGTATGTTATCCACGTTCTGACGGTAATGGATAATATATCTCATGCACTCTTCAGTCGAAGCCTGTTGTGTTTCCTCAGTCGAGTAAGATTCGTGTTTTTCTTTTTGTGGAATCGAATATTCTTTGTTTCGGATAATTGCCGGATGCTTGCAATTTATCCCTTGTGAGTTATCTTTCGTATACCCTGTTGTTGGTAACGATTTGTCTCTCTTTTTGGTTAGTCACCTATTATATACCCAGTAACCGGTATCTCTGGTGTCTTTTCCTTTTCAAGTATATTATTCACGTTCTGACGGTAATGAATAATATATCTCTTTCACTCTTTGGTTGGAATCCTTTGTTGATTTTCCCCAGCGGAGTAAGATTCGTATTCTTTGTAGAATCGAATATCCATCCTTTGATAAGTTTGCGTTTTTCTCTCTTCAGGATGATGAGCGTCTTGGCAGTATACCAATTCACGTTTTCGGTAAGTCACCTATTATATACCCAGTAACCGGTATCCCTGGTGTTTCCTTCCATGCGAGTATATTGTCTACGTTCTGACGGTAATAGATAATATATCTCATGCGAGTATACTATCCATGTTCTGACGGTAATGGATATTATATCTCATGCGCTCTTTGGGTTTGTGTCCCCAGTTGAGTAAGATTCGTTTTCCCGTTGTGGATTCGAATGTCCATCCTGTAAGTCGATTTGCTTTTTCAAGCCCTCCTTTCGGATGATGAGTGTTTTGGCATATATACCAATTCACGCTTTGGTCGGTCACCTATTATATACCCAGTAACCGGTATCCCTGGTGTTCCTTCCTTTCTGCTCCCTATTATGACTTTGGTCCCCTGTGGAGTCAGATTTTCCTGAGTTGATGTACCTTTTTCAGATCTTTCTCAGATGTTTGCTTGATTGATATCTCTCACCCTTATACCGGTCTTAGATATTCATTCTTCTTGAGTTTGTTACCCTTATACCGGTAACACCTCATTTTTTGTTGCTTCCCTAGGAGAGTCTCTTTGTTAGACCTTCTCCAGTGGGTCCTTGTGGTGATTTTGCCCTCTTGCTGTATTGGTGTTTTTCCAATATATGCATTTTTTGCCCCGGCAGGGAGATTCTTCGTGAATCTTTCCCTAGTCCGAGTCCGGATTTTCATCCGAAGTATCCTTTGTGGATAGTTTGAGTCAGCTTGTGGCTTTCCAATGGATGTGTTGTCCTTTGGAAATCTTCTTTTCCCCAGTGTGAGTCCTCCATTCCCCAGCGAGGTCTCCAGTCTAGTCAGTTTCCCCCAATTCAGATTCGTGTCCTGCTCACGCATTCTTTTTCTTTTTCTTATCCCCTTGAGAGTCCTGTTAGAGTCTCTGTTCCTGGTGAGTGTATTACTCCGATGGATCGTCCTTTCTTTGTGGACCCATATCCCCACAGATATTTGTTGGTCTTTGCATGCATACATCTGCATCATGAGGTCTCTTAGGGACCAAAATTTGTCTCAGGCGGTGCTTTGATTCTTACAACTATGGATGGTGAAGAGTTCACGTGTCTTATGAATGCTGATGCAGTCAAAAAATACTTCGCATAAAAATAAAAGAACAACTCGCTAAGCTAAGAACCCGAAAGGGAAGCTTAGGCAAAAATGAGCATCTCGGTGGATTGAAAACCTGAAAGGGCGGTCCAGGCAAAAGTTAGGGACATAAAAATAGAAATTTTATCCCGATAGATTGAGTACCCCACCTTGGGGAAATCTACGCAAAAATTAGGGATTATGGCAAGTAACTGCACCCGACCGACTTTAAGTAGGTCATTTGGTTCTGATTCGTCATTCTCAACCAAAGACAAGAGCACATCTGACTTCAAAGTTGATAGGAAGAGTAGTGATCATTGTAACAACCAAATTTTTAGTATTTATTTATTATACTATTATTACTTATGTGGGGTGTTAATTAATTATTTAGTTGATAGGAGATATCATGAATAATTGAATTAATTAACTTGGTGGATATATGGTGTTAGTTTAATTTATTTGAATTAAATAGAGATATTTAAATATTAGGTCTTATTGGGCCTATTAATTAAATTAGAAATATAATGACTTAAGCCCAAATAGAATACTAATATAAATAGTAAGAGGTGAGGATAGTGAGAATTAGGATTCATTTGATCATTGAAGGCAATAGAGAAAGAGGAGAGGAAAAGTAAAGAGAAGAGCTAGGGTTTCCAGAAAATTGAAGAGGTAAGGGGGGAATCCTTATTGTTATGGGTTAGTATGATCGGGTCAATGGGTAGATGTATGTTTAGGTTAAAATCCCTAATTTTGCATGGTTTTGGAATTGTTAGGTCTTGATGAATACTCTCGATTTGTGGTGATTTGATCGTGTTAAAACTGTACATTAATGTTATATACTTAGAGTATTGTATGAGTTATAATTTTCTGAACGTGTAGCTTTTTACGGAATCGAAATCGGAGGTCCGGAAGTCCTCCAACGATGAAAACCGCAGAAAATTCTGCATGTTGTCCGTCACACTCGCGGCCTTTTTTTATGTTTTATTGTCGACATCGTTTTGGTCATAACTTTTGATCCGTAAGTCCAAATTGAGTTCCGTTTGAAGCGTTGGATAGTTGAAACAGAGGGCTATAACTTTGTTTCAGGAATAAAATAATTTTGGAGATTATTTCATGGACATTCTGGGGGTTGAAGAAGATGAAAATTATGTTGGAAAATTTAATAAACAATAACTTTTTAGTAATGCCTTCGTGCACGGTTTTATTCATAACTTTCAACTCGTGAATCATTTTGGGTTGGGGTTTAAAGAATTAGAAAGATGATCTTAATTGCATATTATGTGAATGGTGTATTTGTTATGAATGTTAAGATGGTAGAGATGATCTTAATTGCATATTATGTGAATGGTGTATTTGTTATGAATGTGTATATGTACCATTGGTGGATAATTCATAGAGTTGAATTATGATGATATGTGGAATTTTAAGATGGTAGAGATGATCTTAATTGCATATGTATTGGTATTTGTACATTCATTCATGGCATGGTCGACTTCATAGTGGAAGCGGTGAAACTGTGGGTTCACATGGTATTCGACGTTGATCCTTAATTAGAAATAGGCGTAGCAGACGTTGATCCTTAATTGGAAATAGACGTGGTATTAGACGTTGATCCTTAATTGGAAATAGGCGTAGCAGACGTTGATCCTTAATTGGAAATAGACGTGGTATTAGACGTTGATCCTTAATTGGAAATAGGCGTAGCAGACGTTGATCCTTAATTGGAAATAGACGTGGTATTAGACATTGATCCTTAATTGGAAATAGGCGTAGCAGACGTTGATCCTTAATTGGAAATAGATGTAGTGGCTTGGATTCTAGATATTGAATCGGAAAGCGGTGAAACGTTGGGTTCACATTTTGGTACCACATGCATAGAGTCACATGTCTTGCATTGAGTCACATTAGAGTTATGTGATAATTGAATGTTTGCATTGATGTGATTGTGATGTGTGTATGAGATATGGTAATTGAATTTGATGATGTTTGGATACATAACTTGACTGAATATGTGACTATGTGATAATTGTAGTTATGTGTATATTTGAGAATATAATATTGGATTTGAATATTATACTCCTTGAGTTTTGATGGACGTTTGAAACATGTGAAATAGATGTTGATGAATATTAATTAGATGGCGATATGAAGTGTGACGAATTCCTTTAATTGTTGATTTAATCATTGTGCTTGATTATACTTCTTCATAATGATTTGAATTCTCACCCTTTCTGTTTGAATGTTACCTTTACATGGGTATCACGCAGATACTCATGAGTAGTAGCGCTGAAGTAAGTGGACGGTAGCTCACTCGAGATTAGCTGGAGAGTTGTGGTACTTCGTTTAGAGACTAAGTAGTGAGTCAATGCTCTGGTCATGTAACACTGGGTAGATTAGTAGTATTGAACTCATATCTGATTTGGATATGTTTTATGTTATTAATTGTGAACATGTTTAATTGAAGAGATTATTGAGAGATGATCATGGTATGGGACATGGATCATTTGATGAATGCATGGATATTCGTTATTTTCCGCTGCGAATGCATATTCTTGAATATTCATGATAATGGAAATGTGTTATTTTTAAATGACCAGGTGTATTGTATATTGATGATGAATGAGGTTTGGTTTTTTAAAGCTTTTAGTTTTTGAAAACATCGATGTGACGCCCTTTTGTTATATGCGTGCTTATTTATTCTGATTATATGTTAAGTATTTTGGGGTAGAAAAAGGGGTGTTACAATCATTGTATTCAATGTAGCCCTTTTTCATGTAAATTACCCTTCTCAAACTTTGTAAAGATCCATGAAGTCCTATCATTTACTGTAAGACCCTAATTTTGTCCCTAAGATCCCTCATGGCATCATATCATATCATTCATTGCCTCAAGGATCATTGTGCACCTTGCCTCATTCCCTGTGGGTAGGTTATATTTTTGAGAGTGATCCTTGATCACCAAGCATGTTTTGCATATGTATAACATTGCTTTTCTCTTTATCATTAACCAAAAGTACAAAAATATGTCATCTAACCTTTGCCTTGCAGATGAAGCAATCACAGGTCAAGACAGTCTAAGGCAGCCATTGAGCAATAGATGGTGGCCATTCTTGAGAATTTGGGCACCATAATCATTCATAAGAGTTCATATGAGCTATGATATCATTTTGAATCAAAATTCCAAGTGGTAGAAGCTTGAATTTCATCAGAGCATGGCCAGGTCAACTGGAGGCCTAGAAAAGTCAACTGCCAAGTCAACTGTGGGATTTGGAGGTGGGAAGAGCCTAGAAATACTTCATTCATGTTCAAACAAGTCTCATTTGACATTTCAAACATCAACATTGAAGAAAATAAAGTCAGGTCAAAACTTTCCAAAAATAGAAAGTGACCTATAATTCAAAATTGCCAAAAATGGAAAGGTTTTAACCTAGCTTCAACTTCAAATTACATCATCAAGAAAGCCTCAAATGAAATTTTGTTGAACATGAAAGTTGTAGATCTTTCTCTCCCATTTCCAAAAAGTCCAAGATCATCCATTTCTCATGTGTGGTTAAGAAGATATGATCAAAACATGGCCAAGTGTACTTGGAAATTCAAGTGTGCATAACTTCTCAACCAAAGCTCCAATTCAAGTGGTTCTTTTTGCTAAATTCTTCTCTTGACTTCTACTATCCAAATCATGCATTGCATTTCATGAATTATGATCACATGAACATTTGATATTTCACTTGATTTTTGGAGGGAATTTTCAAAGTTTAAAATTGGCTAATTGTTTGAGCATTCTATCATTGCCAATAGCTCCAAAACATAATTTTAAGTGAAAATCAAGTGAATCACGTGCACTGTTCATCCATGATGTTCATGCATAGGGTGAAATGGCCATTTTGCATTTGCACCTTGTTTTCACTAATCCAATTGCCATGAGCTTAAGTATGATTAAGAACTTGATTAGGAGGGAGTATATAAGACAAACCCCTAACAGATTTTCTGCTAACAACATCACAATTTTCAGATCTAGAATTTCTTCACAAATTTTCTCTCACTTTGTTCTCTCAATTTCTTCAAACACCATTGCATTTTCTTGATCAATTCGTCATTTGGAAGCATCACTGATCAATATTGAAGGAAGATCCAAGAGGATTCTTGCACTTTGGAGCAGCTCGAAGCTTGAAGCTCATCAATGGTGAAAGCAAAATTCTGTTGAATCAAGGACGATTGGACCTCAAGACCTCTTCCAATCGACTCTACAAGCTTGCTAGAGGATTATTGAAGCATCACCAGGCCTGTAGCTTGAGGATTCCAGTTCTGCTCATCAAGAGGTAACAAAATCAATGTTCTTAATTCTCAATTAGGTTATAATGTTATGATAGATCTTCTTATGCTGAGTAATTTAGGCTTTGAATCGTGTGAATCCATGCAAAATTGAGTGAGAACTGATTGATTGAAGTTTGATGCATGATTCTTAATCTCTTCGATTCGTGCTTGTTGTTATGCTTTATGTTGAAATGATTATGGATTGTGAATGTATGTTGAATGATCTTCACAATGATATGCTCACTTGCTGTTTCTGGACATGTTGAAATTTTCTGGAAAAATTGTGGATGAAGATCTTGAAGATCTTCATCGTGTTCATCGCTACCTGCGTTTTTCCTGCGAATTTTCTTAGGACCTTCATACCTTTTCCTGCGGAATTTGATGCGTGTTCTTCATTGTTTCCTGCGGATTATGGCTTTGCATGTATTTAGGGTTTGGACACAAAACGGTGTCGTTTCATTTGGCGCGCCAGCCACATTTAAATTGAGCCTCCATTCGATTCCTGGCTCCAGCATAAATCCAAAATGCTTCACATTATTTGTTTTCCCTCCATATTCATGTACATGCTTCTCATACTTTTTTTTAATTTTTATCCATCTTCTAAAATTCATATTAAATTGAAAATTTCTCCAAAAATTGTATGGATTTTTGCATGATGTCACATCTTCTGTATATTATTTTTTGGTTATTTTTTCATAAATTGTGCATGGCTGGAAATTAATTGGTCCTAGGGTTTGTGAACATGTATGCCTTTTATACCTTGCCTTGCTTCTCCATTTGTGAAATGCTGAGATTTAATCCAATGCCTATGAAATTTGACATGTTGAAACTAGACTCTTGGCTGGACATTTTGGTGTTGAGTTTGCATTTTTACCATTTGTGGTTTCTGTTTTATGATCCTGTGAAGGTAGGTGTGACAATGTGTGTCACACCTTTGCTTGTCTAACTTGATTAATTGATTTGCCATGCCAAATGAATTCCAATTGATGTGATTTTTTGTATGATACTTCTTGTGAATGTTGTGAATGTTCATGATTTTTCTTGGAATTTTTGGATTGATTTATGATTTGATTGAGATTTTTCTTTCTGGATAGTCATTTGTGAGCTTTTGAATAGTTTTGGTTTTCATTTGATCATGGAATGCTTGTGGTTTATCCAATGGATGTGAAATTTTGCACATTGTTTCTAGACATACTAAAGGTTGTTTTGGCTTTGATTTGAGGTTTTTACCATGTTTCATTTCTGTTTTAGGCTTGTGCTAAATTGGTGTAACATTTGGTGTCCCATTTAAGCTTGTTTTGATTTCCTTGCCTTATACAATTTGATTACCATGCTTAATCATGTCCAATTGCCCTAATTTTTTGTGTGAGGATCATGTTGTATGTTCTGTTTACCCATGAATTTTCTCAAGATTATTTGAATCATTTTTGAATTAATGTGCATTTGTTCATTCTGATGTCACAAGGTGCTTACAACTTGCATACCTTGCCATGATTGGTTTGTGAAATACTTTTGGTATATGATATTGATGTGAGACCTTTTGGATTGTGTTATTAATTGATTGAGGTTCATTCATGTTAATTTTCAGCTTCTGTTTTAAATTTTTTCCTCATCTTTGACCCTAGGCTTTGACCTAGTGGTTTGCCTCTCATGTTTGAGCTTTGATTTCAGGTTGAACATCCAAGTTATATGGTTCATGATGCTCCATCCTTTGAGCATTTGATGTTTACCTTTGTCTACTAATATTGTGTTTTTGTAGGGTTGCTAACTCATTTGAGCTTGACTTGGGGCTTATGCCTTTGCTTATTGGGTTTGACTATTGATATTGATGTTGTTTGATTGTCTGGTTTGTGTACTGATTTGTTTGATGTTTCCACAGGTATATAAGTTGCTTTAAGTTCATTTTGAACTTGCTTTTGCTTGGTTGTTTAACCACTTAGGTATAATTTCTCTTCTTCATGTAGTCTGGAAGACCTACTGTTACTTGGTAGGCACCTGTCTGAAGTCCTCCTTAAGAGGCAATGCTTGTGTTTGTTTATCTTTGTGCCAAGCAAGAAAAGTCCTCTTATGAGGCAATTGGTAGATAAAAGAGATGTGTAATCCATCTCCTGCTATTCAGTGTGTCATCCCTTTTCTCACATTACATGTTGATGCATTGTGGATATTAACCCAGTATCTATAGAGTCATTCACTTGTGGAGAGAGTTCCAACTTTCTGAACTCCCACACCTTCTATTATTGAAAGCTCTCCCAAGCCTAGGATAAGAGCTATGAGGTACACCCCTCATCTCCATTTCATCTGCTTCACCCTAACTCTCAATGTTAGGGTTAAGAGCACAACATACCCCATTCCAGTTGGCTTTAAAGCCTAACCTTGCTTGAGCCTAATTGCTTGTATATAGTGTGTGCTAATTGACTTGTTTGTCTGCTTACTTCATTCATCTGTGCATATCTCCTTGAGTGTGCCTTAGTGCATTTATCATCATCATTTGTATATCATTTCAATAACTTTGCTTTATAGCATTTTTGCTTTATCCATGGAGGAGACAAGCATAAGTTCATTACTTGGCAGTTGTTCCTATGATATGGTGGGAGATTAGTATAAGTCCATTGATTGGCATCTGGTATCCTTGTTGTTTTTTCTTAGGAGATTGGTGTAAATCCATTGATTGGTATCCGGTATCCACCTTTGTTTGTGAGATTAGTGTAAGTCCATTAATTGGCATCTGGTATCATTTGTTTTTTTTGTGAGATTAGTGTAAGTCCATTGATTGGCTTCCGGTATCCATGTTTGTTTTAGGAGATTGGTATAAGTCCATTTATTGGCATCTGATATCGATGTTTGTTTTAGGAGATTGGTGTAAATCCATTGATTGGTATCCGGTATCCACCTTTGTTTGTGAGATTAGTGTAAGTCCATTGATTGACATCCGGTATCCATTTGCTTTGCTTACCTGTTATTTGCATTGTTGCCTATTCCAAAGGAGTCACTTGAATCATTTACATATGATCTCAAGAGGTGAACATCTAAGAAGTTTTACATTCCCTCACCATCCCACCTTTTGTTTCCTTAAAACCTCCATCTTTGCCTGTTAAACCAAACTTGAAAATTATTGTGCAAACATTTTCATCCCTTTTCAAATTAGAAACCTAGGCCTTAAGCCTTTGACTTTTTAAACTTCATTTTTCTAACACTTCTTTTGAATTGAATTCTAATCATACTTTGACCATCTTTTGTGAATAAATCCTAATTGGTTAATCCAACTCATTCAATTGTTTTGTGGTTTTGTCCATTCTTGATAAGTTTTCATACATTAGCCATAGGTTTGATTTATCCTAGTTGGTTGATGTTAATCTCACCTTCTGTCCTTAGTGATTGAATTGTAAGACTTCCTTGCTTATTATAGGGTTAACCCCTCACTAGCAAGTTGAAGCTTTTCTCACATGGTGGACTTATTGTTTGTATAAGGTTGAGTTTTCTCCCGTGGATAACGAAATACCTTAGGGCTTTTGTTTTAAAATGAACCCACTCATATTTTGGAAATCTTTTAGCCGAACTACGGCGTTTTGATCCTTACCTTTCATGGAAAGGTACGTAGGCAACGGGTTCATCCGTTCAAACACAAAAATAATAACTTGTATATTCTTTTCTCATCCCTTCAATCCATGTTTGCACAATAAATATTTCATAAACAAATAACATTTCATTCAACAAGTGTGAAAAGGGCTCCCTAGGAGTACCTAGGACGTTTTGGGTGCCTAACACCTTCCCATTGCGTAATTTACCCCTTACCCCGATCTCTAATCTTTTCATTAGTTTTCTATGTGTAAAACTTCTTAGGCTTTTGTTCGCTTTTTAGCCATTCCTTTGGATAAATAAAAGTGCGGTGGCGACTCGATTCCTTGTATGCTTTGCTTATGGTTTAATCAATAAATCATAAAGTGACGAATACACCGCTACATTTACGGACTACCATTCTATTAAATAAAGTTGAGCTTTTTATCCAATTATTTCTATTCTTATTTACTTTTGTTAAAATTGAATTTTTATGATGATAATTTTGAAATAAATTAATGAATAAATATTTTTCTTAAAATGATAAAAAGCATTCACTTTAAGAATAATCGATTTTAGGAAGGAATGTGAACAACAATCTAAGAACAAGTAAGTCTTGAAGTGTGAAGCGTTGTTGGTCTTCCCCGAGCAGTTGGTTTGGTAACTTTTTCCTCCCCAACAGTTCGTCATTTATCCCCAGCTTGGTTGATGAGTTTCTCCCCGAATATTTCATCATCCCCAGTAGAGTTGGTGGGTCTCATCTCCAGTTGAGCTAATAATTTGTCCCCTTTGCAAATTCATATTCCCCAGCTGAGGTGCTCATGTTTTGTATCCCCCAGTTTTTGATTCGAATGATTAGACCCTAGAGATCCGGAACCTTTATTTGGTTTCCATTTGCATTTTGATTATGTTGCATAACTTCTGCAGTTTCTCCTTTGTGTGAGTCAGACCCAGTTATCTTTGCCTTAAAATTGGTTTATTTCGCAATTTTCGAGAAGAATTTGATGATTATTGAGGATGTGACGGTCCTTGATTGAAAGCATGTTCCCTATGACTTTCCCAGCCATAGTAGATTCATTCGGAGCTAGATGATTTATTTTCATCCCTAGAACTTTCTCCAATTGGTGTTTCCATCTTGCTAAGATTAGTCGATTATTGTAGTGATGATTCAAATCTTTGTTATTTGTATCCTTTGTGTTGTTTGTCAGCATAATCATAATCATATACACACATACTCACGTATAAACACGACATCAGATATTTCCTTGTGCATATTATCGTATCAATTTTTCTTTTGATCCCCTGCTTTGGTGATACTATTTCCCCATGCAGATTAGATGTGTCTGTCCTCCTTCAATTGTAGAGTGTCAGCCCCTTAAGCGGAAAGAGTTTAACCTTTCTCATTCCCCACTGAGTTATTTCCTCGTGGACGGTTGTCATTTCAGTTTCCTCCCCAGTTAATTATCTGGATGGAATCACTCCCTTTGAGTTATATCCTCATTAGGTTGAGTCCTTGTTTGACCGTTTCTTTCTAGTTTTTACCTAGATAGATCTTTTGGTCTCCGAGAGTTTATTACCCAATAACTGGTAATATTCTTCTTGATGTTAAGTACATTACTTTTGCCCAATACCCGGTAAAATGTAATCTACTTCCTTTGTGTTTCCTAACGGATTCGTTTTCATGTTTCCCCGGTAAGTTTATCCTTGATATGTTCATCCTAATCGGTAATTGATATTCTTCCTTTTTGGTTTTCTACCCTGTAAAAAGGTAGTTGTAATCCCTATTCTATTCCCCGAAGAGTCTGTCCTTGATATGTTCACTTTAACCGGTGACATTTTTTCTATTCTTTGTGGTATTCTACCCAATAACTGGTAGATATAATTCGTATTATTTCCCAAATAGTTTATCCTTGATATGTTTACCCTAACCGGTAACAAATTTCCCCCTCGTTCCCCAGGTAGTCTATCTTTTATATGTTCATCCTAACCGATGACCGATATTCTTCCTTTGAGTTTATCCTTGATATGTTCACTTTAACAAGTGATGGATACTCTCTTTTCGATCTTTTGCCCAGTAACTGGTAGTTGTAAATCCCATTTCCTCTGCTGAGTTTATCCTTGATATGTTTATCCTAACCGATGACGGATATTCTCTATCTATGGTCCTCTGCCCAGTAATCGGTATATGTAATTCCTATTTCTCTCGGGTGGTCTATCCTTGATATTTTCATCCTAACTGATGACGAATATTCTTCCTTTGAGTTTATCCTTAATATGTTCACTTTAACCAGTGATAAATATTCTCTCTTTGGTCTTCTACCCAATAGCCAGTAGTTGTAAATCCTATTTCTCTCCCCAGTAGGTTATTCTTACCCAGTAACCGGTAATGGATGCACCTCTTTTTCCTCAGTGAGTCATCCTTGATATGTTTACCCTAACCGGTAACGGATGTCCCTTTGTCAGAGTATAATCTTCTTGCCCAGTAACCGATAATAGATAATATATCTCTTTTACTCCTGTGTTGAAGTTCATTCTTCCCCAGTTGAGTTTGAGTGTGTATTTCCTTAGTGAAATCGCCATCCCCTGTTTGGTTTGAGTATTTCAGTTTTGTTCTGATCTATTCTCACCCCTGCAAATTTTTTCCTTGTTCCCCAACCGAGTCTTTCCATTAATTTATTTTCATGGAAATTCCCCTCGCATCCCCCAACAGTTTTAAGTCGTAGCCTAGAATACGCACAACTTTTATCCCCAGAGTCTCTGTCTCCCTAGTGAGTTTTCCTTATGGAATGCATTATGCTCCTGTGGACTTTCACTCTCTCCGGGTTCTTTTCCTTTGTGGCAATATATTCCCCACAAAGATTACTTTTAACATTCATATCACATGCATCATGAGGTCTCTTAGGGACCAAAATTTGTTTCTAGATGTTGTTATTTAAGTCCATTTTACTGAGTTGATACGAAGATTTTAACCTTCACATCCTCATCTAAAATATCCTTAAATAGGGGCAGCTGTAAGACCCCGATTTTAACCCTAAGATCCCTCATGTTATCTCATCATATGCATTGGCTTTGGGATCACACCTTGGCATCCTCCTTACCCCCCATTCATTGGGTTTGAATTAGGAGAGATCACCAAGCACATTTGATTGTATCATAGTTTTTTTCTTTGTTTACTAACCAAAATACCAAAAATATGTCTATGTATAGTCTTGTTTCTTTTGTAGTTAGTGTGTGCTTCCACCCATGCCTCATCAAGTGCACATCTAGGGTTTGAGACCCTCAATGCAAGGAGATTAATCAGGAAATGGTTTACAATGGTTCTAGACATCATATATGTATCCCCATGTTCTTCATTTATTATTTAGATCAAGAAATCATCAAGATTTTGAAGCTTGTTGGCCTTGGAAGCCCTAATTCTTCTAGGTATCTTGTGTCAAGAGTTTGAAGCTTGTTGGCCTTGGATCATTTGGTCCAATATATCAAGGGATGCTTAATTTTACATCATCTTATACATATATGATCCTTCATGAGTCCCAAATCTCAAGATAACTTCAAGTTTGCAAGTTGGTTCAAAGGGGTAAACCAGAGAAAGTCAACTGGTCAAAACTGGGGTTCCCTAGACCCTATCTCCTACACTTTTTGTCATATGAGAATTATTCCAAGAGAAAAGTTACTCCTTGTTACATTCTAAACAACTTCCATGTTGACATCAAGAGCTGGTTATTCTTTGAAAGTCATTTTTATGGTGAAACATTATAGGTCATTTTGTCTGAACCCTAGTTAGGAGGTCAACTTCCAAGGACCATAACTTGCTCAATTTTTATGCGATGAAAGCCATCCAAGTTTCATGATCAATTTCAAGATGTCTTCTCCAAATTTTATTCTTTGAGAAACTTCAAATTCAACTTTAAAGGGCATGTGCCAAGAGAAACAATTATAGGTCATTTTGTATGATTACCATTGAACAAGCAATTTTCCTCAAGTTCTAAAATGCATAACTCCTTCATGACAAATCAAAATGAGGTCATATTTATGACTAAATGTAAAAGGATTGAAATAGATACAAATTTTATGAAGGAACGTTTTCCATTTGAAGCTCATAGAAAAAGTTATTCAAGGTGGAAGAAATGGATATTTGACTTGGTACTTAGAAAAATTTCAATTATGTTTGATTTATAAAACTTCCACCTCAAAATTCATCCTGATCCAAGCTTCAAATAGAAAAGTATTCAACATATAATTTGTTCCCCTTGATGTCACCTTTCCAAAAAGTCCAAGATCACCTCATTTGGACAAGATTTGAATGACTTGCGCATGGTTCCATTTGGATGAATCACATGATCATTTTTCAATTACAAATGCATGGCTTCATGTTAGACTTTTAGCTCATTCATGATCATTTTTGGACCTGATTACATCATCTCATGGGCCTATCACACTCCCATGCAAGCATGCACTTCATATTTCTATTTTTGGCCAAAGTTTGGAAGGGTGTGAAAAGCAATGAGCATGGCTATAAATACATGACCTTGGTGATAAGAATAAGGATCCTCTTGCCCAAGCTTCGACCCCCTTCTTCCCCAAACCCCATTGAAAGGATAATCTTGAATATTTCTTGAGAAATCGAGTTTCAATTCTCATTCTGTTTTGTAATTGAAACTCCAAGAGTCCAAGGTTTTTAACCATCAATATTATCTCCTGCAAGCTTCTAGGATCAAGTCAAGCCAAATTGGAAGCAAGATCAAGTTGATTTGAAGCTCCCCGAAGGTGAGATTTCAGAAACTTATCTTCTTCGCTTCTCTCTCATTTCTCATCCATTTTGATTGATTATTGGTTTGATGAAGTCCTACAAATGTAGGCAACAAGATTGAGTTGCTTTGAGGTCAAATCGAAGCAACTCAGTTCATGATCCTCGAAATTCAAATCCTTGTATCTTTCAATATACTTGGAATTGGAGAAAATTGAGGCCATATTTGAGTTCATGAGCATTTTTTCTTTAAAACCATGTCCTTGTTTTTCATTTTGGTGAAGGTTTGTGGTGGACCAGTCCGATGAGGTCCATCGGAGAAGAAGACCGGAGCTAGGGCTCCGGTGGCGCATTGACAATCTCTCAACCTTTTGATCAAATTTGAAATGTTTTAATTCTGGCCCTTGGTTTTGATTACCATTTGTATGGCGCAGTTGACTGAGGTGTTTCTGAAACGCGCCCGCTTGGCCATCAGATCTACCACCTCAATTAATGAGGGAGATCTGATGGCCCTTGATTTTCCATATTTTCTGATTTTCCATTTAATTGCTTTATTTTGTTTAATTCATAATAAATCCATTTTTAATTCAAAAAATATGAGACTTTCACCAAAAAAATTTAAATATTTTTCTCTTCCATATTCTGAATTAAAATTATTTTTTGGATTGATTTTGGTATTTTTCACGAATTAAGTGTTTTTGTGTATATTTTTAATTGTTTAAAAATACTTCTGACTTTTTTAAAATAGTGAATTTTTTGTCTAAGGTCGTTTGACCTTGTTTGACCTAGGATAAATCCCTTGGCCATTTATTTGGTGTTTTGACCAAACTAAAATGTATTTTAATTCATTTTTATGTGATTTTTAATTGATTAAATGTTTAAAAATATTGTTGAGCCATTTTTATGGTCTTGTGTTGTTTGACTTTCTGTTTGGGTCTTGGTCATGATAGATTTGATTTTTTTTGGATCAAAACCATTGGATTTAGGGAATTGATGAAATGTACATTTCATCTCCCAAAATGAATAGATGGTTTTGATTTGATGAAATTCCTCTCATGATCAACTTGTGTTTCTATCTTCCCCTCCCTCTTCATCTTCATCCTTATTCTTTCCCATTCCTGACCAATGAAATATCTAATGTATAAATGCTAATTGATTCGTCAATGACCTTGTGTCAGATGAATCAATACAAGTATGACTGAGATAGGTCCCTCTCGTTTTCTTTTAGTGTGTGGTATGTTTTAGGAGTTTGATTCTTTGTATCAAATCTCTAACATGCATTAACACCTATATTTTATTGCCCGACCTCAGATAGTTGTGATTTCTACATAAGTCCAATTACGATTGCTTAACATAGAGTTAAATTTGACCTTCAAGGGATAGCATTCTAGTAAGTGAGATTGTAAGTCTCCCATTCTTCATGGCATTGTGTGAAGACTTGACCTTTTTTCCTTTCACGGGAGCTGTAGCGGTAAATTCATGACCATTAAGTTATGGTTAAACTTAACGTCAATAAAACCAGAGTCGCCACCGCATTTTTATTGTTTCCAAAGGAAAAGGGAAAAAGTACGAACAAAACCCAAATATAAGAAGTTTTCGAATCAAAACTAATAAAATGCCAGAGATTACAGGTAAGGGGGTTGGTTACACAAAGGGAATGTGTTAGCATCCAAAATGTCCTAGGTACTCCTAGGGAGCCCTTTTTTATGTGTTTATATATTTTTGGTATAAAAGATGTTTGCAATAAATAGAGTGTGGGGTTGAGAAGAGAATTCATTAATTATATTTTTCTGTTTGACAAGACCTTCGGACTTGTGTTTACGTACCAACATAAAAATGAGGGATCAAAACCTCATAGTTTGTGGTATCGATTTCAAAGTGAGTGGATTGCTTTTAATAAAAGTTTAAATATAAAAGAGGCACAAAGGGCCTAAAAGAGTTTGAATGAGTGTTAGTTCTTTTTGTCTTTTGAAATTTTAAGTCAATATGGTTAAATTCATTTACAAGTTTGTTTTAAGAAAAAGAGTTTAAAAATGCAATGGCATAAGGCCAAAGTTCCTAATTTGCAATAAAGTCTAAGTTTAGAAATCACAAGCAAAGAAAGTTTTTAAAAAGGGGGGGGGGAGATTTTGAAATTTAAGAGAATGGGAGGAGATGAAGAGACTAATCCTAATTAAAAATTTAAAATTAAAAATTTGAAAAGATCCGACCAATGGGATGCAATCCAATAAACAAGAATGTCATATAGAAACCCACTTTTCCTTTGGACTTTAAATCAAACAATATCAATAAGCAAGTAGCAATATGAAGAGCAAGGCATCAAATAAAGATAGTCACATCCAAGCAAGCAACTTTACAGTCTTCTTCTTAATCTTCCAATGTATCAGATGACATACTCCTTGAATAGCTCAGAATAAGGCATTAGACACAGGTTCAAAGTAATATTTTGCATCAAGAACATGTAGCATATGAAACCATGTGGATCCCCAATATTTGCATCAGATGGAAGCTTAAATCATAATAACTTGGTTTCAGAAATGTTGGCATTGGCCGAGTCCTTTTGCATAGGGAATGTTGCCTAATTCTAAGTCCAAAGCTCAGATCAAATTCAACAGTCCACACAAACATTTTTTTAATGATTTTTTGTTGTTTATTAAGTATCTTAAGGTCCTAAGACCACAAACACAAACAAAATATACAAACAAATATAAACAATCACAATATATGGCTCAAGTGAGCAAAGTGAAAATGGCATAAACATAAACAAGTTAAATGATATGTAAATGGCAAATGAAATGGTAAATGACTTGAATTTAAATGACATAAGGTAAATGACTTGAAATTAAAAGCAAGTATAATAAAAGTTAGTTAAATGTTAGTTGATTAGATGTTAGTGAAGTTTTGCTTTTTAATTGATTAAGTCATTCTTTGGAGAACACTCAACCTTCTATTCACAAGCATGGATCCTTGAACCAAGACATCTTCCAAAAGAAGGAAAAAAGGCCAAGTTTCCACACAATACCATGAAAGGGGGGAGACTTATAATCTCACTTACTAGAATGCTATGCCTTTGGGTCAAATTTTAGCGCTATGTTAAGCAATCGTAATTGGACTTATGTAGAAGTCACAACTATCTGAGGTCGGGAAATAATTTTTTTGGTGTTAATGCATATTAGAGATATGGTACAATGAACCATATTCCTAAAACATACGACACACAAAAAGAAAAAGATCAAAGGATGGACTTAATCTCATCCATACTTGTATTGGTTCATCTAACACAAAGTTATTGATGAACCAATTAGCCTTAGGATATTGAGACTTCATTGGTCAATGAAAGGCATTGGTCAGAAGTATTTTTAAACAATTAAAAATATGCATAAAAACAAATAAATCATGAAAAATATCAAAATTAATCAAAAAAATAATTTTAATTCAAAAAATGAAAGAGGAAAATATTTGAATTTTTTTTGTGAAAGTCCAGTATTTTTTGGATTAAAAATGAAATTGATATAAATTAATTAAAATAAAAGGATTAAATGAAAAATCAAAAAAATAAGGGCCATCTGATCTCCCTCATTAATTGAGGTGGCAGATCAGATGACCAAGAGCGCGCATTCCACATGGTCACTAGTCAAGCGCGCTGCAGGCATGGTAATTAGTTTGGATGCGTGAGATTAAAACATTTCAAATGGATTAGATGGCCTGAATTGATCCAGCGCACCACTGGAGCCCTAGCTCCGGTCATCTTCTCCGGTGAGGACCACCGGACTGGTCCAACCAAAACCTTGTGGAAAATGAAAAGTGAATACACTAATTTGAAGGAAAAATGCTCAGGAGCACGAATCTGGCATCAATTTTCTCCAATTCCAAGTATATAAAAAGATATAGGGATTTGAATTTTGAGGATCATGAACTAAGTTGCTTTGATTTGACCTCAAAGCAACTCAATCTTCTTGCCTACATTGATAGGACATCAGACTATAAAAAATCACAAAGAATAGTGAAAAATTAAGAGAGAATCGAAGAGATGAAGTTTCTGAAAAATCACCTTCGAGTTGATCCAATTCCACTTAATCTTGATATGGATTTGATTGCTTTATCTTCCTCTTGCTTGCAGAAGCCAATTGAGATGAAAAGGGAAGTGAATTTCTGGAGTTTGAACTTCCAAATAAAAGATGACATTCAAGCTCGATTTCAAGAGAAATCTTCAGAAATTATAGGGAATTGAGGGGTTGAATTAGTCTAGCAAAGCTTGGGCAAGGTGTTGATGTTGATTCTGTAGCCTTGAGCTTGTTTAAATAGGCAATGCATTTGATTTTTGCACCACTTGAATTTTGGCCAAATTTGGAAACCTTCTTGCATGGGTGCATGGGCAATGGTTTGGGCCTAAGGAATGATGTAATCCACTTCCAATTCATGTGCAAAGTGAACTGAATTCATCATGTGGAAGAATGAAAATAAGAATGATCATTTGAGTTCAAAACTTGCCAAAACACTTCCCACAATGGAGCCATGCACATTGTCTTATTACGCGAAAAACCGGCGGGAAAACAAAACAACAGAGCCGCCACCGTGCGTTATTTATCCCAAAAGAGGGAAAGGAAACGCTCGAAGTAAACCTGGAAAAGACATGGTCTCGCGACCAAAGAGAGATGGGATCGGGAGTCGGTTATGCGAAGGGAAGGTATTAGCACCCCTACGCATCCGTCGTACTCGACGGGATCCACGCACAAAAGGAAGGATAAAGGTTGCTAAACACTTCTCAAACAAACAAACAAACACTGGCTGAAAGGAGACACGGAAAACAAAAGAAACTAACTCGGCAGGATATCGCATCCTGGGCCTACGTAGTCTGTCAGGCACAGACATCAGAGTCGACGTAGTTCGGGATAGGGGAAACATGCTCGCTAGGATATCGCATCCTATGCATACGTATCTTCTCTGACTAAAGAAGAATCAGAGCACTCGTAGCTCGGCTAACGCACACCAAACAAAACCACACAGGAAACCGACTGCCAATCGCTGGACTTATGTCAGACTCCACACAAAACAGGCAAACATGGAAACCGAATGCCAATCGTTGGACTTACATCAGACTCCGAACCAAACACACCCACACTGGAGACCAAATGCCAATCGCTGGACTTACATCGGACTCCAAGCACACAACAATACAAAACAAAAAGGGCGCCCGGAGAGATCAGCTCATCTCCTGCCTACGTACCTCATCTGGTATGAGGATCAGGGCGACGTAGTTCCCCTACGCAGGGAAAAAGGACTAGCCTAACCAGATACAAAGGGAGACACAAACTACTAGGGAGACTACGACTCGAGCCTAGAAGTTGTCATGCATACGATCCCTAAGTTAAGGTTGCTATCTAACTTGCACAGGGAGCAAGCTATCCTAAACAGCACAGGCAAAGCAATCAATCACACAAACAGCACACACTGTATACAAACAAAGTAGGCTCACACAAGGTTAGGCTGTGAAACACAAGCCAACTGGAATCGGGTGATGTTAGCTCTTAACCCTAACATTGAGAGTTAGGGTGAAGCAGATGAAATGGGAAGTGAAGATAAGACTTAACAACTCTTATCCCTGGCCTGGGAGAGCTTCAGACAAATGAAAGTGTGGGAGTTCAGAAAGTTGGAACTCTTCTCCACATATGATTGACTCAACAAAGATCTTGGGTTAATATCCACAATGCATCAACACAAGGTGTGTGAGCAAAGGGGATGACTCAACTGAATAGCAGGAGATGGACTGCACATCTCTTTTATCTGCCAATTGCCTCATAGAGGTCTTTTCCTGCCTGGCACAAATATAAACAAACACAAGCGTTGCCTCTTAAGGAGGGCTTCAGACAGGTGCCTGCCCAAGTAACAGGACAGGTCTTCCAGACTACATGAAGTCAGAGAAGTTATACCTCAAATGGTTAAGCAACCAAGCAACAGCAAAAGCAAGTTCAAAAGAACTTAAGCAACTAATGTACCTGAAAACAATCTAGCTCAGTCAGTACACAACTCAAAAAGTCAAACAGACAGTTAAATGGTCAACAGTCAACAGACATTGTCAAACAAGCAAAGCAACCATGTGCAAGGCACAAGCTCAACTCAAATGAGCTAAAAGACACCTACAAAACAAGTCAAGATTAGTCAACATCAACCAAACAAACCAACTTAAGCAATGTGAACCAATCTTCTCAAGGCCATATGCTTCTTATCCTGAAAACAAAGCTCAAACATAAGCACCAACCACTAGGACAAGGCCTAGGGTCAAAGAGGGAGGAATAATTCAAAACAGAACATGAAAATTGACATGAAGCAACTTCAATCAATTAAGAACATAAGCCAAAAGGTCTCATGTCAATAGCATCAACCAAATTCATTTCACAAATCAAATAAGGCAAGGCATGCAAGTTGGAAGCTCATTGAGGCAACAGAATGAACAAATCCACATCAATTCAAAAATGATTCAATAAATCTCAAGAACAATCATGGCTAAACAACACACATAACATGATCAACACACCAAAAATCAAGGCATTTGGACAAGTTTAAGCATGGTAATCAAATTCCATAAGGCAAGGTAAGCACAAACAAGCTCAAATAGGACACCAAATGATACATCAACTTAACACAAGCCTAAAACAGAATTGACAAATGATAAAAACCTCCAATCAAAGCCAAAACAAACTTCAATGTGTCTAGAAACAATTTGCAAAATTTCAAATCCATAGGATAAACAACCATCATTTCACAAACCATTGAAATTCATGCCTATCCAAAAGTGCACCAATGATCAACCAGCAAGAAAAATCTCAAACAAATCAGAAATGCATCTAAAAAATCCACAACAAATCATGATCAACCACAACATCCAGAAGAAGTATCATACAAAAAATCACATCATTTAGCATTTATTTGGCATGGCAAAGAAATTCATCAAGTTGAGCAAGCAAAGGTGTGACACACATTGTCATACCTACCTTAACATGAGCATATCTCAACAACCACAAATGATAAAAATGCAAACTCAACACCAAAATGACCAGAAAGATGTCTAGTTTAAGCATACCAAATTTCATAATCATTGGATTAAAACTCATCATTTCACAAGAGATATGGCAAGCAAGGTCAAGAAAACATACATTCTAACAAACCCTAGGCCAAAACATTTTTTAACCGTGCACAATTTCTGGAAAAATAGCCAAAAAATACTAGACATGGCGAGGAGAACAATGCAAAAATCCACACATTATTTGGATGCATATTTATTGAGTTATGAATTTTGGAAGTGAAGAAAAAAATAAAAACACATGATGAAGCATACACATGAATGGATGGAGAAAAGGAAATAAAATGTGAATGCAATATTGGAAATGTCCATCAGCCAGGATCGAAGGGTGAAACTATTTGAACTGGCGCGCGCTAGTTTAGTGAAATGCACTGTTTCACTTAACTGATGTGGCAACGGGAATCAATCGTGACCAACCATTGTGCCAAGCCAGCGCCACATGGACCAATACATGTCCTCTAACACCAAAACGCATGCAAACAGGCGCTATGAAGATCAAACAGAAATCTGGAAACATAAACCCTAACATTCATACGTGTTCTTCATGTTCTTCCCAGGTCAAGAACAAATGTCACAGAAATTCAAAATAAACACATCAATGGATTCATCTTTCAACACACATTACAAATCCATGCCTAATTTGTTCTAATTCCACGCATATCAAGCAAATCGAGCACATACATTTTCACCTATCAAACTTAGATCTAACATAACTAACTCATTTCTCCATGGAATTTAATGATCTAAAGCTCAGTGTACTCAGTGATGAAGGATCTACAACATGCACATAACTATTTCATGAATTAGAGCATTCGATTTCTAACCTTCAAGAAGATGCAGAAGTGAAATCAATGGATTTAGGTCTTGAAAAGCAGAAACAGATCTTCCTCAATGCTTATATGGATGAATGGATGAAAGTTTGAGTGTTAATCGTGCTTGATCTTGCTTGAATCTCCAACTGCCATGGATGAGTGTGAACTTCAACAGCTTCAAATCTGCACGATTCTTGCTGGATCTAGCTTCAACAATGCTCCACTATGCTCCTATGTGATGAATCACCCAAGAACAAGGCAATGCTTTTGCAAAATTTTGATGAAAATTGAGAGAAAGTTTGAAGTGATTTTTCAGATCTGAGAATTATGTTGTGTTTATCCAATTTTTTGTTATGATTTGGCTTATATATGATCTGTTAATCAAGTTTGTTAATCATGCTTAAACCAAATGCCAAGGGATTAGTGAAAACAAGTGTTTATGCAAATTTGCCAATGCACCTCATGTATGGAAATGCAATGTAACAGTACTCGAAATTGGCTTGGAAATCAATTCAAATGCTGTTTGGAGCCAAGTGCAAATGTTAGAATATGAAAACAATGCCTAATTTTCGAATTTAAACTTTCCCTCCAAAATTCAAATGAAAAGTCAAATATTTTTGTGATGGAAATGCATGGCCTATGATGCATGAATTGGATAGTACATGTCAAGAGAGAAATGTTGCAAAAAGAGCCACTCCATTTCGCCTTATGGTTTAAAAGTTATGCATGTTTGAAGTTCAAATTCATTTGGCCATGATTGATCCATATCTTTTCAACCACACATGATAAATTCATGTTCTTGGACCTTTTGGAAAGGTGAGAGCAAGATCTTCAACTTTCATGTTGGACAAAACTTCATTTGAATCTTTCTTGATGATGTAATCTTGAGGAGAAAACCTTTCCATTTTTGGCAGTTTCAAATTACAGGTCACTTACTATTTTTGGAAACTTTTCATCTGACCTCAAATTCTTCATTGTTGATGTTTGAAATGTCAAATGAGACTTGTATGGACATGAATGAGGCCTCTCTAACCACCTCCCACCTTCAAATCCATGGTTGAATTGACAGTTGACTTTGGTTGACTTTCTAGGGTTTCAGATGAATTGCATCTTGACTGATGAGCTTTGAACATCCAACCTTTGGCCAAACCACTTCAAAATGATCCCTAGGTCACATGAACTCAATGAACCAACCCTAGGGCTTTGCTTCCATAGAAAATGCACTTGCTTGCTTGCACAACTGGATCTTTTGACCAGTCTTGGCTGATGACTTGCACTAGGCAATGGACAATGCAATGCTATGCAGTGGACAATGCAATGCTAATGACCTAAACTGAAAATGTATATACAAAATGGGAGGTGCAAATTTGAGGTGCTACAGCTGCCCCTATTCAATCAACTGGGAACCCGAACGGATGAGAGCAACGCTTGTCAGACTTTCAGGGTAAACAGGGATTGAATACCAAAGAACTGTAGAAATTTGCACAACTGCGGGGATCCAAGAAAGGAAAGTTCACCAACGGAAGCTTCCACTGGGACCTGATATTTATTACTGGGGACTTTGATTTTTCTCTCTCAAAGGTACAACCACATCCAGATCTCGAAAGACGATGAATGGGAAGAGAAATCACAACCAGACGTCAGCGGACGACCAGGAAAAACTCGACGTTTATCGAAACCAACGGAGAGGTAACAGACATCAACGCATGACTGGGGAAAATACAACCAGATGTCAGCGGACAACTAGGAAAAACTCGACGTTTATTCAAACCAACGGAGAGGTAACAGACATCAACGGATGACTGGGGACAATACAACCAGATGTCAGCGGACAACTAGGAAAAACTCGACATTTATCGAAACCAACAGAGAGGTAACCAGACATCAACGGATGAATGGAAGACTCGACCAGACGTCAATGGACGAACGGGAGAGTCTCGACGTTTATCGACACCAACGGAGAAGGAGAAGCTCGACGTTTATCGACACCAACGGAGAAGGAGAAGCTCGACGTTTATCGACACCAACGAAGAAGGAGAAGCTCGACGTTTATCGACACCAACGGAGAAGGAGAAGCTCGACGTTTATCGAAACCAACGGAGAGGTAAACAGACATCAAAGGATGACCTGTGGGGATAATACAACTAGATGTCAGCGGACAACTAGGAAAAACTCAACGTTTATCGAAACCAACGGAGAGGTAACCAGACATCAACGGATGACTGGAAAGAAAGGGATACAACCAGACGTCAATGGACGAATTGGAAAAACTCAACGTTTATCGAAACCAACGGAGAGGTAGCCAGACATCAACGGATGAACTGGGAAGACTCGACCAGACGTCAACGGACGAAAGGGAGAAGCTCGACGTTTATCGACACCAACGGAGAAGGAGAAGCTCGACGTTTATCGACACCAACGGAGAAGGAGACCCTACTGGGGAAGAAATAAGGGTATTACGAACATCGAAAGATGATGTTTACCGACATCAAAAGAAGACCAGACATTAATGATGACTGGGGTAGGACTCGATGTTTACCAACACCGAAAGAATGGTGTTTACGGATACCAAAAAAAGAACACACGCGGGTGCTGACACGACACTTACTGGTATCCCAGGATGACATCTACATACGTCGAGGCAAGGCTGAACGCTTGCTGGGGAACTCACTGGGGAGAAACAAGCTTTCCTTTCACACACGGGTGAGTAAATAAACCTCTCTGGGGAATATCAATCCTGAATGCTGTCAGGAGCAACTGTAGCAAACATGCTGTACAGATGTTGAACAACGATTCACCTCTGCCGGGGATAAGATCTGACTAGGTTCCAACACATGAATGCATATGTTTGAATTTTTCTATGGCGTAATGCTCCATATTGAATGGAAATGCTACGCAATTTTGAGGATGCAATGGTTACTATATGCAAAATGCAAAATGATGAACTCCGGCTGGGGAGCCAAACCGATCAGATACTCCAACTCTGCGGGGAGACTCTGACTGAGGAATACTCTGCGGGGAGAGCACCGACTTCTCACTCACGCTGGAGAAATAAAACTGTTGCTGGGGAAAGGATCCCAATCCACTCGGGGACTCCGCTTGGGGAACAAACAATGCGACTTTGCTGAGGAACTACACAAGGCGACTTCACTGGGGAGAGTTGCCAATCCACAAGTAGGATAAGCTCTGCTTTGGGAAACAAACGCTACTCCGCTGGGGAAAACTCATCCAATCCACAGGTAGGATAAACTTTGCTGGAGATAATCTTCACCGGACCTGATCCACTCGGGGAACCTGCTGGGGAAAACCATCAACACAAACCTCTGCTCGGGATATCTGCTAGGGAAAGCAGCTCTGTTGGGGATAACACACCAGATCAAGCTGGGGATGGGCCATAACCTTGCCGAGGAAAAGCATACTCTAGTGGGGAAAGTAGTACACCAGACTCGGTGCTGGAGATAGACATCCACAACCCTGCGGGGGATAAGCGCTCACGACCACGCCGAGGATAACAGTACTTCGAACCCGACTGCTGGGGAATGGAACTACTCCATTGATACCTCCGCTAGGGATACAGCATTCTTCCAACTCAGTGGGGACAATCCAACTTCAAACTCAGCTGGGAACTCAACTGGGGAAAGATCTGTTGGGGAAACATCCTCACAGATGACAACCTGCAAAACAGCACAACATACATGCCCCAGGGTTTGCATGGACAAGATGCGCTCGAGTGTCCTCAACATTCAAAATGATTTTCAAATGTTTTATCTTTCTGCACGTTATTGCTTAGCCTTCATGTTTTTATATGCAATGTTTATCAAAAATTCGAACGTTTTTTGCAAACAAAACAGTAAAAATAAAAACAAGAGAGCTATTTATCTGAATAACGACTTTTATTGATTGAAAAATGGGCCTGAAAAGGCGAATACATCGGGAAGCAATTCCTAGAAAGAGGTAATTGCGCACAAAAGGAAAAATCTATCCTAATGGCAATGTGAACACGGCATCCACTATTTCCCAATTCTGTTATAACTCACAGATCATCAGTTTTCCTCCCAACTTCCTTGCTTTCTGAGAAGAATGACTGGACCGATCACATCTTTCAAGATGGCAGACGACGAAGCGCGGTGAAGTACAGATAACTCAGACTGTAGTCTTCGCTTTAATCCCTCTTTTGCCTGGATCGCCATTTTGGGTTCTCAATCCACCGGGATACCCATTTTTGCCTAAGCCGCCCTTGCGGGTTTTCGACTTACCGGGTGTACAAATTCTTTTCATTTTTATCCCTAACTTTTGCCCGAACCTTTTCTTTCTGTTTTTTGGTTCGCCGGGATGCCCTTTTTTGCCTGGACTCTTTTGTTCTTTTTGTCCAGCGGGTCAATTTATGCGAAGTATTTTTTGACTACATCTGAGTTAACAGGGGACGGGAAATCTTCACCATCCATAGTTGTAAGCATCAAGGCTCCACCGGAGAAAACCTTCTTAACAACATATGGACCTTCATAATTAGGAGTCCACTTGCCCCTGTTATCTGTACCGGGAGGAAGGATCCTCTTCAAAACTAGATCACCAGTCTGATAGCTTCGAGGACGCACTTTCTGATCAAAGGCTCTCTTCATCCTTCTCTGATACAACTGCCCATGGCACACAGCTGCTAGCCGTCTCTCTTCGATAAGGCTCAACTCGTTAAACCTTGTCCGAATCCACTCGGCTTCGTCAAGCTTGACATCTAACAAGACCCTCAGATAAGGGATCTCCACTTCAACTGGTAGGACTGCTTCCATACCATACACGAGGGAGTAAGGGGTTGCCCCGGTCGACGTACGTACTGAGGTACGGTACCCATGCAAAGCGAAAGGCAGCATCTCATGCCAATCCTTGTACGTTACGACCATCTTCTGCACAATCTTCTTGATATTCTTGTTTGCCGCCTCTACAACACCATTCATCTTCGGTCTGTAAGGAGCAGAATTGTGATGTTCAATCTTGAAATCTCTACAAAGCTCCTTCATCATCTTGTTATTGAGATTCGAACCATTATCAATGATGATTCTCTCAGGAACTCCATAACGACAGATGATTTCTTTCTCGATGAACCGGACAACCACTTGTTTGGTCATATTAGCATAGGAAGCTGCTTCCACCCATTTTGTGAAGTAATCAATCGCAACCAGGATGAAGCGATGTCCATTCGAAGCAGTAGGCTCAATCTTCCCAATCATGTCAATGCCCCACATGGCGAACGGCCAAGGCGAATTCATGACATTCAGAGGGCTTGGTGGTACATGCATCTTATCAGCATAGATTTGACACTTATGGCACTTCCGAGCGTACTTGAAACAATCGGATTCCATAGTCATCCAGTAATAACTGGCTCTCAACAATTTCTTCGACATTGCATGACCACCAGCATGGGTACCAAACGAACCCTCATGAACTTCTTGCATCAACATGTCTGCTTCGTGTCTATCCACGCATCTGAGCAAGACCATGTCAAAGTTTCTTTTGTACAAAACATCATCCTGATTCAAATAAAAGCTTCCAGCTAGCCTTCTCAGGGTTTTCTTGTCATTCTTCGACGCACCTTCAGGATACTCCTGGCTCTTGAGGAAGTTCTTGATATCATAGTACCACAACTTCTCATCAACAACAGACTCGGCTGCAAACACATACGCAGGCCTCTCGAGTCGATTCACCGCAACATGTGGCACATGATTCCACCAATGAACTTTGATCATAGAAGACAAAGTAGCCAAGGCGTCAGCCATCTGATTCTCATCCCGGGGGACGTGATACAACTTCACCTTCTTGAAGAACGTCAGTATTCTTCTGGTGTAATCTCTATACGGAATCAAATGCGGCTGGTTGGTATTCCAATCTCCATTGACCTGGTTAATCACTAGAGCGGAATCTCCATATATGTCAAGCATTTTGATCCTCAGATCAATGGCTTCTTCTATCCCCATGATACAAGCCTCATACTCAGCTTCGTTATTGGTGACGTCAAAAGTCAATCTAGCAGAGAAAGGTATATGAGCCCCTTTGGGATTGATAAGCACTGCACCAACACCATTACCATTCACATTCACAGCCCCATCAAACATCAATGTCCACTTGTCATCAGGATCCGGTCCTTCCTCGACAAGAGGTTCTTCGCAATCTTTCATCTTCAGATACATGATGTCTTCATCAGGGAATTCAAACATCATCGGCTGATAATCATCAATCGGTTGCTCGGCGAGGTAGTCTGACAGGATACTACCTTTGATGGCCTCATGCGACGTATACTGGATATCATATTCTGTTAAAATCATCTGCCAACGGGCAACACGTCCGGTGAGAGCCGGCTTCTCAAAGATGTACTTCACTGGATCCATCTTAGAAATCAATAAGGTAGTATGGTTCAACATATACTGCCTCAGTCGGCGAGCAGCCCAGGCCAAAGCACGACAAGTTTTCTCAAGCTGTGAATATTTGATTTCACAGTCGGTAAACTTTTTGCTAAGGTAGTATATGGCATGCTCTTTTCGACCAGACTCGTCATGCTGTCCCAATACACACCCCCATCGAGTTCTCGGTCACGGACAGGTACATTATCAATGGTCTCCCAGGAACTGGAGGAATAAGGATTGGAGGTTTCTGTAAATACTCTTTTATCTTGTCAAAAGCTTTCTGACAGTCATCATTCCACCTGATTGCTTGATTCTTTCTGAGCAATTTGAATATCGGTTCACACGTGGCAGTTAGGTGAGATACAAACCTTGCAATGTAGTTCAATCTCCCTAAAAACCCACGAACCTGCTTTTCTGTTTTCGGTTCAGGCATTTCCTGTATAGCTTTGACTTTTGCTGGATCAACCTCAATCCCTTTCTTACTGACAATGAAGCCTAGCAGCTTCTCAGATCTCACACCAAACATACACTTATTCGGATTTAGCCTCAGTTTGAACTTTCTCAACCGATCAAACTACTTCTGCAAATTTACCAGGTGCTCCTCTTCTGTCTGCGACTTCGCAATCATATCATCCACGTACACTTCAATCTCTTTGTGCATCATGTCATGAAAGAGAGTCGTCATAGCCCTCTGATAGGTAGCACCGGCATTCTTCAGCCCAAATGGCATCACCTTATAGCAGAACGTGCCCCAAGGTGTAATGAATGTCGTCTTTTCCATGTCCTCTGGCGCCATCTTAATCTGATTATAGCCCGAGAAACCATCCATGAAAGAGAAAACCGAGGATTGAGCCGTATTATCCACCAATACATCAATGTGAGGTAATGGGAAATCATCTTTCGGACTCGCCCTATTCAAATCCCGGTAATCGACACACATCCTGACTTTGCCATCCTTCTTCAGCACGGGAACGATGTTGGCCACCCACGGGGGATAAGTAGTCACTGACAAGAAACCTGCATCGAACTGCTTCTGAACCTCTTCCTTGATCTTAACAGCCATATCAGGGCTCGTTCTCCTAAGCTTCTGCTTGACCGAAGGATAATCTTCTCTGAGAGGTAGCCTATGCACCACAATATCAGTATCCAACCCAGGCATATCTTGATACGACCAGGCGAATATCTCCACATACTCTCTCAGCATTTCAATCAACCTGCTCTTGACATTTGCCTTCAAAGCAGCCCCGATCTTAATATCTCTTCTGGCGTCCTCAGTACCAAGATTCACAATCTCCAACTCCTCCTGATGAGGTTGGATGACCCTTTCCTCTTGCTTCAACAATCTGACCAATTCTTTCGGGATTTCACAGTCTTCCTCACTCTCCTCTTCAGCTTGGTAGATGGGATTATTGAAATCATACTGAGCCATAACAGAACTGTTCATAGTGGATTCCGTGAGATCACTTATGCATGTTTAATGCTTTGTTTTAGAAAAAAGAGTTCAAGAAAGTCACAAAAACAAAAACATTGCCATTTTTATTTTTTATTTTGAAAAATAAAAAACAAAAATAGAAAGACAGGGATCACAAAATTGTTTGCAAAACGTCCTTTATTAATGATAATCATTGAAAACATGCTGAGGCCCTACAATGAACCACTACGTCTTGGGCAGAACGTAGGGTTTTGTGCAAAATGAAAAAACAAAAGAAAATTACTCTGTTTGAAGAGTAACTTGGACCACATCTTCTGCCGTCCAATTGTTGATCATCTCCCCCGGTGCACACGGGCGAACCCAGTTGTCGAGATCACAATCACTGTCACCATCTTCACTACTGACCGCAAAGACATCACCGTGATTCATCAGCCCAGCGCTGGTAAAGGTACTCGGACTTGTCTGCACACCCTGCTCCGCCTGCAGAGGTTGATAGCCAATTCCAAACTTATCCTCTTTGATAGGCAAATCCACCATCTTGCCCCAGCCTTCAGCCTTGCCAGAGTCAACAACCTCCTTGGCCTACTTATACGATGCAATTGAGGCACCTGGCTTCTTCTGATCAGCGAAAGCCACCCTCTCGAGAGCAACAGTCTCGAATGCCTGGCATAAGGTTTCATGGATCTCGCCATCCATCTCTACATACTTGAAAGAGGATAGGTGACTCACCAGAATATCTTCTTCGCCGCATACAGTCACAATCTGACCGTTCCAGACATATTTCAACTTCTGGTGGAGAGTTGACGAAACTGCCCCAGCTGCATGAATCCACAGACGCCCTAATAAACAACTGTACGCGGGCTGAATGTCCATAACATAGAAGATAATGTCGAAGACCTCCGGGCCTATCTTCACTGGCAAGGTGACTTCACCAAAAACAGAACGTTTGGATACGTCGAATGCACGCACAATCAGGTCACTCGGAGTGAGCACAACCCCTTCAACAGCTATCTTCTTCAAAATCTGCTTGGGCAACACATTCAGCGACGAGCCGGTGTCTACCAACACGTGAGACAAAACAGCACCCTTGCACTCCATGGTGATATGCAAGGCCTTATTATGATTACGCCCTTCAGGCGTCAAGTCCAGGTCAGTGAACCCCAAACCATGCTTGGTGCTCACGTTGGCAATCACACCCTCCAGTTGGTTGACGGAAATCTCCTGAGGCACGTAAGCCATATTCAGCATCTTCAACAAGGCGTTACGATGTGCCTCCGAGCACAGCAGCAAAGAGAGTATTGAAATTTTGGACGGAGTCTGATTCAGTTGATCTATAATCTTGTAGTCACTCTTCTTAATTATTTTCATGAACTCCTCCACATCCTTCTCGAACGAACCCTCAGGCACCTCCTTCTGAGCTGGTTCTTCGTCAACCACAGCCTGTTTTCCCTTAGCCTTAGCAAGAGCCTCGGCATTGTTATCCCTTAACGGTTGTGGAGCAAACAGACGTCCACTTCGAGTAAAACCTCCTGGCCCACCGACATTGTCCACAACTGGACTCGCAACCACATGAGTTTTCACCGGCACACCAATAGTTACAGGAGCCTGATTCACTGGCCTGACCTGATTCTCAACCCTTCGGTTGCTGCGATAAGCGTTGTCATATCTCCACGGTACGGCCCTACTGTCAACAACCCTTCTGACTGGCGCAACAATGGTAGTTGGATTACTGACGGTTACAGGTGCAGAAATGGTAACTGGAGTACCACTAGCTGTAGGCGCATTAACAATCCTCTGACCACGTCCTTCAGACGGTTTAAAGTAGATAGTGACGGTTGACACTATCCCACGATCTCTAGTAGCCTGACTGAATTGCAAACAACCTTCATCCATCAAGCCCTGGATACCAGCCCGCAACTGATCACAACCATTCTCTGATTCTGAGCAGTCCACACAACCCTCACAACAGCCCGGGTAGACACCCCTATTCAAAAGACGGCCCTTTACAACCAACAAAGAAGTCTGAACATCTTCAACACTGATCACAAGATCTTCAGCTTCTGCCCCTTCAATACTATTCACTCGGTGCGCACCATGCGGCGGCATTGGGTTATTTACAATCTTCGGCACAGGAGCAAAATTGATAGTTTTAGCATCAATTAGGTCCTGGACTTTATGATGAAAAGCCCTGCAGTTTTCAATGTGATGCCCCGGTGCACCAGAATGAAAGTCACAACGCACGTTGGCATCATACCCAGGTGGTATTTTTGTCAACGGAGCCATTGTCCTCAATTCAACAAACCCTAGTCTGAGCAACTCAGGTAGCAACTCAGCATAGGTCATCGGCAATGGGTCAAAACATCGATCAGGCATCCTCTGCCTTGGCTGATACGGACGTTGTTGTTGTTGTGGTGGTTGTTGAACCCTTTGTTGTTGTTGTTGTTAACGAGGTTGAGGTGCCGGAATTGTTACGGCAGCAACCTGACGGTATTGATTTCTATTCACCATCCTTCGGCCATGTTGCACGGCACTGGCTTCACCCTCTCTCCGACGAGGTGCCCCAGCAAAAGGTTTCTTGGACGACGAGGACCCCACATCTTGAATTTTACCAGCCTTGATCAAACTCTCTGTCCTCTCTCCGCAGATCACCACATCTGAAAAACTACCGAATGGGAAGCTTCCCATTCGGTCCATGAAGACACCTTGTAGAGTACCGATGAACATATCAGTTAACTCCCTCTCCAGCATAGGGGGTTGTACTCTAGCAGCCAGTTCACGCCACCTCTGGGCGTACTCCTTGAAGCTCTCACCAGATTTCTGACAAAGACTCTACAGCTGAGTCCGGCTCGGCGCCATGTCCATATTATGTTTATATTGCCTCAAGAAAGCCTCACCCAGATCCCTCCAACAGCGGATAGAATCTCTCTTAAGTTCCATGTACCAATCCAAGGAAGCCCCAGATAAGCTATCCTGGAAGAAGTACATCCACATCTTCTCATCATCAGTGTAACCAGAGATTTTCCGATAATACGCCTGCACATGGGTGCGAGGACAAGAAGTACCGTTATACTTGTCAAAAGAGGGTGCTTTGAATTTATAGGGAATTCTCAACCCTTCCACCAGACCCATGTTGGTCACATCAAAACCCAGGGAATTCTGACATTCCATGGCTCTTATTTTCTCAGCAAGGGTATCCACCTTACGATCCCTATCCTCAACTCTTCCAACAACTTCATCATCTTCACTCAGCAGCGTGAACATGTCCTCTTGTCTATCAACAATCGGAGAAGGATGACGAACAGGAGCCCGGGTTGCTCTGGCATTGACAGTCTCTGCAGCAAGAGGCTGTCCGTTGATTCTGATCCCCCTTAACTCATCACCCACGGCGTAGTCGTTGGCAGGAGCAGCAACATTAACATTCTCATGAACTGGGACACCCACCGGCGACGCTCGGTTGGACTGCGGAATCACGGTCTCTTGTCTTTGAACCAAGGCTCGAAGTTCCTCTTGACCTTGCGCAACCCCTTGCGTCATCGTCATAAACTGGGCCATGTTTTCCCTCATCTCAGCCAACTCCGTCTGAACTTGATCCATACTTCTTTGTTGATTGAGTCTGGTTGAATACCGATGCGGTCTTTGATCAGCTATCCTGCCTGACACAGGAACCAGAGTGAGAAGTCACGAACAAGAACACCTATTATGCAAAATGATATGAGTATGATGCTAATGCATATGATGCACATGATATGTTCATTTCTCAGGCATTCAAAGAGCATGATTCATCTTCGAAAGATGGCAACCTGCAGCAAGAACAACGCAGAATCACATGCACAATATACACAAGAGCAATGAGTACAAAGTGAAACAACAATCTCATCTATATATGAGCAACAGGATCATACAACAAAGTCAACAAAGATCCGAGTAAATCAACAATGAATCCCACCCAACAAGCCTGGGGGTGATTCTCAACATAAACATCAGGAATACAAGCTAAGACAAATGGCTTCCAGGAATGAGCGACTTCAAGTAGTGACACTGGTCTATCAACAGGTCACAGTCTGAACATTCTGGCAAGGGAGTGAGCTTCTCCTTCAACTGTCTTCTGAGCTCTACAACTTCTGCTCCAAGTTGGCTCTCTGATGCATGTCTCAAATCTACTTCCTTCTTCAATTGGATGTCTTTATCTCTGAGTTGCTTCTCCAAGTCTCTGATCTTCTTCTGATAGCTGGCTTCAACTCTCTGCAGCCTCAAACACTCACGGTGTTCTGCATTCAACAAGTTCTCCATCTTTTCATAAGATCTCTTCTTGCTCCTTACTCCAACAGCATCTACACTCTGGATGTCTCTGAGTTGATGAGTCAGGTTCAACCTGTCCGCTTTGACTTGATACAATTCCATCTGGGCATCTTGCTCTTTCTCCTTCAACCTGCGATTCTCCATCAGGGCTTGGTTGTACTGCTCAGCAGGTACACTCTCAGCAAGGATCAAAGGTGGTTGCACTTGCAAAGGATTCATCCTATCATAGGGCAACAGCAAAGTTTCCACTCTCTTCTTGACCCACTCCGTGTAGTCAGGCCTAGCAATGGCAAACTTCTTCCCTATGACAGCTCCATCCTTAACACCGATGGACTTCCAAGCTCTTCCTATCTGCTCCACTCTAACAGGGTCACTTCGCTTCTCAAAATACACACTCTCAGCTATCTCAGCTTCAAGTGGTCTTCCATTCATCACAAACCCTAACTGGCGAAGAGAAAGTACCGGGTTGTAATTGATGCAACCCTTAGTCCCTACAAGTGGCACATTACGGAACTCTCCACAACTCATAATGACATTACGCACATCCATCCGATAAGACTGCCATCTGATATCATATGAAGTAAGAGACATAACCCTATGAGTCCACTTATGAGTGCTCTGAGCATCCACAAAAGGTCCACTGACTGACAGGAGAGACAAGAACCATCTGAGCAATAATGGAAGGCAACACCTGATAGCTCCGCCCTTACCATGCCTACTGTGAATGGCATAATAAGTGTCAGCTAACAAAGTAGGAACCGGGTTTCCTCCAAGAAAAATAGTGACTGCAGCATAGTCCACAAAGTTGGGCATACTCGGGAACAAAACAATCCCATAGATCATAACAGCTAACTGAGTATGAAAAGCTTCCCAATTCCCCTTTTCTGCTTCTTCTCTAGCAATCCTCAACAGAAACTTCAAAGGCAACCCTTCAACATCCCCACTGGACCTCCAATTATCACTGACTTCTTTGATACCCAAATGGAGAGCTCTGGAGACAACTCTGAAATCAACCTCCTTAGGCACGTCCAAGAAAGGAACCTGACACCGGATCGGAACATTCAACAGAATGGAGTACTCCTCAAGAGTAGGCGCCAACTGATAATCCTGAAAGGTGAAACAACGAAGCTCCGGGTCGTAGAACTGTAGAAGAGTCTGCAACGGCACTGGATCGACTACCATCTTCAATAGTGTCAGAATATCCCCATACTGATCAACAAACCCCTTCTGATTACCACTGGTCACAAGGTTGCTCAACTCTATCAGAGACGTCAAAGGCTCACGGTGAAAGCTGTAGGAACAAGTCTTCCGCTTCAACTCTGGGACTGTTGCCATCTCTATCAATGAATAGACTCTGGAATGTACCTGAGAAATGATATGCATGCAGATATTAGCTTTTTTTTCCTTCTTCATTTTCTTTTTATTGCGTATCTTTTTGAAAATAAACATGCTATGATGCAAATGATGCAGACAAGACTGGCAGGCTGTGCATCTCGGAACACAGGATCAAAGCTTCGGCTTGAACTCGGAACCACAATTCATCTGAAACCCAAAGTCATCTGGTAAACTGTCATTTGCAGAACCAAGAGTCACCAACAGGACCACAAGTCACCGACAAATCACCAAATGTACCTATAATAATGATCATTCCCTCCCCACTCACGGGTGTCATCTAGGCCAGGGTAAGGTCGAAAGAAACGCAGCATAAATAACCATTTCATAGAATATCATCATATACACACCCGAAGTATGTAACGATAATATCCCATCATGGTCTGAACTGCTCGTGATATCAATGTTCCGCTAAGTGGCGCGATACCACCCGCTTCCCACGAATCACTCTATTCCTGGGTTTCCTAGATTTCACTCATAGCCTGGGTATTGGGCCTTTTACCTCGAGTAACTCCCACCCCAACCGAGAGACAACACAGCACAGCCAGATGAACAGATGAATATGAATGAATGCAAACATAAATGCAAACATAAATGCAAACCATAAATAAATGAATGCAATAAATGAAACAGCAAAAGCAACCAAACCCTATCCTAGAGAGCGCTAGGAGAGACTCGCTTAGGGAAGATGGACCAGCAAGAGGTAAACTTCTCATATCCCCAGCAGAGTCGCCAGCTGTCGCATTACGCGAAAAACCGGCGGGAAAACAAAACAACAGAGCCGCCACCGTGCGTTATTTATCCCAAAAGAGGGAAAGGAAACGCTCGAAGTAAACCTGGAAAAGACATGGTCTCGCGACCAAAGAGAGATGGGATCGGGAGTCGGTTATTCAAAGGGAAGGTATTAGCACCCCTACGCATCCGTCGTACTCAACGGGATCCACGCACAAAAGGAAGGATAAAGGTTGCTAAACACTGCTCAAACAAACAAACAAACACTGGCTGAAAGGAGACACGGAAAACAAAAGAAACTAACTCGGCAGGATATCGCATCCTGGGCCTACGTAGTCTGTCAGGCACAGACATCAGAGTCGACGTAGTTCGGGACAGGGGAAACGTGCTCGCTAGGATATCGCATCCTATGCATACGTATCTTCTCGGACTAAAGAAGAATCAGAGCACTCGTAGCTCGGCTAACGCACGCCAAACAAAACCACACAGGAAACCGACTGCCAATCGCTGGACTTATGTCAGACTCCACACAAAACAGGCAAACATGGAAACCGAATGCCAATCGCTGGACTTACATCAGATTCCGAACCAAACACACCCACACTGGAGACCAAATGCCAATCGGTGGACTTACATCGTACTCCAAGCACACAACAATACAAAACAAAAAGGGCGCCCGAAGAGATCAGCTCATCTCCTGCCTACGTACCTCATCTGGTATGAGGATCAGGGCGACGTAGTTCCCCTACGCAGGGAAAAAGGACTAGCCTAACCAGATACAAAGGGAGACACAAACTACTAGGGAGACTACGACTCGAGCCTAGAAGTTGTCATGCATACGATCCCTAAGTTAAGGTTGCTATCTAACTTGCACAGGGAGCAAGCTATCCTAAACAGCACAGGCAAAGCAATCAATCACACAAACAGCACACACTATATACAAACAAAGTAGGCTCACACAAGGTTAGGCTGTGAAACACAAGCCAACTGGAATCGGGTGATGTTAGCTCTTAACCCTAACATTGAGAGTTAGGGTGAAGCAGATGAAATGGGAAGTGAAGATAAGACTTAACAACTCTTATCCCTGGCCTGGGAGAGCTTCAGACAAATGAAAGTGTGGGAGTTCAGAAAGTTGGAACTCTTCTCCACATATGATTGACTCAACAAAGATCTTGAGTTAATATCCACAATGCATCAACACAAGGTGTGTGAGCAAAGGGGATGACTCAACTGAATAGCAGGAGATGGATTGTGTAACACCCCAAAATTTGCCCTCCTCATTCATGCATTCATTTAGCATTTCATATTGCATTTCATCATGTCAATCAGGATTAGATCCGAAAAAAAAAAAAAAAAAAAAAAAAAAAAAACGAAAAAAAAAAAAAAAAACGAAAAAAAAAAACAAAAAAAAAAAAAAAAAACGAAAAAAAAATAAATATAATTTTTTACAAAAAATAATAAAAACTTTTAATTAATTAATTAATTAATTAATTAAATAAATAAAATATAATAAAATTTTTTGGACTTGGGTCTCTCTCATTTGAGCCCACAAAACCATGAAATTCAGTCTATAAATACCAAGACTTCACTTGAGAGAACACAGAACAAAGGGGGATTTTGAAGAGAAGCAAAATACTCTGAGGTTTCCTTGGAACAAAACCCTGAGGAAAAAGATAGTGAGAGAAGACCTAACGGAGTTCAGAGCAGCCTCCAAACCCCGAAGGGAACTCAACCACACAGAATCACCTCTGCCTCACATAAACCCTGAAGATTGTTTTGTAAACCTCACGGGTGCAACTCAATTTCAATCAAGCTCTCCAATCAGGTTTGCCATTATTCCCATTACCTTTGCCCATGGGTTTAATATGTATATGAATGTATAAACAATGCTTTGAATGTTTAACCGTTTAATTTCTGAAATGTATGCCACAGGGTTTGAGTTTTTTGAAACCATACTGTTGATCATGAAAAAAATGCTTATGGTGTTTCACTAACCCTTTTGTTGAATTTTTGTGAGGGCTCACATGACTTTTGCAGGGATAACTTGCGTGGTTTCCCACTTTATTTGTGGGATAACCCCTGGAGGTTCATTCCGATTACTTGTACTGACTCACTTTTCTTTGATGGTACCAGCTTGAGAGATCTCTGGGTTTCTTGTCCCCTTGGTTGCTGTTACTTCGGATCTTTATCCGTGTGGTACTTTTTACCTTTTCCCGCATTTTACTGCTTTCCTAGCTGGAAGACCTCGATAGGAGGCAATGTTTTGTGTTTACCTCAAGATACATGTTTTGTGTTTTGTGTTCGTATCCCTGCAGGTAGCGCGGTTCCTTCATCAAGGACTGCCCTTTTTGCCCTTGAGCATCCCAAACCCTAAAACCCAAAGCAACACGTTAACTCCTTCTACTACAGGCGAGTAAGTCTCCAAAGGTCGAGCATCCGGTAGATTGCGTAGTAACGTTGTTCGCCCAAAACCCAACCCGTAACCCCGTAGTTAGCCGAACTACGTTTTGCTCTGATTCTCAGGCCAGATGAGATACGTAGGCATAAGACGCGATGTCTTAGCGAGCACACCTCCCCCCAACCCATAGGTCAGCCGAGCTACGAAGACTCTGATTCTCATATTCAGATGAGATACGTATGCAGTGGATGCGACATCCGCGCGAGTCATTTTCATTTAACCCTTTTTTTTTTGGTAAACAGCACAAGATAAACCCACACCCTTTAGACAAGAACTACAAAAGTGGATCCCGTAGAGTACTACGGATGCGTAGGGGTGCTAATACCTTCCCTTCGCATAACCGACTCCCGAACCCAAGATTTGGTTGCGAGACCCCGTCTTGTCCTTTCCTTTTTCAGGTTTACTTCGAGCGTTTCCTTTCCCTCCTTTGGGATGAATAACGCACGGTGGCGACTCTTCTGTCTTTTTCTTTCGCCGGTTGTTTTTTTTCGCACTGTATTTTTCAGGTTGCGACAGTTGGCGACTCTGCTGGGGAAAATAAGAAGTTGACCTCTTGCTGGTCCATCTTCCCTAAGCGAGTCCCTCCTAGCTTTTGTAGTTTGTTTGTTTATTGGGTGTTCATGCTTTTGTACAGTTATTTATTTACCTGCTTTACCTTATTGCATGGTGTATATATCATTGTTGTATCTGTTGGCTGGCTATGGCTGCTTGGTGATCTTTGTGAGATGAGTTCTATACCCGAACTCGAGTGCACTTAAGATAGGAGAATGGCATAGTCCTGTCAACTTGTGTGGAGTATTCCTTAGCGAGTTGACTTGCAAGCCCATTCACTTGGTGGAGGTCGTGTTGAGATCAATAATGTCACATAAGTAAGTTGTGGTTAGACATTACTTGTTCCAATATAGACCTAAGAAGCCAAGGACCTTAGTTTACCAAACCCATCTTGGCATATTCGTAGGACGTAGTGCGAAAGTCGTTCAAGTGTAAGATTTGATACGATTGTTACGCGATACTACACTCATAAGAGTCTCTCTTGAGAATATTGTTGGAATACGAGTAGTCGTTCCTCTGATAATATCCGAAAGATGGGATTATGACTATGGGAACCTTTTGTAGAACATGTTTGGCAGGTTTAAACCTTAGTACACTCCTTTTGGGTGGTTCTTAACCTAAACTCCATGCTCGTGACTTGCAACAAACCCTTGATTCATGGTTAATCCGATCAGGTATCCTTAATATCAATGGAACTCGGGTGTTGATAAGATGTAAACCATAATCCACCAAAATGGGTGGTTGATATTAAGGATAACATGATCCATCCCATGACCTTTGTTTGGTGTGCTCTTAATTTCTCTCCAGACAGTGCAACCTGACAGATGTTCAAGCGGATCCATCAATTCTGATTGACATGCCTTTGCATTGCATAACATGATCTGCATATTTGCATCCAACATCTCATGCTTATTCATTTGCGGGGTATTCCCTTTCAAAACGGGGGTGCCTTAAAACTGAACAAGCAGTGCATCGCATACCATGCATATTAACCCTTGTCTGTTTTGCAGGTGTCACCGCAGTGTCTAATGTTTATTCCCTGTATCAGGCAGTTATTGGTCCCAAGCGAGTCCACAGGTACCCGACAAAGGAAAATCGTCCACAACTAGCGATGGACCAAGTACAGAAAGAGCTGGCTGATATGCGTGAAAGGATGGATCAGTTCATGACATTGATGACTGGTATGGCAGCAGGCCAAGAAAAGCTGAGGGAATTGGTTGAGCAACCGAGGCCCAATCCAGATTTGGAGATACCAAATGCTGAGGGAAACCCTGGTAACCCTGGGAACGCTGATAACCCTGTGAACACTGGTAACGCGGGTAACGCGAATGCTGATGGAAACCCGGGTAATGTTGGCAACACAGGGAATGTTGGAAATGGTATTGGCGGAAGATACAATGTGAATCAAGGAATTCGGATTAACGGGCACCCTGTTACTGAAGATTATCAGTGTGATCAATTTTCTTTGCACGACGAGGCCCTCGAGACCACTCGCCGTATGGATGAGCTTGCTGAGAAGCTCAAATCTTTGGAGTCTCAAAATTCCTTAGGCTTTGATGTCACAAATCTTGGTCTGGTTCAGGGAGTAAGGATTCCTCACAAGTTCAAACCCCCTACTTTTGAGAAATACAATGGGGCTTCTTGCCCACGCACTCATCTCCAATCTTATCTGGGAAGGTTGGGAGCTCACACGGAAGATGAAAAGCTGTGGATGTACTATTTTGAAGACAGTCTAACTGGAGCTTCTCGTGAATGGTATGCTCATTTGTCCCGTACTACCATCAAGAGCTGGAAAGACTTGGCAGAGGCTTTTGTCAAGCAATATCAATACAACTTGGACATGGCTCCAAATCGGACCTTGTTGCAAGGCATGTCTCAGACTGCCAAGGAAACCTTTAGAGAGTGTGCTCAGCGTTGGAGACAGATTGCTGCGTCCGTCCAACCCCCTATGTCTGAAAGGGAGATGGCGGACATGTTCATGAACACTCTTCAAGGCAATTATATTGAGAGATTGGTTGCTTGCCCGTCAATCAGCTTTGCAGAGATAGTAATTGTTGGAGAAAGAATCGAGAGTCTGTTGAAGATGGGCCGAATTCAAGACAATAGTGCTTCCAACTCATCAGGTCCCAAGAGACCGTTTGCTGGTAACAGTCAGCGAAGAAAAGAAGGCGAGACAAGCGTTATGTATGCCGGTAGAGGCAAGGGTAGAGGACGCCCTAATTATTATCAAGATCAAGTGGCCGCAGTCACTATTCCAACACCTGTTCCTCAACCGCAATATCATCCGCCACAACAACCCAGGTACAACAATCAACAACAAGGAGGTAATCCGGGTCAGCAGAGATACTATCAACAACGTCCAAGGCAGACGGACCGGGTCATCGAGCCAATCCCAATGCCTTATTCAGTATTACTTCCCAAGCTGATTGACATGAATCTGGTTACGTTGAGAACTCTGGCCCCACCAATCGATCCCAATAATTTGCCTAGAGGTTATGATGTCAACGCCAAATGTGCTTTTCACTCCAACGCACCTGGCCATACTACAGATAATTGCAAGGCTCTCAAGTTAAAGGTACAAGATTTGAGAGATGCCCAGGCTATCAATTTTGCTCCGGTGCCTAATGTTATCCAGAACCCGATGCCGGCTCACGGCGGGCAGGGGATTAATGATGTCGAAGTGGTTGAAGCTGGTAATGCCCAAGGCTGGGGCAAATTTGTGGAGCCAGTCATCAAAGAAGACAAGTTTGGATTGGGGTATGCTCCGGGATCTCAGAAGAATGAATCCGGTACTTTCTCCAGCGGGGGTTTGGTTTCTCCCCACATCGTCAATGCTGCAGATGAAGACAAGGCTGACAGCGACTGTGACTTAGATAGCTGGATTCGCCCGTGTGTCCCGGGAGAAAAGCTCGACAATTGGTCGTCTGAAAAAACCGTTCGGGTTACTCTACTGAAAGAGTAATTTTTATTGTTTTCCTTTATTACATGCATAATAAAGTCTTACACTTTGCCCAAGGTGTAACGGCTCATTTGTAGGGCCATCCATTTAGTTACGTTTCGCAATTATTTTTATCATCAATAAAGGACGGCTTTTGCAAACAATTTTGTGTTCTCTTTCTTTCAATTTTTTTTTACTTTTTACAAAAAAAATGGCAATGTTTCTTTTTTCGTTTTTCCTTTCTTTCAAAAAAATTTCTCATTCTAAGGTAAAGCATGATCCTCCATCATGCAGAGCCGACCACTCGGATCTCACTGCTAACGACACTACTATGGCCAAGTATGACTTCGACAATCCTATCTATCAAGCCGAAGAAGGGGCTGAGGAAGATTGTGAATTGCCTGAAGGGCTAGCCAGATTGTTGAAACAGGAGGACCGAGCTATTACACCTTATCAGGAGGTGGTTGAGACCATCAACGTTGGTACCGAAGACGACAAGAAAAAGATCAAGATCGGGGCCAGTCTACAGGCCGAGAGGAAAGACCGTTGATCATGTACTTGACTATGTTAGAAAGGTCAATGGGTTGTGTGCTCGGTCAGCATGACGAGTCAGGTCGAAAAGAGCATGCAATATACTACCTTAGCAAAAGTTTACCGACTGTGAACAAAGATACTCATTGTTCGAGAAAACTTGCCGCGCTTTGGCATGGGCTGCTCGCCGACTAAGACAGTATATGTTGACTCACACGACTCTATTGATATCAAAAATGGATCCAGTCAAGTATATTTTTGAAAAGCCAGCACTTACCGGAAAAGTTACTAGGTGACAAATGATACTGATAGAGTATGACATCCAATACACTTCACAAAAAGCCATCAAGGGAAGTGTCTTGTCAGACTATCTTGCAGAGCAACCGATTGATGATTACCAACCTATGAGGTTTGACTTTCCTGATGAGGACATCATGTTTCTCAAATCGAAAGATTGAGAGGAACCACTCCCGGAGGAGGGGCCTGACCCTGAATCCAATTGGGTTATGATGTTTGATGGGGCGGTCCACGTCAATGGTCGCGGAGTTGGTGTAGTGTTGATCACACCGGAAGGGGGTTCATATGCCATTTGGTGCCAGAATAACTTTTCCCTGCACCAACAATGAAGCCGAATACGAAGCTTGTATCCTAAGACTTGAGGAAGCCGTCAAAATGCAGATTAAATCCCTGGATGTATACGGGGACTCAGCTTTGGTCATCAATCAAACCAACAGGGAAATGGTGCTATGCTGGAACTACGTACCCAGAATTGAAGTATCTCGGTCAGAGACGAATGAAGAAAGCATTTGGTCAGAAAGTGCGCTCTCGGGAGTATCGAGTCGGTGAATTGGTACTCAAAAGATTTCTTCCTCCCAACACAGATCACAGGGGCAAATGGACACCGAACTATGAGGGTCCGTACGTGGTTAAAAGGATTTTCTATGGCGGAGCTTTGACGCTAACAACCATGGAGGGCGAAGGATTCCCGTCCCCTATTAACTCAGACGCGGTTAAAAAATACTTCGCATAAAATAGACCCGCTGGACAGTAAAAAGAATAGTCCAGGCAAAAAAGGGGCATCCCGACGAACCAAAAAAAAGAATAAAGAGGTTCGGGCAAAAATTAGGGATATATAAAAAAAAAAGAGTACACCCGGTGAGTCGAAAACCCAAAAGGGCGGCTCAGGCAAAAATGGGTATCCCGGTGGATTGAAAACCCGAAAAAGGGGCGATCCAGGCAAAAGTTAGGGAATAAGCGAATGACTGTGATCTGAGTTCATCAGTGTTATATCACCGTTTCATTCAATCCGGCAATCTTCGAAGGTTAAAGATCGACTAATCATCCACTTCAGAAAGCAAGATGAGCAGAGCGTCTTGAGGACATACGAGTCATAGCAGAGTCGAAACTCAGTGGGACCCCGTATCCCCATTGCCATTAAGATAGTTCTCTTTTTTATAGCGATCACCTCTTTTCAGGGATCATCTTCCTGATACCCTCGCCTATTCCTGGCACAAATTTTCTCCCTAGTAAGAGTCGAATAATTCAGTTAAAGAGCCTCTTTATTTTTCATTTATCAGTTTGTTTGCAAAAATGTCCGAATTTTTGATAAAACATATTGCATATGAACATAATGGTGGCTTTTGCAGATGATTTGCACAGAAAAACATTTAAAATTGCTTTGAATGTGCTTAATCCCGAACGGTGAATTCAAACCGAGTAATTCCCCCGAGGCATACGTGTATTTGTGGTTGCAGGTCACAGGAACCGGATGCCAAGTCATGAATCCTCATCCCCAAGCGGTTGACAAAGTCTCTCCTCAGCAGAGCATGTTCCCCAACAGAGTTGACAGTATCCAGACTGTCTATCCCCAGTAGAGTTGACAGTATCCAGACTATATATCCCTAGTGGAGTTGACAGTGTCAGACTGTATCTTCCTAGCAACAGCGGAGTGGTTGCATACCCAACGGACAAGAAGGTGGTGTTCCCAGTGTTCATCTCATCGCCAGCAGATTATTTCTAACAGATTTGTTCTAATCCCCAGCTTGAGGACGATTAGCAAGTTCATATCCCTAGCAAAGGTCGTTTCCTACGACATTTCCCCAGGAAGTGTTTTCCCCACAGACTCTCCTCACAGAGCCTCGCCGAACAAAGTTTCCATAGTTGATACTCCCCCCGCAAGGTCGACTTTTCAAGCAGCCAATTTATTTTTGGTGGCTCATTGGTCCCGGCAGACGGATCATTCCCCACAGAGCATTCAAGGATTGATACAGCGATCTGTTCCCTACCGGAGTTTGCTTCCCCTAGCAGATTTCTTTTTTCTTTTACACCATGCATAGCATTTGCATTCGCATGCATATCATATCAAGCATACACATAAGCTGATAAACAGGTTCTTCCAAGCAGACTGAAGAATTACTTTACAACCAAGGTCATGAGATCCAGCCAGAGGATCAAGCGTGAGTGATCCAGCCTGAGGGTCATTTTGAAGATCCAGCCAGAGGATCAAGCGTGAGTGATCCAGCCTGAGGGTCATTTTGAAGATTCAGCCTGAGAATCGTGTTCCAGTGATCCAGCCTGAGGGTCCATTTCAAAGATTCAGCCTGAGAATCGTGTTCCAGTGATCCAGCCTGAGGGTCATTTCAAAGATTCAGCCTGAGAATCGTGTTCCAGTGATCCAGCCTGAGGGTCATTTCGAAGATTCAGCCTGAGAATCGTGTTCCAGTAAGCCAACCTAAGGCTCAATTTGAAGATTCCCCAGTGAAGTCGCCTACAAGCTTTATTTCCCCAGCAAGCCCAAGTCTAATTGAGGAGTCGTTACAACATGTTCTAGCCCGAAGAATATGTGCGAAGCCCAAAAGTGGAATATGCTCGAAGCTGCATATCTAATATGAAGGTTGGGTGTAGATTTCAAAAGAGGGTCAACCAGCGCATGCCTCAGATGCGGGATCCTAACGATGGGAATTTATCATCAAAACAATCCAGATCTAGCCAGAAGATCGAAGTCAGATCTAGCCCAAAGACCGGAAATAGATTCAGCCAGAGAATCGAAGCAATTCAGATCTAGCCAGAAGATCGAAGTAGATTCAGCCAAAGAATCAAAGGAAATAGATTCAGCCAGAGAATCGAAACAAATAAGATCTAGCCAGAAGATCGAAAATCGCAACAATTCAGATCTAGCCAGAAGATCGAAGTAGATTCAGCCAGAGAATCAAAGGAAATAGATTCAGCCAGAGAGTCGAAACGAAGGAGATCTAGCCAGAAGATCGAAGAAGATCTAGCCAGAAGATCAAAATCGTATCCAGCCCGAGGATCAAAATTAATATCCGACCAGAGGACTAAATTGAGTATAGGTTCAACCAGAGGATCGAAACTCCAGATTAAGCCAGAGGATCGGAAAAAGATAAACAGCGCAGTGTATTTCCGCGTTTTTGTGGTATTCTCGGAGCACAAATTTTCGGTTTGTCTTTGGTATTCAATCACAGCTCACCCCGTTTGTCTGATAAGCTGTTCGCTTTCATCCTACTCGGGTTAGCTGATGTTTGAATAGGGGCAGCTGTAACACCCCAAAATTTGCCCTCCTCATTCATGCATTCATTTAGCATTTCATATTGCATTTCATCATGTCAATCAGAATTAGATCCGAAAAAAAAAATGAAAAAAAAACGAAAAAAAAAAACGAAAAAAAAAATATATATATAATTTTTTACAAAAAATAATAAAAATTTTTAATTAAATAAATAAATATAAAATATAATAAAATTTTTTGGACTTGGGTCTCTCTCATTTGAGCCCACAAAACCATGAAATTCAGTCTATAAATACCAAGGCTTCACTTGAGAGAACACAGAACAAAGGGGGATTTTGAAGAGAAGTAAAATACTCTGAGGTTTCCTTGGAACAAAACCCTGAGGAAAAAGGTAGTGAGAGAAGACCTAACGGAGTTCAGAGCAGCCTCCAAACCCCGAAGGGAACTCAACCACACAGAATCACCTCTGCCTCATGTAGCACCTCAAATTTGCACCTACTTCTTGTACATACATTCTCATATTAGGTCATAACATAACATGGTCCACTGCATAACATTGCATTGTCCCTTTGCCTCAAGTGCAAGCCAGTCAGAAGAATTAGGTCAAACTGGTCAGGAGATCAGTCAGTCAAGCAAGCAAGTGCAATTTCCATTGAAACAAGGCCCTAGGGTTGGTCCAACATGTTCACATGACTTGGGGATCCATTTGAAGTGTTTTGGTCAAGGATTGGATGTTCAGAAGTCATCAGTCAATGCACAGTTTGCCAGAAACCCTAAAAAGTCAAACTTGGTCAACTGTGACTGATTTTTATGGTTTTGATGATGGGATTTGGCTTGAGAGAGCTCATTCATGTCCAAATAGGCCTCATGTATCATGTCAAAGACCATTATTGAAGAATTGGAAGCCAGACAAGAAATTTCCAAAAATAGAAACTGGACCTGTAATTGAAACTTGCCAAAAATGGAAACTTCTTGAGCCTAAACTTACATCATGATACAAGCTTCAAATGAATTTTTTCCCAACATGAAAGTTGAAGATCTTGTTCTCCCATTTCCAAAAAGTCCAAGAACTCTTAATTCCCATGTATGGTTGGCAAGATATGATCAATTCATTTTCAAAAATTCTTGAACTTCAAAAGGCCATATCTCTCAAACCATTTGGCCAATTTGGGTGGGGTTTTTTCCTACAAGTCACATTTGATCCCCTCTTTCCGAAAATGTCATCATCATGCACCAAAACATCACCATTCAAAATGGCCTTTTTGGACTTGCTTGAATTAATTTCAAGTGAGGTTGAAATTTGACTTTTCCAAATAATCATTTTTAATCATTTTGGCCAATTGAGAATGACTAGAAATCATATTTTGGACATGTTCAAGGCCCATTTTTGCAGTTACAGCTCATGCACCATGCCACTTGAGTGAAATTAGCAAAAGGACACTTTTTACCAACTCCAATTCCACTTTTTCATTAACCTTGATTAGTACCATTAAACAGAGTATATATACATCATTTTCTCTCTGAAAGAAACCCTAGCAGCCACAGAAAGAACAGAAAAAACTCACTCTCTCAAAATCTCATCTCTTGCCATTTTCAAAATCTGTCAACAATTGTCAAAGAACTCAACATTGCCTTGCGTAATACAACATCTAACCACCATCTTGAGCTTGTTTCCACCTTCATTTCACAACTGGAAGGCCATTTTCATGAACTGTTTTTGCTGAGCTCCTTCTATGGCAATTGTTGATTTGAGCACCATCAAGCAAGTTTGAACCAAATACATTCTTCCATTCACCTTCAAGAACTCCATAGTGCATCTGTTTCAGCAATACACAACCAAACAACCATCATTCCAGTGTTGTGCTCCAAATTTGGCCAGGTATCAAATCTCTTCATTTCCTAAATTATGAGGTGCTTGTCGTAGGTCTTTCCCTTGTGATGATTCTGAGCTAAGCCTTATTTGATTTCGTGCCAAATTGAGAGAGAACGAGAGTTTTGAAATTTTATGTTCATGGCAAGATTCAATCGATTCTTCATTTTGTTGTTGTTTTGAGATAAATTGCTTGTAGATTCGTGTTAAGGGTTGTTAGATCTTCAAAAACATGTGCTTAAATGGTGTTTCTGGGATTGTTGAATTTTTCTGGAGATTTCGCGCATGAAGATCATGAAGATCTTCATGCTGTTCATGAGACTGCACTTTTCCTGCGGATTCTCTTGCAGCCTTCATGAGGCTAGCTATGACTTTTCCTGCGGATTCCTGGGCTAGGGTTTTTGCATGAGTTCGTTACTGTTGCATTAGCATGGACCAATCAGCTTATTTCGTTTCAGCAGCCAAAACGCTGCGTTTGGATTAGTGGCATGGGTAATTTCAAAAATGCCACTGGCCGTGCCCCATGTCCCATTAAAGTCATTTTGTTTTTCATATTTATTTCAATTTGTATGCTCATCTTGCAAAAATCATAACTTCATCATGTTTGATCCAATTTTAATGGGAATTGTTGCAGTGTGTTCATCTTGATCTCTACTTAATTGTCATATTTTTTCCTGTTTTTTTTTTATGAATGGATTTTAATTGGCATTAGGGTTTTGTTCATGTGACCATATTTTGTACCTCTTGCCAAATCCTTTGTGAAATATTAATACTTTACCCTTTGCCCTTGAAATTTTTTGTGCTTAAACTAGACACATTCATGGTGATTTTGGTGTAGAGTTTGTGAATTTATCATCTCTGGTCATTAAGTTATGATTTTTTGAATTAGGGTGTGACAATTTGTGTCACACCAATGATGTGCAACTTGATGATTTTCAATACCATGCCTCTTGACCTCAAATTGGATTGAATTTTTGCATGAAAGTACTTGAGTATGTCTAGTTTACATGTGATTTTTCTTGGAATTATTTGTGGCATTTCCTAATTGTTTGAGATTTTTCTCCCCTGTTTGGTCATATGTTGACTTTTTGTGATACATGTTCCCATTTCATTTGTGAAATTCTCATACTTTATTAGATGGACATGAAATTTGACATGTGATTAGTAGACATCTTAAGCTTTGCCATGGTTTTAATCCCATTCATTTCTCATATGCTATCACTGATTTATGATTTTTTCAAGTTGATGCATGTTTGGTTGACTTCTTTGAGCATGTTTGGAATTTCCTTGCCTTTCTGATTTTCATTGACCACCTTCTACTTGTCCAAATGAGATGAAATTTGACATGCTTACCATGCTGTGGATTATGTTTGACCATGATTTATTTGATGATTTTTGGAATTGTTTATGATTGGTTTGAGTTAAGTCTTGCTGTTGACTTCTATGAGCTTCCATATGCCATGCTTTGACTTCTTTTGCTTGTGAAATGATGATGATGAATGATATGATTGTGGAACCAATTGAGTTTGTTTCTTGATTGTTTAAATATGATTTTGATTGGAGTTCATTTTCTGTTTTGACTTTCTCATCCCCTTTTGACCCTAGGCTTGTCCTAGTGGTCCTGTTACTTATGTTTGAGCTCATTTTTTCAGGTTAAGCAACAATTACCCAATGAGACCAATACAAATTGATTAAGTGTGCTTGTTTATCATGACTAATCTATTTGTTTTGTAGGTTGCTTGGCTCACATGCCTTGAACCTTGTGCATTGCACATTTATCTGCTTGTGCTGACTGTTAGCCTTTGTTTCATTCTGATTTAACTTTGACTTGTATACTAACTGTGCTTGACTGATTTCAGGTACTTTAGTTGCTTTTAGTTCTTTGTGAACTTTGCTTTGCTTTGCTTGATAAGCAATTTGCATTGAGGTATACCTTTCTATCTTCATGTAGTCAGGAAGACCTGGCCTGTTACTTGGCCAGGAAACTGTCTGAAGTCCTCCTTAAGAGGCAATGTTTGTGACTGTTTACATTTGTCCTTGTATAGAGTCAAAGACCTCCTAAGTGAAGAGGCAATTGGCAGAACCCAAGGGATATGCAATCTATCCCCTGCTATTCTGTGTGTCATCTGCTTTGCTCACACCACTGTGTTGATGCATTGCAGATACAAACCCAAGATCTTGTACAATTGTACAGTTGAGTCAATTTTACATGTGTAGAAGGGTTCCCACCTTCTGAACCCACACATTCTTGTCTTAAGCTCTCCCAGGCCAGGGATAAGAGCTGTGAAGTCTTATCTTCACTCACCTTTCATCTACTTCACCTTAGCCCCTCAATGGCAAGGTTAAGAGCTAACACTACCCAGTTCCAGTGGTTTGTTTGTTGAGGTTGATATGACCCCTCGACCAAAACCTAACCTTGTTTGAGCCCATTGCTTGCATGTAGTGTGTGCTACCTGTGTTTGTGTGTTTGTTTGACTTGCTTCCTGTGCAAGTTAGGTTTGCTTTAGCTTGGTTCCTGTGCAAGTTAGAGGTGGCTTGCTTCCTGTGCAAGTCATGTTTAGGATAAGCTTGCTTCCTGTGCAAGTTAGCTAGAAACCTTAACTTAGGGATGATTTTGCATGATAACATCTAGGCTCGAGCCGTAGTCTCCCTAGTTGTGTCTCCCTCTGTTATCTGGTTAGGCTAGTCCTTTATCCCTGCGTAGGGGAACTACGTCGCCCTGATCCTCATACCAGATGAGGTACGTAGGCAGGAGATGAGCAGATCTCTCCGGGCGCCTGTGTCTTTGTTTTGTGTTGTCGTGTGCTTGGAAGCTGATGTAAGTCCATCGAGTGGCATTCGGGTTCCATCGTGGGTTTGTTTGGTTTGGATGCTGATGTAAGTCCAGTGATTGGCATTCGGGCTCCATGTTTGCCTTCTTGTGTGTGTTTTGGTTCGGATGCTGATGTAAGTCCAGTGATTGGCATTCGGGCTCCGCGTTTGCCTTTGCCAGTGTTTGTTTGTGTGTGTGTTAGCCGAGCTACGAATGCTCTGATTCTTCTCTCGTCCGAGAAGATACGTATGCATAAGGTGCGATACCTTAGCGAGCATGTGTCGTTTCCCAGTCCGAACTACTTTGACTCTGATGTCTATGCCTGATAGACTAAGTAGGCCCAGGATGCGATGTCCTGCCGAGTCAGTCTCTTTTGTTTTCTTGTGTCTCTTTCAGCCAGTGTGTGTTTGTTTTTGAGCAGTGTTTTAGCAACCATTTTCCTTTCTATTGTGCGTGGATCCCGTCGAGTACGACGGATGCGTAGGGGTGCTAACACCTTCCCTTCGCATAACCGACTCCCGATCCCATTCTCTCTGGTCGCGAGACCATGTCTTTTTCCAGGTTTACTTCGAGCGTTTCCTTTCCCTCTTTTGGGATAAATAACGCACGGTGGCGGCTCTGTTGTTCTTGTTTTCCCGCCGGTTTTTCGCGTGATGCGACAGCTGGCGACTCTGCTGGGGATATAAGAGAAGTTGACCTATGCTGGTCCATCTTCCCTAAGCGAGTCTCTCCTAGCGCTCTCTAGGATAGGGTTTGGTTGCTTTTGCTGTTATTTATTGCATTCATTTATTTATTGTTTGCATTCATGTTTGCACTTATGTTTGCATTCATTCACATTCATTATTCATCTGGCTGGTTGTCTGTTTCTCTCTGTTGGGGTGGGAGTTGCATGAGGTAAAAGGCCCAATACCCAGGCCATGAGTGAAATCTAGGATACTTAGGAATAGAGTGATTCATGGGAAGCGGGTGGTATTGCGCCACTTAGCGAAACATTGATATCACGAGCAGTTCAGACCCTGGTGGGATATTATCGTTACATACTTCGGGTGTGTATATGATGATATTCTGCGAAAGGTTATTTATGCTGCGTTTCTCTCGACCTTACCCTGGCCTAGATGACACCCGTGAGTAGGGAGGGAATGATCATTATTACAGGTACAGTTGGTGACTTGTTGGTGACTTGTTGGTGACTTGTGATCCTGTTGGTGATTATTGGTTCAGAATTTTGGGGTCTCAGATGACTTTGGGTTTCAGATGAATTTGTGGTTCCGAGTTCAAGCCGAAGCTTTGATCCTGTGTTCTGAGAGACACAGCCAACCAGTCGTGTCTGCATCATTTGCATCATAGCATGTTTATTTTCAAAAAAAATACGCAATAAAAAATAAAAAAATAAAAAAAAAAAAGGGGAAAAAGAAAAGAAAAAAAACTAATCCCTGCATGCATATCATTTCTCAGGTACATTCCAGAGCTTGTTCACTGATAGAGATGGCAACAGTCCCAGGGTTGAAGCGGAAGACTTGTTCCTACAGCTTTCACCGTGAACCTTTGACGTCTCTGATTGAGTTGAGTAACCTTATGACCAGTGGTAACCAGAAGGGGTTTGTCGACCAGTATGGAGATATTCTGACACTGTTGAAGATGGTAGTCGATCCGGTGCCGTTGCAGACTCTTCTACAGTTCTACGACCCAGAGCTTCATTGTTTCACCTTTCAAGATTATCAGTTGGCGCCTACTCTTGAGGAGTACTCCATTGTGCTGAGTGTCCCGGTCCGGTATCAGGTTCCTTTCTTGGATGTGCCCAAGGAGGTTGATTTCAGAGTTGTTGCCAGAGCTCTCCATTTGGGTATCAAGGAAGTCAGTGATAGTTGGAAGTCCAGTGGGGATGTTATAGGATTGCCTTTGAAGTTTCTGTTGAGGGTAGCTAGAGAAGAAGCAGAGAAGGGAAGTTGGGAAGCCTTTCATGCTCAGTTGGCCGTCATGATCTATGGGATCGTCCTGTTTCCGAGTATGCCCAATTTTGTTGACTATGCTGCAGTCAGTATTTTCATTGGAGGAAATCCAGTTCCTACTCTGTTAGCTGACACTTACTATGCTGTTCACAGTAGGCATGGTAAGGGTGGGGCTATCAGGTGTTGTCTCCCGCTTTTGCTCAGATGGTTCTTGTCTCTTCTGCCAGTCAGTGGACCTTTTGTGGATGCTCAGAGCACGCATAAGTGGACTCAGAGGGTTATGTCTCTTACCTCCTATGATATCAGATGGCAATCTTACCGGATGGATGTGCGTAACGTCATTATGAGCTGTGGAGGATTCCGTAATGTGCCACTCGTAGGGACTAGGGGTTGCATCAATTACAACCCGGTTCTTTCTCTTCGCCAGTTGGGGTTTGTGATGAAGGGAAGACCACTTGAGGCTGAGGTAGCTGAAAGTGTGTATTTTGAGAAGCAGAGTGACCCAGCCAGATTGGAGCAGATAGGGAGAGCTTGGAAGTCTATTGGTGTGAAGGATGGATCTGTCTTAGGGAAGAAGTTTGCCGTTGCTATGCCTGATTACACTGATTGGGTCAAGGAGAGAGTAGAAACTTTGTTGTTACCCTACGATAGGATGGAGCCGTTGCAGGAGCAACCACCTTTGATCCTTGCTGAGAGTGTGCCTGTGGAGCACTACAAGCAAGCCTTGATGGAGAATCGCCGTTTGAGAGAGAAGGAGCAAGATACCCAGATGGAGTTGTACAAAGCCAAAGCTGATAGGTTGAATTTGGCTCATCAACTCAAAGGAGTGCGAGGAGAAGATGCTAGCAGACTGAGAAGCAAGAAGAGATCCTACGAGGAGATGGAGAGCATGTTAGATGCAGAACACCGGGAGTGCTTGAGGCTGCAGAGAGTTGAGGCCAGCTATCAGAAGAAGATCAGAGACTTGGAGAAGCAACTCAGAGATAAAGACATCCAGTTGAAGAAGGAAGTAGACTTGAGACAGGCATCAGAGAACCACCTTGGAGGAGAAGTGGTAGAGCTTAGACGACAACTGAAGGAGAAGATCACTCTTTTGCCAGAATGTTCAGGATGTGACCTGTTGATAGACCAGTGTCAGTACTTGAAGACTCTCATTCCGGGAGGCCGTTTGTCTTAGCTTGTATCTTTGATATGTATGTTGAGAATCACCTCCAGGCTTGTTGGATGGGATTCATTGTTGTACTCCGATTGTTTGGATTTTCTTTGTCGACTTTGTTGTATGATCCTGTTACTCATATAGATGAGGTTGTTGGTTTCACCTTGTACTCATCACTCTTGTGTATGTTGTTTCTGTGCTTCTGTGTTGTTCTTGCTGCAGGTTGCCATCTTTTGAGGATGACTCAGGCTCTTTAAATGCCTGAGAAATGAACATATCATGGGCATCATACGCATCATTAGCACCATACTCATATCATTTTGCATAACAGGTGTTCTTGGTCGTGACTTCTCACTCTGGTTCCTGTTTTAGGCAGGATAGCTGATCAACGTCCGCACCGCTACTCAACAAGACTGAATCAACAGAGAGGTATGGATCAAGTTCAAGCAGAGTTGGCTGAGATGAAGGCTAACATGGCCCAGTTTATGAATATGATGCAAGGGGTTGCACAAGGTCAAGAAGAACTTCGAGCCTTGGTTCAGAGACAAGAGGCTGCAATTCCACCGGTCAACCATGCTCCGCCAGAGGGAGGCCCAGTCAATGATAATAATGTTGCTGCTGCTGTACCCATCAACAACTATGCTGTAGATGATGAGTTGGGAGGTATTCGAATCAACGGTCAACCTATTGCTCCAGATGCCGTTAATGCCAGAGCGGTCCGTGCCCCGGCCCGTAATCCTGCTCCGATTGTTGACAGACAAGAGGATATGTTCACTTTGCTCAGTGAAGACGAAGACGTTCTGGGAAGGGTTGATGAGAGGGATCGTAAAGTTGATGCCCTTGCTGAGAAGATTCGGGCTATGGAATGTCAAAATTCTCTCGGTTTTGATGTTACCAATATGGGGTTGGTGGAAGGTTTGAGAATCCCTTACAAGTTCAAAGCACCGTCCTTCGATAAATACAACGGTACTTCTTGCCCTCGCACCCATGTGCAGGCTTATTATCGAAAAATCTCTGCGTATACAGATGATGAAAAGATGTGGATGTATTTTTTCCAAGATAGTCTATCTGGGGCTTCTTTAGACTGGTACATGGATTTAAAGAGAGATTCGATCCGATGCTGGAGGGATCTGGGTGAGGCCTTCTTGAGGCAATATAAACATAACATGGACATGGCGCCTAGCCGGACTCAGCTGCAGAGTCTATGTCAGAAATCCGGAGAGAGCTTCAAGGAGTACGCCCAGAGGTGGCGTGAACTGGCTGCTAGAGTTCAACCTCCTATGCTGGAGAGGGAGTTGACAGACATGTTTATCGGTACTCTTCAGGGTGTGTTTATGGACCGGATGGGGAGCTGCCCATTCGGTAGTTTTTCTGATGTTGTCATTTGTGGAGAGAGGACTGAGAGCTTGATTAAAACTGGGAAGATCCAAGATGCTGGTTCCTCTTCTTCTAAGAAGCCGTTTGCTGGGGCACCTCGTCGAAGAGAGGGTGAAACTAATGTTGTTCAACACCGCAGAGATCAGAACAAAAGTGAATACCGTCAAGTTGCTGCAGTGACCATTCCGGCACCTCAACCTCGTCAACAACAACAGCAAAGAGTTCAACAACCGCAACAACAACAACAGCAACGTCCGTATCAGCCCAGACAAAGGATGCCTGGTCGACGTTTTGATTCGCTACCCATGTCGTACGCCGAAATGCTGCCCGAACTACTCAGGTTGGGGTTGGTTGAGTTGCGTACAATGGCTCCGCCTACAGTATTGCCTCCTGGGTACGACGCCAACGTCCGTTGTGACTTTCACTCTGGGGCACCAGGGCATCATACTGAGAAGTGTCGGGCTTTCCAGCACAAGGTCCAAGATTTGATCGATGCCAAGGCGATCAACTTCGCTCCAGTGCCTAACGTCGTAAACAACCCTATGCCTCAGCATGGTGGGCATAGAGTGAACAATATTGAGGGGAAAGAAGCTGAAGATCTGGTTGTTAATGTTGATGATGTTCAGACTTCTCTGCTAGTTGTGAAGGGCCGTCTGCTGAATGGGGGTGTCTGCTCGGGCTGTGATGAGGATTGTTTGGGCTGTGCAGAATCTGAGAATGGTTGTGACCAGTTAAGGGCCGGTATCCAGGGTATGATGGATGAGGGTTGTTTGCAATTCAGTAGGGCTGTAAAAGATCGTGGGACAATGTCAACTATCACCATTTACTTTAAACCGTCTGAAGGACGTGGACAAAGGGTCGTTAGTGCACCTGCAACAAATGGTACCCCAGTTACCATTTCCGTGCCTGTAACCATCAGTGCTCCGACTACTATCGTTGCGTCTGGAAGAAGGGCTGTTGAGAATAGTAGAGCCGTGCCGTGGAAGTATGATAATGTTTATCGCAGTAACAGAAGGGCTGAAAGTCAGACGAGACCAGTGAATCAAACTCCAGTGACCATTGGTTTACCGAATACAGTTCCTGCAACTGTTGGTCCGGCTGTGGATAATGTAGGGGGTCCAGGAGGTTTTACCAGAAGCGGTCGTCTGTTCGCACCGCAGCCTTTGAGGGACAATAATGCTGAGGCTCTCGCCAAAGCAAAGGGTAAGCAAGCTGTGGTTGAGGAAGAGCCTGTCCAGAAGGAAGCGCCCGAGGGCTTATTTGAGAAAGACGTGGAGGAGTTTATGAAAATAATCAAGAAGAGTGACTACAAGATTGTAGATCAGTTGAACCAAACTCCGTCCAAGATTTCTATACTTTCACTGTTGTTGTGCTCTGAGGCACACCGTAATGCCTTGCTGAAGATGTTGAATCTGGCTTACGTGCCTCAAGAGATTTCTGTCAATCAACTAGAGGGTGTGATGGCCAACGTGAGCACCAGGCATGGTGTAGGGTTCACCAACCTGGACTTAACGCCTGAAGGGCGAAACCATAACAAAGCCTTGCACATCACCATGGAGTGCAAGGGGGCGGTGTTGTCTCACGTATTGGTAGACACCGGGTCGTTGCTGAATGTGCTGCCTAAGCAGATTCTGAAGAAGATTGATGTGGAAGGGTTTGTGCTTACTCCCAGTGACCTGATCGTTCGTGCTTTCGACGGCTCCAAACGTTCTGTGTGTGGGGAAGTTACCTTGCCTGTGAAGATAGGTCCTGAGGTATTCGATATCATCTTCTATGTTATGGACATCCAGCCCGCCTATAGTTGTTTTTTGGGGCGTCCATGGATTCATGCAGCAGGGGCAGTCTCGTCGACTCTCCATCAAAAGCTCAAGTATGTCTGGAACGGTCAGATTGTGACCGTGTCGGTGAAGAAGAGATTCTGGTGAGTCATCTATCCTCGTTCAAATATGTTGAGGTGGATGGCGAGATCCACGAAACCTTATGCCAGGCGTTTGAGACTGTGGCTCTTGAGAAAGTGGCGTACGCTGAGCAGAGGAAGCCAGGTGCTTCAATTACTTCTTACAAGCAGGCTAAGGAGGTTGTTGATTCTGGCAAAGCTGAAGGCTGGGGCAAGATGGCGGATTTGCCTGTCAAAGAAGACAAATTTGGCGTTGGTTACGAGCCTCTCCAAGCAGAGCAGAATGGTCAAGCGGGTCCGAGTACTTTTACCAGCGCTGGGCTGATGAATCATGGCGACGTCTCTGCAACCGGTAGTGAAGACTGTGACAGTGATTGTGATTTGGACAACTGGGTTCGCTCGTGTGCACCAGGGGAGTCTATCAACAACTGGACGGCTGAAGAAGTGGTTCAAGTTACTCTTCTGACAGAGTAATTTTCTGTTGTTTTTTCATTTTGCATGAAAATCCTACGATCTACCCAAGGCGTAGTGATTCATTGTAGGGCCTCATCATGTTTTAATGATTATCATTAATGAAGGACATTTTTTGCAATCAAACTTTGTGATCCCTGTCTTTCTATTTTTTGTTTTCATCTTTTTCAAAAACAATAAAAATGGCAATGTTTTGTTTTTTGTGACTTTATTGAACTCTTTTTCTAAAACAAAGCATTAAACATGCAGAAGCGATCTTATGGCATTCACTATGAACAGTTCTGTTATGGCTCAGTATGATTTCGACAATCCCATCTACCAAGCTGAAGAGGAGAGTGAGGAAGACTGTGAACTTCCTGCAGAATTGGTCAGATTGCTGAAGCAGGAGGAAAGGGTCATCCAACCTCATCAGGAGGAGTTGGAGGTTGTTAATTTGGGTACTGAGGACGCCAAAAGAGAAATCAAGATTGGGGCTGCTTTAGAAGACTCTGTCAAGAGGAGGCTGATTGAGATGCTGAGAGAATATGTGGAGATATTCGCCTGGTCATATCAGGATATGCCTGGGTTGGATACAAACATTGTGGTGCATCGATTACCTCTTAGAGAAGGATGTTGATAACACGAAATTATATCACATTTTAAGACTTAATTCAATTAGATTATATTATCATTCACTTTAGTTTATCTCATTTTATCAGATATTATGCAGTATTTCCTTGCTATTTATGTCAGGTATCCATTTTGAAGCAAAAGTGAAAAAGGGAAGAAAAGGAGGTGCAAAAAGGAGAGAAAAGGGACCAAATGCCAAAGCCCAGCCCAAAGCGCACAAGTCACCAACGCTGTGCCTGTGACGGACGTCACAGGGTGCGTGACGAGCGTCACGCAAAACAGCCTTGTGACGGACGTCACACATAGTGTGACGGGCGTCACACAATTCCACTACCTTTTTGGCGCAAGTAACGCCCTCAGAAAGACTGGAAGAAGAACGTTGAGAAGTTGGTCTCCTATATCCACGCCGTGCATGTAGCCACGTTGAAGAATGGGAGAAACGGAAAGCAGTTGCCAACACTATTATAAATAGCCATCTCAAAAACCTAAAGCTGGCTCGGTTTTTTCCACGCTCATATTGCCGAAGCTCTGCCAAATTTTCTTTTCACGCTTTTGCTTATTTTTCTTTTCCAGCATTGTTTATTTTATTTATTTCTTTTGCAAGCTTTACATTCTTCTTCCCTTGCAAATTTACCTTTCCCATTTTAGCTTTTAGATATTTTTCGCATAATAGTTTCTACACCGGAAACTATTGTGCAACTTTATACCGGATTTAACCTTACGTTATATTCCAGTTTTATTTCCTTGATTTAATTTACTGTTTAATTGAAGAATCCAAGAACAAATCCTACCGGCTTGTGGTGGAGTGTTCAAGACTATTGTATTACGCAATCAGGTTCTTTAATCATTATTTAATATTTTGTTTTATTATTTATCTATATTATCTGCCTGGAATGAGTCTGTTTATGCATGATATAAATTCTTATTTATTTAGCATGTCTGGCTAATTTGCCCAGGTATCGGTATGTAAAGTAAGCAGAATAAGGGATCAAGACTGAGTCGGTCTATCTAAACTTAAAATCAAAATCAATCTTTTTACGGTCTCAACTTACAGGTTTAATAACAAGATTTTTTACAAAAGTAAAAGACATAAAGAAGTTAAAACCAATAGAGCGAGAGTTTGAGATTTTAACTGGACAGTGTAAGTTAGGCATTAATTCTAGATCAGGGCGAGAGCAAGTTTTAGAGTTAATTAAATTCTGACCTTTTCCAAAAAGTATTTTTAAAGATTGAATGTGAGGACGAGAGTTAAGCATTTGGATTTGATTATATAACCTAAGTCAACAGAGCGAGAGTTTGAGATAAGGGTGTTTTAAAACGGTCAGTATTTTCTTAAAAGGAGTTTCTGCAACTTTATTGTTTTCAAAATATGATTTTTGACTTAATTATAAGTGACAACTACATTAATATAAAATCATGGTTTATTCAACAGAGCGAGAGTTTGAGATAAAACCTTTAACCAATAAAGTTAACCGAAACGATTCATTTTAAAACAAGAAACCGACAAAGACTTGATTCCCTAGTTTTGACGAACTACATACCGATATCCGTTTTATTAATATTTAATCTAGATCTTAGTTTAGCTCTTAGTTTTTCCCCAAACAATCAAACATTTTCACCTTAGATTTACGTAGTAACCTTAGATAACGGTATATCGATTCATAAGTCCCTGTGGGATCGATATCTTTTAAAACTACGCGATAGAACTGTGCACTTGCAGTTTGTATCCCATTCTCGACTCACACAGTCGAGCGATCAAGTTTTTGGCGCCGTTGCCGGGGATCTTTCTATTTAATCGATATCGTAACTCTTCCGTTACGCTGTAGAGACTAAGGTTTCTTTTTCTTCTATTCTTTCTTTCGTTGATTTGTATGCCACGCACTCGCTCTCAAGGCGAGCCGCTCTATTTACGAATCAACGATATCGAACTATATCTCCGAGTCTTACGACGAATTCGGGAATATCGTGCTGAAAACAATCTCCCTCCTATAGACCTTCCTGATCTCAAAGATCTTCCTTCTTTAACCGAGATGGCAGAACCAGCTCGTGCTCTTAGAGATTACGCCGCTCCATCGCAAGATGAACCGCATTCAAGTATTGCTCCGCCCGCAATCGAAGCAAACAACTTTGAACTTAAACCTTCGCTGTTGCAAGCTGTGCAACAGAACCAATTCTCTGGAAATCTTACCGAAGATCCAAACCTTCATTTATCCGTATTTGTCCAATACGCTGATACTGTTAAAGCTAATGGTGTCACTTCAGAGGCAATTCGACTTCGTCTTTTTCCTTTCTCATTAAGAGATAGCGCTAGAAGATGGCTTCAATCACTTCCTTCCAACTCAGTCACCACATGGAACGAGTTGAAGAAAGTTTTTCTTGCCCGATATTTTCCGCCAAGCAAAACAGCTATGTTAAGAGCCCAGATAAACGGATTTAAACAGAAAGACAACGAGTCTCTTTTCGAAGCATGGGAAAGATACAAAGACATGATGAGACTTTGCCCACACCATGGTTTGGAAGACTGGTTAGTAATTCACACATTTTATAACCCAAATTGGAAGAACCATCCAAACTTTTCATATAAGAGTAATAATGCTTTATACGCACCTGGACAGTCTCCAAATCAAGCCCCATCTATACCTCCGGGATATCAGAAATCCAATCCTAACAATAATACCCCTAGAAAATCCAACTTGGAAATCATGATGGAAAACTTTATAGCTTCCCAACAACAAACCAATAAAGATTTCTTAAACCAGAACATACACACTGGCGAACAACTTAAACAACTAGCAAGCAAAGTAGATGCCTTGGCTACCCATAACAAAATGCTGGAAACGCAAATATCTCAGGTAGCTCAACAACAAGCACCTACTGCTGCACCAACTGGTACATTCCCTGGACAGCCCCAACCTAATCCGAGAAGCCAAGCTCATGCAATTATATTAAGAAGTGGAACGGAAGTGGAAGGACCGTCTGACCCAAGGATAGAAAACCAAAACCCTAAGAAATCAACTGAGGAAAGTGAACCTAAGGAAAAGGAAGAGAGTAATAAGGAAACCCTAGAAAAGAAGGAACCTTATGTACCTCCACCACCTTACAAACCACCTATACCCTACCCTCAAAGGCTTGTTAAAACCAAAGATGTAGGCCAATTTAGAAAATTTGTTGATCTCCTTAAACAATTAAACGTTACAATTCCGTTTACCGAAGCTATTACGCAGATGCCCTCATATGCTAAATTCTTAAAAGAAATTCTTTCTAATAAGAGGAAACTTGAGGATAGCGAAACTGTTACACTCCCTGCCGAATGTAGCGCTATAATCCAAAACATGCCCCCTAAACTCAAGGATCCGGGTAGTTTCTCTATACCCTGTCACATAGGAAAATTTGTCATAGACAAAGCCTTATGCGATTTAGGAGCCGGAATTAGCGTTATGCCTTTATCCATATGTAAGAAACTGGAAATGGGAGAATTAAGACCGACCAAAATGTCTGTACAATTAGCAGATCGTTCCATCAAATATCCTGTAGGAATCCTTGAAAACGTTCCCGTACGCATAGGTCAGTTTTACATTCCCACTGACTTCACAATTATGGACATTAGAGAAGATGATACTACACCTATTATACTAGGAAGACCATTCTTAGCAACTGCCGGTGCAATCATAGACGTAAAACGAGGACGACTCACCTTCGAAGTAGGTGAAGAGAAAATTGAATTCATTCTTTCCCAATTCTTGAAAGCACCTGCAATAGAAGATACATGTTACTTCATGGATATCATTGATGAATGCATAAAAGAAGCAGAGTCAGGAGAAGATAAATCATCAGACTATCTTTTAGAGGACAAATCTAAACAATGCCTAGCAATAACACCGGACCCTACGCAGTGTCTTAACAAACCAACCCCTGATTTGAAAACACTTCCCAAAAATCTGAGATATGAATTCCTAGACTTAGAACTTGAACGACCTGTGATAGTTAATGCCGATCTAGGAAGACTCGAAACAGAAAAACTCCTACATATCTTAAGAAAATACCCAACCGCACTAGGATACCACATAACCGATCTTAAAGGAATAAGCCCTTCTATTTGATGCACCGCATCATGTTAGAAGAAGACTGTAAAACCTCTAGGGAACACCAGAGAAGACTAAATCCGATCCTAAGTGAGGTAGTAAAGAAAGAAATAACCAAGTTATTGGAAGCAGGTATTATATATCCTATATCTGATAGCAAATGGGTTAGTCCTGTACACGTTGTACCAAAGAAAGGAGGCATAACCGTTATTGAAAACGAAAAAGGAGAAACTATAACTAAACGAATCGAATCGGGATGGAGAATGTGCATTGATTATAGGAAACTAAACAAAGCAACCCGAAAAGATCATTTCCCTTTACCATTCATTGACCAAATGTTAGAACGATTAGCTAAACATTCACATTTCTGTTATCTAGACGGTTATTCAGGCTTCTTTCAAATACCAATTCACCCTGATGACCAAGAAAAGACAACATTCACATGCCCTTTTGGTACCTTCGCTTATAGACGAATGCCGTTTGGTCTGTGTAATGCCCCTGCAACTTTTCAAAGATGCATGATGGCAATATTCGCCGACTTTCTCGAAAACATCATGGAAGTATTTATGGATGACTTTTCTGTATACGGACAAAGTTTCGAAGAATGCCTTGAAAACCTAGAAAGAGTTCTTGAGCGATGTGTAAAAGTAAACTTAGTACTTAATTGGGAAAAGTGCCACCTTATGGTACAAGAAGGAATTGTTTTAGGACACATCATCTCGAACAGAGGAATTGAAGTAGACAAAGCCAAAATAGAGGTAATCGAAAATCTTCAACCCCCAACAACCGTGAGAGAAGTACGAAGCTTTTTAGGACACGCCGATTTTTACCGACGATTCATCAAAGACTTCTCTAAGATAACTAAACCCTTAACCGGACTGTTGATGAAAGATGTTGAATTCATATTCGACGATAACTGTTTAAAAGCATTTCAAACTCTCAAACAAGCATTGATCTCCGCACCCATTATGCAGACACCAGACTGGAATGAACCATTCGAAATAAGGTGCGATGCCAGTGATTATGCTGTAGGTGCTGTTCTAGGACAAAGAAAGGATAAAAAGCTCCACGTTATATATTACGCTAGCAGAACCCTGGATGAAGCACAGATGAATTATGCCACAACCGAGAAAGAACTCCTAGCAGTGGTATTTGCGCTAGATAAATTTCGTTCTTACTTGGTAGGAGCCAAAATAATAGTTTACACCGATCACGCTGCTATCAGGTACCTTTTAACAAAAAAGGATGCTAAACCTAGACTCCTAAGATGGATCTTGTTACTACAAGAATTCGACTTAGAAATCAAGGACAAGAAAGGAACTGACAACGTAGTAGCAGACCACCTCTCTAGACTTGAGAACCTTGAACCGGAAAGAACATCCATTAATGATGATTTCTTGTATGACAAACTCATAGCTACTTTGGAAGAGAACAACTCCGACATGCAAGTAGAAACCACCTTAGCTATATCTGTCACACCATGGTACGCTGATCTAGTCAATTATTTAGCTACCGGAATAGTTCCACCTACTTTATCTTACCAGCAGAAGAAACGATTCTTCCACGACATAAAACACTATTACTGGGACGATCCCTTACTTTTCAAAAGAGGCCCCGATGGTATTTTCCGTCGATGTATACCCGAAGAAGAGGTAGAAAATATAATCCAACACTGTCACTCCGCTCCTTATGGTGGACACACAAGTACATCCAAGACCTGCTCTAAAATCCTACAAGCTGGCTTCTATTGGCCAACTATTTGGAAGGACGTGCATACGGCTATTAAGGAGTGTGACAGATGTCAACGCACGGGAAACATATCTAGACGTGACGAGATGCCACAAAAAGGTATTTTGGAAGTAGAGATTTTTGACGTGTGGGGGATAGACTTCATGGGACCTTTCCCATCCTCTTTCGGTAACAAATACATACTTGTGGCAGTTGACTACGTATCAAAGTGGATCGAAGCTATAGCTTCTCCAACAAATGACACCCGAGTAGTAACTAGACTCTTTAAAAATATAATATTTCCGAGATTTGGCATCCCAAGAATAGTAGTCAGTGATGGTGGATCGCACTTTATATCCAAGGTACTCGAAAAACTACTACTTAAATATGGAGTGAGACATAGGATAGCAACACCTTACCACCCTCAAACCAGTGGACAAGTGGAAGCGTCTAACAGAGAAATCAAGCAAATTCTAGAAAAAACGGTCGCCACTTCAAGGAAAGATTGGTCATTGAAATTACCAGAAGCTTTGTGGGCATATCGAACTGCTTATAAAACCCCATAGGGACGACCCCATTTAAGCTCATTTATGGAAAATCCTGTCACCTCCCGGTAGAATTAGAACATAAAGCCTATTGGGCTATTAGAAATTTAAATTTGAATTATAAAGCCGCCGGTGAAAAGAGAATCCTTGACATAAACGAATTAGAGGAACTCAGAAGAGACGCCTATGAAAATGCCAAAATCTATAAAGAAAGAACAAAACAATGGCATGACAAGCGTATATCAAGGAAAATCTTCAAGCAAGGCGACGCAGTACTTTTATTTAACTCTAGACTAAAGTTATTCCCGGGAAAACTACGATCCAGATGGTCAGGACCTTTTCATATCACTAAAATCTTTCCCAGTGGAGCGGTAGAAATAAAAGGACAATCTACAGAACCGTTCACCGTAAACGGGCAACGTCTGAAACACTATCACTATGCGGAAACCAACGAGGATTCGCAAATTCTACACTTAGACGAAACGCCCCCAGGACTCATAGACTATATTTAACAGTTTCTTTGTCGAGCTTGCGACATTTAAACAAAGCGCTTAGTGGGAGACAACCCACAAATTAATTTGTTATTTTATTATTCTATTATTATCATTTCCCTATTTCTTTCTTAACTATTCTTTTAATTTCTGTTTAGTATTCATTCTTGATTTATTTAAAAAGAAAAAAAATAATTTTTTTATAATAATATTTTTTTTCCTTCTTTCGGCATTTGGCCAAATCCTGACTTAAACTCATGTTTTCTTTTCTCTAGCTAACACTAACCAGATGGGACATTTTGATCGTATGGGTATCAAGTTCAGAGGAATGGCTCAGAAGCAAAAGTTTGAAGAATTAGCCGCTAGAGAGATGCTACCTAGTTTATATGCTGATGAATGGGCTATGACTGCCCTTGGACTGAGACAGAGTGTCCTGTATCTGCTGAATCAGATAGGATGGGAGACATCCCCTATCCTGAGACATTTCACCACCTACCGGAGACTCACACTAGAATTCCTTAGTTCATTAATCTATCTACCCAGCCATGGAAAAGGAATTAGCAGAGGTTTTATCCAGTTCAGAATGTTCAATATGGAGTTCCAATTTAATATTAGAGACTTTACCAACCTTTTGGGTTTTCCTACCTCCTTTGATACATTCACTGTAAGCCAGGAAGAACTTTTTGAATATAGAGAGCTTGAACACTTTTGGGGTAAGCTGACTGGAAATGATGAGCCCGAAGAACATGAGTTTCTCTCTGGAAGCATACACAACCCAGCCTTCCGCTATTTCCATAAGATCCTGACACACACTTTATTTGGGAAGAAGCCAAATAGTACTTCAGTTTCACGTGATGAACTCTTCATCATATTTTGTGCTTCCCAAAACCGTCCAGTAAACGGTGCTACTTTTATGTTAGCTAATTTGGACCACCTTATCCAGGATGAGCGAGCACCCATTAGAATAGGCGGTTTGATAACCATGATAGGTAATGCTATTGGATTGCGTCAGCCTATGCTTGACCTTAACCCTTTTTGTGGCATTACTACTATGAGTATACCTTTCCTCTTCAACACTATGTTCATAGCGAACTTAGGATCTGATGAGTTTGAGCTTATTATTGATAACCAGGTTCTCTGCCTATTCACCATGCCCGATCCTAGGACTAGTGTTCATAACCAAAGGAACTGGCTCTATAACCTGAATGAAACCCCAACTCCTGCTGGATCCACTGAATCCATCCAGGACTATGAGATTTGTGATGACTATGAGCACTATGTTGACCATATCTCTCATGCTGAATCTGACCCTCAGACACCTTCCGGCTACTATGATATTGATCCTCCTCCTCAGCCTGTCCTGACCGAAGAATCAGCCATGCCTGATCTCCGACATCATATGCCAGGAACAGATATTAAAACCGTCATTGAAGCCTTGATGTCAGAACATCACGCCCTCAGGGAAGATTTCCACAACTTGAGGCATGAAGTCCTAGAATACATGAGCAGCACGGCAAGTCAGTTACGTATGTTGCGGCATCGTGTTAACTCTTTTGCTCCTCCGGCCAGAGATCCGAAGATAGATGGAATTTAGTTATTTCTTTCTAAGTTATTTAGTTTTAGGCTAGATTTTTCATTAATGTTATTTGAATTCATGATTCGCATTTATTTTCCTTTCATTTCATTGTTTTCCCTTCCTGTATTACATTATGTTAATTTATTAAAGCTTTTATTTAATTTATGCAATGGCTATGTTCTCTACTGTTCTACTATTACTCAGAATGAATTATTATTATGTGAAATAGAATAGCAGGCAACACAAATTAATTAGCTAAATTAAATAGAACAATCTAAAAACCAAATAAAACAAAATAATCAAAATAAATTCATCTCCAGATTAATTATGTGAAGCGCTGCTGAATGCCCTGCCAAAAAGAACTGTGTGACGAGCGTCACACACTCCATGACGAACGGCACGCATAACTCCTGTTACGAACGTCACACCCTTGTGACGAGCGTAACGCCCCTCAGACATGTGAACGTTAGGGAGCCGTTGGAGACGAACGTTACACCCCTTACCTTTTTACATTCCCCATTCACTTTTCATTTAACCACACTTAATTACTCTTCAACCACTTTTTCTTTCTATCTTCCAATCCTTCTCCTATAAATACCTACCAAAACCTCCTTCATTCACCAAACAAAAATTCTCTCATATCAAATATACAATTCTTTTCCACTCCAAATCACTCCTTCAAAATTCATCACAATGGCGGGAAATCAAAATTTCGGAAATATCATCTTCCGATCCGGAGATGACAACTATCAGCAAGAGCAATTCGAGCGTTTCCAACAGCGAGGCGTCGTTTCCACCAGGTACCCCGATTTACCTTGTTTACAACAATTAGGCCTACTCCAAGGTATCGAATGGATGCTCCGCCTAGCCGACTTAACCTTCCTTTGCACTCATAATCAACCCACCTACCCATCCCTAACCTTAGAATTCTTAAGTTCATACGACTACACCACTCCCGCCGGTGAAGACGAATTTCTAACCGGTACGGCAACCTTCCGTATGTTTAACACCGAGTACTCTCTAACCCAAAACCAATTGAGTACCATGTTACAATTTCCCATAGAAGGTCAGGTACACCCCAGAATCCCTCCAAACTCAAACTGGAACACAGTTGACGTTTTTGGCCTTTTTAAGAAAATTACCGGTATAGATGCTTACAACTGGGAAGAGCTCCTTCTTTCCCATATACATAACCCAACTATCCGGTACTTTATCCGCATCTTGCAAAACACAGTTTTTGGACGACCAAACAACAACAAGGTCAACTCAAAGGAGCTATTTTTCCTCCAATGCGTCTTCGAACCGGATACTAAGGTAAACGCCGCCTCCTTTCTATTTCATCATATCCGCACCTTATGTGCTAGAGGCCGACAACCTTTTATGATTGGTGGATTAATAACCACCATAGCACTTGGCCTAAACCTAGGGGATAAACTCCAAACTTTAGAATCTCTACCTCCCCTATCTATGGATATCAGCTACTGTCGATCCAGCCGCCTGATTAAGAACAGAGTAGGCGGAGGATATTATCTTATGGTGAACAACCAGGCAGTCCCAAGCGTTGTTCTACCAAATATCGCCCTAACTGATGTCACAAACCCCGACCGCCACCTCTATGATCTAAACGCTCCCGAAGCCACCGAGCCTTCACAAACAAACCCGCCCACAGACGAGTTTGAAGCAATGGAGCAAGGTGATCATCCTCCTACACAACAGTCAGTCCCGCTCAACCCTTCCGGTAATGCAACTGGCCCATCCTCCCAACGTCGTCGACGAAGAAGGCCTGCAACCAACGACGACATTATGGATGCTATCGATGGTATGCAGGCACAGAATGTCGAAATGATGCAGATGATGCATCAAATGCAACAGCAACAGGATGCTCGGAATGCCATAACCGACCAGCGGTTTACTGAGTTGTTCAGCAGGTTCGACAACTTAGACTTACGTCAGAGATCACCAGGTCCAAGAACCAGAGGCGGAAGACAACCTTAGTTGTAGTTTCTTTTTCCTTTCCATCTTGTATTTCATTTCCTTAAAACATTGAGGACAATGTTTAGTTTAAGTATGGGGGGAAACAATATTCTTCCTATTTCCATTTTTCAAGTATGTTACCTTCCCTTTCATTGTTATTTCCCTTTCTTATTCTTTATCAAAAAAAAAAAAAAAAAAAAAATTCATTTTAAGTTAAGTCCGAGTGTGAAAATTTCTATTATCCATTCCCTCAATTTTCTTGAGCCATAACAAAAAAATTTTTAACACACCCAATAAGTATAAAGGTTGCTTACTTTATAAAACTTGAGTGAAATCAAAACAAAATCATTACCATAACAACGCTCTGAGAACCTCAATATGTTAGATCAGGATAAGTACCTATTATACCGATTCCTCGAACTTTTAGTTTTATAACAACCCCGAGTAGTTTATACGAGAAGTCAGCACCGTCTTAATAGCAAACTACGTGGAGAGCCGATGAATATAAGTGAATGATCCCCAAAGTAACATAAAATATATGAATATATCAGGAAATGCACTGATTAAATTAGGTGATCCTTACCAGATCATTTAATCTAAAAGTTGCAGATCATGCAAAAACACAATATGAAAAATCCATTATGAGTTGGTTCAGTAGGTATCTGGCACTGAACTTGGTAGGGCGGACTACGGTTCGATCCCCCGCAATTTGCAATGGACTGAATAATGAAGTTATCCGACTTATGTACCAGAACTTCTAGCTAAAAGCGGATCATAATCACTAACCGGTTACTCCACTATGTGCGCGAAAAGATAAAGGGCTTAATGTGATTTCGCTAGAATGAAAACGGGTAAAATAAGACTTAAGGAACCAGGATAGCTATCATAGGGTACTTGAACTGATTTGCATAAGGTAGGGTTATCTAAGTTATAACGGTAGTTGTTGATGTCAAGACTAAACTCAAGTCCTCCTAAACGAAAATCCATTTGCAACCTAGTACGAATTGATGTGTGCTTTGAAATTTCATCTGGCTAAAACTTTTAACAAGTTCTATACTGAATTTTGCTTGAGGACAAGCAAAGATTTAAGTATGGGGGAGTTTGATAACACGAAATTATATCACATTTTAAGACTTAATTCAATTAGATTATATTATCATTCACTTTAGTTTATCTCATTTTATCAGATATTATGCAGTATTTCCTTGCTATTTATGTCAGGTATCCATTTTGAAGCAAAAGTGAAAAAGGGAAGAAAAGGAGGTGCAAAAAGGAGAGAAAAGGGACCAAATGCCAAAGCCCAGCCCAAAGCGCACAAGTCACCAACGCTGTGCCTGTGACGGACGTCACAGGGTGCGTGACGAGCGTCACGCAAAACAGCCTTGTGACGGACGTCACACATAGTGTGACGGGCGTCACACAATTCCACTACCTTTTTGGCGCAAGTAACGCCCTCAGAAAGACTGGAAGAAGAACGTTGAGAAGTTGGTCTCCTATATCCACGCCGTGCATGTAGCCACGTTGAAGAATGGGAGAAACGGAAAGCAGTTGCCAACACTATTATAAATAGCCATCTCAAAAACCTAAAGCTGGCTCGGTTTTTTCCACGCTCATATTGCCGAAGCTCTGCCAAATTTTCTTTTCACGCTTTTGCTTATTTTTCTTTTCCAGCATTGTTTATTTTATTTATTTCTTTTGCAAGCTTTACATTCTTCTTCCCTTGCAAATTTACCTTTCCCATTTTAGCTTTTAGATATTTTTCGCATAATAGTTTCTACACCGGAAACTATTGTGCAACTTTATACCGGATTTAATCTTACGTTATATTCCAGTTTTATTTCCTTGATTTAATTTACTGTTTAATTGAAGAATCCAAGAACAAATCCTACCGGCTTGTGGTGGAGTGTTCAAGACTATTGTATTACGCATTCAGGTTCTTTAATCATTATTTAATATTTTTTTTTATTATTTATCTATATTATCTGCCTGGAATGAGTCTGTTTATGCATGATATAAATTCTTATTTATTTAGCATGTCTGGCTAATTTGCCCAGGTATCGGTATGTAAAGTAAGCAGAATAAGGGATCAAGACTGAGTCGGTCTATCTAAACTTAAAATCAAAATCAATCTTTTTACGGTCTCAACTTACAGGTTTAATAACAAGATTTTTTACAAAAGTAAAAGACATAAAGAAGTTAAAACCAATAGAGCGAGAGTTTGAGATTTTAACTGGACAGTGTAAGTTAGGCATTAATTCTAGATCAGGGCGAGAGCAAGTTTTAGAGTTAATTAAATTCTGACCTTTTCCAAAAAGTATTTTAAAGATTGAATGTGAGGACGAGAGTTAAGCATTTGGATTTGATTATATAACCTAAGTCAACAGAGCGAGAGTTTGAGATAAGGGTGTTTAAAACGGTCAGTATTTTCTTAAAAGGAGTTTCTGCAACTTTATTGTTTTCAAAATATGATTTTTGACTTAATTATAAGTGACAGCTACATTAATATAAAATCATGGTTTATTCAACAGAGCGAGAGTTTGAGATAAAACCTTTAACCAATAAAGTTAACCGAAACGATTCATTTTAAAACCAAGAAACCGACAAAGACTTGATTCCCTAGTTTTGACGAACTACATACCGATATCCGTTTTATTAATATTTAATCTAGATCTTAGTTTAGCTCTTAGTTTTTCCCCAAACAATCAAACATTTTCACCTTAGATTTACGTAGTAACCTTAGATAACGGTATATCGATTCATAAGTCCCTGTGGGATCGATATCTTTTAAAACTACGCGATAGAACTGTGCACTTGCAGTTTGTATCCCATTCTCGACTCACACAGTCGAGCGATCAGATGTCCTTCGGTCAAGCAGAAGCTTCGTAGAACGAGTCCTGATATGGCAGCTAAGATCAAGGAAGAGGTTCAGAAGCAGTGGGATGCGGGTTTTTTGGCTGTTACAAGTTATCCCCCATGGGTGGCCAACATCATTCCTGTACCGAAGAAGGATGGAAAAGTCAGAATGTGTGTCGATTACCGGGATTTGAATAGAGCGAGTCCGAAAGATGATTTCCCATTACCTCACATTGACGTATTGGTTGATAATACGGCTCAATCCTCGGTATTCTCTTTCATGGATGGTTTCTCTGGATATAATCAGATCAAGATGGCGCCAGAGGACATGGAAAAGACGACATTCATTACACCTTGGGGCATGTTCTGCTATAAGGTGATGCCATTTGGGCTAAAGAATGTTGGTGCTACCTATCAGAGGGCAATGACGACTCTTTTTCATGACATGATGCACAAAGAAATTGAAGTGTACGTAGATGATATGATTGCGAAGGCGCAGACAGAAGAGGAGCACCTGGTTAATTTGCAGAAGCTGTTTGACCGGTTGAGAAAGTTCAAGCTGAGGTTGAATCCGAACAAGTGTACGTTTGGGGTGAGATCAGGGAAGCTTTTAGGCTTCATTGTCAGTGAGAAAGGGATTGAGGTTGATCCAGCGAAAGTCAAAGCTATTCAAGAGATGCCTGAACCAAAAACGGAGAAGCAAGTCCGTGGGTTTTTAGGGAGATTGAACTACATTGCGAGGTTCATATCTCACCTAACTGCCACGTGTGAACCAATTTTCAAATTGCTAAGAAAGAATCAAGCAATCAGGTGGAATGATGACTGTCAGAAAGCTTTTGACAAGATAAAGGAGTATTTACAGAAACCTCCAATCCTTATACCTCCAGTTCCAGGGAGACCTCTGATAATGTACCTGTCAGTGACTGAGAACTCGATGGGGTGTGTATTGGGACAACATGACGAGTCTGGTCGAAAAGAGCATGCCATATACTACCTTAGCAAAAAGTTTACTGACTGTGAAACAAGATATTCACTGCTCGAGAAAACTTGCTGTGCTTTGGCCTGGGCTGCTCGCCGACTGAGGCAGTATATGTTGAACCATACTACCTTGTTGATTTCTAAGATGGATCCAGTGAAGTACATCTTTGAGAAACCGGCTCTCACCGGACGCGTTGCTCGTTGGCAGATGATTCTAACAGAATATGATATTCAGTACACGTCACAAAAGGCCATCAAAGGTAGTGTTCTGTCAGACTACCTCGCCGAGCAACCGATTGAAGATTATCAGCCTATGATGTTTGAATTCCCTGATGAAGACATCATGTATCTTAAGATGAAAGATTGCGAAGAGCCTCTTGTTGAGGAAGGACCGGATCCGGATGACAAATGGACACTGATGTTTGATGGGGCTGTGAATATGAACGGTAACGGTGTTGGGGCAGTATTGATCAATCCTAAAGGTGCTCATATACCTTTTTCTGCCAGATTGACGTTTGACGTCACCAACAACGAAGCTGAGTATGAGGCTTGTATCATGGGGATAGAAGAAGCCATTGATCTGAGGATCAAAACGCTTGACATTTATGGAGATTCCGCTCTAGTGATCAATCAAGTCAATGGAGATTGGAATACGAACCAGCCGCATTTGATTCCGTATAGAGATTACACCAGAAGAATACTGACGTTCTTCAAGAAGGTGAAGTTGTATCATCTCCCCCGGGATGAGAATCAGATGGCTGATGCTTTGGCAACTTTGTCTTCTATGATCAAAGTTCATTGGTGGAATCATGTGCCACATGTTGCGGTGAATCGACTCAAGAGGCCTGCGTATGTGTTTGCAGCCGAGTTTGTTGTGATTGATGAGAAGCCGTGGTATTATGACATCAAGAACTTCCTCAAGACTCAGGAGTATCCTGAAGGTGCGTCGAAGAATGACAAGAAAACCCTGAGAAGGCTAGCTGGAAGCTTCTATTTGAATCAGGATGATGTGCTGTATAAGAGAAACTTTGACATGGTCTTGCTCAGATGCGTGGACAGACCCGAGGCAGACATGTTAATGCAGGAAGTTCATGAAGGTTCCTTCGGTACTCATGCCGGCGGACATGCAATGGCTAAGAAATTGTTGAGAGCGGGTTATTACTGGATGACTATGGAATCCGATTGTTTCAAGTATGCTCGGAAGTGCCATAAGTGTCAAATTTATGCTGATAAGGTGCATGTACCACCAAGCCCTCTGAATGTCATGAATTCGCCTTGGCCGTTTGCCATGTGGGGCATTGATATGATTGGGAAGATTGAGCCCACTGCTTCGAATGGACATCGCTTCATCTTGGTTGCGATTGACTATTTCACCAAATGGGTGGAAGCAGCTTCCTATGCTAACGTTACCAAACAAGTGGTTACCCGGTTCATCAAGAAAGAAATCATCTGTCGTTATGGAGTTCCGGAGAGAATCATCACTGACAATGGTTCGAATCTCAATAACAAGATGATGAAAGAGCTTTGTAAAGATTTCAAGATTGAACATCACAATTCTTCTCCTTACAGACCGAAGATGAATGGTGCTGTAGAAGCGGCGAACAAGAATATCAAGAAGATTGTGCAGAAGATGGTCGTTACGTACAAGGATTGGCATGAGATGCTGCCTTTCGCTTTGCATGGGTACCGTACCTCAGTACGTACGTCGACCGGGGCAACCCCTTACTCCCTTGTGTATGGTATGGAAGCTGTCCTACCTGTTGAAGTGGAGATTCCTTCTCTGAGAGTTTTATTGGATGTCAAGCTGGACGAAGCCGAGTGGATTCGAACAAGGTTTAACGAGTTGAGCCTTATCGAAGAGAGACGGCTAGCAGTTGTATGCCATGGACAGTTGTATCAGCGAAGGATGAAGCGAGCCTTTGATCAGAAAGTGCGTCCTCGAAGCTATCAAATCGGTGATCTAGTTTTGAAGAGGATCCTCCCTCCCGGTGCAGATAACAGGGGCAAGTGGACTCCTAATTATGAAGGTCCATATGTTGTGAAAAAGGTATTCTCCGGTGGAGCCTTGATGCTTACAACTATGGATGGTGAAGATTTTCCGTCTCCTGTTAACTCAGATGTAGTCAAAAAATACTTCGCATAAATTGACCCGCTGGACAAAAAGAAAAAAGAGTCCAGGCAAAAAAAAGGGCATCCCGGCGAACCAAAAACAGAAAGAAAAGGTTCGGGCAAAAATTAGGGATAAAAATGAAAAGAATTTGTACATCCGGTAAGTCGAAAACCCGCAAGGGCGGCTTAGGCAAAAATGGGTATCCCGGTGGATTGAAAACCCGAAAGGGCGATCCAGGCAAAAGAGGGATTAAAGCGAAGACTACAGTCTGAGTTGTCTGTACTTCATCAAGCTTTGTCGTCTGCCATCTCGAAAGATGTGATCCGTCCAGTCATTCTTCTCAGAAAGCGAGGAGTTGGGAGGAAAACTGATGATCTGTGAGTTATAACAGAATTGGGAAATAGTGGATGCCGTGTTCACATTGCCATTAGAATAGATTTTTCCTTTTGTGCGCAATTACCTCTTTCTAGGAATTGCTTCCCAATGTATTTGCCTCTTCAGGCACATTTTCAATCAATAAAAGTCGTTATTCAGATAAATGGCTCTTTTGTTTTATTTTTACTGTTTTGTTTGCAAAAAACGTCTGAATTTTTGATAAGCATTGCATATAAGAACATGAAGGCTACACAATAACGTGCAAAAAGATAAAACATTTGAAAATCATTTTGAATGTTGAGGACACTTGAGCGTATCTTGTCCATGTATCCCCTGGGGGCATTTTGTTGTGCTGTTTTTCAGGTTGGCATCTGTGAGGACGTTTCCTCAGCAGATATTCTCCCCAAGCAAGTTTGGAAGCTATCAGAGCTATGTTCCCCCAAGCGGAGTCCCCGAGTGGATTGGGTCCTATGAAGGATATCCCCAACGGAGTTTACCTTTCCCCAGCAGCAGTGCTATTCTTCAACATGAGTGAGAAGTCGTTGCTCTCCCTGCAGGGTCTCCCCGCAGAGTTGGAGTATCCGATCAGTTTTGGCTCCCCAGCCGGAGTTTTTCATCATTTTTGCATTTTTGCATTTTAGTAATCATTGCATCCTCAAACTGCGTAGCATTCCCATTCAATATGGAGCATTACGCCATAGAAAAATTCAAACATATGCATTCATGTGTTAACCTCACCAGACCGTATCCCCGGCAGAGGCGGATCATTTCATTCAACATCAGCACAGCAAGTCTGCTACAGTTGCTCTTAACAGCATTCAGGATTGATATCCCCACAGAGGTTTATTACCTCACCCGTTGGTGACAAAAAGTTTGTTTCTCCCCAGTGAGACCCCCAGCAAGTGGTCAACCTTGCCTTGACATATCTAAGATGTCGTTCTTGTGATACCGGTAAGTGTCATGCCAGCACCCGCGTGTGTTTCTTTGTTTGGTGTCGGTAAACACCATTGTTTCGGTGTCTGTAAACATCGGGTATTCTCCCCAGTCATCAGTAAATGTCTGGTCATCATTTTGGGTGTCGGTAAACACCATTGTTTCGGTGTCTGTAAACATCGGGTTTTCTCCCCAGTCATCGGTAAATGTCTGGTCATTTTTTGATGTCGGTAAACATCATCTTTCGATGTCGGTAAACATCGAGTCTTTCCTGCAGACATCGGTAAAATGTCTGATAATCCCCAGCTAGAGATCCCCAGTAGAGTCATCGGTAAATGTCCTATCTGGTTTCCAGTTGCAAATATTTGTTTTTTCCCTTAGTGAAGTGTTCCCCGGTCATCGGTAAATGTCTGGTCGTTTGTTTTGATGTCGGTAAACATCATCTTTCGATGTCGGTAAACGTCGAGTCTCATCCCAGTCATCAGTAAATGTCTGGTCATGCTTTGTTTCCTTGTTGATAAAATCAAGATCCCCAGAAGTCGTCGGTAAACGTCTTGTCTGATTACACCACAAAGATTTTGTTCCTCCTCAAGTGGAGACGCCATCGGTAAATGGCCCCGTATGCTTCGATATCGGTAAATATGGAATGCCCAGTTTTATTCGCCATCAATAAATGGCCCCGTATGCTTCGATATCGGTAAATAGCGGATCCCCAGTTGCAGTAGCCATCGGTAAATGGTCGAGTTGAAGTTGATATCGGTAAATGTCAAGTTTCTTTGAAACCACCATCGGTAAATGGTTTTGCTTCCTTTTACATCAGAAGTTGTTTCCCAGCAGCCATCGGTAAATGGTCTTGCTGAAGTTGATATCAGTAAATATCAAGTTACCAGTTTCTAACCATCGGTAAATGGTTTCGCCTTTCTGAAGTTGTCAATTGCAGGCGTCATCGGTAAATGACGTGGTTCTTCTTGTATCATATCCGGCAGAGTGCAAATTTCTACGGTTCTTTGGTATTCAATCCCTGTTTACCCTGAAAGTCTGACAGCCGTCGCTATCATCCGTTCGGGTTCCCAGCTGATTGAATAGGGGCAGCTGTAGCACCTCAAATTTGCACCTACTTCTTGTACATACATTCTCATATTAGGTCATAACATAACATGGTCCACTGCATAACATTGCATTGTCCCTTTGCCTCAAGTGCAAGCCAGTCAGAAGAATTAGGTCAAACTGGTCAGGAGATCAGTCAGTCAAGCAAGCAAGTGCAATTTCCATTGAAACAAGGCCCTAGGGTTGGTCCAACATGTTCACATGACTTGGGGATCCATTTGAAGTGTTTTGGTCAAGGATTGGATGTTCAGAAGTCATCAGTCAATGCACAGTTTGCCAGAAACCCTAAAAAGTCAAACTTGGTCAACTGTGACTGATTTTTATGGTTTTGATGATGGGATTTGGTTTGAGAGAGCTCATTCATGTCCAAATAGGCCTCATGTATCATGTCAAAGACCATTATTGAAGAATTGGAAGCCAGACAAGAAATTTCCAAAAATAGAAACTGGACCTGTAATTGAAACTTGCCAAAAATGGAAACTTCTTAAGCCTAAACTTACATCATGATACAAGCTTCAAATGAATTTTTTCCCAACATGAAAGTTGAAGATCTTGTTCTCCCATTTCCAAAAAGTCCAAGAACTCTCAATTCCCATGTATGGTTGGCAAGATATGATCAATTCATTTTCAAAAATTCTTGAACTTCAAAAGGCCATATCTCTCAAACCATTTGGCCAATTTGGGTGGGGTTTTTTCCTACAAGTCACATTTGATCCCCTCTTTCCAAAAATGTCATCATCATGCACCAAAACATCACCATTAAAAATGGCCTTTTTGGACTTGCTTGAATTAATTTCAAGTGAGGTTGAAATTTGACTTTTCCAAATAATCATTTTTAATCATTTTGGCCAATAGAGAATGACTAGAAATCATATTTTGGACATGTTCAAGGCCCATTTTCGCAGTTACAGCTCATGCACCATGCCACTTGAGTGAAATTAGCAAAAGGACACTTTTTACCAACTCCAATTCCACTTTTTCATTAACCTTGATTAGTACCATTAAACAGAGTATATATACATCATTTTCTCTCTGAAAGAAACCCTAGCAGCCACAGAAAGAACAGAAAAAACTCACTCTCTCAAAATCTCATCTCTTGCCATTTTCAAAATCTGTCAACAATTGTCAAAGAACTCAACATTGCCTTGCTTAATACAACATCTAACCACCATCTTGAGCTTGTTTCCACCTTCATTTCACAACTGGAAGGCCATTTTCATGAACTGTTTTTGCTGAGCTCCTTCTATGGCAATTGTTGATTTGAGCACCATCAAGCAAGTTTGAACCAAATACATTCTTCCATTCACCTTCAAGAACTCCATAGTGCATCTGTTTCAGCAATACACAACCAAACAACCATCATTCTAGTGCTGTGCTCCAAATTTGGCCAGGTATCAAATCTCTTCATTTCCTAAATTATGAGGTGCTTGTCGTAGGTCTTTCCCTTGTGATGATTCTGAGCTAAGCCTTGTTTGATTTCGTGCCAAATTGAGAGAGAACGAGAGTTTTGAAATTTTATGTTCATGGCAAGATTCAATCGATTCTTCATTTTGTTGTTGTTTTGAGATAAATTGCTTGTAGATCCGTGTTAAGGGTTGTTAGATCTTCATAAACATGTGCTTAAATGGTGTTTCTGGGATTGTTGAATTTTTCTGGAGATTTCGTGCATGAAGATCATGAAGATCTTCATGCTGTTCATGAGACTGCACTTTTCCTGCGGATTCTCTTGCAGCCTTCATGAGGCTAGCTATGACTTTTCCTGCGGATTCCTGGGCTAGGGTTTTTGCATGAGATCGTTACTGTTGCATTAGCATGGACCAATCAGCTTATTTCGTTTCAGCAGCCAAAACGCTGCGTTTGGATTAGTGGCATGGGTAATTTCAAAAATGCCACTGGCCGTGCCCCATGTCCCATTAAAGTCATTTTGTTTTTCATATTTATTTCAATTTGTATGCTCATCTTGCAAAAATCATAACTTCATCATGTTTGATCCAATTTTAATGGGAATTGTTGCAGTGTGTTCATCTTGATCTCTACTTAATTGTCATATTTTTTCCTGTTTTTTTTATGAATGGATTTTAATTGGCATTAGGGTTTTGTTCATGTGACCATATTTTGTACCTCTTGCCAAATCCTTTGTGAAATATTGATACTTTACCCTTTGCCCTTGAAATTTTTTGTGCTTAAACTAGACACATTCATGGTGATTTTGGTGTAGAGTTTGTGAATTTATCATCTCGGGTCATTAAGTTATGATTTTTTGAATTAGGGTGTGACAATTTGTGTCACACCAATGATGTGCAACTTGATGATTTTCAATACCATGCCTCTTGACCTCAAATTGGATTGAATTTTTGCATGAAAGTACTTGAGTATGTCTTGTTTACATGTGATTTTTCTTGGAATTATTTGTGGCATCTCCTAATTGTTTGAGATTTTTCTCCCCTGTTTGGTCATATGTTGACTTTTTGTGATACATGTTCCCATTTCATTTGTGAAATTCTCATACTTTATTAGATGGACATGAAATTTGACATGTGATTAGTAGACATCTTAAGTTTTGCCATGGTTTTAATCCCATTCATTTCTCATATGCTATCACTGATTTATGATTTTTTCAAGTTGATGCATGTTTGGTTGACTTCTTTGAGCATGTTTGGAATTTCCTTGCCTTTCTGATTTTCATTGACCACCTTCTACTTGTCCAAATGAGATGAAATTTGACATGCTTACCATGCTGTGGATTATGTTTGACCATGATTTATTTGATGATTTTTGGAATTGTTTATGATTGGTTTTGAGTTAAGTCTTGCTGTTGACTTCTATGAGCTTCCATATGCCATGCTTTGACTTCTTTTGCTTGTGAAATGATGATGATGAATGATATGATTGTGGAACCAATTGAGTTTGTTTCTTGATTGTTTAAATATGATTTTGATTGGAGTTCATTTTCTGTTTTGACTTTCTCATCCCCTTTTGACCCTAGGCTTGTCCTAGTGGTCCTGTTACTTATGTTTGAGCTCATTTTTTCAGGTTAAGCAACAATTACCCAATGAGACCAATACAAATTGATTAAGTGTGCTTGTTTATCATGACTAATCTATTTGTTTTGTAGGTTGCTTGGCTCACATGCCTTGAACCTTGTGCATTGCACATTTATCTGCTTGTGCTGACTGTTAGCCTTTGTTTCATTCTGATTTAACTTTGACTTGTATACTAACTGTGCTTGACTGATTTCAGGTACTTTAGTTGCTTTTAGTTCCTTGTGAACTTTGCTTTGCTTTGCTTGATAAGCAATTTGCATTGAGGTATACCTTTCTATCTTCATGTAGTCTGGAAGACCTGGCCTGTTACTTGGCCAGGCAACTGTCTGAAGTCCTCCTTAAGAGGCAATGTTTGTGACTGTTTACATTTGTCCTTGTATAGAGTCAAAGACCTCCTAAGTGAAGAGGCAATTGGCAGAACCCAAGGGATATGCAATCTATCCCCTGCTATTCTGTGTGTCATCTGCTTTGCTCACACCACTGTGTTGATGCATTGCAGATACAAACCCAAGATCTTGTACAATTGTACAGTTGAGTCAGTTTTAAATGTGTAGAAGGGTTCCCACCTTCTGAACCCACACATTCTTGTCTTAAGCTCTCCCAGGCCAGGGATAAGAGCTGTGAAGTCTTATCTTCACTCACCTTTCATCTGCTTCACCTTAGCCCCTCAATGGCAAGGTTAAGAGCTAACACTACCCAGTTCCAGTGGTTTGTTTGTTGAGGTTGATATGACCCCTCAACTAAAACCTAACCTTGTTTGAGCCCATTGCTTGCATGTAGTGTGTGCTACCTGTGTTTGTGTGTTTGTTTGACTTGCTTCCTGTGCAAGTTAGGTTTGCTTTAGCTTGCTTCCTGTGCAAGTTAGAGGTGGCTTGCTTCCTGTGCAAGTCATGTTTAGGATAGGCTTGCTTCCTGTGCAAGTTAGCTAGAAACCTTAACTTAGGGATGATTTTGCATGATAACATCTAGGCTCGAGCCGTAGTCTCCCTAGTTGTGTCTCCCTCTGTTATCTGGTTAGGCTAGTCCTTTATCCCTGCGTAGGGGAACTACGTCGCCCTGATCCTCATACCAGATGAGGTACGTAGGCAGGAGATGAGCAGATCTCTCCGGGCGCCTGTGTCTTTGTTTTGTGTTGTCGTGTGCTTGGAAGCTGATGTAAGTCCATCGAGTGGCATTCGGGTTCCATCGTGGGTTTGTTTGGTTCGGATGCTGATGTAAGTCCAGTGATTGGCATTTGGGCTCCATGTTTGCCTTCTTGTGTGTGTTTTGGTTCGGATGCTGATGTAAGTCCAGTGATTGGCATTCGGGCTCCGTGTTTGCCTTTGCCAGTGTTTGTTTGTGTGTGTGTTAGCCGAGCTACGAATGCTCTGATTCTTCTCTCGTCCGAGAAGATACGTATGCATAAGGTGCGATACCTTAACGAGCATGTGTCGTTTCCCAGTCCGAACTACTTTGACTCTGATGTCTATGCCTGATAGACTAAGTAGGCCCAGGATGCGATGTCCTGCCGAGTCAGTCTCTTTTGTTTTCTTGTGTCTCTTTCAGCCAGTGTGTGTTTGTTTTTGAGCAGTGTTTTAGCAACCATTTTCCTTTCTATTGTGCGTGGATCCCGTCGAGTACGACGGATGCGTAGGGGTGCTAACACCTTCCCTTCGCATAACCGACTCCCGATCCCATTCTCTCTGGTCGCGAGACCATGTCTTTTCCAGGTTTACTTCGAGCGTTTCCTTTCCCTCTTTTGGGATAAATAACGCACGGTGGCGGCTCTGTTGTTCTTGTTTTCCCGCCGGTTTTTCGCGTGATGCGACACCTCACATAAACCCTGAAGATTGTTTTGTAAACCTCACGGGTGCAACTCAATTTCAATCAAGCTCTCCAATCAGGTTTGCCATTATTCCCATTACCTTTGCCCATGGGTTTAATATGTATATGAATGTATAAACAATGCTTTGAATGTTTAACCCTTTAATTTCTGAAATGTATGCCACAGGGTTTGAGTTTTTTGAAACCATACTGTTGATCATGAAAAAAATGCTTATGGTGTTTCACTAACCCTTTTGTTGAATTTTTGTGAGGGCTCACATGAGTTTTGCAAGGATAACTTGCGTGGTTTCCCACTTTATTTGTGGGATAACCCCTGGAGGTTCATTCCGATTACCTGTACTGACTCACTTTTCTTTGATGGTACCAGCTTGAGAGATCTCTGGGTTTCTTGTCCCCTTGGTTGCTGTTACTTCGGATCTTTATCCGTGTGGTACTTTTTACCTTTTCCCGCATTTTACTGCTTTCCTAGCTGGAAGACCTCGATAGGAGGCAATGTTTTGTGTTTACCTCAAGATACATGTTTTGTGTTTTGTGTTCGTATCCCTGCAGGTAGCGCGGTTCCTTCATCAAGGACTGCCCTTTTTGCCCTTGAGCATCCCAAACCCTAAAACCCAAAGCAACACGTTAACTCCTTCTACTACAGGCGAGTAAGTCTCCAAAGGTCGAGCATCCGGTAGATTGCGTAGTAACGTTGTTCGCCCAAAACCCAATCCATAACCCCGTAGTTAGCCGAACTACGTTTTGCTCTGATTCTCAGGCCAGATGAGATACGTAGGCATAAGACGCGATGTCTTAGCGAGCACACCTCCCCCCAACCCATAGGTCAGCCGAGCTACGAAGACTCTGATTCTCATATTCAGATGAGATACGTATGCAGTGGATGCGACATCCGCGCGAGTCATTGTCATTTAACCCTTTTTTTTTCTTTTTTTTTTTGGTAAACAGCACAAGATAAACCCACACCCTTTAGACAATAACTACAAAAGTGGATCCCGTAGAGTACTACGGATGCGTAGGGGTGCTAATACCTTCCCTTCGCATAACCGACTCCCGAACCCAAGATTTGGTTGCGAGACCCCGTCTTGTCCTTTCCTTTTTCAGGTTTACTTCGAGCGTTTCCTTTCCCTCCTTTGGGATGAATAACGCACGGTGGCGACTCTTCTGTCTTTTTCTTTCGCCGGTTGTTTTTTTTCGCACTGTATTTTTCAGGTTGCGACATATTGCACATCTCTTTTATCTGCCAATTGCCTCATAGAGGTCTTTTCCTGCTTGGCACAAATATAAACAAACACAAGCATTGCCTCTTAAGGAGGGCTTCAGACAGGTGCCTGCCCAAGTAACAGGATAGGTCTTCCAAACTACATGAAGTCAGAGAAGTTATACCTCAAATGGTTAAGCAACCAAGCAACAGCAAAAGCAAGTTCAAAAGAACTTAAGCAACTAATGTACCTGAAAACAATCTAGCTCAGTCAGTACACAACTCAAAAAGTCAAACAGACAGTTAAATGGTCAACAGTCAACAGACATTGTCAAACAAGCAAAGCAACCATGTGCAAGGCACAAGCTCAACTCAAATGAGCTAAAATCCACCTACAAAACAAGTCAAGATTAGTCAACATCAACCAAACAAACCAACTTAAGCAATGTGAACCAATCTTCTCAAGGCCATATGCTTCTTATCTTGAAAACAAAGCTCAAACATAAGCACCAACCACTAGGACAAGGCCTAGGGTCAAAGAGGGAGGAATAATTCAAAACAGAATATGAAAATTGACATGAAGCAACTTCAATCAATTAAGAACACAAGCCAAAAGGTCTCATGTCAATAGCATCAACCAAATTCATTTCACAAATCAAATAAGGCAAGGCATGCAAGTTGGAAGCTCATTGAGGCAACAGAATGAACAAATCCACATTAATTCAAAAATGATTCAATAAATCTCAAGAACGATCATGGCTAAACAGCACACATAACATGATCAACACACCAAAAATCAAGGCATTTGGACAAGTTTAAGCATGGTAATCAAATTCCATAAGGCAAGGTAAGCACAAACAAGCTCAAATAGGACACCAAATGATACATACTCTTAACACAAGCCTAAAACAGAATTGACAAATGATAAAAACCTCCAATCAAAGCCAAAACAAACTTCAATGTGTCTAGAAACAATGTGCAAAATTTCAAATCCATAGGATAAACAACCATCATTTCACAAACCATTGAAGTTCATGCCTATCCAAAAGTGCACCAATGATCAACCAGCAAGAAAAATCTCAAACAAATCAGAAATGCATCCAAAAAATCCACAACAAATCATGATCAACCACAACATTCAGAAGAAGTATCATACAAAAAATCACATCATTTGGAATTTATTTGGCATGGCAAAGAAATTCATCAAGTTGAGCAAGCAAAGGTGTGACACACATTGTCACACCTACCTTAACATGAGCATATCTCAACAACCACAAATGATAAAAATGCAAATTCAACACCAAAATGACCAGCAAGATGTCTAGTTTAAGCATACCAAATTTCATAATCATTGGATTAAAACTCATCATTTCACAAGAGATATGGCAAGCAAGGTCAAGAAAACATACATTCTAACAAACCCTAGGCCAAAACATTTTTTAACCGTGCACAATAACTAACTCATTTCTCCATGGAATTTAATGATCTAAAGCTCAGTGTACTCAGTGATGAAGGATCTACAACATGCACATAACTATTTCATGAATTATAGCATTCGATTTCTAACCTTCAAGAAGATGCAGAAGTGAAATCAATGGATTTAGGTCTTGAAAAGCAGAAACAGATCTTCCTCAATGCTTATATGGATGAATGGATGAAAGTTTGAGTGTTAATCGTGCTTGATCTTGCTTGAATCTCCAACTGCCATGGATGAGTGTGAACTTCAACAGCTTCAAATCTGCACGATTCTTGCTGGATCTAGCTTCAACAATGCTCCACTATGCTCCTATGTGATGAATCACCCAAGAACAAGGCAATGCTTTTGCAAAATTTTGATGAAAATTGAGAGAGAAAGTTTGAAGTGATTTTTCAGATCTGAGAATTATGCTGTGTTTATCCAATTTTCTGTTATGATTTGGCTTATATATGATCTGTTAATCAAGTTTGTTAATCATGCTTAGACCAAATGCCAAGGGATTAGTGAAAACAAGTGTTTATGCAAATTTGCCAATGCACCTCATTTATGGAAATGCAATGTAACAGTGATCGAAATTGGCTTGGAAATCAATTCAAATGTTGTTTGGAGTCAAGTGCAAATGTTAGAATATGAAAACAATGCCTAATTTTCGAATTTAAACTTTCCCTCCAAAATTCAAATGAAAATTCAAATATTTTTGTGATGGAAATGCATGGCCTATGATGCATGAATTGGATAGTACATGTCAAGAGAGAAATGTTTCAAAAAGAGCCACTCCATTTGGCCTTATGGTTTAAAAGTTATGCATGTTTGAAGTTTAAATTCATTTGGCCATGATTGATCCATATCGTTTCAACCACACATGAGAAATTCATGTTCTTGGACTTTTTAGAAAGGTGAGAGAAAGATCTTCAACTTTCATGTTGGACAAAACTTCATTTGAAGCTTGCTTGATGATGTAATCTTGAGGAGAAAACCTTTCCATTTTTGGTAGTTTCAAATTACAGGTCACTTACTATTTTTGGAAACTTTTCATCTGACCTCAAATTCTTCATTGTTGATGTTTGAAATGTCAAATGAGACTTGTATGGACATGAATGAGGCCTCTCTAACCACCTCCCACCTTCAAATCCATGGTTGAATTGACATTTGACTTTGGTTGACTTTCTAGGGTTTCAGATGAATTGCATCTTGATTAATGAGCTTTGAACATCCAACCTTTGGCCAAACCACTTCAAAATGATCCCTAGGTCACATGAACTCAATGAACCAACCCTAGGGCTTTGCTTCCATAGAAAATGCACTTGCTTGCTTGCACAACTGAATCTTTTGACCAGTCTTGACTGATGACTTGCACTAGGCAATGGACAATGCAATGCTATGCAGTGGACAATGCAATGCTAATGACCTAAACTGAAAATGTATATACAAAATGGGAGGTGCAAATTTGAGGTGCTACACACATGTCCCTCAATTTTGATCCAAATGAGATGATCTTGAACTTTTTGGAAAGTTGAGATCAAGGGAAATAACTTTCATGTTGAACACGTTTTCATTTGAAGCTTGGATCGTGATTAATTTTGAGGTGGAAGTTTGAGAAATCAAACATATTTACCGGTGAGTGGTAGCAGCAGGCATATCTGGCAGGCATATTCGACGCGAAGTGAGCGGTAGCAACAGGCATGGTAGAGGTAGTCACCTCTGAAGTAACAGTCCTCGCGGGAGGAGTTGCAGGCGTTGGAGAATCTTGATTCTGAGCAGCAAGAACTGACTCCATCATGGCAGTCAGACGGGCGATCTCGTCCTTCAGCTCTCTGCTCTCTTGCTTCAAATGTTCCATGATTCTCAGATGATTGGCTTGGGTATTGTACCGGTGAGTCAACTTGGCTAAAGCACAAAAGAAACACCAATCAGACATCTGGCGAAAACCTGCTTGTGCAAATGATGCATGAAATGTAATGCTTAATTATTTTTATTTTCAAGGAACTTACTATATCATTTGCAAATATATAATATTTGAATGGAAATTGCAACAATTTGATATGACCAAAAAATCTCTTTTATTTATATAAATTGGGAGGATTACACTGAGTACATTTTCAGAAACCAAAATAAAAAATACAAGAGAAAAGGAGACTAGTCATCCTAAGGATCCTTAACATCGTCAAAAGATCTGGCTGTAGGCGCGTACTTCCTTCGAATGCGACGAATCTCGGTCTCAAAAGAAGCTTTCATCTGAGTCTTCTCGAGAACAAGCTGATCGACAATCTTCTTCCAAGCAACGGAAGGCTGATGCATGCTAGAAGATGAAACCTCTGGCTCTCTCTGTCTCTTTGTCACTCGGTCTTCAAGTAGCTCAATAAGTGCATCTTTGTCCTTATACTGCAACTGCAACTCTTCGTGCTTCTTTCTCAAAGCATGGAAACACTCTTCCCACATATCCTTCTCTTTCTTCATCTTGGTGAGCGCGTCTTCCAACTCCTCTACATCTTGGTTAGGGAGAGTTAATGGCTCAACCACAACCATAGACATAGGTCTTTTACAAGGATAAGGCATCTTCAACTCCAAAGCTCTCTTCTTCACCCAAAGAGTGTAAGTTTCCAAAGCTACACAATTGCACGGACCAAGCTCGGATCTTCCTTTCCTATGCACATTATGCCAAGCATGCACAATCTTCTGCTTCAAATATTGGGAATCTTTACCCTCTTGATAGAAAAGACCTTCTAACAAAGTGTTATTGGGTTTGTCTCTCAAGGGGAACCCAAGTTGACGACAAGCCAAAGCAGGGGTATAGTTAATTCCTCCTTGTGTACCAATGAGAGGCACATTAGAGAATTCACCACAACTATCAATAATCTCCAAACTTCCCAAAGAAGGATCATACCAAACTATATCATCATTAGTGAGAGACATAAGTCTCGGAGACCACCTTAGACATTGTTTGTTCTCCACAAAAGTAGGCGTCTGAGGCAAGTGCGAAATAAACCACTTGTACAGAAGAGGAATACAACAGACAATCATTCCACCACCCTTAGAATTCCTTAGATGCAAAGAGAAATATATATCACCCAACAAAGTAGGCACATGATTCCCAAACAAGAAAAGTCTAATGGCATTAACATTAACAAAACCATCAATGTTAGGGAAGAAAGCTAATCCATAAATGAGCAACACAAGGATAGCTTCAAAAGCATCCATACTACCGGCTTGAGCAAAGGTAGTAGCTTCTTTGATGAGGAAAAATGATGGCAACCCAAATAACCCTCCTTTCTTCACCCAATGAGCCTCTATCTCAAACTTCTTCAAGTGAAGAGCTTCAGCAATAATACTAGATCGGGGAATCTCCTCCAATCCACTGAAAGGCACTCTACTAGAAATAGATACCCCTAAAAGATGAGAAAACTCCTCCAAGGTAGGCACAAGCTGAAAATCTGGGAAAGTGAAACAATGGCAGAGAGGATCATAGAACTGCACTAGCACACCCAAGAGTCCTTCAACCACATTAGCAGACAAGATGGACAGAAGCTTCCCATGACGTTGTTTGAAGTCTAAGGGATCTAATACAAAAGATGTTAGCTTCCTTAGCTCTTTCAAGTCGGGACATCTGAAACTGTACTTCTTAGTGTTCCTTCGTCCACAATCCATGGTCTGGAAATATTTGCAAATGATACCTCAGTTCCTTGAAATTTTCGTGTGATGAGTGTTATGATGCACATGAATGCATGAATGCAACAATCACAAATAAGGGATCACACACAAGGCAAGAAAAGGTCAAGGGATGAATCAAGTCATTGTCAAGATCAATCATCCATTTTGGTGGATTATGGTTTACACCTTACCAACACCCAAGTTCCATTGATATTGACAAGACTTGATTGGATCAACCAAGAATCAAGGGTTTATTGTAAGTCACGAGCATGGAGTCTGGGTAAGAACCATCCCAAAGGAGTGAACTAAGCATAAAAACCTATAGATCATGTTCTAAAAAGTTTCCAGAGTCTTAATTACATCTATCAGATATTACAAGTTAAGATGACTGACTTATCGGCCCATAATATTCTCAAGAGAAACTCGTCTGAGTGTAGTATCGCGTAACAACTGTTATCAAGTCTACACTTGAACAGTTTCCGCACTACGTCCTAAATAGGCCAAGAGGGGGTAAATTTTATACGGTCCTCAGCTTCTCGGACCCAATTAGACATAGTAATGCCTAACCACAAATACTTGTGTGACATTTCCAAATCAAAAGGAGTCTCCACTGAGCGAATGGATCTCAAGCCAACTTGTTAAGGACTACTCCACACAAGTCGAACATGACTATACCATCCTCCTATCTTAATTGCACTCAAGTTCGGGTTAGAACTTATCTCACCACTCAGAGATTACCAAGCACAAAAATCAGATTATATCACACATACATATATATAAACATCACATATATACAAATATATACATAAAAATTAGGCTAAACCCACTGGAGACTATTCCCTAGCAGAGTCGCCACTTAATTTCTATAGCGGTAAATTCATGATCATCAAGCTATTGACAAGCTAGAGATCAAATAACAAGAGTCGCCATCGTGCTTTTATTGTTTCCAAAGGAAAAGGGAAAAGTACAAACAAAACCCAAAAAGTAAGAAGTTTTCAAATCAAAACTAATAAAATGTCAGAGATTACAAGTAAGGGGGTTGGTTACACAGAGGGAAGGTGTTAGCACCCAAAGTGTCCTAGGTACTCCTAGGGAGCCCTTTTTGTATGCATATGTACTTGGTATAAAGTGATGTTTACAAACAAATAGAATGGGGGATGAGAAAAGAATTCATTGATTATATTTTTGTGTTTGACAAGACCTTCGGTCTTATGCCTACGTACCAACATAAAAATGAGGGATCAAAACCTCGTAGTTCGTGATGCAAATTTCAAAATGGATGCATTGCTTTTAACAAAAATTAAGTTTAAAAGGCACAAAGGCCTAAAATGGTTTGAATGAGTCAATTCTTTTTTGGCTTTTTGAAAGTTTAAGTCAAGTATAGTTAAGTTTATTTACAAGTTTGATTTAAGAAAAGAAGTTTGAAAATGAAATGGCATAAGGCCAAAGTTTCTATCTTTTTGCAAAGTGGTCAAAGTTTAGAACAAAAGTAGTTCACACAAAGAGATTTTGAAATTAAAGAAATGGGGAGAAGATGAAGAGACTATCCTATGTACAAAATTTAAAAGTTTAGAGTTGAAAAGATCTGACCAAATGGGTAGCAATCCAATAGACAAGAATGTCAATAGAAACCCAGAAATCCCTTGGACTTTTAGAATCAAACAACATAATGCACAATTATATTATCTTGAAGAGCAAGGCATCAAATAAAGATAGCCACATCCAAGCTTATCCATTCCATGATCTTCTTCAAAATAGCCCATGTAACAGATGAATTCCACAAGCCACAGGTTCAAAATAACAGCTTCACAATGATCATGTTGCAGATAAACTCAAAAGGATCTGGAATGATGTATCAGATGAAGTTTCAAATTGCAAGCACTTGGTTTCTCAATAAGTTGGCATCGGCCAAGTCCTTTAGCATAGGAATGTTGCCTAGATTCTAAGTCCATTTGTCCAAGATCAAACCAACAGTCCACACAAAAGTTTTTTAGGGTTTTTGTTGTTATTATGTATATTAATGGTCAAAGACCACACAAACAAACAAAGTATACACAAACAAAATATATCACACAATATGGTCCAAATGGAGAAAGTGAAAATTGCATTAACATAAACAATTAGAATGATATGAACAGTGGCAAATGAAATAAAATGCTAAAAGTAAATTGCATTAAAGTAAAGGGCTTGAAATTAAAAGTTAGTAGTTAATAGGTTAGAAGTTAGTATTGCTTTGCTCTTGCTTTTTAATTGAAGTCATTCTTTGGAGAATACTCAACCCACTTTATCACAAGCATGGATCCTTGAACCATGACATCTTCCAAAGGAAGGAAAAAATGCCAAGTTTCCACACAATACCATGAAAGAGGGGAGATTTACAATCTCACTAACTAGAATGCTTATGCCTTTTATGTCACAAATTTAGCGCTATGTTAAGCAATCGTAATTGGACTTATGTAGAAGTCACAACTATTTGAGGTCGGGCAATAAAATTTTGGTGTTAATGCATGTTAGAGACATAGTATATTAGACAATGCTCATGAAATCTACCACACACAAAAAGAATATGCAAAAGGGGTGGCCTAATCTCATCCATACTCATGTCAATTTTCAATCAACTAGCCTTAGGATTTTGATATATCATAGGCCAAATGGAATGAATGAATGAAGAAAGGGAATAAGGTGAATTGGGTTGGAAATGGATCCAAACACAAATTGGTCAAAAGAGGACTTTTACCAAATTAATATCATCCATTCATTTAAGGAGATGGAATGTACATTCCACCAATCCCCTAAATCCAATGATATTAATTTGACAAAGTCAAATCAACCTTGACCAAGGCCCAACAACAAGAGTCAAACATAAACAAGTCATCATAATTGGTCAACAAATTTATTTGGCATTTATTCAAATTAAAAATACTTAAATAGTGCATTTAAATTAAATATGGTTTGCCCAATTCCTAAAATCTCATCAAAACACCAAAGAAATTGCCATGAGATTTATCATAGGTCAAACAAGGTCAAAGGAACTTGGAGAAAAAATTCATAATTTTTGGATATTTAAAAATATTTTTAAACAATTAAAAACAAATAAAAAATCAATTAATTCATGAAAAATATTAATAATGATCCAAAAAATAATTTTCAATATGAAAGAAGAAAATATTTGAATTTTTTTGGTGAAAGTCCCATATTTTTTGGATCAATATTAAACTTAATATGAATTATTGAAAAAGCAATTAAAATATCAGAAAAAACGTGGACCACTTGATCTCCCTCATTAATTGAGGTGGCAGATCAAGTGGATCAAAACATGCGCTCCACCGTGCACTTAAGTCAGCGCGCCACACAGTTGGTATTCAAAAGGAACTCTCATGATTAGATCATTTTAAAAGGATCCTATGGCTCAGAACCATCCAGCACACCACCGGCGACCAAGGACCGGTTGTCTTCTCCGGCGAACCTCGCCGGACGGTTCAGTCATAACCATCACCAAAATTAAAAACAAGGACATGATTTCAAAGTAAAAATGGCACTGAATTCGAATCTAGCCTCAATTCACTCTAACTCCAAGTATATTAAGAGATACATGGAGTTGAAATTTGAGGTACATGAACTGAGTTGCTTCGATTTGGCCTCTAAGCAACTCAATCTTCTTGCCTACATTGGTAGAACTTCAGACAACCAAAGAATCAATAGAATTAAGCAAGAATTAGAGAGAATCGAAGAGATCAAAATTTCTGAAAAATACATTCAATGGAGGTCTGGATTCAACTGATCTTGCTCTTGCTCGTGCTTGATCTCACTACAAATGCTTGCAGAAGAATGATTAAATGCTCAAAAGGTTGTGGATCCCTGGAGATTTGAATTTCATAACAGTGGAAATTCAAACTCAAATTCAAGTGAATTTCTCAGGATTATCCTTTGCAATGTGAGGGTTAGAGGTAGGGGATCAAAGTTGGCGCGAATGTGTCTGAAATGCTGAGCATATGAGGCTCTGTTTATAGCTGAAACCATTTCTTTTTGCACACTTGAAATCCACTTTCCAAATTTGGTATTGATGATGCATGGGTGCATGGGCGCGCATAGGCCCATAAAATAATTGCCCTAAGTTCATAAATGAGTGTGAGGAAGTCTGAATTCAACTTGGGTTGCAAGGCAAGTGTACATGAAGATTTGAAGTTTGATCCTTGCCAGGTGATGACACCATGTTCATGCCATGTGTAGCCTATGCATTCCTTGTCCAAAATGAATGAATTTGAGCCCTTTGGAAAGGTGAGATCAAGAGGAGTAACTTTCATGTTCAACACTTTTCCATTTGGAGTTTGTAACTTGAAGAAATTTGAGGTGGAAGTTTGGAAATGTTTGACATCTCAAAAAATTTCTAAGTGTCAAGCCATATGTCTCAATGTTCCACCTTGCTTAATTCTTTATATGAGCTTCAAATGAGAAAAATGTCTTCATCCAAGTTATAGATCTTTCAAATACCTTCAAAATGGTCACCAATTTCATGTCACTTGGATTTTAAATGATAGAGTTATGCATTTTTGAAGTTTGGAAAAATCACTTGATCAATGGTATAGGTCAAAAGTGACCTATAACGTAACCTCATATCACATGCTCAAAAACGTTGAATTAGCTCCCACTACAAACATCAAAGTTGAATTATACACATTGATGGTGCAACTTGGAAACCTTTCATCTCATAAAAATTGAGCAAGTTATGGCCTTGGGAAGTTGACTTTCAAATTAGGGTTTAGACAAAATGACCTATAATGTTTCAACATAGAAAATGATTTTCCAAGCAAAACTAGCTCTAGGTCTCAACACGAAAGTTGTTTGGAATGTCATTTAGAGAAAGTTTTATCTTGGAATCATTTTCATATGGTGAAAATTGTAGGAGATAGGGTCTAGGGAGACCCAGTTTTGATCAGATGAATTCATCTGGCCAACCACCATCAACCAACTTGCTAACTTACAATTATATTGACTTTATTGGTTAATGGTAGATCATATATGCATAAGATTATGAATTTTGAAGTACCCCTTGAGAAATTTGATCAATTGGTGAGATATCTTGTTGGAGAAGTTACTCAAGATACCTAGTCAAACTAGGGTTTCCAAGGCAAATCACCCTCAAACTCTTGGAGAAAACTTGATCAATATAACATGTAGAGAACATTGGGAATCATATATGATGCTCATAACCATTCTTGAATCAATTCTTGGTTGTGCTCTTTGTTCATGAGGGTTTCAAACCCTAGATGTGAACTTGATGAATCAATGGGATCATGCCTTTCCTACAAAAGAGTTAGGAAAATACAAAGACATATTTTTGGTTTTTTGGTTAGTGAAATGATAAAATACAAGTATGATACAATCACAAAGTATTTGGTGATCTCTCCCAAAACAAACCCAATGAAAAAGGGGGAATGAGGATGCCAAAGTATGATCCCATGCTAATGCCTATGATGAAGTTACATGAGGGATCTTAGGGTAAAAATTGGGGTCTTACAATAGGGTCTAGGGAACCCCAGTTTTGACCAGTTGATTTTCTCTGGTCAACCACCATGAACCATCTTGCTAGCTTGACATTCTCTTTACTTTTGGGACTCACGTAGGATCATATATGCATAATATGATGTAATGTGAAGTGTCCCTTAAAATATTTGATCAATTGTTGAAGAAACTAGTTGAAGAAGTCACACAAGATACCCAGATGAATTAGGGTTTCCAAGGCAAACAAACTCCAAACTCTTGGTGATTTCTTGATCAAAATGACATGTGAAGATCATAGGGTTCCATATATGATTCTTAGAGCCAATGTGAACCATTTCTTGATTGTGCTCCTTGCATTGAGGGTCTCAAACCCTAGATATGAGCTTGATGGAGCATAGGTGAGCATACACACTACCTACAAAAGCAACAAATTATACATTGACATATTTTTGATATTTTGGTTAGTAAGTAATAAAAAATGAAGTATTATACAATAAAATGTGCTTAGTGATCTCTCCCAATGCAAACCCAATGAATGAGGGGGGTAAGGAGGGTGCCAAGGTGTGATCCCAATGCCAATGCATATGATGAGATAACATGAGGGATCTTAGGGTCAAAATTGGGGTCTTACAGGAACTAGTTGCATACTTGTTGAATTATCCAAGTTGGAGCCCTTCTCATGGAAAATGTCTTGGTTTAAGGATTCATACTTGTGAATGAATGGTTGAGTGTTCTCCAAAGAATGGCTTAATCAATTAAAATTCACCACTAACTTTTGACTAACCATTGAATTACTCTTATTCATTATGATTTTACTTTCAAGTCATTTACTTTATGCAATTTAAATTTTAGTCATTTATCATTCATTACCATTTACATTTCATATAACTTGTTTATGTTTCAAGCCATTTTCAATTTGCTCACTTGAGCCATATCTTGTGATTGTATATTGTTTGCTTGATTTTGTTTTATTTATGGTCTTATGACCTTAAAACACATAATAACAACAAAAACCCTAAAAAACATTTGGTGGACTGTTGAGCTTGATCTGAACTTTTGGACTTAGGATTAGGCAACATTCCCTATGTTAAAGGACTTGGTCAATGCCAACATTCTAAGACTGAACTATTCTTGACAAAGTGATTTTCATCTGATACAAGACTTTGGATGTCTTTGATTCATTTGCTACTTTGTCTCTAGGATTAATTGTTATCTTGTTATTACCTATGTATGATGTTTTGTTCTAAGTTGATCAAGGAATATTTCATCTGATACATTATAATACAATGAAGACTGCTATTTATTGGAATGCTTGCTTAGATGTGGCTATCTTTATTTGATTCCCTGATCTTTATGATGTCTGGATATTGCTTATTGCTTAATCAAAATCTAAAGGAAAATGGGTTTCTATATGACATTCTTGTTTGTTGGATTGCATCCCATTGCTCAGATATTTTCAACTCTTAACTTTTAAAATTTTGCTTAGGATAGTCTCTTCATCTCCTCCCATTTCTTAAATTTCAAAATCTCTCCCTACTTTCAAAAACTTTCTTTGCTTGTGATTTCAAACTTAGACATGATTTAATAATTCGAAACTTTTACTTTATGCCAATGAATTTTAAATTTTTTTCTTAATCAAACTTCAGAATAAACTTAACCATATTGACTTAACTTCAAAAGACAAAAAGAGTTAATAACCCCATTAAAAACTTTGGCTTTTGTGCCCTCTTCTTAAAGTTTTGTTAAAATCAATTCATCAACTCATTTGAAATTTTTACTACGAACTACGAGGTTTTGATCCCTCATTTTTATGTTGGTACTTAGGCACAAGACCGAAGGTCTTATCAAACACAAAAATATAATCAATGAATTCTTTCCTCATCCCCACACTCTATTTCATAAAACATAATTTATACCAAAAACACATGCACACATAAAAAGGGCTCCCTAGGAGTACTTAGGACACTTTGGGTGTGTAACACCCCAAAATTTGTCCTCCTTATTCACGCATTCATTTTTAGGTCATTTAACATTAGATACATTGCATTTCATCATGTCAATCGGGATTAGCTCCAAGAAGCTTGAACATCATCCAGGACACTTTGTGGGTTCTATTTAGATGATCAGTCAACATAAGGGAAAGACTTGAGTTACTTCCAACAGGGGTCTATTCGTCAGTCAAAACGTTAATCTTGAAGGAGCAAAAGTTTGTTCATGAGTTGTCATGCTCGCTAGGCGAAGCCCACGTGTTATGCAACAAAAAAAAACGAAAAAAAAAACGGAAAACGAAAAAAAAAATTAAATAAATAAATAAGTAAAAGAAAAAATATCAGACTTGGACCTCTCTCAAAAGCTCACTAAGCTACCAATATTAGGCTATAAATACTAGAGTTTTCATTGAAACAAGACCCTAGACAAAACCTGGAGAGAAACCTAGACAGAAAGAGTGAGAATTAATCTGCAGCAACCTCCAGGCAACTCTGAAAGGTTCATTCTGACTCACACACTTTCAGCTCAAGCAAACCCTAACATTGGGTTGCAAATCCAGTCGTGCCATTTGATTTCAACTGATCTCTCCAATCAGGTTTGCCCTTATTCCCATTACCTTTGTGCTTTGAAGTTGAATACTCTGAAGGTTTGAGGTATGATGGATGAATTTCATTAGGTTTTTGCCCACGGGGTCATAATTATGTATGAATGTATAAATAATGCCTTGAATGCCTAATCGTTTAATTTCTGAAGTGTATGCCACATGGTTTGAGGTTTCTGAAACCATACTGTTATCCAGGAAAAATCCAAAACCCGCAGGCGCTCGATAGCACCTTCGCTAGGCGAGACAGTAGCGATCGCGACAGTAGCATTTGCTTTTTTCTGTTTTGCTCTAATCTGACTAACGTTTGTCATAGCATGTTTTCTCCTAATCCTTATCGTGTTTCACTAACCCTTTTGTTGAGTTTTTGTGAAGGCTCACATGACTTTTGCAGGGATAGCTCGCTGGATATTCCACTTTGCTTATGGGATACCATTTGGGAGATTTATTCTGATTGCCTTGTTGGCACGTTTACTTTATACATGTTTGTTTTGTATGTGTTCGTATCCCCACAGGTAGCCCGGTTCCTTCGTCAAGGACTGCCTTTTTGCATGAGCATCCCTAACCCTACCAACTCATTGATTTTTCTTCTCCTAACACGTTTACTCCTTCTACTACAGGCGAGTAAGTCTCCAAAGGTCGAGCATCTGGTAGACTGCGTAGTAACGTCGTTCGTCCAAAACCCAATCCATAACCCCGTAGTTAGCAGAACTACGACTTGCTCTGATTCTCATTCCAGATGAGATACGTAGGCATTAGACGCGATGTCTTAGCGAGCACAATTACCCTTAACCCCTAGGTAGCCGAGATACGAAGACTCTGACTCTCATATTCAGATGAGATACGTATGAAGTGGATGCGACATCCGTGCGAGTCATTTTCTTTTGACCCCCTTTTTTAGTAAATAACACATTAGATAAACCCACACCCTTTAGACAAGAACTACAAAAGTTGATCCCGTAGAGTACTACGGATGCGTAGGGGTGCTAATACCTTCCCTTCGCATAATCGACTCCCGAACGCAAGATTTGGTTGCGAGATCCTGTCTTGTCCTTTCCTTTTTCCAGGTTTACTTCGAGTGTTTCCTTTCCCTCCTTTGGGATAAATAACGCACGGTGGCGACTCTCCTGTCTTTCTTCGCCGGTTGTTTTTTTTTCGCATTCCATTTTTCGGGTTACGACAGCTGGCGACTCCACTGGGGACCCTGGTTTCCCTAAGCGAGTCCCTCCTAGCTTTTGTAGGTTGTTTGTTTATTGGGTGTTTATTCTTTTGTACAGTTATTTATCTTTCAGCATTTACCTGCTTTATTGCATTGTGTACATATGACTGCCGTATCTGCTGGTTTTGTTTGTGAGATGAGTTCTATACCCGAACTCGAGTGCACTTAGGATAGGAGAATGGCATAGTCTTGTTGACTTGTGTGGAGTTATTCCTTAGCAAGTTGACTTGCAAGCCCATTCACTTGGTGGAGGTCATGTTGGGATCAATAATGTCACACAAGTAAGTTGTGGTTAGACATTACTTTTTCCAATATAGACCTTAGAAGCCAAGGACCTTAGTTTACCAAACCCATCTTGGCCTATTCATAGGACGTAGTGTGAAAGTCGTTCAAGTGTAAGATTTGATACGATTGTTACGCGATACTACACTCATAAGAGTCTCTCTTGAGAATATTTTTGGAATACGAGTAGTCGTTCCTCCGATAATATCCGAAAGATGGGATTATGACTATGGGAACCTTTTGTAGAACATGTTTGGCAGGTTTAAACCTTAGTACACTCCCTTTGGGTGGTTCTTAACCTAAACTCCATGCTCGTGACTTGCAACAAACCCTTGATTCATGGTTGATCCGTTCAGGTATCCTTAATATCAATGAAACTTGGGTGTTGATAAGGTGTAAACCATAATCCACCAAAAATGGATGGGTGATATTAAGGATAACATGATCCATCCCATGACCTTTGTTTGGTGTGCTTTGCTTGATCCTCTTAATTTCTCTCCAGGCAGTGCAACTTGACAGATGTTCAAGCGGATCCAGCAATTCTGATTGACATGCCATTGCATTGCATAACATCATCTGCATATTTGCATCCAACATCTCATGCTTATTCATTTGCAGGGTATTCTCTTTTTAAGGGGGGCCTTAAAATCGAATAAGCAGTGCATCGCATACCATACATACTAACCCTTGTTTGTTTTGCAGGTGTCACCGCAGTGTCTAATGTTTGTCCCCTGTTGCAATCAGTTATTGGTCCCAAGCGAGTTCACAGGTACCCGACAAAGGAAAACCGTCCACGACTAGCAATGGACCAAATACAGAATGAACTGGCTGATATGCGTGAAAGGATGGATTAGTTCATGACATTGATGACTGGTATGGCAGAAGGCCAGGCGAAGCTGAAGGAATTGGTTGAGCAACCGAGGCCCGATCCAGAGGTGGAAATACCAAGTGCTGAGGGGAACCCTGGTAACCCTGGGAACCCTGGGAACGCTGATAACCCTGTGAACACTGGAGACGCGAGTAACGCAAATGTTGATGGAAACCCGGGTAATGTTGGCAACACGGGAAATGTTGGGAATGGTATTGGCGGAAGGTACAATGTGAATCAAGGGATTCGGATTAACGGGCTCCCCGTTACTGAAGATTGTCAGTATGATCAATTTTCATTGCACGACGAGGCCCTCGAGACCACTCGCCGTATGGATGAGCTTGCTGAGAAGCTCAAATATTTGGAGTCTCAAAATTCCTTAGGTTTTGATGTCACCAATCTTGGTCTGGTTCAGGGAGTAAGGATCCCTCACAAGTTCAAACCCCCTACTTTTGAGAAATACAACGGGGCTTCTTGCCCACGCACTCATCTCCAATCTTATATGGGAAGGTTGGGAGCTCACACTGAATATGAAAAGTTGTGGATGTACTATTTTGAAGACAGTTTAACTGAAGCTTCTCGTGAATGGTATTCTCATTTGTCTCGTACTACCATCAAGAGCTGGAAAGACTTGGCAGAGGCTTTTGTCAAGCAATATCAATACAACTTGGACATGGCTCCAAATCGGACCTTGTTGCAAGGAATGTCTCAGACTGCCAAGGAAACCTTTAGAGAATATGCTCAGTGTTGGAGACAGATTGCTGCATCCGTCCAACCCCCTATGTTTGAAAGGGAGACGGCGGACATGTTCATGAACACTCTTCAAGGCAATTATATCGAGAGATTGGCTGCTTGCCCGTCAATCAGCTTTGCAGAGATAGTGATTGTTGGAGAAAGGATCGAGAGTCTGTTGAAGATGGGCCGAATTCAAGACAACCATGCTTCCAACTCATCAGTTCCCAAGAAACCGTTTGCTGGTAACGGTCAGGGAAGAAGAGAAGGTGAGACGAGCGTTGTATATGCCGGCAGAGGCAGGGGCGGAGGACGCCCTAATTATTATCAAGATCAAGTGGCCGCAGTCACTATTCCAACACATGTTCCTCAAGCGCAGTATCATCCGCAACATCGACCCAGGTACAACAATCAACAACAAGGAGGTAATCCGGGTCAACAGAGACCCTATCAACAACGTCCAAGGCAGGCGGACCGGTTCATTGAGCCAATCCCAATGCCTTATTCTGTATTACTTCCCAAGCTGATTGACATGAATCTGGTTACGTTGAGAACTCTGGCCCCACCGGTCGATCCCAACAATCTGCCTAGAGGTTATGATGTCAACGCCAGATGTGCTTTTCACTCCAACACACCTGGCCATACTACAGATAATTGCAAGGCTCTCCAGCTAAAGGTACAAGATTTGAGAGATGCCCAGGCCATCAATTTTTCTCCGGTGCCTAATGTTATCCAAAACCCGATGCCAGCTCACGGCGGGCAGAGGATTAATGTTGTTGATAGTGGGGAAACTTTGAATTTGGTTTCTGATGTGACTAAAGTGAAGACTTCGCTATCGGTGGTCAAAGACCGACTCTTGAAAGGACGGATTTTCTCGGGCTGTGAGGAAGAGTGCAGAAATTGTCAAGACGCCGAGAACGGATGTGATAGTTTGAGAAGGGGTATTCAGCAACTGATAGATGAAGGTTGTCTTAAGTTCGATCAGACTCGTCCAGTGAAGAATGATGTGTCGACAGTAACGTTTTATTTCACTCCTGAAGAAATATATGTTCCCGAGAGACCCGCTCCGACAATAATATATTTCCCAGAAAGTCCAGCACCAATTTACTCTGACAACCCTCAACCGACTTTGATTGGTCCGGTCACCATCACGGTACCAAGACCTGTTCCGTATGAGAAAGACAGTGCTATCCCGTGGCACTATGGGGCTGATATCTACCGCCAGGGGCAGAAAGTTAACGAAGAAGACATTGACATTGGTAGCTCCGCTGTAGACAATGTTGGAGGAATTGGTGGCTTCACTCGCAGTGGACGCCTATTTGCACCATCAACATTGCGCACGAATGCTGAAGCTGAGGCAGCTGCCAAGGCTAGAGGAAAACAGGTAGCCACCGAAGAGGTTACTACTGAGGAAGCTCCTCCTAAGACCGCATTCGAGAAGGAAGTGGATGAGTTTATGAGGATTATCAAGAAAAGTGACTACAAGATAGTCGACCAGCTAAATCAGACACCCTCAAAGATCTCCATTCTCTCATTATTGATGTGCTCTGAGGCGCACAGAACAGCCTTGTTGAAAGTACTGAATATGGCCTATGTTCCACCAGAGATAACTGTTAACCAGCTGGAGTCGGTAGTTTCGAATGTACACACTAGCCATGCGCTAGGTTTCACCGATTATGACCTAACATCTGAGGGCAGGAATCACAACAAAGCCTTGCATATCACAATGGAATGCAAAGGGACGGTGCTTTCCCATGTTTTGGTTGATACAGGTTCTTCTCTGAATGTTCTCCCAAAGAAAGCCTTAACGAAGTTGGATTGCGATGACGCCACCCTGAGGCCGAGTAATTTAGTTGTAAGGGCTTTTGATGGCTCTAAGCGAGCTGTTTGTAGCGAAGCTGAGTTGCCAGTTAAGATTGGACCGCAGGGATTCAAGAGTACCTTTTATGTGATGGATATCCAGCCTGCCTATAGCTGTCTGCTAGGTCGACCCTGGATTCATGCTGCCGGTGTTGTTACTTCTACTCTCCACCAGAAGCTTAAATATGGACTAGAAGGTCAGATCGTCACCGTCTGTGGTGAAGAGGATATTTTTGTTAGCCACCTGTCTACATTTAAGTATGTGGAGATGGATGGCGAGATGCATGAGATGATGTGTCAGGGCTTCGAAGCCATAAACATCAATGAGGTCGCGCCCGAAACTGTCTTTTCACCTGAGTCTGAGAAGGTCGGGACTTCTATCTCTTCATACAAGCAAGCTGTTGAAGTGGTTAAGGCTAGTAATGCCCAAGGCTGGGGCAAATTTGTGGAGCCAATCATAAAAGAAGACAAGTTTGGATTAGGGTATACTCCGAGGTCTCAGAAGAATGAAGTCGGTACTTTCTCCAGCGGGGGTTTGGTTTCTCCCCACACCGTCAATGTTGCAGATGAAGACAAGGCTGACAGCGACTATGACTTAGATAGCTGGATTCGCCCGTGTGTCCCAGGAGAAAAGCTCGACAATTGGTCGTCTGAAAAAGTCGTCCGGTTTACTCTACTGAAGGAGTAATTTTTATTGTTTTCCTTTTATCACATGCATAACAAAGTCTTACACTTTGACCAAGGTGTAATGACTCATCTGTAGGGCCATCCATTTAGTTACATTTCGCAATTATTTTCATCATCAATAAAGGACAACTTTTGCAAACAATTTTGTGTTCTCTTTCTTTCAATTATTTTTACTTTTACAAAAACGGCAATGTTTCTTCTTCATGTTTCTTTTTCGTTTTTCTTTCCAAAAAAACACCTCGTAAAACTGATCACCCGGATCTCACTACTAACGACACTGCTATGGCCAAGTATGACTTCGACAATCCTATCTATCAAGCCGAAGAAGGGGTTGAGGAAGATTGTGAATTGTCTGAGGAGTTAGCCAGGTTGTTGAAACAGGAGGACCGAGCTATCACACCTTATCAGGAGGTGGTTGAGACCATCAACATTGGTACCGAAGACGACAAGAAAGAGATCAAGATCGGGGCCAGTCTACAGGCCGAGAGGAAAAGACCGTTGATCATGTACTTGACTGTGTTAGAAAGGTCAATGGGTTTTGTGCTCGGTCAGCATGACGAGTCAGGTCGAAAAGAGCATGCAATATACTACCTTAGCAAAAAGTTTACCGACTGTGAACAAAGATACTCACTGCTCGAGAAAACTTGCCGCGCTTTGGCATGGGCTGCTCGCCAACTAAGACAGTATATATCGACTCACACGACTCTATTGATATAAAGATGGATAAAGTCAAGTATATTTTTGAAAAGCCAGCAGGGTTGCTAGGTGGCAAATGATGCTGACAGAGTATGACATCCAATACACTTCACAAAAAGCCATCAAAGGAAGTGTCTTGTCAGACTATCTTGTCGCGCAACCGATTGATGATTACCAACCTATGAGGTTCGACTTTCCTGATGAGGACATCATGTTTCTCAAATCGAAAGATTGCGAGGAACCACTCTCGGAGGAGGGGCCTGACCCTGAATCCAAATGGATTATGATGTTTGATGGGGCGGTCAACGTCAATGGTCGCGGAGTTGGTGCAGTGTTGATCACACCGGAGGGGGTTCATATGCCATTTTGTGCCAGAATAACTTTTCCCTGCACCAACAATGAAGCCGGACGAAGCAGAATGGGTCCGTTCTCGATACAATCAGCTGAGCCTAGTTGAGGAAAAGAGACTAGCAGCTATATGCCATGGCCAACTATATCAGAGACGAATGAAGAGAGAATTTGATCAAAAAGTGCGCCCTCAGGAGTATCAAGTTGGTGAATTGGTACTCAAAAGAATTCTTCCTCCCAACACAGATCACAGGGTCAAATGGACATCGAACTATGAGGGTCCATACGTGGTTAAAAGAGTTTTTCTCTGATGGAGCTTTGATGCTAACAACCATGGATGGCGAAGACTTCCCATCCCCTGTCAACTCAGACGCAGTTAAAAAATACTTCGCATAAAATAGACCCGTTGGACAGTAAAAAGAATAGTCCAGGAAAAAAAGGGGAATCCCGACGAACCAAAAAAAGAATGAAGAGGTTCGGGCAAAAATTAGGGATATAAAAATCAAAAAAAATGTACACCCGGTGAGTCGAAAACCCGAAAGGGCGGCTCAGGCAAAAAAGGGTATCCCGGTGGATTGAAAACCCAAAAGGGCGGTCCACGCAAAAGTTAGGGAATAAGCGAATAACTGCGATCTGAGTTCATCCGTGTTATATCACTGTTTCATTCAATCCGGCAATCTTCGAAGGTAAAAGATTGACTAATCATCCACTTCAGAAAGCAAGATGAGCAGAGTGTCTTGAGGACATACTGTCGCATCGCGAAAAACAACCGGCGGGAAAAGACACAGAGCCGCCACCGTGCGTTATTTATCCCAAAGGAGGGAAAGGAAACGCTCGAAGTAAACCTGATAAAGGGAAAGGAATGGTCTTACGACCAGAGATTGCTAGGTACGGGAGTCGGTTACGCAAGGGGAAGGTATTAGCACCCCTCACATCCGTCATACTCAACGGGATCCACGCTCAAAAGAATAGGATAAGGTTGCTAATAAACTGCTCAAAGAAACTGCACAAACTGGAATAATAAAACAGGTGAAAGAAGACGGAGGAAACGGACTCGGCAGGATGTCGCATCCTGGGCCTACGTAGTTTGTCAGAAACAAACATCAGAGTCGACGTAGTTCGTGGAAATGGGGAACGTTCTCGCTAGAATATCGCATCCTATGCATACGTATCTTCTCTAACCAGAGAAAGAATCAGAGCACTCGTAGCTCGGCTAACGCACGCCGAAACAAGACACTGAAAAGAGACGCTAAGACATCAAAAGAAACACACAACAGGAAACGGAATGCCTATAAATGGACTTACATCCAACTCCTAACAAACAAACGCAAATAGGAAACAGACTGCCAATAAATGGACTTATGTCCGACTCCAAACACACAAACAAGGAAACAGAATGCCAATAGCTGGACTTACATTTGACACCAAACAAAGAAAAGCAAACAGGAAACAGAATGCCAATAAATGGACTTACATCCAACTCCTAACAAACACACACAAAAATAAGAAGGGTCTCGATTGCAACTAGGGCAAGAGAAAAGAAAGGTCTCAATCGCAACGAGGGCGAGAGAAAAGAATCGCAACGAGGGCGAAGACCAGCAAGGATTAAATGTTAGTCGTCAGTCAAACTCAACAAGACATCGCATCTCGTGCCTACGTATCTCATCTAAACATGAGAATCAGAGTTGCCGTAGTTCGGCTAAACTATTTCTGTTTGTTTTGTGTTTTTTAGGTGAACGACGTTACTACGCAATCTACCGGATGCTCGACCTCTGGGGACTTGCTCATCTGTGGTAGAAGGAGTCAACGTGTCCTTAAGATAAGACAAAGTTTGTTTGTGTTTTAGGAATGCTCACGCAAGAAAGGAAGTCCTAGACGAAGGAACCGTGCTACCTTAATTGACATGCAAACGAGAGACTATACGAAGTCTAGCAATCCTATGGGGATACAATCACACCACACAAAAACATATACATGAAGTGAACACACCAACAAGGGGGCTCAAACATCCAAGGGTAAGGCTTTAGTCAAGAGGGGTCATATCAACCTCGACAAACAAGCCAACACTGTAGGGGTATGCTGAAGCTCTTAACCACTAACATTGAGAGTTAGGGTGAAGCTGATGAAAGGAGATGAGGATAAGACCTCATGCTCTTAACCCTGGCCTGGGTGAGCTTGAATCAAAGGAAAGTGTGGGGATCCAGAATGAGGGACCCTATTCCACATGACTGACTCTATACACAACAATCTTGGGTTAGGTTCAAGAGCGTCAGCACGTAGTGCGAGCATAATGAACGACTCAACGAATAACAGGGGATTGATTGCAAATTCCTTCTATCTGTCAATTGCCTCTTCACTTAGGAGGACTTAACAAGTAACATGCCTCAACAAGGAGGTCTTTGGCACAAATGTAAACAATCACAAACATTGCCTCTTAAGGAGGACTTCAGCCAAATGCCTGCCAAAAAGGCGACAGGACTTCCAGACTACATGGAGTGAGAGAGTGGTTACCTAGGTGGTATATCAACCACAACCAAAGCAAAGCTCAAGTAAGAGCTAAAAGCGACTAATGTACTTGTACAAAAGCCAAACAGTCAATATCATATTCAGACAAATCAAACAGACAATCAACAGTGGTACTTTTCCAATATGTACACAATGCAAGTCAAAAGTGCAAGCATTCAAGTGATTCCATCACACTCAATGAACCTACAACACAACAAGAGTTAGTGATCAAAGCACATTGCATCTCAAGTAATGAGATCACATCAACCATTAAAGCTAGATGCTTGAACCTAAAATGCAAAGCTCAATTGGTGAGTACAAACCACTAGTACCAAGACTAGGGTCAAAGGCAAGCCAAATAGTCAAAATAGAGGCTAATATTTCACATGAAGCACATTCAATCAAACAAGAACATGTCATAAAAAGGATCAAGGCTAAATCATAAGGCAAAGCCATCAAATGAACAAGATAAGGCAAAGGCAAGCAATGGTGATCAAAATTGGACATCAAAGATAGAAAATCCACATTAAAACAGAAAAGCATCCAATGACCATGAAAATTTTTATGTGCACACAACACAAAAAAGCAATCCCTAATAAAAATCCAGTCACAATCAAATCAGGCAAATGACATCAAAAAATAATAGACATCACAACAATCATGTGGAAAAAAGTTTGGAGCAATTTGGATTTATTTTCTATTTTTTATGATTTTTGGAGTTTAAGGGACAAAATGAAATAATAATGAAAAAAAACATGTAAAACAATGAAATGTGAATTAAAATTGGAAATAACATGCAGCAAGTCTCGAACCCAAGTCAAGGCATGTCAAGGCGCGCTCAAAATGAAAATAACAAATGAAAACCACAAAGATGCATAGCGGTGGATCGAACCCTGGTTCATGTGGATAAAGGCGCGTTCAAAAATGAAATTAATTGAAGCAATTGCCAGCGTGTGTTTTCGAACCCAGGAGTATGAGGTCACAAGCAGCGCTAATAGAAAATCAATTGGAATTTTGAAAAAGTGCTACGCGAGGAATCGAACCAAGGACGAGTTGGTTAGCGCGCGCTTGAAAATAAATCAAGAAAAACACAATAGCATGGAATCGAACCGGGGTTTGGGATGTTCATGGCGCGCTACAGTAAACCCTAGATCACTATTCACAGACGGTGGAACGCGGTGATTTCCACCGTCTTCCCCGATTGGACCGGCGGCGCTCAACAAAAAAAAAATCCAGAAATTGACATATTATACATCATTGGAACCATCTCGCCATGAGGAACACGAATCTAACAATCATTAAGCATAATTCTCACTGAGTAAAGCGAATCGAAGGAAAACATAATGCACATCAAAAGTTCAACTCAGCATATCTCACTCATTTCTTAACCATTTCAAATTTTATTTATATCAGGATCATCAGCAGTGAAAACTCTACACAATCATGGCAATAAAATGACAAATTATGTAGCTTGATTCTTGGCCAAATTCCATCTTCATGTTCATGTGCTTGTGTAGCTTGATTCTTGGCCAAATTCTTCAATCCAATGCTTGATTTGTACTCAATGATGCTCAATGAACACGATTATGCAAGAAAATTGGTGTGTTATGTGAAGAATTTTGAAGTTTGAATTGAGAGAAAATTTGGAGGGAATCTTGATTTTGAGATCTAGAATGTGTTTTTTTGTGCAAAATAGTTAGGATTAAGCTTTTATATGATTCACTAATCACCATGCTAATCACAATTAGGCTTGGCTAATGGAAACTTAATGAGAAATGAGGTGTAAGACCAAAAATGCAAATGTGAGGTGGCATGAGCAATGTGCACGTGAACAGTGCCATGCAAGGTTCATTTTCACTTAAAAACATCTAATGAACATGATGGAATTGGAATTAGACTCGTGTGATCAACCAAATTTGAATTATGCAATTTCCCTCCAAAATGTACTTGAATGAATAAGTGGTCATGTGATCCTCTTTCATGCAAGGCAATGGATGATCTGAAAAATATTGGTCATGACAAGCAATTTGGAAAAAGAGTGGTTCAATTTGGAGTTTTGGATCAAAAGTTATGGCACTTTGAAGTTCCAAGCATACTTTGCAATCATTTGATCATAACTTCTCAACCATTCATCAGATGCTCATGATCTTGGACTTTTTGAAAATAGGAGAGAAAGATCTTCAACTTTCATGTTGACCAAAAATTCATTTGAAGCTTCTTTGTTGATGGAAAGTCAAGTTGAATATGGTCCAAAAACTTGCCATTTTTGGAAACTTTGAATTACAGGTCACTTTCCATTTTTGGAAACTTTTGATTTGACTTCAAAATTTTCAAGGTAGATGTTTGACATGATGAATAAGCCTTGTATGAACATGAATGAAGTGTCTCAAACCATTTCCCCAACTCAAAGCCCTCAGTTGACTGCACAGTTGACTTGTATGGGCCTCAGATGACCTGGAAGTGCACTGATGAGTTTGGGCCTCTACCACTTGGTAAAGTTGCTTCAAAATGAACCTTGGCTCATATAAGCTTTATATAATGATCATGTGGCCTTCATCTCAAGGAAAAACTTGCTCTTTTGTACTGATGAATCTCTTGATGCCAATGTTGACTGCCAAGATGCAATGCAATATGGAATGATCAATGACCTAAAAAATGAAATGAATGCATGACTGAGGGAGGTGCAAATTTGAGGTGCTACAGCTGTCCCTATTCAATCAACTAAGAACCTGAACGGATGAAAGCAACGGCTATCAGACTGTCAAGGTAAACAGGGATTGAATACCAAAAGAACCGTAGAATTTGCACTCTGCAGGGGACGAACCAAAGAAAGCGAGGCCATTCACCGATGGTGGCTTCAAAACAAGACTTGATATCCTCTGATATCAAGGAAAGCGAGGCCATTTACCGATGGCGGCTTCAACAGAAGACTTGATATACACTGATATCAAGGAAAGCGAGGCCATTTACCGATGGCGGCTTCAACTACAGAATTTGATATCTTCCGATGTCAAGGAAAGCGAGGCTCATTTACCGATGGCGGCTTCCCTAGGGAGGAAAAATATGTTTTCAACTGGAACAAGACCAGATGTTTACTGACGACTCTACTGAGGAATTGATATTTATCAAAGAAAGGATACATGACCAGACATTTACCGATGACTGGGAAGAAAGGAACCACGACCAGACATTTACCGATGAATGGGAAGAAAGAAACCACGACCAGACATCTACCGATGAATGGGAAGAAAGAAACCACGACCAGACATCTACCGATGAATGGGAAGAAAGAAACCACGACCAGACATCTACCGATGAATGGGAAGAAAGAAACCACGACCAGACATCTACCGATGACTAGGAAGAAAGGAACCACGACCAGACATTTACCGATGACTGGGAAGAAAGGAACCACGACCAGACATCTACCGATGAACGGGAAGAAAGAAACCACGACCAGACATCTACCGATGAATGGGAAGAAAGAAACCACGACCAGACATCTACCGATGAATGGGAAGAAAGAAACCACGACCAGACATCTACCGATGAATGGGAAGAAAGAAACCACGACCAGACATCTACCGATGAATGGGAAAAAAGAAACCACGACCAGACATCTACCGATGAATGGGAAGAAAGAAACCACGACCAGACATCTACCGATGAATGGGAAGAAAGAAACCACGACCAGACATCTACCGATGAATGGGAAGAAAGAAACCACGACCAGACATCTACCGATGAATGGGAAGAAAGAAACCACGACCAGACATCTACCGATGAATGGGAAGAAAGAAACCACGACCAGACATCTACCGATGAATGGGAAGAAAGAAACCACGACCAGACATCTACCGATGAATGGGAAGAAAGAAACCACGACCAGACATCTACCGATGAATGGGAAGGAACTCGATGTTTACCAACATCGAAAGATGATGTGTACGGACACCAAAAAAGGACCCACACGGGGATCAACACGACACTTACCGGTATCGCAAGGACGACATCTACATATGTCAGAACAAGGCAGACACTTGTCGGGGACTAAACTAGGGAGTCAATCCAGCTTTCCTTTCACGGACGGGTGAGGAAATAAATCTCTCTGGGGATTATCAATTCTGAATGCTGCCAAGAGCAACTGCTGCAAAGGTGCCATACAGATGTTGAAAAAATGATCCGCCTCTGCTGGGGATATGATCCAATCTGGTTTAACACATGTATGCATATGTTTGAGTTGTCTATGGCGTAATGCTCCATAACCATGGAAATGCTACGCAATTAATGATGCAATATGCTATGCTTCTCTAAATGATGAATGCAAAAAAAAAAAATTATCCCCCTCCGGGGACGGCACGAGCCACTCTGCTGAGGATCTCAATATCACTCCAATCTCCACCCTGCCGGGGAATAGCACTGCTGCTGGGGAAAGGATAACCCTCAATGGGGATTACCTCCACTGAACCCGATCTACTTGGGGATTTCGCTGGGGAGAACAACCAATGCAAACCTCCGCTGGGGAAACAACAACCTTCAGACTTGCTGGGGAAATAACACTCTCAACCCTGCTAGGGGAAATAGCAAACTCCAGGCCTGGCTGCTAAGGAAACACCGATCTCGAATCCGTTGGGGAGGTACGGAATTTTGATACGGAACACCTGTCGACTCGCCGAACGCTGGTATTCACCATCTAACCATGGTGTCAATTTTTCACTTTTGAGAGCTCCCAGACTCATCTGGTCTCTTCTGGTTCACCTTGTATTCTCGGCTTTTCTATGCTTCAAGACAAACGATCTCCTCAGATTAGGGCCAACTCTCTAGTCCTCAGACTTTGAAGAGTCTTCTCGATTACCCTCTGGGATCGTCGCCGTTCTTTCGCCGTCTGTTCACCATTCCTCTATCCCTCGTCCCTGATTGGGCTTCACAGGAATCTTTTGCCAAAAGGCTTCATATCACAAGCTGCAAGTGAGTGAAAATAACCAACAGCACCTGTAAAAGAGATCGTTAGATAAAACGTGCCCCAGGCATGCCAAAGTTTCAACACCTGAGCCACTCAACCTTTCGAATAAGATTTCCGGTTTTCAATCTTATACACATGCATTGGAAGGGACCCATATGTCTCAAAATGCAAAGATTCTTATCAAAATAAACGGATGTTTTTGCAATCAAAGCGGTAATGAAAACAAAAAACAAAATTATTTGACTGAATATGCATTTATTGATTGAAAAAGGTGGCTCGTAACTGAGCAATTCACAGGAAGCAATCCCTGAAAAGAGGTAATTGTGCACAAAAGGAAAAATCTATCCTAATGGCAATGTGAAACCGTGATCTCATCGAGTTCCAACTCGGTTACACCCCATATGTCCTCAAGACTCTCCGTGCTTTCTGCCTTCTGAACAAGACGTTTCCAACCGATCCCTACCGGGGATTATCCAGGTGTCATGACCAAAGTACAAACGATCATGCTAGACGCAGTTGTTCGTTTCAATCCCTCTTTTGCCTGGACCGCCCTTTCGGGTTTTCATTCCACCGGGATACCCTTTTTTGCCCAAGCCGCCCTTGTGGGGTTTTCGACTTGCCGGGTGTACAGTTTTTCCTTGTTATCCCTAATTTTTGCCCGAACCTTTTTTTCATTTTTCATTTTTTTTTCGGTTCGCCGGGATGCCCTTTCTTGCCTGGACTATTTTATTCTTTTCGTCCAGCGGGTCTCTTATAAGAAGTATTTTTTAACTGCGTCCGCATTCACAGGGGATGGAAAGTCCTCGCCATCCATGGTCGTCAACAACAAGGCTCCGCCAGAGAAGACCTTCTTGACCACGAATAGACCTTCATAATTGGGTGTCCACTTTCCCCTACGGTCATTTTGAGGAGGAAGGATCCTTTTCAACACCATATCTCCCACATGATACACACGAGGTCGCACTTTTTGGTCAAAAGCCCGCTTCATTCGCTGCTGGTACAACTGCCCATGACAAACGGTTGCCAGCCTCTTTTCCTCAATCAGGCTCAACTCTTCGTACCGAGTCCTTACCCACTCTGTCTCTTTCAATTTCACGTCCATCAGGACTCTCAAGGACGGAATCTGGATCTCAACTGGTATCACAGCTTCCATCCCATACACAGCGAGAAAGGCGTTGCCCCAATAGATGTACGCACCGAGGTTCGATACCTAGGATACAAGCTTCGTACTTGCCACATTGTTGGTGCATTCAAATGCTAGCCGGGCAACACAAGGAACGTGGGATCCTTTCGGCGTAACCAAAACAGCTCCAACTCCACTACCATTCACGTTAACGGCCCCATCAAACATCAGAATCCGTTCGGATTCAGGGTCAGGCCCCTCCTCCGGGATTGGTTCCTCACAATCTTTCGATTTGAGAACCATGATGTCCTCATCAGGGAACTCAAACTTCATCGGTTGATAATCATCAATGGGTTGCTGGGCGAGGTAGTCAGACAATACACTCCCTTTTATTGCTTTCTGAGAGGTATACTGAATGTCGTCTTCAGTCAAAATCATTTGCCATCTCGCAACCCGTCCGGTCAATGCTGGCTTCTCAAATATATACTTGATTGGATCCATCTTAGAAATCAACAAAGTGGTATGAACCAGCATATACTGTCTTAGTCGGTGAGCAGCCTATGCCAAAGCACAACAAGTTTTCTCAAGCAGTGAATATCTTGTTTCACAGTCGGTAAACCTTTTGCTAAGTTAGTAATTTACATGCTCTTTTCGACCAAACTCGTCATGCTGCCCCAGCACACACCCCATAGACCCCTCGAGGACTGTCAAGTACAGAATTAACGGCCGTCCCTCCGCGGGAGGCATCAGAATCGGAGGCTCCTGCAGATATTCTTTTATTTTTTCAAATGCCGCTTGGCAATCATCATTCCACCTGACCGTTTGATCTTTTCTTAACAGCTTGAATATGGGTTCACATGTGGCGGTTAGATGAGATATGAACCATGAAATGTAGTTCAATCTACCTAAGAAACCACGAACCTCTTTTTCTGTTCTCGGTTCAGGCATTTCTTGTATTGCTTTTTTTTAGCAGGATCAACCTCGATTCCTCTTTCGCTTACAGTAAAACCCCAGCAGTTTACCGAACCGCACTCTGAAAGTGCACTTATTCGGATTCAACCTCAGTCTGAATTGTCTCAACCGGTAACACAACTTGACCAGATCTGCCAAATGCCCCTCTTCTGTTTGGGACATTGTTATCATGTCATCAACATATCATTTGATTTCATGATGAATCATATCATGCAACAAAGTCACCATAGCTCTTTGATACGTGGCATCGGCGTTCTTGAGACCGAATGGCATCACCTTATAACAAAGAGTGCCCCAAGGTGTGATGGACGTTGTTTTCTCCATATCATCTGGCGACATTTTAATTTGACTATAGCCAGAAAAGCCATCCATGAAGGAAAACACCAGGAATTGAGTTGTATTATCCACCAACACATCGACTTGAGGTAATGGGAAATCTTCCTTCGGTCCAGCTCTGTTCAAATCCCGGTAGTCCACACACATTCTCACATTCACATCCTTTTTCGGCACCTGACACTTATCCCCAAAGCGGCCCCAATTTTCACTTCCTTTCCGACCTCCTCGGTGCCCCGATTAACAATCTTGACTCGCTCCTCGTGCGGTTGAATCACCTTCTCCTCTTGTTTCAACACCCTGGTTAATTCCTCCGGCAGTTCACAATCTTCTTCGCCTTCTTCTTCGGCATGATAGATTGGATTGTCGAAGTCATATGAGGGTGTAACAGAATTGTTATCAATGAGATCCGAAGAATGATCGCATCTACATGAATTTCGATTCATGCATTGCTTTTGAGGTCGGGACGAGACAAATCAAAAGGAAGACAAATGAAAATAAACATTGCCATTTTTATTTTTTTAAACTGCAAAAATAAATGAAAAACAGGGAACACCGCTTCTAATACAAAGACATCCGTTTATTAATGATGCAAAATGTTGCAAAATGAAACACATGAGGTGGCCCTTACAATGAACCATTACGTTTCGGGCAAAACGTACGGCTTTCATGCAAACAGAATTGAAAAACATAAATATTACTCTTCACGCGGAGTGACAGTGATGATCTTTTAGGCCTTCCAGTTCTGGATCTCCATCCCTGGTACGCACGATTTTATCCAATGATCGAGCTCGCAGTCACTGTCGATCACTTCACCCTTCGCACAGGCGTGATCTGGATCTAGCATTCCAGCACTGGTGAACATGAACGGTTGATGACGTCCTCTGTTTTGTCCAGACGAGCCCTGGCCCGATTGATAGCCAACCCCAAACCTATCTGCTTTCACCGCAACGTCTATCATTCTTCCCCAGCCCGGGGCTTCTCCATTCTTCACGACCTCCACGGCCTGTTTGTAAGAAGAAATAGACGGCTTTTTCTCTTTCTCAGTAAAAATGGCATTCTCCACCTTGACGGTTTCAAATGCCTGACATGGTGTTTCACATAGTTCACCGTCCATTTCCACCTCCATCATTCTCTGAATCGTCTCCCTCATCACTACACACCCATTTGTAGCGACATCCGCACAACAATTATCACAACCAGGGAAAACTCCACTCTTCATCAGATGTCTCTTGACCACAGACATTGGAGTTCTTAACTGATCCACATCCGTCTCTTCCATTTTTCTCTTGTCCTTTGACATCACGTTCACCCCCATAGGACCACGCATCGGCACGGGGTTAGCATTAACATTCGGCGTCGGTGCAAAATTGATGGCTTTAGAATCCACCAAATCTTGAACGACATGCTTAAAAGCTCTACAACCCTCAATGTTATGCCCGGGTGCCCCAGAATGGAACTCGCACTTGGCGTTCTCATCGTAATTTGCAGGCCTCTGACCTGGTCCTACCGGAGCCAACGTCCTCAGCAGGACCAACCCAAGATCTTTCAATTTCTTAAACAGAAAGGCATACGTCACGGGTAGCCTATCAAACTGACGATCTGTCGTCCCTCTTCTCACTTGGCACCCAGCCCTCTGTGCTCTATGTTGAGGTGGCTGTTGTTGTTGTTGTACAGACTGATCACCAGCAGGAATCGTTACTGCAGTAGCATACGGGTGGTAACGATCCCTACCGTGTCCCCTTTTGGCATACACATCACTCGATTCACCCTCCCTCTTGCGCTGACTATTACCAAAGGGCTTCTCTACTCCAGACGACAGAGCATTTCCCTGTAGTTTCCCCATTCTCAACCGGCTTTCAATCTTCTCCACCCTCTCGGCGATTGCTTTCTGTCCCGAGGCGAACACTTGCATGACGGCGATCAATTCACTCACCTTCTCTTTTAGCTCGAGAATGTCAGCGTTGGGTGGATTCATCATTCTGGGTTTGTTGCGTCTGGTGGGGGTATCTGTGCGGACAAGCTATATGCAGAGGAATGATTCTGCGTGCGTGAGCAGTGATTCCTAGGTCAACCAAACAGGTTAGATACTGACACATGCAAAACAAAAGACAGGTTAATATGACTCACACATGAATGCAATGTCTATCCGTATGAGGAACACTCTGTCTTTTGATTCTGGCTTCATCGAGACGGATAATAATTTGACAATAACATTCTGACATCAGGATGTCTCTCAACCAGAATCTCAATCGAGAATGTACCCTGAGTATGGATAAACATGGGTTAGATGCGGATGAATGAAAAATGGGAATGATGCAGATGCATGAATGCAAGTCACTGTGCCATCCTCCAAGTCCTCTGAACATCAACTGTACTGGTCTCTGAACTGATCACAGCCATCTGAGGGCCCGAGTAACCACAAATCCAACTCATGAGATTCCGAAATAAACGGAACCGGAGGATATATCACCAACATCACAGGAAATCCACTTAATGGATGACAACAAGATCCTCTGAACACCAGTACCCTCAAATTCAACCCGGGGATCCGAAATAAACGGAACCCGCTGATAAATACCGCAGACAGAATTCTGGCGTCTCAGAAATAAATATCCATAAATCTGATTGAACCAAAGTCACCATCAGTACCTGCAAATGATTCACTCCCACCCCACTCGCGGGTGTTATCTAGGCCAGGGTAAGGTCAAGAGAAACGCAGGATAAACAATCCTTTCAAGAATATCATCATATGCACACCAGGTGTATGCAACGACAATACCCCATCAGGATCTGAACTGCTTGTGATACAATGTTTCGCTAAGTGGCGCCATACCACCCGCTTCCCATGAATCACTCTATTCCTAGGTGTCCTAAATTCCACTCATAGCCTGTGTATTGGGCCTTTTACCTCTTGTGACTCCCACCCAACAGAGAAACAGATACACAACCAGCACAATGATAATATGATGCATGCAAACATATATGCAAATATATACAATCATAGTATAATAATCATAAATACCATAAATAAAAACAGTAAAAGCAACCAAAACTATCCTAAAGAGCGCTAGGATTGACTCGCTTAGGGAAAGGATCCCCAGCAGAGTCGCCAGCTGTCGCATCGCGAAAAACAACCGGCGGGAAGAGACATAGAGCCGCCACAGTGCGTTATTTATCCCAAAGGAGGGAAAGGAAACGCTCGAAGTAAACCTGAAAAAGGGAAAGGAATGGTCTTACGACCAAAGATTGCTAGGTACGGGAGTCGGTTACGTAAGGGGAAGGTATTAGCACCCCTTACGTCCGTCGTACTCGACGGGATCCACGCTCAAAAGAATAGGATAAGGTTGCTAATAAACTGCTCAAAGAATCTACACAAACTAGAATAATAAAACAGGTGAAAGAAGATGGAGGAAACGGACTCGGCAGGATGTCGCATCCTGGGCCTACGTAGTTTCTCAGAAACAAACATCAGAGTTGACGTAGTTCGGGGAAATGGGGAACGTGCTCGCTAGGATATCGCATCCTATGCATACGTATCTTCTCTAACCAGAGAAAGAATCAGAGCACTCATAGCTCGGCTAACACACGCCGAAACAAGACACTGAAAAGAGACGCTAAGACATCAAAAGAAACACACAACAGGAAACGGAATGCCAACAAATGGACTTACATCCAACTCCTAACAAACAAACGCAAACAGGAAACAGACTGCCAATAAATGGACTTATGTCCGACTTCAAACACAGAAACAAGGAAATAGAATGCCAATAGCTGGACTTACATCCGACTCCAAACAAAGAAAAGCAAACAGGAAACAGAATGCCAATAAATGGACTTACATCCAACTCCTAACAAACACACACAAAAAGAAGAAGGGTCTCGATTGCAACTAGGGCAAGAGAAAAGGAAGGTCTCAATTGCAACGAGGGCAAGAGAAAAGAATCGCAACGAGGGCGAAGACCAGCAAGGATTAAATGTTATTCGTCAGTCAAACTCGACAAGACATCGCATCTCGTGCCTACGTATCTCATCTAAACATGAGAATCAGAGTTGCCGTAGTTCGGCTAAACTATTTCTGTTTGTTTTGTGTTTTTTTAGGTGAACGACGTTACTACGCAATCTACCGGATGCTCGACCTCTGGAGACTTACTCACCTGTGGTAGAAGGAGTCAACGTGTCCTTAAGATAAGACAAAGTTTGTTTGTGTTTTAGGAATGCTCACGCAAGAAAGGAAGTCCTAGACGAAGGAACCGTGCTACCTTAATTGACATGCAAACGAGAGACTATACGAAGTCTAGCAATCCTATGGGGATACAATCACACCACACAAAAACATATACATGAAGTAAACACACCAACAAGGGGGCTCAAACATCCAAGGGTAAGGCTTTAGTCAAGAGGGGTCATATCAACCTCGACAAACAAGCCAACACTGTAGGGGTATGCTGAAGCTCTTAACCATTAACATTGAGAGTTAGGGTGAAGCTGATGAAAGGAGATGAGGATAAGACCTCATGCTCTTAACCCTGGCCTGGGTGAGCTTGAATCAAAGGAAAGTGTGGGGATCCAGAATGAGGGACCCTATTCCACATGACTGACTCTATACACAACAATCTTGGGTTAGGTTCAAGAGCGTCAGCACGTAGTGCGAGCATAATGAACGACTCAACGAATAACAGGGGATTGATTGCAAATCCCTTCTATCTGTCAATTGCCTCTTCACTTAGAAGGACTTAACAAGTAACATGCCTCAACAAGGAGGTCTTTGGCACAAATGTAAACAATCACAAACATTTCCTCTTAAGGAGGACTTCAGCCAAATGTCTGCCAAAAAGGCGACAGGACTTCCAGACTACATGGAGTGAGAGAGTGGTTACCTAGGTGGTATATCAACCACAACCAAAGCAAAGCTCAAGTAAGAGCTAAAAGCGACTAATGTACCTGTACAAAAGCCAAACAGTCAATATCATATTCAGACAAATCAAACAGACAATCAACAGTGGTACTTTTCCAATATGTACACAATACAAGTCAAAAGTGAAAGCATTCAAGTGATTCCATCACACTCAATGAACCTACAACACAACAAGAGTTAGTGATCAAAGCACATTACATCTCAAGTAATGAGATCACATCAACCATTAGAGCTAGATGCTTGAACCTAAAATGCAAAGCTCAATTGGTGAATACAAACCACTAGTACCAAGACTAGGGTCAAAGGCAAGCCAAATAGTCAAAATAGAGGCTAATATTTCACATGAAGCACATTCAATCAAACAAGAACATGTCATAAAAAGGATCAAGGCTAAATCATAAGGCAAAGCCATCAAATGAACAAGATAAGGCAAAGGCAAGCAATGGTGATCAAAATTGGACATCAAAGATAGAAAATCCACATTAAAACAGAAAAGCATCCAATGACCATGAAATTTTTTATGTGCACACAACATGTTATGAACAAGCATCATGCCAAAAATGAAATCCAGAAGAGCTAATATGACATGTAAATGAAAATGCACAAAAGCAATATCTAATATGTGACACAAATTGTCACACCAAATGTTCATGTGTCCAAAACAGTGATGAAAAATGATAAAAATCTCAAACCAAAGCCAAAAAATCCTGTCACATGTTATGATCAGGCATGTCAAATTTCAAAGCAATTGGATTAAACATGAGTATTTCACAACACAATTGGCACAACATGTCATTTTGGTATCATGTTCAAATAAGCAATCCCTAATAAAAATCCAGTCACAATCAAATCAGGCAAATGACATCAAAAAATAATAGACATCACAACAATCATGTGGAAAAAAGTTTGGAGCAATTTGGATTTATTTTCTATTTTTTATGATTTTTGGAGTTTAAGGGACAAAATGAAATAATAATGAAAAAAAACATGTAAAACAATGAAATGTGAATTAAAATTGGAAATAACATGCAGCAAGTCTCGAACCCAGGTCAAGGCATGCCAAGGCGCGCTCAAAATGAAAATAACAAATGAAAACCACAAAGATGCATAGCGGTGGATCGAACCCTGGTTCATGTGGATAAAGGCGCGTTCAAAAATGAAATTAATTGAAGCAATTGCCAGCGTGTGGTTTCGAACCCAGGAGTATGAGGTCACAAGCAGCGCTAATAGAAAATCAATTGGAATTTTGAAAAAGTGCTACGCGAGGAATCGAACCGAGGACGAGTTGGTTAGCGCGCGCTTGAAAATAAATCAAGAAAAACACAATAGCATGGAATCGAACCGGGGTTTGGGATGTTCATGGCGCGCTACAGTAAACCCTAGATCACTATTCACAAACGGTGGAACGTTGTGGTTTCCACCGTCTTCCCCGATTGGACCGGCGGCGCTCAACAATTTTTTTTTCCAGAAATTGACATATTATACATCATTGGAACCGTCTCGCCATGAGGAACACAAATCTAACAATCATTAAGCCTAGTTCTCATTGAGTAAAGCGAATCGAAGGAAAACATAATGCACATCAAAAGTTCAACTCAGCATATCTCACTCATTTCTTAACCATTTCAAATTCTATTTATATCGAGATCATCAGTAGTGAAAACTCTAAACAATCAAGGCAATAAAATGACAAATTATGATGATCGAATTTCACCTGGTTTGGAATGGCAGTGGCCGTATGCGGGTGTTAAAGGCTCCAAAAACTCCAGATCAACCTCCTCAATCTTGTTAGGAAGCTTTGTGCACGAATTGGTAGTGGAAACCTCTTAGATCTAGCTCAAACTTCAAATTCCATCTTCATGTTCATGTGCTTGTGTAGCTTGATTCTTGGCCAAATTCTTCAATCCAATGCTTGATTTGTACTCAATGATGCTCAATGAACACGATTATGCAAGAAAATTGGTGTGTTGTGTGAAGAATTTTGAAGTTTGAATTGAGAGAAAATTTGGAGGGAATCTTGATTTTGAGATCTAGAATGTGTTTTTTTGTGCAAAACAGTTAGAATTAAGCTTTTATATGATTCACTAATCACCATGCTAATCACAATTAGGCTTGGCTAATGGAAACTTAATGAGAAATGAGGTGTATGACCAAAAATGTAAATGTGAGATGGCATGAGCAATGTGCACGTGAACAGTGCCATGCAAGGTTCATTTTCACTTAAAAACATCCAATGAACATGATGGAATTGGAATTAGACTCATGTGATCAACCAAATTTGAATTATGCATTTTCCCTCCAAAATGTATTTGAATGAATAAGTGGTCATGTGATCCTCTTTCATGCAAGGCAATGGATGATCTGAAAAATATTGGTCATGACAAGCAATTTGCAAAAAGAGTGGTTCAATTTGGAGTTTTGGATCAAAAGTTATGGCACTTTGAAGTTCCAAGCATACTTTGCAATCATTTGATCATAACTTCTCAACCATTCATCAGATGCTCATGATCTTGGACTTTTTGAAAAGAGGAGGGAAAGATCTTCAACTTTCATGTTGACCAAAAATTCATTTGAAGCTTCTTTGATGTTGGAAAGTCAAGTTGAATGTGGTCCAAAAACTTGCCATTTTTGGAAACTTTGAATTACATGTCACTTTCCATTTTTGGAAACTTTTGATTTGACTTCAAAATTTTCAAGGTAGATGTTTGACATGATGAATAAGCCTTGTATGAACATGAATGAAGTGTCTCAAACCATTTCCCCAACTCAAAGCCCTCAGTTGACTGCACAGTTGACTTGTATGGGCCTCAGATGACCTGGAAGTGCACTGATGAGTTTAGGCCTCTACCACTTGGTAAAGTTGATTCAAAATGAACCTTGGCTCATATAAGCTCTATATAATGATCATGTGGCCTTCATCTCAAGGAAAAACTTGCTCTTTTGTACTGATGAATCTCTTGATGCCAATGCTGACTGCCAAGATGCAATGCAATATGGAATGATCAATGACCTAAAAAATGAAATGAATGCATGACTGAGGGAGGTGCAAATTTGAGGTGCTACACATACGAGCCATAGCAGAGTCGAAACTCGGTGGGACCCCGTTTCCACATTGCCATTAGGATAGTTTCTCTTGTTCAATTTATAGCGATCGCCTTTTTCCAGGGATCAGCTTCCTGATGTACTCACCTATTCCTGGCACAAATTTTTCAACCAACAAAAGTCGAATAATTCAGTTAAAAAGCCTCTTTACTTTTCATTTATCAGTTTGTTTGCAAAAGATGTCTGAATTCTTGAGGAAACATATTGCATCTGAATGTAATGGTGGCTTTTGCAGATGACTTGCGCAGGAAAACAGTCAAAATTGCTTTGAATGTGCTTAATCCCGAATGGTGAATTCAAACCGAGTAATTCCCCGGGGCATACGTGTATTTTTTGGTTACAGGTCACAGGAACCGGATGCCAAGTCATGAATCCTCACCCCCAAGCGGTTGACAAAGCCTCTCCTCTGCAGAGCAGGTTCCCCAGTAGAGTTGACAGTATCCAGACTGTATATTCCCAGTAGAGTTGACAGTATCCAGACTGTATATCCCCAACGGAGTCGACAATGCCAGACTGTATCTTCCCAGCAACAGCAGAGTAGTCGCATACCCAACAGACAAGAGGGTGGTGTTCCCAGTGTTCATCTCATTCCCCCAGCAGATTATTTCTAATAGATTTGTTCTAATCCCCAGCTTGAGGACGATTAGCAAGTTCATATCTCCAGCAAAGGTCGATTCATACGACATTTCCCCAGGAAGTGCTTTCCTCATAGACTCTCCTCGCAGAGCCTCGCCAAGCAAAGTTTCCATAGTTGATACTTCCCCAGCAAGGTCAACTTTGCAAAAAAGGCCGATTTATTTTCGGTGGCTCCCCGGTCCCGGCAGACGGATCGTTCCCCACAGAGCATTCAAGGATTGATACAGCGATTCTCTCCCGGCCAGAGTTGCTTCCTCAAGCAGATTTCTTTTTTCTTTTGCACCATGCATAACATTTGCATTTGCATTTGCATGCATATCAAACATACACATAAGCTGATAAACAGGTTCTTCAAAGCAGACTGAAAAATTACTTTACAATCAAAGTCATGAGATTCGGCCAGAGCATCAAGTGTGTGTGTGACCCAGCATGAGGGTCATTTCGAAGATTCAGCCTGAGAATCGTTTTCCAGAGATCCAGCCTGAGGGTCATTTCGAAGATTCAGCCAGAGAGTCGACTACGAGCGTTATTTCCCCAACAAGCCAGCTCGAGGAATAGATTGACAGCTCAATAGAAAATCAACCTACAAGAGGATCCAGCCCGCGGATCGCATTTAAAAAACAAAGTCTAATCGAAGAGTCGTTATAACATGTTCTAGCCTGAAGAATATGTACGAAGCCCAAAAGTGGGATATTCTCGAAGCTGCATATCTAACATGAAGATTGTAGATTTCGAAAGAGGGTCAACCAGCGTATACCCCAGATGCGAGATCCTGATGATGGGAATTTATCATCAAAATAATCCAGATCTAGCCAGAAGATCAAAGTCAGGTCTAGCCCGAAGACCGAAAAATAGATAGATTCAGCCAGAGAATCAAAGAAAATAGATCTAGCCAGAAGATCGAATTCAGGTCTAGCCCGAAGACCGAAAAATAGATAGATTCAGCCAGAGAATCAAAGAAAATAGATTCTGCCAGAGAATCGAAACAATTCAGATCTAGCTAGAAGATCGAAGTAGATTCAGCCAGAGAATCAAAGAAAATAGATTCAGCCATGTGTAGCCTATGCATTCCTTGTCCAAAATGAATGAATTTGAGCCCTTTGGAAAGGTGAGATCAAGAGGAATAACTTTCATGTTCAACACTTTTCCATTTGGAGTTTGTAACTTGAAGAAATTTGAGGTGGAAGTTTGGAAATGTTTGACATCTCAAAAATTTTCTAAGTGTCAAGCCATATGTCTCAATGTTCCACCTTGCTTAATTCTTTATATGAGCTTCAAATGAGAAAAATGTCTTCATCCAAGTTATAGATCTTTCAAATACCTTCAAAATGGTCACCAATTTCATGTCACTTGGATTTTAAATGATAGAGTTATGCATTTTTGAAGTTTGGAAAAATCACTTGATCAATGGTATAGGTCAAAAGTGACCTATAACGTAACCTCATATCACATGCTCAAAAACGTTGAATTAGCTCCCACTACAAACATCAAAGTTGAATTATACACATTGACTTTTATGGTGCAACTTGGAAACCTTTCATCTCATAAAAATTGAGCAAGTTATGGCCTTGGGAAGTTAACTTTCAAATTAGGGTTTAGACAAAATGACCTATAATGTTTCAACATAGAAAATGATTTTCCAAGCAAAACTAGCTCTAGGTCTCAACATGAAAGTTGTTTGGAATGTCATTTAGAGAAAGTTTTATCTTGGAATCATTTTCATATGGTGAAAATTTTAGGAGATAGGGTCTAGGGAGACCCAGTTTTGATCAGATGAATTCATCTGGCCAACCACCATCAACCAACTTGCTAACTTACAATTATATTGACTTTATTGGTTCATGGTAGATCATATATATGCATAAGATTATGAATTTTGAAGTGCCCCTTGAGAAATTTGATCAATTGGTGAGATATCTTGTTGGAGAAGTTACTCAAGATACCTAGTCAAACTAGGGTTTCCAAGGCAAATCACCCTCAAACTCTTGAAGAAAACTTGATCAATATAACATGTAGAGAACATTGGGAATCATATATGATGCTCATAACCATTCTTGAATCAATTCTTGGTTGTGCTCTTTGTTCATGAGGGTTTCAAACCCTAGATGTGAACTTGATGAATCAATGGGATCACGCCTTTCCTACAAAAGAGTTAGGAAAATACAAAGACATATTTTTGGTATTTTGGTTAGTGAAATGATAAAATACAAGTATGATACAATCACAAAGTATTTGGTGATCTCTCCCAAAACAAACCCAATGAAAAAGGGGGAATGAGGATGCCAAAGTATGATCCCATGCTAATGCCTATGATGAAGTTACATGAGGGATCTTAGGGTAAAAATTGGGGTCTTACAATAGGGTCTAGGGAACCCCAGTTTTGACCAGTTGATTTTCTCTGGTCAACCACCATGAACCATCTTGCTAGCTTGACATTCTCTTTACTTTTGGGACTCACGTAGGATCATATATGCATAATATTATGTAATGTGAAGTATCCCTTGAAATATTTGATCAATTGTTGAAGAAACTAGTTGAAGAAGTCACACAAGATACCCAGATGAATTAGGGTTTCCAAGGCAAACAAACTCCAAACTCTTGGTGATTTCTTGATCAAAATGACATGTGAAGATCATAGGGTTCCATATATGATTCTTAGAGCCAATGTGAACCATTTCTTGATTGTGCTCCTTGCATTGAGGGTCTCAAACCCTAGATATGAGCTTGATGGAGCATAGGTGAGCATACACACTACCTACAAAAGCAACAAATTATACATTGACATATTTTTGATATTTTGGTTAGTAAGTAATAAAAAATGAAGTATTATACAATAAAATGTGCTTAGTGATCTCTCCCAATGCAAACCCAATGAATGAGGGGGGTAAGGAGGGTGCCAAGGTGTGATCCCAATGCCAATGCATATGATGAGATAACATGAGGGATCTTAGGGTCAAAATTGGGGTCTTACAGGAACTAGTTGCATACTTGTTGAATTATCCAAGTTGGAGCCCTTCTCATGGAAGATGTCTTGGTTTAAGGATTCATGTTTGTGAATGAATGGTTGAGTGTTCTCCAAAGAATGGCTTAATCAATTAAAATTCACCACTAACTTTTGACTAACCATTGAATTACTCTTATTCATTATGATTTTACTTTCAAGTCATTTACTTTATGCAATTTAAATTTTAGTCATTTATCATTCATTACCATTTACATTTCATATAACTTGTTTATGTTTCAAGCCATTTTCAATTTGCTCACTTGAGCCATATCTTGTGATTGTATATTGTTTGCTTGATTTTGTTTTATTTATGGTCTTATGACCTTAAAACACATAATAACAACAAAAACCCTAAAAAACATTTGGTGGACTGTTGAGCTTGATCTGAACTTTTGGACTTAGGATTAGGCAACATTCCCTATGTTAAAGGACTTGGTCAATGCCAACATTCTGAGACTGAACTATTCTTGATAAAGTGATTTTCATCTGATACAAGACTTTGGATATCTTTGATTCATTTGCTACTTTGTCTCTAGGATTAATTGTTATCTTGTTATTACCTATGTATGATGTTTTGTTCTAAGTTGATCAAGGAATATTTCATCTGATACATTATAATACAATGAAGACTGCTATTTATTGGAATGCTTGCTTAGATGTGGCTATCTTTATTTGATTCCCTGATCTTTATGATGTCTGGATATTGCTTATTGCTTAATCAAAATCTAAAGGAAAATGGGTTTCTATATGACATTCTTGTTTGTTGGATTGCATCCCATTGCTCAGATCTTTTCAACTCTTAACTTTTAAAATTTTGCTTAGGGTAGTCTCTTCATCTCCTCCCATTTCTTAAATTTCAAAATCTCTCCCTACTTTCAAAAACTTTCTTTGCTTGTGATTTCAAACTTAGACATGATTTAATAATTCGAAACTTTTACTTTATGCCAATGAATTTTAAATTTTTTTCTTAATCAAACTTCAGAATGAACTTAACCATATTGACTTAACTTCAAAAGACAAAAAGAGTTAACAACCCCATTCAAAACTTTGGCTTTTGTGCCCTCTTCTTAAAGTTTTGTTAAAATCAATTCATCAACTCATTTGAAATTTTTACTACGAACTACGAGGTTTTGATCCCTCATTTTTATGTTGGTACTTAGGCACAAGACCGAAGGTCTTATCAAACACAAAAATATAATCAATGAATTCTTTCCTCATCCCCACACTCTATTTCATAAAACATAATTTATACCAAAAACACATGCACACATAAAAAAGGGCTCCCTATGAGTACTTAGGACACTTTGGGTGTGTAACACCCCAAAATTTGCCCTCCTTATTCACGCATTCATTTTTAGGTCATTTAACATTAGATACATTGCATTTCATCATGTCAATCGGGATTAGCTCCAAGAAGCTTGAACATCATCCAGGACACTTTGTGGGTTCTATTTAGATGATCAGTCAACACAAGGGAAAGACTTGAGTTACTTCCAACAGGGGTCTATTCGTCAGTCAAAACGTTAATCTTGAAGGAGCAAAGGTTTATACATGAGCTGTCATGCTCGCTAGGCGAAGCCCACGTGTTATGCAAAAAAAAAACGAAAAAAAAACGAAAAAAAAAATTAAATAAATAAATAAATAAAAGAAAAAATCTCAGATTTGGACCTCTCTCAAAAGCCCACTAAGCTACCAATATTAGGCTATAAATACTAGAGTTTTCATTGAAACAAGACCCTGGACAAAACCTGGAGAGAAACCTAGATAGAGAGAGTGAGAATTAATCTGCAGCAACCTCCAGGCAACTCTGAAAGGTTCATTCTGACTCACACACTTTCAGCTCAAGCAAACCCTAATGTAACACCCCAAAATTTGCCCTCCTCATTCATGCATTCATTTAGCATTTCATATTGCATTTCATCATGTCAATCAGAATTAGATCCAAGAAACTTTATTTAAAAAAAAAATAATAAAGTAATTTTTTACAAAAATAAATAAATAATAATAATAATAAAAAAATAAATAAAATATAATAGAAAAACTTGGACTTGGACCTCTCTCATTTGAGCCCACAAAGCCATGAAAATCAGGTTATAAAAGAGGGAGATCAGACAGAAAAAGGAAGAGAAGCAAAATACTCTGAGGTTTCCTTGGAACAAAACCCTGGACAAAACCTGAAGAGAAACCTGACAGAGAACTCAGAGCAACCCCCAGGCAGCTCTGAAAAATTCAATCTGACTCACACACTTTCATCTCACGCAAACCCTAACATTGCCTTACAAACCCAGCCGTGCCATTTGATTTCAACCGGTCTCTCCCATCAGGTTTGCCTCATTCCCATGATTTTATGCTCTTAATTTGGATCATCTGAATGTATGAGGTATGATGGATGAATTTCATTATGTTTTTGCCCACGGGTTTAATTATGCATGAATGGGTGAAACCTATGCCTTGAATGTTTAATCACATGATTTCTGAAATGTATGCCACAGGGTTTGAGGTTTCTGAAACCATACTGTTATCCATGAAAAAAATGCTTATCGTGTTTCACTAACCCTTTTGTTGAGTTTTTGTGAGGGCTCACAGACTCTTGCAGAGATGGTTTGCGTGGTTTTCCCACTTTATTTGTGGGATACCCCCTGGAGGTTCATTCCGATTACCTGTACTGACTCACCTTTCTTTGATGGCATTAGCCTGGGAGATCCTTGGGTTTCTTACTCCTTTAATTGTTGTTACTTCAGATCTTTATCCGTGTGGTACTTTTACCTCTTTTCCGCATTTTATCGCTTTCTTAGCTGGAAGACCTCGATAGGAGGCATTTGTTTTCTTTTGTTTATTTACTTCTGAGCCCCTTGTTGGCACATTTACTTTATACATGTTTGTTTTGTATGTGTTCGTATCCCTGCAGGTAGCGCGGTTCCTTCGTCAAGGACTGTCTTTTTGCCCTTGAGCATCCCAAACCCTAAAACCCAAAGCAACACGTTAACTCCTTATACTACAGGCGAGTAAGTCTCCAAAGGTCGAGCATCCGGTAGATTGCGTAGTGACGTCGTTCGTCCAAAACCCAATCCATAACCCCATAAGCCGAACTACGGCTTGCTCTGATTCTCATTCCAGATGAGATACGTAGGCATAAGACCCGGTGTCTTAGCGAGCACACATCCCCCCAACCCATAGGTCAGCCGAGCTACGAAGACTCTGATTCTCATATTCAGATGAGATACGTATGCAGTGGATGCGACATCCGCGCGAGTCATTTTCATTTAACCCCCTTTTTTAGTAAATAACACATTAGATAAACCCACACCCTTTAGACAAGAACTACAAAAGTGGATCCCGTAGAGTACTACGGATGCATAGGGGTGCTAATACCTTCCCTTCGCATAACCGACTCCCGAACCCAAGATTTGGTTGCGAGACCCCGTCTTGTCCTTTCCTTTTTCAGGTTTACTTCGAGCGTTTCCTTTCCCTCCTTTGGGATGAATAACGCACGGTGGCGACTCTTCTGTCATTTTCTTTCGCCGGTTGTTTTTTCGTGCACTGTATTTTTCAGGTTGCTACAGCTGGCGACTCTGCTGGGGAATTGAAAGAAGTTGACCTCTTGCTGGTCCATCTTCCCTAAGCGAGTCCCTCCTAGCTTGTGTGATTTCTTGTTTATTGGGTGTTCATGCTTTTGTACCTTTATTTGCTTACCTGCTCGCATGTATCTGTTGGATCTGTTTGTTTGTTTGTTGGGATGGGGTGTTCTATGAGAGATAAGCCCATTACCCAGGCTTGAGTGTACACACAGGTTTTAGAGTGGATAATCATGAGGCTTGCATGGCGTGTTGCTACGTTAAGTCGTTCATGAAGAACCACACCCAGACGAGGTTTCTTTTGGATATATTATGTCTTACGGGTGTTCCGTAACGGCAGGATGTTCCTCTAGAAATCGTCGACTCTGGTGACCATTTCCCGAGAACTCAGTCGAGGCCTCTCCTCCGAGACGTGACTATGTTAGCTCTGGTGGGCGCATTCTCGCTGCTCAATCTGAGGATTCCGAGACTGGGAACTTGCTGTTAGGATGTCCTGTTGAGGGGAGTCAATGGAGGTCTTTTGTCCCGTAATAATACCAAACCTTCAGTGGTAAACGTATTATTCGCGACTGAAGGGCTGAAGCTGACGAACTTCTGTTCTTAGAACCTACCAGTGAGGGGCGGGCTAAATTCAGGAAACCTTAACCTCCAACCAACCCGGTTTTCTGGAGCAGAGTTTTGGTCTTGTATTATATTCCTCAGTGAATTTCTCTCCAGGCAGTGCAACCTGACAGATGTTCAAGCGGATCCATCAATTCTGATTGACATGCCTTTGCATTGCATAACATCATCTGCATATTTGCATCCAACATCTCATGCTTATTCATTTGCAGGGTATTCCCTTTCAAAACGAGGGTGCCTTAAAACTGAACAAGCAGTGCATCGCATACCATGCATATTAACCCTTGTCTGTTTTGCAGGTGTCACCGCAGTGTCTAATGTTTGTTCCCTGTATCAGGCAGTTATTGGTCCCAAGCGAGTCCACAGGTACCCGACAAAGGAAAATCGTCCACAGCCAGCGATGGACCAAGTACAGAAAGAGCTGGCTAATATGCGTGAAAGGATGGATCAATTCATGACATTGATGACTGGTATGGCAGAAGGCCAGGAAAAGCTGAGGGAATTGGTTGAGCAACCAAGACCCGATCCGGAGGTGGAGATACCAAATGCTGAGGGAAACCCTGGTAACCCTGGGAACGCTGATAACCCTGTGAACACTGGTAACGCGGGTAACACAAATGCTGATGGAAACCCGAGTAATGTTGGCAACACAGGGAATGTTGGAAATGGTATTGGCGGAAGGTACAATGTGAATTAAGGAATTCGGATTAACGGGCGCCCCGTTACTGAAGATTATCAGTATGATCAATTTTCTTTGCACGACGAGGCCCTCGAGACCACTCGCCGTATGGATGAGCTTGCTGAGAAGCTCAAATCTTTGGAGTCTCAAAATTCCTTAGGCTTTGATGTCACAAATCTTGGTCTGGTTCAGGGAGTAAGGATTCCTCACAAGTTCAAACCCCCTACTTTCGAGAAATACAACGGGGCTTCTTGCCCACGCACTCATCTCCAATCTTATCTGGGAAGGTTGGGAGCTCACACGGAAGATGAAAAGCTGTGGATGTACTATTTTGAAGACAGTCTAACTGGAGCTTCTCGTGAATGGTATTCTCATTTGTCTCGTACTACCATCAAGAGCTGGAAAGACTTGGCAGAGGCTTTTGTCAAGCAATATCAATACAACTTGGACATGGCTCCAAATCGGAACTTGTTGCAAGGTATGTCTCAGACTGCCAAGGAAACCTTTAGAGAGTATGCTCAGCGTTGGAGACAGATTGCTGCGTCCGTCCAACCCCCTATGTTTGAAAGGGAGATGGCGGACATGTTCATGAACACTCTTCAAGGCAATTATATTGAGAGATTGGTTGCTTGCTCGTCAATCAGCTTTGCAGAGATAGTAATTGCTGGAGAAAGAATCGAGAGTCTGTTGAAGATGGGCCGAATTCAAGACAATAGTGCTTCCAACTCATCAGGTCCCAAGAGACGTTTGCTGGTAACGGTCAGCGAAGAAAAGAAGGCGAGGCAAGCGTTGTGTATGCCGGCAGAGGCAGGGGTAGAGGACGCCCTAATTATTATCAAGATCAAGTGGCCGCAGTCACTATTCCAACACTTGTTCCTCAACCGCAATATCATCCGAAACAACAACCCAGGTACAACAATCAACAACAAGGAGGTAATCCGGGTCAGCAGAGACACTATCAACAACGTCCAAGGCAGACGGACCGGGTCATCGAACCAATCCCAATGCCTTATTCAGTATTACTTCCCAAGCTGATTGACATGAATCTGGTTACATTGAGAACTCTGGCCCTACCAATCGATCCCAATAATTTGCCTAGAGGTTATGATGTCAACGCCAGATGTGCTTTTCACTCCAACGCACCTGACCATACTACAGATAATTGCAAGACTCTCCAGTTAAAGGTACAAGATTTAAGAGATGCCCAGGCTATCAATTTTGCTCCGGTGCCTAATGTTATCCAGAACCCGATGCCGGCTCACGGCGGGCAGAGGATTAATGCTGTTGATAGTGGGGAAACTTTGAATTTGGTTTCTGATGTGACTAAGGTGAAGACTTTGCTATCGGTGGTTAAAGACCGAGTTCCAAAAGGACAGATTTTCCCGGGCTGTGGGGAAGAATGCAGAAATTGTCAAGCTGCCGAAAACGGATGTGACAGTTTGAGAAGGGGTATTCAGCAACTGATAGATGAAGGTTGTCTTCAGTTCGATCAGGCCCGTCCAGTGAAGAATGATGTATCGACGGTGACGTTTTATTTCACTCCTGAAGAAATATATGTTCCCGAGAGACTCGCTCCGACAACAATATATTTCCCAGAAAGTACAGAACCAGCAGCGGTGAACATCGAAAGTTCAGCACCAGTTGCAATTTACTCTGACAGCCCTCAACCGACTTTGGTTGGTCCGACCACCATCACAATACCAGGACCCATTCCGTATGAGAAAGACAGTGCTATCCCGTGGCACTATGGGGCTGATATCTACTGCCAGGGGCAGAAAGTTAACGAAGAAGACATTGACATTGGTAGCTCCGCTGTAGATAATGTTGGAGGGGTTGGTGGCTTCACTCGCAGTGGACGCCTATTTGCACCATCAACATTACGCGCGAATACTGAAGCTGAGGCAGCTGCCAAGGCTAAAGGGAAACAGATGGCCGCCGAAGAGGTTACTACTAAGGAAGATCCTCCTAAGACCGCATTCAAGAAGGAAGTGGATGAGTTTATGAGGATTATCAAGAAAAGTGACTACAAGGTAGTCGACCAGCTAAATCAGACACCCTCAAAGATCTCCATTCTCTCACTATTGTTGTGCTCTGAGGCGCACAGAGCAACCTTGTTGAAAGTACTGAATATGGCCTATGTTCCACCGGAGATAATTGTTAACCAGCTGGAGTCGGTAGTTTCCAATGTAAACGCTAGCCGGGGGCTAGGTTTCACCGATAATGACCTGACATCTGAGGGCAGGAATCACAACAAAGCCTTGCATATCACAATGGAGTGCAAAAGGGTGATGCTTTCCCATGTTTTGGTTGATACAGGCTCTTCTATGAATGTTCTTCCAAAGAAAGCCTTAATGAAGTTGGATTGCGATGACACCATCCTGAGGCCAAGTAACTTAGTTGTGAGGGCTTTTGATGGCTCTAAGAGAGCTGTCTTTGGCGAAGTTGAGTTGCCAGTTAAGATTGGACCGCAGGTATTCAAGAGCACCTTTTATGTGATGGATATCCAGCCTGCCTATAGCTGTCTGCTAGGTCGGCCTTGGATTCATATTGTCGGTGCTGTTACTTCTACCCTCCACCAGAAGCTCAAACATGAACTAGAAGGTCAGGTCGTCATTGTCTGTGGTGAAGAGGATATTTTTGTTAGCCACCTGTCTACATTTAAGTATGTAGAGATGGACGGCGAGATGCACGAGATGCTGTGTCAGGGCTTCGAAGCCATAAACATCAATGAGGTCGCGCCCGAAGCTGTCTTTTCACCTGAGTTTGAGAAGGTCGGGACTTCTATCTCTTCATACAAGCAAGTTGTCGAAGTGGTTAAAGCTGGTAATGCCCAAGGCTGGGGCAAATTTGTGGAGCCAGTCATCAAAGAAGACAAGTTTGGATTGGGGTATGCTCCGGGATCTCAGAAGAATGAAACCGGTACTCTCTCCAGCGGGGGTTTGGTTTCTCCCCACATCGTCAATGCTGCAGATGAAGACAAGGCTGACAGCGACTGTGACTTAGATAGCTGGATTCGCCCGTGTGTCCCGGGAGAAAAGCTCGACAATTGGTCGTCTGAAAAAACCGTCCGGGTTACTCTACTGAAAGAGTGATTTTTATTGTTTTCCTTTATTACATGCATAATAAAGTCTTACACTTTGCCCAAGGTGTAACGGCTCATTTGTAGGGCCATCCATTTAGTTACATTTCGCAATTATTTTTATCATCAATAAAGGACGGCTTTTGCAAACAATTTTGTGTTCTCTTTCTTTCAGTTTTTTTCTACTTTTACAAAAAAAAATGGCAATGTTTCTTTTTTCGTTTTTTCTTTCTTTCCAAAAAAAAATCTCTCATTCTAAGGTAAAGCATGATCCTCCATCATGCAAAGCTGACCACCCGGATCTCACTACTAACGACACTGCTATGGCCAAGTATGACTTCGACAATCCTATCTATTAAGCCGAAGAAGGGGTTGAGGAAGATTGTGAATTGCCTGAAGGGTTAGCCAGATTGTTGAAACAGGAGGACCGAGCTATTACACCTTATCAGGAGGTGATTGAGACCGTCAACATCGGTACCGCAGACGACAAGAAAGAGATCAAGATCGGGGCAAGTCTACAGGCCGAGAGGAAAGACCGTTGATCATGTACTTGACTGTGTTAGAAAGGTCAATGGGTTGTGTGCTCGGTCAACTTGACGAGTCAGGTCGAAAAGAGCATGCAATATACTACCTTAGCAAAAGTTTACCGACAGTGAACAAAGATACTCATTGCTCGAGAAAACTTGTCGCGCTTTGGCATGGGCTGCTCGCCGACTAAGACAGTATATGTTGACTCACACGACTCTATTGATATCAAAAAGGGATCCAGTCAAGTATATTTTTGAAAAGCCAGCACTTACCGGAAAGGTTACTAGGTGACAAATGATACTGACAGAGTATGACATCCAATACACTTCACAAAAAGCCATCAAGGGAAGTGTCTTGTCAGACTATCTTGCAGAGCAACCGATTGATGATTACCAACCTATGAGGTTTGACTTTCCTGATGAGGACATCATGTTTCTCAAATCGAAAGATTGAGAGGAACCACTCCCGGAGGAGGGGCCTGACCCTGAATCCAAATGGGTTATGATGTTTGATGGGGCGGTCCACGTCAATGGTCGCGGAGTTGGTATAGTGTTGATCACACCGGAAGGGGGTTCATATGCCATTTGGTGCCAGAATAACTTTTCCCTGCACCAACAATGAAGCCGAATACGAAGCTTGTATCCTAAGACTTGAGGAAGCCGTCAATATACAGATTAAAACCCTGGATGTATACGGGGATTCAGCTTTGGTCATCAATCAAACCAACGGGAAATGGTATACACCTCAGCCTCATCTGGCTCCTTACAGAGACTACACGAGAAGATTGTTGACTTTCTTTTGAAGAAAACCAATTCGCTGATGCTTTGCTTACCTTGTCTTCGATGATTAAGGTGCTATGCTGGAACTACGTACCCAGAATTGACGTATCTCGGTCAGAGACGAATGAAGAAAGCATTTGGTCAGAAAGTGCGCCCTCGGGGGTATCAAGTCGGTGAATTGGTACTCAAAAGATTTCTTCCTCCCAACACAGATCACAGGGGCAAATGGACACCGAACTATGAGGGTCCGTACGTGGTTAAAAGGATTTTCTATGGCGGAGCTTTGATGCTAACAACCATGGACGGCGAAGGATTCCCGTCCCCTATTAACTCAGACGCAGTTAAAAAAAAATACTTCGCATAAAATAGACCCGCTGGACGATAAAAAGAATAGTCCAGGCAAAAAAAGGGCATCCCGACGAACCAAAAAAAAAGAATAAAGAGGTTCGGACAAAAATTAGGGATATAAAAAAAGAGTACACCCGGTGAGTCGAAAACCCAAAAGGGCGGCTCAGGCAAAAATGGGTATCCCGGTGGATTGAAAACTCGAAAAGGGGGCGATCCAGGAAAAAGTTAGGGAATAAGCGAATGACTGTGATCTGAGTTCATCAGTGTTATATCACCGTTTCATTCAATCCGGTAATCTTCGAAGGTTAAAGATCGACTAATCATCCACTTCAGAAAGCAAGATGAGTAGAGCGTCTTAGGACATACGAGCCATATCAGAGTCGAAACTCGGTGGGACCCCGTATCCCCATTGCCATTAGGATAGTTCTCTTTTTATAGCGATCACCTCTTTTCAGGGATCAGCTTCCTGATACCCTCGCCTATTCCTGGCACAAATTTTCTCCCCAGTAAGAGTCGAATAATTCAGTTAAAGAGCCTCTTTATTTTTCATTTATCAGTTTGTTTGCAAAAATGTCCGAATTTTTGATAAAACATATTGCATATGAACATAATGGTGGCTTTTGCAGATGATTTGCACAGGAAAACATTTAAAATTGCTTTGAATGTGCTTAATCCCGGACGGTGAATTCAAACCGAGTAATTCCCCCGAGGCATACGTGTATTTTTGGTTGCAGGTCACAGGAACCGGATGCCAAGTCATGAATCCTCATCCCCAAGCGGTTGACAAAGTCTCTCCTCAGCAGAGCATGTTCCCCAGTAGAGTTGACAGTATCCAGATTGTATATCCCCAGCGGAGTTGACAGTGTCAGACTGTATCTTCCTAGCAACAACGGAGTGGTTGCATAACCAACAGATGAGAGGGTGGTGTTCCCAGTGTTCGTCTCATTCCCCAGCAGATTATTTTTAACAGATTTGTTAATCCCCAGCTTGAGGGCGATTAGCAAGTTCATATCCCCAGCAAAGGTCGTTTCCTACTACATTTCCCCAGGAAGTGTTTTCCCCACAGACTCTCCTCACAGTGCCTCGCCGAGCAAAGTTTCCATAGTTGATACTTCCCCAGCAAGGTCAACTTTTCAAAAAAGGCCGATTTATTTTTGGTGGCTCATTGGTCCCGGCAGACGGATCATTCCCCACAGAGCATTCAAGGATTGATACAGCGATATGTTCCCTACCGGAGTTTGCTTCCCCAAGCAGATTTCTTTTTACACCATGCATAACATTTGCATTTGCATGCATATCATATCAAGCATACACATAAGCTGATAAACAGGTTCTTCCAAGCAGACTGAAGAATTACTTTACAACCAAGGTCATGAGATCCAGCCAGAGGATCAAGCGTGAGTGATCCAGCCTGAGGGTCGTTTTGAAGATTCAGCCTGAGAATCGTTTTCCAGTGATCCAGCCTGAGGGTCATTTCGAAGATTCAGCTTGAGAATCGTATTCCAGTGTTCCAGCCTGAGGGTCATTTCGAAGATTCAGCCTGAGAATCGTGTTCCAGTAAGCCAGCCTAAGGCTCAATTTGAAGATTCCCCAGTGAAGTCGCCTACAAGCTTTATTTCCCCAGCAAGCCCAAGTCTAATTGAGGAGTCATTACAACATGTTCTAGCCCGAAGAATATGTACGAAGCCCAAAAGTGGAATATTCTCGAAGCTGCATATCTAATATGAAGGTTGGGTGTAGATTTCAAAAGAGGGTCAACCAGCGCATGCCTCAGATGCGGGATCCTAATGATGGGAATTTATCATCAAAATAATCCAGATCTAGCCAGAAGATCGAAGTAGATTCAGTCAGAGAATCGAAACAAAGAAGATCTAGCCAGAAGATCGAAAATCGCAACAATTCAGATCTAGCCAGAAGATCGAAGTAGATTCAGCCAGAGAATCAAAGGAAATAGATTCAGCCAGAGAATCGAAACGAAGGAGATCTAGCCAGAAGCTCGAAGAAGATCTAGCCAGAAGATCAAAATCGTATCCAGCCCGAGGATCAAAATTAATATCCAACCAGAGGACTAAATTGAGTATAGGTTCGGCCAGAGGATCGAAACTCCAGATTAAGCCAGAAGACTGATTCAGATCCAGCCAGAGGATCGGAAGAAAAATAAACAGCGTGGTGTATTTCCGCGTTTTTGTGGTGTTCTCGGAGCGCAAATTTTCGGTCTGTCTTTGGTATTCAATCACAGCTCACCCCGTTTGTCTGATAAGCTGTTCGCTTTCATCCTACTCGGGTTAGCTGATGATTGAATAGGGGCAGCTGTAACACCCCAAAATTTGCCCTCCTCATTCATGCATTCATTTAGCATTTCATCATGTCAATCAGAATTAGATCTAAGAAACTTTATTTTTAAAAAAAAAAAAGTAATTTTTTACAAAAATAATAAATAAATAAAAATAATAATAAAAAAATAAATAAAATATAATAGAAAAACTTGGACTTGGACCTCTCTCATTTGAGCCCACAAAGCCATGAAAATCAGGTTATAAAAGAGGGAGATCAGACAGAAAAAGGAAGAGAAGCAAAATACTCTGAGGTTTCCTTGGAACAAAACCCTGGACAAAACCTGAAGAGAAACCTGATAGAGAACTCAGAGCAACCCCCAGGCAGCTCTGAAAAATTCAATCTGACTCACACACTTTCATCTCACGCAAACCCTAACATTGCCTTGCAAACCCAGCCGTGCCATTTGATTTCAACCGGTCTCTCCCATCAGGTTTGCCTCATTCCCATGATTTTATGCTCTTAATTTGGATCATCTGAACGTATGAGGTATGATGGATGAATTTCATTATGTTTTTGCCCACGGGTTTAATTATGCATGAATGGGTGAAACCTATGCCTTGAATGTTTAATCACATGATTTCTGAAATGTATGCCACAGGGTTTGAGGTTTCTGAAACCATACTGTTATCCATGAAAAAAATGCTTATCGTGTTTCACTAACCCTTTTGTTGAGTTTTTGTGAGGGCTCACAGACTCTTGCAGAGATGGTTTGCGTGGTTTTCCCACTTTATTTGTGGGATACCCCCTGGAGGTTCATTCTGATTACCTGTACTGACTCACCTTTCTTTGATGGCATTAGCCTGGGAGATCCCTGGGTTTCTTACTCCTTTAATTGTTGTTACTTCGGATCTTTATCCGTGTGGTACTTCTACCTCTTTTCCGCATTTTATCGCTTTCTTAGCTGGAAGACCTCGATAGGAGACATTTGTTTTCTTTTGTTTATTTACTTATGAGCCCCTTGTTGGCACATTTACTTTATACATGTTTGTTTTGTATGTGTTCGTATCCCTGCAGGTAGCGCGGTTCCTTCGTCAAGGACTGCCTTTTTGCCCTTGAGCATCCCAAACCCTAAAACCCAAAGCAACACGTTAACTCCTTCTACTACAGGCGAGTAAGTCTCCAAAGGTCGAGCATCCGGTAGATTGCGTAGTGACGTCGTTCGTCTAAAACCCAATCCATAACCCCATAGCTAGCCGAACTACGGCTTGCTCTGATTCTTATTCCAGATGAGATACGTAGGCATAAGACGCGATGTCTTAGCGAGCACACATCCCCCCAACCCATAGGTCAGCTGAGCTACGAAGACTCTGATTCTCATATTCAGATGAGATACGTATGCAGTGGATGCGACATCCGCGCGAGTCATTTTCATTTAACCCCCTTTTTTTAGTAAATAACACATTAGATAAACCCATACCCTTTAGACAAGAACTACAAAAGTGGATCCCGTAGAGTACTGCGGATGCGTAGGGGTGCTAATACCTTCCCTTCGCATAACCGACTCCCGAACCCAAGATTTGGTTGCGAGACCCCGTCTTGTCCTTTCCTTTTTCAGGTTTACTTCGAGCGTTTCCTTTCCCTCCTTTGGGATGAATAACGCACGGTGGCGACTCTTCTGTCATTTTCTTTCGCCGATTGTTTTTTCGCGCACTGTATTTTTCAAGTTGCTACACCTAACATTGGGTTGCAAATCCAGCCGTGCCATTTGATTTCAACCGATCTCTCCAATCAGGTTTGCCCTTATTCCCATTACCTTTGTGCTTTGAAGTTGAATACTCTGAAGGTTTGAGGTATGATGGATGAATTTCATTAGGTTTTTGCCCACGGGTTCATAATTATGTATGAATGTATAAATAATGCCTTGAATGCCTAATCGTTTAATTTCTGAAGTGTATGACATAGTGTTTGAGGTTTCTGAAACCACACTGTTATCCATGAAAAATCCAAAACCCGCAGGCGCTCGCTAGCACCTTCGCTAGGCGAGAGAGTAGCGATCGCGACAGTAGCATTTTCTTTTTTCTGTTTTGCTCTAATCTGACTTACGTTTGTCATAGCATGTTTTCTCCTAATCCTTATCGTGTTTCACTAACCCTTTTGTTGAGTTTTTGTGAAGGCTCACATGACTTTTGCACGGATAGCTCGCTGGATATTCCACTTTGCTTGTGGGATACCATTTGGGAGATTTATTCTGATTGCCTTGTTGGCACGTTTACTTTATACATGTTTGTTTTGTATGTGTTCGTATCCCCACAGGTAGCGCGGTTCCTTCGTCAAGGACTGCCTTTTTGCATGAGCATCCCTAACCCTACCAACTCATTGATTTTTCTTCTCCTAACATGTTTACTCCTTCTACTACAGGCGAGTAAGTCTCCAAAGGTCGAGCATCCGGTAGACTGCGTACTAACGTCGTTCGTCCAAAACCCAATCCATAACCCCGTAGCTAGCCGAACTACGGCTTGCTCTGATTCTTATTCCAGATGAGATAAGTAGGCATAAGACGCGATGTCTTAGCGAGCACAATTACCCTTAACCCCTAGGTAGCCGAGCTACGAAGACTCTGACTCTCATATTCAGATGAGATACGTATGCAGTGGATGCGACATCCGTGCGAGTCATTTTCTTTTGACCCCCTTTTTTAGTAAATAACACATTAGATAAATCCACACCCTTTAGACAAGAACTACAAAAGTGGATCCCGTAGAGTACTACAGATGCGTAGGGGTGCTAATACCTTCCCTTCGCATAATCGACTCCCGAACCCAAGATTTGGTTGCGAGACCCTGTCTTGTCCTTTCCTTTTTCCAGGTTTACTTCGAGCGTTTCCTTTCCCTCCTTTGGGATAAATAACGCACGGTGGCGACTCTCCTATCTTTCTTCGTCGGTTGTTTTTTTTTCGCATTCCATTTTTCGGGCTGCGACAGGGTGCTAACACCTTCCCTCTGTGTAACCAACCCCCTTACCTGTAATCTCTGGCTTTTTATTAGTTTTGATTTAAAAAATTCTTATCTTTGGGTTTTGTTTGTACTTTTCCCTTTTCCTTTGGAAACAATAAAAGCACGGTGGCGACTCTAGTTTTATTAACGTTAAGCTTATCCATAGCTTTATGGTCATGAATTTACCACTACAAGAAGCAGACGGCATATTCCTTCGTTGTGTTCCTGAAGAGGAGATACCAAATATCATTACTCATTGCCACTCCATTCCTTATGGAGGACATACGAGCACATCCAAGACCTGCACTAAGGTCTTTCAAGCAAGCCTCTACTGGATAATTTTATGGCGCGATGCGCATGCTTTCATAATCAAATGTGATCAATACCAATGCACTGGAAACATTTCAAGACACAGTGAGATGACCTTAAAGAATATTCAAGAAGTATAATTTTTTGATGTCTGGGGAATCGACTTTATGGGTCCATTTCCATCATCCATGGGAAACAAGTATATTCTCGTAGTTGTCGACTATGGTCAAAATGGATCGAGGCCACCGCCTCACCTACGAACGATTCACAAGTAGTCACTAAGATGTTTTAAAACTATATATTCCATGGGTTTGGAGTCCCTCGCCTAGTTATAAGCGATGGCAGATCTCATTTCATTTCAGGAATTTTTTAGAATCTCTTAAAAAAGTATGGTGTGAAACGTAGAATAGAAACGCCTTATCATCTACAAACCAGTGGACAAGTTGAAGTGTCAAATAAGGAAATCAAATAGATCCTAGAGAAGACGGTTTCTATTTCTAGAAAAGAATGGTCCTTTAGGCTACAAGATGCATTATGGGCTTATAGGACTTCCTTTAAGACCCCTATAGGAATCAAACCCATTTAAATTAGTTTATGGAAAATCTTATCACCTACCTTTTAAATTAGAACACAAAGCCTATTGGGCTATCAAAACCCTGAATATGGATTATTTGACAACTGCTGATAAACACATAGTAGATATCCACAAACTGGATGAACTCCGTCGCGATGCCTACTAAAATGCCATAATTTACAAAGAACGAACCAAATCATGACATGATAAGAAAATCGCGAGGAGAGAATTCAATGTTGGTGACCCAGTACTTCTATTTAACTCCAGATTGCGTATTTTTCTAGGTAAATTATGTTCCAAATGGTCAGGACTGTTTGAAGTCACAAAGGTCATGCAATCTGGTGCTGTTGAGATTCGAAATCAATCATCTGGCCCTTTCATTGTAAATGGACAAAGGTTGAAACATTATAACAACAGTAATATTCCTACCTACTTCGCCATACTTTGACAGAATCACCCCTTATTGCACCAATAACCCAATTTCAAAAAATCGTCGGGCTACCGACGTAAAACAAAACGTTGTGTGGGAGCAACCCATGATTCTCTTTATTTTATTTTTACATATATATATATATATATATATATAATATAATATATATATATATATATATATATATATATATAAATGGACAAAGGTTGAAACATTATAACAGCAGTAATATTCCTACCTACTTCGCCATACTTTGACAGAATCACCCCTTATTGCACCAATAACCTAATTTCAAAAAATCGTCGGGCTACCGATGTAAAACAAAATGTTGTGTGGGAGCAACCATGATTCTCTTTATTTTATTTTTACATATATCTATACATACATATATTATATATATATATAATATATATATATATATATATATATATATATTATAATATATATATATATATATAATTATATATATATATATATATATATATATATATATATTATATATAGCGGTGAGTAGTGTACTTGAAGCAGACTAGTACAAGATACAAGTCTATAGAAAACTCCACTTTGCACTTTGGAGGAAAATAACTGTTGTCTTCAAGAAACACTTCTGGAAATTTACACACTGTAGGAAGATCACGAACTACTCCCTTTCCTATGGCTTCCAACGAAGCTAAAATCAAAAACACTTGCGCCTTATTCTTAACGGACTCTCTCATTTTCTTAGATGATACAAACATCAACTATTCACCCCATTGAACTCAAATTCACGCTCTAGAGGAAATTCGTAGATATCTTTAGGAAAACATCACTAATCACACACCACTGGCATAACACTAGCCGTCACATTGCTCTCTACTCTCCAAGAAGCAAACATCAACAATACCAGATCATTTTCCTTAAAGACATCCTAACTTGATCGACATACAGGAATCTCGAATCCACAACATCTTCAGTGTTGAGAATAATACAACTTCGACATCGCCTGAGTTCTTGCAATCGATGACACACTACACCAACTTATCAAGACAATTGGTAACCACTTGGTTTAACTCTAACCGATTCATTCCAAGAATAACGTCAACTTGTTCCAACAAGATACAAATTGTACACATCCTCAAGGAACACGTCAGGATACTCAACACACCATTGGCTCATCTCTAGCCAAAACATCGTCTTCCCCATCACAACTAAGAGAACAACGAGAACATATGACCGTCTTCCTTCAAGGATCACACCATTTGCTAATTGATACCATCCTTGAATCCAACCTCTCTTCGGGTTCAGGAAAAGCACATCATTCTCAAAATAGTCGAACTAGCCAACGCTGCACTCTCGCATGCAACAACATGATGACCAAGCTCTTTACAGTTGGAACATCCAAGAGAAGTAGACGCTTCTCCCCTACTTGTTTCATACCCAACCTACAAATGTAAAACAAAACAAGTATTGACCGTGTTTTCACACACATGTCGCATACTTGGGAACAAACATAATTAAATAACTTGACCGGACGGACCTGCCTGCTCTGATACGACTATGTAACACCCTAAACCCCGCATAAAATTTTAACGCATAATTTTAATAGAAATTACGATCACATAGGGTGTCACTCACATCAAACACATAACTTGCTCCATAACACATGTTACAAAAGAATAGTCTAATACACACATTTGTACCTAGGATGTTTACACGACATCCAACTCATATAATCTATACTTGGGATGTTTATGTGATATTCAACCCATCTGATGTTTAAGGTGTCATCATAGCAGAATCACTAATAATGAAATTAATCAATAATATTGCAAATCACAATATTTATTCTCATAAACGTTAAATTCATAACATAACAAAAGGAATTCATGAAAGTCAACTCAAAACAACTTAGAAAATCTCAACAACATAAATAGTCTCAAATTCAAACATAAACGACATAAGAATCAATTCATGTGTTTATCCCTCAATCTGATGTTACATGATCAGAGCAAGGTACCACTAGTCCAAGCGATAAACTAAAGAAGTAACTCCAAGAGCTATCTTCTACTTACTTCAGGAATGCTACTCCTCATTATCTGCACGATGCCCATGTAAAAGCAACATTCAAATAGAATGAGAGAGAAATACATTCAAATAATTTAATGGTGCATAAACAATCATAATAGATTAAATACAATACATTTCAAACATAATCCACTATGAACCACAACGAATGTATTCAAGTTTCACCCACTTCATAATAATACACAATCAACATGAAAATGTGATTCTCAACAACATCAACAGACTTATATGCATGCGGTACCGATCTCAACAATGGTTCCAATTATGAATTAGGTCCCAATCAACTGTGAATCCATGAGCATCACTCAGCAAACCCTGAGCCTTACACCGAGCTCCAAGATATAATATCAAGCTTGGGATAGTTACCAGTCACTAACATCGAAACCTATAATCGTCTCTTTCAAACCAATGACAACTCATAATGCATGAATAAATGTATGCATCATCACAACAACTCAACAACACAAACGATATCACATCAAGCGCATAATTTCATGTACAATATCAACATGATAGTTTCACATCGAAACTACACATCTTAACTTATCATGTTATCATTATAAGTATAATAATTTATCTCATAATCACATCAACATTATCACAACAATTGAAACAACACAAACAATGTCATTATAACCACATTGATCAACATATTCAGCATAGTAACACATTTCAAGCACATATAGTAATTCAACTCAATGAAATTATTAATTCACATACACAAAACTCATCTTTAACCCAACAACACACCACAACACATCAATAACACTCATCACGTATAATTCATCAATTCATACTCATACAGTAGCATATCGACATCATCACTTACACAATCAACATAATCATATTCAAGTAATTATTTAGAATACCAAATTGAGTCTGAAATAAGAAAATGGATATGTTACGGAAAGCTTAGAGAGTCTATTTTAAGAATATGATTTTTGTTTCAAGACTTAATACATCAATTAGATCAATTTAATTAAACTATAAGAACAGATACTCGCACAGGGCAAAATCTTTCGTCTGACTTCAAAATGATGCCAAACATTATATACTTATGAGAAAATTATGAAACTTTTCAGTTTAACAAATCATTAAACCCCCTTTCCAACGCAATTGGCCTTGTCTCAAAAGGACTCACGAGACTCCAGTTACACTTGAAACAAGTTGACAAACGCATGACCGAAATTGCTAACATTTATGATATATAAACCAGAAAACCGCTACCATTGTAGCACTCATAGACCCAATTTCTCCACTTATACATAAATATTATCGTGTAATCTTTCTAACATAACTGATGGGGCCTCAAACGGACTTATGGAGCTCAACATATTCCCGAGACAAGTCGATAATTACTCTCCGATGTTTTCGTGCGATTTCCTTATGGAAATTTCACTCTTAAACTCATTTTTTCAACTTAAATATATCCTAAACATCCTCTAACATGTCAAAATAGCTTATTTTGAAAATCTATTATTATAAGTCAATTACCTATTATTATTTCACTCTAAACCCATCAATCAACATCTAATTTCACAAAATCCTCATAACTTTCAAAATTCATCAATAGAGACTCATTATTATTATTACTTATGTCAGATCATCAATAGGGTAATAACCCTTAACATCAAGGCATACCAGCACAACTCTAAAACATATCAGAGTTACTCAAGTAGTAACTCTGACAACTTTAAGGTAACAAATTCATAACAGCAAAATAACTTATTTTCAAGTTGCTAACACAGTAGGCCAATTTACCATTATAACTCATCACATACTCATCAATCTATCATTAAATCAAACAATTTAACAAATACAATCATGAATTCTATTGACTTCAAAAACATAACAACATTATATCAACACCAAAATTGCAATTCAAATCATGACATATAAAAACTGAATTATCATTGAATTTCCATCAACATTCATCATAATTAAGAGGAAGAAAAAAATCCTATAGGAGGTTAAGGAAACCCCCTACCCTTTCATGATTTAACACTCATAGATGAATAGTTTCTCAACCCTTTTCTTAGATTTCAGAATTTGATGGAAGAATCCTTGAACTTTTTCTCCAAAGCCTTTCTTCCCCCTTCTCTTGCCCTATCTCTTATTTTCTCTCTTCCAAATTTTTCACTTAAGATGCAGACTGACTCTTTCTCTATCTCTCTCCTATTTTCTAATAACCTTATTCACCCTAATTATTATTTCCCTATACTACCCTCAACTTAACCTTGTAATTACCACCTTACCCTCAAAATCTCTACACATTCCAATTTCCCTTATAATTTTTTTATTTCAATATTATTTACTCAATTAATTAAATAAACTCCTATTATTTAATTACCAAGATAATCATAAATAATTCTAACTTATTCCAACTAACATTTGCACTCCATATATTATATTAAAAAAAAATATACCAATTCACAATTAATTTATTGATAAATCGATTAAATGACTAAATTTAAAATGAGGTGTTACACATGTATAGTCGAGGTGCCGGCACATTGCATACAAGTTGTCATTGGTGAATTGATGATTGTTGTGTAAATATATTACCTGTTAATAATTGTTGATTGTTTTTGTTTAGGCTATCATTCACGATCTTTTGCATCACTAACATATTTGAGCATATCCTCACCTTTTTGCTCTATGTTGTCCATCATTTACATCTTTCAGATAATCAGCAGTATAATTTGGTTGATATGAGTGGAAGATGACTTCTTGGAGCTCATCTTCATTTATTTTATCGTTATTGTTTTTAGGCGGTTAAATGCTTTGATCAGTAACACCGGGGATATGACATTTTAATATGTTTTGAGTAACTGCTGAATTATGTGGTTTATAGTCTAATATTTTATTTGTGAAATTTAATTTTGAAGTTGTATTTATGTTAATTTTTGCTGCATGTTGTTAAATGTTGTCGAAAGTTTTTGGATGGTTGTCGTAGTGACACCTTAAATTGTCGATTAACTCTTTTTATATAAGTTTTGGGGTTTAGGGTGTTACATAGTGGTATCAAAGTAGGTCGGTCCATCCGGCCAGGTTTTTGTAAATTTGTTTATGCCCTAGAATGCGACATGTGTATGAACACTATCGATACATGTTTCTTCTAATAGTTGTTTACTGGTGTGCAGAGATATGGCTAGAGGAAGAAATGACTGAGCTATTACTGATGCTTTAGAAGTGATGACTCAAGAGCTACAAAATCAGCAAGGTGCAGTTGATGAGTTCCGTGGATTAGGGAAATTTCAACAAAATAACCCTCCGACCTTTAAGGGTAGATATGATCCAGAGGGTGCACATCAATGTGTTGTTTGGTACTCATATGATGTTAGAGGAGACCGGAGACAAGTGGGATAATGCGCGTCAAAGACTAGAGGTTTTTGGTGTTGAGGTTACTTGGGTTGTGTTTAGGGCTAACTTTCTAGAGTTGTACTTACTAGAGGATGTGTGCAGTAAGGAAGAGATCGAGTTCCTTGAGTTGAAACAAGGGAATTCAAGAGTTTTTGAGTATGCTTCTAAGTTTGAAGAGATGCTGTAGTTTTGTCCATATTATTATAGTGCAGCCGCTGAGGGATCAAAGTGTATCTAGTTTGAGAGTGACTTGTGTCCCGAGATCAAGCAGGGTATTGGGTATCATGAGATTCATCCGTTTTCTATGCTAGTAAGTGCAGAATATACGATGAGGATAACAAAGCCCAATTTGCTTACTCTGAGAGTCCTAGTGATAAGAAAGGAAAGGATCAAAAGCGTGGGAAATTGTATAATGGTCCAGCTGATAAGGGAAAGCAGAAGGATGATCAGAAAACTGCAGGAGGGGAATAGAGAAGAATGGGAGGGACTCCTACTTCTATGACATGTTTCAAATATGGTGAGTTTGGACATCGTATTTCTGAATGCAAGATCACAACTGTGTGTTGCTTCAAGTGTGGGAAGCCAAGTCACCGATCTGCGGAATGTAGGAGTAATAGTATGACTTGCTATAATTATTGAGAGTATGGACACATTAGCACTTAGTTCCAGAAACCAAAGAAGGCTCAGTCAGTAGGGAAATTGTTTGCTTTATCTGGAGCAAAGATTACTACATTAGATAGATTGATTTGAGGCACGTTTTTCATTAATAGTATTCCTTTGATTATTATTATTGACACAGGTGCAACACATTAGTTCATATATGTTAAGTGAGTAAAAATATTGAATTTGGAAGTGTCTACTATGAGTGGTAGCATGGTCATTGATACCCCATTTAATGATTCAGTGACTACTTCGTTGGTGTATGTGAATTATCCTTTGACAATTTATGGTAGAGTTTTTTGGATTGACTTAGTTTCTTTGCCTCTAACTCAACTCAATGTTATTCTAGGAATGAATTGATTGGAGTTTAACCATATTCATATCAATTATTTTGATAAATCAATGAAGTTTCTTGAATCTTAGGAGAGTACGAATTCGAGTTTCATGACTGCGAGGCATGTAGGGATGTCCTTGAGAGATAGTGCTCAAGTGATCATGGTATTTACATCCTTAAGAGAGGGAAACGAGAGAATGATTACAAATCTACTTGATGTGTGTGAGTTTCCTGGTGTGTTTCAAGATGACATTAGTGATTTTCTGTCGGGGTGTGAGGCGGAGTTTGCTATAGACTTAGTACATGGTACTAGTCCTGTGTCAATAGTGCCATATAGGATGTCTATATCAGAGGTAAGTGAGATGAAGAAACAGTTAGAAGATCTACTTGAGAAGAAGTTTGTTTGACTGAGTGTTTTATCGTGGGGAGCGTCGGTGCTGCTAGTTAAGAAGAAAGATGGTAGAATGAGGTTATTTCTTGACTATCGACAACTGAACAAGGTTACTATCAAGAATAAGTATCCTCTTCCGAGAATTTAGGATTTGATGGATCAGTTGGTTGGTGCTTGCATATTCAGTGAGATTGATTTGTGGTCGGGTTATCTTTAGATTCAAGTGAAAATATAAGATATTTTAAAGACTGCATTTAGAACAAGATACAATCACTATGAGTATTCAGTGATGTCGTTTTGTGTGTCTAACACGCGTGAAGTGTTCATAGAGTACATGAATAGAATATTCCATCCGTACTTAAATTAGTTTGTGGTTGTGTTCATTGGAAATATTTTGATATATTCTAAGTTTGATGAAGAGCATGCAGAGTATCTGAAAGTTGTGTTACAAACTTTGAAAGAAAAGAAGTTGTATGCTAACTTATCTAAGTGTGAGTTCTGGTTGAAAGAAGTGACTTTCCTTGGTCATGTGATATCTATTTATGGTATTGCAATGGATCCATCAAAGATAGATGCAATGTTGCAATGCAAAACTCTGAAGTCTATTACTGATATCAAAAGTATTTTGGGTTTGGTTGGTTATTACCGGAGGTTCATTGAAGGCTTTTCGAAGTTGGCATTGCCTTTGACTCAGTTGGCTCAAAAAGGTCAAGCTTTTATATGGAGTATCTAGTGTGAAGAGAGTTTTCAAGAACTCAAGAAGAAGATGACATCACCTCTAATTTTGATTTTGCCATGTCCAAGCGAATCCTTTATTGTGTATTGTGATGCTTCAAAGATGAGTCTAGGTGATATGTTGATGCATAATGGTCTAGTTGTGGCTTATGCTTCTAGATAGTTGAAAGTTCATGAGATTAATTATCCTACAGATGATTTAGATTTTATATTTGTGGTGTTTGGGTAGAAAATTTGGAGGCATCATCAGTTTGGTTCCATATTTAAAATGTTCAATGACCACAAGAGTTTGAAGTACTTGCTCAATCAGAAAAAGTTGAATATGAGGCAGAGGAGGTAGCTCGCATTTCTGAAGGATTATGATTTTGGTTTGATTTACCATCCGGGTAAATCTAACATCGTAGTTGATGCTTTCAGCAGATTTTTTTTGCATATGTCGATGTTTATAGTTCTATAATTGGAGTTAATCAAACAATTCGGAGATATGTGTCTGTTGTATGAAATGACTCCTAACAGTGTGAAGTTGGGCATGTTGAATCTGACTAGTGGTATGCTCGTAGAAATCATAGAGGACTATCTAGCCTTTAGAGGATTTGCTGAGAGCTTGTGTTTAGGTGTAGGGAGGTAACTAGGATAATTACTTACCATTTGCTGAGTTCACTTACAACAACAGTTTCCATTATAGTATTAGAATGACACCGTTTGAGGCTTTGTATGGTAAAAGGTGTAGGACATCTTTGTGTTGCTATGATTCTAGTGAAGGGTCCGTACTTGGACTTGAGATTGTTCACCAGACTACCGAGAAGATAAAGATGATCCAAGAGAAGATGAAAGCTTCACAAAGTTCCCAGAAGAGTTATCATGATAAGAGGAGGAAAACACTTGAATTCCAAGAGGGAGATCATTTGTTTTTTAGAGTTACCCTGATAACAAGTGTTGGTTATACTTTGAAATCTCGAAAGTTCGCGTCGCGTTTCATTGGTCCTTATCAGATCACAAAGCGAGTAGGATAAGTGTCTTACAAAGTTGCCTTACCTCCATTTCTTTCGAATCTTCATGATGTCTTTCATGTGTCTCAGTTGAGGAAGTATATTCTGGATCCGTCTCATATGATTCAAGTGGACGATGTGTAAGTTAGAGTGAAATTAACCGTTGAGGCATCTCCCTTGAGAGTAGAAGATCATGAACTGAAGCACTTGAGAGGCAAGGCGATTGCGCTCGTAAAGGTGGTGTGGGAAGGACCTGATGGAGGAAGGATGACATGGGAGTTGTAGAGTGAGATGAGAGAGTCGTATCCGACTCCATTTCCTTTAGATAATTTTCGAGGACAAAAATTCTATAAGTGGGGGATATTTGTAATATTCTGAATTTAATTAATTTATTTAATTGAATTTAGTTGCATATTTTTACTTATTTAAATTAATTTATATTCTTTTGTTTGATAAGTGGAGAGTATATGTGTTTTAGAGGGTGTTGGAGAGAGTTAAGAGAATTATAGAAATTAATTAGATTTATTTTAACTAATTTAAGTTGAATGGAATTATTAAAAATTAGGTAGTTATAGAAAAATAAGAGAAATAATAGAATTTGGCGGGTAATTAAATTATTAGAATTAAATAATTAAAAATAAAAGAAATTAGATGTTAGTTAGAGGAGCAATGGCAATATGGAAAATATGGGAGTAAGTTGAGTGTAATAATAGGATAACATAATTTAGGGGTTAGATTTTAGTTTAAACAGAAAAAGTGAGGGCTATACATTTTTACAGTACGTATTAGTTTGGAACAAGAGAAAAGAGGCAAGGGAGGCAACCTAGGGTTTGAGAAGAAAACACCATTGTCGAGGAGCTTAGAGCTTACTTTGCTAGAAATCCAAGGTAAGAGAAGAGATTACTCTTATATGTGTGTATATTGTATGAAGGATAGGGAGGGATCCTCACCCTATTCTAGGTTTTTCTTTTGATTCCAACCTATTATATGTTAAGTTATTGTCGTTGCATTATCATATCCCATGCATCATATGTTGTCGTTGTTGTGAAAGACGCATGTTCGCTAGTTTAGAAGATGGGACTAGTAACTTGTCCCAAGACCAGAAGTTGGGGCTTAGGGCTCAAATGTTAGGGATCAGGCTTCAGATGTTTGGACCCGGTTCATATGAACAAAAATTGTTGAGTTGGTACCACATGCATATAGAGTCGATGTGTGTTACATCTCTAAAAATAAGATCTTCACAGGTCGTACGCTCGTAGAAAAATGATATCGAACATAGTCGCCATCGAACTTTATTTATTCCAAAGAATGAAAGGGAGAATATCGATATACCCTTAAAAGAAAAAGAAAATGGTTTGTCGCAACCAAATTCAAGTTCGAGAGTCGATTACGCAAGGGGAAGGTATTAACACCTCTCACATTCATTGTACTAAGAGAGAAACTTTTAGTTAAATTTGCGATTGAATGTTAGCTTATGTTGATTGTTTTTTTCGAATGGTAAAAATGAAAAAAAAGGAAAATAAAAGGGGTCGCAAAAAGGTTTTTATTACGGTTTTGATTTTTTTCTTTTTTCTTTTTAAAATTGGAGAGATAAACTCTAGCAGAAAAAGGGTGAGTGGCTTTTAACGTGTGAAGAGGAATTTAATTATAATTTTAATATGGTCACCAATGAGAGGTGAGTATCATGTGGTATGCTAGATATCACACATTGGGGAGTGGAGGGAGGTGGGAGGATCCAATGCTCGTCATCTTTTCTTTCTTCTTCATATTTTTTGGTTATTTTGAAAGTTAGAAATGTGTTAGTAATTAAATCGAGAATAAAATCAACTACTTTTAATAAAAAAAAATAAACTCAAACTAATTACTTACTTAATTCTAATTAAATTTGTTGATTATTTTGACTAAAACCACAAAAATAAAAGAACTCAAAATGAATAAAAAACGAGCGCGAAAGTCCTCAAAAAATTAAAATGAATGCACCAAAATGACCAACACAAAATAAATCTCTGGGAAACATACTGGTTTTGATCAAATTTTGAAGTAAAAATTCTCGGTTGAAGAGGCTCAGGCTAATCAAAATATGAACGAAAAAGAGTCGAAAAATCAAAACGAGCACACCAAGTTAAACTACGCGAATCGTAGTTAATAAAATTGACGTTTACAGGCTCGCTCTTGAAATTTTTCACCTGCTAATTTTACGTACATTTGAAAATTGATTCAACAGGCCTGTCTTTAGATCCAAAAATTTATTCTGGTCGACATTTTAGGCATTATGCGTGATGAAAGGTATGTTATTCTATGCAGATGATACAAAGTAAAGTAAAGTCGGATGCATGAAAGTTTTATAATGCCCGGTAAAATTGGGTTACTCACTTTTAGTTAGGTTAATCACTTTCTATTAAAAATCTATTATAAGGTTAATTATAACTGTTAGCTAGGATCTATTGGGTTATGTTGAACTGAAGTTAGTTGTTAGAATTGGATTCTTTTTGGATCTCTATCATGACAGTTAGAAGAAATCTGCACAACTCAGTTAGTGGGAATTAGATTCAGATTTTTCCGTTAAAGGTGTTGATTATGTTGGGATAAAATGTGAAATGTTCAATGTGAACTAAACTAGCTCTGTTGCTGCCAAGTTTTAGATATGTTAAATAAATTAGGAGGAACATGTTAGTTGGACTGTTATAAGAATTCAAATGAATTTCAATAATATTAGGAGCTAATTTGAATGCTAATGGATGTTAATGCTCATGTGTTCCGTCTATTATAAATTGTTATTGACTTAGTTTGATTATGGAATTATGATGGAATTATCATGGTGTATGCAATGTATAGTTAAGGTTAAGTTGATATGAGAAACAAATACCTTAAAACTGAGTTGTTGGTAAGTTAGATTGTTAAGAACGTGTTATAATTTGAAACAATGAATTTGTTATGAACCTAAATCGTGTTGCATATGGTTGTTGGTGTATGATTGGATGATTGGATATGTTATTCTATGCATTGATGAATTATTTGCATTGAAAATTGATGCACAAACTATAAAATTTGAAACCTTCTTGAACACTCCATGAGATATACTTGTTTTAATGATGCTTTGGTGTATTAAATGCATGCTATTTGTGATGTGTAGGACTGACTTGGCTTGGAGTTTGACCATGATTCGAGAATGCCTGGCATGAGGACATCATGAAGGCTCATGGTGATAACTTGAAGAATCAAAGCTTGCTTGCACATGAAGAAAGCTTGTCCATGAAGTCAAATGAAAGGATGGATAAGAATGAAGAATCAAAATGAAATTAGGATTAGGACCATGGAATTAGGTCAACTAACCAAAAGTCAACTATAGGTCAAAGTCAATATTTTTTGTTATTTTCGTATGAATCTTGTAAATTGGTATTGCATGAATGAAATGAACAATTGTGAATGGAAATACTTCCTTGATGATTCAATGCAAAATGTTTTAATTTCAAATTTAAATTTCCCCTCCAAAATCATGTTTGAATCTTCCTTGAAGTGAATGAAATCATGGACTTTGAAATACTTGAACAAATGGACTATGAATGAGAACTATGAATGCACCATGAATCAAGAATCAATGGACTATGAATGCATTATGGACCTGAATGGAAACTAGAATGCAAAGTGACTAAGACTTAAATGAAAACATGAATAAAACTTGAATAACAAGGCCTTGGATCAAGTGATTTACCAAGAAAATAAACATATGATAAGCTATGGTCAATAGATGATCAATCCTAAGGTCGACTTCTGCTTGACCATAATCAAGAATGATGTTTGACTCCAAATAACAATGGCATGATGCATCCATAATGATCAAGAACCACACTCCAATGAATTAGGGTTCCATAGTCAATCACAAGATCAATAGAAAAAAAATATTGTCCATAAATGTCAAGCATACATGATTAGGGTGTCATACTCAATCCAATACCAAGATGTAAACCACCTAATCAAAGATCCCAAAACAAGCAAAAAGCCCCACAATCAAATCCTAATCAAATGGTCCCCAAGATTAGGGTTTCCTGATCAAGTCCAAAATCATAAAGTAAACCACATGATATATGAGTATCAAAGATCAAGAACTAGGGTTTTATGCATAATTGAATACCATGATGCAACCTCCATAAACCAAGGTCTCTAGCACCAAGATTTATGGTTTCATGACTTGATTCTAAATTGACTACATCACCACAATCCCTGGGGCTTGATTATTATGCAAAACCCTAGTTCTTGTTAGGTATAAATAACCACAAATTTGAATTTATTATCGTGTTGATACAATGGATGTTATGAATGCATTTGACATGAAATGAGTGTAGATGAATCTCAAACCTAAATTCAGATGAAAAGTGAAAAAGGGGTGGGAAATTTTTGAGGTATGATAGAACCGAAGGTAGAGGTTATAGAGATTCACATATTGAATTAATTTCATCCTCCTCTTCCTTCAGGGAACTGACAAGGGATTTACTCTCGCTAGCCTGGATGCTCGAGGTGTTTGGGATTTTTCTGCTTTTGAGCATGCTCTCGATGCATTCTCCAACTATCACCAGGTCAGAGAAACTTGATATCCCATTGCATATTATCTTTTCAAGGTATAGGACCAACAAGGTATCCATAAACATATCAGTTAGCTCCATATCCAGCATTGGTGGTTGAACACGAGCAACTAACTCTCTCCGTCTTTGGGCGTACTCTTGTGAGTAAGAACTTGTAATTGAGTACGGTTTGGAGCCATATTAGTGCTGTATTGGTAATTCTTTAGGAATGCTTTAGCTAAGTCTTTCCAGGTGAAAACATGACTTTGTTCTAGATGCATATACCACTCTAAGGATATTCCACTAAGACTGTCTTGAAAATAATGGATGAGCAACTTGTCATTGCGAGAGTACACATCCATCTTCCGACAGTACATCATCAAATGATTCTTTGGACAACTAATCCCATTATGCTTCTCGAAATCTGGTGTCTAGAACTTTGGAAGGATTACCACATCCGAAACTAAGCACAGGTCAAAAGTGTCGATCCCATATGCATCATACCCATCTATAGCTTTAAACTTCTCTTCCAACATACGACATCCTTTAGCAATCTCCATATCTTGTGGTCGATCAGTATTCACCATCGTGCCTGCCCCTTGGGAATTTGGTGTAGAGAATACAAAGATATGATACTTAATAGCATCATGAGATGAGGAAATGCCCATCTCGGATAATGGGATGCTCTTATACGACAGGGTTCTCAACTAGAATGACATTCTCGGTAACTGCAGTTCGTTGAATGTTATCCTATCTCTCTTTTCCAAAGCTATCATAGCCTCCACAAGTTGGTCTATCTGGTTTTTCATTGAGTCTACATCTTCTCTTAGCGCAACATGGCTTTGCTCCCATGGGTCCATGATCCTACGAGCTACTTCAAGTCTGATACGGGTGTCAGGAAATTAGATGCGGGTTATGGATAAAAGGTGGGGTGAGTTGTTTTTTATTTTTGAGAATGGTATGCATGCATGTTGATGAAATTCGAATGCATGATTTTTGTTCTTGATATGCAAAAATGCAATTCCATGTAATTCATGCTTTAAATGCAATGTTTAATGTGGACTCAAGACGCTATGAGTAATAGAACCACAAAATAACCTATCTAGGAAGGCTCCTAACAAATGGATAGCTCTAAGCTCTTTTACCCGATCCCTCACAAGGGATAGCTCTAGGGTTGCGTTATCAAGGAAAGAACTTAGAGTCACAGTTCATGCTCAAAATTTCTTTGCAATAGTGGGATGGCCACATCGTGATGAAAACTCCAAACAAATCTACTATAGGTGGGATCTTCGTATTGCCTTAGCGAGGTGTAAATCCCCCAGGTTAATACTACACAATTGCCAATCATAAGAACAAGTTCTGGTTAAGGCGAGGTTCCTAGTGTCATGAATCTTAAAGGAATTTTAACATAATAGTAGGCTAACCACATCGTGATAAACATTCCAAACTGATATACTCTAGGCGGAGTCTTCAGATTGTTCCAACAAGGTGTAGACCCCTCTATTCAATTCTACACAATCGTCAATCCTAAGAATGAGTTTCTGAATCAAGAGGTTCCTAGAGTCATGGACCTTATTCGAAATTTCAATGCAATAGTGGGCTAGCCACATCATGGTGAAAATTCCAAATAGATCTACTCTAGGTGGATTCTTGGTATTTTTCCAACAAGGTCTAGACCCTTCAGTTCAATACTACACAACTTAAGATTCTAAGGTTTTTCTCAAAGATCGAGTATGAAGCTTATCTCACAAGATGTATCAAACACATAGGTCACCCATCACAGTATCAGAGAGCCAAATGAGAGATAACATAAATAATACAATAAGACAAAGAGAAAAATATGGAGGAAAGCAAATAAAAACTACTAACATTCATCATAAATTAAACTAAATTAGGCTTGACTCTCTCTAGCTTGGAGATAATTCCCCAGCAGAGTCGCCAACTCTCACATCTGGAAAAATACGACCCTTCGCGGGGTGTTCGCACGCTTATAGAAAAAGGATATCAAACTGAGTCTCCACCGAACTTTATTTATTCCAAAGAATGAGAGGGAAAATATCAATAAAACCCTTAAAATAAAAAGAAAATGTTCGTCGCAACCAAATTCAGGTTCGAGAGTCGATTATGCAATGAGAATGTATTAGCACCCCGCACGTCTGTTGTACTCAACAAGAACTTTTTAGTTAAATTTGCGATTGAATGTTAGCTTATGTTGATTGTTTTCTTTGAATGATAAAAATGCAATAAGGAAAAGAAAAGGGGTCGAAAAAGGATTTTATTAGGGTTTTGATTTTTTTTCTTTTTCTATTTCCAAAATTGGAGAGATAAAGTCTAACAAAAAAAGGGTGAGTGGATTTTAATGTGTGAGGAGGAATTTGGTTAGAATTTTAGTATGGTCACCAATTAGAGGTGAGTATCATGTGATGGCTGTCACGCATGGAGGGGGAGAGATATGTTAGTAATTAAATTGAGGATAAAATCAACTACTTTTAATAAAACAAAAATAAACTCAAACTAATGACTTACATAATTCTAATTAAATTTCTTGATTATTTTGACTAAAAAACAAAAATAAAAGGACTCAAAATGAATAAAAAAAATGAGTGCGAAAAGGCTCAAAAAATAAAAATGAATGCACCAAAATGGTCAGTATGAAATAAACCTCTAGGAAGCAGACATGTTTTGATCAAATTTTAAAGTAAAAATGCCCGGTTGAAGAGGCCTAAGATGATCAAAATGCGACCGAAAAAGGAGTCAGAAAAATAAAACCAGTGCACCAGGTTAAACTACATGAACCGTAAATTAATAAAATTGACGTCTACATGCTCGATTTTAAAATTGTTTTCCCGTTAAATTTACATACATTTGAAAATTGATTCAACCGGTCTGTCTGTAGATCCGAAAATTTATTCTGGTAGACATTTTAGACATTATGCATGATGAAAGACATGTTATGATATGCAGATGATATAAAGTAAAGTAAAGTCGGATGCACAAAAGTTTTAAAATGTTCGGACAAAATTGGGGTATGACAAGATGTCATCACATTGCGTACAAGTTGGCATTGGTGGATTGATGATTGGTGTGTGAATACATTACCTATTGATAATTGTTTATTGTTGTTGTTTAGGCCACCCTTCATGATCTTTTGCACCGCTAACATATTTGAGCGTATTCTCACCCTTTTGCTTTATGTTGTCCAACATTAACTACTTGCAGATAATCAAGAGTAAAGTTTGGTTGTTGTGAGTGGAAGATAGCTTCTTGGATCTCATCTTCATTTATTTTAGCGTTATCATTTTTAGTCGGTTAAATGCTCTGATTTGTAACTTCGGGGATTGAGAGTTTTAATATGTTTTGAGTAACTGTTGAATTATGTGGTTTAAAGTCTAATACATTATTTGTGAAATTGAATTTTGAAGTTTTTATTATGTTAATTTCCTCTGCATGTTATTAAATGTTTTTGATAGTTTTTAGATGGTTGTCGTAGTGACAACTTAAATTCTTGATTAAATCTTTTTATATAAGTTTCGGAGTTTAGGGTGTTACATACAATATTGCAAGAATATTCTCTGGAAATTTCAAGTAGAAAAAATAGTGGGAAACAAATTCCATTTCCGTTGAAAGAAGAAGATTCCTCCAAAGGAAACTGCAACAGCCTTTGGTATGTCAGTAGCTGGTCATGCCAAAGCCATACTTTGCATAACCCTGTGTAGCAGTTGTTACTTCCACCTACCAGCAAGTCGTCCCTCCCACTTATCATCAATTCTTTTCTATAGGGTACCAACAAACCCATGTAGTTTCTTTATATCAACAAGCGCACGTCGTTCATTCTTACCAACAACCCAGGCTCCGGTAAATTAAAATTGCAGTTGGAGGAATATGGTTTAGTTTAATCTTATTCGTATGACTTATAATTAGTTGTACCCATCAATGATCCAAAAGGGTCTAGTGGTCCCCAAGTCACTTCCTCCATTACCCGAGTCGTACCCACATTGGTATGACCCAAGTGCCCATTGTGAATACCATGAAGATGCATACAAGCACTCATTGGATAGTTATTTGGCACTAAAGGCTAAAGTCCAAGACTTGATAAATAACAAGATCCTGTCTTTCAAAGAGACAAGACGAAATATCCAAAATAATCCTTTGCTAGCCCATGGAGAACCCACAATCAATGCTATCGAAGAAGTTTCAGACACCCAATGGATTAGAGTTGTAAAGGAAGTTAAGACTCTATTAACAAAATTCCATGCACGATTGGTGGAATCTGGTTTAATTGGATGGATGAACGATAAATGTGTTAAGTGTTCTATTCAACCTAGAGGGTTCCTGATAGTGCAAAGAAACATACATTATCTGATGGACCAAGGCGTCGTCCAAATTAGTCGCGCAGAAAATGCTAAAGAAGTCTCTTTAATAGAAATTCACTTCGAGTTACCAACCCCTATGGAGATTACATATCAAATGGTAGACAATGAAAAAGTGAGGGTGAATCAGATATCTCCAGTGGTTATCTGCTTTCCATCCCCTTTTCCATTTGAGAGCACCAAGGATGTGCCTTGACGATATGATGTAACCGCTATTGTTAATGGTCAAGAGGAGCACATTCAGGAAAGGCCCACAGAAGTTGTCAGGTCTGATGTTTCTAACATCGTAGAAATTAGTAGAATGACCCATAAAGGTCTCATTTTTGCACCTGAACAACCTCAAAAGGTGGTTAAATGAGTGGCTAGAGTATCAGTGATTGAACCGACAAATCCCAACAAAGAACTGGATATTCAAAGAGCAGTTACTCTGTGAAAACAAAAGCACAAGTTTAACTTAGGATTTCTTACCTTTGTATATTCTAGAAATCCCTGAGTCTTAAAGAGTTCTTCTTGAGTTATATTTTATTTACACATCTGATTGTATATCAAGTGTATTACCCTAACAATCTATTACTTAGGTGTATAAGCATAAAAGTCTATTGCTTGTGTGCTTAAGCATAGAAAGTCTCTTGCTTGCGTGCTTGAGCATATAAGTCTCTTACTTTATGTTTGAGCATTAAAAGTCTCTTGCTTGTGTGCTTGAGCAAATTATAATCTTGTGTGATTATAGTGAAAATCTCTTGTAAGTACAAGGGGACTGGATTACTCTCCGGTTGTGAGAGGAACTATGATAACTCAGTGTGTCATTCTTCTTTCTTGCATTACTTATTCGTTGCCTACCTCTTACCTCTTATTCAATTTCTATATCTTATGTTTAGAACCTGATACGAGCTTTAAAAACAAAGAAAAAGTCAACTCAATTCAACCCTCATCTCGTTTTGTTCTCACCTTTAGTTTCTGATAAGGACATTAAGTTCCTAAGTCTATTTTGGAGGACTTTATGGGGGTAAAGTTGATACCAAAGTACTTTTTTTCACAACTTGTCATCCTAAAAAAGATGGAAAAACATATGTAGCGAATATAACTCTATCTACTCTTCTTAGAGGCACACTTAAAAAGGATTTAAAAATATGGGAAGAATGTCTGTCTCGTGTGAAGTTTGCTTATAATAATATTGTTTATAGTACTACATAATATTCACCTTTTTAAATTGGGTATGCAAATAAGGGAAGAAGGAAAATGATGTTTGAACCCATAGACAGATTTTGAGTTTCTATGAGGAAGGAAAGGTTTCTGTTACAAAGAAATTTCAAATTAGAGCTAAGAGGGATGATTTATTTCAAGTTCTTTCAAATATAAATGACATTGTCGACAAGATAAAATCTCTAGTGAGTATGGTGTATGTGCCACTTTTAATGTTTTTGATTTATCTTCTTTTGATGTAGGTGATGATGTGCTCAAATCGAGGTAAATTGTCTTCAAGAGGGAGGGAATGATGAGAATCTATGAGTCATCAAGATCAACTTAGGAATCACGAGGGTGGATTTGTGAAAGACACCACAATCGGGGTGAATAACCTATTGATAAGATAGGAAGACGCCATGACCAACTATAGAAGTTTCAGCCAATATGTCAAATGTTTAGCGTCGTGGAAAACCAATAACTAGAAGTAAGGTTCAAAGAATCAAAGAGAATAAACTCTTTTTTTTACTTTATCAAAATCTATCTTTATTTCATAAGAGCTAACATATAATTATAGAGCTCTTCCATCAAGTAACTTAATAGGCCATAATAAATTAAAATAACACCTAATATTATTTTTAGATTTGAATTAATAATATTACTTTTAGATTTGAATTAATAAATATTAAATTAAACTTAAATATATTTCTAATAAACCTAATAGACCTTTCTTGAATATAAACAACTAAAATTATTTAGGCATTACAAGAATTCTCAGAGATTTAAAGTAATGAATTTATAAACTTGGAAATTCAAAGACTAAGATAGTGGCTAAATAATAAGTCTTAAACCATACACAACATAATCCCAATTAAGACCGTGATAGTGCTAAAATAACGAATTGTCCACTTGTGCAATTAATCACCACTTATTTTAAAAAATTGACTAGTCATCCATTTCTATCCCATTTTATCCTATAAAATAATCCTAAAAGAATGATTATATTTAATTCTTCAAGCATCTCAGAGAATTCAAGATTGTGTCAGTCGAACATTTAAAGTTTTACATATGGCTAAAATAAGAAAGATGTAACATCACTCATGAAAATAACTTATATTCCAACCAAACTTAAATTCATATATATATATATATATATATATATATATATATATATATATATATATATATATATATATATATATATTAATGGTGACACCGACAATTCAATAAAAATATATTATTTGTCATATCATATAAATTTTTAAAATTTTCAATTTGATTTGGTGAGATGCATGATCGACATTTATTTATAGTGTAAAATAAATTTACACATGGTCAGTATATCACTCTTTTTTTTTACCAATTTATATTTAATGGACTAATCAAACAAAGTCATAAAATGATTAAATAATTTTTTTATCATAAGATTCATAACTAATGTTTAGGCTGATTTTATGCATTTTGATACAATTATATATATATATATATATATATATATATATATATATATATATATATATATATATATATATATATATATATATATACTCTCAACCTTTTGTAAATCAATGCAATAAATCTTTCATCTCTGTATTATACAAATTAGAATGTCATCAATTTGTTCAGAATTTCATTCTTTTTGTTTCTAATGAATTTATATTACTAATCATTTTGTTAGTAAAAATTTATAATGTGATATAAATTTTGAGTCAGGCAACTTGACTTATAATTTATTTATTTTTCCTAATTACCGCGTGCGGTCAGGAATTCACACCTCTTTGGTTTATAGATTTCGATTTGTATGAGCATTTATTTTCTACTTATATTGGGGAATAAATAAAAGAAATATCTGATTCATAACCCTGCAAGCAATTAAGCAATATTGTCCTTTTGCTTTTATTTTCATGCAGTGCGTTAATTTGAATTCTGAAAAGATTAGAGCGATGACGATAAAGACAAGACAGAGCCATATAATAATAACAATAATAAGCATTGACTTTGGGTTTGTAGTTGAGAATTTAGATTCTTTTCGCAACTACCAAGGTTGCCAATCCAAACCGAACTACCGTTTAATCCATTGGCTTCATTGACTCTATATACATGAAGCTAAAAACAATGGAGACAGGAACTCAACAGCATTGTTTTTAACGCCATGCATTTGATGTTGAAATTAATGAAGAAATTAATACACACGGTAGATATAGGTGGAGTGGAGCTCTATCACAAGAAAAAATAGCATTAGAAATCGAAATTGAAGATAAAATTAAGAATCTAACATTTATTCTAGAGATGTGTGTCGCATCTTGAAAAAACGCGTTTTTCCGAAGCGCTCGCATGCTTGCGAAAAATGTTCGAACAACGTAGTCATCGAACCTTATTTATTTCAAAGGAGGAAATAAGAAATATCGATAAAACCCTTAAAAGAAAAAAGAAAATGGCCGTCACAATCAAATTCGAGTTCGGGACTCGATTACGCAATGGGAAGGTATTAGCACACTCACGTCCATTGTACTCAACATAAACCTCTTAGTTAAATTTGCGATAGACTGTTAGTGTGATATTAATTGTGATCTTCTACTTAGTGACTGAGCGAGAAAAAGAAAGAAAAGAAAACATTTTTTATTAAAGGGGTGTCTGACAAGATTTCTCAATCATGTTCCTACGTATCTCCAGATGCTATGGAGAACTCAAGGCAACGTAGTTCGACTCTAAAAGAACTAGTGTGTTTATTGTTTTTAAGGAGTGATTCTTTAGGCATATCGAGTGACTAAACCTTTACTTGTTGCTCGCTCTTGGAGTTGAAAGTCTTTGTTTGTTTAACGTGGGATATGGATAAAGTATACTTGTTTCTGAAAATGTTTTCGAGGTCGCGCAAGGGAGGAAAATACGTTTGATTTGTTGAGTGTTTTGTTGGATGAAGATTACTCGAATGGTCGAGTAAGACTACTCGTATCCAAGTAATCGAGAAGAGGAGAAGGCTCTAGACCATCTCCCTTTTTATCCTTAAATGTAAAATGATTTAGATAATTTTAATGTATTTTGGACGAATGACAAATACTCGAATGGTCGAGTAAGGCTACTTGTATCTAAGTACTTGGAGAATGGAGTATAAGACTCTATATCACCTCCTTTTTCGTCCAAGTTTATTATGAAAGTGAGTTTGACTTAAGTTTGATTAGGAAAGCGATTTGAGGTGAATCACATTAGAAGTTTTTTAATAGATGACAATTGCTCGAATGACCGAGTAAGACAACTCGTATCCAAACAATCGAGGAGAGGAATCGAAGGCTCAAGACCATCTCCCTTTTCACCCTTTTGAAACAGTGTTTTAGTATGATTAAGTATATTGGATTTGATTAGGGAAAAGACACTCGATGTTTGATTGAGGTATTTATTATTTGCGTTGAATTGAAAATCGGATAAAATGATTTGAAGGGTTTTGAAAATCATGGAGAAATGGATAGTGGAAATGATTCTGATTTGAAAAAATTGCTCGACGTTGAATCGAGTATTTGTTTTTTTGGTTCATTTTGAAAGTGTTAATTTTATTCTTGAGTTAACAATACTAATACAATAGCAATAAAGAAAAACGGTAAACTTATTACACATTACAGGAATGGGGGTGCAATTTTGTCGAATGAGGATACAATACAACAATTAACAACACAAGTTCAATAGACAACTGTAAATAACAAAAATCTCATTGTAAGTAGGCCCAACAGAAAGCTAAGGGACCAAAAATAAAATTGGAGTTTTGAACTATTGAATTTAGCGCTATGTTAAGAAATCGTAAAACGATTCATGTAGGAATCACTCTAACTGAGGTCGGTCAACAAAAGTATATACGTTTAAGCAATTTCTGAAGTTAAATGATTTTTTAACTCCGAAATTGCAACACATATGTGAAAATTGAGTTTTATACGATATTTTTAAAGGTAAAATAAAACGACAATGAAGTTACTGAATTTAGCGCCATGTTAAGCAATCGTAAACTGATTCATGTAAGAATCACTCTATCTGAGGCCGATCAACAAAATTCTACGCGTTTAAGTAGTTTATGAAGTTAAACTGAATTTTTAACTTTGAAGCTGCAATGCATCTAAGAAAAATCGATAGGACAAATAAATCAAATTTTCTTTTTAACAACTTAAAAATAATCAATTTAACTAATAAATAATTAATAACAATAATAATAAATAAAAATAATGATAATAATAGTAATAAAAATTATTAATAATAATACTTAGTGTCAATAGTAATAAATAATAATTAATTAATAATAATCTCAAAAATAATAATAAAAAAATAATAATAATGACGACAACAATAATAATAATTAATAAGTAATTTATACCTATAGATAAAGGAGATAGTATTTTTTGGTATTTTTTTTTTAATTATCCTTTATTTCTTGCCCCAATTTTAAATTTATCCTTGATTGCAGTTACTTATCTATTAAATTAAACTTCCTGCAACACATTAATTTATCACCATTATATATATATATATATATATATATATATATATATATATATATATATATATATATATATATATATATATATATATATATATATATATATATATATATTAAAATTATCCTTTTATTAATTTTATATTTATTTATTAAAATTCACAAGAACAATAACTACCCACACTTTTAGAGAGATTACATCTAAAAAAAAGGAAAGAGACAATATTAAAGTGTAAAAGAAAATAGACAAGAGTGCATATCATAAAATTAATTATAATAAAATAAATTAAATTTAAATCAAAATTAAATCAAAATATTCATTTTTATTTTAACGCATTTCTACAATAAAAAAATCGGACAAACGGGCACGGGTGCCGGTTTGGACCTACTAATAGTAATGATAATAATAATAATAATAATAATAATAATAATAATAATAATAATAATAATAATTATTATTATTATTATTATTATTATTATTATTACTATTATTATTAATTAATAATAATAACTAACAAAAAAAGGATAATAATAATAATTAGTTACACAATAATAATCAATAATAATACTTAACAATAATAATAAGTAAAAATAAAAATAAAATCAAAAATGTCAACTACAATAATAATAAGAATATCAATAATAATCAATATCAATAATTAACAATCATAATTAACAAAAATACTACTACTACTACTAATAATAATAATAGTAATAAAAATAACAAAAAAAAAAGAAAAAAACAAAGGGCTGGGGCGATGATATTGGACAAGAGAGTGTGTTGTGAAATTTTTCAAAATTTGAAATCCCTCTACCCATGTTCTGACATGCGACGAAGGAAGAGAACAAAATAATAAAACCAAATCTCTTCTTCTCGTCTTTCTCGTGAACACAAAACAAACAACCAACACTTTTATTCACATCAAAACCACAATCATGATTCTCCTTCTCTCAAGAACAAAATAAATAACACAAAGGGAAGAATCCAAATCTGGTCATGTGATAGATGTAAAACTCATAAACCTCACAAATGCATAAAAAAAAATAAAGGAGCGGAGGTAATATTAAGGGAAACCTCACCAATAATGGATGAAAATGGTGACAACGTGGTGGTTCAAAGGGACATCGACAATGGGTTTTGGTTCGTGCAAAAGGTAGTGAGGGCGGAGATAAGGGTTTGTTCGCACGGTGAAGGGAATGATGGAAATAAGGGTGAGGTGTGATTGTGTAAGAAGAAAGAGATGGGATGGTCAACAAAGGATTAGACGAGGAAGAAGATGAGGTGAGGAAAAGGAGGTTTGAAAGTTATGTTATGGTGAGATCAGTTTGTTATACATGAAGAGGAAGAGAGAAATGGATGAATGTGAGCAAGGAAACCTCTTCACGTTGGGAATCACTCGCCACGTGAATCCTTCTGGAGGGAGATTATCTTCCTCAGCACCAACTCACCTACACTGAACTCTCGAGGTCATACGTTTTTGTCGAATTCCCTCTTGAGCCTTTTCTGATATAATTGACTGTGACACAATGATGTTAATCTCTTTTCTTCGATTAGATTGAGCTGGTCAAACCTAGTTTGAATCCATTATGGTTCTTCTAATTCAATCTCTATCAAGACTCTCAACGAGAGGATCTTCACTTCTATTGGTAACACATCCTTCATACCATAGACTAGAGAGAAAGGGGTTTCCCTTGTTGAAATGCAAACAACTGTCCGGTATCCGTGCAAAGCAAAAGGTAGCATCTCATGCTAGTCTTGGTAAGTCTTCACCATCTTCTGAATGATCTTATTGATATTCTTGTTAGCTGCCTCTATAGCGTCACTCATATTTGGCCTATAAGGTGATGAGTTATGATGTTCAATCTTGAAGTTCTTGCATAACTCTTTCATCATCTTATTATTCAGATTCGATCCATTATCAATGATAATATTGCTAGGAGTCTTGTAACGAAAAATCATCTCTTTCTAGATAAATAGGGTGACTACTTGCTTCGTCACATTTGTAAAAGAAGCAACTTCTACCCATTCGGTGAAATAGTCAATGGCAACCATAATGAAGCGATGTACATTTGCAGCTTTTGGCTTCATCATACCGATACAAATCTCATCTTTTCTTCTGGCCAAAGCGAGGAGAGTCTCAAGAACTTGATCGATCTTTTTTTGACAGAGTCTATTTCCTCCCTCATGGAAGCTTGCTCCTATTGAATTCCATCCATCATCCTTCTCGTGTTGGCACGGGTAGCGTGTTGACGTTGAGGAATTAGCTTAAATTACTAGAGATGAGGAGAAATGAAATGAGTTTTTGTTTTGAGCAATGAAATGCATGATACATATTTTAGTGCATGCGGATGTGAAAAATGTTTTTATGCTCATGTTAAATTTCATTTTTAGGGAACCGTTTAGATTCGTTGATATTTAGAAAGCATTCAAAGAGATTCCGGGAACAAAGAAAGAATGGGACCAAACTTTGGTACAAAAGAGCCAAAATCTTCATTCATTCAGTTCAAAGTAGAGTACATAGATTGAGTACAACATTCTTTCAGACATAAAGAAAAGTACAATGTAAATTTCAAACTGCAGGAGGGATGTCGTCCTCTAAGGTCCTTCAAATCTTCTTTGAACCTCTTCATCATGCCAGAGAGAAAAACAAAGTTGATCACTGAAGGAGGTATGTCGTTTTCTTATAGGTCGTCTAGAGCACATCTTAGCATTAAAGGCACGTCCTTGGTTAGCCAATTACATAATTCTACCAGACTTGTGAATTTGTCCCGATATTCGTTCCTTTGTGCACGTAAAAAGTGGATGATTCCCTTGCAGGCCTCCAACCTCGTGTTCACATTCTCCCTTTCACTAAGCCAATCTGAGCTTTCCTGCTACAAAGAATCAAATCTATCTTTCCAGTGTTGTGCCCACTTATGAGCATTTTCTACCTCTTTGAACATTCCTTTCCATATCTTAGGTATAATTTGAGAATCATCCAAAGAAGTCTTTTTGCGATGGCACTCTCACTCTACCCTTGCTCTTGAGTCATGGAGGGAAATACTGAGGTTCTCTATTTGAGCCTCAAGTGTTTCTCTCATATCTTTCTTTTCTTCTGTGGAGAGCTTACAACATTTCTCCTTTTTCTCGACAATGCTCTCAGCTTGCTTCAACTGGCCTTTAACGGTATCTAAGCAATTGTCGGCTTGATCCAAACCATGTTTGACCCTTCCTTTTGCACTCTTCTTTATCAGCCTTTTTCTCATTTTCCTGGAGCTGCATTTTCTTTCTCTCGAGTTTCCACTTAAACTCGTTCTTCTCATTAGTGACTCGGTGTAGGTTGCTCTACAACTCTTCATTTTCTTTGGTAAGCTTTTCTGTGGTTTCCCTGAGTCCTTCCGCTTCCTCAATAGGGATATGAGTAGGTTTAGGCACTGGAAGAGGAGCATGCATCTCTATACTGAAAGTCATTTTGATCGATCTCACCCTTTCCCTTACCCACTGGAAGTAAGGCTCTTTGGTGATGCAATTCTTCTTTCCTAGGTCAGCCTGCCCTTTCTTGTTGCTTTTTTCCATGCCTTCTTGATTCTTTTGAATAAAGCAGGGTTCCTAACTCCTCGATATGTAGCAAAAAGGCTTCTAAAGATTTTTCCTCAGGAGGGCCATGAATTGGGTACCTAAGTTGTCTCATAGATAAGATTAGATTGGCATTGAGCAACCTCGAGTACTATTGAGTGGTATATTGAGGAAGTCCCTACAACTGGATATAATCTATATGTCGTTGTACTCCTTAGAGTATCATGAAATATCACTTGACCAGAGTGATCCCATTCTTTGGGGTCAACTTGCATTTCTTGGTTCCACAAAGGGTCCCTTCTTTGAAAGACGGGTTAGCATGCATTTTTATAGTAGAGGAGTGCAACAAGCAACCATTCCTCCTCTGCTCGCCTTTCTCCAACTCAGATGATAGACCACATCAGCCAAAAGGGTAGACACTTGATTCTTCATGAGAAAGACGCCAATGGCAGTCATGTCTCCGAAATCGTCTAAGTTTGGGAACATAATGATTCCATAAATAGCCAATGCGATCGCAGCATAGAAAAATTCCTAACTTTGAGCCTCAAAAAGGGTGTAAGCTCTATCTATAAGGAACTTGAGTGAGAACCCTTTAGTATTTCTTTTGACTCCTAGATTTGTAGTAGCTTCCTTATTATGCATGTGAAGGGCGACAACTATAATCTCATGTTTCAAGGACTCTTTGACACCCATAAACGAAAGCTTGTCCTTTATTGGAATACCTAAAAGATGTTCAAATTTCTCCAACATTGCTACTATTTGAAAATCCTGGAACGTGAAATATCTCATTGGCAAATCATAGAACTGGGCCAAGGTCAGAAGTACTAAAGGGTCCTCCTTCTTGTTTAAGAGGATGACCAAATTGCCATGATATTTTCCAAAGTTGATCTTGTAGAATGGGTGGAGCTTGGAAACCAACTCATGCAGACTGGCCAATTCAGGATCTTTGAATTTGTAAGAGTATATGCTTCTTTTGTTTGATCCCATACTCTCTGAATGACTATAACTCTGATTCTCTGGTTCCCTGAAAAAAATGCAAATGTTATGTTTTGATTATGCAATACATGTGCATGGTTTTAGGATTACAGGTATAATCAAGTTCAGGTTGGGGAGAATAGCATGTAAATATTGGTATCTCTAATTATAGGAACTCCACGGGTAGGCTCCACGGTTGATAGGTTCTGTGAGTCATGGATCCTTCTTGAGGATATCACCACTATGGCGAAGGCTCGTTGGACGATAATACCTTTTAAGACGATTTATTATAGGTGAGGTCTTCGTATCGTCCCAACAAGGAAGATACCTCGCAGGCTAATACTACACAACCATCAATTTCGTGGTTCTAAAAAGGTCCCTAGAGTCATTAATTCAAATTAAAAACATTATCATCGTGACGAAGGCTCGTCAGACAATAACATCTCCAAGAGAATCTACTCTAGGTGGGGTATTTCTATCGTCCCAACGAGGAAGGATCCTCGCGGGCCAATACTACACAACCACCATCTTAATCCTATGGTTTTCCTTAGACTTGGTTAGAAAGCATATCTCACAAATCACCGATAATAAGAGATCCATACAAGTGCCAATGAGAACCAATAAATAGGTCACAAATAACAATTCAATGAGACAACAACAAAAGAAGATAGAAAAATAAATTAGCAAAGCTAACACTAAACACAAATTAAACTAAGTCTGGCTTGACTCTCTCTAGTTTGGAGCTAGTCCCCATCAGAGTCGCCAGCTGTCACATCTCAAAAAAATGCGATCCTTCGCGAAGCGCTTACATGCCCGCGGAAAATGTTCGAACAAAGTCACCACCAAATTTTATTTATTCCAAAGCAGTAAAGGGAAAATATCGATAAAACCCTTAAAAGAGAAAATAAAATGGTCGTAACAACCAAATTGGGGTTCAAGAGTCGATTACGCAAGGGGGAGGTATTAGCACCCCTCACATCCATTGTACTCAACGGGAACCTCTTAGTTAGATTTGCGATAGACTGTTAGCGTGATGTTAATTGTGATCTTCTACTTTCTGACTGAGAAAAAGAAATAAAGGAAAACGTTTTTATTAAAGGAGTGTCTGACAAGATTTATCAATCCTATTTCTACGTATCTCTAGGTGCTATGGAGAACTCAAGGCTACATAGTTCTACTCTAAAAGAACTACCAGGTTGATTGCTTTTAAGGAGTGATTCTTTAGATATATCGAGTGACTAAATCTTTACTTGTTGCACGCTCTTGGAGGCGGAAGTCTTTGTTTGTTTCATGTCAGATATGGATAAAGTGTATTTGTTTCCGAAAATGTTTTCGAAGTCACGCAAGGGAGCAAAAAAGTTTTATTTGTTAAGTGTTTTGTTGGGTAATGATTACTTGAGTGGCCGAGTAAGGCTATTCGTTTCCAAGTAATCGAGAAGAGGAATAGAAGGCTCTATAAAATCTCCCTTTTCACCCTTAATTGTAAGAGGATTTAGATAAGCTTAATGTATTTTGGACAGACGACAAATACTCTAATGACCGAGTAAGGCTACTCGTATCCAAGTACTCGGGGAAGGGAACAGAAGGATCTAGACAACCTCCTTTTACGTCCAAGTTTATTACGAAAATGAGTTTGACTTAAGTTTGATTCGGAAAGCGATTTGAGGTGAATCAAATTAGAAGTTTTTTAATAGATGACAATTTCTAGAATGGTCATGTAAGGCAACTCGTATCCAAACCATTGAGGAGAGGAATCAAAGGCTTTAGACCATCTATGTTTTCACCCTTTGGAAACAGTGTTTAAGTGAGATTAAGTCATTTGGATTTGATCAGGGAAAAGACACTCAATGTTTGATCGAGGTTTTTATTATTTACGTTGAACTGAAAATCGGATGAAATGATTTGATGGTTTTTGAAAATGATGGAGAAATGGATAGTGTAAATGGTTCTGATTTGGCAAAATTGCTCGGCATTGGATCAAGTATTTGTTTTTTTTTCTTTTTTAAAAGTGTTGATTTTAACCTTGAGTTAACAATTAACTAATACAATATCAATAAAGGAAAGCGCTAAACTTATTACATATTACCGGAATGAGGGTACAGTTTTGTCGAATGGGGGATACAGTACAACAATTAACAACATAAGTTCAATAAAAAATTGTAATTAACAAAAATCTCGTTATAAAGAGACCCAAGAGAAAGCCAAGGGATCAAAAATAAAATCAGAGTTTTAAACTACTGGATTTAGCGATATGTTAAGCAATCGTAAAGAGATTCATGTAGGAATCACCCTATTTGAGGCCGATCAACAAAACCTACGCGTTTAAGAATTTTTTTAAGTTAAATTGAATTTTTAACTCTGAAATTGCAACGCATGTGTTTTAAACGACAATTTTAAAGGTAAAATAAAACGATAATTAAGCTACTGAATTTAGCGCTATGTTAAGAAATCGTAAAGTGATTCATGTAGGAATCACCCTATCTGAGGCCGGTCAACAAAACTCAATGCGTTTAAGCAATTTCTGAAGTTAAACTGAATTTTTAACTCCGAAACTACAATGCATCTATGAAAAACAGATTTGACAAATAAATCAATTTTTTTAACAACTTAAAAGTAATCAATTTAATTAATAACAATGATAATAAAAAAAATAATGATAATAATAGTAATAAAAATTATTATTAATAATAATTAGTGTCAATAATAATCAATAATTAATTAGTTAATAGTAATCACAAAAAATAATACTAACAATAATAATAATGACAATAATAATAATAATTAATAAATAAATATTAATAATAACAATAATTAGTAATAACAATAATAATTAACAAAAATAATCAACAAAAATAAATAATAATAATAATAATAATAATAATAATAATTATTATTATTATTATTATTATTATTTAAACAATAATAATCAATAATAATACTTAACAATAACAATCAATAAAAATAAAAATAAAAATAAAAATAAAAATAAAATGACAACAAGAATAAAAATAATATCAACAATAAGCAATATCAATAACTAACAATAATAATTAACAATAATAATAATAATAAGAAGAAGAAGAAGAATGATAATTAATACTACTACTACTAATAATAATAATAATAAAAAAACAAAACAAAAAAACAAAGAGGTGGGACGATGATATTGGACAGAGAGAGTGTGTTATAAAATATTTCAAAGTTTAAAATCCCTTCACCCATGTTCTGACATGTGGCAGAGGAAGAGAACAAAATAATAAAAACCAAAACTCTTCTTCTCTTCTTTCTCGTGAGCACTGAACAAACAACTAACACTTTTATTCACATCAAAACTACAATCATGCTTCTCCTTCTCTCAAGAACAAAATAAATAACACAAAGTGAAGAATCCAAATCTAGCCATGTGATAGATGTCAAACTCATAAACCACACAAATGAATCAACAAAAATATAAATGAGCAGAGGTAATATTAAGGGAAACCTCGCCAATAATGGAGGAGAATGGTGACGACGTGGTGGTTTAAAGGGACACTGACGATGGGTTTTGGTTCATGCAGAAGGTAGTTAGGGAGGAGATAAGGGTTTGTTCGCATGGTGAGAGGAATGATGGAAAGAAGGATGAGGTATGATTATGTAAGAAGAAGGAGATTGGTTGGTCAACGACGGATTAGACGAGGAAGAAGATGATGTGAGGAAAATGTGGTTTTAAAGTTGTGTTATGGTGAGATCTATTTGTTATACATGAAGAGGAAGAAGGAAATGGATGAATGTAAGCAAGGAAACCTCTTCACAATTGAGGAGGTGAAGCTTTTTTTACTGTGAAAGGAGGGTGGTGTCTTCACCAAAAATGGTGAAAATTGTGGAAGAAAAAACAATGAAAGGTGAGTTGATGTTAGAAGGGGAAAGATGTATGAATGAGGTTAGGTTGTATTGGTAGAGTTATCATCGCCGGTATGTGTGTGTTTTGGCGGACAAATTTTAAGGGAGTAAGATGATGCACTGTGTAGCACCTCAAATTTGCACCTACCTTTTGTACATACATTCTCACATTAGGTCATAACATAACATAGTCCACTGCATAACATTGCATTGTCCCTTTTGCCCCAAGTGCAAGATCATCAGACAGATTAGGTCAAACTGGTCAGAAGATCAGTCAGTCAAGCAAGCCAGTGCATTTTTCATTGAGACAAGGCCCTAGGGTTGGTCCAACATGTTCACATGACCTAGGGGTCCTTTTGAAGTAGTTTGGTCAAGGTTTGATTGCTCAGAGATCATCAGTCAGTGTGTAGTCTACCAGAAACCCTAGAAAGTCAAACTTGGTCAACTGTGTTTGATTTTATGGTCTTGATGGTGGGATTTGGTTTGAGAGAGCTTATTCATGTCCAAATAGGCCTCATATAACATGTCAAACATCATCATGGAAGAATTTGAAGCCAGACAAGAAATTTCCAAAAATAGAAACTGGACCTGTAATTGAAACTTGCCAAAAATGGAAACTTCTTGATCCTAGACCTACATCATGATAAAAGCTTCAAATGAGTTTTTTCCCAACATGAAAGTTGAAGATCTTGTTCTCCCATTTCCAAAAAGTCCAAGAACTCTCAATTCCCATGTTTGGTTTGCAAGATATGATCAATTCATTTTCAAAAATTCTTGAACTTCAAAAGGCCATATCTCTCAAACCATTTGGCCAAATTTGGTGGGGTTTTTTCCAACAAGTCACATTTGACCTCCTCTTTCCAAAAATGTAACCATCATGCACCAAAACCTCATAGATCAAAATGACCTTTTTTCACTTACATGAATTAATTTTCAAGAAAGGTGAAAAAGTGAACTTTTGATTTAATCATTTTTAACCACTTTTGCCATTCAGATATGTTCAGATACATTGTTTATGACTTGTTGCAAGCCCAATTTCGTGGCCTTTGCTTATGCACCATCCCTTTAAGCCAAATGGTCCAAATTAGCAATTTTGATTTTAAAACAAAATGTGATTAGCACCTTGCTTATGCAACCTTAAACAGAGGATATAAAGATCATTTTCTGCCAGAAGAGAGCCCTAGCTGCCTCCATACCAACAGAATTCTCTCACTCTCTAAAATCTCCATTCTTGGCATTTTGAATTTTTCTGCAAAAACCTCAAGAGAACTCGAGCTATCTTTTGTTGCTTCATCATCTAACCACTATCTTGAGCTCGTTTCCACCTCCGTTTCACAACTGGAAGGCCATTTCGTGGACTGTTTTTGCTAAGCTCCTTTAATGGCAAAATTTGATTGAAGCCAAACCAAGCTGTTTCAAGCCAAACCTTCTTCGTCATTCATCATTTGAAGGACTTTGGAGCAACTGTTTCAGCAAGGCACCACCAAATTCCAACTGTTTCACTAATTTCTTCAAATCTGGTATGTATTTCGAATTTCTCATCTCTTGAAATGATGCTGTGCCTTGTGTAAAGCCTTTCTTGCTGATCACATTAAGCTTCGAATCACATGAAATGGTTGATTATTTCTGAAGATATGCTGTTTTTAAGTTTGATGTTGAAATGATTTCTTGCTCGATTCATGCTGTGTGAGTTGATTTTGTTAAAATGAATGATGGATTCATGTTGCTTGTTGTTTGCTGATCATTTATGTATACCCAATTGTGATTTATGGGAAAATTTTGTTGAAATCGATTTGGGGAAGATGAGTGTAGTTGGCTGTTCTTGAGAAAACCCTAGTTCATGTTTGTTGCCCAGAACCCACGTGCATGGCATGGCCCTGTAGCCAACAGCCAATGAAATTATTTCCTGGCCATGTACCAAACGACCGCGTTTGGATAAGTGGATCCATCTATTTACAAAAATGCCATCCGTGGCATGTGACACATTGAATTATGTTGTTTTCTCAATTTTAATTTCATTTTTGATCTCCAACTTTGAAAAATCATAAGTTCATCATTTTAAGTCCAATTTGAATGGGATTTTTTGCATTCTTTTCATCATGATCTCTACTTAATTGTCATATTTTTTCCAGATTTTTGTGATGAATGGATTTTATTTGGCATATTGGTTTGTAACAGGTATCCACATTTTGCACATTCCACCAAATCATTTGTGAAATAGTCATGCTTTATCCTATGGACTTGAAATTTTTTGTGCATAAACTAGACATATTCATGGTGATTTTGATGTAGAGATCATGAATTTATCTTATCTGGTTTGTGAGTTATGAATTTTTGAAGTAGGGTGTGACAATTTGTGTCACACCATTGATGTGCAACTTGTTGATTTTCTTAACCATGCTTCTTGACCTCAAAATGGATTGAATTTTTGCATGATTGAGCTCTTGTATGTCTAGTTCACATGGGATTTTTCTTGGAATTATTTGTGGCATTTCCTAATTGTTTGAGATTTTCTCCCCTGTTTGACCAAAATGTTGACCTTGTGTGATGAATGTGCCCATTTGTTTTGTGAAATGCTCATACTTTATTAGATGGACATGAAATTTCATATGTGTTTACTAGACATCTTAATCTTTGACATGGTTTTAGTCCCATTCATTTATCTTATGCCATCTCTGATTTATGAATTTTTCAAGTTGATGCATGTTTGGTTGACTTCTTTGAGCATGTTCAAAATTGCCTTGCCTTTCTGATTTTCATTGACTGCCTTCCACTTGTCCAAATGAGATGAAATTTGACATGCTTACCATGCTCTGGGTTGTGATTGATCATGATTTATTTGGTGATTTTTGGAAATGTTTGAGATTTGCTTTTGATTCAAGTCTTGCTGTTGACTTCTATGAGCTTCTAAATGCCATGTCTTGACCTAATTTGTTCATGAAATGATGATGATGATTGATATGAATGTGAAACCAATTGGGTTTGTTTCTTGATTGTTTAAACATGATTTTGGATACTTGACCTTTGCTGTTTTGATCTTTTCATCCCATTTTGACCCTAGGCTTGCCCTAGTGGTCCTGTTACTCACCTTTGAGCTCATGTTTTCAGGTTGACTAACAAATGACCAATGAGACCAATTCTTTTTGATTGAGCTTGCTTGAAAATCATTGTTTAACTTGTTTGTTTTGTAGGTGGCTTGGCTCACATGCCTTGAGCCTTGTGCCTTGCACATTCACTTGCTTATGATTAACTGTTGATGTTTGTTTCCTTTTGCTTTGTTTTGAAGTTGCATACTAATGTCTGCTTGACTATTTCAGGTGCTTTTAGTTGCTCAGTTCCTTGTGAACTTTTGCTTTGCTTTGCTTGTATAAGCAATTTGCATTGAGGTATATTTCTAATCTTCATGTAGTCTGGAAGACCTGGCCTGTTACTTGGCCAGGCAACTGTCTGAAGTCCTCCTTAAGAGGCAATGCTTGTGTATGTTTACAATTGTCCTTGTACATATTCAAAGACCTCCTAAGTGAAGAGGCAATTGGCAGAACCCAAGGGATATGCAATCTATCCCCTGCTATTCTGTGTGTCATCTGCTTTGCTCACATCACTGTGTTGATGCATTGCAGATACAAACCCAAGATCTTGTACAATTGTACAGTTGAGTCAGTTTTAAATGTGTAGAAGGGTTCCCACTTTCTGAACCCACACATTCTTGTCTTAAGCTCTCCCAGGCCAGGGATAAGAGCTGTGAAGTCTTATCTTCACTCACCTTTCATCTGCTTCACCTTAGCCCCTCAATGGCAAGGTTAAGAGCTAACACTACCCAGTTCCAGTGGTTTGTTTGTTGAGGTTGATATGACCCCTCGACTAAAACCTAGCCTTGATGTTTGAGCCCCTTGTTGGTGTGTTTATTTCATGCTATATGTGCTTGTGTGGTGTGATTGTATCCCCTAGGTTTGCTAGACTCCGCGTAGTCTCGTTTGCATGTCAATTAAGGTAGCACGGTTCCTTCGTATAGGACTTCCTTTCTTGCTTGAGTTTTCCTAAAACACAAACAAACATTATCCCCTCTTAAGGATACGTTAACTCCTTCTACTACAGGTGAGTAAGTCTCCAAAGGTCGAGCATCAGGTAGATTGCGCAGTGACGTTGTCCACTTAAAAAACACAAACCAACGGGAATAGTTTAGCCGAACTACGGCAACTCTGATTCTCATGTCCAGATGAGATACGTAGGCACGAGATGCGATGTCTTGTCGAGTTTGACTAACAACTAACACTAATTCTCTTCTCTCGCCCTCGTTGCGATTGAGACCTCCCCTTTCTCTTGCCCTAGTTGCAATCGAGACCCTTCTTCTTCCTGTGCAAGTTAGCTAGAAACCTTAACTTAGGGACGACTTTGCATGACAACGTCTAGGCTCGAGTCGTAGTCTCCCTAGTGTTGTGTCTCCCTCTGTTATCTGGTTAGGCTAGTCCTTTTTCCCTGCGTAGGGGAACTACGTCGCCCTGATCCTCATACCAGATGAGGTACGTAGGCAGGAGATGAGCAGATCTCTCCGGGCGCCTGTGTCTTTGTTTTGTGTTGTTGTGTGCTTGGAAGCTGATGTAAGTCCATCGAGTGGCGTTCGGGTTCCAGTGTGGGTTAGTTTGGTTCGGATGCTGATGTAAGTCCAGTGATTGGCATTCAGGCTCCACGTTTGCCTTCTTGTGCGTGTTTTGGTTCAGATGCTGATGTAAGTCCAGTGATTGGCATTCAGGCTCTACGTTTGCCTCCTTGCGTGTGTTTCGGTTCGGATGCTGATGTAAGTCCAGTGATTGGCATTCAGGCTCCATGTTTGCCATTGTTTGTGTTTGTTTGTGTGCGTGTCAGCCGAGCTACGAATGCTCTGATTCTTCTTCGTCCAAGAAGATACGTATGCAGAGGATGCGACATCCTAGCGAGCATGCGTTTTCCCCGGTCCGAACTACTTCGACTCTGATGTCTATGCCTGATAGACTAAGTAGGCCCAGGATGCGGTATCCTGCCGAGTCAGTCTTGTCTGTTTTCTTGTGTCTCTTTCAGCCAGTGTGTGTGTGTGTTTGAGCAGTGTTTTAGCAACCATTTTCCTTTCTATTGTGCGTGGATCCCGTCGAGTACGACGGATGCGTAGGGGTGCTAATACCTTCCCTTCGCATAACCGACTCCCGATCCCATTCTCTTTGGTCGCGAGACCACGTCTTTTCCAGGTTTACTCTGAGCGTTTCCTTTCCCTCTTTTGGGATAAATAACGCACGGTGGCGGCTCTGTTGTTCTTCTTTTCCCGCCGGTTTTTCGCGTAATGCGACAGCTGGCGACTCCACTGGGGACATAGTGAAGTCGACCTCTTGCTGGTCCATCTTCCCTAAGCGAGTCTCTCCTAGCGCTCTCTAGGTTAGGGTTTTGGTTGCTTTGTGCTGCTTTATTTATTGCATTCATTTGTATATATTTGCATTTACTGTTTGCATTTATTGTTTGCATTATTGTTTGCATTCATTCATATTCATTTATTGGCTGTGCTGTGTTTCTCTGTTTGGGGTGGGAGTTACTCGAGGTAAAAGGCCCAATACCCAGGCTATGAGTGAAATCTAGGATACCTAGGAATAGAGTGATTCATGGGAAGCGGGTGGTATTGCGCCACTCAGCGGAACATTGATATCACGAACAGTTCAGACCCTGGTGGGATATTGTCGTTGCATACTTCAGGTGTGTATATGATGATATTCTGCGAAAGGTTATTTATGCTGTGTTTCTCTCGACCTTACCCTGGCCTAGACTACACCTGTGAGTGGGGAAGGGTTGATCATTATTACAGGTACAGTTGGTGACTCCCGGTACAGATGGTGACTGTGAATTATGGACTTTTTTTTCTGGGACGCCGGAGTTCTGTCCGTGGTTTATCAGCGGTTTCCGTTTATTTCGGATCCCCGGGTTGAATTCGAGAGTACCTGTTCAGAGGATCTGGCTGTCATCCATTCAATGGATGATCCTGTGATGATAGTAATGTAATCTCCAGTTCCGTTTATTTGGGAACTCCACAAGTCGGATTTATGGTGACTCGGTTCTCCAGATTTGGGTTTAAATGCCAGTTGATCAGATTGACCTTGGGTTTCAGATGAATTGCGACTCCGAGTTCAAGCCGAAGCTTCGACCCTGTGCCTTGAGATGCACAGCCTGACCAGTCATGTTTGCATCATTTGCATCATAGCATGTTTATTTTCCAAAAAAAAATAATATAATAATGCATGAAAAAACAGAAAAGGTTAACTCGTATACGCATATCCTTTTCAGGATCATTCATGATAAAATAGCACTTGCATCATACGCATATCATGCACATATCATCCTTGCATTGCAGACATGTTTGGGGAGCGACTTCTCACTTTGGTTCCTGACTGAGACAGGATTGCTGATTGTCGTCCGCACCACTACTCAACCAGATTGAATCAACAGAGGAGTATGGATCAGGTTCAAGCAGAATTGACTGAGATGAGGGCAAACATGACCCAGTTCATGACAATGATGCAAGGAGTTGTTCAGGGGCAAGAGGAGCTGCGTGCCTTAGCCCAGAGACTGGAAGCCGTGATTCCACCAGTCTACCGTGCTTCACCAGTGGGTGTACCCGTTCATGAGAATGCTGCTGTCACTATTCTCGTCAATGATTATGCCGTGGGTGATGAATTGAGGGGGATCAGAATCAGTGAACAACCTCTTGTTGCAGAGACTGTTAATATCAGAGCAACCCGCGCTCCGGTTCGCCATCCTGGCTCTTCAAGTTCTTCCGGTTCTAAGAAGACATTCTCTGGGGCACCCAAAAGGGGAGAAAGTGAAACAAATGTTGTGCACCATCGAAGGAGTGCAAACAGAGGACCACATCGTCAGGTCGCTGCTGTGACTATCTCAGCAACATCGTCCTCAACAGCAGGCTTACCAGCCTCCTTATGATAATCAAGCCAATATGGTAATGAGAGGAAGAAGATCATCTTTGATCCGATCCCTATGTCGTATGCAGAGCTGTATCCCTCTTTGATAGAGCGGAACTTGATTACTCCTAGAAACCCGCCGGCTATACCCGTCAACCCTCGATGGTGGTATAGGCCTGAACAGTATTGTGTGTATCACTCGGGTGCTCCTGGTCACGATGTGGAAAGCTGCTTTCAGTTTAAGATGAAGGTTCAAGACCTCGTGAGGTCAGGTATGCTGAACTTTGAGGACTTGGGTCCCCGTGATAATCAAGCTTGAAGATAACAAGTCCTGGGCTGGCGCCGACTTTTTCTTCAGAAGGGTTGTTCAGAAAAACAGAAGATGTTGATGCAAAGGATACTGACAGTTGTCATCCCTGGAGGGATCTATCACAATTGGGTCACTGTGGGCGTTCCTACAGTTGTTCATACGTCAGAGTAATAATCACTTTGTTTAAAAACCCTTCTCCCATGCCAAAAGGAGAAGTGATGACATTGTTGGCAACATTTTGTGCAATGATATTTTCATTCAAATAAATTCATGTTAAACATTTGTTTTTCCATTTGTTTTCCCTTTTCGCTTTTTGCATGAAATTGGTGATCACAAAAAACCCTAAAAACAAGAATAAAAGCAATCTTTTCATCTGCATAACGATTGTCTTGTTTGATTTTCAAAGAGTTTTTCATATCAAAATCTTTATGCAGGTTGTTTCTCAAACCCATTGGACATAATGGTCGGACGTCATCTCCCAATTTTGAATTCCCTGTATTCGAAGCGGAAGAAGATGATGTTGAAGGGATTCCTGACGGTATTTCCCGATTTCTTGAGCGAGAAAAGAAGATCACACTCAGCTGCATCTCGAGAATCAGCAGAACAGCCAACTGGGGCATTAAAAAAAAAAGAGAAAAAAGAAAAAAAGAAAAAAAGAGGAAAAAAGAGAAAGAGGAGGGTGCAAAATCAAAAGAAATCCAAATCAAAAGAAAGAAAAAGAAAGAAAAAAACAAAAGAGAAATAGCACCCTCAAAGTCCCAAGTTGACTGATGCTGAACCCGGCTGAAAGAAGGAAGAGATCAACTGCCATGTGTCATGGTCAGTCATATCAGCAGAGAGTGAAAAAACAGGTCAAGCCTCGTGTGTTCCGAGAAGGTGACCTTGTGCTCAAGAAAGTCTTGTCTTTCGTGCCCGATTCCAGGGGCAAGTGGACTCCAAGCTATGAAGGTCCATATGTCGTCAAGAGAGCCTTTTCAGGCAATGTTTTGACACTTACAACAATGGGTGTAGAAGTTCACTCGTCCTGTGAATTCCCGATGCAGTCAAGAAATACTTCGCCTAAAAGAAAAAAAGCAAACAGCTCGCTAAGTTGAACACCCCAAAGGGCGACTTAGGCAAAAAGGAGCGTCTCGGTGGATTGAAAACCCGAAAGGGCGATCCAGGCAAAAGTTAGAGACATTGAAAAAAGAATTTGCATCCCGCTAGATTGATCACCTCACACTGGGGCAATCTAGGCAAAAATTAGGGATTTGGCAAGTAACTGCATCTTGACAAGACTGTGCTCTATATCTGTCATCCGTCAGGGATTCTCGATTCGTCGTCGACTGAAGCTTTGAATACATCGAAAATTCAGAATGGTAGAGGAAAGGTCATTATGTTCAATGTAGCCCTCTCCAATATATATCACCGATTTCAAACTTGTACAGATCTATGGAGTCTCGCCCTTTGCAGACTACCATTCCATCACATCAATTTGAGCTTTTATCCAATTATTTGCACTCCTATTTGTTTCGACTCAACAAATGTTTTGCATGTTTTTAATTGATAAAGTATCATTGTTTTCAAAATAAACAAATTTTTCAAAAAAAAAATTTGTTCTTAAGCAAAGTGAACGTTCACAATGATGGAAGGATACTTAGGAGATCCGCAGTGCTCTCCCGAGGGTGGTATGATTACCAACAGGTAAGACATTTGTTCGTATCTCGAGCATAACTGTATCTTTTTCCTGTCGAACCTCTTTTGGTTTCTCCTCAGCAAGGTTGTTCAGTGCAGTGTTGGTTGAAGTTGTTTATCTTCGCGTTCCCGGCAGTACAACATTCTTCCTCCAGGTCCCTGTGAGCCCTATTGTGGGGCATCTCCAGTATAGGTTTGCTTGAGCCCTACCGTGGGGCATTCCCAGCAAGGTTGCTGTTGAAATACTTTTATGGGGCAGTTCCCCAAGCAGAGTGTTTACTGAAGACGTTAGCGTTCCTCTCTCCAGCAGAGCAGTCTTCTCCTCTCCCCACAGGATGGTGTTGTTCCCTAATATCCCGGTTTCCAGTAGATCGCGTTTGCTCTCTGATGTTTTGGCCGTCCCTATGGAAAAGGAGTAGTACCGGGTGGTTGATTCCTGGACCCGTGTGTTTACATGTCTGTTTGTCAGCATTCATCATACATTTTAGGTAGAATGCATACATGCATAATCATAGCATTCGGATACTCATGTTGCAGCTGTTGCCATGTATCTGTTGATTGTTGCCTCTTGCTGTTTGGTGATAAGAATCTCTCCAGTAGATTTTCTCCTAGCAGAGTTGGGTGTGTCTGATCTCTCCATGTAGAGCCAACCCCTTAAGCAGAAAGTGTCTATCCTTTCCTGCCATTTCCCCACTGAGATACATCCTCGTGGATGACGGTTGCTTCCGTTCCCTCCCTACACGGGATGGGTTTTCCCTATTGAGTTCTTTCCTCATTAGGATGAGTCTTGTTTCAGTCTGCCTTTTTGGATCGATTCTAAATTGGCTTCCTGTTGGCTGTCTCCTGTGCTTCCCTGGGGCATAAATGAATAGTCGCTCACTAACCGACACTCATTCATCTTATCCTCAGCGGAATTTGTCGGTCTTCTACCCGTTACCCGGTAGTTGTAAATCCTTTTTTCTCACTCTGTCTCTCAGCAGATCGTTTGGTGGGCCTCTACCTACAAACCGGTAGTTGTAAGTCCTATCGTCGAGGTTTTCTACCTACAAGCTGGTAGTTGTAAAATCCCACTTTCACCCCCTAGCAGAGGTAACCTTTGTGGTTCATTCTATTTGTTGACCTCTACCTACAAACCGGTAGCTGTAAGTCCTATCTTTGTGGTTTTCTACCTACTAGCTGGTAGTTGTAAAATCCCACATTCCTCCCCTTGTTGGAGTTAACCCTGTGTGCTCATCCTATCGATGACTGGTTACTTTTCCGTGGTTTTCTACCTACAAACCGGTAGATGTAATCCCCTCCTTGAAGTTATCAGTATCCGGTTTACGGTATTGATATTCTTTCCCCTTTGGATACTTGCTTTGATCAAGCAGTATTGTCCCCATTGGGTCTTCCCCTTATTTTTGGATATTTGCTCCGAGTTAGCAACCTTATCCTCTTTTGATTGGTCATCTTTTGCATACCTAGTCCTGGTACCCTGATGCCTTTCTTTTCGGTCGATTATTCATTTAACAACCTGCAACCCGGTTATGGATAATTTTCCATGCGAGTGTATTATCTACGTTTTTTACGGCTATAGATAATATATCTCATGTACTCTTTGGTCAATCTTTCGATTGTTTTCTCCAGCAGAGTTCATCCTACCAATGGATTGGACGAATTCCCGTAGCAGACTGATATCTGCATCCCCAGCTTGAGTCTATCCTACCTGTGGATTGCGTGGGTCGTCCCCGGCGGAGTAACAGGTATTCCCCAAAGCAGAGCTTATCATACCTGAGGTTTGTTTGAGCCTTATCCCCAGAGAGTTGCTTGGTTTATCTTCCCCAGCGGAGCAGTTATTCCCACCAAGCGGAGTTTATCCTACTTGTGAATTGAGTGGGATATCCCCAGCAATATACTCTTGTCAGTAACAAGTTGCTTCTTTACTCCCCAGCGAGTTGCCTTGTCCTCCCCTAGCGGAGTTGTATTGATTGGTTCCCCGACAGTTGCCTTGTTCTTCCCCCAGCGGAGTTGTATTGAAGGTTTCTCAGCACAGTCGTCCTGTGTATTCCCCGACGGAGTTCTCATCATTTGGCATTTTTGCATGTAGTGATCATCGCATCCTCAAATCGCGTAGCATTTCCATTCCATATGGAGCATTACGCCATAGAAAAATTCAAACATATGCATTCATGTGTTCGAAACCCCATCGAAACCGTATCCCCTGCAGCGACGGATTTTTGTTCAACCTGTACAACACATTTGCTACAGTTGCTCCAGTCAACATTTGGTGTTGGTAATCCCCACAGAGGTTTATTTCCTCATCCGTTGGTGAAAGGAAAGCCTGCTTCTCCCCAGTGAGACCCCCTGTAAGTGTTCAGCCTTGCCCTGTCATCTTGTGGATGTCAGTATCCCGTCAGCACCCGCGTGTGTTGTTTCTTTGGTGTCGGTAAACACCATCTTTCGGTGATTTCCAGTCATGCGTAAGTGTCTGGTTTTCTTCGGTGTCGGTAAACACCATCTTTCGGTGATTTCCAGTCATGCGTAAGTGTCTGGTCTTCTTTGGTGTCGGTAAACACCATCTTTCGGTGATTTCCAGTCATGCGTAAGTGTCTGGTCTTCTTTGGTGTCGGTGAACACCATCCTTCGGTGATTTCCAGTCATGCGTAAGTGTCTGGTCTTCTTTGGTGTCGGTAAACACCATCCTTCGGTGATTTCCATTCATGCGTAAGTGTCTGGTCTTCTTTGGTGTCGGTAAACACCATCCTTCGGTGATTTCCAGTCATGCGTAAGTGTCTGGTCTTCTTTGGTGTCGGTAAACACCATCTTTCGGTGATTTCCAGTCATGCGTAAGTGTCTGGTCTTCTTTGGTGTCGGTAAACACCATCTTCCGGTGATTTCCAGTCATGCGTAAGTGTCTGGTCTTCTTTGGTGTCGGTAAACACCATCTTTCGGTGATTTCCAGTCATGCGTAAGTGTCTGGTCTTCTTTTGATGTCGGTAAACATCCTCTTTCGATGTTCATAACGTCGCCCTCCCTTCCCTAGTGAAGATTTCTCCTCTCCGTTGGTGTCGATAAACGTCGAGTTTTTCCCGATCATCCGTTGATGATTTGGTTGTGTTCATTATCTCCATTCCTCCTCTCCGTTGGTGTCGATAAACGTCAAGTTTTTCCCAATCATCCGTTGATGATTTGGTTGTGTTCACTCTCCCCAGTAGAGTTTCCTCCTCTCCGTTGGTGTCGATAAACGTCGAGTTTTTCCTAGTCATCCGATGATGTCTAGTTGTACCCCTCTCCATGCAGAGTTACCTCTCCGTTGGTTTCGATAAACGTCGAGTTTTTCCCAATCATCCGTTGATGATTTGGTTGTGTTCTGTCTCCCCAGCAGTAGTCCTCCTCTCCGTTGGTGTCGATAAACGTCGAGTTTTTCCTATGCGTCCGTTGGCGTATAGTTGATATCTTTCCCCGCAGGGTCGTCCCCAGTTAATCCTCCTCTCCGTTGGTGTCGATAAACGTCGAGTTTTTCCCAATCATCCGTTGATGATTTGGTTGTGTTCTGTCTCCCCAGCAGTAGTCCTCCTCTCCGTTGGTGTCGATAAACGTCGAGTTTTTCCTGGTCGTCCCCAGTTGGTTACCTCTCCGTTGGTCTTGGTAAACGTCGAGTTTTTCCCAATCATCCGTTGATGATTTGGTTGTGTTCTGTCTCCCCAGCAGTAGTCCTCCTCTCCGTTGGTGTCGATAAACGTCGAGTTTTTCCTGGTCGTCCCCAGTTGGTTACCTCTCCGTTGGTCTTGGTAAACGTTGAGTTTTTTCCCATTTCGTCCGTTGACGTATGGTTGTATCTCTTCCAGTCATTCATTAATGTCTGGTTACCTCTCCGTTGGTCTTGGTAAACGTTGAGTTTTTCCTAGTTGTCCGTCGGCATCTAGTTGTGATTTTTATTCCCATTCATCATCGTTGTGATGTCTGGATGTGGCCGTACCCTTTGAAAACAAAAACCAAAAAATAATAATGTACCCAGTAATAAATATCAAATCCCAGTGGACGTTTCCATTATTGGATCCCTGCATATTGCAAATTCTACGGTTCTTAGTATTCAATCCCTGTTTACCCTGAAAGTCTGACAGCCGTCGCTATCATCCGTTCGGGTTCCCAGCTGATTGAATAGGGGCAGCTGTAGCACCTCAAATTTGCACCTACCTTTTGTACATACATTCTCACATTAGGTCATAACATAACATAGTCCACTGCATAACATTGCATTGTCCCTTTTGCCCCAAGTGCAAGATCATCAGACAGATTAGGTCAAACTAGTCAGAAGATCAGTCAGTCAAGCAAGCCAGTGCATTTTTAATTGAGACAAGGCCCTAGGGTTGGTCCAACATGTTCACATGACCTAGGGGTCCTTTTGAAGTAGTTTGGTCAAGGTTTGATTGCTCAGAGATCATCAGTCAGTGTGTAGTCTACCAGAAACCCTAGAAAGTCAAACTTGGTCAACTGTGTTTGATTTTATGGTCTTGATGGTGGGATTTGGTTTGAGAGAGCTTATTCATGTCCAAATAGGCCTCATATAACATGTCAAACATCATCATGGAAGAATTTGAAGCCAGACAAGAAATTTCCAAAAATAGAAACTGGACCTGTAATTGAAACTTGCCAAAAATGGAAACTTCTTGATCCTAGACCTACATCATGATACAAGCTTCAAATGAGTTTTTTCCCAACATGAAAGTTGAAGATCTTGTTCTCCCATTTCCAAAAAGTCCAAGAACTCTCAATTCCCATGTTTGGTTTGCAAGATATGATCAATTCATTTTCAAAAATTCTTGAACTTCAAAAGGCCATATCTCTCAAACCATTTGGCCAAATTTGGTGGGGTTTTTTCCAACAAGTCACATTTGACCTCCTCTTTCCAAAAATGTAACCATCATGCACCAAAACCTCATAGATCAAAATGACCTTTTTTCACTTACATGAATTAATTTTCAAGAAAGGTGAAAAAGTGAACTTTTGATTTAATCATTTTTAACCACTTTTGCCATTTAGATATGTTCAGATACATTATTTATGACTTGTTGCAAGCCCAATTTCGTGGCCTTTGCTTATGCACCATCCCTTTAAGCCAAATGGTCCAAATTAGCAATTTTGATTTTAAAACAAAATGTGATTAGCACCTTGCTTATGCAACCTTAAACAGAGGATATAAAGATCATTTTCTGCCAGAAGAGAGCCCTAGCTGCCTCCATACCAACAGAATTCTCTCACTCTCTAAAATCTCCATTCTTGGCATTTTGAATTTTTCTGCAAAAACCTCAAGAGAACTCGAGCTATCTTTTGTTGCTTCATCATCTAACCACTATCTTGAGCTCGTTTCCACCTCCGTTTCACAACTGGAAGGCCATTTCGTGGACTGTTTTTGCTAAGCTCCTTTAATGGCAAAATTTGATTGAAGCCAAACCAAGCTGTTTCAAGCCAAACCTTCTTCGTCATTCATCATTTGAAGGACTTTGGAGCAACTGTTTCAGCAAGGCACCACCAAATTCCAACTGTTTCACTAATTTCTTCAAATCTGGTATGTATTTCGAATTTCTCATCTCTTGAAATGATGCTGTGCCTTGTGTAAAGCCTTTCTTGCTGATCACATTAAGCTTCGAATCACATGAAATGGTTGATTATTTCTGAAGATATGCTGTTTTTAAGTTTGATGTTGAAATGATTTCTTGCTCGATTCATGCTGTGTGAGTTGATTTTGTTAAAATGAATGATGGATTCATGTTGCTTGTTGTTTGCTGATCATTTATGTATACCCAATTGTGATTTATGGGAAAATTTTTGTTGAAATCGATTTGGGGAAGATGAGTGTAGTTGGCTGTTCTTGAGAAAACCCTAGTTCATGTTTGTTGCCCAGAACCCACGTGCATGGCATGGCCCTGTAGCCAACAGCCAATGAAATTATTTCCTGGCCATGTACCAAACGACCGCGTTTGGATAAGTGGATCCATCTATTTACAAAAATGCCATCCGTGGCATGTGACACATTGAATTATGTTGTTTTCTCAATTTTAATTTCATTTTTGATCTCCAACTTTGAAAAATCATAAGTTCATCATTTTAAGTCCAATTTGAATGGGATTTTTTGCATTCTTTTCATCATGATCTCTACTTAATTGTCATATTTTTTCCAGATTTTTGTGATGAATGGATTTTATTTGGCATATTGGTTTGTAACAGGTATCCACATTTTGCACATTCCACCAAATCATTTGTGAAATAGTCATGCTTTATCCTATGGACTTGAAATTTTTTGTGCATAAACTAGACATATTCATGGTGATTTTGATGTAGAGATCATGAATTTATCTTATCTGGTTTGTGAGTTATGAATTTTTGAAGTAGGGTGTGACAATTTGTGTCACACCATTGATGTGCAACTTGTTGATTTTCTTAACCATGCTTCTTGACCTCAAAATGGATTGAATTTTTGCATGATTGAGCTCTTGTATGTCTAGTTCACATGGGATTTTTCTTGGAATTATTTGTGGCATTTCCTAATTGTTTGAGATTTTCTCCCCTGTTTGACCAAAATGTTGACCTTGTGTGATGAATGTGCCCATTTGTTTTGTGAAATGCTCATACTTTATTAGATGGACATGAAATTTCATATGTGTTTACTAGACATCTTAATCTTTGACATGGTTTTAGTCCCATTCATTTATCTTATGCCATCTCTGATTTATGAATTTTTCAAGTTGATGCATGTTTGGTTGACTTCTTTGAGCATGTTCAAAATTGCCTTGCCTTTCTGATTTTCATTGACTGCCTTCCACTTGTCCAAATGAGATGAAATTTGACATGCTTACCATGCTCTGGGTTGTGATTGATCATGATTTATTTGGTGATTTTTGGAAATGTTTGAGATTTGCTTTTGATTCAAGTCTTGCTGTTGACTTCTATGAGCTTCTAAATGCCATGTCTTGACCTAATTTGTTCATGAAATGATGATGATGATTGATATGAATGTGAAACCAATTGGGTTTCTTTCTTGATTGTTTAAACATGATTTTGGATACTTGACCTTTGCTGTTTTGATCTTTTCATCCCATTTTGACCCTAGGCTTGCCCTAGTGGTCCTGTTACTCACCTTTGAGCTCATGTTTTCAGGTTGACTAACAAATGACCAATGAGACCAATTATTTTTGATTGAGCTTGCTTGAAAATCATTGTTTAACTTGTTTGTTTTGTAGGTGGCTTGGCTCACATGCCTTGAGCCTTGTGCCTTGCACATTCACTTGCTTATGATTAACTGTTGATGTCTGTTTCCTTTTGCTTTGTTTTGAAGTTGCATACTAATGTCTGCTTGACTATTTCAGGTGCTTTTAGTTGCTCAGTTCCTTGTGAACTTTTGCTTTGCTTTGCTTGTATAAGCAATTTGCATTGAGGTATATTTCTAATCTTCATGTAGTCTGGAAGACCTGGCCTGTTACTTGGCCAGGCAACTGTCTGAAGTCCTCCTTAAGAGGCAATGCTTGTGTATGTTTACAATTGTCCTTGTACATATTCAAAGACCTCCTAAGTGAAGAGGCAATTGGCAGAACCCAAGGGATATGCAATCTATCCCCTGCTATTCTGTGTGTCATCTGCTTTGCTCACATCACTGTGTTGATGCATTGCAGATACAAACCCAAGATCTTGTACAATTGTACAGTTGAGTCAGTTTTAAATGTGTAGAAGGGTTCCCACTTTCTGAACCCACACATTCTTGTCTTAAGCTCTCCCAGGCCAGGGATAAGAGCTGTGAAGTCTTATCTTCACTCACCTTTCATCTGCTTCACCTTAGCCCCTCAATGGCAAGGTTAAGAGCTAACACTACCCAGTTCCAGTGGTTTGTTTGTTGAGGTTGATATGACCCCTCGACTAAAACCTAGCCTTGATGTTTGAGCCCCTTGTTGGTGTGTTTATTTCATGCTATATGTGCTTGTGTGGTGTGATTGTATCCCCTAGGTTTGCTAGACTCCGCGTAGTCTCGTTTGCATGTCAATTAAGGTAGCACGGTTCCTTCGTATAGGACTTCCTTTCTTGCTTGAGTTTTCCTAAAACACAAACAAACATCATCCCCTCTTAAGGATACGTTAACTCCTTCTACTACAGGTGAGTAAGTCTCCAAAGGTCGAGCATCAGGTAGATTGCGCAGTGACGTTGTCCACTTAAAAAACACAAACCAACGGGAATAGTTTAGCCGAACTACGACAACTCTGATTCTCATGTCCAGATGAGATACGTAGGCACGAGATGCGATGTCTTGTCGAGTTTGACTAACAACTAACACTAATTCTCTTCTCTCGCCCTCGTTGCGATTGAGACCTCCCCTTTCTCTTGCCCTAGTTGCAATCGAGACCCTTCTTCTTCCTGTGCAAGTTAGCTAGAAACCTTAACTTAGGGACGACTTTGCATGACAACGTCTAGGCTCGAGTCGTAGTCTCCCTAGTGTTGTGTCTCCCTCTGTTATCTGGTTAGGCTAGTCCTTTTTCCCTGCGTAGGGGAACTACGTCGCCCTGATCCTCATACCAGATGAGGTACGTAGGCAGGAGATGAGCAGATCTCTCCGGGCGCCTGTGTCTTTGTTTTATGTTGTTGTGTGCTTGGAAGCTGATGTAAGTCCATCGAGTGGCGTTCGGGTTCCAGTGTGGGTTAGTTTGGTTCGGATGCTGATGTAAGTCCAGTGATTGGCATTCAGGCTCCACGTTTGCCTTCTTGTGCGTGTTTTGGTTCGGATGCTGATGTAAGTCCAGTGATTGGCATTCAGGCTCTACGTTTGCCTCCTTGCGTGTGTTTTGGTTCGGATGCTGATGTAAGTCCAGTGATTGGCATTCAGGCTCCATGTTTGCCATTGTTTGTGTTTGTTTGTGTGCGTGTCAGCCGAGCTACGAATGCTCTGATTCTTCTTCGTCCAAGAAGATACGTATGCATAGGATGCGACATCCTAGCGAGCATGCGTTTTCCCCGGTCCGAACTACTTCGACTCTGATGTCTATGCCTGATAGACTAAGTAGGCCCAGGATGCGGTATCCTGCCGAGTCAGTCTTGTCTGTTTTCTTGTGTCTCTTTCAGCCAGTGTGTGTGTGTTTGAGCAGTGTTTTAGCAACCATTTTCCTTTCTATTGTGCGTGGATCCCGTCGAGTACGACGGATGCGTAGGGGTGCTAATACCTTCCCTTCGCATAACCGACTCCCGATCCCATTCTCTTTGGTCGCGAGACCACGTCTTTTCCAGGTTTACTCTGAGCGTTTCCTTTCCCTCTTTTGGGATAAATAACGCACGGTGGCGGCTCTGTTGTTCTTCTTTTCCCGCCGGTTTTTCGCGTAATGCGACACACTGTGAAGGGAAAAAGGAAAGTGGGTGATGTTTGAAGAGGGTGGTGGATGTGAAGTTAGTGTTTATGGTGGTGGTTTGTTTGATGAAAGTGAGGAGGTGATGAAGTGAAGAGATGAAGTTATGTTATTGATAATATGAAATGGGGAAAGGAAGTTATGTTATTATGGTGTGTTATTTATTTGATGAAAGTTTAGAGGTGATGTTATATGTCGATAAATTTTAAGTAGAGAGTTTTGTCAAAGTATGAGAAGCGAAAAAAAAGAATAACTTTATTATTAAATGATGTTTTGTTTCAATTTTTCCTATTAAGTGTAAAAGGGCATCTTTGGTGTGTGTATGTGGGCTCTGGAAAAAATGAGAAACTTGAGCCTTTTTTTTCATAAGATGCTTATAAGATATTATACGTGAGTTGGATTTCATCTCCCTCAAATAAACCATGCTTCTATTTCCAAGGAAGAGAGAGGACATGTGTCATCCTATGATTGGAGGGAGATATTTTAATACTTTCCTAATTTCCTTAAATTAAAAGTGCTTGACTCTATAAAGTTCAAAAATATTTAAAATACCAAATTTAATAATTAAAATAAAACTAAATAACACAAAATAAGAATGAATTCAAAACACAATAAGTTCTAATTTATTCTATTAATTAATTTGGATAAATAATAAAAATAATCAGATAAAAAATGAATAAAAATTGGACGCAAAAATGTCCGATTAAAATGAATGCGCTAAAATGACCAATGCGAAATAAACTTCTTGAAAACATACAGGTTTTGATCAAATTTTGAAATAAAAAATGATCGGTTAAAACGCTCAGGCTGATTGAAATGCGACCGATAAAGTAGTCGAAAAATAAAACGAACATACCAGGTTAAAGTACGCAAATCGTAGATTAATAATACTGATGTCTGCAAGCTCGATTTTGAATTTTTTTGCCTTTTAATTTGACGACATTTGAAAATTGATTCAACCAGTCTGCCGTAGATCCAAAAAAATATTTTGGTTGATATTTTAAGCGTTATGCAGAACAAGATGCATGTTGTGATGGGTAGAAAATACAGATGTCTTATGAATGCATTGAATTACTAAGCGAATAATCGTGAATAAATAATCAGATGCAAATGAATCACTATTGGATCATTTGCTTTTGATTCTCAATTATAATTAAAACTCTACAAAGATTCAGATGACGATAATACTCTTAGTTGTCACCCTCTGGACCTCTGAAACATGATGAACTAGAATGTACGTTGCACTGAGATTGAGAAATCAAGTCTTTTGACTTCTTAATCAATAAATGACTGAATGAATATCATCAAGACCAGATGAAATGGCAAAACTCCTTACTTTTCATCTAAACCCTGATGAATTCTTTTGACTGAAAGAATGCATGATAAGATGAAATGATTTTGCTATGCTGATATAAGTTAAAACTCAGAGTAAAATTTAGGGTATGACAATGAGGGATAGTTGGAATTGGAGCCTAGGGAAATAGACAATCAAAGAAGCCTACAAGATGATTATGGTGAAATCACCATCTAATGATGGAAGACAAAATTTCATAGAAATTTGGAACAAACTTGTACCGCTAAAGGTGGCAATACTAGTTTGGTTCCTATTTCAAAATAAGACTCCATCGAAATACAATCTGGTGAAAAGAGGACTGCTCAACCAAGCATAATCATATTCCCCATTTGGATGTGAGGTTACTGAAAACGCTTCTCACATTTTCTTTGAATGCATTTTTCTTTCTATGCAGGTTTGGTCATTGGTGTTAAGGTCGCTGAACATTTATGCAACTTTGCACAATAAGGCTATAGAAAACTTCCATGAGTTTGAAGGTCTTTGCGAATTAGGCAGAGTTTAAGCAGCGAAATTCATTGTGATTTGGTTCGCATGTATTTGGGTAATTTCGAGGGGCGTAATGCAAGAGTGTTTAGAGATAGGCCTCGATCAACAGAGCAGGTGGGCGACAAAATTAAGATCAAATCAAGGAATTGGTTGAAATGCAAGCATAAAGGTTTCAACTAATCCCTCAATCAGTGGATAATCAACCTAGCGGTATGCTTGGGAATCAGACCTTGAATATCTGCGGTATGAAGGCATATTTAGGAGAGTCATTGATGAGTGTATCTAGTTAGCAATTGTATCATTCATTTGTTCCGACTCTCAGGCTCTGAGCTTTGTGTTTGGAAGGTTCAGTCCACTTTTGGCAAACTTTTGTCTTCTGTTTCAGGCTGGTTTTATCATCATCTGGTTATGTGGCGAGTTCTAATGATCGAGTCGGATGATTATGTTGTTTGTGTTGTTTCCCTATTCATTTCATTTGGTTTGTAGCAAGCTATTTCGTTTAGTTCAAGTTTTCTGTTGGTCTTTTAGACATTGGAACTAGGGCATTGTATTTTCTCTTTCTATGTATTGGAGGGGATTTGCTTTTGTTTTAGTTTAGGGGTGCCTTTTTTCTGGCTGGTTGGTGTTTTTTGTTGCTGCTTGACAAGTATTGGTGAATATAATATCTTTGTACTCGTGGTTTGTATCTTTGTTATGATGTTTTGTCTTTTTCTTGTTCTAGTTTGGACTAGTGTAATGGTGTACTATTGTACTCTTGTTATGGTAGACTTGGCATGGCTTATGCCTTGTCTTTTCTTTAATATATTTTCTTTAGCCTTTTCAAAAAAATCATTAATGTGTTCTAACAATAACAAAATATTTTACAAGTGACTAAATCAACATTCAATATATGAAAATAGTATCATATTAAAAGGGTAACTCATTTTAACGTTCCTTATCCTAGAGTTGCATTTATTAAATCATCAATGAGCTAAAGAAGAGAAAGTGGCACATGAATAAGGGTGATGGTCCCAAGTCTTATGTCACTTGTCACATTCACCCCCACCCCCTTATCAATGAGCTAAGGAGGAGAAAGTGTCACATGGATAAGTCAGCGTGGTAGTCCTAAGTCTTATGCCACTTTTCACCTTCACACTCTCCATCGTTGGTGGCGGCTAATAGGAGACAGTTGGATAATACACATCCGAGTAATCGAGCTACTCATGGCATTGAACAACGGTGCTCAGTTGTCATTACACCGATTGTCAATTTTGATTTTGAAAAATTGCAACACTTAGTGTGAAGTGATGCAATACTTTGTGAAATGGTTTGTTTTATAAAGGGTCTCAACATTTTGAAACAACATTATTTAGTCTATAAATGAACTATTTGAGATTTAGAAAAACACACAATTGAACTCTCCTCTTCATTGTTTAAATTCCAGATTTCTCTTCACTACATTCTAGTTTTCATTTGTCTTATGCAAACTCGAAAATATGCCGAATTATCCTTAGTATTCCTGAGTGTATACTATAAGACAATTTAGAGAGTGCTTGAAATACTATTAGGAAAATATTCATATGCACAATTCTAGCCTTTATACATTTAACTTACAGCCCATTTATAGAAGTCTAATAATATCTCAAATAATGTTTACCAAGGCTTCCATTTCAAGCAACAAAGTGAAGAACAAAGACCATGTGAAGTTAAACTATTTTGATGAGACAAACTTTACTCATTGGGTAGACAACATGATCTTCATCTTGTCTACCTTGAATATTTTCTTTGTCTTGAACTTGCATTGGAATCGACTCTAGAACTACAAGACAATGATTTTGAGGAACTCAAGATAGAATGTAAGAAAAACGATTGTGTCGTGGACACATTTTGAGCATATCATCTCATCATCTCTACAATCTCTACCAACACAACCAATCGATAAGGGAAATATGGAAGGCACTAAGAAGGAAGGCAGTAAAAAGTTTCTGATTTCAAATTATTTTTATTTTAAAATGTTGGATTCAAAACCTATACTTATAAAAGTTCACAAATGCCAAGTTCTTGTAAATAAACTGAGAGTTGTGAAGATCGATATTCCTGAAGCTTTTCAAGTTAGTGCTGCAAAACTACCATCTTCTTGGAAAAACTATAGGAAGAAGTTGCTTCACATTTCCAAGGAGTTCTCACTAGAGAAACTCCATAAAGATGTTGGATTTTCTAAAGCCAGTGTGGTGAGGGCAAAAGGTAAGAAGAGACAAGATGGCAATATGTAACACCCCGATTATCGTCAGAATAATTTAAATATTATTTAATATGATTATTGGAAGGTAAAGTGAATTATTAAATAATATCGGGAATTATTATTATTATTATTATTATTATAGGTGTTATTTATTTTAATAATAATTAAATAATAAAATAAATAGAATATGAAGAGTGGAAGGGTAAAAGTGGAAATTGGATAAAAGAGGCCAAAGGGAGAACTCAGAGTGTTTTCACGTGTTTTGCCTCAGAGTCAGAGAAAGGGGGGAGAAACGCTGAAGAGAAAGAGAAGGAAGAGGAAAAGGCCAAAGATTGCTCAGAGCTTCCTTCAATCCAAAGAGGTAAGGGGTCTGAACCTTATTAAACAATAATATGCTGAAAATGGTGAAATATTGTATGAATGAAATTGGGATTTTAGTCGAAGGAATTCGTAGAAATTATATGCAATGATGTTAGGATTGTGAAATCAAATAGGAGACTAATTGTACTAGATGAAATGAGTGATTTTGTGCGAAATTTGAACTGTGGAAGGATGAATTTGGATAGATCTCGTAGGAGATGGGGCCATTGCAGATCTGGAAATCTGGTCTCTGGTCATACGCGTATGGCACTAGGCAATACGCGTATGAGATGGCCTGGTACGCGTATGGCACTAGGCAATACGCGTATGGATGAGGAAGATGATGTTTTGAACGTGAAATGGTCTCTGGTGGTACGCGTATTGGGGAAGTGATACGCGTAGCATACGCGTATGGGAATGGCCAATACGCGTATGGATTTGGTCAGGCGTGGGCAATACGCGTATGAGCATAGGCAATACGCGTATGGGCAGACTTGTGGTCTTTCCTGGGCTGTTGTTGTGCAGTTTTGGTTGTTTAGGCTGAGCGAAGTAACTTAGCTGATGCATGGTATATGAGGGATTATTTCCCGTTGCTTTGAGTGGTATAGATATTAGTAGAGTGTGATAATACTGTGTTTGATTATGTGGCATGATGTGATATGCTTTTATGATAGAATGTGTTAACGATGATGATAACATGACTATATGATGCTGTTGTTGCTATGTTGATTATGATGCATGCTTGGTGTGCATGCATTCATGAAAGGCCGATGCCTAGTGATGAACGGACTGAGTTCCAATGATGTTGTTGACTCCGGGCTTGTTGAGAGGCTTGGTTCCTTACGGGGAACTCGGATTCTATGGTGATGAATCTGGGAGTGGTGATCCTGTAGTTGGTCACAAAATGGGTATACCGAGTCGTGTTGAGTCATGCATGGGTGTGTGCATTGCATTTGATATGTTGTTTTGTTGATGTTCATGAGTATGTTGATTATGATGATTATGATGAGCTGTGTTGGCATATGTGAAATATATTTATGTTTATATTTCTGTCGTTATATTATTATTTAATAATGTAATTCTCACCCCTTCTGCATGTGTTTACGTTCATCTATGATGAGCAATGTGCAGATAAAGAGGAGTAGCTATTGTTGATGTTTGAAGAATAAGTGTAGAGTTATTCTACGGAGTCGAGTCAAATGCTCTGGTCATGTGACACCGGGGTTATGGGATTCGATAGATAATTGGTTATTATTTAAGTTGTTTATGATGACTAATATGTTGAGATATTTTGTGAGATAATGTTGAAACATTTTTATGAATTATTATATGATGAATGATAATATTTGTGTGGTTGTCCGCTGCGAAGTTTTAATAAAATAAATAATATGTTTTATATTGTGATGCGATAAGTGTTATGTTGTAAGAAATGTAAACTCTTCTACATGTTGTACTCTGATAATTTATTTAAATGTGTCGTTTGGGTAGAAGGGTGTTACATTAGTGGTATCAGAGCATTGTCAGTCCAGTCGAGTCATAATGTGATGTTTTCCCTGTTGGTCGATTAGTGTAAATGACACTGTCGATATTTAACGGTTATAGTGGTGTTGTGCAGAGTATGGCTGGAGAAAACGACCGTGTGATTGCTGAGGCTTTGACTGCTATGGCGCAGGCTATGCAGGCGCAGCAGAATCCGCCGGTCGACGAGTTTAAGAATTTGGGAAGGTTTCTGAAGAATAACCCTCCTACATTCAAAGGGCGCTATGATCCAGATGGTGCTCAGATTTGGCTGAAGGAAATTGAGAAGATTTTCCGGGTGATGACGTGTACTGAAGCACAGAAGGTGCAGTTTGGTACGCATATGTTATCTGAAGAGGCTGAAAACTGGTGGGATAACACTCGCCAGAGAATTGCAGTACCAGGTGCTGAGATGACTTGGGAAAGGTTCAAGACGGCCTTTCTGGAGAAATATTTTCCTGCTGATGTGCGATGTAAGAAGGAGATGGAATTTCTAGAACTGAAGCAGGGTAACATGTCTGTTGCTGACTACGCTTCGAAGTTTGAGGAGCTGGTGCAGTATTGTCCTCATTATAATAATGCTGATGCTGAGGAATCCAAGTGTGTCAAGTTTGAGAACGGGTTGCGTCCCGAAATCAAACAAGGCATTGGTTACCAGGAGATTCGTAGGTTTCCTACACTGGTTAATAAGTGCAGGATATTTGATGAAGATAGCAAGGCTAGGACTGCTCATTACAAGAGTCTTAGTGAGAAGAAGAATAAGGATCGTGGTAGTCCTTATGCATCTCCAAATGGTAAAGGTAAGCAGAAAGTGGCAGATGAGAAGAAGCCAAGTGGGGGAGGATCTCCCATAGCTGGTAAATGTTTCAAGTGTGGCGAGCCAGGCCACCGTGCTGATAGCTGTACCAAGAAAGTGTTGAGATGTTTCCGATGCGGTCAGGCTGGTCATAGAGTTACGGAATGTAAGGATGCTGGTCCGACATGTTTTAATTGTGGCGAGAAAGGCCATATCAGTTCGCAGTGCTCGAAACCGAAGAAGGCGGCTACTGCAGCTCATACTACTGGTAGGGTGTTTGCTCTGAGTGGGGCTGAAGCTCCTAAAGAAGATAATCTGATTAAAGGTACTTGCTTGATTAATAATGTTGAACTGCTTGCTATTGTTGACACTGGTGCTACTCATTCGTTTATTTCGTACGAGTGTGCGACCAGGATTGGTGTGATTATGTCGTCCCTAGGCGGAAGTATGGTGATAGATACTCCTGCTAATGGTTCTGTGGAGACTTCTGTTGTCTGTCGAGGTTGTCATTTGACGATCTTTGAGAGAGAGTTCGTGGTTGATTTGGTGTGCTTACCCTTGCACCAAATTGATATTATTCTGGGAATGAATTGGCTAGAATTCTATGGTGTGTTTATCAACTGCTATAGTAAGACGGTGAGGTTTTCTGAAGTTGGTGAGAATGATGAGGCAAGATTTCTATCTGCTAGGCAGGTGGGGGAATTTGTGAAAGATGAAGCTCAGATATTCGCTTTATTTGCGTCTCTGCAAGCGGATAGGAAAGTGGTGAGTGTAGATTTGCCTGTTGTCTGTGAATTTCAGGATGTGTTTCCGGAGGATGTAAGTGAACTACCTCCAGAACGTGAAGTCGAATTTGCCATTGACTTAGTACCAGGTACGAGTCCGGTGTCGATGTCTCCTTATAGAATGTCGGCAACTGAATTAGTTGAATTGAAGAAGCAACTTGAAGAATTGCTTGAGAAGAAGTTTGTGCGTCCAAGTGTTTCTCCTTGGGGTGCACCAGTATTGTTAGTAAAGAAGAAGGAAGGTACGATGAGGTTGTGTGTCGATTATCGGCAGTTGAATAAGGTGACTATCAAGAATCGGTATCCATTGCCGAGGATTGATGATTTGATGGATCAGTTGGTTGGAGCTCATGTTTTCAGTAAGATTGATTTACGGTCGGGTTATCATCAGATCCGATTGAAGTCAGATGATATCGCGAAGACTGCTTTCCGTACAAGGTATGGCCATTATGAATACACTGTGATGCCGTTCGGTGTGTCTAATGCTCCAGGTGTGTTTATGGAATATATGAATCGTATATTTCATCCGTACCTTGATAATTTTGTTGGTGTTCATAGATGATATATTGATATATTCTAAGACGGAAGAAGAGCATGCAGGACATCTGAGAATTGTTTTGCAGGTGTTAAGGGAAAAGAAACTATATGCAAAGTTATCTAAATGTGAGTTCTGGTTGAAGGAAGTGAGTTTCCTTGGCCATGTGATTTCGAGTGGTGGGATTTCTGTTGATCCTGCTAAAGTTGTTGCTGTATTACAGTGGGAGACTCCGAAGTCTGCTACTGAGATACGCAGTTTTCTGGGGTTAGCTGGTTATTATCGCAGATTTATTGAGGGCTTCTCTAAGTTGGCATTGCCGTTGACGCAGTTGACTAAGAAGGGTCAAGTGTATGTGTGGGATGCAGCTTGTGAAGCGAGTTTTGTTGAGTTGAAGAGGCGGTTGACCAGTGCTCCAGTGTTGATCTTGCCTAATCCTGGTGAATCCTTCGTTGTTTATTGTGATGCTTCTTTGATGGGTCTTGGTGGTGTTTTGATGCAGAATGGTAAAGTTGTAGCTTATGCTTCTAGACAGTTGAAAGTTCATGAGAGGAATTATCCTACGCATGATCTAGAACTTGCAGCTGTTGTATTTGTGTTGAAAATGTGGAGGCATTATCTGTATGGTTCCAGATTCGAAGTGTTCAGTGATCACAAGAGTCTGAAGTATCTGTTTGATCAGAAAGAGTTAAATATGAGGCAGAGAAGGTGGTTAGAATTACTGAAGGATTTTGACTTTGAATTGAGTTATCATCCCGGTAAGGCTAATGTAGTTGCAGATGCGCTGAGTAGAAAGTCTCTACATATGTCTATGATGATGGTTCGGGAGCTTGAGTTAATTGAACAGTTCCGTGATATGAGTTTGGGTTGTGAAGTTTCCGCCAATAGTGTAAAGTTGGGTATGCTGAAGTTGACTAGTGGAATTCTGGAAGATATTCGGAATGGCCAGCAAGTTGATGTCACTCTAGTTGATCATATTACTATGGTTAACCAGGGTAATGGTGGTAATTTTGAGATTGATGGGAATGGCATCCTGCGATTTAAAGGTAGAGTTTGTGTTCCTGAGGTGTCTGAATTGAAAAAGAGTATTCTTGAAGAGGGCCATAGGAGTGGATTGAGCATCCATCCAGGTGCAACTAAAATGTATCAAGATTTGAAGAAATTGTTTTGGTGGGCTGGTATGAAAAGAGATGTTGCTAAGTTTGTGTATGCCTGTTTGACTTGTCAGAAGTCAAAGATTGAACATCAGAAACCGGCAGGTATGATGCAACCTTTGAAGATTCCTGAATGGAAGTGGGATAGCATTTCCATGGATTTTGTGACGGGATTGCCGAGGACGGTGAAAGGTAATGATTCTATTTGGGTGATTGTGGATCGATTGACTAAATCGGCGCATTTCTTGCCGATGAAGATTAATCACTCTTTAGAGAAGTTGGCAGAGTTGTATATTGAGGAGATAGTGAGGCTGCATGGTATTCCATCCAGTATTGTGTCTGATAGAGATCCCAGATTTACTTCTAGATTTTGGGAAAGTTTACAGAAAGCGTTGGGAACTAAGTTGAGGTTGAGTTCAGCTTATCATCCTCAGACTGATGGTCAGACCGAAAGAACTATCCAATCCTTGGAGGATTTGTTGAGAGCTTGTGTGTTGGAGCAGAGTGGTTCTTGGGATAGTTATTTGCCGTTGGTGGAGTTTACTTATAATAATAGTTTCCATGCTAGTATCGGTATGGCTCCATATGAAGCATTGTGTGGTAGGAGGTGTAGAACTCCATTGTGTTGGTATGAATCAGGTGAGAGTGTTGTACTCGGACCTGAGATTGTGCAGCAGACGACTGAAAGGGTTAAGATGATTCAGGAGAAAATGAAGATTTCTCAGAGTCGTCAGAAGAGTTATCATGATAACAGGAGAAAGGCACTTGAATTCCAAGAGGGAGATCATGTGTTCTTGAGAGTTACTCCGACGACGGGTGTGGGTAGAGCTTTAAAGTCTAAAAAGCTTACTCCGAGGTTTGTGGGACCGTATCAGATTTTGAAGAGGGTTGGGGAAGTGGCGTATCGGATAGCTTTACCGCCGTCGCTTTCTAATCTGCATGATGTGTTTCATGTATCTCAGCTGAGAAAATATATTACGGATCCTTCGCATGTTGTTCAGTTGGATGATATCCAGGTGAGGGATAATTTGACCGTTGAGGTGTTACCAATTCGGATAGATGACCGAGAAGAGAAGACCCTGAGAGGTAAGAAGATTGCTCTAGTGAAAGTTGTTTGGGGAGGTCCAGCTGGTGAGAGCTTGACTTGGGAGCGTGAGGATCAGATGAAGGAGTCGTATCCGGCTCTATTTGCTTGAGGTATGTTTTCGAGGACGAAAACTCTTTTAGTGGGGGAGAGTTGTAACACCCCGATTATCGTCAGAATAATTTAAATATTATTTAATATGATTATTGGAAGGTAAAGTGAATTATTAAATAATATCGGGAATTATTATTATTATTATTACTATTATTATTATTATTATAGGTGTTATTTATTTTAATAATAATTAAATAATAAAATAAATAGAATATGAAGAGTGGAAGGGTAAAAGTGGAAATTGGATAAAAGAGGCCAAAGGGAGAACTCAGAGTGTTTTCACGTGTTTTGCCTCAGAGTCAGAGAAAGGGGGGAGAAACGCTGAAGAGAAAGAGAAGGAAGAGGAAAAGGCCAAAGATTGCTCAGAGCTTCCTTCAATCCAAAGAGGTAAGGGGTCTGAACCTTATTAAACAATAATATGCTGAAAATGGTGAAATATTGTATGAATGAAATTGGGATTTTAGTCGAAGGAATTCGTAGAAATTATATGCAATGATGTTAGGATTGTGAAATCGAATAGGAGACTAATTGTACTAGATGAAATGAGTGATTTTGTGCGAAATTTGAACTGTGGAAGGATGAATTTGGATAGATCTCGTAGCAGATGGGGCCATTGCAGATCTGGAAATCTGGTCTCTGGTCATACGCGTATGGCACTACGCAATACGCGTATGAGATGGCCTGGTATGCGTATGGCACTAGGCAATACGCGTATGGATGAGGAAGATGATGTTTTGAACGTGAAATGGTCTCTGGTGGTACGCGTATTGGGGAAGTGATACGCGTAGCATACGCGTATGGGAATGGCCAATACGCGTATGGATTTGGTCAGGCGTGGGCAATACGCGTATGAGCATAGGCAATACGCGTATGGGCAGACTTGTGGTCTTTCCTGGGCTGTTGTTGTGCAGTTTTGGTTGTTTAGGCTGAGCGAAGTAACTTAGCTGATGCATGGTATATGAGGGATTATTTCCCGTTGCTTTGAGTGGTATAGATATTAGTAGAGTGTGATAATACTGTGTTTGATTATGTGGCATGATGTGATATGCTTTTATGATAGAATGTGTTAACGATGATGATAACATGACTATATGATGCTGTTGTTGCTATGTTGATTATGATGCATGCTTGGTGTGCATGCATTCATGAAAGGCCGATGCCTAGTGATGAACGGACTGAGTTCCAATGATGTTGTTGACTCCGGGCTTGTTGAGAGGCTTGGTTCCTTACGGGGAACTCGGATTCTATGGTGATGAATCTGGGAGTGGTGATCCTGTAGTTGGTCACAAAATGGGTATACCGAGTCGTGTTGAGTCATGCATGGGTGTGTGCATTGCATTTGATATGTTGTTTTGTTGATGTTCATGAGTATGTTGATTATGATGATTATGATGAGCTGTGTTGGCATATGTGAAATATATTTATGTTTATATTTCTGTCGTTATATTATTATTTAATAATGTAATTCTCACCCCTTCTGCATGTGTTTACGTTCATCTATGATGAGCAATGTGCAGATAAAGAGGAGTAGCTATTGTTGATGTTTGAAGAATAAGTGTAGAGTTATTCTACGGAGTCGAGTCAAATGCTCTGGTCATGTGACACCGGGGTTATGGGATTCGATAGATAATTGATTATTATTTAAGTTGTTTATGATGACTAATATGTTGAGATATTTTGTGAGATAATGTTGAAACATTTTTATGAATTATTATATGATGAATGATAATATTTGTGTGGTTGTCCGCTGCGAAGTTTTAATAAAATAAATAATATGTTTTATATTGTGATGCGATAAGTGTTATGTTGTAAGAAATGTAAACTCTTCTACATGTTGTACTCTGATAATTTATTTAAATGTGTCGTTTGGGTAGAAGGGTGTTACACAATACACTACTACAAATAACCCCATTTCACCTCAGACATGAAAGGGATATAACCTCGGTTACACATGCGAGGTAATGAAAGGTGACATGAAAACCTGACTCTTTACCCCTTGGTTTTTGAATAATCGAAGGGAAAAGTGGCACTGATCATGAGTTCGACCCCGAGTAGCTGCGTTTTTTAGATTTTCAAAAATGCGTTAGTTTTTTCACCTCGTTTTTTAACAATAAACGAGGGGTAAAATCCTGTTTACAAAATTTTAGTTTTAACCTTTTTTTTGTTTGAATCTGCAAAACATCAAATTTGTTGACAAATTCTAAATCTTCCTCCTCCTCATCAACAACACCAATAACAATAACAAAAACAAAATCAATAGAATCGTTAAATACTAAATTTCAATAGCAACAACACCAATATTGAACATTTTACTTGATACAACTACAACTAACATTAAAAGTTACTTTCATGCTTTCCTAACTAACATTAAACATATTTAACAAGCAATTATTCGAGAAAATATTACATTAAGAAACCAACCTTGAAATATTTTTCTTCTCTTGCTTTCATTATCATGTTTTTCAATATGTTAAGTTTAAATTTCAGCATTTTGCATCAAAGATGAATAGTTGTGGCATTCACATTTTGATTAGAGTGAAAGTTTTACGGAGATCAGTAATGTTTAATATGGATTGATGAGTTGACAATGTCTTTACCATTGTAAATTTACAAATGGACGACAAAGATTTGTTACTTGATTTTTTCATCAAATTTGTCATAAATAAAAAAATAAAAAAATAAATTAAAATATACTACTTTACTCCCGAATTTCAGCAAAACCAAAGTAATAGTCATAAATTTTTTTAAAATTTAAAGGTGATAAAATGTAGTTGCTGGAATTCAAAGAGGTGTCCTCTAAATACTTTATCCATAGGTTTCCAACTCAACCGAGGTAATAGGTCATACAAAATGTTTAAAAAAATTAAAAGGTGCAAAAATGTAATTGATGGGATTCGAAGGCGTTTTCTCTAAATAATTTACCCCTTAATTTCTAGGCACACCGAGGTAATAAGTCATAAAAAAATTTTAAAAAAATTTAAACGTGTTAAAATGTAGTTGTTGGGATTTGGAGGAGTGTCATCTAAATACTTTACCCCTCGTTTCCAGCTCAATCGAGGGAATATATGGTATTCAAAAAAAATGTGACACGTCTATGGTATACACCTCAATTTTTTGTGGGTTGATGTGAAAGTTTCGTCATAAAATGTATTAATTGTAGTAGTGAGAAGAATTATCTATGTCCTAAGAAGAATAAAACTAAATTCAAGAATTATGGATGATCAAAGGGTCCCAAAGGAGGCTACTGTGTGTGGCAAACACATATATTATGCTCGAGATTGCAAGTACAATAAGTCACAAACTGAGGCAAATGATGTTCAAGTTGATGATAATATAGTTATTATTTTGAGTGAAATTATGACGACCAAATATAAGGTACATGGGTGGTGGTATGATACCTGTATTACTGTCCATGTTTCCTATGACAAGCGACATTCAAAACCTATTCTGAAATCACCAATGGCCAAGAGGTTCAAATGGGAAATGAAGGACGTTCGAGAGTCGTTGGAATGGGAACCATGGAACTCAACTTCAGTTATGGGAAGAAAGCTACTCTTATGAATGTACTTCATGTTCTCGACATGAATATGAACCTTGGTAGTGAGGATCTTTTGATAAAATAAAATACTAAATCTTTGTATGAATCAAGAAAGTTAATATTAACCTGTAATGGTGTATTTGTAGGTAAGGGTTATTTCACTAAGGGAATGGTTAAGTTATGTACTATTGAGAATATTTGTAATAAAGTTTCTATTTTTGCTTATATGATTGAATCTATTTATCTATGGCATAGTAGATTAACTCGTATTAATATTAGCATTATGAAAAGATTAATAACTTTAAAAAATGTGAAAATTGTGTTAATATTAAAATGATTAAGAAAATTTTCTATAGTGCAGAAATAAATACCAACTTCCTCAATCTTGTGCATTCAGACTTATGAGAATTAAATGGCGTGTTAAACTGTGGGGAAATAGGTACTACTCTATACCAATTTATAAGCAAAAATTTGATATTTCATACTTATTAAGAAACTTTTAAAATTTTGTCTTTTTTGAAGTATGTTTTATGGAAAAGATATAAAAATGAGAGAGAAATCAAACTAAACGCAATTTATATTTACTTTACCTTGGAAAATGATGTTTAAATGAAAAAAAAAGTTAATGTTTTTTTGTTTATAATTTATTACAAAAAAATGAGTGTTTTTTTCTTATAAATTGTTATGGATGGAGTATTTTATTACTTTTATTGATGATTTATTTAGATTCACACATTTATATCTTTTAAATCATAAAGATGATGCCTTTAATGCATTTAAAACTTTTAGAGTAGAAGTAAAAAATCAATTAAGTATAAGTAGTAAAGTCCTTGGGAATGATAGAGGAATGAGTACTTTTCTATTGAATTTTATTCATATTGTGAAGAATATGATATTATACTTAGTGTTACGCACCTCATACACCATAATAAAATGGTCTAGAAAAAAGAAAAAATCACACATATCAAGAAATGATAAATGCCATGTTAATGCATTGTTAATTATCATTTAATTTATAAGGTGAATCTTTTTTATATGTTTGTCATATAATGAATAAAATTCATTTGGAGAAAACCTGTATTTCTCCATATGAATTGTGGAAAGGCATAACGCCAAATATCAAGCTATTTTAGAGTATTTATGTCTAGCGTATTTTAAGAAAATGGATCCTAAATGGACTAAGTTGGATCCTCGAGGGGTCAAATGTGCTTTTGTAGGCTATGCACCTAATACTAATACATATATGTAAGACCCCAATTTTGACCCTAAGATCCCTCATGCCATCTCATCATATGCATTGGCATTGGGATCACACCTTGGCAATCTCTTTACCTTCATTCATCGGGTTTGCATTGGGAGAGGTCACCAAGCACTTTAGATAGTATCATACTTTGTTTTTCTTTATTTACTAAAAAAAATACCAAAAATATGTCAATGTATAGTTTGTTGCTTTTGTAGGTAGTGTGTATGCTCTCCTATGCTCCATCAAGTTCATATATAGGGTTTAAGACCCTCAATGCAAGGAGCTCAATCAAAAAATGATTCAAATTGGCTCTAAGTATAATATATGGATCCCCATGATCTTCACATGTTATTTTGATCAAGAAATCATCAAGAGTTTGGAGTTTGTTTGCCTTGGAAACCCTAATTCATTTGGGTGTCTTGTATGACTTCTTCAACAAGTTTCTTCAACAAGTTTCTTCAACAATTGATCAAATATCTCAAGGTATACTTCATATTAAATCATCGTATGAATATATGATGCTCCATGATCCCCAAAAGTCAAGAGAATATCAAGTTAGCAAGTTGGTTCATGGTGATTGACCAGAGAAAGTCAACTGGTCAAAACTGGGGTTCCCTAGACCATATCTCCTACAATATTTGTCATATAAAAATGATTCCAAGAGAAAAGTTACTATAAATGATATTCCAAACAACTTTAATGTTGAAGTATAGAGCTATTTTTTCATGGAAAGTCATGTTTTATGGTGAAAGATTATAGGTCATTTTGTCTGAACCCTAGTTTGGAGGTCAACTTCCCAAGACCATAACTTGCTCAATTTGTATGAGATGAAATCCATTCAAATTGAATGATTAAATTAAAGATGTATACTTCAACTTTTATGTTTTGAGGAAGTGAAGATTCAACTTTCAAATGCATGTGCCAAGAGGAAACATTATAGGTCATTTTGGACCATTACCATTGAACAAGTGATTTTCCTCAACTTCTAAAATGCATAACTCCTTCATGAAAAATCCAAATGAGGTCAAATTTGTGACCAAATTGAATAAGTTTGAAAGATCTACAACTTTGGTGAAGGAACGTTTGTCATTTGAAGTCCATAGAAAACGTTACTCAAGGTGGAAGAAGTGAACATTTAACTTGGGACTTAGAAAAGTTTCGAATATGTTTGATTTCCCAAACTTGCACCTCAAAATTCATCATGATCCAAGATTCAAATGAAAAAGTGTTCAATATTAAAGTTGTTCCATTTGATCTCACCTTTCCAAAAAGTCAAGGATCATCTCATTTGGATTAAAACTAAGGGACTTGCGCATGGCTTCATTATGGGAAGTGTTTTGGCAAGATTGGATTTCAAATGATCAAATTCTTTTGCATGCTTCCAAATGATGGATTTAGTACACTTTGCACACGAATTGGAAGTGGATTTCATCATTGCTAAGGCCCAAACCATTGCACATGCATCCATGCAAGGAGGTTTCTAAAATTGGCCAAATTTCAAGTGGTGCAAATATCAAGAGCATTGCCTATTTAAACAAGCTTAAGGCTTCAGATTCATCATAAACACCTTGCCCAAACTTTGCTAGACCAATTCAAACCCTCACTACCATAGAATTTCTGAAGGTTTCTCTTGAAATCGAGTTTGAACTTCATCTTCTGTTTGGAAGTTCAAACTCCAAAAATTCACTTCCCTTTTCATCTCAATTGACTTCTAGAAGCAAGAGGAAGAAAAAGCAATCAAATCCAAATGAAGATCAAGTGGAATTAGATCAACTCGAAGGTGATTTTTCATAAACTTCTTCTCTTCGATTCTCCCTCAATTCTTCACCATTCTTTGTATTTTTGGTTGTCTGAAGTCCTACCAATGTAGGAAACAAGATTGAGTTACTTTGAAGTCAAATCGAAGCAAATCAGTTCATGGTCCTCAAAATTCAAATCCCTGTATCTTTTTATATACTTGGAATTGGACAAAATTGAGGCCAGATTCGAGCTCCTGAGCATTTTTTCTTCAAATTCATGTCTTGCTTTTTCATTTTGGTGATGATTGATGGTGGACCAGTCCGGTGAGGTCCACCGAAGACGAAGATCGGAGCTTTGGCTCCGGTGATGTGTTGTCATGCATCTCAACCATAGGATCCAGTTTAAATGTTTTAATCTCATGCATTGTTTTTGATTACCAAGCCTATGATGCGTTGACTGCAGTGCATCATGGAACACGCGCTTATCACCATCTGATCTGCCACCTCAATTAATGAGGGAGATCAGATGGCTCTAATTTATTTGAATTTCTTAATATTTTATTTAATCCATTATTTTTAATTAATTAATATTAATTTCATTATTAATCCAAAAAATATGGGACTTTCACCAAAAAAATTCAAATACATTTCTATTTCGTTTTCTGAATTAAAATTATTTTTTGGATTAATATTGATATTTTTCATGATTTAATTGTTTTTATGCATATTTTTAATTATTTAAAAATACTTCTGACTTTTTAACAATTATGGAATTTTTTGTCTAAGGTCATTTGACCTTCATTGACCTAGGATAAATCTCTTGGCCGTTTATTTGGTATTTTGAGGAGGTTTTAGGTTTTTGATCAAATATAATTCACTTTAAATGCATTTTAATTTGATTTTTTATTGATTAATTGTATAGAAATTGTGTTGAGCCATTTTTATTGACCTGTGAAGTTTGACTATGTGTTTGGGCCTTGGTCAAGGTTGATTTGACTTTTATTGGATTAAAATCATTGGATTTAGGGGATTGATGAAATGTACATTTCATCTCCCAAAGTGAATGAATGATTTTAATTTGATAAAATCCCTCCTATGACCAATTTGTGTTTGTCTCATTTCCCCTCCCTCTTCATCTTCAATCCCATTTTATCCCATCCCTTCCATTGGCCAATGACATATCAATATCCTAAGGCTAATTGGTTCATCAATAACTTATGTTAGGTGAACCAATACAAGTATGGATGAGATTAGGTCCATCCTTTGATCATTTTATTTTTGAATGTGGTATGTTTTAGGAGTGTGGTTCATTATACCATATCTCTAACATGCATTAGCACCTAAATTTCTATTGCCCGGCCTCAGATAGTTGTGACTTCTATATAAGTCCAATTACAATTGCTTAACATAACGCTAAATTTTGACCCAAAAGGCATAGCATTCTAGTAAGTGGGATTGTAAGTCTCACCCCTTTCATGGTATTATGTGGAAACTTGGCCTTTTTTCCTTCCTTTGGAAGATGTCTTGGTTCAAGGATCCATGCTTGTGAATAGAGGGTTGAGTGTTCTCCAAAGAATGACTTAATCAATTGAAAAGCAAAACAATACTAACATCTAATTAATTAAAATTTGACTAACTTTTACTCTTATTGCTTTAATTTCAAGTCATTTACTTTATGCAATTTAAATTCAAGCCATTTACCATTTCATTTGCCATTATACATATCATTTAACTTGTGTATGATTATGCCATTTTTATTTTGCTCACTTGAGCTATATATTGTGATTGGATATATTTGTTGGTGTATCTTGTTTGTGTTTGTGGTCTTAGGACCTTAAAATACCTAATAAACAACAAAAACCCTAAAAAATGTTTGTGTGGACTGTTGGATTTGATATGAGCTTTGGACTTAGAATTAGGCAACATTCCCTATACAAAAGGACTTGGCCAATGCCAACATTTCTGAAATCAAGTTATTATGATTTGAGCTTTCATCTAATGCAAGTATTGAGATCCATATGAGTTCATCTACTACATGGTCTTGATGCAAATGTTACTTTGAATCTGTGTCTGATGCCTTATTCTAAGCCATTCAAGGAGTATGTCATCTGATACATGGAAAGATTAAGAAGACTATGAAGTTGCTAGCTTGGAGGTGGCTATCTTTATTTGATGCCTTGCTCTCCACTTTGCTACTTGATGATTGATATTGCTTGATTTAAAGTCCAAGGGAAAAGTGGATTTCTATATGACACTTTTGTCTATTGAATTGCATCTCACTGGTTAGATCTTTTCAACTCTTAACTTTTAATTTTTGCTTAGGATTAGTCTCTTCATCTCCTCCCAACTTCTTATATTTCAAATCTCTCCCCCCTTTCAAAATCTTCTTTGCTTGTGATTTTCTAAACTTAGACTTTATTACAAATTAGAAACATTGACCTTATGCCATTGCATATAATAAAAGTGCGGCGGCGCTCTGGTTTTATTGATGTCAAGTTTATCCATATCTTGATGGTCATGAATTTACCGTTGCACAATGGTCAAAGTAAAAGAATAAAGTAGATGAGAAAAGTCAAACGTGAGAGCTAACTCAAGTGTTTGACTTAGGATTCACTATCACACAAATCAAGGGACCCGGACATATGTCTCAATAAGGGATAACCTATCATTGACTCAAAGTGTCAAAAATGATCAAGTGATCATTTCTCAACATGTTTGAATCAAAGAAGATTGAATCAACCTCAAGTCCATCTATGGATGACTAGAAGCATTGATCAATCAAGTCAACAAACTTAAGTCAAAGATCAAGTCCATCAAAAATCAAACAAAAATGCATTTAAAAATGATTAAAAGGAGAAATTAAAGATAAAATCCCAAACTATGATCAAAATGATTCAAAAATGGTTACAAAAATTAGGCAAAGTCTAAAATATAACACATAAATGGATCTCAAAAGTTAGATGCAAAACGGTTTAAAAATGATTAAAAAATAAATTAAAAAAGGAAATTAAAAGAAAAATAACAATAAATACAAAAGTTATTTAAAAAATTTAAATAAAAGTGTATGTGATGCAAAATATTTTTAGAGACTTTGTGTAAAAAAATAGGATCAAATTGAATTAAAATTAAGGGAGAAATTAAATGGGAAAGAAATGAAATAAAAGAAAATAAAAAATAAAATAGGGCGCCAACAGCTAACAAATTCAAAAAAATGCGTTGGCGCAGTGTGATTGGGCATAATTTGAATTTGGCGCCAACACGCGCGCAGGAACAACTCCATCTTCAACCTTGGATTTGATTTCTTCAACTCATGAACTCATGTTTTTTGCAACACCCAACCATGCAGTTTACTTTGCAACACATCATTGTTCATGTCTCCCTGCATCAAAGCCATTGATTGGCTCTGAGCAGGGATTTTCGTAAGAACACAAAGAACCCTAGTTCTTCAAAGTAAAACTAAATGATGAATACGCAAGATAAATTACTGGAAGGAGAAGACTTTGATCAATGGAACAATATGAAGAGAGTGGTAACTTGTTTTCTCAAAGATTTAACTCGTAACTACCTTTCCAGTTGGAGTTCGAAGGTCAACAATGGTGGATTTTGAGGTATGGTTCCAAGGAGTTCCAAGCCAAGGCAATGCTCCAGTTAGCTTCAGAAGGCGTAGATGACTGACTCTGGGTGAAGATTCGAAGTTAAAAGAGCTTGAATAGAAGAAATGGTTAACTTATTTTGTAAGGTATCAAGTTTAAATGGTTTCAGAGTTTCTTTAGTTCTAAATGCTTGCAAATGAAGGCAAAATCTTACTCTATTTATAGGGAATGTTTTGCTGAGCTCACACATGTGAAATGGATATGAATTCGTGTGAATGGAGTTAGAATTTCATGATTTACAATATGTGTGAGAAGAAGGGTGAAAAATGTGAATTAGGCATGAAACTTGGTTTCTTTACACCCCACTCTATGCATTTTGAAAGGACAAACAAGTTTGCACACGTATTGGTGGTCTCAACTGAAGATTTGGATTATTACAAGTTACAGGTCATGCATGAAATGCGTAGTACATGGCACCATGTTTGAGATTAGGCTAAATGAAATTCCCTCACGCGTTTTGTGATTTTATGTGTGCTAACTATTCATGTCATTGCAATGAATTGAATGAAAAAAAAACTCAAAAGGAGGCTCGAGGTGAAAATGACAAGTGTTGAAATTTGGGGTCGTGACACGCATTCTAGGCCAGGCATTTGGTTAAGTAGTCTTGACATATTTTGGGCATCTTGAGTTCCCAAGTTCATGACACTTGAGCTAAAAATGACATTTGACATAATCTTAACAAGATGAAAAAGAATGGGATCAAAGTGATACTTGAGCTAAAAATGGCATGGCTGCCAAATGGGGGTCATGAAAAGGTTTTGACCTAGTTTGGAAAATTAGCCTCTTCCAAAATTAAGGTCCTTAGAGGTTGAATTGATGCTTGAACCTTGAAGCAAAGTTGTAGAGGAACTACTTAGGAACATTTTGCTCAAAATGCTTTTCAATTGATTGAAAAATGAAGAAGTTATGGCCTTTGGACCAAAGGTGAGCCATACTTGCAAATTAGATCAACCAATCTTGTGCTAACTTGTGCAAACTTTAAGTTTTCTTGC